>NC_134416.1:36369013-37651513 GCF_030867145.1 Opisthocomus hoazin | reverse complement strand
TTGGTCATTTCTGAGTACATCTCTCAGGTGACATCTCTGCTCCGCTATTCCACCTCTCTGGTGGAAGTTCATAATCCCTCCAAGGAAGACTGACTCACTGGTTGGGTCCATCGTGATTTTCTAGCTGTGGTGTTGTAACAGGCACAGTGTGGCTTTGCGCCTGAAAATCTTTTTTCCCTGGGGATTCTGAAGGTGCTGGGACTGGCTCAAACCACCTGAATCATGGTCAAAGGGAAGCTTATAATTAGACTTCCTTTTATTTAAACTTTCATGTTTCCAAACAGGCTTTGTTATGAAAGCCAGACCTGTTACCTCCGCCTCCGGGCCAGAAGCAACACACTGCTCTGCCGCATTTCTTCCTTCCTCTTTCTCCTCCCAGGGGAGCACTAATTGCTGCTGTATTTACTCCCAGCCTGGCCACAGATCACCTACCTTGGTCACTCACAGGCCTCTTCAAAGCTCTTTGCAATGATTAATGAAACACAGTAATTTTTATGAGGTAGGGGATGTATTTTATCTTTTCCTGTCCCCTTGCTCTCTCCTTGTCAGACTGTTGATTTTGCATTGTTAAAGTTTTGTGCCAAGACTAAATTTGGGTATTTATGTGTGTGTGTTTTCAGTATCTCCATGCGTCTCATACCCAGGCAGCTGGGCAGTCAGACAGATACTCTGAGTGGGTGTCTCCCAGGCACCCAGACCCGTCTTGCCTCATGCCTCCAAGGCGTCTGAGGGAGCAGGAACATCAGCGCTTCCTCAGTTCCCAAGTTATCCAGATTTTCTTCTTCTCTGGGACACGGTGGTCAATGACATTCACCTCACTTGTGCTGACCAACATTTCTCTGTGTCATCCACAGCAAACAGTACTGAAGGATTATGGATCTCCAACAACTCATGTATGAAACGCTTCATGTATATTGGACTTTTCCAGTCCTTTGGTATCTCCACATTTGCTGTTGCGAAGTAACTAACTGGAAAATTTCACAGCCATGAAAATTTGTCATGCAAGTGACTGAATTTCCCTACCTGTCCATAATACAGCATTATATAGGGTCACATTTTTCTAGCATTATTTTGTTATCCTTAACTCACAAATGACAAATACCTTTGTTACAAAGTGGCACAGTTCAGTAAAGTTCCTTAGTGACAGGTCTGTCTTCCTATCCACAAACAGTTCCCATAGTACCAGACTTAACTATTCAGGCGTATTTTTTAATTCAGGGCCTGGATCTAGTGGATGCCTTTTCATCAGATACTGGTACAAAGTTACGCTCTTGTTTTGTGTTTGCTTGTTTTGGAACTATTCAAAGATTTAAAGACAGCTTCCTTAATTTTTTTATAAATAATAAATAAACCTTTGTGTCAAAACTGTAGGTTTGAAACTAGATGACTCCTATATCTTGGAGAAGTGGGGTTCTGGAATAGTCTTCTAAATAGAGTTTGGGGACAGAAGTATGAATACTAGCATGGAGTTTCCTCAGTTGATGAAAGGGATTATGTGATGTGATGTGATGTGATGTGATGTGATGTGATGTGATGTGATGTGATGTGATGTGATGTGATATCCTGGGGCTGAAGAGATCCCTTCTAGACTTATGCTTAGTGAACAGGAAAAGGAAAAATGCCGTTAGCTGCAGTTAACCATTGTATCTAGACACCTTCATCTGTTTATTTTATGCAGCAAGATGTGGTGATAGATTTTGAAGTGTCAATCCATAAAATTCAAGTTTCTTATAACACAACCCAAGGCATGGGAGCTTGGCCGGGTGAGGGGGGATTGCCCTCGTAGAGGTGAACGAAACACGTGGGCGCTTGGTTGGCTTGAGGAACCCCCTGGCATCCAGGTGAGCAGAGCTTACAGGGTTTGCAGGCCAAAAATAATCAGTTCTGCAGTCACAGATCTTGTATCTGTGCCTCAGCCACGGGCTTTTCCTGGGGGCAGAGGGAGATGATGCGCAGGTGGGCAGCACGTCCTGCAGTGTGCTCATCCAAGATGCTTGGGCTTCAGCCCCCACCTCCCCGGCAGCCCCCTGAAATGCTGACCGGGCACGGGACAGGAGAGCACAGGGGACTCCGTGCCCACCGCCCTCCACCGGGCTAGCGGGAATTTTCCCCATACAGGTTTTTGAAACAGAACTCTTTCCCTCACCTGCGTACCACATCTTACCTGTTTTCATGAAATCCAAGGAAGCCTCAGGGGTGAAACCTGAGCCTTTCCTAGACCCCATGGATGGAAGGGTAGCACTGGGACTGCAGTTTCCACCTGTCCTAGCACGAGTATTGTACAAAGGAGCATTTCCATTGTGTATTTTCAGCCCGTATTGAAAAGTCTCAGAAATTTTGATACTATATGGAGTCAATGCTTGCCTCCAATTCTAGAGAAATGAATCAGCTTTTTTGTTCTTTGAAATTATTTTCTCTTTCTTACATCTTGGGTGGGGTTTTTTTGTTTTTTTTTTTTTTTTGTTTGTGTTTTTTTTTTTAACAAACCTAGTGTCTTAAATCTTTAGATCTTTGATCCTTTATTAATAGGGTCATTAAACCTGAGAAATTGTTAAGGCTGGTGTTAAATTTCTGGGATTTCTTACGCACAACCAGAGAAATAAATCCAGCGGCAAAGCAGAATTTGACCTCAGGCTCTGAGAATGTAAGTGCACCAAGTAATTGGCCTGCAGACAACTTAAAACAATACTGCCTGGGTATATGAAATTCCTCTTATAGTGGATGAACTGCAGTAAACCCAAGAGAAAGAGAAAAGACAGAGGAAATATTAATATTCTGCCAGCAATAGTTTGACAGATGAACTCTAATTGTATGAAGAAAGCAATATATTTGTAGGAAAAACAAAAGATTGCCACTGTAACTTTGAACTTTAAAAAGAGTATTTTTAATTAACAGCTGTTAAATTTGATTATATACACTGGAAGTAATTTCAGCTAGTGTTTACATTATCAATGATTTTCAGAATTTCAGAGTTAGTTTTATAACTCCTAAAATTCCAATAATTGTTAAGAGTCTTTTAAATAATAAAAAAAATTGGTAACCAGGTAACAAAATCCTTGAAATATCTCCAAATTCCTGGAAGGATGTGGAATAATACAATAATGTAGGAAGAGATTGTTTTTAGTCTTCATAATCCAGACAAGGCATAGAAAACTTTCTTTTTGATCTCAAGTTAACAAAAAATTTAAGCATATATGAAAAGGATTAAGCTGAGTATAAAATAAACGCATGAATATGAACATAAATATATTTTTATAAATACAAAATTATAAAGATATGAATATAGACTTTATGCACTGGAAAATATCTGAAAGTATAAAAGTTATTTCAATAAGAATAAAAACTATAGTAACCTGAACGTGCAGGAACACATCCAAAGAAATAAAAATTTAACTTAATAAAAGCTAAAAATAACCTCATCAGTCATTGTCTTGATCCTGGGGAAAAATAAAAATATTTAAAAACTGTATTTATCAAACTGTTTCATCATAGAACCAAGGTACTTAGTGCTAGATTTTTCTTTGAAAAAATCTCTTGTAAGTATACAGAGGATCAAGGGCTTAAATTCAGTGACAAGCGAATTAGGAAAGCCTTGGCATGCTATTTGTTTGATGAATATCAATAGCATCAGCTAGAAGTGGGCAAACAGTGCAATAACAAAAAGTGACTCAAGGGAGATGGGATGTTTGTCTTTGATGGCAAAAGAAAAAGGAAAAGGAGGTTCTGACGCGTACTAGAGAAAGGAGAGCTTTCAGAAGCCTGCCTGGAAAGCAAACTCATTCTTCCATTTTCTCTGTAACTTTGTCAGATGTCTGCAAGTCTTGAGAGGTTGAAAGTCCTGCTTCCTCTGGTGCTGCTGAGCCCAGGGAATTTGGTAGCCCCCTGTGCATCTCTCAATACCAGGTCATAGATGAAGGTAATTAAAGTAACACAGATTTATGTGGTGAAAGAAAGTAATGGAGGCAGCACTAAGTGCTGCTGCATCAGGCATGGATTCCTGCAAAGCAGCTTCAGAGAAGCCAGAGCGAGCCGGTGCCAGTGGTTATTGATTCAGGGATAGGATATCTCAAGGACGGGGCTTGTGCGGGAACCGCAATGGGATAGCAAAATGCACTGTCCAGGCCTCACAAAATGGGCTTAGCTAAAGAGATCGGTATGCTTACACTTCAATGTTTTTTGCTGTTTGGTATTACTCTCTGCGGTGCTGTCCCCTGTAGTCCTTCAATTGTGTGCAATGCTCATTTTCCTTTCCAAAATGAATGATGGTCTTAACGAGATGCCCTCTCCAGCTCAGCAGGCCACCCCTTGCCCGGCACCAACATCTCCGCCTGTCCACACCTTCCACATGGACACATCCATGGAGTCACCTGGCTCACAGGAGTTACACAAAATTTATGTGAGAAGCTACACTGAAGTGGACATTGTGTGAGAGACCTGGATTATTTGGGTCTCCTTCTCTTCAACGAAAATTTAATCTGGTCATTTGAGGGGCAGAATCAGTGGAAAGCAGCCTATGCAATCTTTCATTATTTTGCATGTGTGTTTTTTTTAAATCCAGTTATTACCATGACTATTGCCACCCAGCTAGGACAAGCCACACTGCAGCGAGTGGTGCCTGGTGCGTGACACAGAAGCCCTGCGCGGGAGCGCTGCTAGCAGACTGCCAGATCCCCTTTCCGAGGATGCGTGGACGAGCTGGAATAGATGATCCCCTGTACCCCGGCAGCTCCTCGGGCTTCGTGGTGACCTCCAGGCTGGCTTCACCCTGGGGAGGTGGGGGCCTGGTGCGCGGGCTGTGTTGCAGGGGGTCTCGGAGTCAGGCACCCCACTGAAGAGAGTAATAAAAAAAATTAAATAATTAAATAATAATAAATTAAAAATAATGAAAGTGCTCAAGAGACTCTCCTCCAAATTCCTCTTTGTTGCAGTTCATCCTGCCATTTTGTCCTGCTTAGCTGAGTGAAAATTTGCCACTCTTGGTAAATAAGCTCTTTAGGTACCTGTCATCTTAACGTGTCCTTTTTCAGGAGTTAAAAATGGACCTGATGTCCACCTGAAATACCTGGACCTTAGCTAGAGAAATGGCTTTGCAAGAAAGGCAGGCAATTGTTTTTATACTTATAAAAGCAGCAGCAGATCATTTGTAGCATTGCTACTGAGCTACAAATAGGAAGTTTCATGCAGAAGACCTGAGCAACATGGTTTAGTGAGGTCTTACACCTCCACATTCATAGACTTAAGCAAGGCATGGAAAGAAAGCCCCTTTTTGGTTATTTGTCCAGCTGTCTTGGAACAGAGCTGCTGGTAATGACTCTGCAGCTGGAGGAGATGGTGGAAGACAGCATTCATGAAGGGTGCTGCAAATTCATCCCCCTTCGCTTTACAGGGAGGATAAAGCATCGGTAATACAAACTTTCAAATTGCAAGCTCACGATTTTTCATGCTGTCAGTATTAGGATACTACGACTCCCCAGAGCATGTGGAGGTTTGGGTGAGGAGTTTCAAAAGCGAGGGTGGGCATCGCCGAGTGTCCTGAGAGAGCCGGGCTCCGGCACGCAACGGAGGGGTGCTGAGGGAGCATCTCAAGCCTTTCTGGCTCTCCCTCTGCAGACAACTGTTTTGTTTGCTTATAGATATTCAGAAGAAGTCATTTTTATACGAAGTAAACAGCACCATACTTCTTGTCACACTGTGGGGGCAAATGTGTTGTTTCTGCTATCAACCAGGAGCTGCAGCTCCGGGGCAGGACTGGGCTGTGCTAGGAGCTGTACACCAGGCAGGAGGGGAGTTTCCACCCTGTCTGGACGATGAGGGCATGGGCAGGCAGCTGGAGGAGGATGAGGAAACTTGGAGTGAGCTTCACACGCTGTGGTCTGAGCATATCAGTGATTTTTCCCTACATTGTGTTCTTACTCTCCCTATCCAGTGAATGAAAAATGGAGGGTTTGGATGACATTTAAGCTGGCAGTTTAACCATCCACTTGAATAAAAACATCCTGTATTTCCACAGGAGGTGTCAGTGTAGTGGCTCTGATTCATTTAACTTATCAACATTAAAATGTAAATAAAGGTAATACAGCAAGCGTAATGTAACATGACAGAAGTAGGAAACAGGGCAAAATAGTTAATATTAATATCAGCCCACGCAGTCCTTCTGTGCCATGAGTCAGATGGACAGTAATGGTTCATTAATCATGTGAGGGGCTGTGGCCTGGAGAGAGATGGCCAACAGGCATGTTCTTGTCCTGGCAGTCCTTCTCTTTGGACAAGGAGTTTTGGGAATATATGTGATTACTGGGTAAAATCACACTTGTCTAGGAATGTTAGTGCTATAGGTGTTGCCTTCTTCTTCCACTAAAATCAATGCAGGAAATACGGCTAAGCATTTGCATAGTACTGATGAGTGATTTAGCATCATTATGTGTAAATTAATGTGCTTTTGCTACTGCTTGATGGATGTCTCAGCTGCCCATCCTACCCTTCCCTGAGTCTGGAGACTTACCCTACGGCAGGCAGCCTCAGCCTGTGGTCCATGGCTGGTCCTCCTCCAAGAGGTCAGCCAAAGGCAACCTTCAGAAGCGAGGCAGTTGCGGGTAGGTTTAAATTTTTGAGATTGGAAGCCGTAATCAAACCACTGGGCACATATTAGCATCTCACAGATCAAAACAGCTTGAACGTTGCTGCTGCGAGTCTGAATAACCACTCAGGCAGGTACAGGAATGACCCTTCAGCACAAATGCCAGCTGTGTTTTGATGCAGCCAGCGCTCTGCTTCTCAGATTTTGCTCTCCTGTGCTATCTGTGCATCGGCTTCACTTGCATGAAGCTGCGTCTTGAAATGGAGCCTAGACCCACAGATTTTTTTTTGAAATGTGCTTCCTCCTCCCTTTTCGCTGCGATTTCCTCAGTGCCTTTTCCTGACTTGGCTAGCTATGTGAAGGTAATTTACAAATATATACTTTCTAACATATATGTATAGAAATACATACTCTCTCTCTCTCTCTATGTATATATATATAAATGTGGACTTTAGAAACATTTATTCTGGGGGCACCTTATAACAGCCTTCCAGTACTTAAAGGGCACCTTCAAGAAAGATGGGAAGGGACTCTTTATCAGGCATTGTTGTGATAGGACAAGGGGTAACAATTTTAAACTGAAAGAGGGCAGATTTAGATTACATAAAAGAAAGACATTCTTTACACTGAGGGTGGTGAGGCCCTGGAACAGGCTGCCCAGAGAAGCTGTGGCTGCCCCCTCCCTGGCAGTGTTCAAGGCCAGGTTGGATGGAGCTCTGCGCAACCTGGTCTAGTGGAAGTTGTCCCTGCCCATGGCAGGGGGGTTTGAACTGGATGACCTCCAAGGTCCTTTCCAACCCAAACCGTTCTATGATTCTGTACAACAGAAATTACTATAAACTTGAGGGGTTTACCCCTCTTTTTTTCCCTTGTCCCTTGCTTAGCTGTCCACATTTCTTCCAAATCCATGGCAGAATGCAAACCTGTCAAACCTGTCAAAGTTTAAGTGCTTTGAATTAATCTCAGAATACTCTATGTATGGATTTTAAAGTATTTATTTCCTTTGACACGTATACACAAATATATACACTTTGGCGTTGATAAGGTGGTCCTTTCACAGAACACACTGAAACAGTGTTACTGGCCTGGAAGAGGAGACATCATCTTCCTAAATCTCATTATCTGGTTAAAAACTAAAAAAATCCCACCAGAAACAAACCCCAGGTTTTGTCTTTGTTGTCACTCTGTACTTATTCTGAAACCACTGTCAGTAATAGGTTTTAATTCTACTGTTTAGGATTAGTGCTGTAATAAAACCTGATTTATAATATAGCACAATTTTTCTTAAATTTAAATACGATTGTGAACAAATGTTAGTGTCTGATCTAAGTTGGAAGTTACAGTAAGGAGTGTTAACTAACCCCTGCTAAAGCATGACCAGCCTTCTCAGTGCGACCACATACACCCCAGTGAAAAGGTTGTGCTGTCGGATATAACAGGCTTTGATATAAAAACTAAATAAGCAGCACGGGCCTGAGCAAGGTGTGGAAGGGCAACGAGCCCAGGAACCGGCTTTAGGAGCTCTGTGCTCTGGGAAGCTCTCAAAATGGTCCAGCTGAGAGCTTTTAAACATAAAAGCTGCAAAATTTACTTTTGGAAAAGGCATTTCTTAGAAAATATGTATGGATCTTGTCCTCACTGCTCTCTCCCCATATCTTTTTTGATGAAAAAAAAGAAAGAAAAAACATAATTTTTTAAAATGCCAATTTTAAAGTATCAGGCATAAAGTTTTAAGCTGTACTCCCTATAGTCTCCTAAGAAATAGCTTTCAAAATTATGAAATTAATAAAAAAATCTCCGCTTCTCAGTAACAAGATTTTATGCCTGCTTTTCAGATTTAGAAACTGGCCCTCCATGTGTCTGGGATTTGCTGGCTAAAGCTTGACGGCTGCAGTTCCAGAGGACAAACAAAGTCTCTCTCCCGCCTGTCAGTCACCTATAACTCCTTTTGTTGGCGACCCAAAGAGATCAGAGCGGAGCAGCCTCAGCCCAGCAACTGTTCCCAAGGACAGGACCCTGCAAAAGCTGGGCGATGGGAGGACGTTTGCTGCGACTAATGCAAGATGAGAGCCCTTATGAGGAGATGGCAGCGCCCGGGGGCCCTTTGGCTCCTGTTGCTGCAAGGGAGCCTGGGGAAAGCAGCCTGGGTCAGGGGGAGCTGCTGCTATTCCCTCTCTGGAAGAGCGAATGTGTGCTGGCGTTAATGGACGCGGAAAAATTTCGTGATAGTGTTGCTGTATATTTCAAAGGCACAGATCAGGGTTGAAAGTATTCTTTGGGTTTTTTCTCTTTTCTTTTGGAATTTAAAGCAGCTAAATAATTAACGAATATGCAGACATAAAAGCTTTTTGTATTAGGATGTACGGGAGGCTTCCAGTGACACTGCTTGCTAGAAGGGGCTGAAATACAGGCAACTTCCCTGTTGGTGCATGTGTCGTAAAGATGGTTATTTACTTACCACCATCTCCCTTATTTCCCTAGTTTTTCCTGTGACTGGCCCTCGATGTCCCTTCTAATGCATTCTTTTTCTCTCTTTATATTGTTTCTCAAAAAGAACTTAAATAAAGAAAATAAACTGCTACCAAATGTATTATCTCCTTCTGAATTAACAGCCTCTTCATCAGATGCTCCCATAGTTTCTGGGTCCTTTGTCCTGCTTTGTATTGAATGCCATCCTGAGATTCCTAGCTGGGAAGAGAAGGCAGAGCTTTGCTTTCTCCCCAGCCTGCTCCTAACTTTCTCTGGTTGTCAAATGTCAGATGTGATTACGCTGTCCTAAGGAGAGATCCTCGCTCCGGCACCATGAGAAACCATGCAATTGGCAGTCGTGTGGGGGTGGAGGGAAGCAGGATCGGCCGGGCTTGGGCATGAGCGATAATCTAGCCTGGTTTTACACGCCCAGAGCCCTGGCCAGGCTCACAGTTTAAACTGCGAATGGCGATGATAAGAGGATGATAATAATCATGAGGCGTCACGGTGGATGATGTCATTCCTGCTCCTCGAGGGCCAGGGTGACCTCAGGCGCCCTTCTGCAGTGAGACGCTCTGGTGGCAATGGGAAGCTGATTCTTCATGGGCCTGCTAGCACAATTTAAAGAAAAGGCAGATGCGTGAGGCTGAGGAGAGAGGGGAGGATGATGCAGAGAACATTTTAGGCTCCTTTTAATGCGGCTTTGTAGGAATAAGTATGAGGAAGAACAGTTAATAGAAACATGGTTCGCTGCATGGGTTTTCCGCAGAGTGGGGAAACTACGGGGTAATGAAATGTTTCTGCTGCGTTTCTAGAACAAATTTGTAATCAATACGCAGTTACAGAGAGAAAACCTTTATGGAACCGTAATAGGAAACCCACCTCCAATTAAAGTCTCAGCATGACGGACAGCAAGTTCTTGCGCAAAAAAGGGAATCATATGGTTGAAATGCTTTTCTCATCACGCGGCAAAGCAGCTGGACAAGGAAAGGTAAGTGGGTACGGTGGGCTGTTTTTGGGTCAGACCCTGTGACCAGATGACAATGTGGTGCCCTGACAGCAGCTGGGGCAGCTGGCACTGCCCGGGGCTCAGCGACAACTGGGAGCAAGCTGCAAGAAGGAGCATCGAGGAAGTGGGAGAGACGGGACCCTGCGTCCTCCCGCTGTCTTTCTGCAAGGGGACGTGTGTCGCTGCTGCTTTGCACTTCCTAGTGCTATTTCTGTTCAAGTATGCCAGCACCTGTGAAAGAAGCGGTCAGGGAGTTCTGGCCATGCTATAATGGCCTGAATGGCCATGCTGAAATGGCTGAAATGGCACTTAAATGGAGGCTTTGGAATTTAGTCATCCAAATGCTTTTATTTAAACGTAAATAAGAAGGCAATAGAATTAAATCTGCAGCCAAAATGGTGGCTGTTCGGAAAATGTTATATAAAAAGAATAGATTAGCTCTCCAATAAATCAAACCAGCACCTTTTCGTATCCTTGACTCCTTCAAAAGATAGTCTATTTTTTCAAAAAGTTTTCTGATGAGTGTTGTTAGAATCAGTGGAAGAGGGAGGTACTTTGTGCTTTCGGAAATATATCTGTATGGATATAACAAAAAAATGAGTTCAGTGAATACTAATGATTTACATCCTTTGTCATCTTCCTGACTACCTTTGCTCTTCAGAAGTCTCCACTGTTTTGCTTGAAGTGAGCAATCCCAAGTCCTACGAGCCTTCATGTCTGCAAAAGAAATAGAGATGATGATTTGGAAAGCCTGAAATCTTAGAATAATGAAATAATAATACATGGTTAGGGGATAACTAGTCTAGGAGATAAATGTACAGATGCAATAATCTAAGTTAGAATGATCTGCATATATAAAAAGATGAATTCTTTAGAAATTTTAGAAAAATAATTAATCAGTTAAAATTACTGGGCAGGGCTAGCTAATCCTGCACTTTGTTTTAAAATAATTTACTAAATAAGGGACCACATTGTTTGAAAGCAGGACTTCATAAATGACTGGAAAAAAGACTGTAGATTAAAGGCTTTGAACCAGAGAAAGGTATGCAACTGATCAATTAGTTCAGTGTTTACAACACAGGAATAGCAATAGCTATTTTATATAAATGTCTTTAAAATATTTCTTTGGTCAAAGACTGAGGAGAGAAGCAGTGCTTTTCAGAAAAGTGTATCTGAAACTGTCAGTGGAGAAGTTAGTGTCTCCGGCAAAAAAAAAACAGGAAAAAAAAGAAAAATAAAGAGAGACAATCTAGAATTTATACTTTCGGATAAAAATGCGATCTGGCAATGCTACCATGATACTACTATCATGGCAGACCCATCATCTCTATGATGAATAGCTGGGGTCCTGTATTTTCTTGCAAGAAAAGTTTTGCCACTTATTTTTGAATCACATATACTACTTTTTTCTTCTTAAAGCTGTATAGTTTGGTATTTTGGTAAAGAAGTAGTTACCAGTTATTTACCAAAAGTGTTTTGGTAGGACTGTATACATTACAAAAGCTAAAAATAAAAGTAATTCAAGTTGGTCGAATTATAGAATTGTTGTTACCATACTGTAAATGTCACTGTGACAGAATAACAAATTTTAAAATAATGAGCCAGAGACATCTGTTAGTTTCTGAACTGGTACCATTATTTTACTGCAGTGAATGTGACTCTTATTTTTCTGTACCATTTTTAGGTTGTTTTTGTGCCTTATGGGCATCTTTTGATATTTGGGAAAAACTTTGAATAGAGTCACTTAGATGCACAAAACCTGAATTTGAACAAATTCACTGTTCTCCCTTTATTCTGAATTTGCATGTTACCGTCCATGCATACAGAGGGAGGACAGAAACTGGGCAATGACTTTGTGCTATATATGGTGCTGACTTCTGTTGTACCTTTGTGAAATTGTTTAATATCTCCCTTCAACTTTCAATTGTTTGCAACATGTCCATACTATTGCCTTCAGACATTAGATAGAGATTGTATTTTAGTGCCACATCACGGTTCCTCCTGTAGACTGCCTACTGCTCCTTCAACACTGGACTAAAAAGAAATTCCACAAAACAATCCAGAATCTCTGCCACCTTGGCAGTAGTGCGAGCAGGTCTTTCTCTGAGCTGTACCGTCTGAGGAGTGCTCTTCACCTCCTCTTGCTGGCATCTCCACTGCCTAGCAGCACACCAGCACTGGCTGAAGTATTGTCACCTCTCCTGATGCCATGAAGTGCTGAGTACAAGAAGCTCCTTCTTTCCTGACTGATAGAAAATGTCAGACAAGATGCTCTGAGCCAGATCCTGGGCTGGTGTTAGTGAGCACATATGCATCAGCTGAGTTCTTCTTGTTCTCAGCATTTAGCTCTTCTTATGGAAATATCCCACCATAAATAAAAATCGTTGGTTCATTCTCACCTCTGCCATGAGACAACTGGCAGAGGTTGTGCATGGGGTGAAGGAGAGAGGGCTCCTGACCCTCGAGGTGTCCCCTGCACACCCACCCATCCTGGTGTCAGCCCACGGTAACAACTGACATTAAATGCTGAGGACTGGTGCCATGGGGATCCCCACCAGTCCCCCAGCCCTTGCAAGGCTGTCAAGCCAGCCAGGGGCTCAGGGTCTGCCATGGTGGACACATGAGTTGGGCATAGGTCCCACCAGGGCCGGAGGGCAGGGGTAGGACTCATGCACAGAGCTGTGCCCAAAATCAGCTCTGTCCCCTCACCTCTAGGTCTCAGCTTTTCTCGCCCACTGTGCGCTTGTCATGCATGTTGCACAGGTCAGGCTTACGACTGGACTGCAGTGACCAGTGGTGCACGAGCCACATGGTCTAACAACTGCTAAATCACTGTGTTTGCCATGGAAAACAGTGGTAATGTTCAGGAATGACTGAAAGGTCACTTCGTCTGTTCTTCTAAATATTTACTGCAACTCTTTGGTTAAATCCAATTTGTTTTTCTCAAATTTATAGTGCTCAAGTCTCAGGAAGATATTTTCTGCTGTATTTTAAGCCTAAGTGGAACGCACTGGCTTATTTTTTCACACAGAAATGTGCTCGTTAGAATGCTAATTTAATACACTCACTTCATCAATGATTTCCAGTTCTCTGATTCATGTGATGGAATCAAATTCTAGTGGAGTAAGTGAACTGCAAAGCACAGCCTTCTTCCTACAACGTGTATGTTCAGGCATTAGAAATGTACTGCTACTGAAACAAAAATAAGTGTAAGCCCCTGTTGTGAACGGGGAGGAAGCCAAGCTTGTTCTTGCTCAACTGACAAGCTTGGGAAGTCAAGAGACAACTTAATTGAACAATTGGTTCATCGACTGGATGAAGTCTTAAGTTACATGAATGACAAAACTAGAAATTATTTTTTAAAAAATACATGGTATTTCTTGCAGCAGAAACAGCATGTAGTAATTAGGGTTTGGGTTTTCTTGCTTTCACAGTGCAAGAAAAAGACTAGACGCCAATTCCAATTGACACAGCACAAATTAATTGTACTTCCTCGTAATGTAGCTTTAGAAATCTTTTGCATCTTACATTTCACTTTATATTTTTCATAGGATATAAAGAATAGTTTCAAAAGCATAGCTGTCTTACACCAGAAAGAAAAAATATCCTAGTCCTCCCCTCCATACCCCCCTTTCCTCCTTATAGTTATTTTTCTTTTTCGCTTGGTTTTCTCTGTGGCTGGTAGGCAGGTTGCTGGTGAACAGACCAGGTAAGTCCCCAAAAGAGCTGGCAGGCAGCAGCTGAAGCCCTGTAATGGGTGTTGTTACAAAAGCGATGCCTTCTGGGTTTGTATATGCTGCCTTGAAAAAAGAACTCCCAAACTTTGCAGAAAACCCCAGGAAACGAAGGATTGGGAAGGTGCTGAGGTGGAGACTGCAAGCATGACATATGCTCTCAGCTCCATCACCGACGCTCTGAGATTCTGCAAGCTCATGTAAAGCTCTGTCCCTCCCATGTGTTTTTTTTTGCTCTATTGCTTCTTCTGACAGTTCACACAGCATAACCCCAGCGTTGAGTCAAGCAGAAGGAGAACTTTTCTTCCAAGCCCCAGGTTCCTCCTTATCTGCTTACATTTGTCTATTCTCTATCTACTCAGTGCTACCACTAGCTGTTTCTAAGGGCGAGTAGAAATCCTAGCTTTTTATTCTTGCTTGTCTCCTGATTTATGTGGTACAAGGACCCCCAAACAAGTCTATCATATTTTTTTCTGCCATTTAGATCCCCTTGAAATTTCCCAGTGCTGGATCAGTGTCCATAGAGTAAACTCTGCTGAGAATAATACTTGCAGACTCCTTGGCAGTAGCCTTTGACCTCCCAGGTGTTGGTGGGTAATAAGTTAAAAAACCATTTCTGTTCAGTGAGCGCTCGGGCTTGCTAATGCTATGAGGCCCACGGTAAAGGAAATTCCAATGTTTTTCTCTTTAAATCTTGCCACAAATACAGGGAGAGCTGTCTCTCATCTCTCCACATACTCTGTATCCTGGTGATAATATCTAAACAGAAATATTTGCAAGTTTGCAAACATAAATGAGACAGAGCAGAAAAGTATTTTTTTGTGATCAGGAAAAATCTTGAAATTTACAGGAACTGCTCCATCTGCTTCCCGGTCTTCTGTTCTTTTCAGTTTCAAAACTTCGCCAGTTATCATGGATTTGGGGAACAGACAGATGGACCAAAGAGAGCACCACATCTTTATCAGTTTACTAGTAAATAACTTCTGATCCTCTCTTTGGTCAAAAATCAGTTTGAACTTGGCAGATAGAGACTATGTAGACAACCAGTTTATGCAGTGAAGGGAGCTTGCTGGTGGGACATCATAAGGACCTCGATATATTCTTAAATTTATGAGGAAATGGAGAGAATAACAGTGATAATGGTTGCAAATGATACAAGATTATTCAGAATATTCGAAAAAATTGATTATGAAGAGCCACCACAAGATTTTACAGTAACAAGCTAAAAAAGGCAGATGAAATTCAGTGCTGGCAAGAGCAAAAAATGAACTTGGGGAAAACAAAGTTCAACTATATCCATGCATCGAACTTCCACAACCTACTACAAAGAGATTTTTGGGGAGCTGCTGTGATCTTGCAAAGCGGCAGCTCAGGGCTCAGTGGTGATGCAACAGATACAGAGATTATCAGGAATCTTGGAAGCACTACTGAGAGAGAGGCTTCTTTTCATTACTATTATTAAGTTGCAGAACTCTGTTTTGTAACATTGGGGATGCAAATAAAGTGCAGGACATTTGTGTACTCTGAAGTTCAGGAGTTCTGAAATGAGAAGACCTAAGTAAAGCATTATTGCCTTTGTCCTTTGAGATGTTATTAGAAATCTGATTTTCCGTATGTAAATATGTGTAACTTGTTGACTCTGAAATCTCCAGATTAAATACAAATTAATTTCAGTATTTTGGGAAATTGTAACAGAGAAAAAAAATGCCTCTTTTTGGAATTCAGAGGTAGAGACTTCTAGTATTCGAAGTCAATCATAATCTTAAGAAAGATTGCAGTTCTCTTTTTTTTTTTAAAAAAAAAAAGGAAATAAAGAGGTTTTTTAAACACTTGATCCCAGTTGTGAAACACTTCTTTTTTTACTAGCCTTACTGACATCTGTGGGAGTTCTACTTCAGCCTTAAAAACAATAAGCCAGTAGGATTAAGCAGTGAATACAGTATTTGGCATTTTAATTATTGGTAGGAAGTTATGAGGCATGAACATAATGCATTAAGAAGTGAAAGCTGAATTCAGGATGTACTCCGTGTTGTTTATATCAGAGTTGCACTGGTCTGACAGCAAAATATGAACTGAGACACTGTTTCCACATTTTTTTAAGAAACATATTAAGTGTTCTTTTTGGCTGATTAAATTGGTTTCTTTTCAGATGTGCAGCCTGTGAGCTAAAAGTCTGTATTTACATTACAGAATTGCCATCCCTAGACATTCAAAATGCATGAATCAGAACATTAAAATCATGACATTTCGAAATACACTAAAATCCTGGATTTTTTTTGCTTCCTGAATTTTCTTGAGCCTGAAAATGTCATGTTTTCTGTCTTTTCTCTGTAACCACAAGAGACAAACAACTTTTTTTTTTTTTTTTTTTTTTTTTAATGCAGTTGAGCACTTTTAGGAGTTGAAATCTCACTGCCTGGTGTGTAGTCCTAGCAGACATAAACGAAATATCTGTGAATATGACATAGCCCAAGACTTGCAATAGGAAAATGAGAGCTGGCAGCCAGATGGTTGACGTATAGGTAGTGCAAAACGAAAGCTGGAGTCCAAAGCCCCACTCCCAGGGCTGGGCCTGTGAGGTTGATGTGGGTTTTGGTGGTTGGACTTCCCCAGCCATCTCCAGGCAAGGTGCAGCATGCCAGGCTCCAAAAGACACAGCACTGGTTGCTCCATTGGTGGCCCTGACCCCACCATGCTGTCTAGCCATTCTCCTATAAGCTTATCCTACAAGTTCCTATTTAACTCCAGAAGACTGTGCCTACTAGAGTAATTGAGGGTGAGGATTTGTACCCTAAACGTTGGGGCTTTTTCAACCTCTGGTTTACTTTTTGCTGTGGATGGACACTTTCAGAGAGATTAACTGCATTTAAGCACAAACTTCTGGAAGAGGTGCATCCAGAGAATGTTTCACCCCATCAAGAGAAAGGTGGTTTGAATTCTTAGACTGGGTTGCCAGGTGGAGAGTCCTCTCTCTTCTCCTTCATGTCTACAGAAGCTCCACTGACACTTGGCTTGGCCACGGTTGCTCAGGCTGTGGTGCCGCGGAGAGCTGACTGAAACTTGCTGAGGCTGGAGAGGGGAGGAAGTGCTTGCCCCCACAAATTCTCCTACTTTTCCCTGACCCGAAACTAAAGCTAGTCCTGCTGTTCTCTAGGTTGTTGGGATTCACAGATGAACACAATGTGTTAGCACCGGGAGATTCAGCCTTTTAGAATCAGCTTGAGAAAAAGCTCCCATGTCTGTTGACTTGTTCTTATTAGTTTCCAGAAAGGCAGTATTGTAAAGACTTTTGTAGAAAGCTGGCAGTGTGCACCTAGAAATCAATCTGACATTGATTTATTTCACCAAACCACATACACTCTTTACTCATTTTTGTTTGGTGGGCGTTATTTTTGGGTTATTTCAAGAGTGTCATGAAAATCCCTTTATATGATCCTGCCAGACCCCACATATCAGCAAATGATCACGTCCCAGAGCACTGAAGTGACCTGTAGGTCTGATCACAGCCCTATAAAGCTGGGGCATGCTTATATGTTGCCTCACTCTTGACTGTTGATTCAGTTCAGCATGGCAACTTTCAAAGTGACTGTGGAAAGGGCTGTGGTAAAATGGGTTGTTTAATGGCTGTGTGCACACTCACACGCCCAGGGTGCATCTGCGTTTTTTCTAGGATGCCTGTCTAGCAGATGTGATTTTGGTAGAGGTTTCTGTTCTAGACGTAGAGGTAAATTTCTGGTTTAAAACATAATATTGGCTAAGGGGAATAAAATATATAGCTTTGAGGAACTGCTTTATTGTGATGATCCACTGTATCTTACTAAAAAAATTGTACTACCAAAGACAGGGCAAGGTTCAATACAAATAACACAAGTCTGCCAACGAGACCGGTTTGCTGGTGCCAGTTGGTAACGCTGGCGTTGACTTCATTTCTCCAGTGTTATTTTGAGCACCAGGCTGGCAATACCAGGATTTTGATGCCTCTTGGTTCGGTGATCAACTGCTTGTGCCCCGGCTGCGCTGCTGAACAAGGACTGTACACTTTTGTCTAGGTCAGTTGCAATGAGACTAAAAATGTGCCACACTTTCTGGGAAGAGCGTGCCTGTGATTTGGGCGTACAAAAAGACTTCACACTGGACATGCAGCACTGCCAAGTTATGAGACCGACGCATTCAGATTTCTGCCTTTATTTGTCTATCCCTTACGCCTGTCACTTAAATACACCCACCTCCAAAAAGAAATACATCAACAGATTGAAAGCTCGCAGCATCCTACGTAACAGTCTGTGTCAGAAAGTAATGAATATCATATTAAGTTGAAACTGTTGCAAGAATATCCCTAATGTTATGTATGGAAAAATTTCGGCTAACACGTTTGCCCTCCATTTTGGGAGCAGCATCATGAGATCTGTATTGATGACAACAGTCAGACTTCAGCTAGGAGTGATGGAGTTTTTGTATCTTCAGCATCTGTTCCCCTCTCTTCCTACACAGTATTTTCCTTTAAAATAAGACATGAAGATCTGAAATATTTCATTAAGTAGTTTGCTTTTTGCATTATGTAGAATAACTCTAAGAATATAGAAATAAAATTTTATGAAGTTGGACTCCTTAGGGGAAAGTAAATTTCTCAAAGCACAAGTTCAGAACAAATCTGTATCAATGTTTTGCCAAATTGCTCTACCGAGGTTCTGTCACAAGGTACAGAAGAGGCAATACATGTGACCTTACGACAACAATCTCCTGTTCACTGTACCATGCAACCTACTAGAAAAGCATCATCCTAAGGCAGGCTTTTTTTCACCCACCTTTAGCACATGCCTGATTATGAGAATGCATCTAAACCACCTTTCATCTCGGACTGGTCATGGATTTTCTGAAACTTTCTCTGCTTCAGTGTCTGCTTCAGTGGATTTGAAGTAATCTCATCTGATATGTGTGAACATTCATTCATTTAGCCATTACAAACATTTTTTTTTTCACATACAACCTTCTGAGTAGGCTGCCTAATGAGGTAGGGCAACTTGCCTCCCTGTGGAGGTTTGGGACAAGGCTGAGCAGACGCCCTGAAAGCAGCGTAGGCTGCAAGAAAGGGGCATGAACCTCTTGAGCTTACCCCTTGAGACCCTTTGCAAACCAGTTTTCTGTGAGGGACCCTGATGGCATCACTTTGATGAGCTAAGAGATATCAGCTTTAGGCTGAACCTGTCCTGGGTTCCTGGCATAAATCTCCGTATTTGTAAGTGGGAGCTGAGGCTGAAGGCACCTGGGCTGGCTGGAAGTCTAGGTACACTCCATCCTAGACTGATTTGCAGGATACTTCAAACTACAAAACTCATAATTCTTTGTGACAATATCATCTGCCATGGATGAACCGTATAATCAGGAAGAGTTTACCTAGGACCCAGTCATTTCTATAGCTAGAATTAAAATATGTTATTTTATTCATACAGCAGTTACTTTTATTTACTGAAGGCCAATGCATACGACTTCTTAAATAATTAATTTATAGAGAGATTGTACTTTTTGAGCTGACACTGAAGAACCTCCTAAATTATGGTCAGACTGATTAGCTGAGTCTCATTTAGGAGGACATCAAATAGATATTATCTTAAAGGTAAATATATGTTTAACGAAATTGTCACTGTCAAAATTTTAAGTTTTTTTACATTCCTCCAGCCTTGGGATCTAGATTACTGTCAATACAGTCAATCATAAGGAAAGATTTGGTAAGTCTTGAAGGGAACGAACATTTGTGTAGCTGTTACAGAGTGATTCTTTGCAATTTCTGCTTTCATAGCATAACTTGCTAAATATTATTTTTTAAAATGGTCTGATCTCCATTCTCTCTCCTGCTAGCAGTGTGAGCTATGTGCTTCTTTCCTGCTGAATACATATGTGACATGGTTTATGCATATCTCTTTTTAAATTATGCTGATATGTTGGAAACATATAACACAGAGACACCAGAAAATAGCCTGGGCTTTAAACACTTCCATAATCATTGGCAGGACTACTCAAACCTATTCAGGTATATTTAAAAATCCAGAATGTAGAATACATAATTTGGTCTTTGAGTGATAAACTTGACCCTTTTTTGCATGATAAACTTAGTCCAAGTACTGGTAGCGTCTTCATGGGCTCAAAAGCTTTTACTGTTAATTTGCAAGTAGGCCTTTTCAGACTTATTAGGATTCTCTTTTCACAGCTAGATGGAGACTTGCTATGAAAAGAAGAGACCATATCAAATCTAATCAACCAGATCAGCTGATGATCCAATTTCTCATCTCAGTAATGGGAATGCAACTTCTCTGAAGTCCTTAATAGCCTTGAGATGAAAAATATGTTTAACAGAGCTGCCTGTGGTTTGTTTGTTTTCTTGAACAGCGCTACGCTATGTCAGACCTTTACGAGGACTTGAAGTTAGCAGTATCAATGCAGTAATGATAATTGTAATAGTGACTTATATTAATGAATTATTCCCAGTACTAGACAACTCTCTTGCTGAATATGTGTGAACCAGAATGTAATCAGACAGCGTCAATTATTTTTTTTCACTTTCTACCATAGCTGTGCTGATGCTAATGTAACTCCGAGCAAGGATGACTCCGAACAAGCAGAAACAATGGTCAGAACGTACAAGCAGTGAACAGGCAACTCTGGTATGGATAGCCTGTCATCCTGTAGGGCCTCAGTGGAAGATATTTTTCATGTTCCCACTGTGCCTGCACAAGAACTGAATTCAATTCAAACAGGTCCTCAAATGGGACCAGAGTCTGTTTCTGAGTTGGATGCTCATTGCCCAGCACCCTCACAGGTAAACCAAGGAAGCTGTGGTCAGAGGAGCAGCCAGGGACACCTGTCTGCTCCCAGGTGGGAGCTCCTGCGTGGTGTTTCGGTTACGCTAAGTACATTTTTCTGGACAGATTAATCTTACAGCAAAAATCTCCTACCAAGTCCATTATTTCTAAGACGGGAAGCTGTGCTCCCAGAGCCCTTGATGGGACCCCTGGGTGCAGAGATTCCAGGACATTAAAGAGCTCAGATGCTAATTGCGATCTGTAATCTTTCCGGTAGAAGAGCTGCTTGGGTTTGGAAACAATGGTGCCCATTTGCTTAGCTCACCCGCTTTACGCTCTGCCCTCTCGCTGTCTCATGGCTCCATCTGTTTCCCCTGTTTCCTGCCTCCGTGCTGCTCTGGGCTGGTCACCAGACCTGCCCCAACCATCCCCATCACGAGAGCTCCTTCAGACACGTTTTCTTGTGCTTGGCCTCGCTTTGCAGTAGTGCAGGTATTGGAGATGTTTCCTGACAGCTTCCCATCCCTCTTGCTCTTGAGGGGTTTCTAAAAGTAGAGTGGACGGACAGAGTCTGCTAATAAAAACATGAATACTTTGTTTCTCAGCTGGAAAGGAATAAAGCAAAATTACACTGGAAAGAAAAAATTGCATCTCCAAATAGGCTCCAAATGATGACAACAAAGAAGTAAGTATTATTTCCTTGTAAGCTCTGCAAGTGAAATATATGCTGTGCAAAAATAAAAGTATTGTCAGTCCCATCCCAGAGAACTTGCCTCTGGTACCGCTCTGCATGTCTGGCTGCTTAGCAGGGCCTCCAATAATAACAAAAAATTTGTTGGTATGGCCTCTTTATTGTCATATATGAAAAGCCAGTGCTCTGCACCTGAAAATCCATGTTGTGTGTGCACTTTGGCAGCTTAGCAAATAGCTGGGGTTTGTTGCAGGTTTTTAATTGTTTTTTGGGGGTTTTTTTTGTTTATACTGCTAGCGGTGAGCACGTAGCCTGTCTTAATTCACACAGAGTTGCACCCTTTTGCATCTCCAGTTATGCATTTTCTGTGTAGTCATTCGCTTGCATATGTAATCATCTTGTGCAAACAAAACGTGACAACACTCTGAAAACTTCAAAGGGAGTTAAAGTACAAGACAATGTGAATTTCTGTCTACCAGTATTCATCCTCTCTTTTTAAAATTTATTTTAGGGCACAAGGGGAAAAATTTACTGTTGTTTAGCTGGCTAGTAACAGCTGGTGATACTTTATTTTAGTTGTCATATCCTTTTTAATACAGCAGATAGTCACTGTAATAACACTCATCAAAATAAATTCATGAAATGTTCCCATCTTACATGATTTAACTTGAATTTTATTCTGATTTAGCACAACTGACACATTCATTTGAGCCAAAATACTGTTAATACCTGAGTTAAACAAAATCCTTCTCTTTATGCCTGTGCTCTGGGATATTATTTGCACTGGCTGCTTTAAAGTTGCGTGGTCCTGAACTAAATATCCAAAAACATTGAAGAACTTCAAAGGATCATAATGCTCAAGTAATCCAACAGGTATTAACAGTCTCTCCTCCCTAAAGAGAGAATCGTTGATGTAACTAATTAATTTGCCATAGTAAATAATCCGCTGACATTTACAATAAGCATCCCTATTGGAGGTAGAAATAAATATTAAGTTGCATGTAAAACTATAAATAGCAAGAATTTTGATGCCAGGCACAGTTTCAAAATACTCGGTGAAACAGATGAGTGCTGGATATGTGCAATAAGTTTGTAGGTCTCAGAAGCACGAGCTTGTGAAGAGTGCAGCTATCTCTGAAAGCAACCACGGAGCAGACCTGCCCAGCACCCTCCTGTCACACTGGTGGGGGTCATTGCTTGGTACAGCCTATGTCTGACTGTCGCAAGTTGTTTTCAATAGCTTTAGCTTGTCTCAGCTGGAGGGAGTCTCAGCATGAAGTCTCCATTTAAAGGCTGAAGCACAGTGGGTGGGGGCTGGAGTCTCCCCACTACTGCCATGGATGGTGTGGACAACCCCTGGTAGGACGGAGACAGAGGTGAGTAGGTGGGGAACGATGGGACCTTCTAGGCAGGGGTGTTGTGCAATTTTGGCTGCTGTCCCACCTGCTGATCTTAGCTGGCCTGTGAGGTTACTGCCCAAAGCAGCCCACCATGTCCCCTTCCCTCAGCGGAGGTTGTGGACCCCGTTTTTTGGCTGGTTTCATTGCACGGATGGTTTCGTTCTGTTACTGTGCTCTGGGTGCTAATTCCATTTATTTAAAATGTTCCAGTTAATGCATCTTTGTATATGCAATATATATACACATATAAACAGCACATACATTACATATATACATTACTAGGCCACTAGCAAAAGTTAGCAGAGATGACTTTAGCAGCGGTAGGCAAGGGCATGATGCGTCCCGCAGCTTTCTGGGCAGCCGGGGAGAAGCAGGAAAGGCAGCCCACGAGCTGCGGGAAGCAGCAGCCCCTTCACAGAGTCATAGAATCATTAAGGTTGGAAAAGACCTCTGAGATCATTAAGTCCAACCATTCATCACCACCATGCCTTCTAAACCATGTCCTGAAGTACCATATACACAAGTTTTTTGAACACCTCCAGGGATGGTGACTCTGCTCAGCTGGAGCGGAGGCGGCAGGACTCTCAAAATGATTTTAAGTGTCAAGTATCAAAGCTGCAAGCAGAGAGTGTTCTTGACCTGGGGGGATGCAAACACCTGCACTTTGGGGTGCTGTAGTAGTACCGTGCCTTAACCACGAATTCTTGCAGGCCCTGCGCCGGTCTGACCAGCCTGTGCCGATGTGCTCCCTGACTTGTGTGCCTCGCACTTCCGAAGCACAGGCATGTGAGTCCCAACTTTCTGGAGCCCCGAGAATGAGCAGCATTCCCCACATCTCACAACAAACTCCCTGGTTGCTCTTTCACCTCATCCTAACACATAATGACACTACATGCTGCCTCGCTCTCCAGCTGCCACCATAAACCTGGTTTTGTTTCTGACAGAAGATGTGGACTAGGAATATCCAAGGCTTGACTTGAATTAACCAGTTCCTGAGCAGCACATGGACCTGGCCAAACGTTTGCCACAGGGAATCCACCCTGGCCAGATGTCAACCCGTCATTCTTCCCTTCACGAAAAAATGGGCAATTGTGTAAGCTATATTGCATATTATTTTCTTGTGGTTGGTAATTATTCATATATGTTAGTGCTGCATAAAAGATGAGTGAGAGAGAGTGTTATTTTATGTGGGTTTTTTTCACAGACTTTTGAAGAATATTCCCAGCTATCCCTACTCTTGCAAGACCAGCCAAAGACCAACACCAGGACATGCAGCTGGACTCTGGTCCTGCAGAGGTTTGAAGGTGGAGCCCTGTGGTTCAGAATGATTTAATTGACCCAGAATACTGCCAATTCACAGCTAAAAAAGGGGGAAGTCAGGAGTCAGCGGATGTTGTTAAGTCAGCGTGATGCAAGTGGAGGAGGCTTTAGGGGCACAGGGAGCTAAGCAGGCTGTGTAGCGAGCAGCATGTGTGAAGGGCATGTTTCTGTCAAGAAATGAAAGCTAGGGCAGAGGGTGACATTACAGAATCACAGAATCACAGAATAGTAGGGGTTGGAAGGGACCTCTGTGGGTCATCTAGTCCAACCCTCCTGCCGAAGCAGGGTCACCTACAGCAGGCTGCACAGGACCTTGTCCAGGCGGGTCTTGAATATCTCCAGAGAAGGAGAATTCACAACCTCCCTGGGCAGCCTGTTCCAGTGCTCCGTCACCCTCAGAGCGAAGAAGTTCTTCCTCATGTTCAGATGGAACTTCCTGTGCCTCAGTTTGTGCCCATTGCCCCTTGTCCTGTCACTGGGCATCACTGAAAAGAGCTTGGCCCCATCCTCCTGACACCCACCCTTCAGATATTTGTAGGCATTTATAAGGTCCCCTCGCAGCCTTCTCTTCTTCAGGCTGAACAAGCCCAGTTCCCTCAGCCTCTCCTCGTAGGGGAGATGCTCCAGTCCCCTCACCAGCCTCGTAGCCCTCCGCTGGACTCTCTCCAGTAGCTCTTCATCTTTCTTGAAGTGGGGAGCCCAGAACTGGACACAGTACTCCAGATGAGGCCTCACCAGGGCAGTGCAGAGGGGAAGGAGAACCTCCCTCGTCCTGCTGGCCACACTCTTCTTGATGCACCCCAGGATCCCATTGGCTTTCTTGGCAGCCAGGGCACACTGCTGGCTCATGGTTAACCTGTCGTCCACCAGGACGCCCAGGTCCCTCTCCACAGAGCTGCTCTCCAGCAGGTCCACCCCAAGCCTGTACTGATGCATGGGGTTGTTCCTCCCCAGGTGCAGGACCCTGCATTTGCCTTTGTTGAACCTCATCAGGTTCCTCTCTGCCCAGCTTTCCAGCCTATCCAGGTCACGCTGAATGGCAGCACAGCCTTCTGGTGTATCTACCACACCTCCCAGTTTGGTGTCATCAGCAAACTTGCTGAGGGTACATTCTAACTCTTCATCCAGGTCGTTGATGAAGAAGTTAAACAAGACTGGGCCCAGTACTGACCCCTGGGGGACACCACTTGTTACCAGCCTCCAACTAGACTCAGCGCCGCTGATGACAATCCTCTGAGTTCTGCCATTCAGCCAGTTCTCTATCCACTTCACCGACCACGCATCCAGTTCATTAGAACAAGTCCGATCCCTGGGAGGTCTAACACAGGTTGCAAAGGAGAATGCTGTATCACAACAGGAAAGGGACAGAGAATCGTCTTGAACATGCTGGTGTTGAATACAGCCTGGTCAGCAGTGATAGTACTAAGTGAAAAAGGATACTGTAGGAGTAAGGGAGCTGAGGATGGATGAAAAGACTTGGAAGCATGGAAGATCCTATGAATATCAAACTGTGAGAAATAAGACAATTCAGCGTAACAAGCTGAAGGGTAAGACAGAAACATAACACAGCTATTAAAAAAGACTAAGAAAGTGAGTTATTCCTCTAATTTACCCTTTTAGTATAAGAGCAGACACTTCTGATGTCCAAGGTACTGACAGTTTTAAACAAAATGGGCAGTTACAGAGGATCTGAATTTGTACAACGGCTTATAGATTAGACCCAGATCCACCAATAGATTTAAGCCTGATAGGAATACCTGTAGGTATATTCTGGTTTGATACCTGGGTTTGTTATCCAGGTGTCCTTGATTAGTTGCTGGTCTTGAGCATTTTTGTCCATTGGCAGTGGCCGTGCAGGTGAAGGGGCCGTGGTCATTGCAAGACAGTGATTTGAGGACCGAGCTCTACTGACTTCATCTTCTGCTCATGAACCAGCGAAATCTCTGACACATAAAATAAATTATCAGAGATATTAGGCAACTCCATGCCTTTGGGTAGGTGTGTGAAGCCAGTGGTGAGGTTTGGACGGCCAGATGCCTGGTGTGCTCACCACTTCTTGGGCTGCGGGGGGAGAGGGCTGACTCTGGCTGACAGCATTAACCTGAGCTCGCTGGCACGCAGAAGGATAGGTAGGGGAGACGTGGGACTTGGGCTCGCCTGCACTCCTACTACAGCAAGGCTGTGGTTAATGAGAATATTCACAGGGTTACTCAGCAGAAAAGAGAGATCAGCACTCTCCTGCCATTGAACATACATCATCCGTTATGAGAACCAGGAAGAAATTTTTACTTTCCTGCTTCAGGGTTTTGTATGATATCTCTGGTATGGGTCCCCACGGCAACATTTTCTGCTTGCTTTTGTAGCTACTACATTTAAGATTTAAATGGTGAATATGCCCATTTTATTGTATTGCTCTTTCTTTAAATGGTGTGTTGCAAGGGGCTAAGCTTTGAATGGAAGTGGTACACGGAGTCCTGCTGGGTGGGATCGTTTCCATAGGTACTTTGTTAAAACGCAGGATGACGAGGGATCCCAGACAGAAGCAGCAGCCAGCAGCATAGCGTTAGAAAATCAGGATATTGCTTTGAAATTTCATGTTTAACTACACTGGCATCGGCACAGATCCTGTTACTGTGAAAAGGTATAAAATCTGCAAAAGTGCCTCCTCAGGAATTGAAATCTTATCAATAGCACATATTTTTAAATGACACAAACATGTAAAAGCTCATGTCCAACTCCTTTCAGTGAGATATAGGTCCCTTTGTAAATGCTATCCCAAATTTGTTAGCAGAAAGGCTTCAGTTTCCTTCAAGTATGAGCATCCTGATGTTTACCACAGTGTCTGCCCATAGTCAAGGATTCTGCAAAGCCCTACTTGAATTCTGCTGAACGCTTAGGAGCTGATTTATTAAGGATTCATTTTCCAAAGGTAGTGAAATACCAAAATTTGAGAGATTTCATTTAGTGTCATTGTTTAATCTTGGTTGAGGTCTAATCTTTAAGCAAACATGCTGAAAATGTCTTGTATATGTGTCTTCCTCCCTCAATGAGAGCATTCCTGCCTTTGGATGAATGTTTATTTATTCATTCCTTGTGGTAACACTATGATTAAGCAGATGTTAATTACATCCTTAATGCAATTGAATTAATGCAATAAATGATCATCTATCTTTTTATTAGATTGCAAGTAATTCTTTGTGCCCTCATCATACCCTGATTCTGTTTACATGGTATAAAAGCCTAAATTTCCTATTCTTTCTGGAAACTGTGAATTTGTCAGTGGGAGAAGGTAAGTCGACTAATGTTTTGGTCTACTGGAACTTTTCGAGTGGATAGCTATTCATTTTGAAGTCATATGATCCTGACAAGTATAGTGTCTGCGAAGTCAAGGAGAAACAACGTCTAGGAGCTCGGTGTCCTTAAACAAGCTGTACATTTCAGTAAATATCAGAGATTTATTGGTGAGCCAGAGGGAGATGAAGGAAAGGCTAAGGTTAAGACTACCATTTGTAACTTTCAAATCATTTGTGAGCAGGATGAAAATTTAGCCCTTTGAAGTCTCCCAGGCTGCACGGTGTGAATGTTTACTATCAGCCCCTTCTGCCGCTTCTCTTTGGAGCTGTGCCAGTGCAGCATATTTTGCACCCATGTCCTAAGTGAAATTTGTCTCTCAGTAGTTCTAAGGAAAATCAGTGTAGAGTGGAACCTCTTGCATATTCAGTAATAAAATGTTACATTTTGCATTGCTGATTCACCTTTATTTTCAAGACCAAAAGGCTGAGTTGTGGGAATCTCTGAAAAATACAGAAAACCTCAGGAAACTCCGGTAAGACAGGTGACCTTAACATGCCAGGAGGAAACAGGTAGCTTGTGTTTCTGGTCTGGCTTTTCTACTTACGCCATTCATCCAAAGTCACTCATCAACACTCTTTCAAAATCAAGTAATTTTTCCTTGTAGAAAGCAAGTTGGCTTGTAAGAGTTCCTATCTAGCTGTAAGTAATTCTGTTTACTGCAACTGCATTTTCTGCAGTTTATAAAGGGTACTGGTTAATCACCATTACCAGTGAATTAGAATATTAACTTTCCATCTTCTGTGATTTGAGTAACACAAGAAAGTTAGGGAAACGCGGGCTCCCTGATGTGGATGTGCCACGAGCAGCACCTGCTGCTTCCAGGAACAAAGCCTTTTCTCCAGAAAGGACCCAGCACCTTCTTTACGAGACACAGATCGCTCAGGACTAGAGGTTGTTCTGGAGCAATGTGTGCCAGACTGCTGTGTTAGATCTGATCTCATGGTTGACTTCGATTACTTCTGCCATGGTGAGTATTAAGGTTAGAAATATTGGTGTGGCATTTTAAAAAAACAAAAAGGAAGTGTTAAGGGTGGAGGAGAGCCAGGCTTATCCCATTCCTAGTTAAAGCAAGTCTCTGAACAACAGTGGTAGCTCAGGTCCGCAAAATTCATTCATCTGTTCCATAAATTACTGGAAATAATATATCAGATAAATCAAACAGGTTGAAGGATTCCTGTTATGAAAAGGGACTAATGCATTTTATTTGTCAGGCTCTGGGCAGTAAGAGAAATGCAGGAGGATGCAATCATACAGCCACTATGGACAACAGAACGCTGCTCTTCACATTTTCTTACCTTGGCGTTTCTCAGTTTTCCCCAGTGTCTCCACAGTACGTACTCCAGATGCATTTCAGGTCTCCACTGCTGTTATTATCTCGGATAATACCCCTTATGTAATTCCACTCCAGTTAAACATGTTAATAAAACTAATATACTGTCAATACATCTGTAACTATCCCCCTTGGCATATTTGATGTGCTCTGAAACAGGCTTGCGTTTCGTCCCCTGACACAATGAGAAGGTCTAGAAGAATGGGAAATAATAACACAGCCTGCAAGCTCATGTCACGCCAGCTATTTCGTGCCAAACGCTGTTCTCCAGCACCTGGCAAGCACAATTCATTCATTTTCCAAACGTCAGCGGCCAGCCAGCTCCTCAGGACGTTCCCTCCCGACGCAGGGACGTTCGACCGGTGCAGCCGGGCAGCTCTTGGCTGCCAGCCTTGTCCCCGAGTCACGTGCGCAAGCGGTATGGACGGAAGCGCCTCTCCTTTCGGGTTTTGTCTTGCAAGCGGCAACTTTTTCTGCTACCCTTCCTGTCCGTTTTACCCCGCCACCAGTATTTCGCAGTATTTCAAGGGATTGGAAACGTATTTGGAACGTATTTGGAACGCTGAAGATAGCCCACAGGTGCCTAGGCGCAACAGCTGGGAGAGGCGGGCGGGCAGCAGTGCGGGTCCGCTGCAGGTGCCATTATGGACCTCTCCAGGAGAACAGGCCCCAGCACCTCCTCCACCCTAAAACTCGTACCTACAGCCGGCCGGCAGCCGTACCGTCGTCCAAGCAGTGACGGGAAAGAAGCCTTGCCACCGCACAGAGGGTCTCCTCGGTGGGGTGTGTGCCTACAGCCCACCCAGCCAGCCGTTGAGACGCAGGCTTGGCTTCAGCGGACATAACACCACTGCGTACAAACGGCCTTTGAGGTTCTCTGACTCATAAATAGAACCTACAGGCTCTTGTCATCTCCATCCAAAATAAATTCAAATAATGCCTCTTCCTATGCCTGAAACTACATTCTCTTCAGTGTTTTCAAGATCTCTCACTTTAGTGTGAAGAATTCAAGATGGGTGAATGCAGGGCTTTGAAATGTCAGCCAATTAGCTGCTAGTCACAAGGTGAATTGAAAATGTTTTTATTTTTTTCTTCATAAGACGGCATCTCACATATCTGAACACTTAGCAGTCCGTATCTCTGGCAGCTGAAGCTATCCTTTTATTTTTTGTGTCAATCACTGCAGACTTGGAATGTAAATAACCATGAAAAACACTCTGACGCTTAAAACAAAAGAATGTTTGTAAAAGTGGTCAGAAGCATTGATGACAGGCTTTACATCTGGCTAAATGCTCTATGCATCTGGTATTTTTACCTGTCTGGCAGCAACGGACTACAGAAGTGCTCGGTCTCCTGGGTAAAGGATGATGATGCTCCTATGTCCACACTGAGTCTCTAAAATGTCTTTGTTGCCTTCAGGTTGCTTGATTGAGAGAGATGGCCACAATTACTGGCAGGAAATACTAAACGTGCTGTTTCTTTCTGTCTGAGAAGAAAGGACACCAGACCACAGCACTTGCACGCATGTGTGTGCATAAAAACCCCACAAACTCCACCACCACCCCCCACCTTCCATGAAGAAGTGGGGCTGGATGAAGCCCCAAATCCTCAAAGGTGTGCAGGGGCCCACACAGCCTCCTGGGGACCTGGCATTAACTGACCAGCACCCGGGCAAATCGGAGGAGATATTGAGTGAAGTCTGGTTTACTGGAAGGAGTCCTTGGTTAAAGTTGTCCTTGATCCTGGATTTGTTCACCTTTAGGGGAAAGCTCACCTTTCCCCTCAGCGTGGTCAGGCAGAGACAGGGACAGGCACACGGTCAGAGAGGGAACCCTGATGCTCTGGAGAACTGACATTGGCTTGGAAGGAGGGCTGTATTTATGGTCGTGCCTTTTACCGGTCACGCTTTGTAGCCATTTACTCTGTTGACGTTAACATTTGCCCTAGTAAGTAGTACGGAGCAGCACTCTGGATGTGACTGAAAACCCATGCGATGGCTGTGTCAAGGAGGAGGGAGGGCAGCACCTGATTACCAGCACATATGGCCATCAGTGCCAATGGAGCATTAGTTTACTCTCCGGCTGAGTCATCTCCCCCTGAGGAAGTTGCATGAAAATAACACTTAACAAGGGTGATAAAGGCTGTAGAGATAAAAGAGAGTGAAGAAGCTGTTAGCAATATTTCTGTAGCAAGCAGATGACTGAATGTATTTCCAAATGTTACATAATTTTTTGCGTGACTCACAACACCACAGTCTATAGAGCATATGCAACATTTGGTACGGCAGCGAATCGGTGTAAATACCAACAACATTTTTGTAGTCTTAGGAGATGCTCACAGAGAAGTCAACCTGCAAATCTGCATTAATGTTCTTTCAAAAGGGGAGCTTGCATGATTGTATGGCGGTTTAATTTTTTCTCATTTTATTGCATCTTTATTAATAGCAGGAAAACCCCATTGTATAAAGTATTTTTCTTAGAGCAGTTTTACACAAAGAGTCAATAAAATGTACTGCTACCATGTCTGCATGATTGACCTCTTTCAGTGGAACTCAAGCCAGCCTGTTGTAACAGCAAGCTGTTGTCTTCTGCAGGTTTTGGACACGTGTTCACAAACACTTAATAAGAGGAGGCCTCCTGATAACGTGAATTATTTCCACAATTTAAAAATGGTATGAAACCCCACTGAATATCTTCAGCTGAGAAAATGGAGGAAATGGACACCTGTGCTGTCGTTGAAGACCTGACACTTCTTGGTGTTGTTTCTTGGGTCTTCTTGGGGCTCCTAAGCCATCTTTGCTGTGCTTCAGCGTGGCGTTCCTGCAGGACTGCCTAAAGCTTTCCAGCCCATTTCTTGCTTGTATTTCTTCCTGCACTACACGCCCTCTTCAGTTTAGCACTTGTGGGATGTGGCCAATTACCCCCTCCACTCAAGTGTTCCTCACGTTCTTCTCGACTCTCTACTGCTCACGTTTTCTTCTTCCTACCATCTGTCTTGTCCTAACATTCTCCTACCTTCTTTTTGCAGTACACCCGCCTCTATCCCCCTGCGTAATCTATGTGTTCCTGTAAAGGAGGGCTCATTCCCCATTTCCCCAGCCCCTTCCCCTCACACACCTCTGCCTAATGCCCACAATAATTAGCATAGAATCACAGAAAACAGGCCATAAGGGACACTCTGCAATCTTTCAATCTGTAATGTTGTCCAGCATAAAAATACGAAATCCTACCTTTTCCGTAGTAGTCTAATTCCCAGATATTATTCTTACAATTAGAGAATTTTTCTTTATGCCTAGCTTGGATCTCAATTTTCATGCAATTTAAGTCCATCTGTTTTTGTCTTAATCCCTGTGGGCATGGACAGCAGCTTTCTAGAGCAGCTGTTTGTGTACTGAGGATGGTTACTTCTCAGGCTTCCACCCTCTTCATATTCCTATCTAACAAACCAGTTTCTTCCATGTCTGATATTGTCAATTTTCTTTGTATTATTTCTCTCTGTAAACAGTCATTTTCACTCTCTTCAACAGATACAGTTCCCCCCATGCCATCTACTCTACCCTCGCTTTCTTCCCTTTCCCCATACTTTCTGCTCTCCTCTGTCTGCGATTTCAGCACGTCCATACCTCCTTGTTCCTAAGTATTCATTCCCAGTCCTTCTGACAATGCCTGTTCTGCTGGGTATCATGACTGCATGTGGAGACATGTTGCAATTTCTGCCAGGAATGTGTTGCCGTGGTATGGCAGGAATGCATGGAAGCCACCGGCTGCGACGTAAATGCCTTTCAACTACCTTCTCTTTGCAGAATGTCTTTTTTAGCCCTAGCCCCTGTGAAATGCTGCTGGTGCTCTTCTGCCTTCACCGTTTCCATGGCAGCCGATTCCATCCTTTCATGACTTTCTCATCAGTGGCCTGAACAAAATCTAGAACTGTCATAATTAAAATGGAAGGCAGTTTACAGCATTTTTGAAGACTGGGTGGTATTACACGATAAAAGTACTTTGCAGCTAAAAATGGATAAGTAATTAAGCACCATTATCTTAAATGATGATACTTTCAGAGGTATTCTGTGGAACATGTCCTGAATATAGTAAAATTGCAATGTTAAATACAGTTAAAGACACTGTTCCAGAAGTAGAGAACGTAATAGTTTAATTAACCCAGAGTTCCTGCACCCTGATGATGTTAGCTAACTTTTTTCCCCCTCGTTCCTTAAAAGCACTCCCCAGTTCAGCATTTCAACTGTGCGCCCTTGGAATCAGACCCAGATTTGGATTCTTACGAAATCCCAAAATTAGAGCCTGTAGCTCCAACAGCTGATCCAAAATCCAGATCTAAATGCTTTCAGCCTTTGGCGTATTTATAGGCCAGAGTCCACATTTTCATAGGCTGCAGTGTTCAGCACAATACCCGGTTTCCTCCTGCTTCCCCCCTTCCCCTCCCCACAAATGTCTTTGAATAGTAACTGTGAGGTGTTCAGGAGTTGGAAAATTTTTAAACTTCGGTCATTAAGTGTAGGCTAAGAACTTCAAATATAGTCAGCCATTCTCAAAAATCTTGGTCAAGATCTGTCTTTTTGTGGTCTAATACAGTGTCTCTGCCAAGCTGCTATTCAGCAAACAGCAATTCGTAAATTCGAGAAAGACATGTCCCCTCTCTCAAATTCATGTGTTGATCTCAAAGGACTTCAAGGACTTCCATGGATTACCATACAAATGATTGTTGTGAAAGATAACACCTGGAATTCTAGTTTTTGACTATATTCTGTATTTTCTTCCAATTGGGATAAATCAGCATAAAAAAAAGCAGAGTTCAAAACTTCTAGCTTAAAGCCTGTAATTCTTCATTTATTGCTCTTTCCTTAATTAACATTAAAACCACTTATGAAAGTAAAACCTAGTCCTTGTCTAAATATCTGTGCCTCAGTTTCCACAGAGCTGTCCGATTTATCAGTATAAGACACGGAGGAAGACATATGAAAGCTCAGGCAGGTGAGCAAACCCAAATTTCCAGCAAAGGATGTATTTTATTCCATCTAACAATCCACATGTTTGTATATCAAGTCCCGAAATCATCACACCACACCGCCCCAGGAAATCACAACCCTCAGCGGGACTCCTTGGTTTTACGAGTTAAGAATCAGCTTCAGGTGCACAGTCAGTCTTTTTCACCACCATTGGACCAATGTGGACATTGGTTGTGGAGCTCATAACCCAGCTGATACCAGATTTTTTCCTCAGCGATGAAAGCATTCAGTTGGTTTCCATGAATGAAGAGTTGTTTGTAATCTCTGTACAGTTTCCAGCCATTTTCTTTTGTCTTCAGTTCCCACATACTGTGTTTAAATCACTGTCCTGATATCGGAGATGGTAAGTATAGATTTGAAATCAGAATACAGCTGCGTAAACCAGCATCAAGAGTGTGAAAAACATTGGACCAAATTAAAATAGTGACATGAAACACGCAATTCGGTGCAGCACAAACTTGCAAGAGGGACAGACGGCTTCCACAGTCCCAGGAGCTGAACTCGCTGCTTTAACAAGTGTGCCCACTAGAAAAAGCAGGAGTTACTGGAGCGACTGGCCAAAGTGCGGGGGCAAACAGCTCTGCGTGTGGGGAAAAGGAGAGTAAGCTGGATTTGATAGCATTGTGGGGGAGCAGTGGAGGGTAAGTGATAATTTAAAAAATAGTGGAAGCATGGAACGACAACCAAAACTATTTGGAGGGTGATAAGGAAAACCCTGTTCTTTTCCATCACTGAAAAAAATTCAAAACCTTCCTCTTGGAGAAATGGCACTCCATATACTGCCAGTTTGCATCTAAAACCTCCTAGATAACCAGCCCCAAGTGATTGTGAAAAATATTAGCTGAAACAAACACATATTGACATGATGAAATTTAGATTATCAGATTGAAAAACCCTGTCTGTTCCCTGTTTTTTCTCTTTCTAGAAAACAAAAGGAAGAAACATGAGAGATTTTAACAAATTCTGTTACCGGCTTCATTTTTGCTATTGGTTTTATGGGGTTGAGGGATTTGCTCAGCTGTTACAACGATGGTCACAACATAAACAGTTTAGATAGATGAAGTTTTTGCTTTTTCCTCCTAGTCTAAAAACCATTGACGTTACAGACATTTTTTTCTTAAAGATGCTGTGTATGCAAATTACATTTACCTCCTACAATGGTAGGAGGTGTAAGGACTCTTCTTTTGCAGTTTCTGAGTCCAACAAAAAAAATATATAAAAAAAATGGATACTATAAATGGCTCAGCTACTGCATGTTGCCACACACAGCTTCTTGCTCAGACTTAACATAATTTTTATTTTTTCCTGTTTCTGTGAATTTTAAATAATAATTTGAAAGGCTTATGTAATTTCCCTTCTATTCTTTTGCTTTGTTTCCTGAATTACATTTCCATAAGAGAACGGTATGTAGAACCGTCTCCCCTGACTAAAGGGTTCAAATGAGCTATGAGTAAAACCATTCAGATATAATTCACAGCTATGTTTTATTAATAACAACTAAGTAAGTATGTTACTGAAGCTCAGTATGTAGAGAATTTCTGCAAGCTTTTATCATCGCAGTCACATTATTGTCAGAATCTTTAACATTGTGTAACTGTATCTCAATACAGCTTTTAATAGATACATAATGTGTCATTAAAAGCTAAGTAAATAACTATTTCACGACTTTTAATCAAATGCTCATAAAGCGGCATTTACACCTGTAAAGTCAGCACTCAGTTATATTAATGGTTTTATTAACAGAAGTCCGTATCTGAAAGGCATGTTGTAGTCATATGTAATGAAATTTCTGCTTTCAAACTGAATCTCTCCCGAATGCAAATAGAAAGAATTCCACACTCTCTGCATTCTTTACTGCTTTTCTGATGGGAAGGTAAAGTAAGGACTATACATATACTAAGTAAACAAAAGACTAGAGACAATAAAAAGTAATGGGAACAGATGATTTTTTTCTTCTTACTTTGGCACCTCAACACCACTTATTTGCTGTTTTTCTGTGTACACTATATATATTGTTTAATCAGATAAATAGAATGGCCTAAGAAACCAGACCTCAAATTCAAAGGTGAGAGCTCACTGCCTGCTGCCATCTGTGGGCAAACACACAGTTGTGCCAGGAGAAACTACTTTGCCTGGGAAAAAATTCCCCTGCACTGAACTGGGGCAAAATTTTCCATGCTAGAGCAAATCCTGGAGCATTAAGTTGTGTGTCCATGTGGGGTTTTTTCCATTTGGGCATAGCAGACGTATTCCCACGTAAACACATTTGTAAGTTTACTAATGATAGAAACCACTGGTAAAAACATCTCAGAGGAGAAATGTCCATCTGCTTTCAGAAACCACAGAAAAAATGTATTTCTATGTAGAAGTTGATTTTTGAGAATTATGAACACTGATGGGCAGGGAAATCTTTCATATTTCTCAGATGGTTCTGATAACTTTTTTTTTTCTATTTCTGGGCAAATCCTTTGCTTGTTGCCATTACGATTGATATATACCTGAGCATATTATCACTCTCCTAGAACTTAAGAAATATTTCATGTCAAATTTACTTTCATCTTTGGACATGTTATACAAGGTGGATCACAATGTCAGAGAAGAGATGGCTCAGTGAACTTGACTTTAAAATTTTCTGGCAGTGTAGTTATTCCTGTTTATTTTTCTCGAGAATATATTTCTCTCCACTTGAAGAGCCAAAAACTTTCTGTAGGGAGTGGGTTATTGTACAAAAAATACAAATTCTTAAAGTTAAGCTTCATGCTGGTAGAATTATTTTAAAGAATAAGACAGTAACAATTACTTCCTAAAAATATGTTTCCATCAAAGAACACTTAGTCTCCTTTTCAACTAAACATTAGGATTCCAGTACAGTTGTCTAGTAATCAAGACTAGAATCACAGAAAATAAAACTCTCAGCCAATTCATTTGTTCAGCAAATGTGGCGGCTTTAAGACAGTTGTAATGGTGAATTTTCTCTGTGTAGAATATCAGCTCACAAACTTCATGTTAATTTTGAACCTACGAAGACCTTCAGAAGGAGGGAAGGTGTTGATTCACTTATAGGAACAGCTGTTAATGGACCAGTCACTCACTGATTAAAACAAGATTGATTAAACCATCGCCATAGTGGGAGTATAATTTAAGATATGAAATTAATAAAGATATAAAAATCCTGTATCAGAAGATAAAAGAAGACACAAAAGGAAACTTGCCTTTGTTTTGTTTCCCAGAATCATTTTGTTGAAAACAGTAACTACTAATGATTTCAGAGGGGCCAGGACTTCACCAATTTTCCTGCTTTGCTCCTCGTTTATTGAATTTGTTAGAAGAAATGTTTCCAGAGAGTGAACAAAGTAACTCATAAACAGGAAAAACTAGTCTGAAACTCTATTAATAACCAACTTATTTTTATTAGAGCAAATACAGTTGTGAAAACTGTACATTGTACATTTTGGGTCAAGAATTATAAATAGAGAGACTCATAGATAAAGAGTTCATTCTTTGACAGCAAGAAATTTTAAATAGACAAAATGACATTATTAAGTACATTGGCAAGCTTCATTGTGCTGTCCAAAATGTAGTGTACAGTATAACAACCAATTATAAATAGCCTTTCATGTAAAATACAGCTGTGCACATTTTAGAAAAATACCAACAATTTGTTTGAGCTTTGTTTTAAAAAAGCTTATAAATCATACATATTTATAAATGGTACTAACATGCTTACTTAAATTTATAAACATTTTCATAAGCTTTGTTACCCATTATTTCCAGAGCATAAAGTATTTTAAATAAACATTTAATAGGAATTAAATATGTCAGTTACAAAATTACCTCTCCATGTACGGAGACAGGGGGTGATTTCACTGTGGGATGGAACATTTTGTCATTTATGTCAAGGCTTACACAGTAACTTTTAAAATTTTGTTCTTATTTAAAAATCAGTTTCCTAAATTTAAAACACAATTTAAACTTCTTTAAAAAATAAATATACAAGTTTTTTTTTTCTTTTGCTCTCTTTCTGCTTTCTTCTTTATCCACACTGGTCAAAACACAGGATTCTCAACATACTTCTGTAAAAAACACCACGGTGTTACTGCCCTGCTCGGAGCTGCTTCGCTGCACAATGTTCAGTCCACACCTACATTACTTTAATATGCTGCATCAAAAGATAGCTAATGTACTCTGTAAGAATGTCGCCCATTAAACCACACAAACACTTAGAAAGTTTACAAACAGGTTCAAAAACTATATTGTATGAAAGATTTTCTAATAGAGAAAAGATCAACCATAATACAAGCCCTTTGCTTTTTGTAGCTTTCAATTAAAATATTTACTTGCCAAATGATCACACCACATATTTTCAGTAAATAAGCATGCTGTTGATTAATATAGGGTACAATAATTACAGTATAATGGCACATAAAAAGAAACATGATCACATCATTTGAACAAAGGGCTGTGAAACTACTTAAGACAAACTTTCCAAATGAAAAATTTTGAGGCGTTTTTAATGCTGAGGTAAAATTATAAATGGACTTTAAAGACACTGAAGGCATCAAATTGATAAACAATCACTTAACATTTCTAAATGCTCTACCTGAATGTATTCAACACAAATCTAGTATTTTAAAAACATGATACGTTATTATAGCTAGCTTAACTGTCATTGGCATTAGTGCGCACTCAGACAAGAATTTATTTTAACCGCTGGCAAAATACCTCAGTGTTGAAACATAATAATTCAAATCATCATTTACCACAGCACCAGAATTAAAAAAAAAAAAAAGTCAACATGCAAATCCTGTATCTCGTCTTTCTTGGCTTGTTCTGATATTCTACCTCCTGCTTAGAATGTGCCGATATCAATTCAAGATTCTTCTTCTTTCATTATGAAAAGTTTTTCTTGCTATTGGCATAAGCATTTGAGCACTTTTAGGAAGATATCAACATCTTAAAATTTTGCAGTCACGGCATATTACTCACTAAACCTTAAAGCAAAATGGCTCTTCAGGTTTAGGCAAATGAATTTAAGAATTTTATCTTCGGATTAGAAAAAGAGATTGCATTTTCTGCTTCTGCTGCTAGGCAGAACTGGTAGCTCTCTCCAGGTTGGACTAGACACTATGTTATGGCTATACATCAAATTTCATAAACAACAAATTAACAGAATCATGCACAGGCAAATGAAATTCGATCTCCCCGAACGCTGCAGGAGATGTTAAAAGCAGCAGGTAATGGAATAAGACTGGTGACTGATGTTGCTAACTATTTCTTCTAATGAGATAGGAGTGAACGCTGGAATCACTTCCACAGCAACAGAATCCTCTGACCACATTCCTCTGGCAGTCGTTTTCCCATCTCCCCACTAAAAACATCAGACGGTAAAATAGTAAGGCAGCTGTTAGCTTCCATCAACAAAAAGTGCAGCTCCGTACATTTCCAGTTTAGTCACACTCTGCTGGAACAGATGGAGAAGCCAACGCACTTCACCGGCGGGGCTGCTTCAGCAGATTACTCTGTTTGCTTTCCAACATGGCTGCGCGCTTCAGCTTCCAGAGGACCCCAAAGCCACGAGCCACCAGCAGAGAAACTGGTCTGGGCCCCTGGCTGAATTTTCCAAGTTTCATCTCTCTTGCGTCCCATCCTAATTCCAAGCCTCCTTCCCTGTGTCTGAGTATGACAGGTGCCATTTAAAAGGCTGATGACACAACTGCAGAGAACTGTGGGCTAACACCACTAGTTGTCATGACTTCACTGAAGGGTCAAAACAGTTACATTATTAAATAACTATGTTGAATCACATTCAGGCATAGCTAAAATTAAAGTGGGGAACATTAAAAGTATGCAAAGAAATTAAAACTTTATCGCTTGAGGTGGGGTGGGTATGATGATTTTTGTATGAAAACAAGACCTTTCTTACCTTTTCTAATTCCAATCAAGTTAGAAAATGGACAAAAAGAATGGCTAAACCAATATTCAACAGCATTACCAGCGCGATCATGACTGAGTTAGGGCCCTGAAAATAAAATAAAGATATCAGAATTAATGCAACCTTCCACACAGTGCACAGCAATGAACACAACCTGACTTTATCATTTCTACCTGTTGTGACCTTGCTCTGAAAGAATACCTAAATATTAAAGACTCTGCTCCTGAAATGTAGCCATTACCCTTGGTATTCTATATGGTGAGCTAAGTATCATCTGTGTGAAAATGAGCTGGATAAATACAGGTGAGAGTACATTATTACACTGTTCTTAAACACACTGAGATTCAGTCATCTGACAAATATGACTGCATAAACAAATGAAAACAAACTCATCAACACAAAACCAATATCAGCTTAAAATAAAGCCAAACAAAGAACTTGAACTACTTTAGCAAAGCCGGACTGTTGCTCTTCATCTTTGCAGCAGGTTCTTCTCCAATTCCAACCCATTTCAAAACAGACATGACAATGTCTGTTTTCTATGTGTTCTATGAAAAGAACACCCTTTTCTTGATAACCAAAGGGGAAAAAAAGTTACTTACAAGTTCACTAACACATGTAGCAATGTTTCCACTACACATTAAAAAACAATTTTACACCTGCAAAATTAAACTGGTCTTGATTTACTCTGATGCTTATCTTACAGACCTAAACACTGAAGAAATGAAACGTCAAAATACTTCTTCCCTTCCCAGCTAGAGCTCAACTTGTTTAGAAAACTTCTTTGTCACATATTTTTAGTCTTTCTGTGAAGCCAGAGAACAAAGTTTTTAATTCTTTTCAGCAATGTTGGATAAATTTTTTAAACATGGATGCTTTCTAGTGCGCAACTTGAAATAATGTCCTAAATGGATGGAAGTTCTCAATTCTTCTGTTCTCCTCTTAACATATTTAGTTTACTACAACATATTTTCATGGAGACTTGTATATGCTTATATTTTAAGGTTGCACATTTACTGTAAGTAGAAACAGAAAAAATCTTCACTCAGACAATACTTTCCTAAATCACAAAAAAAGCCCACCAAAAAATCTCTGCAGAAAACTATCTGCTGAGCTACGTAAGGACCACTGGCTTGCATAAGAAGGTATATATTTCATTAGAAATGACACAATTTTTTTCACTTTCCACATAAGGCATGCCTTGCAGACGTTCATTATGTTTCATGACAACGCTAACATTAGCTATATAATTTCTGAAATGCTAAGGTGTAAGAATTTGCTATCATTAATCTGCTGCAGCAGTGTAACTGGGAAGCTATTGAATAGTACTCGTGTCATTATTATATCACGTTATCATCCTGAAACAGTCTCACCAAACACTTTCTGTCAGAACACATCTTTACACAGTAGTTAAGATGGCAGGCCTGATGTGAACCGTTAAGTTCTTGAATAAGTCACAAAATATATTATGTCAAGGACTCCTTAAATCTCTGGGCAGTCTGAACCCAGTCAGCACCTCTATCTGTAAAGGCCATGAGGCTCCCTTTGCACCTACTCAGAGGTATCTGTTCTCATGCCGAGGAACTAGGTGTTCAAGCTCAGACAACGATTGAGACTATCAGGCTGCCAGTTAAATGCTCCCATAGGGCTAATGGTACTGGCAGCAACATTCACATTTTGCTTAATGGCAGAATGTCTAAAATTTTCACTAGGAAATTGAAGACTAGGTTTAAGGTCACCTCAGTCAAAGAGATTTTGAATACCAAGTTCCCACTTACCAGTGGTATGTTTTAACCATCAGGTCACAGAACAGAAGTGGAACCACGTTCCTTCCTTCTTACTGGAAGCGAGCCACTATGTGCCAAAGAATCTGAGACACTTGGTGACAGAGAACAGGCAGAAAAGCAAAGCATGACTCCAGGTACGTTTCTGACCACAGGACTGTAAGCAGCCTCTTTGTAGCAGTGTATAACTCCAGGTTAATTTCTTCTTTCTCTTTCTGGTATGGTCACAATTGTGCTAGCTCGGGTACTTCTGTGCTTTTCTACTGTGAAGGAAATCCAGGATCCCAGCAGGATTCCCACACCAAATGCATTTGGCAGTTGGGAGATTTATGCATGAAAGCCATATTGGAAGACTTAGAGCAATAAAACACGTTTTACTTTAAACAACAGCTACTTTGAGCATGTCTCAGCTTTGCTGTCTTGAGATGTCAGTGTCAACATTCTTAGGGTGAACCTTCCACTTAATGACGACTTCTTTTGCAAAAAAAATTCCCAGAATCTCATGACAAACAAGAATAGTACATACATGCTACTGTTGCAATATCTCTCAACAGGAAGTGTGATTATACTACGATTACACTATTAATTTCCACTGAGATTTGGATTCAGTATCTTTCTCTCTGGTGGTAACACACTGGAACAGGTTTCCCTAAGGAACTGTGGATGTCTCATCATTAGGAAGTGTTCAAAGTCACGTTGGATGGCGCTTTGAGCAACCTGATCTAGTGAAAGATGTCCCTGCCCATGGCAAGGAGGATGGACTAGATGATCTGTATGTGTCCCTTCCAACCCAAACCATTCTATGATTCTAACAGGGACTCCCTGTGTGACCAAAATCATGTTATTAGTTCCTTTATTGTTTGGGATCCCACCTAAAGATTTTAGAGTTATACTGCACCAGGAATTGCATATTTGAAAATTACATCTGTGGAAACCAAGTTGATTTACCACTACTGAAGAAAAATTTGGACCTATGGGGACTTCACAGGAGCCAGGAACTCATTAATTACCTGAATTACATCCTGAAACAGCATCCTGATATCTGCAAGCCAGCTTTTGGCTGAACGGCAAGCTGGGACTGCAGCTCAGACAGCAAGTGGGTATCATGCGTGCAGAGTCTTACAGAACTAAGCTTGGTGGAGGGGGAGAGGACTTCTCATCTGCCAGTCAGGTTAGGTACAACAATCTCAATACAATAACTTTCGATAAATTAGGCTAAAAAAACCTAGGGGTTATGGTCTAAATCAAGAGATCTCATCTACAAAGACAGAAGAAAGTGGCACCTTAAGAACTGCATTGCTGATTTGATATGAAGATCAAAGAAAAATACGTTATCTGTTAATTATAATACTCTAATGAGTTGATGCTTTACACAAAGAAGTAAATCTCTTCTTCTTTAGCCTGCTCCGTGTTTCCTCTTCCGATAACTACGACTTTCTGCCCAAAGCAGAGTTTCCTGATACACTGAAAAATGATCAAACAATGTTTGTGGAGCACATGGTTATTACGCATTGAACTACGACCTGTTTTGTAGACACGTATGAATGAGCATTTAATGCTTTAAGACAAATACCATGAATAAGACTTCGGTGTTCTGCAAGGGCTTAAAATAGCAAAAGCCAAAATTAGCCTGAACAGTCCAAGAGCGATTGGAACAGGTGCACTAAAGAAGCTGCAGTAGAAAAACTCCAGTCCTGCTTAAAAACTGCCCTTTCAGCTTCTGTAAGTCAGACACTTACGTAGTTAAAAATATAACTGTACTATTAGTTTTCATTTGGAGAGGGAAGAAAGTTGTTTTCCTAAAATGTAGTGCCAGGAAGTATTACGACCAGCTTTGTAATCCTGTTACATTAGGAATGTCCATTAAATTTAGCATAAAGTTCTTGCTCAGAGGTTTTTTTAGGATCAGGCAAATACCGATCTATTTTTCTACCATCATGGTAGTTGTATTCCTTACTAACTGGATGTTAAGTGACCAAAGGGATGAGAGTAGAAGCACACTGGGTAACATTCAGTAAAACATAATGATTTTAGATACAGATAAAACCCATGCTAAACAGTCTGTGTGGCTTAAAAATCCCTACCTACAAAAAGAAAAAAGAACAATATAGCAGAACACTTGTGCCTGGGATTGAACCTGATCTGAGGCAACACATGGACACATACCGGGCAAATCAAATGGGTATTCATGGATGTACAATATAATGGTATTTTCTGCAATTCAATCCTACTTTTTACCCAATTCCAAGACTATCTCAAATGAGCTCACAGTCAAGGTGGGACAGCAGCATGCAAGCTGATACTGGGACTAGAGGCTGCTAATGAGCAATTAGAAACAACAGTTAGTAATGGTTTGTGATGAAATGTCTCTGTGCACATTTCATACTGTGATAAATATAAGGCAATTTGGAGGTGCCCAATTCTCCATGAAAAAAAGGATGATTTACCTGTCATTTATTAGGGTAAATGCCTGCAAACAGACACCTATTTTGGAGCAGCTGACAAATGGTGACTTTGTCATCATGCCTTTTGCATGTTTTCACCTTGATTAAACTATGACTCTTTCTTATGAGCTCTGAAATGATTTTAAACTTTGATTTTTGAACATTAGAAAATAAGTACAGAGAGAAATACACTTACATGTGTGGCATAAGAAGTATGTGCTGATATTTTTCAAGTATAATGCCAGAAATGGGGATATCTAGAGAATCAGTACTGTTTATACAACTAACTTCTTGCACAGATGATATTCAGTGACATTCATAAGGATGTAACAGATTCACAGAAAACATGAAACATTAGTTTTATTACTAAAACACTTACTGCAGAAATCTCTGTAAATGAAGTTGTTTAAGATTCTTAATCCAAATTAAAGTTTATGTGTCATTCAGATGTGAGAAATGGCTTTGATTAAGATACATGAAAGGAAGAACTGAAAATCATACGTCCTGTACCTATTTTCTTAATGTTTTCTCACTGAAAACCTTGAAAGAGCACAGCACAATTTTATACAGCACTTTTGGATAAACTAATGAAAGTGCTCAATAAATGTTATACACTCATTTTGTATCCCAAACCCAAGTTTTCTTCTCTTTTCATGAGAGTAAGAGTTTCTTTTATGTTTCTTAACAAATGTACTTTTAAACCTTTATGGAGGATCTAAGGCAGACTTACTTTACAACCACAACAAAAACATTTGTCAGGATGACTATAAAGCAATTGCAACTACTGATTAAAAAAAGAAAAAAAAATGCCCCAATGCAGCCCTAGAATTCTGAAGTCTCTCAACATTCACAACTGTTTGGGATAAAGAGCAGTACACTAATCCGACTTCTCCTTGGTAACTGTGCATTCTTGGGTTAGCATCGCGTAACTCCAGCACACTATTCAGCGCAGTCCAGGAGCACTGTGGAACAGGCTACCTTTTTTCTGAAGATAAAGGGTGATACTGAAAATTAAAAAGAAAAGACTCCAGGCAAGGTTAACAGTGATTCAGTTCTATGTCTCTCCCTCAGCCTGCCAGGCCTGTAGGCTACTCCTTTCCGCTTTAATTGTTTTAGGGTTTTCACTCATTTCAGCATTTTAAAGAAGTAAGCATGTAGCAAATTTATCCTGTAAGTGCAAATTTATAGATACATATGGAAGACACATTTTTTTAAAAAACGCAAGCATCTACATATATTTTAAAACGCTGTTATATTAAAAATGAGTTCCTAAACTCTACCTTCCTTCCTTACTGAAATTCTGATAATAAGAATAAAGCAACTAGTGCGCTCCAAACAAAGCCGAGGGACAGTTCCCAGATGATCTGTAATATCAGCAAACAAACAGTAGCTAATGTACAATATCTCATCACTATTCCACCTTTCCTGGTAACAGGCTATAGGTGCACAGTCCTTATCCTGATTATTCTAGAAGATCAATGAACTTCTGTTTAGGTGCTCTACTTCATTTCTTAAGCTGAAGACTCCCTCAGCTCCAAGCCATTATTTGATTTGGATAGAATGTAGGAAAAATGAGGACTATTTCTAACCACTTATTTTCACTAGAGCTGAACAAAAAATTCCAATTCAGGCTAAAATCCTGTGCATGCTCACTCAACATTTACAAGGCTGATAGCTTTGTGTTACCCTACATAGGAGTTCTATCCATGAGATTTGAAAGGTTAAAGGGCTGATATCAGCTGTAATACAGATTTGCAGATTACAAAACCACTGTGAACATCTACTTTGATCTGCACAGAACAGAACATAAGCTTCCTGCCGAACTAGAGGATATCATCTTGGCAAAATGCTCATTATCAAACTATTCAGTGACGGCTCCAAAAACTCAGCATCTGAAAACTGATGTTACATTTAATTAATACTATTAAAAACTACTTTAAACAAGAATTTTTTCTAAATCTGTTCAGTTGTTGGATCTTATCACACATTTCCCTGTTAGCTGGGGGGACTATTTTATAAAGTGTACTTACAGAAAGTGATTTAATATGTCAGGGTTTTTTGCCTTGAATCTTTCATTGTAAGATATGTTTTAATCATTCTTGCAGCAATTTGTGGGACTTTCTTTTAAGGTTTTTTTAATTTTAAATCCCTGATTTATGGACACTGATTTTATTCCAGAAGTGGTTGCACTAGTGCCAAACCCAGATAAAACAGACTCCCATGTACTCTTGCTTAATCTTCCCTGTTGATAAATCTAAGGATTATATTAACATCTCTGAGCAACAGCAGCAGACTGGGAGCCCATGCTCAGTTGCCTCTCTTGCTCCTGATTCACCAGCCTTTTAAAGTTCCGATCCTGCATGGCCAGGCTCTATTAACTGTCTTTCAATATATGATCTTACATTCTGCTGTGCTGCAAATGGATAATTATACTTGCATTCTTAGCAGATGATTTGGATCAGCTTGTATTTGTGATCTGTTGCCTTCATTATTTACCAGTTTCCTGGTCTCTATGTCTTCTGTAAACTTCATGGGCAATACTTTTATGTCTTCTTCCATGTCATTAATAAGAATATTCATAAAATAGAGCAGCAGAATTAATCCAAGAATGACCTCACCAGAATAAAACCAAATCACTGATGTTTTTGCAATTACTTTTTGAGAACCATCAGTCAGTTTTTTAAAAATTAATGTGACATTTAGCTTTTGCATTACCCTGGCTTCCTTGTCAGAATAAATAACCGCATAAAAGCAAATCAAGTGATGTGCTTGATTGAGGATATGATTCCTCTGCTACACCTGAAGATGTCAAACTTGTTTGACAAGATCTTTTACTATGCATGTTGGTTAGAAATTCTTATACGGCTTTATTTTTAAATTATTTATTGATGAAGTCTGGTGTCACTTATTCAGCTGTTTTGTCTGAGATCAGTGCTAGGCTATCTGGATCTCATTAAATGGGTCACTCTGTTTATCCCACCAATAATGACACACTGTTTTTTTTCTACTGGAGTACAAAAAATGATTCAAAGAAACAATGCTTATACAAAAGAAACATTACAACAATTATTCAGATCTCTTCATTCGCTAAAGGTTAACTTTAGGATCTACAACTAACATTTTCCTGAGTTTTTCTTGGCCCAGAAATAATTTTATCAGCAACAGACATTCTGAATTTGATAACTGGGCTTTTTCTTCTGACATGGAATAGAAATACTATTAAGTCATCTCTCCTTTTCTACATAACTATTGATAGTTCATTTCTAAATAATGAGATTCAGATCCACACTGATCTAAATGTATAGCTTTAAAACTCCTCCATTTCCTGAAGAAAAAGAAAGTCAGATTTTTCACATCACTGTAAAACCCAAGTATTGTTAGAAGTATGCATTTTAACAGTTTATATTTTAATGCAAAATTGGCTGTTTTTAGAGCCTACAATGAACACAAAGAAAATGAAAAAGGGGGATTGTCTGGACTGGGTGAGACCACAGAGCAGCATCCTGTCTCCAACAGTAGCCAAAAGCAGACCTCTGGGGAAGAGTACGTGTGTAACTCCCAGTACCGTCCAATTATCCATCAAAGTACAACGAACATTTTTTTGAGCAGAGAAAAAAAAAGATATATATACATGTATATCTGCAAATATGTATCTACACGCACACAAAACGTACATATATATACACATACACACATTAACACACTTTTGTGTTTATGGATGCAATAGGGATTCATGTTCCAAACGTCAGTTAGGATCTGGCTATTAACTATCCCTTCCTAGTTCTCAAAAAGGATAACATAAAGGACATATTTGTTCCTTATTCTACTCTGGTGTAGTGGGTTCTAGCTAGCAGACTGCACCCTGATGATCTGACAAAAGTGAGCTTTGCCTGTCTTCAGGTTGCAAAGCTCAGCACTAGGAGGCAAAAGGGCAGTGAAAATGAAAAGGTTTCTTGCAGTACTCACCGAGCTGTTTTCTACTTCTTTTTTCACTGCTGAATGTAACTCATTACTAGCTGGGTTCTTTGGTGCGGCACATTCTGGTTTCTTAATTTTTGTGTCAGGTTTGTTTTCTTTGGCATCTGGCTTACCCCCAGATCTAGCAGGACTTGGCTTCTGTGAGGGCGGTATCCGTGCAAGTGTTGACGGTGATGGGCTGACATATTCATCTTCTTCCCTGAGCTCCTGTGGAAGCGCTGGTGGATTCACTTTTACATAATAGCCATGGTAGTGATCATGCAGCTCCCCATTCTCTGAGCTGATGGGATTGTGATGGGCTGAAAACTTTGTCTGGTGTTTCACAGCTGCTTCCTCCTTCATTGGTGCTTTTGAATATAAAGGCTTGTTAATTGTGGGTGTTATATTCTCAGTGGCTAAAAGGTTTTGTTCTTGACTGAGTCTTGCCCCAGCAGTGGAGCTCTGCTTTTTCAGTTGCTTTGAAGGAGAAGGCTCAGAAGAAAGAGGAGGAGTATGCCTTGGACTTGCTTCTGGGGTTTGAGGGGGTGTAGTACCTTTTCGATAAAAGTGAGGTGACTCTTTTGGGGTAGGTGTTTTTTCCTGAACTTTTTCTTCAGATTTTTCTTTCACCTCCATTCCTTCTTGAAATTTTTGTTTGATATAATCAGGGCCTGAAAAATAGTGCAATAGAAATATTTTGATTAAAACAAAAATAAGACTTCACAGTAAAACTACTACATTGGGATGTTAGACTGGGCTGCCTTGCTAAAACACTGGCAGGGATGAGTGTTACAAAAAATTCACTCACATTTGCAGTGATTTACTCCAAGTCGCTCAGCAGCTGAAGTTACTGTACTTTTTGGTAATTGTTGGGACTACTCACTGGTTCAGTCACTTTATGTCTTTAGCTCTGCAAAGGGTCATAGGACATAAATTCTCTCCGAGTGAAGTCTAAGGGGCTGAAGACTGACTTACCTATCATTCTTTCTTTTTCTGAGGCATGTTTTGAGGTATGTTTTGCTTAATTACCCTAATCTATTTAACTTCTACCCTCCTGATCATAGTATCTGTTTGAAATGGAAGAAATTAACCATCAGAATAAAACATCTCTTCTGCCCTTACAACCTACAAGAAATAGGGCCTCAATCATTTCTTTCGCTCTGTGTGCATGTTAGCTTGTCTTGTATACATATATATGTGCCTTGAACTCTCATACACTGGTTGGTGCTGTCTTCCTAATCTGATCACTTACCATATGAACACCCAGGTTAACCACTCTAGTTGACAACACAATTCTGCTTAGAAGCTAGAAAGACAAATTCTCTCATATTCAGTAGGGAAATACTTACAGAGCAGCCAGTATGAAGAATATCCTCCCCTCAGATCCTAGCTAAACACCCATAAGCACGCTCACCACTAGGACTCACTTATCAAGGTGCATTTCTATGCAGCTGTTTACACAAAGACAAGCTGGCTGAGATGCTTTGTTCCAGGTTCTGGTTGTCTGATTTAACAGTTTAATGCTAAGACCTGAGCAAACACTCTGTTGAAGAAAAAAACCTGGTGTAAATCTGTCTGTATTGTGGGCAGCATTTTTTATTTTTCTTCCTAGAGGCCATATCCCAGATTCCAGGATCAGGTACCGTAAGAAGTCACAAGCTGGGGTGCTCTGTGAACAAAGAACTGCAACAACCTTCCCGTATGTTCAATAAAAGCTTCTGCCAAATAGTACTGCAACTGTTCCTCCACCTCTATCTTTGCTAGCACCACTACTTCCCTTTGATTTTTTTTATCTTCTGTCAGGCTAATCTGTGGTTTATGTCATAGAGAAATTCTGTGCCCAGAGAAGAATGTCTGCACACGTTTTTCTGCTTCTGAGTTTAAAGGAGGCTCTAGCTGTGTTAGGCAGATAGTGTTTTTACAGATGCCAGAAGCATATGCATCACTACACAGCACTGAGATGAGAGGAAGGAAGAGCAGCATGAAGTTTTTGGAAGTTACTGAGTCATCTGGTAAGTAAGCATTGCTGAGAAGAAGAATTGCTCGGCATGCGATGTCTTTTGAGCGGGAAAATCACAACATTTTTGGCATCTCTGAAAACCAGGGGTGGAAATAGGGAGCTGTTGAGAAAGAAGGCTGGATGTAGACAAGCCAGGATTTGTTCTCAAATGATACTGAGGAGGAAGCTTTGAGGAGTTAAGGAGAGGATTAGAGGCTTGGTTCTTATGGCTTTTTAAGATCTTCCTGGCAAAAGCGAAAGGCAGCACAACACAAATTAAAAGTTGCCATATATAAAGTTAAAGTTACGATCATCATTCACAAAATTCTCCATCATATAGGGGATTTTCTTCCATCTTTGCTGAGATGCATAAGGTAATGCTGAGGGTTTAAACATGCGTAAACTTTGGTTTTCGTCTCTTTTCACATGGGATATAATTAGGGCTGTAGAGAGAAAAGGATAGTTAAAAGAGCTCTGCCTAACCTTTAAGCCCAAGTGTTATAGTTTAGCTGCAGCTGGCAACAAAAGGGCCACGCGGCCGCCCTTCCCCCCGCCGGGGTGCGGAGGAGAATAGAAAGAAAACAGGCAGAAACTGGTGGGTTGGGATAAAGGCAGTTTAACAGAACAGCAAACAAAGGGAACAGGAACAACGACAGTAAAGATAAGGAGAATATACAACACAAACAGCAGAACACAGAGAGCAACTCTCACCGCTGGCTGCTGCCGCGCGCTCCCGAGCCGCAAGTGAGTTCCCGCTGCCCAGCTCCCCCCCACCGGAACCCAGCATGACGGCACATGGTATGGAACACCCTGCTCTGTTTGGCCAGGTTGGCGTCAGCTCGCCCAGCTGTGCCCCTTCCTGGATTCTGGTGAAAATTAACCCCGTCCTGGCCGAACCCAGGACACCAAGCCATGGAGCGGTCAAATTGCAATGATTATTTATTATGGACACATCACATTCACTTTAGCTTGCTCCTTATGACCGCTGTGGTGAAAGCATCCCAATTGGAACACCATCTCTTCAGCCTTATGATGCTGCTCAAATGGCACCTGATCTGTTCCCCACCTATCTAGAAAATTCACATCCCGCGACAGCTCTCCACTGCCCAATATATGTGAAGATATGACTTTTACTAATATCTGGCAGCACTTGATGGGCTGAAGGCACTTTCATAAGGAACAGATGTGAGCCTCAGAAATGTCACTTCTCTCTGTTTGCTATGATCAACTAAGAGCCTCCCAATGCTGGCCAGAGGGACTCTCTCTCCTCCTGAGACCTCCAAACTGTGTTGGAATTTCTGAAACAAGAAGAGAGCCAGCTCTCGTCTGCCCTCGTCTCCATGAGAGACTGGTAGACCGAAAAACAAAAAACTTAAAACCAAAAATATAATCTTTAACTGGAGTTCCCCAAAGAAGGTAAGTGTCAACAGGCTAACAATGCCATATTTTTACTGGGTATTTGACAATATTTGATGCTAAATGACACTGAGTCCCACCAGAGAAAGCTGTAGCCATCTGCATCCAAGTAACATCTGAGGGTGTCTGACCAGACATTGAGCAATTGCCTTAACATAGCACAGCAGCCCTCCCTCCCACCCCCTGATACATCATATGGCTATTAGAGATACATCCCTTGCCTCCAATCTTGCCAGGCAGGTCTTTCCAACACTCAAATTCTTGGCTCTATGCTGAAGTTAGCTTTGGAGGTTGTCCAAGGACTTTTTTTACGTCCGTTCACTGTATTCACTACAATCAGATTATGCACCTGTTTGAAACACTGACTCCAAGCAGCAAGAAAACAGTTCCCGCTCCCTTCTGAGGACTAAGAATACTTCTCAGGACTTGCCTTGTCCTCTTCGTTAAAGGCATTATCTAACACTACAGACATGGGAAACAGAGTCCTTCTTCTTCAGCACAAGAGCACTCTACAGCATTAGTTTAAACAAACCAGGGCCAAGGGAATTTGGAAAGGGAGTCACTTAACATCTGATCCTACAAGGTTTCTCAGCTGCCTGATCTTAATGAGGAAAATAATAGGATTTGAGGGTGGGAAGAAAGTAAGGTGGGATTATCTGTCTAGGAAATAAACATAGAGTTCTGTTCTTCAGTTTGCAGTTCAAGCAACCAGTAGATGAATTCCTAGACATGGTATGTCTAAGTGCCTAAGGAGAACCTGGTCTGGAAAGCAGAACCAAGAAATGTTCTCTAATGAAGTAAAGATCAGCTTTCCTTGTGGATGACCCTGTGTATTTTCTTATGAAGACAAGTTGGTCTTGCTACCACTAGTTGAAAATTGATGTACCTTTGCTGGCTGACGGTCAGCTACGGGGCGGTTTTGGCTCACACAGCTGTGGAGATGCCAGCAGCTGGATGGCACCACTGAAGTGTGAGTTGGCCAGTATTCGGGCGGGAATAACCTCTGAAAGTCAAAGGACTGTATGGATGTATGCAAAGTATGCACGTAGTCTCACACTCTCTGCTGGTCTGCTTACACAACATTTCATTGACGGCTGTGGGATGAGGGAAGCTTTGTTTGGGTTGCAGACACACTCATAGTTGTTGTAAATGTAGAATTTCTTGTGGAGTTCTTGTATAACATGTCCTTCCTCCTGGAAGGGCTCCAGCAAGTGACGTGACAGCATGGCCAGTGCTGTAAATGAGAAGAGAAAGGTGCCCTGGTTCTGCCAAAGCATTTTTAGAGAGGTGACATCCACATGCTTTCCCCCATGGCCTAGTGAGGTATACATATTGGCAGCATGGGGCTGTTTCAAGATTGTGGCTCAAGCAGAGTCTGAAAATGTCATCTTGCAGGACACTGTAAATGCAGCCAGTGTTTCCCAAGAAGGCTAAGAAGAGACCTTGTGCCTTACCAGCTCAGGATGAAATCTGAAGCTTGAGAGGGATTGCAGAATGCACTTAGCATAGAGAGGAAAAAAGCGTAGATATACATTTATATATAGGAGCTTCAGGTCATACGCCTGCCTATTCAATCCAGCCAGTTTCACCTATTTTGGCCTCTCTGGGAAAGAGAAAAGATGAGGATACGGGAAAAGGGTGGGACTGAATGAAGATGGGCTCAGGAAGTGCTAAAGGCACTAAGATTCCTTACAGTAGGGCTGGTGATCCTTCGCGGAGCAATTCCATAGTCAATACTTATAACTGAGTAACCTGCCATGAACCTCATTTCCATAACTTAATGAGCTTTTGCCTCATTTTAGTATAATGATTTCTATATTCTCAAAATTATTATGTTAATACTTCTTTTAACTGGCAAAAATGACTTCTGTAGTAACACATCAACCAAATAAAAAATTCTGATGTTTTGTGGCAGGACAATGCACTTTCAAGTAATACAAGAACATTTCTGTAGTTTTCTAATACTACAAAGTAACAGAATAGTAATTTACAGAATTAAAATACATTAGAATATTGAATTAAAAATGGTGCTACGTAAACTAAAATATACTACATTCTAGCACATTTTAGTTCTGTATAGCACTATTTTCTTGAAGAGTTAATCCACTGCATCCTACTCTTTCACAACTTTCCATGTACTCCTGTACAACCTTGGACACGTCATAACATTTTACTTGGTCCACGTGTAAAAAGGAAGTATGTAGTGGACACTTGGATTTAAAAGCTTTTCCCTGCACAGAAATTGTTTAAGACAGGGAATTCTGTTGATACCAACAAACAATTTCCACAGGAAACATTATCACAGTGCCAGATGCATTCCTTCTTAGAGGGAACACTGTGAGAAACTCCACGAGGACATGAACTCTCTGGGAGCAGCAAGAAAGTTCTGGGAGAGTACGTTCCTCTGAGCTAAGCTTGAGACACCATGCAATACAGGCGAGAGCCTCTCGCCATACTATGACAGAGGATGCCTATTCTGGCAGTCCTGGACTCATACGTGATTGAAGCAGGTTCGTGTAAGACCCTGTAGGAAAGCACAGGCTATAGGACTCTAGCAGCCTTGTGACCTGGGTGTCCCCGGTCCCCACAGTGGATCTGTACTCCCAGCTGTAATCTGCTTGGCTGCTGCACGAGATGTGAAGATCCTCCTTCCCCTTCTCCTCCTTCCATTTGTGAAGGCCCAGCCATAACCTTTAAATCACTTTAAAGTGCTTTGGATGGAAGGTACTGTAATTATATACCCTGTGTAAAAATGCTAATTTGGGAATTACCTGGCATTACCAATGACACTATGCTTAATTAGGTCATCATAACTTGCAAAACTTTATTTAAAACCTAGAGGTTGATTTGTTCTTTACTGTAGAGACCAGTTTTGTTCTTCAGACATGCCCTCTCTATTTGTTTTTCAGAGGAAAATGAAAAACATGGCAAAACCACCTTCTTAATATATGGAAATAGCATTTAGGCTCTTACTTTGTGCAATTTTACAATAAAAAAGAAAGCAAGCAAGAAAGCAAGCAAGAAAGCAAGCAAGAAAAGCAAGCAAGCAAGCAAGCAAGCAAGCAAGCAAGCAAGCAAGCAAGAAAGAAAGAAGATGTTTTCTCCTTAAGAAAAAACCCCTAACTTTACCAATAATTTTATAAACATCTTACAGTTTCTACGTGATGCTTCTTCCACTCTTTTGTCCTCACACCCTTACTATGACAATTCAGGAGAAACAAGCATTTCATAATTACAATCTTACAGTCTTTTGAAAGTAAAGAAAATTTGCAGTGCCACTAATGCAGGCTCTAAAATATAATATTTACAGAATTGAGTATTTTAAGTTCTGTTGGTGTTGAAATGATACCATTAAATTTCAAGGTATATTAGAATTATTGGGTAAGCATATGCTTATTTCCATCTTTTAAACTAGAGTACACATTATGTGATGTAACCTAACTATCCTTAGTGCTATATAAAGAGTTAACAAATATATAGTGCTTTATTAAGAGTAATGCAGGTAGTACATGACATAATTTCATGAGTACAAGAAAATTTACGTCGCACTTAGAGACACAGTCGATCCATGAAGCAGGTACTTCACTCCCTAATTTTGTTTACGGAAAGACTCTCAACCTTCACTGCAAGGTTTCCCGATTGTCTGTGGGGTAACGGTGACAAGGTCAAAGCTATTTGCTCAGTCAGGCCACTGCAGTCTACATGCAAACCTGCCAAGATTAGAGGCCTCGTTTTACTAAAATCCTGAACATTTCTATAAAAAAATGGAGAGCATTCCTGCCCTGAAAAGTTCAGAATCTAAAAGTACAATATAAAAGGTAGCAAAAAGGTTATACCAATAGCCCATTTTAGCAAAGGGGAGCTAAACCAAAAGGAAATCATGACCCAAAGCACATCCTTCATCTGAATAATCTCTCTGAATTCACTGGTCAGCTGTCAATAAAGCACTGTCATGCTACACACTTTGCTAAATCCCTGGTAAAGTGACAGCCTAAAGTTGCACAGGAAGACTTTGTCAAAGCTAGGAACGGGGTGCAAGTTTTCTGAGTAACCGAAAGCCAACACAGCACTTTGGCCTTAAGTTTGTCACATATCTTCATAAATATCATCTTCCTGGAGAAGCTGAGAGCCTTCTACTGAGTTAGAATCCAAAGATCAGGAGAAAGAAACAGGAAATCATGAGTAAGTTTCTTACTGCACATTATATCCTAGCATAAATCCAGGGCACAATACTGTTGAAGCGAAAGATGAAGTCTTTTGTGTTTAAATGCACCGTACTAGAAAAGGAAAAGACAGACTGGTGGTACTACAGGTTGTTATATACCGTTCAAGAAATAAGATGGTTAAAACCATCTGGTTTGTTATCTTCTTACGTGATCTAAAGTATCACTTTTGGCAACAATATCTATGCTTTCATAATAAGATTTATTTGATACTCTGATGAACATTACTAAAGCCTGGTGACCCATTAGAGGATCAATTAATATAGGAGCTTTATCCTGCAAGCATCCAAAATGCTCTTATATTAGGATTTTTCAGGACAGGACACATATTTTATAATAATTCCTCAGCATTTAGGATGGTTACTGTAGGTGAAGGAAATAAAAATAATCATTTATCAGTCTGCTAAGAGAAGTGATTTGATGAGTCATTAGGAAAGTGCTAATAACTATATTCAATAACTTTTAGAAAGACAGCTTTTTTTATTATTACTTCATTGTGGAGATGTGGGGGGGGAAAGAACTATAATTAATGTCATTAGTACTTCTTCTGTTTTATTCTTATTTTTCTGAAGGTTATACTGGTAACAGGAAAAAAACCAACTTTTAACCGCTAGGCTGCTGGCTTGAATTCAGCCCAAATGAATGCAGGGCTGTGCAATGTCATGTGTAAAATGTGTTGATGAACTCAGCGGAGCAGAGATACAGTTATGGTTTTAGTAATGTTTGGCAGCCCTATCTGTCATCTTGGCAGACTGAACTGAGACTGAATAGGGCTGGAAGTTAAGGGGTGAGGATTACAACCATAAGAAATTGATGGACATAAAGCAAGGTGCTTAAAGAGGCATAGGGCTCTGACAGATCACTTCTGCCCGACTTAGATATGAATAGAATAGACTGTTTCAGCTGGAAGGGACCTACAACAACCATCTAGTCCAACTGCTTGACCAATTCAGGGCTGCCCAAAAGTTAAACCTTGTTGTTAAGGGCATTGTCCAAATGCCTCTTAAAGACTGACAGGTTTGGAGCATTGACCACCTCTCTAGGAAGCCTGTTCCAGGGTTTGACTACCTTCTTGGTAAAGAAATGCTTCCTAATGGTAGTTTAAGAGGTTATCACCCCAGGTGTCTGCAGTACCATTCTGATGGATGCAGTGCCCCAGCAACAGGGCGTGGAACAGAGCAGCTGCTTCATGCTTGGGTCCATGTGCAGCAAGGTATGTAAGATTTCTGGCCTCCAGACAGTAAGACGGCACCTGACTTGATTGCCAAATTGGAGGTGGGATTTCCCTAGAAAGAAATGACCTACTCCTAGTGATGCATATATATGCTCATTAATAGTTCCTTAATTCAAAATGACATATGTAGGCCCTGTTGCCCTGTTTTGGCTAGCCTGAAGTTGGTTATGCCAGCTGGAATAATAGCTCTCCTTAACTGTACTTGAGAATGCTTTATAGAAAAAAACCCTGCACATTTGCTAAAGTCTAAACAGAATTTCACAAAAAAGAAAGAATTGAAATGGAAGGGATTGTTGACACTATCAGGTGAGATGTGAAAGAAACTCAAGTCTGGATGCCTGCTTTAACTTTTAGCTTCTGATGGCAACTGCATTTTGGTGAGGTACTACCAACATTTTAAACACTAGTAAGCAGCTTCCCTAACAAGGGGCAAATAAAAAATCTTGCGTGGATTGATTTTTAAATTCCATTTGGCTGCCTTACAATACTTTGGGTTTTTTCCTGGACTGACTATCACTGGCATGGAAGTATCATGGCTGCCTACGAAAGCAAACTAAAAGGTAAACAAGAGGGAGAACACTGAATATTTTGTATAATCCAAAAATACTTTAAAATGTAATTTTTACCCTTTGGGATGCTGGGATGCTTTGTAATCTTTTTTTTAACTCACTCTTACTCCCAACTCATAATTTCTACCCCCCACTCCCCTTCTCCCTTGAAAAAAACTTTCCTTTGCTGAAAATTTCTCCAGCTTAGACTTTTCGGGCTTCTCAATCTGTTGTTAGCATTGCTCCTTCCTTAAGCAGCCTTTCCTCTCCTACTGCACTGGAGGCTGCACTGAAACTAGCATGTGCCAACAGTTACTCACTCACTAGATCCATGAATGTCATGGAGAATGCTGCATACATGTATTTATTTTATGGAACTATTGTGATTTGATCTGGTAGCCTGCTGTCCTTCAAACCATGTACTACTGACACAACCTAAAAATATAACACAAAGATAGCACATAGGGTGGTATTATACTATTGCCACAACCTGACAAAGCCACATCATCATTCAGCAATGTAAAAGTTAGAACACACAAATCTTCCACCTACAAAGAACTTTAAAAGTTATCGATCACTGAATACAAGCAGGTTTTAATGCAGCCTTAAACACAACCTTCCATTCTTGGTAATTAAAGATAAGCACCTACAATTAGTAATCACTGGTAGAAATTGCTTATTAAGTGTCTCGTGCAGAAGAACCCCAAACAAGTGAATTCTTCTGTATCAAGGTTGCCCTGTCAACTGCTTTCTTTATCTCTGCTCAGGAAGCAGTTTTGTGCAGTACCGTAAACAACTTCCAAGTAGTTTTGCTAGAAAACCTATCTATGATCTTTAATATATCCACCAGTACTTTGTTTTCCTGGTTTGACATCAATGAAAACAACAGGGCCTTCTCAAAATCCACATCAAATGCTTCCTGTCACAGACTAGACAAAGATCAAGAGTGCTGAGTTACTCATTTACTAGCCATACACACAGAGACACGCACACGCTTTGGCCAAACCCTAGGCTAGTTCTTCTGCCTCTATGTTTGCTCTGCTTTGATGTTTACACAGCACAAGAGGGCTATTTGGTGTGGTCTGTGAACCGACTACTTCACTGCTAGTCTCTCTGCATTTCACACAGGTTATCTGTTGAAAAGTATATGGCACTATGTTATCTCACAATGCTTCTCGAAAATATTAAAACGTTTACTCAGGAACACAGACTTGAGTTGCTAGCAACAGCAATGATAACAAACAAGGAAATGGACTTCCACCAAAGGATCCAGATCATGTGCAACACCACAAACTTGGGAGTCTGGCAATAGGGTAACAAAACAGAGGTGTTAATGCACTTCCTATCTGTACAAAACTCAGGCTGCCTCTTCTCTCCCTTCCTATCAGTTCCTCCAAATCCGACATTAATTTGAGTCATACTAACATACCTGAATATATGAACAGTATTTTTGTATTTTGCATTTCTGTATTCTCCAGTAAATAATTAAAAAATTAATTAAGGATAAAAGAATCCCTAAAAGTAAGATTTTCTTGCTCAAAAGGTTTCTAAATGCATCATTACAGAGTAGACATATACACACTGAAAGATCTGAAGGCAGAAAAGAATAGACTAGTAAATCTCAAAGACTGCCTGCGGTCAGCACTAAGTAAGAACAATATATTTATTCTGACTGTAAATCCAATCTCTGCTCCATTTCTGTGACTGCTTTAGTAGGTGACTGAAGTAGCTGTGACATTTGCGAAACAGGGCACAAAACTCATAATTGTATCTGCATTGTAGATTACAGCACGTAGGCCCTTACATTTTTGGATTCAGTACCATCAGAAAACTATAACAGATTTATCCTACCTGACAGACGGCACAATAAATGCTGCTCAGCTCTCTCTAACACCTCACTGGGACATCAGTTTACAAACACAGAACATGCTCATGTCCAGCAATCTTAATTACAGCTTGCTTTACTTACCCTAACTCTCTGTTGATGAATACTGACAGAACTTCAAAAAATATTTGACAAGATTATATTGTGTTGCATATGGCTCCTGTACATAGGACAGGCTTCATCTTTCCAGGCTAGATAATATACACACCTTGTAGTTAATATGAAAGCTCCTAGCTAAATAATACACGCACTATAATCTACTTGAATGCTTCTAAGCCTGCAGGCTACTTAGTATGAGGTAACTGAGAAGGTAAATTTTCAGCTTTTTCACAGAAAATCTAAAGCCTACTTTACTTCAGCTGAGCTGCACTGGGGCATGAGGGAGACTGAAGCCTAGCGTCAGTGCATGTTTTACTGCTGTTATTAAGAACGGTACATGAACCTCTGATCATCGGAACATTTTTCTGAAAACTAGAAGAAAATCCACTGGAAAATTCAACTGGAAATGTCAACTGCAGCAGTAGTGTTCTTTAAGCTCCTTTATATCTATCATAAAGGATGCGCAGAACTGAAAGGCTGTAATTCTGTTCTCATCACAACTGCATATTCTTTGAAAAGATAAATTTTATATATATAAAGAGACTGTTAATGAAGCATAATAGCAGCCTTTACCCAGTAGAATCCACAGTTCTTCACACTTCTCCCAGCATGTCCACGTCTTTCTGATATGACGATGCTCAAAGTTATACACAATATTTCAGATCCAGTGTCACTGGGATCGTGCAGAGAAGGGACCATTACGCTTCTTCTCCATGACGTGCTGCTTCTGTATATACAGCTTGGAAGAGTATTAGCAGCTTCTCCTGCCGTATCACATTTCAAGTGCATGGCTCTCATCCTGCTCCATGGGAGTTTGGCAACTGACCCCAAGAGGAGCAGGTTCACATCTCATCTCCAACTGGCTGAATCTGTCAGCCCTTAAGGATTTCTCATAGCACTTCTGCGGACAAAGTCCCTGTCTTCAGTTTAAATACCGTCTGACAATTCTGCAAAATGGCTTGCATTTGGTGAGTGATCACTGCCGTAAACGGTAGCACCCACTTTCAGCTATATGTGGAATATCACCAAGAACTCTTTTTTTCATAGAATCATAGAATCATTTTGGTTGCAAAAGACCTTTAAGATCATCAAGACCATCCGGCAGCCTAACACTGCCAAGTCCACCACTAAGCCATGTCCCTAAGCACCACATTTACACAGCTTTTAAATACCTGCAGGGATGGTGACTCCACCACCTCCCTGGGCAGCCTCTTCCAGTGCTTGACAATTCTTCTGGTGAAGAATTTTTCCTAATATCCAATCTAAACCTCCCCTGGTGTAACTGGAGGCTGTTTCCTCTTGTCTCATCACTTGTTACAGTTTTCCTCTGTTCCAGCTTCTGTTTGCAACATATCATTTCACTCTTACGTACTGATTTCATTAATATGCTGTTCACCATATTATACAAATACGCAACATATCACCCATGATATTTGGCTAGTCATTAGGGAAGACTCAGATGTGATGATTACCAATTTCCTTATAATTTTATCAGGCTTCTCTCTCCCTGTCATTTTTCACTTCCACTTACTATTTTTTTTCCTCATCAACAACCTCCAGTATTCCTATTGCAATCAGACAGGAAAACTATCTAAACACATCTGAGTCTCCTTCTGAAAACTTTACAGATTAGCAACTGTTACGTCTTGTCTTTTAGCTAAACAGGAAAATACATTATATTTGATGACGTTCAGGATTAAAACTGAAATTAATTTGGCAACCATGCTTTACACTAACAACTAAATACTTCTGCCTATTAATACTTCTTGCTCTCTTCGTATATTCTCTCCTCTTGCAAAGCACTCTTTGTTTTGCCTTTCTGTTCCACAGCAAAACTTTTAACATAAGCATTCCAGTTCCCAGTGAGACTGTTAATAGACTGTAACAGTTGTATCAGATACATTGCCTCTTGGGCCACATACAAACATGGAGGAAGTGATAGGTTTTTCTCCCTTGCTTTTGATTGTCTTTGTGGAATTTGATATCATATACTGAGAACAATTTTACACAAAATTTCTTACACAAACCAGCCGTCAAGCTCCTGGTCCATCTGTCTACATGTGCAATTTCACACAGATACTAGAAATAACTGAAATTATAGTAGTTGCTCTGTTGATATGGATCAATCCGCTTCAGATTAAAACTGCAACTACTTCCACAAGCAACTTGAAATAACCACAAAATAACATGATTTAGAGATTTTAGGAGAAGAAAAATATAATTCATAGCTGTCAGATGCTTTTCAATACAATGGTGTTGCTCTTCAGTACATTTAATAACTGAGCGAAATTTTTGCCAAAGCTGTTCTAACTTTTGGCTCTTTCAAAATCCTTCTTTGACAAAGAAACAGAGTTTTTCTCTGAACACCCTTCCACTCTTCCACTAAAGAAAAAAGCAGAGCCTATGATATGCACCCAGGGCTTGGGTTCTAGATGTCAAGACTTCTTATGCCTGTGTAATACGTGCCATTAAGGCTCAATACTGGGAAGACATGAAATATATGTAAGTCACCAAACAACCAAAATGACATTTCAGTGATTCAGATGGACAAAGTAACATGGAAATATCTAGACAGTTTTAGACTCCACTGATTCTAGTCACAGATTTAGATATGCATTACTGACTTTACTTAAACTAGATATTTCAAAGGGATTCATCATTATATGATAACGTTAGACTCCATTTTTTCAGAAGTTTCCTCTATCCCTTTGTGTTTATAGAAAACACACTTGAAATTATGCACTTGAAAGATGCAAAAGCAGGAGTAAAATAAAGAGACCCAAAATTTACTGCTTTTAAAATACACGGTTTTATGAATTTTCTTGGAGGGTAGACGGTTAATCCAGTATTTTTCAATATTCAGAAACAGTATTCATTAAGCTCCATTGAACTTCTAGCAAAACGAATTTCTTATATGTAACAATGGAATCAATTAAGAAGCTTAAGAATCTGAAGTGAGCTAACAGAACTGACTGCTGCGCTGCAAATGCCAGAACTATAGAAATACAGCAATCAGTCTAATTCTGGTAAAACTAGGGTGAGTCTTCCATCTTCTTCTGGCTTCTTTCCAAAAATATCCTTGATCTTGTATTTTAAGAGAAACCTCTCATTGTGCCGCTCACCTTTCTGACCTCACACGATATCATTTCTCCCCCTTCACCTCTGTGCTCAAAGTTTTCATTTCTAAATTCTACATCTGCAATATCCATTTACTGCTCCTCTTCTCCAGATCTATCCCATACTCTTCACAGTTTGGCAATTGCCCCAGACAAAATACCTTCTGCTCTTCATCTGATACTTTTTTGAGGAGCCTCTGCTCATTTCTTAGTCATATCTCACTATCAGTAGTCTATTCTCCTCCTCCTTTGACACAGCTGCCATTCTCCTCTTCTGGAACAATTCTCCTCTGTTAACATCTGTGATTCATCCTCTTATTTCCCCCTCATTTTTGTTTCACTTTTCAACTATACTTTAAAGGAAGACAATCTCAGATTATTCTGTTCTTGGTCCCTCTACCTTCTCTCTTTAGAATCTTCATCCTATTTAATCGCACCACACAAAAAAATTCAACTACCAATTCCATGCTGGCTGTGTTTCAGTTCCAGGTTTGATTCTTGTTCAGATTATGATCTCAGTAAGCAACTGTTACAAGACTAATACATAAAAATCTTCACCTCCTCCGAAGTCTCAGCATGATCTTCTACATCATACTGAACAATACTACATTATGCTACATTACTCAGGTCTATAATCTGAGTAACATCTTTCTATTTCAGATCTCTCTCTACGGTTTCTATATTTCTAAGACTTAAGTTTTGCAGATTTCCTTGGAATAAAACGCCTTGTGTATTAGCCATCTATTTTTATGGTCTTGACAAACATAGAATGCAGTTGTGACGATTATCTTTCTCGAATGTTCTATCCTTTTCTCTGGAGTAGATCTCTTGTTCTCCATTTTCTATAAAAACAACTGAAAAAAAGCCCACAGCAAGCGTTAACTGCTTACGGTCAAGTAGTGCAAGGCACTGCAACCAGCACAGCTGTAGAGATGTGCTAATGTAACCCACATCACGTGTTCAATAAAATAACATGGGAAACCTAACCTTTTTCAGCATAATTTAAGCCTTCACTAGTATAATAAAATCCTTTCAAAGTAAATCACCATGCTGTCGTGAAAATTAGCAGTGTAAGGGAAGTTCTCACAGTACAGACCTTGTTAGCTGAATTTCAACATGGAACAAATATTTATGACGCTGTTATAAATAGGATTTATAATGGAAATCTTGACTTCGTGATAATACTCCCATGTGATAGACACTACTTCATCCTGTTCTTGGCTGACAGACACTGCAACAGACCAATATAGAAATTTTCTGGAGCAGGCCAACAGTGGGCAGGTTCTGTGTCCTGGAAGGAATGGTTCTTTTTGGGAGCAAATGAATAATCTTGGACAGGAGAAAGGAGGTAACTGAAACTCTGAGGTAGCACTGCCCTCTTATTCTCAGATTATATCTTTAATTAACACTCCCGCGGTGGCAGGTCAGATAGGTATACCTAGGCTAGAATTCAAGAAGCTACTTCAAGACCGCAACATAACTGAGACAGAATCGAAGCCAGTCCAGGCTAGTTGCCTGACTATCTAGATAGCTTCACAGTCATATCCTGTAGCCTTTACTAGGCAAACACAAGTTGTATCTAGATGCAAATTAACTAGCTCAGTACTTAATGGGAGCCTGTGAAAATTACAGTGATTGTAACAGCTTTATCTCTCCACAGGAAACTGGTTCTCTGTTATTAGTTTAAAAAGTTAATTTGCTCAAAACTAATTTAATGTGCATTTTTTCCTAGGCAAATAATTTGATTATAGGACTCAAAAGTATCTAGGAGAGATTGAGATAGCATCCTGAAGAATTAAGGCTACTCCTTTGCAATCTCTCACTCCTTTGGGCGGTGGGGCAGGACGGGCGCAGGCTGCCAGCAAGCTGGACCGGCCTCACACTGGGCAAGAGGAAAGATGAGGAAGGGAGGGGGCACCTCTACCTTGGGCTTGGCTAGACTGGTAACAAATCTGGAAGTCAAGTTGTGAAGACTGGTATGACAAGAGTTATAAAAAGAAAGGGGAAAACAAGAATAAAGCTTGAAACTGATACTTTTTCTTTTAACGTACCTTCTTTCTTTGATTACTATATACAACCGAAGTGCCTTAGGATAGCTCTATAGGCTCTGGCTTCTCCACAGTTGTGTAGAAAGATGACGGAAGCAATAAATTGTAGAGAAAAGATGCCATAGCAAGAATCCCCACAACAGTTGTGTGAGGATGATGAAGCCTTATGTCGAATAATTTCAGAAAATGAACAGGCTCTCGTATGACTAAGAATAACAAGTGAGCTTCTGTACGCTTTAAGGCACAAACTGATGGCATGGCTGGTAACTCTAATCAGGCAAAATGCTCACTGTAATTGGCTTTTTAAATAAAAATATCTGGCCTGGTCCACATGCATTTAGCCAGTACATTCCAGTTAATTAGCATCAGGCAGAAATCTCTTTCCTGTCCATATGGAGCTTCCATTTTGTCAACTGGAGGAGGTGGAGATGGCAGAGAGGAGGAACATGGGAAGGATGTGTTTTCTTCCAAGGCTACAGACATCCACCACTGGTCAAATGAGAATGTAAATCACAGTTGCTCTTTAAGGTATTAGAGGCCATTAGAAATTGCCCTATTGTAAGCTTAAAATGCTTATTTCTGAAACTAGTGATGTTCAGCATGTTAATACTGATGCTGTAACAGTAACCAAACATTACAGGAAAAAATACCGCTAAAACCTGACAAATTGTTATTCTTTTCATTAGAAAATCTTGGTTCTCTGCTCATATATTTTACCTAAAGAAATTCTGTCCACCACTTTAGAGAGCGTTAATTGATAAACTGCTCCTTGATGTCTCTCATGCTTTGTTTAGGAGGCCATAGGCTGGATGAATTGTTCTGGTGAGCCATGTATGTTTGTCTGGCAGCTGGTTGGCCTGACAAATAATCTGTCATAAACCAATGCAGCTCTGAATTTCCAGACCTTAATTGCTCCACGGTAAAGTGCCCAGACTGCTCTTACCCTGAAGCAAAGTAGTTTTACCCCTCTTTCACTTAATCAAATATTATTCATTCAAACTGAGTGAAAGAGCAGTATCCATTTGCTGCAGGATATATATGCACACAGACAATTACGGCTTAGCTGTCCAGTTTGTGCAAATTCATCTTTTCGCTTACCTCCTGATAGTGTGTTTACAAGACTATATCCTAGAGATGGCCTGTGGAATTCAGAATGAATGGGTAAGTCAAAGCATCCGTTAACCTTGTGCAAGACTAGAGCAATATTCGCCCTTTTTACTGGGTGTCAAAAGCCTTTCTTTTCTGTTACACCTTCGATACAGCACTCCCATTAGTCATTTGCTCTTCTCTAGGTTTTAACAAGAAACACAAAACAGCGTTTACTGTTTTTCTCTAAGCAAAGACAATCTCAAACTGTCCCCAGATGACTCCCTTGAATGAGGATATGACTCAGGTTTCATTTGTTTCCTGTCCTGGTATGCTCTCTTTTGACACAGCTACAAGTTTAGTGATGCCTGGAGGAAACAAACAGGTCCGAGACGAGATTTCTCAAAATTCGTTTTCTTTAGTGATAAAAAGGCCTGCAAAGTCTGGCCTCTATAAAGACTGCAACATTTGTTAAATCTACAAAATGTATAGCCTTGTTGGTAGGGCTCTGCAAAGATATGCCATCCTCACAGCTATTAATCACTAGCCAAATCTCTGCTACAGTAAAAGTAGAAGCAGGGTCTTGCCTGAGGCTAGCGTGAACAAGCTCACAGAAAACAGCTCCCTGTAACCTTTTAAGTCCATAGAGCATGGCACGGACCTTTTCAATCATACTTGCTTTCCTTGGATGCAAATATCAAGGTAATCAATTACTAGGAAAGACAAAACTCAAGATTTCTACGGTACCTCAGTATTCATGATTCAGACTGACGTTCTTATTCTCACCCGCTGAATGCTACTTTGCTTCCTACTGCTTTGTTCTCCTTTCAATCTCCTTTTAAACTCCATTACAAAGCTAGAAGCTCTTGCCAGCTTCTGATGAACGTCTTAATGAACAGAAGATTTAAATGTGAGAGAAAGTAATTGGGAAGTAAGAACTGTCATGGTACAACGAGTGTTAGATATTCACTGTCATTATAAATTGTGTATAATATTAGGATAGGTGGCCCAGAAGGTAGCTTTTTAAGAATCTGAAATTGAAGAGCTTTATCAAAAGATCTGCAAATATTTAAATGGACTTAGGCCACAGGTAATGCCGAGATCACTCATTAAAACAGAAAAAAAAAGCTTAACTTGTTTATAGACAGGTATTTGTAGTTCACTTTTTCCCCCTCTTTCTTTCAAAAGACTTGTTGATATACTACATACATTTATTTGCTGCTGACAGCATGCTTGCCTACCTAAGCAGTTCAAGCAATGAGAGAAAATTTACACTTTCCCACAGTAACTTTTTTTCAAGACATTTTAGCACAATGGAAAGCTTTCTCTTAGCTATAGTTTCAGAGACTGAGATACAATATTTATCATTACCTTTTAGTAGCACTAACAGAAACTTCTAAAGGTACTGTAAAAATAAAAAGCTCAAGCAACAGAAGAAATCTGAGAAGTTGCTATTAGGAAGCAATAATGGTTACCTTGTTTTCACTCAAACATACAAAAATGCTATTTAAAAAGCAGATATTCACTGCTGTTTGTGTGAGTGAATGCAAATATTTAAAAATATTTATGAATTTTACTACCATAAATGACAAAAGCTAATGCTAACATTGTTCAGTAACTCATAGTATGACACTTTGGCAATATTTAAGTAAGCAAGTATGTGTACAGGTGAGTCTCAGGGTTAACTGGTACCACTCAGAAAGAATGCATCTGAAAAAGGCACCGTGAACACTGAGGGTGGAAAGTGTCTCTGACATGACAGTATTTGAAAGGGTCACAACGGTGTACGAATCTGGTGTTTTGCTGCAGCTTATTTGGGATAACTGAAATTCAGTTAACAGCTTGGCATCTTAAAGTTACTTAAGCAATGGGAACAGTAATTTTTTTCAATTGTGTACAAATATGCTGTATTTGGCCATCCTGAAAATAAACAGCAAATTTGAAATTTAGACTCCAAAAGAGGTATTTATCTTTTGATAGGTAGCTAGCTAACTGACAGACATTTCCGCATAAAGAATAGAGTAAGCAGACTTCGAGAAATGTTTTGTTACACCACTGCACACATACACAGCTGCGTTTGGGGAAGGGATACAAACTCTTCCCTTCTGTAATTGGAATAAAAGTTTTAAATAAAAAGAAAGTAAGAATCCGGCACCTCCTCTGCCTGGATCTCAGCCAATCTGTCAGCAATGCTATTCCATATCCTGTGGCAGGAAGTAAAAAAAGACACCTAATAAATTCTTGATCTGGGGGATTTCTTGTCGTCAAATTTCACACCATCAGAACTTTCCATTTTCTCTCGAGTACTCTAGCCATTTCTTTATCTCAAGGGTTTGGCAGCTTTGAAATACTTTCATTCCAAATGCTTCAATTCCCTCTTACTTCTACCCTCTATCAAGCCTTCCTTCGACAGGGGCCCTGTCATTAGTTGTTTGCATGGCTAAGCTTACGACTTCTTATGACTGACACGATGAACTGCTGCTGTAACTTGGGAGTTCATCAGTTGATGGAAGAATGAAATAATGAAAAAAGATGATGATGTGGGTATCACAGGAGTAAGCATGTAAGTCCATAGGAGGGTCTGTATTGAGGTCATTTCCAACAGTGAAAGGTACATATTGATACCATTTCAAAACTAGTAAAGTCTTACTACTGGAAATAGTTATGCTGAGCTTTACCTACAGTTCTGGACAGCCATGTTCAAGAAAGATGAACTTGTATCAGGATGGGTACAAAGAAAGGTTGCAAGACTGGTAAGGAGAATGGAGATTCTAACCTGAACGAGGTGACCAGTCCTCGACTTAAGCACCAAAAAAATACAAAAAAGCGCCCCAATCCTCCTAACCGCAAACCACACAGATTGCTCTCTACAACTAAATACTTAGGAATAAAGAAAAAACCAAGTATTCTTTAAGCTGACAGTAATGATTTAGAACCAAGTTATAATCATTGGTCATTTATACTAAAAATTGAAGGAAATAGGTGGTCTGCTAGAAAATGTAGAATGTTGTTCTTTGATTTTGCAGGTCATGACACTAGCCTGCATCCACCATATGGGAGCATTTAAGAATAAACGAGTTTGTGTCTGCAACAAAGATGTGCAGAAGATGACGGCAAGTGAAAATGAATCTCAGAGCTATAATCTATATTAGCATACAAGTGCAGAAAAGTCCTTGAAAATTAATAACAAGATATGACTCAACTCATTTGACAGGCGAAAGAAAGGAAAGACTTATGAAAAGACATTAAATTGGCAAATGGAGTTCCATTTTATCTATCCAATCTTAAGCTAAAGAGCAGTACACAAAAATACTAACCTCATGGAAAGACACCAGAAAAACAAAGCAGAAACCACTTTACTTCCGTCTATAGCAACTTTCCAAACCATGTAACAAGTGAAAATGGGTTGCAGTGTTGATACAGGTGACACAGACCTAATTCTATGATATCTTGAGTGTGGGACTAATGTTTCACAGAGCACCACAGGCATAACACAGGAAGATTCCTTCACAGGTTATGTATGTGTAATGGTAAAGCATTCTCCAGAACTCAGGCCTTAGCTAACCAAGACTGTCAATAATTCCCTTGGTGAGTAAAGTGGTGGAAAGTGATCTTTCCACAATGAACGCACTACAGAAATAACCTAGATTTCTGTTGATTTACATTCTCTGAAGTCTGTCTTTGACACCATCCTGAAGAAGCTATTAATTACAGGCAAAGTTGCATGTTTGATACTGACTTTTCAACACTCAACTGTTTTTATACAAAGCAATAGTCACCAAATGATTAAAAAATGAAAAAATCTCCCTGAGCAACTTACATGCTCCATTACCTACATGACCACTGTTTCTGTATAAATGACAACATTCAAAACAAAACAAACTTTTTAACTTAATACAGAATCCTTTTACTTCAAGAAAAATAAAAACTAGCCACAAAACCCCCAGTGTATAATTACCTGGTTGGTAGAAATTTGGTGAAAGTTCTCTGGCAACTGCTCTTGCAATATCACATTCCTGGCGAGCAGCCTGAGCAGCCTGATCCGCAGCATCAGCTTTAGCTCTTGCATGTGCAGTTCTGTACAGAGCAGAAAACAGTTTATATGCAGAGGAGTCTTTTATGAGTTGCATCAGTAATGTAAGAGCAAAGGACTACTGTCTTCAGCTACCATACACTATACCGTATAGTGCACTCTTATGCCCACTTGCTGTGAGGAACTGCAAATCAGTCAATATATTTCAGAACCAACACATTATTCTTCTCAGTTCTTCTGTTCTGCTCATCCTTGTATCACATTTACTTGTAGGTACACAATTTATAGCCCAAGCTTATAATTAAAATTTCTAAATAGAAAAAAATGGTATCTGATCGAAACCTGGGATTATGTTTTTAATACACAATACCAGAACATGTACAGAGGTGTACAGAAGGTTCAGACTGGGCCACCACCCTGATTCCTAAAGAGGAGTCTGTGAGAGCAGGACACACGGTGTTCAAGGCGACTGTGGAATTCTATTACCTTTACAACATTTCAAAGTTAATGTTCAATGTTGGGTGCTATGTAAAATTTTTTGAAGGGCAAAATTGAGGTATGTTTGCCTAAAGAACTGAGAAATGTCTTCCAAAATCATATGATCTTAGAATGGTTTGGGCTGGAAGGGATCTCGAAGATCATATAGCTCCAACCCCCCTGCCACAGGCAGGGACATCTTCAACTAGACCACGTTGGAAAGGAATGGGATGGAAAATGTGTTTGATGCTTCAATAGGCATTTGTATAAATAGGGACTTCACAGTTTTAAATTCCTGTAACTCACTGAATTTCAAATCCAAAACAATCTGAAAAGGCAACTTTTCTGAAGTCAAGACAACTGTTTGGAATACTTTTGTAAAGTAACCTGCCCTCTGCTTCCACTTTTTTCCTTCTGCTATTTCTTAAAAAGCCTCAAGAACAGCTTGTGCAAGCGCCTCTGATTTTAGACTGTGCAAATTGATAGTTGTGTTACTGCAGGACTGCATCACTGTTTGTCCCGTCTTCCCTCCCCACTTCATTTGTTAAACAGTCATCTGTTTAAAAATTCCTGATGGCAGTGATCTCTCTGTGCCTCTACTGCATTAGCACATAGCCTAGAGCTATGAAATGGTTCATTAGAACAGAGGGGAAGATAAACATGGCAAACCAGCAGAGTTTTCTGAGCCTCTAGAGGTATTAATAGCATTTCTAAACCAGATATATTAATTTTCATGATCTCAGGAATTTTCTCATAACATTCTAGTAGAAAACTGACAAGAAAGAAAAAAATTAGTTGAGGACAACAGCAGCAGCAACTTTTATCCCACGTGCCTGCTGATATTAATCAACAGCAATCAAATAAATGAAAACTTTCAACAACTTCACTGTAAAAAATTCAGTTTTATTTGCAAGGAATAAAGAAGAGTTCTATGTGTTTTAGACGAAGCAAGAATTAACCACAACAAGCACCAAGAGATTAACAGTATGGCAGACTGCATTTCTAAAAGGATGTTTAATCCCACAGGGTACTAGTATAAACACAGACATGAAAAACCACATAGACAGTTTCATCTGTGGTGCCTGGAGAAGATTTATTTAAGTTACATCCTCCCTAAAATGTGTGCAGGGATAAATGTTGAATGTTATTTCAAAGCTTAGCTTGTCATAACTTACTGGTTAAATATCAGCTCATGCTGCCTTCTCTCAGGCCCGTCTAGGTCTCTGAGCAAAAATGATAGTGAGCAAATAAGCAGTAACACCTTCGACTTTTACTCAGGATGGGGGAAAGAAACTGTTAATCAAAACAAACACACCGTACAATCCCATATGTGTTCCGTGCAGTTCATGAATGGTTGTACGGTATGTGCTTGCTTAGTAACAGTAATCAAACCCGTACTTTCTCTATAATCATTATTTTCAATTAGATGAGCTATTCTTAGCTCCTGCACAATTATGTCTATGTAGCATAAACTTAATGAAGCAATCCTAGCACTGGGACATTGTTTTGTGAGACAATGATGTAGTCTGTGCATAGATAAACTAGACACTGATCATCCTTTTGTGATCATAGAACAACAAGACCATCCCCATATAAAAATAGTCTAATACTATTACCACCACTACAATAGAGATTTTGAAAGCTAATATAGTAAATAACCAGCATCAGGAAAACACACTGCCAGGACAGCACAGTTATTTATTGGTGCCTGTGAATTTTCTGTATTGTTATCTCCAAGAAGCAAATCACACATCCTGTCCAAACATACAGTATCAATTAGTGAAGGAATTCAACGGTGACATGAGTAACAAGCCAGTGAAACATCGTCACACGAGGCTGGGCAGAAGCAAGTCACAGCCAACGAGGAGGAAGCCAACGGAGCAGAAGGTAAACGAACGCTGCTCTCCTTGGCTGCCTCATCTCACACCCTTCCATTCCAACTCGCCCTTCCAGCTCTTCTGCCCCTTTTGCCCTCCCGGCCAGGCGTCCCAGCAGACCAGAGCAGGCAGTGCAGGCTGCCGAGGTGCATCTCGGCGATGTGCTCGAGCAGAGCCCTGGTGCCGCGCCATCGCAGAGTGGCGATGCTGCGGGAGGAACCTCACGGGCACCGGGGGCGAGGTGCCGGAATGGCTGTCTTGCAGCCCCACGGAAGCGCGTGCGTGGGGCTGCGCCGAGGCGCTTCCCGGACGGCCTCCTCAGCAAGCGTCATCGACGGCATATGGCAAGCGTGGGAAGAACAGGAAAGACCAGCAGAGCTGGGTCTCTGTGCTTCGCCCGGGAACACCAGCTCTTCACTGCTTGCATTATGTGCTATTTGTCACCTTGGTGTTGGGACGCTTTACTGACTAACTTCAGCAACGTGCACTTTATTATCACAATTTGCAACCGTATATTCAGACATTTCTTTCACTTCCTTCACACTTACAAGTGTCAGACTCAAATAATTTCTTTGTCGCTATTTAATTTCCACTTTGTTTTTAATTCTGACTTCCACAGTTGATTTGTCTGTCTGTTTTCCAAATTACCTGCTTACAGTTACTGCTGCTTGGCACGACATTTTCTTTGTACTTGTTTTATTCTGCCCTGCACTGACCCCCACACTATCAGAGTGTTATTATCAGAGAGCGTGGAGAGCTATGTCAGTTTTGAATGACAACATTTATAAGGAATAGCTATCAGAGCAGGGCAGACCCACTGAAATGGAACCCATTTGCTCCATTTATGCTTTACACAGTTTGGGAAAGCCTTCTTTACCTTTTGTTCCTGAAGTAATTTTGTCACTGTAAAGTCTTGAAGTTTTGTTTATTATCAGTAATTATTCATGGAAATCTAAGTTTATGATACACCAAGTCAAAATTACCCACATTTGAACGACCACCATCTACCTGAGAATTGCTTTTTTCCCCCCTGAGAGCTCTACATCTTATGCCATGACAAGGAATCTTTACGAGAACTTTTGAAAGAGAAAACTCATCTCCTTTCCTCTCCCCCAGCCAAGAACAAGACTGTGGTAGGCTTTGCACGCTGTTCCACATGTTCTCCAGGAAGATTCAATCTGAAGTTTCAGCAGTGAAACAGAAACTATGCAGTGAAGTGGGCAGCAATCCACACGCTGCAAAACAGCATGGGAAAATAAGAAGTGACCCGCTTTGCAATGATGCATTCAAGTTCTAACCCACAGCAAAGGACCTTTAATGATTCCTTTCTTAGGTGAACAGGCTGTCCTTTGTAAAAATTCATTCTCAGCAACTGTAACACATAATATGAACTTTTGAACTGCCATGTGTTTTTACCTGGGTATCTACTGCAAAGTATCATCCTACCATTAATATTCAATGGAATGTCTCAAACACACATTTGCAAGTTGTCAAACCAATATGGAATCCTCCTTCTCTGGAGATACTCAAGACCCGCCTGCACAAGGTCCTGTGCAGCCTGCTGTAGGTGACCCTGCTTCGGCAGGGGGGTTGGACTAGATGATCCACACAGGTCCCTGCCAACCCCTACCATTCTGTGATTCTGTGAAATCGCAGTATCAAAAACAAAACCAATTCAAATTTAGAGGGACACATCTACCACTTAATATGAGTCCACAGTGGTGGTAAATGCAATCAAGACAGGGACAAAATTAAGCTGTATCTGTGGCAGGAATCAGACTGTACTTGCATTAAAACGGAACCCACAGCTACAGCTCATGCAGAGCGTTGGTGCCAGGTGGCTGCATGTAGAGTCCCTGTAGCTACCAGTCTCTGTTTTCAGTGAGAGAGGGCTGGAGGACCAATGGCTAACTGAACATCTTTGCTATCGGTAGAAATTTCATTTGGTCTCATGTCAGGGTCTGATTTTGAAAGAAGCCTAAGCTTTCTAGACTATGGGACAACTGATACCACTACCAATATCCTTCTTTTCTATGTTTGGTTGGGTAGGTAAACACACTAGCTACACTCAAGTGATTTATAAGCACAGAGTTAGGGGCTTCTTACAAGCAGTCACCCCTTCCAGTAACAGCACAATCAGATTTCTATCTACTTATGTCTGAAACGTGACTTGAATGAGGAGTAGTGAGGGTTGAAGAGCTTAAACAATGTTATCTAGCATTCTGCAGCAACAATGCTTGTACATAATGCCAAGTGTCTTGAACGTATTATGTAATGTTTATGTAAATTTAAACCCCATTTAGAGCTGTCCATTACCCTCCAGATTATTTTGTATTTCCATGGTATCCTTCAATGTGCTTGTAATGCTGCCTCATTCAGAGTCAACTAAAAATGTAAGCAACATATGTTTACTTTGTTTCATTTTTCAGCTTTTATTAAACACAGTGATCCCAGCATACAGCTTTCCAGAAGCTTGCTTTCTAATTCTTAAAATGATAGAAATAATTTTCTTTGTTTTTTATTTCCCAAATATATGAAACACAATTATGTTCCTATTAAATTATCCTAAATTAATAAACTTAACAGTGTTACTTACTAACAGATTTCCATATTGTCAGAAACATCAGTAAAGGCTAAATCTATATGAAGTTCTCAGAGATATATTTAATTAATGAAAGCTATCGGGTTTGTCTCAGTGATATTACATATCTTTACTTTATGGGTACTATCTTTATGGGTTACTACCCATACCACCCTTTTTGAAACTGGAATTCTCTAAAAAAGCAATCCCATCTTCCTAAACTCTAAAATTCAGTGATTTTTCTAGAAAGCAAAGACTATTCTGTTATTTTTTTCCAGGCATGAAACTTTACAACATTATTACATTTCTTTCTACCTACTGGAGGCTCAATTCTGCAAAACCAAGCTCTGACAAAATTGCTACAGAGATCGACAGCATTCCAGGAAAAGAGGAACTGGAGAGGAAGAGGAAAACTCTAAGGAATGATTCTTTGGTATTTTAATTTTCTCCTTGTCCTTATTTCATTTCTATATTCTCCTGATATTATATATCAGTAACAAATGCTAGATATTTCTCTAGCATCTATGCATTTTTTTAGCATCGCAAGTGAGAGACTGGTATTTATCAAGTGTGCTAGTCATCCTCCTCAGCTTCTTTAGTGATAGTACTGGGTGAAAACCAATATTCTGCTATGGTAGGATTAAAAATAGCATATGTGCACAATGATGTAGAGCTACCTAAGAACTCTTGGCTTCACCACTCCCAGCAACTCATTCCTCTAATATACTTCAGAAGTGAGGATAGGCCACTGAATATCGCAATCTCCTATGTGTTTTGCTAGATTTTGGTTTCAACCAGCTGCTCCTCCTTCACGAATTGACTTCACTCAGGAAGTGGACCACCTTGGTACTACCAGTAAAGTCTCATGTAGTGAAGCACAGGCACATCTATTATGCACACACTGCTGGCACATTGATCCGTATCATCTTACCTAATATATTTTGCTTCTAAAAACAACTCCTTCCCAGCCTAAATCCATTTCTCAGGTTTTTTTTAGTCCTAGCTCATATTAGAAAACCTGAAAAAGTACTAACCTTTAGTTAACAACTCCTGAAAAACTCAGGAAATTCCCTACAACTGGCAAATGGCCAACCCGATTTCAGTACTTGAAAAAAGTAACCTGGGGGTAATGACTCGTTAGCCAGATGTCAGTCTTTGGCACAAATAACAGCATAAATAAACGGGGTCTACATCCATAAAGATTTACGGGCTAATAGTATATTGTGCCAGACATGATGCTTTAACAAAGAGTATTTTTTTCAAACACTTCATACACATGTAAAGATTATGGGTCCTATACCTTATCTAGACTGCCTTGATTTAACATACTTGGATTGTTTTCAAGGTTTCTGATTTTGTACCCTATGGCAACATAATTAAACAACAGCATAAATTACACGGAATTAATTACGCACAACATAACGGATTAAAAGCTAACTCTCTGACACATCTCAAAGATTAATGCAGAAGACATCAAACAAAAGGGTTTTTATGTGCATTTTACCTTAGGAATTGGTTTTTGCTCCAGAGTTGTTTAATATTTTACTTTTATAGTGTCTTAATGAAAGCTAAAACGTATTACGGTAGAGTTGGCAGATTACACAACTTCTGGATTCCACAAAATCCCAAAAGGACACTTTAGTGTAACCTAAAGTTCAACAATAACAACTACAAAACCCATTGCATTTAACTGTACTGAAACAGAACACTGGGAAACAAAAAATCTAGCCAGTATGGGAGACTGGCATGGAAAGTAGCACAGGAGTATGAGATCACGCTGGCTAGCACCACACACTGTGGCAAAAGGAAGTGTTCATGTGGTCCTTATACATGTACAGATGAAAATCAAGTATAAACAGGAATTTGTTCTTGTTGTTCCAGAATCCATAAAACCGCTAATGGAACAATGCCCAGCTCATCTACGTCTCAAGAAGGAAAAAGAAATATCAGGACTACAGAATAACTGATGTTCTGAAAAGAAAAGCTTTTTAACTTAAACTTTTCGAGCCTCATATCTACTCATTATTGGAGAAACACTGAGAAGCCGCTTATCATGGTGTACACATGGATATCTGACAGTGGAAAACGGGTAAGAGAAAACGGGGAAGACAAGTGTTGCAGATAAAGACATAACTGGTCTGATGATTAGAAGCTGAATTTTGGCATAGTCAACCTTGAAATGTCTTGGGTATATTTTACAGTGAAAAAGATGGATCTTTCTAAATATTTAAAATTATTAGGCAGCGTACTAAAAGTCCTCTTTAATCCATTTTTCTGAGAAAAAAGTGACATGGCCTTTTGTTTACAGGAAGATTAGATGATTTAGGGACTGTGTACATTAGGTATTTCAGACATCTGACATCAGTGCCCTGGTCATCTCATTGGAGGCACCACTCTCACTCCATCAAAAATAAGAAACCTGAACTATTTACAGTTTGGCCCTCTGAACTGTGTGGATGTTAGACTCCTGCAGCGGTCAGCATGAACATGCTCTGCTGCGCCTACAAATATATGAACAATCTTAAGGCAAACACTAATCTATGTGTTTGTTGAGGAATCCGGCACCTTCTCATGCCAAGATTCAGAACCTGTTTGCATCCTCCTTTAGACCTCTATGGTCCACCATTAAAACCAGAACCGCTCAGCAACTCAGGGGTGCCAAGGTACACATTTCTTTGACTTACACTAGTCACATATGTACTCAGCATCTCACAAAGATATTAGGTGAATGAAGGACAGCATCCCAAAAAAGAAGGTATTTCTGAAAATGTACTTTTAACAATTGAGATAAATTAAATTTCCCTAGTCTGTCTTTCAGGCCCTCACTCTTGTTTGGAAAAAGACTCATGCAGATGTCTGAATTTAAACAGTGGTTTTGAATTGCTGTTAGGCATCACTAGAGAAGTTGCATTTTCTTGGTACTCTCCCTAACCTTAGACATCCCACTAGCCTGGCATTATTTATGTGCACACCAGCCAATCTGCCTCTGGATAATCATTTTGTCAGGAGCTTGAATGAATACAGTTTTGCTTTCATATTGATTGTACTTGGTCTTAGCACTGGCACAGAAATCTTGAAGATGGCACAGTCTTCAATTTTAGCAAGATGAGCAGCATCATTTCAAGCAGAAAGCAAGTTTTGCTATGGGGAAACTTACACTTTGGGCGGAATACACTTCTTTATACTGTACTCATAGGGTTTTTTTCCCCATTTTTGCCAATGGTGATTCACTGCCAGTATCTTTTCATATCACTAAGTGCCAGGTATACCTAAAGAAAAGTATAAATCTTGATGTGCATTTGTCTGTCTTACTTTATAGGACAGACTATATCCTATCCTATTTTCTTACCAAGCCTCCTCAGTGAGCAATATTATCTTGCATTTCCCTGGCCTCATAATGCTAATTCCTGTAGACAGCAGATTTTTTGGAAAGGGGTAAAGGAATATCTGCAAATAATTTGTTGTTTCCAATCACCAAAGCCAATTATATTGGTTGACTGAAGAGAGCTTCTGAATCTCGCTGGAAGCATAAAAAAATACATGCACACTTGAGCTTCAGCTGCTCTTGACAACATAGTTAAGAAAAAAAAAGGAGATAAATATATTTCTCTTCCCTTCATCATAAAATGTGAGCTTCAAGGAAAAAGAACCTCATGTAATAAGAATTCTACACAGAGAAGGCGAGCCTGCTCAAGGAAATGGGAACATATGGACCATTGTGATCATTTGCTTAGAGAATTTCTAAGGTACATTTAGTGCATTGCACTTCCCCCCCTGCCACACTGTTTTTTTTTTTTAACTGTTCTCTACTTGGGACAAATGAAATAAAACAGTAAGTATGACAACTGCTATGATCAACACCAATATGTGGCAGCTATTCTAGTCTCTGTGTATAAGAAAGCAACAACAAATCATCATCCCAGGGATACAGCTAGATGAAAAATAAGAACAGCTTACAGGAAGAGACTAGGAATTATTTTTGTATCAAAATGGACTGCTCTTTCAATTTAAAGCATTATCTTCATATTTTTCAGTGTTCTGTGATTTTTAACACTTTCAATTACTTGTAAAAAAATTGAAAATATGAAACCAAATGTAAATTTTTAGAAAATAATACATTTTAAGTTATTTTTTGTTAGAATAATTCTAGTTAGAAAACTTTTGGAAGCTCTATTAACTCTATTCAGGAAAGCTATGTCAAACGTCATCCTTGACAACGTCTGTATCTCTCAATCTCTCCTTTATACAGAGTTGATGTGTTTTTTTAAGGATACGATTTTTTTTAGTTTTAGGGCAAAAAAGTCCACAATGTTACAGATATTTTAGCAAAGAACATCGAAGTATTTGTAGAGCAAAATACATACTATAAAACCTGTATCTGATCTCTCTTCATATCATAATATATATAACTTGCAACACACTGGTTGCACGAAAAATACATTACAGGAAATTACAGGAAAAAATGTGAAAAAATGTTTAAAATTCTGTGGGTTTTGATGGCTTCAAAAATGTAAGATGAACTCTCCAATCATAAATACTTCTAGGAGTATGCTTCATGCTTTTCCTAAGTGACTTTGGCAGTCTTATTAGATTATAGTGCTAGTATCTGAATCCAAAGACTTCATAATTGTGCTGTGATGGAAGAAAATATACTATGATAAAAAACACAACTACAGGCTTAGTGGCTTAGTGTTTATTTGTCTTTCTTCCAAAAGCTGGAGCACGCACATTTATTTCTGCCATTTTCTCATTATAATAATAATAATAATAGTATGGAATTGAAATCTTCATAACAAGTGAGAACAGAAATGATGCATTGACCATGGAATAAAGTTTTAATCTCAAATAATTTTGGGGTGGCTTGAAAAAATGTCTAGAACATAATGGCAAACAAAAGAATTCTTTATGAGATATAATAGTGCAATTTATGCATCTATAACTAAAAAAAGAAAGTGGTGTAATTAAGCTCTTTAAATAACAAACACATTGACATGAATTCAAATAATCTGTGGCAATGTCAGGTTTTTTTTAACAGTCCTTTTAATACCTTGTGGGGAAACAAAACTGCAGTATTTTCATTCTTTTAAAGGAATTAACTGTATGTGTTTAATTTAATCTTTGTGTCCTTAGCAGTCTGACAGCCAAAACTGAATTGGGCTTATCTTTCTTAGCATGGTTCATTTCTGTTCCCCAATCAGGTGCCAGATGTCTAGAAAAATGGTACTGATAGAAAAATGTCTAGCAAACCATTCGGGGATTAGTTCTTCCATTGTCAGTTGTAACAAGTTTTCTGACGTATTTATAGGTAACTGTTAAAAAAATTCACAGAAATAGCTGAACAACAGAAAACAATGATATGTTATATCTGAACAGCTTAATTAGCAAAAGCCCTAAATTCTCCATGAAAGATAAGTGCTAAAGTGTAGGGATGGTTGTATGTGATTTGACTGTTCTCCAGGCTGGCAGATATGAATCAAGCTGCTCGTATTATACATTAAACATCAAGAGACCAAACAGTATAAACAAGTGAAGGAAAGACTTTGATGATCCTTCCATCTGTAAGCATGTAATTCCTCTTAACTGAAGAGCACTGCAGATTGAAAATAACATCAAATTATTTCAGATATAGAGCAGGTGACAGCTATTTCACAGGTTTTGTTGTCTACAGCATGAAGGAAATGCAAAAGCTGGGTTTATGACAAAGGCAGTCAACAGCTTTAAAATAATCTTCTCTCATATACACACCTCTCCTCCAAATAAACAAATACGTATATATTTACCCCCTGTAGCTACCTACAACACTGCCAATAATGCACAATTTGCATAAACAACCAGTACATCCTGTCAGCGACCAGAAAATCTGAAAAAACAGGAATGTTGCTCTCTGCTGGTTCCCATTGGGCTGATGATCTTGCCTAGATGCCCCAAAGGCTTTTGTGGCATCCAAAGAGTGCTGAGAGTTCACAGCAGCCTATGTATTCCTGCTTAGAGCAGTCCTTGACTGCTTTGTTCAACAGAAGTCATGCAGATCTGCATGGTAAGGTTCAGGATTCATTGTTGTATTCTTACATATTTAGCAGTAACCACGCGTGAGAGTAACAACTTACCACAGACTCATGAAAGCCTGCTGTTTTGAATGGAGCTATTCATGGTCTATCTGCTTTCTTTTCCTTAATATAGTCCTTGTTTGAAGCTCTGACATGCTCCCCCAGCCTCTTCTAGAAAGCAACTAATCTCTTCTCTGAGTCACTAATAGCAGAATTTTAGCACAAATACTACTGCGTACCACGAAGGAGGAAGTCCCAAAATAATGAATCCTAGTTATCTTCTCATCCTCTCTTCACACAAACACATTATCAGACTTTCCAGATCTATCCAAAGGTTGATGGGTTCTACTGACCATCGTGACTGTGCCACTGAAGCAGCTGGTAAGACAAGAATGTCCTATTAGGCCATACCGTGTCCTCCAACTCCCCCCACAAAGCTGTTCGTAAGGCCCAGTCTTGAGACCTGGTGCCCTGGTAGGCAATACCTCGAAAATTACTCTCCCAATAGAGCATCTCAAATAAAGTTACCTTCCTAAATTGCAGATTCCTAAGATTTTACGAGTACTGGAGAAGGGCCACATGCTGAATCCTCTCCCTTTTGCACAGCAGGACTACCGGAGCTCGCCAGGAGCACCGAATCTGCTCTGCCTGCACTGAGTGATGGTGCTGCACACACATGGAAGTGCCTTCCAAAAGTGCTGGGCATTACTACATACATACTTGACTAAGTTCTGCACTCTTCACATCTTCAATAAGTAACACTACAGGAGAATGCTGCCACATAACTGGCAGCCAGTGGTAACTGCACGGGTCCGAACACCAGCAAGTGACTGGAAAATATTTTTGCCTGCTGTTTTTCTGAAGGACATTACGGGAACTTCACTATGTCAAGGGCATACATCATGGCAGGGGAAAGGCAGATAAAACCTGGGAAAGGCAGTGTCCTGGAACATGCCTTTGGGCTGGATGAATTATCTTAGAATCACAGAATCACAGAATGGTTTGGGTTGGAAAGGACCTTAAAGACCATCTAGTTCCAACCCCCCTGCCATGGGCAGGGACACCTTCCACTAGACCAGGTTGCTCAGAGCCCCATCCAACCTGGCCTTGAACACTGCCAGGGAGGGGGCAGCCACAGCTTCTCTGGGCAACCTGTGCCAGTGCCTCACCACCATCATAGTAAAGAATTTCTTTCTTGTATCTAATCTAAATCTACACCCTTTCAGTTGGAAGTCATTATTCCCTGTCCTATCACCACATGACCTTCTAAAAAGTCCCTCTCCAGCTTTCTTGTAGGCCCTCTTCAGGTACCAGAAGGCTGCTATAAGGTCTCCCCGGAGCCTTCTCTTTTCTGGGCTAAACAACCCCAGCACCAACCTTTCTTGTCAGGTTGTGTACCAAGACAAGACCATCCGTCTTAGAGTCCATACAGATCCACCTTCATCTGAATATGCACCTTTTTTTATGAATCTCATGGGGAAACATGGAGGTCAGTAACTGGGAGGGCTTCAGTCTTGCTTCAGTTCTGCTGAAGCCTGTGTTGCTGGGGCCTTAAAGGAGGAATGGAGGACATTCTTGAAGAGCCACTAGAAGAGCAGGGAAAGTAAACACATGCTTCCTTGAAGGATCTGATAATTCAACATGTTCAGTGCAAGGTAATTCAAAAATTATCCCATTTTACATAATTAGCAGAATAATAACAAAATCTCTTCCCCAACAAATGATAGTCAGAATTTCAGCTATGTCTATTAATGAAATATATCTCCACTGAACACGGAATTTGACCTCAAGTTATGCTTAGCTGATAATCTTTAATAAAATACGAGGGTCTGTTCCATACAGTAGTCTTGCTGCTCCGGCATGAGCATGCTCTGGCAGCAAGTGAATGTATCTGGAATATGATTTCTCATTTGAAAGGAGAAGTCATCTGATAACAAGTAGAGACTTACTCTGCAATCCTATTAAATAAATAACATTTTCACTCTCTGTGAGACAGATGTGCAGTGAAAGGCCTGCTGAGATATACAAAACTTTTGCTACAAAGTACAGTGCTATAAAGACTTGCTAAAGTACTGTAATGGGTTAGTTTGCAAGGAATTCTGTGGAGCTCCTTCAACACAACTTGAAATGTGCTCTTGGCAGTTTATTTTTCTAACTCCTTTGCAAGTGAGCCTAGCTATAAAGTCTTGCAATTCACTCTTTTTCTTGAATGACTAACCCATCTAGTAGCAAAGTACTGTTCTGCGTATTCAATACTCAAAATACTGTTTTGAGTATTCAAAATTGTTGCTGAGAAAATAGGACACAAATTGACCTCTTCTTGAACGGTCAGCATGGAAACTAGATTTCTACCACACAATCAAGGTGGAATTTCACAGAATGGGCAAAAATACAAAGAAAGCTTTTAGGAGTTCTTAGGTCTAGGATATTAATGTACTTTTAATCAGAGTTCATACGTGCAGAAATTCAACTTCTCTGTAAGTTTGTTAAAAGAGCCATCACTGGGGAGAAGAATGATACCCTTTTATCACTTTTAATGGGTCTGAAGAGCAATTGAAAATGCGGGCTGTTCAATTCTGCAATGTCTGGTCAGAAAGCATACAGGTCACAACATGAATCACTGTGCTATAGTTCTGTCTCATCACCTAGCTGTCTAGGTATAAACAGAAGGGGAGTTCCTTGTCTTAAACACATCATATATTTTAGAAAGAGTGACACCATCATGGAAAAGTTTAAGATGCAGCACCCTTTATCGATAATTTCAGGTACATCATGCATTCTCTCCATAGAAATGGCAGAAACAACGAATCAGTCTTATACTTTAAACACGCTATGATAAATCAAGCATTACCAGCCTACAAGTGAGATAGCATGGGGGAATAACTTTGAACTTTTTTAGGACAGGAAAGCAATGGCTTTTCTTATCTACCTTGAGAAAATACATGGAGTTTCCAGTGCCAAGAAGGCAGGAACCTCATCTATAGATCTTACATGAAGCAAGAAGGTCGATTTTGTTTGAAAAAGGCTCCACCTAGGAAAAGATCTTTGGAAAAGCAAAGGAAATAAAAGCTGTCTCTGGCATGAAAGATTGAAACTGAATGGGCTGGTCAGGAAAAATTATATTTAAGGACCCAGCCATCTGAGGTCCTCAGAATTAGTCTTGAGGGAACAGGGCAAGATAGAGCTTGAAGGGTCACATCTTCTGGCATGGGTTAAAAAGAGATCTCTGCTTTCTTGTTAAATCTATTGGGTTGTCTCAGAAGTAAGAATATTGACAAAGGAAGGCTGACTACCATGGCAGCATCTCAGAAGCATTTGGCATAAGACTCTGTGATGTTGGGACAATTCTTTTGGCAATTGCACAGTCTGTGTTAGAGAGCAGATGTGTCAGCCCCCCACTGCCAAGGGTAAGAGGTCCCTGTTCTTTTGCGGAATATATCGCACCAAATCCACATGCTGAGGAACCACGAGCTCTAAAAAGGTCCCACTTCCTCCAGAGCACCTGAAGCTACACAGCTACACTCTCCAGGCCGTAAATGGTCAGGATAGCAAACATGTCCACTTCTTCCTGCAAAGCTACTTGGTTAACAGTGGACCCTTTTGTTTCACTAAAACGGAGGTCTTTGTTGTCATGAGAACAAGGTGTCACCACACCCTATATGAAAAGATGATTCCTTGCCAGCAAGACCTGGCAGTCAGCCGAACAGCTGTAGCAAAGCTGAGGTATAGTTTCCTCACAGTAACATCAAGTTGTTCGGGGTCTTTAGGTGTGCTTTTGCTTGACAGAATCCCTCTGTACAACTAATACTACTTAGGATGCTCAATTGGAGTCACTGTGAAAATATTCAGACTTTTTCTTGCCTCTCTGTAAATTACTCACATCTTTCTTTGGCTGGTGTCCACTACAGTGTTTTCATTTAATTTAGCAGTCACTCATTAATGTGGAAGATGACACTGCATAAATAACAAGATGACATGACATGACTTCCCAGATCTTAACTATCCACGTGTGCCTAAGTCTTTTGAGTCTCCAGACACATTAATGATGTGCCACACTACCCAGTTCTTCCACATACACACTCCTCAATGGTAAAGCCTCAGATCACAACAAGAAGATGACTCTCATCTCTTATTGGTGCAGACTAATATCTAAAAGACAATGCCTGAAAAAAGTGTGACAGCAGTTGACTGGAGGACAGTTGAATTGACAGCTCTCAGTCAAGCCTGAGTACCACTCACAAGACACTCCCACAAGATGTCAAAAAGGCTGGTCTTGGGCAGAACAGTGAGCATGGGCGAACAGCCTCTGTCCTGTGAGGAGAGCAGAGACCAGAGAACCAAACCTTTCCCAGGAATATTGTATAGATTTAAAGTGCACTTGGAACTACAATTTGCATTTGGGCTAACTGCTATCTCAAAACCAGTGATGGACCAGATTAAGTGGCTCTATCTCATTATCTGAGGCCGAGTTCAATATTGAGATCCATACTCGGAGTAACTATGGCTACTGATGTCCATGTTGGGAACATCACTGGTGCTGTCATTCTGAAATTTTTATCTCAGCGAGGTGCAAGAGTATCAGTATGTTGCTAACTCTTTATTATTCTGTGACATTTTGCTATGGCAGTTGGGCATTAGTCTGCTCAGTGGTGTACTTAATGGACACTAATTGCTTACAATAGAAATGCTGGTGCTTACTTCAAGGTTTGATGAGGCCATGAGCTGCTGCAGCAGATAGTGCTTCAGTCATGAATCTCACATATTGTGCATTCCAATAGATAAGGGCAAGCTTATGAAATATCTGAACATTCAGTTTCCCTAGCAAAAGAATCATTGACTTTTTAATACTGTGTAGGGAAGAGTATGTTAGTTACAAGGTTGACTACATTTAAAGAATGCAGATTCTTATCTGCTCCGTTAGGAATCTCTAGGCAGGGGCATCTGAACCAAAGAATACTAGATCAGGAGGCAGAATTCTGGGTATTCTGGAAAGTTTTGGAGATGCCTGAGCTGAGAACAAGTGTTTTCAGTACCCATCACATTCTCCCACTGACAGTGAGAGGCAAATGAGGAAGCCCCTCCTGTGCTACCCTTATGACACTACATGGCAGTGTGAAAAGGCTAAGCTAGGTGTAGGTCCAGAAAGTATACTGCTATTAAAATCTAACAAAACAGCCCCCTACTCTAAGCCGCCTGAAGCATATACACACCTAGGGTGACACACACCCGAAGAAGAAATGCCATCTGGTGAGACTGGAGCATGATGTACTGCAGTGCTGCGGCTGAATGCTGCTTCTGTGTGAATGAGTTTTTTGCCAGTGTATGCCAGAGCTGATTTTAGCCTTCTTGGAGATGGGATAATGAAGCAAAGAAGAGTCCACCTCCATCTAATTACTTTTCCTCCTACAATATCTCTGCATTAAAGTGTATGAATTACATCTAACACAACCTTTAATAACTGTGACAGTGTGAAGTTTAGAATTCAGATACTGAAATACCCTTAAAAAAAAAAAAAGAAAAAAAGATGTTTGGTATCCATCTGTCCTTGAAGTAAACTAAAGAAAAAAGGTCTGTTATTTGGGTCAATTAACATGGCATAATGTCTAATCATCAACGTATATTTCACTACTTTTCTCTTAGTACTGGCAATGTCACAACTAAAAATACTCAAAAGAATTCTTTGCATTTATACCTACTATCTCTTAATGTCCTTTCAAGTAAATCAACATATTCCCTCTAAACCCTTTTAAAGCTTTTCACGGTAACTATAGCACTAATGCCTTCCATCTTTTCTTGTCAGTGGATTCTTTTCCTGCACATAACAATGATTCCAGAACAAGATTTGTTTTACATGTAAAATGTAACAGTTTGGAGTAAATCCATGAAGCCAACTGCTTTCTGCATCCAGTACCTTTCCGAATTTTACAAAATTCAATCCACTTTTAAACCATGCTAGGAAAAGGCACTGTTATCCTGAAAGTGCATGCGAGAATTCTGAATAGCTAATCCAGAACATTTTACATATAGAAAATTTTACACAGCTAAAATGTAATTTTGCTAAGAACAATTTCTACATTGGTGCTGTCTGTTGATTTACTTACTACAAATAAGATTTTTTTTTTTTTTAATTAAAACACTTTTCTTTCCCTTATTATAGTGCTTTTTGGATGGAGCAACGTTTCTCTCACAGTTTGCTGGGATGCAAGGCTGTGGAACACGGAAGCAGTGTCTCTTAACTCAGATGAAAATATTTATGAAAGGTCTTGACAGTTTTTCTCTCTGTTATCCTTCACATGACATTGCTTCAGAGTGTGTAAGAGGAACAAAGCACATGTTTAAGCAAGTTTTCTGAGCAATGGTAATACTTCTCAACAGCGGCAGGCTTATGTCAGAGAACAGAAATGTTAAAAGGCAAGAAGTCAAACAGGTTAGTAAGGAAATAAAATATGCTCAACAGCAATTGGGCTGTGAAAGCAGCTAGCTGCTACACAGTGGAAAGACAGAGCAAATGAAAGTATTTGGGAGTATCTAGAGAACTGAGTCAAGGTGAAGAAAATAAAAATTACAAATAGGAAAAATGTATCTTCAGATAAATTTTACCAATAAATCTAAAAAATAAACAATACAGCTTAGAAAATTCCTTGGTATCTGTATGATTTTTGATATGAGCTATTTTTGTCTTTTCCTTGTGAATCATGAAGGTAAGAAAAGCATTAAGGATGGTCCCTGAATTCAGCGGTAGAACTACATTCATTCAGACAAAACGCTGCATCATTGACACAGTAGACGACAGAATTGCAATTCTTGACCAGGTCCAGAGGAATCATGAGAGAAAGAGGCTTTGTTTGTTTGTTTGCTTTTGAATTGTGTTTTTTTTAAAAATCACTAGTTATCATTTCTAGCTTAGACTGTTTTTGATGCTACATGTTTCAATCTACAGCAACAGATATTCTCTGGCAGACACCAACAGCTTCTTTGTCTCTTTCCTTATATGAGCAGCAATGAGAGAACACTGTCTCCTTGCCGGCACATTCATACTTAAGATAATCAAAATTATAATTTTTTTATTGCACAAAAAATAGATTCAAATATAGAACTTGTTTATCATTGTAGCTGTATTTTCTAATCTGTTTCAACACCACTAAGAAATAGGTTAGAATTATTATTTTCACATATCATAGGCACAAAGTCTATTTACCACTACATGCAGGAGAATTTAGAACTACCTAATTGAAATAATGGCTGGTAAACTAAACAAAGTACTGGCTACAGAATACAAGCAGAATTTAGCAAGATTAAACAGGGCAACCTGTGCACACTTGCAGACTTTCACGCATTCAAGCGGAACGAAGAGCAGTTATCTTATGGCCTGTTATGTGGCAAAAGTGGTTTTGTTTCGATTTTATGTTTGTCTTTTACTGAATGATTTTCATACTATATAAATGTGTTCACGGTTTCAGAAACAACAGCAACTGAAGCGTTAACACCCACTCCCCCCCCCCCCCCCCCAATTATTATAAAGGGAAATAATACAGAAAGAAATACTAGATCCCATATGCATGGTCCTACTGTTCAGAGGATTCTCTTCTCTGGCTGGCATTTTGCCTGAATACATTTTTTCCAGGTCATCAGATTCCCAATTACACTCATACAACAAAGGAGCCCTCTAGATCCCTTTAAGGGACCGTGTAGGACAGAAAACCCAGGCAAAGCAAGGCTATAGTTTCATGTATGTATAAATACGGGGAAGAGCACAGCTGAAAGGAAACATCTTCTCTTCCCCCACTCTCAGCCAGTCATTCCTGCACTCGGATCAGTCCTTGTCTCATGTTCACAGCCAATCCCTGGCACTGCAGGCTAAAAACATACTTGCAACTACAGGCTTCTGGAAAGAAGTAAGGCAGTGAGAAGGTTGAGTAAGTAAAGACCTTGGTATAAAGACTATTCAGCTATGTTTTTGGCACTGGGGGCTACTGAGCCTTGGGTCACTCTGCTCCTGTTCAGTCAGGAATTATTTCTGGTTATGTAGGAAATGCTAGACTCAGGAAAATGCAACAATAAAACACAGAGCAGCTGCTTCTCTTTCACAGTTTTTGCTCCAAATGCTGGAATTGTCTGTATCCCTCCCCCAACAAAAAAAGGATCGCGACCACAAAGTCTTTCTGTGGGCTATTTGCGTGCTTGCTAGTGCAAAGACTTCATGTCTCATATGGTTTGACACACTCTTTTGCCGGTGCTCAGTTTGTACTATCATACAGATCTGGTGATGGGAAAATTAAGCAACGAGATAGCTCATGAAACTACAATGAGCAGATTCACAAACTAAAATATCATCCCTGATAAAGTTAGGCAAAGCAAACAGATACAAGAACACTGTAATGGCTGTTTTAGCTTGGGCAACTTTACAATATGCTTCCTCAGTAATTTACTTCTCATCCTTTGCAGCTGGAAGGAAATATGGCTTTCCTCACTTTCACACAGTACTGTCAAGCTACTCAGTGAACTGTGTTTTTGCCAAAATGATTACTCCTTTAGTAGTCATGCAGTAAGTACTTCCAAAAGATCCAAGCAATTCAGTAACTCAGGATGCCTTAGACGAAAACTGTGCAATGATCTCCTTCTTGAAATATCAAACCAATTCCTAGTTTGCCTCCACAGGTAAAGCACTGATGTTTGTACTATATCTCTCAACATATCCTTTAAGAGACTGCTCTACTGAGAGATGATCTTTGACATTATTTAGCAAAACATCCCTCACTGCAAATATAGGTCAGGAACATCTAATGAAAAGTCTGCCTATGGCAGCACAATATTTCGAGACATGAAAAGTGCTGTTTCATATGCAGAACCCAAAAAGACTACTAACAAAGAAACCAAGATTCTTATTTACGTTTTCATAGATGATAATTAGGATGCTTTTACATGAAATGACAGACTTGAGTACAGTCTTTGAGAACACTTCTCTATTGTGCAGGTCCTCTTCTGGACCATAAAACAGGTAACAAATGGAAAACTTTGAGACAGATATGATCTTGCTCCTTTATTGATCACGACACATGAGTAATGCAGATGAAATGTAGGGGAAAAAGTCACCCACCAAAATAAAAAAATAAAAAAAATTAAATATACTGAATCATGAGTAAAATCAGAAACACACAGAGTTGCTCATATGCTGTCCTGCAATACAGGACACAACTTAAAATGGTTACATTTATAAATACTTTAGATCTTACATGAAAAGGAAGGACTGATTGTAATGAACAATGCATAGGTGAATTTAGACAAGTACTGTCTTTTAAAAGCATCAATTTAAGCCTGAAGAAGTTATTTAAAAATTCAAGGTTTACGCTACACCACAGTGTCCCACCTATGGCTCCAAGGCTTGCCGTAACATCTGTCCCATTTCCTAAAAAACCTTGTGGTGGAGCTGATAGAGGCTATCTCTTGCTTCGGGGCTTTATTTTGATGGCCCATACCCTCATTCTGCCCTTTGTCCTGACACAAATCTGTTGTGTATATGTATAGGACCACATCCAGACCACATTCATCTGTTTTGCCCTTTGATGACTCTACAGCAGGTCACCTGGCTTACTCTCACATAGTGCAGGCATCTCTCTGCATTTGAACCATGCATACTGATTTACACTGCAAGAAAATAAAGCCATCCTGTGAAATTTTACTAGAACATCTTGTTTTCATCACCTTAGCTAACAACTGAGACCTTACTCAGAGACTTAAGAAGTTTTTCACATATTTACTACAAAGAAAAAAAAAATCAACTGTACACATCAAAAATACACTTCCTTTAAGAAATCCACTTAAATTTCTTGGCAGTTATATGAAGATTGTTTTAATGAGTGCACAGACTTGTGCACTATAAAATTAGAACTATCTTGCTTACATTCACTGCATCTTGATGCTGACATTAAGTCCCAAGACAATAACTACATAGCAAAACAATATTAACTGATATACAAAAAAAAATTAATAAAGAACATGCTTTGCTTGCAGCTATTCAGTTGATGTGGAAAACCAGGTTATAGCTGATGAGATGGAAAGAACGATCACCATAGCAACAATTTACCACTTAACAATGAAGGGGGAAGGGTGCATCATCCTCTCCCACTTGCACATGTAAACAGTACTAGTTCAATATTCTCAAGTTCAGCTATGTGTTTTGTTCTTTCAGCAAGAAATGCATTGAAAAAATGTATTAGTACTACAGCATTACCTTCAGCATCACATGTTAGTCCTAATGGCAATGACAAGAAACCCAGTACCAGTAAAATAAAATAATGATGATTTTAATTAAAAATACTCCTTCGTAGCATAAGCTATCATGGAAAAGCTTGTCTTGCTGAGGAATAAAATATCCCAGTGAAGTAGTAATGAATGAAAAATATAACTTGCTTGTTTTCATCAACCTAATTCATGTATTAAAAGCAAACCTAAATGATATTATCAACTCATTTTAAAATAAATAAGTTGAATAAAAGAAATCAACGATTACATATGTACCAATACAAGGTTATCTACTACTGCTCTGGCTAATTTAAAAATATTATTTAAGCGTGCTTTCCTAATTTTCTTTGGAGTTATTTGTCCTGCGTCTCAGAAGGAATGTGTATAACTAAAATACACTTTAACTGTTTTTCCTCTGCCTGCTCCCCTCCCTGCCCCCTCCCCTCCATGCACACAAGAACACCTTGACATCTGTAACTTGCATCACCTCAAAGGTTACTTCAGTCATCTTCAGTATTGTCCACACGGTTCAGATACATTAAGATGAAAAGAGCACAGTGAGGAACTAACTACTCAGCAGCCACTGAAGTAAACTAAATGACAGTGGAGTTTTCAGTAGCTGTTTTGGGTACTCAAGCCTCTGAGGCAAGCACTAAGCTCATCCACCATGTGCTGGTTCTGGCTGGGATAGAGTTAATTTTCTCCATAGAAGCCGGTATGGGATTTATGTGTTTTAGATTTGTGTTGAAAACACTGTTGATAACACAGGGATGGTTTAGTTATTGCTGAGCAGTGCTTACACAGAGTCAAGGCCCTTTCCGCTTCTCACTCCACCCCACCAGTGAGTAGGCTGGGGGTGCACGGGAAGCTGGGAGGGGACACAGCCGGGACAGCTGATCCCAACTGACCAAAGGGATATTTCACACCGTATGATGTCATGCTCAAAAATAAAAGCTGGAGGAAGAAGGAGGAAGGGGGTGGACATGTTCGGAGTGATGGTGTTACTCTTGATGGAGCTCTGCTTTCCTGGAGATGGCTGCACACCTGCCTGACGATGGGAAGCAGTGAACAAATTCCTTGTTTTGCTTTTCTTGTATGAACAGCTTTTGCTTTACCTGTTAAACTGTCTTTATCTCAACCCACGAGTTTTCTTACTTTTACTCTTCTGATTCTCTCCCCCATCCCACTACAAGGGGAGTGAGCGCGAGTGGCTGTGTGGGGCTTAGCTGCCAGCTGGGGTTAAACCACACCACACTCACTCATTATTTTACCCGGGTACTTTAACCCCATCTCTGCAGCATGTACACTTCATCCACAAAGTGTCTTAGTAAAACAGAGAAATATAAACTGCTCACATTTTACACTATACAGGGATCAGGAGCAAAGCATTATGAAGCTCAGCAATGCTGTGTTTAGATACCCGGAGTAAAAACTTTAATGCTTAGAAATGATGCTTAGATCCTCTCATAGTGAATGGGAGAGAATCTGATGTATAGATTAGGTACTGGGCAGCACGTTAAACATCAGGAAGCTTAAACTTGTCTAAAGCAAATGCTCAGAGACATATCAAAATACATTCTCTCATCTGGACTTAAGTGACTCTGTGATAATGATTTTCAGGTCATAAAAATTTTCAAGAATTTAAGCTCTGAATTAATGCATTTAAATACAGATGAGTGGCTTATTGTCAGTATTCAGAAAACACTGCCAAAGGCAGAATTTGCAGTACTGCACAACTTTTGTGTCTGCTGGTAATTAGGACACTGAACAAGGAAATGCGAAACCTGAATTGCAGGTGTGTGTTCCCAGTTTGAATCTGTACTACCTACATACCAGGAGAATGATTTAAGCTGCCAAACTGAAGAGTTCTTTTGTGGAGATCAGACACCATCTCTTTAGCTGGAGGTGGGCCACTCTGCTGCTAGGATTACAAAAATAGTTGGTCCAAAAAGGAATTAAGAAAGAGGGGAATGTGACTTGAGTTTATACTAATGTACATAATTTGGGGGAAAACCAGACAAAACAAGTTAAAAAAAAGTGACGCTACAACAGAAATATGCAGGGTCTACACAAAGCAACATTGCAGGGCGCTAACAATGATATGAGATAACTTATGCTTTTTTCCCCAGCAAATTTTTACTGCACTATATACTGTATCTAGGACATGTGACTAAACTAAGAGCAGTGAAAGAAACATTCCCAACGCTGCGTTTAAAATATAGTGCCACAACAGAATTAATGGCTTTAGGTAAATGGCCAGCATAAGAGAGATTTCAGAGGAAGTGTGCTGAACATTAGAACTTTTGACCGAAGGTTATCCATGATAGCTACACCTAAAAATGATCCCAAACCAGGTAAAACTAAAAGACTTTTTTTGCTATGATACACAGAGAATACAACTCAATATTCAGTTACAAAAGAATGCAAATCTGTTCAGAGCTGGCTAATTACTCCGGAGCCAGCTCAAAAGAGTCAGGAATGATGCACCCTAGTAGAGAAAAAATGGTAAAGGAGCTCTGAAAGCAATGTCCCTGTAAGAAGGAGGTGCCAGACTAGTCCTGCTGATCAAAGTGCCTTAAGAAAAAGACCGGGAAAAAAAAAAAAGCAGCTACCTAGCAGTACTATGACAGAAACATAATGAGGATTTTCATGTACAAAGGGTTTAATCACTTTCAAAGGCTAAACAAAGCACTACAAAAAACAAGACAAAGAGACAACATAAAGCACTCATGAGTGTCAGTAGCATGGCTGCATGGAAGTGCCCCAGGGGTAAAGGGATCAACGGTGCTCACGCTGTCACACAAAAACTGCATGCAAATAAGTCATTATCTGTCATGGCACTCAGATATCCAGCACAATATAAATATAGATATGGCTGCAGCACAGCAGCTGAGATATTCCAGAACAAACACAGCCATGTTAGCTGTGCTTGAAGCCTGTTGTGCTTTTCGACAGACCAGCATGGGCGCAGGAGAGGCACGGCACTGCACCTGGCTGAAGAACATGGCAGGGGCTCATCCATGTATGCAGACGCTGCTCCTGCCTGCCTGGCAACAACGTGCTGCCCATCACTTGATACCCGGGAAGATGGAGAACGGAAAGGCAGAGAAAAACACTTTTCCTGCTCTCCTACTGCTGCTAAGTGACCGTCTCTGCCACAGAGCAACAGTGTTTAAACGCCCTGTGATGGCAGGGCAGGGCCCATGTCACCGAGGCACTGGGCAGCGGTGGTCCCTCACTCGCACTACTCTGCGGATACACAGAGGTAGTCGGTGTGCAACGCACATGCTCATCCAGCCTGATGTTTCCCGTCTGCGTTATTTCCACCCAGCAAATCCCTACCCACTCTCAGCTGTGGCTGAGAACCTTTGGGAGTCAGGAGTGGGCTGCTGTCAGCAAGACAATCCAGCCTACTCCCAAGCCCTCTTGTTCAAGGACACCGAGGAGCCAGCTGCCGACAGGCTGAATGGTCACCCCCACTCCCGAGTATATTCTTGACAACTTCTAGCTTTTGCATCGCCAAGACTTTGGCACATGATCTTACAGCGACAAAGGTAAAAACTTGAAAGAGAAATACAACCCCGAAAGAGAGATTCCTGTGGCAGATCTTCTTTCACTTACCCCTTCTCACCCTGCATTTTCATGGAAGGACAAGATGCAAAAGAGGAGAAAGATTTAGAGGAACAGGTGCACATCTCAGTACCAATCTTACCAGGGTCTACAAATAACCTAACAGAAATAGTGACAGAAACATAGAATGACAATGCAACAAATCTTTCAAAATGAACAAATTTAGGACAGCATAAGCAAGCGTCTCCCCAGTTCCCTTCGTTATTTAGAACTCCTACAGTGGAGAGAACCTGCAAAATAGCCAGCCAGCACCCACCAAGGCTAGATGGGACTACAACTGACAGGTGAGACAGTAAGGCTCCATAAAAGAAATGTCACCCTCAGAAATGTTATTTTATAGAAAAAGTACTGGATTAACCATGGAGAAGAAATAATTAGAAACTGTTGCATTTGTGTGAAACGCGAGGACAGTGCAGCAGAAAACCCTACAATAATTTGTCACACGCTTAGCAAAGCCCAGCAGCAACACAGCCGCAAGCATAATTACTAGATGGTGCTGCAGCTGTGTGTTTTAAGTGCTAAAAAAGTTGCTCAGAAACACTGAAAGAATCAAAGCTGAGGCGCAGATTATGAGTCTAATGCTCCTAGTCAGCAGAAACATCAGTATCTTTAATTGTGGTTTATTCTTTGGGGGTGGAGGCAAAGAGGGAATGTACTGTGTTCGTATACAATGAGGCAACTAAGGTGGTATTTGTGAGAGGAGCAGGAAGCAACTAAGCTTCCTACTTACCCAGGATGTGTTGAGTGCAGTTGCTGACATTGCACTGCCTCTGAAAGGTCTGTTAATAAATATTTGCTTAGTATATTGTAACTTGAGCATAGGAGAGAAAAAGTATCCCTCCATATTAGAGCACTATAGACAGCCCTTACAAACCTCACATACTTTTCACAGCAAAGGAGAGAAAAATACTGCTCTTTCTCTTAGGAGGAGTAAGCTCTTCACAGAGAGTATCTACTGTATACATTGATAAGAACTACCCAAGTTTCTCAAACTTCCCTTACAGCCCTTATGGAAAATACCAGGAGGTTCACCCCACAACATAAACTACTCCAAGGAAGCCAATTATTTATATAAGTTTACGCTTTCCAGAAACAGAGGAAATATTTCAAATGACCCCAGCTTATATGAGAAAATCAGGACAAGTTACTATACATTTGGAATAATTTCATCTGTACGAATTTGCACAAAGAAAACAGTCCTTGTCCTCTTTATTACACAGACTATACACTCAGGACCTGCCCCTCTCATTTACAACAAGACGTAGTTTGCAATATATGGAGCAGAATATTTGACTTCAAGGTCTCAGGCTTAGTTACACAAAGTGGGACTTGGGCACCTTGAAGAAATAAATCCTTTAGTGCCCCAAAGCAGAATTTGTGTTTACAACCTGAAAACTGCATCCACCAAAAGCTTAAAAGTTTCATCAGAGACAATAACGTGCCTGAGCAAGTGGTAAAATGTAATAAAAGAGACCTTTTTTTTTCCCCAATCAAATTTCTTTTATTTATTCTATGCAAAAAGATAAAGGAATATGAACTACAGTTTTGGAAGTAAAAGATCTATTTTTCTAATAGGTTTCAGTATGAAAGCTTTCAAAGTGGTTCATTTTAAGATGACGAAGTCACATCCGCACACCACAGACTCTCTGCTTCTGGAGTTGCAGGACAAGCAGTAAACATTGGGACCTCAGGAAGCAAATCCTGAGTGGACAAACTACCACGCAAGCGGGACTTCATTAATATATAATATGATCCGAAAGATAAATCAAAGCAAATGAACAGTAATGTTAAAATCACCTAAGAAAAGTTTGAATTTAGAAGTCATTAGAAGGATGACCTGCATAAAAGTACAGAATAAACTTTAATGAGATGCCGAAAACGTAGCCCTCTCATAGCAGAGTTACATGTTTCATCTCAGCACAAAATGTTTTCCCACGATTAACAATTGCCATTTTTTCTTGTTATTATGGGCATCATACTCTGCCATACTATGGATATTTACACTTGTTTGGCTTTTTAGTCAAAACATTTATATTTAATTCTGAAGTGATTATTAAAAAGAAAATATGATAGTGTTGGTGGGGTCAGATAGATCATCTCAGATGACTAAACTTCCTTCTCAGAAGCATTTATTTTTTAGTTACTGTTCAACACAAAACTAGAGTGAATACATCTCTAAAACACACTAAAGTTAAGCTCTTTTTCCATCAGCCCTAGATGTACGCCAAACACATCTGCCAAAAAATGCGTTGAACGTTGACACAGGATAAAAATCTGTAACTAAGTGGAGCCTCTAACCCAAGAGAATGCTTTTCTTAAACTTCAGTCTAGACATGATTAATCAAACTTCTGCAAAAGCTAAACATGTTGTCTCATTTAGCAGTTAAAGAGACAGCTACTGAATGGGTTATTCTTTAAAGTTCAAGTACTATTGATTAAGGTTTGATTTTCATATTATTATATTGCGCATTTTTAATTTGATAATATAGCTTGCTAAAAACTTGCTTTTATATATGAACAGATACCCAGGTGCTACAAGGTGTATTTTGCAGAGCTCTGAACTGCTTCAGGCTTTTTTTTTTTTTTTTAAAGTGAGACAGCCTTCATTACAGAGCCAGCAAATTTATGCGGTGTGAAAACAACATGATAAAATATTTATAAAGACTACAATATCTTTAAAATAACCAGAGAATGTGAAATTATAAGTCTGCATAATTAATATGGTTACAACAACTAAAATATTTTCTAAACATATTTTCAGAAATTCAAATAAAATTCATTAATAAAATTCCTCGAAATAAAGCATCCCCAAATGACTAAAGAACTTCAATGGCTTTACCACGCTTTTCTCCATAGTCACTGCACTTAAATTCAGGGCTAAACAGCTTCTGTATCTCCATGGACACATCATATCATTTTCCATGCAGGTAACACAGGTGTAGGACACTGCATCCAGCTCAATCCAGGGGGTTTGCAGACACATTCTAGAAAACTAACAGGATATTTTGGGCACAGCAGAAAAGTGTCAAAAAGGCAGCCTGAAAGTGTCCTTATTTGCTCTGTAAAGTGCTCTTATTTTGGAGGGGAGTTATGCATAAAGCCATGTGCAAGAGCTATTACTCATGGTAAACACTGTGCATCTAGTTCGAACCCTTCACACGTGCTTTGGTGGCAAGCATCCCTATCAGCTGCTCATTCTTTCAGTACCATTATCAGAGATGGATTCAGAGGACAGAAAGGCATCTCTGTTACACATATTGCATACAACAATGCTACTGAATTGTGAATTCACATTAGGGCATTTAAGCCAGGCTACTGAACTGAAGAAGATGGATCTCTTAACTAAAACTGCAGAGTTTGTTTTTTTAAGCACTGCACTGGGTGTGATGAAAAGGCACTTTGAAAACAACTAACTTTGGAAACTGCACATAGCACTTGCAGGGCCAGCAGGATTACACGCATCCTGCCAATCAGGAATTGGTGTATTTTACTCTTTCATGATGCTAAGTGGTGCACAACAAACTAACACCTCCAGCAAATGTCCAGTTAGTGTACACAGGTAAGCTTTCTTCCCATGACAGAGATGCAAGAGACTTCTTTGTCCTGACAGGAAAGTCCTTTTTGAAGGAAGGAAACCTGACTCTTCATTCCAAGCTCAAGGAAGAGATAACAGGAAGAAAAAGAAAAAAACAAACCAAAACAAAAAGCCTCATTGTTTATCTGTCCCACTTTCCCAGGATTATGACTGACCCAAAGTTATCAGAAGACCCTTCCCTAAACTGCTATAGGAGTTTTAGTCTTTCTCTGTATCATTTTGCACACAGTACAATGAACAACTTCTACAAAATGTGGGGTTCCCATATAACAATCTTCTGAATGCTCCCATAAGGGTGCTAAGCACTCTCCATTTCTCAGCTAGCTTCCTGTGCAGAAGAGGACAAGTGGGTGGTGAACACTGATGATGCTGTTGTGAGAACAGGAAGACAGTAATCATAGGATATGCAAAAATAAATAAGCAACATACTGACTTGCCAAAGTAGAGCACTGGGTGGCAGAAAGTACATACAATGTATGGTGAAAAGGCAGAATTACACTGGATCCGATTTTATATGGAGAAGTTTATAACGTCTGCTTTGCATTTACAAGTAAACTCAGAAAAACTGTAAATTTATCAAGACTACTTCTAGCTGCACATGTAAAGAAACAATTTGGGGTACACATCTGAGCTGAATACAGATGTAAAACGATTAATATGAAAAGATTCAAGTCAGTGCAACAAATGAAAAAAGAAAAAAGGTACGTCATCCACCCATCCATCCATCCATCCCTTCCTCTCTGACTTGAGAGCATGGTAGAGAAAGTCAGGAGGAACAAGAGATGAAAAGTGTGTGTAGAGAAGTGAAGGGCATTTTTCGCTATTGTCTTAAACTTGCACTTGGTGTAAAAGGTATTTATCACTTCGGGTAACAGAAACTTTTGCCAATATTCATTGGCCTTGCAGTTTCATGACTTGAACTTGCAAGAAAAGGAGGGATTCCCAAATCATTGATTTGTCTTCAGAAGAAGGCATGATAAGAATTTCATGTCTGATATTTTTCAGAAATCCCTTAAAAAAGGCCATACTGGCATTCATTCCCAGTATCAAAAAATTTCTGCAGGTCAACAGTAAAGTTATGGATACTTTTTAAAAGCATTTTTAGTGCACAGCAGTACCGTAAGGGCACCCATATGCATGAAGTTTCCTATTTTTTATTTATATTATCAAACAATATTCACTCACTCTAGACTATTTGGTAGGAGAAGAAACAGAAGAGACAGTACACTTCCCTGAACTTTGAAAGCTGATGATGCCACATACTTCTTTACATAAATACAAATATAAATACATTTGGCTAAGGGTTTCGGCTCACTTGTATGACTTCTGGCATAAAATAATGGAAAACAGAAGGTGGAGGGCTAAGTTTTGAGCACAATCAGCAACCGAACAGACAAACATACATCTGTGTGCAGTGCAGAGAGCCGATGATAGCACAGAAAAGATGGGCTACTGTATCAGCTGTTAGTGGACTATATTCCTGTCAAATGCTGATAAGCTCTACTCATGCATTGCCTTATTTAGGCAGACTTCTCTGCTGACACACCAATGCACAGTAACAAGCGTGTATGACGTTTCCAATACAGAGAGGCTTCAACTCCTTTTACTAAAAGCATAACAAATATTAAATGGCTGAGTGTCATTTTCTAAGGCATACTGAAAAAGTCTTATTTGCTCATTTAAAAACACATTTCCAGTTATGAAACTTGCATTCTTAATAGTACTTAACGTGGAAACACAATGTAGACTGAAAAAAATGGTCACACAAATCGCATACTTTTTCATAATGCGGATATTTACTCTCTATTTTTAAGACTAAGGAATTTACTGGAACATATGAAAAGATGTTCAACGAGCCTGTAGTTTGGGAATTACTACTTTAAGAACAAGCATAAGTTCGCAGTTTAGCTCCCTAGAAGTAATTCAACCTGAAGATCAAACTTCTCGTACACTCTTTACCTACTTACATACCTGCATACTACTACTACTAGCACACTGCTATGCTAGTCAGGATAACTCTTCTCCTGATTACTTTTAGCTATGTTTATTCTACGATATGACACATATGTGAAGAGAACATTTTTACTAATGCTAAAATGTAACATCTGTTACCTTCGGAACCACTTCACTGGTATCACACTCTCATAACTAGTAGGTTTGTCCTGTTTCTTTGAAGATATTTAACAATAGGCTGCTGTACTGAAGTTAGGAAATCATCATTGCTTTCACTAATGATACTGGTGTCCATTAACTCATATATTGCAAATACACTTACAACTAAACTGCTACTACCAAGATAAATTAGCAGAGAACATACTGTTAAAGTGTGCATCTGTGAAGTTTTGTCATCATGTTTCACTTACTTGCTGACTTGTAAAATCAAGTAATCCGTGATGGGTCTCTTAAGTCATTAGCATGAATTAACAAGATTCTGCTGTATATTATTTCACAGCTACTGCCAAAAGGTCAGCTTTTGAATACAAGAGATCCACTAAATGTCATATATTTAGTGTCCTTTGGAACTATGACAATATATTCTATTAAAACTCACTCTCTATTGTACAATGCCATTAATCATGTTAACTAAAGCACTGAGAATCACAGAATGTTCGGGGTTGGAAGGGACCTCTGTGGGTCATCTAGTCCAACCCCTCTGCCCAAGCAGGGTCACCTACAGCACGCTGCACAGGACCTTGTCCAGGCAGGTCTTGAATATCTCCAGAGAAGGAGAATCCACAACCCCTCTGGGCAGCCTGTTCCAGTGCTCTGCCACCTTCGAAGTGAAGAAGTTCTTCCTCATGTTCAGCTAGAACTTCTTATGCTTCAGTTTGTCCCCGGTGCCCCTTGTCCTGTTACTGGGCACCACTGAAAAGAGTCTGGCCCCTTTCTCCTGACACCTACCCTTATCATATTTGTAAGCATTTACAAGGTCCCCTCTCAGCCTTCTCTTCTTCAGGCTAAACAAGTCCAGTTCCCTCAGCCTTTCCTCATAGGAGAGATGCTCCAGTCCCTTCATCATCCTCATAGCCCTCCACTGGACCCTCTCCAGTAGCTCCTCATCTTTCTTGAACTGGGGAGCCCAGAACTGGACACAGTACTCCAGATGGAGTACGCTCACCGCATACCCCTGCCCCCTCTCACACAAACCTAATGGAGTATTCATAGCCAGGTCACATATCTCTAACATGGTGTCTCACCATAACTAACTTGCTGAAAGGTCACACTAAAGTTTGTGGCATGCTTGGAAAGTAAACTCACATAACCAAGTTCTGCTGTGCACCAGATCCATTGGACTAATGTCCAGCCCATGGCCTGAGAGTGTCCACAGCTCACGAGAACAATTCGCCAAACCCAGGTCTGTCCCTTGGCTGGACGAGTACCCAGAGAAGAGCAGCACACAGGCAGATTGCTGACTGAATTATTCTGGACATAACAGCAGCCCACTCCTGATCATCGTCTTTCCCAGAGCTGCTGCCTCTATCACAAGGCTGTCTGGCTGCCACTATCAGAATTTCACAGCACATTCCATGCCCGCTCCTAAAGATCCTTTGGGAAAAAGCACAGCTGGGAGCCAGCTGTCTGAATGGCTCCGGTGCCCCCTTCTCCTCGGAAGCCCCTCTCATATAGCACGTGCAGTAAGTTACCAAGCATTCCCTGTCACTAGGTAAGTGGTACGTGTACCTAGCCAGGAAAGTTTTGCATCCTGATCTAGATTACTTTCCAGAAACACGTGCGAAACAAGCAAAGCTGAGGAAAACAAATCATGCTTGATAAGATGCTTTTATCTGGTTAACTAGCACACAGAAGAACTTTGCAATACAAAAGCAGCTGCACTGCAAAAAGAAGTAAGAAGCGGCAACCTGTATAATTAGATATTTCCACTGCAAACCCATGTGATCTGTTGATAATTTTTCTCACATATATGTAAATCCAAACCCCAGATTTTCTAGTAGAGCAATAAAACACAAAAATCTACCCTCAGTCAAGCTTTTCAAAGCAAACCCCCTGCCCTGACTTCCAGAAACTTGGATATCCTCAGCAACTGAGCTGCCATATCTTTCCAGAATAAATTCTGTCACCCTTACTTATATTAAGCTGTACCATACTCAAATCTTTTTTGTCCGAGACAGTGCGTAGAATGGCATAGCATCCAGCATGAGTAACAGCAGACAGAATGTGACATATGGATTCATTACAGAAGCTTCATCGTTTGCAAAGGGAAAGGACTAAAAAGTTCTATCAGTTCCTCTGCAATCCATAAAATAAACACAGAATTTTAGTTTTTCTGGGAATTATGAAGAGTGGGCACCTAAGACAGCATACTGAGAACCTAAAGGTTTCCTTCAGTGGTAACTAAACTGTCTCTGTACTTGATTATCCCTTGATTTCCAGCTGGGAACTTCTAGAATCTTGGCTTTGGCCTCTTAACTGCCTGTGACTCCCACAAAACACACCACTCTCAAAGAACACTATTCCACCAGTGGTATCCTGCTAGCACTGGAACCAGTGGGAGTTTTGCTGTCCATGTCAGCATGGGCAACATTTAATATTTCACTAATGGATTATGTGAAGAATAAAAACTGCCAGGTTCAGCTCACACTTTTATACTCCAAAGCTACATGTTAAATAGTCTATTTACCATTTATTTGTTCTTTGATTAAAACTTCAGAAAGTGATATTTTTTCTGCTCCTAAAAAGAGAGTAACATCTCAGGAAATATTTTAATAATAAGGTGAGTTTTTTAAAAAATATTGACCAACTTTTTTCCCCTTCATCTGCTGAGCAGCAAGCTGTATGCTCCTTTCCAGCTTCTCTTCACCTCAAAATTAGCCAAATAACAGCAACAATGAGTTGCTGATCAGAGCATGATAACTCAGTGCATTCCTTCAGAATGAAAAGTAGAATAAAAAGCAGCAAAACAAACACCTTATGTTACTACCACAGTCTCATCATCATTTTTTGCATAATCGACCTCTGGGATTAATAAAGTACACTTTGAGGTGTTCTTCAGGGTCATGAAAGGGAAGATTACTTCATATTATAATACGGAAACATTTGCGTCTTTTCATACTAAAATTCCACAAAATTCTCTCCATTCTGATTGTAATTTTTAGATCAATTCAATAAGAAAATATTTTTCTAATATCAATAACATTAATAAACTCCTATGCATGACAAGGATCCCTCCTACTGCAACTCTCCTGCTTTCACTTACAAATAACAGAATCTGAATCACGCCATTCTTTCCTTGTTTTTGTTGTTGAATAATGTAGGTCTTCCACTTTAAAATGCTCATGCTTGAACTCACTGCTTTATTCATGAGGTTCAGCACAATGACCTTAACTAAGTTTTTTTTAAAAAATTATAAAAATAATAGAATCATAGAATGGTTTGGGTTGGAAAGGACCCTATAGATCATCCAGTTCGAACCCCCCTGCCATGGGCAGGGACACCTTCCACTAGACGAGGTTGCTCAAAGCCCCATCCAACCTGGCCCTGAATACTTCCAGGGAGGGAGCAGTCACAGCTTCTCTGGACAACCTGTTCCAGGGCCTCACCACCCTCAGATGAAGGAAGGAATTTTTTTCTTGTATCTGATCTAAACCTACCCTCTTTCAGTTTAAAGCCATTACCCCTTGTCCTATCACTACATGCCCTTATAAAAACTCCCTCTCCAGCTTTCTTATAGGCTCTCTTGAAGTACTGAAAGGCTGCAACAAGGTCTTCCTAGAGCCTTCACTACTCCAGGCTGAACATCCCCAACTCTCTCAGCCTGTCCTCACAGGAGAGGTGTTCAGCCCTCGGATCATTTTTGCAGTCCTCCTCTGGACCCGCTCCTACAGGTCCATGTCTTTCCCGTGCTGAGGGCTCTAGAGCCGTGACTGTTTTCTCTGGCATGAATATTAAGCCATATTTCAGAAGTAGAAAGGCAGAAGACAGCCAGAATGCCTTGATACCATTCTCTCTAGGGGCTATCAGCAATTGCATACACCCCAACATCCATGGGCAGATACTAGTTATTTCCTTTTGAGAAGAAACTAGCGACTTGAAGACTACAAGTCTGTGATTTCTTTTCCCTGTGACTTACCAGGAAAGAGAGAGAAAAAAACTTGTTTATTCTTACCAGCACAGTGCCTTTGAAGACGATATTCTTGGATTTAAACAACACAACAGACTTCTAAAAAACTCCCACAGGAAATCATCTTCTCATTGCTCCTGCTATTATTAGTGAATATATTTTTCTAACACTTGCGTGAGGACAAGTAGACTTGGTTCCACCATTTCACTCATTTAGAACTTATATAGTGAACAGACTCCAGAGTCTGTACAACTTAAAAGATGAGTTGGAACATGTGGAGACAAATATTCCAGACAGAATGGAGCAAGAGCAAACAGAAGAGCAATAGTAAGTTGTTCAGTCAGAAAGAAATAGTAACAACTGCAGCTCTCTACTCATACTCTACAAGATGCATGACTGCAGAGTTGAACTCTTGAGAAGGGTCTAAAAAAGGCACAGCCTTCTCCCATTCACCTGTAAAGAACACAGCGGGTGAAAGCACAGAAAAGCTTGCCGAGGAAAGCTTGAACCCTTTGTGTATATACTCGGCCTGAAGCAGTACATAAACAATACTAGCTTTAAGATGATGCTGTATACTTTGATAATTGCATTTTTTGGCACTGAGTAAAGGAAAAAAGGCCTAGTATTGTGCCTCTGCCTATAGGCATTGTTTCTGAGCAACACTGAACAAGTTAATGGGGTATATCATAGTATTTCAACAAAAGGTGCCCAAGTACTTTTCAGGATGTTCTCATGCCCTTTAGCCAGCTGATTTTATGTAGTCTTTCCCCTTACATGGAAAGGGATTGCTCCGATGGCATAATTTCCTTTTTTCATTAAATCATTTTTTTTCTTTTTCACTACAGCTACACAATAGAAAACCAAACAGCAGGAAAGGATGTAACTGCAGGCTAAGGTGACACTTGGTTGACCTTAGGATACAAGCGGACTTGTCTTGTCACATTCACAAAGAACAAAATCTTGCAGCCCTATCACAGGCAACCCAAACACAGGCCACAGTTGCGGTATAACACAACATGAGCTTTTTGCCACAAAGCTATTTTAAAAAGCCAGCAGTCCACAAAGTTATCTCATCACAAACATTTTTCATGAGCATTTCACTTAATTATCTACAAGTTTAATTTGAGCTTTTTCCTTCATTTACCAATGTAGAGAATTGGAGTTATAGCATCAACTTATTACTAATCCTGTTTATACAGTGAAGTATTGGAATAGCATACTGAGAAATATATCACTAGATCTTTAAGATTAAAATCAGAGAAAAATCTTGAAATGTCAAAGATTTAATTAATCTAAGGGAAGAAGAACAATTTTTCTCATGCTGTCTCCTTACAGAGGTCTCTGGAATAGATTCACTCTAGAAAATCCCTTATTTGAAGTGAAACAGAAAAGTGCAGAAAAAAGACAACACTTAGCTCTACAGCTGGTCATTGTGACCATATCTTCTCTTGCATACATAAAGAGCTTTCTAGAAAGATGACTCATCTTATTTCACAGTACCGTGGCCTTCAGCAGTGGATCTGATCTAAATTACTATTAATTAAAAAATACCCCCCTGCCAAAACAAACCACAAACCCAAAGAAAAGATCATACTGCCCCAGAGTAACAATAAAGAAGGAATACATCGTACAAAAGCAGCAGCATTTTCAAATTTTGAAGTAATAATAGTTATCAGAAGCTTTTAGTAAACCCCATTTTTAACCTTTTGAATGAAAAATGATATAAATATAATCTGAAACTCTGAAAAAAAGATCTGATGTAAACCAAAAACTTTTTTCACTTGATGTGCTGTAAAATGCAGATTTCTAAAACGCACCACAGCATGAGACCAGCAGCCGACAGAAATCGGATGGTTATATAATTTGGTGGTTAAGCAAAGATATTTTTAGTGCTTTGCTAATCCATCTAATGCATTTCTTTCCAAGAGAAGAAAACGCATTACACTGAAAGCAATAACAGGGTCAAAACATGGGGATATTGACAAGGAATTTACATTTTCTAGAAACAAAAAAGTGTCAGAAATTATTCTTAATGGTATCCATTTCTAAGCAAGGCTTATTAGTGATTGGGAAGCAGGTGACACTTATACACAAATAATTGAAAGAAGAGCTAAAACAAAGAAGGAAAACTCACAAAAATGCTTCCAACAGCAATCTCATAGTGCAACACAAGCTGACACCACCTCAAGATAACAAAGCAAGTATAAAAGTAAGCGTGTAGGCAACTTCTGAGTGGCATATGAAGTTTTTGCTCCATGGGAATCCTGAAGCAACTTATACTTTCTCTCAAAAAAAAAGTACTTTTTGGAGAACAGACAGTAAGCAACCATTAAGAGATATTAATGTAATTATGTAATAGCTCTAAAATTAAGATTTCAATTTTTTCTCTCAGGTCCTTTTTACTACACTGTTCCTGCATTAATAAATGCTTACTATATGAAGTAATAAAGTCTTGATACTGTATTTAAAATCTTTCACAGAAAAATATGACTATGAAAACTAACTAAAGGCAGTTTTACAATGCTTACTATCAGGGATATGAAAAGAATCTTGCTATTCATTTCCCCTTATATTCCACTTCATATTTACCTCGGAAGGAACAAAACATTTTTAAATTGAAAGCATGGGAATAGACTGAAAGCATGGGAATAGGAGGGGCAAAGCACACCAAAAATATTTCTCCAAACAGTAAATATTTGTGAAAAACAAACCACCCTGAGTTAAAACACTCCTTACTGTAATCTGAAACAAAATACAGCTGACTTAACTGTTAAAAGGTCTTATTTAATCTGGTTTAAAGTTTCATTTCTTAATAGATGGAAATGTCAAAGTTGCCTACAAAATACTTGTCTCCTCAGCTGACTTGCACCTAAGCAAGTTCCATTTCCGTCTCCCTCGAAACTTGTACTTGCCAAATGAGACAATTCAGTGTCAAAGAGCAGAGAAAAAGATGAGAATATCTCGAACATGTGAGTTAGTTTTACTAAGGAGAGACAATAAACGGTTTCAGGCTCAGACAGATGATATCTAATGGTTTTAAGTTTAACAGTGAATGTATAAAAGCAGATAATCCAAGAGGAAACTGTCACCACAATTCTGGAAAGTGAATTTTTATGCAAAACCAGGACTATTTACCTGAATGGATTAAGCAGTGCTAGGTAACACATCCACCTGAATATGCGTTTTCATGTGCCAGCAAATTCAAGGCAAATTAATTCTCGTTTTTTTCAGAGAACACTATCTTTTTAAACAGAACAGAATTCCTTAAATTGTCAGGGGCCTTGAATAAGCAAACAGGGTTTCCGAAGACAGTTTAAGCTGACTTTTCTCAGACTGGCCTATGAAGACTCAGTCAGGATGTTCTTTGAACTGTCAACGAAAAATGTCTGCATTATTACAATGAGCTGATTAAACACGTTGTGAAACAGCAAATAAGTGGAAGGACTTCTGCTGTGAGAAAGCCAGCTCACAGGTTTTGCCAGACCAACGGTTGTACGATCCCTACTCAAACACCAGTGCACACAATTCAACTTTTCTGAGGACTTTTTTTGTGCTGGTACAAAATTTAATTACTACTGTATATCGAAAGTTTTCGATTCTAGCTTTATCCTTGCTGGAAACAGCAAAACTCTAGGTGTACAACAAAGTGTCAGAGATTTCAGATAGGTTATCTATCTGTACTGTATTTCAAGCTTCTTGAAAGACATCAGCTCACCACCAAGGTCCAAGGCCAAAGTTCATCATGTTAAGCGGGGACTATATCTGTCAGCACTTAACTCACAACCTATTATACAGACCTCAAAACCACTTTTACAGCTTTTTAACCATAAGTGCAAGGAGCAGATGAATTCAAATTAAATATCTATTACATCTCAAAGTTGGAACATATGAGTGAACTGTTAGAAGTCACTTAGAGCATCTTCTGATCAACTGAACTTTGAAGAAAGCATCAAATCAAATTTACGACAAAGTCCTTGGTGAACTCATTCAGAACCATCATTTTGACCAATTGCTCTCTGCATTCATGGTCCAGAGACCCAGCAGAGCTAAAGCTAAATGCTATCCACTTTCCTAATCCTTCTGCTAACAAAGGTTCATCCCAGGAGCTCCACTAAGCAGTTTTTCCATCAGAAACGCATCGCATCCGTGCATATCACACATATGCACTTTGACATGAAAATGTTCAGTGTCTTTTCTTCATAACAAGTATCACTATAGCAAATTATATTTTTTATTAAGTTCAATTATGAACAATATGACTAGATTTTTGCAGGTGGTCTAAATTTTAAGCATACAATATACACACTAATTTTTATTTGTCCTATTTCAGTCTTTAAACAAAACCTGTTTCTGAAACAGAACAACAACAGAACAACAGATCAACTGTGCGTTAGAAAAAAACCCATGTGGCATACCCTAACAAACATCACTTGGGAATGTGAAACACCCTGTATGAATTTCTTCTGATAATTTCATATCAATTGAGAATATAAACCAATCAATATTCCTACTTGTACACTGCACTGTTAAGAAACTGAATGAAGACAAATACGTACCTTTCTTCTTAAACTCCTACAACAAAGAGCTGAGAACTCAAATCTAACTGATTTCATGTCAGCTAGGAGCTAACAAGGAAATTCCTGACTTTCAAGCACAAATCAGTAACACCATCTCTTTCCATTGATTCCTGCTTTTAACGTAGTGGGACCCATTCCTCACCAGAAACCCCCTGGAAACTAAGTGGAGGAAGTTAAGATAAAAAAAGAGAGGAACTGCTTAAGTGAATAAAAAAAGTAGTTCAGACAGAGAATGGGATGGATTAAATTACTGTTTTTCCCAACCAAGAAGGTTCGCCACTGGATACCCACAGGGCTCGGAACCCATGACGTTGCTAAATGTGGGGGAAAAGGTACAACAGCTAAGTGACAGAATCTGTGAACATCACTGTTACAGAGCAGACGTCTGCGGGACAACTGCAAAGAAAGGCTGCACATAACTCTCTGATCACTCTTAAATGGCAAATGAAGCTCAATTTAAACGTGACGTGCAAGGCAGAACCTAACTTCATATATAAAGTAAGAGGCTTTGAGATGACCTCAGGAATGAGGTCTATGGGAGACTACAGCTATATAGTAGTACTGGGAAAATACCTAAAGAGGACAAGAATAATAATCAATTGGTTGTTGCATGTGTTAAACACTTACTTGGGTTTGAGGGGAGACAAGCCCATAAGGAGAAACCTACTCCTGAACACCAGTCACTAAGAGACTGCACCTCTGCCTCCCTGAACAGTGAAAGCAGAGAACTGCAGAAGAATGAAGAAGCAGAAAACAATGTACAAAGAGAGCAGTAATAAAAAACAATAGTGAGGTAGGCAAAAGAAAGCAAGTCAGTGTGTGAAAATACGTACCAATGTCCATTAGATGCCTATATTAGCTCTACCTAGACTTATGCAAACCATTTGACACTGACCTGAATGACGTCCTTGTCTCTAAATCGGAAACACATGGATATGATGTATGGACTACTCGGTGGGTAAGGAATTGGCCGGATGGTCACACTCACAGAGTTGCTGTCAATGGCTCGATGTCCAAGTGGAGACTAGTGATGAGTGGTGTTCCTCAGGGGTTGGTATTGGGACTGGCACTAATTAACATCTTTGTCAGCAACATCAACAGTGAGATTGAGTGCACCCTCACCAAGTTTGCCGACAACAACAAGCTCAGTTGTGTGGTCGACACGCTGGAGGGAAGGGATGCCATCTAGAAGGACCTTGACAGGCTGGAGAGGTGGGCCTGTGTGAACCTCATGAAGTTCAACAAGGCCAAGTGCAAGGTCCTCCACACGGGTCAGGGCAATGCGAAGCACAAATACAGGCTGGGCGGAGAATGGATTCAGAGCAGCCCTGAGGAGAAGGACTTTGGGGTGCTGGTTGACAAGAAACTCAGCATGACCCGGCAATGTGCGCTTCACAGCCCAGCAGGCCAACCGTATCCTGGGCAGCATCAAAAGCAGCATGGCCAGCAGGTCGAAGGAGGGGACTCTTCCTCTCTACTCTGGTGAGACCTCACCTGGAGTCCTGCATTCAGCTCTGGAGCCCTCCGCACAGGAAAGACATGGACCTGTAGGAGCGGGTCCAGAGGAGAGCCACAAAAATGATCAGAGGGATGAAACACCTCTCCTATGAAGAAAGGCTGAGAGAATTGGGGCTGTTCAGCCTGGAGAAGAGAAGGCTCTGGGAATACCTTACAGCAGCTGTCCAGTACCTGAAGAGGGCTGACATGAGAGCTGGAGAGGGACATTTTATAAGGGCATGTAGTGATAGGACAAGGGGTAATGGCTTTAAACTGAAAGAGGGTAGGTTTAGATTAGATATAAGAAAGAAATTCTTTACTATGAGGGTGGTGAGGTACTGGAACAGGTTGCCCAGAGAAGCTGTGGCTGCCCACTCCCTGGAAGTGCTCAAGGCCAGATTGGATGGGGCTTTGAGCACCTGGTCTGGTTGAAGGTGTCCCTGCCCATGGTAGGGGGGTTGGAACTAGATGATCTGTAAGTTCCCTTCCAACCCAAGTCATTCCATGATTCTATGAATCTATATATAAAAAAATGTATTAATTGCCAGAAAACTGAAGTCATAACATGTATCACTGATCAAACAGTATTCAAACAAACAGTATTACTCATTGAACTACACCAGTTTACATAAAATTAATTATCATTTGGGAAGTATACAATTAGATCAACATAAGAGGCATTAACTAAATCTTTTAAATTACTATTTCTCTGCTGTAGTTGTTCACTGAAAAACATCCTACTCTAGAATACCGATCAAAAATGTTGCAGTTCGATGTCAGCACATTTTCTCATTTCTTTGGAGAAAGAAGCTGGGAAGGTTCTGTATCAATCTGTTTAGTCTCTGAGGAAATATTCACACAAATTACTCAAGCTCTGCCTAGTGCTACCAGCCACATGCATGTACTTGTACTACATATAGTAGAAATACAAAACTTTTTGGTTTTGAAAATATTTTTATAGCAATCAATAATGTAAGTCTAATGGCTTTACGCTGTGGTTCATCTGTGACTAACCCGTACAAAAAATACAGATTTTTTTTTTCAAATGAAGATATATTTCCATCACAGAAACTCTACTGAAAATCAGTAGAGACAGATGCTGTTTATGGCTTAGCTCTTGAACAATTGTAGTAATACAGATGAAAACTGAGATGCTGAGTAAAAACTAAGGCAAAAATCTGCATAACAGCTCATCTTCTTTGGCTACAAAAAAAACAAACTAGTCTTTTGCTAGTGTTTCTCAGTATAATCAAAAAAAGCATTAGTGTTTTCACCTACATCTGCTGGGCTGATATTGTAAAGATTCTTTCAGCTCCTAAATTAAGTATTCTGGAAACCGGGAAAACAAAAACTTTACCCATCTGAACAAAAAAACATTTCAAAAAGGTTTACATATTAAAAAAAGGTTTTCTTACACGTTTACTTTAAAAGCAATGGTACGCAGTGTTGGTTCGTTTATGTTTTGAAAGCAGAGGATATTTTCAATGTTATACCAGCAATCTCCTGATTTTAAACAGGTTAGAATATCAGCTCTGGAGTAACAATTCTATGTCTATTGCAAACACAAAGTAAGACTGGCTGTACTCCAGAACTGTCTTTTTTTTTTCGCTTTTAAAAATGTCCCTATTCAGACCTATGCTTGTAGGTAGGTGTATCTGGATATAGGTAATCTGAGCAAAATGTTAAATACTTGAGGCTTTCTTGAATTTCCATCTGAGGGATAGCACAGGAGTAATTTTGTGTATTTTTAGCCATGTAATCTTACTGCATTAAATACTAAGAAAAGAAATCAAATCTGTGTAGCAATGTTTATAGAATTTGTGTATTTCAAACAGATGTATTATTCATTCCCCAGCAAATAAAAGAGGAACAGTCCAAGACCGTACTCTTTCACCAACAAGTTGTTTGCGAAATCTCACTGAAAACGTGCCCCACTGAAGTTACTGGTATAAATCCCACAGGATTCACGGAAAGTATGGTTACCTATAAAGAATGCAAAATTAACATTAAAATTACTATCCATAGCAACTGAAGACTTATTTGAAGTTTTACCACAGCATTTTACTTATTATCTTCAAATAGACTACGTAGTAAAATGATTAAAACTGATTTTGTTCTGAACAAAGGCAGCTCTTTGTACTAAAGCAAGCAGTCTTAGATAAATATCTTTGGTATTTGTTGGATCCTATTCCTAAACGCAATGTTCATATTTCAGCTATAATAAGTAAAGCATCTCAAAGACGTGTGAGGCACTACTCTTTCAAGTGTCCAGTTTAGTTTCTTGAGTAGAGATTGGTAGAGTCAGCTAAATCCATCATGGAAAGCTGTGTGCGGTCCACATAATTCAGCGCCGTTTGGAATGATTGGCAGCTGCCATCTAGTGCAGACACAAACTTTACTACAACATGTATATAATGCCAGCTCTCCTTAGAAATCACAGTTTGTTCAGGTCAAGCTGAGAGCAGGGGGTCACACAAGGCAATAAACGCAACAAAGTAACTAGCTACTAAAGCACTCTGTACTCCTTCCTGATGGTTCCACCTCCTTCACATAAACCCACCCCATGCAGGCAGCATACTGAAATTTCTCTGAATTAAGATTTTGAAAAACACGCGCACTGGTTTCTTCTGTAACTGCTGTACTGTGAACATCAGCGTTCTGGGGTGGACAACTGCTCTGTGCCATCCAGAAGCAAGAGCTGCCCAGTGACTGAAGCCAACGCTCCAGGACCCAGGCCCAGGCTGGGGCAGTGCCAGGCCAGGCGTCAGGGTAAATCACAGCTCTCCCAGTCACCTTCAGCGTCGAACACTATACAAGCCAGCTACTGGCTCCAGGAGGTGCCTGTGACAGCGAGGGAGTGCAGGGACCCAAGAAAGTGTAAGCTGCGGCAGCAGGCTCCCTCCCAAATGAAATCAAAATCTTTCTGCTGGGTCTCTGCTACCAAGTCAATCCTCCTGTACCTTCCTCCTGTGGCCCCTCCACCACCTCGGGGCTCCTTCGCAGCCACACAGAACAAAGTGAGCTGCTCACGACACAGGATCACAATCAGAGAGTCAGTAGTTTTTATTAAAAAATAAAGGCTGAAACTAAGCCATGACATCTGTGCACTTGGACACAAACACATTAAAAATATAACTTGAGCTGTCTAAAAATGCTACTCCGAAAAAAAAATCGCTGCAGAACAGACACCAGTTAATCCCCCTGCAGCGCTCCCCCGAAAAGGTCTTCCTGACTACAGGCTTGCTAGTCACTGCTACCCAAGCACAGACAGCTAATTAAAAAGGAGAAACTGCTCTATGTTATTAGTTGCAAGATATTAATTTTACTGTTATCTTGATCTCAGGTCCTTTCAAAGTACTTTGCCAGTTTCTTTCTGTTTGTTGGGTGCTGCCATTTTCCCAGACAGCAAAGGTAATTTGGTTGTGCCATGCCCAACAAAGGCACCATTATCCTTCACCAAACCTCAGGTGCTCATGTAATGAAACTCCACTACAATATTGCTATTAAGGTGGTCAAAGGTTCTCACAGCATATTATGACAGTATACCTTACTTAAAACTCACTAATAGCTTTGGAGTAATTAAAACCATTTAGCTTCTGTTGAAAAGAGAATAAAAAAGAAGATACAATTCCTTAACCTGCTTGATTTATGACCTGAAAGATCAATGAAGTATTAGGAAAACATCAACAAGGAAACATTTTTTCTTTTGATTTGTTTCTCCCTTTTCCTCCTTACACTATCTTCTGATTCATATTTCTTACTCAACTCCTACTGTACTTTTTTCTTGTCCCTCTGTGTCCCTGCAAAATTTTTTTCCTTGGAGAGTCAGCACTTAAAGGAGAATTTCTAGTTGAGCACTAGCTAGAAAAAAAATCTGAAGGGAGGAAAAAAAAGGCCTGGCTTCAAGAGCTCAGTTCCGAACCCGTAATATTGACTTTTCTAGACAGAATCTAGTATATGAAGGGTTGTACACAAACAAACATCATTCCTTCTGCTTCCAGTGCTGCATATTTACTTACAGGATTGATACATTTTAAAACACCCAGTAATACTGAGTATTAGAAGGTAAGTTTATGTTCAAACTCTGAAAATCAATTCCAAAACCATTATAGTTTATACCATCATAAGTACTGATGAAGGCAAAGTTAATGTAACACACTAAATCGCTCCTCTAATGAGAACTTCAGTGATTTTCATACTAGGACAGAAGAGCTCTAACATAATCCCAGCTCATCCTGAACTGCAGAGGGATAGCTCCTTTGAATCAGACACATGACAGTGACGAAAAGGAAGTTCAAAAGCCCTACAGTGAGAATGATTTGATATCTTCAAAAGAAATTCCTGTTTGACTCTTGGTTGAGTGGACATTTGGGGCTTTCTAACATCTTCCAAAGGTATCTTAAATATACATCTTCCAGCATTTGAAGCATTTCACACGTGCTTGAAATAACATAGAAAAGATCTTATAAAAAATATCTGGAAGGCAGCTTTTCCTTTTCGACATCAAGGCCCAAAAAAGGCATATAGAGTACACCTGACTGCTTTTAGCCCAAATGGGTTAAAGATGAATTTGACCTAACTACTGCCTACAGTAATGATTAAAAAAAAAAAAAAGCCTTTTAATATTTTAAAAGGGAAAATATTGAACATACTTCTTAAATTCCTCAAATTTTGGGATTTTTACATTCGTGCCTCAATATCTTAAATATAGCTAGTAAAACTATAACAGATAATGTTAAGCTGCGTTATCATTTTAAAAGCATTTTTATTCATTGCTAATTTATAATCTGGTTTGAATACAGATCTGTGTAGCAGAGGCTGGTAACTATTTCCCTAATACAGCAGCTTTCTATATATCACACGATTTTGCGAGCTGGTATCTTATGAGAAATGCGGCTATTATATCTTATATATATATATTATATAAAACCCAAAGACCGAGTCAGGGGAGCCAATGTAAATTCGGGCTCAGAGAAGCAACGTTTAACCCAACTTTTAGATTTCTGTTTGTATATCAAACTGCCATGATAGATAAGGGAAGACTATACAGATAATTAAGGAGGACTTTTAGACATAAAAACACATCAGGAATATAAAGCAAAATAGTTGTTGGTCTTGTTGACGACTGCGTGGACCCTGTCACAGGTCAAACTACCAGCCAAACCTGTCATGAGCAGCAGGAAGCTACGAAGAGGAGTATGGTCTGGTTTCATTTGGCTGAGCAAACATTTCATGAATAAACAATACAGGAAGAACAGCATACAACTCAAAGTTGCGTCGATATCTGGCTGAGAGTCAGGGTTTCTAGCATTTTGGAATGCAACCCCGTATATTTGATGGGGGTGAGAAAAGGTCTATCTAGAGAGTTCTTCCACTGACAGAATGGAAACATACAGTAAGCACGCGTTGCTGGTGACACCTGCAAGGTCTGAAACCTAGAAGGTTTCACAGGCCAGCGAGTGGTGAGATCATGCCACATGGGCAGAACCACCTTCATATTACACATCAGAGAAATTTAAAAAAGGCACTCCTCCTGGACTTTGTCTAGTAGTGATCGTTCGGAAACAGACAAGACCGCCATCCTCACATTCATCTATGACATTGCAGGAATGCTACTGTCTGAAGTACTAATATATTATTAATGTATCAATTTGGTAAAAAAGCAGTCACAAACGAATACTGGTCCTCAAATTTCAATGGGACAGAAGCAAGTTCTCTCATCCTGAAACTGTACCAATCCAGTCAGCAACTGCTCGAAGCACAAGTTTCTTCTCAATGGTCTTCTAGAATCTCTTCCACATGATCTGGCTCTTAGCCAGCCAGTGCTACTGACTCTGCCTGTATGACAGTCCCTTAACTCACATGAAGCCATGGCCTTGCTCCCACTGGTTGATATTAAAAGCAGTTTTGAGAACTTCAGAGACGGGAAGGGTCGTGTCATCCCTACTGGGTGAGTCCAACACACACTCACAAGTGAAGTTAACGTAATCTTTATGCCTGATGTTGCCTGACTAGGTGTCAGGTCTCCTTGCCTTTGACTCAGTGCCACTACAGTTAGTGCAAATGCTACGAAAAGAGAGGAAACCTGAATCTGCAATGTTGCTATCCATACTGGCAGTCGTGGGACTGTTTAATAGAGATTCTCAGCTGAAAAACCAAAGGAATTGCCCATGGTCACAGCTGCACCGCAACTGATGCCTTCTGTTGTTGCACTTTCAAAAACATCTTTTCAAGAAATACACGTTGTTTTCATGGACTGTTCCAAAAGAAGGAATTTGAACTCTGTCCTTCACCTAAACTTCAAAGGAAGGAACGGAAAACAAAACACTTTAGAGACATGTCCCTTCTTAAAGAGGAAGTACACACACTGTGCCTTGCAACCTAACAGACTCAGACTACAGCTTTTTAATAGCTTTATGGGGACTCAGAGTGGTGACTCCCCCATCCACATATCCCATCACATCAATTTCTTCAAAACTAGGGCTTATTTTGTACTGACAGAACATTAACAGTATTCAGTAATTTCTTAAAGTTAGCTATTGCAGATCTGCTTTACTAATGTGGCATGCTGTAATATAATGCCTTACATATATTTATAGCAGTAATTGAGTATATGCTACCCTTTACTTGGGTGACCAGTGCTCAAAAAAAGTTCTTTACCAGCATGCTAAATTCATGTTTGTGTCTCAACTACTTTTCACTCTGAGCTATACATTTATTCAAGCTTTCCCAGTTATGCAGTTTTCAGTCTTTTTCTGTATTATTTTTGACTGTCAGAAAAGGGATAGTCACTGGGCACACACTGACCACACTAAATCAGGAATCAGTTGTTCAGTTCTAAGTGTAATGTGACATCCTCCTTCTAAAATAGCATGAAGATTTTCTTTCATGCACATCTCAGGGCTCATTTTTTGATCCACAGCATATTTCAAGAAAAGCCTGCCTGAGGAAACAAACTAAACCAAACAACAGAGAAACTGCCACAGAAACTTACTGGAAGGCATTAAAAACTAAATAGCTTTTTAAAGAACTCTCAGGCTTCACAGTAAAACCTATTAAAATTGTCTATTCTGATTTAATTTGTAACAATTCCATTTCAGACAACTTTGCTTGGTTGTTGGTTAGGAGTTCAAAGTGAAAATGATGGTTTTCCCCCACTGCTAATACCCGTACACGTCTCCCATCTCAAACACTTAACAAATAGGCGGGGAGATGACGACCACCACTATTTGAAGTGGTGGCCAGAAGATCCAGATGAATTCAGACTCCAGGAGAAGCATGCTCCAAAACAAAAGAATCCTCATACAGAACTCTTTCAGCGGATACTGTCCTGGCAAATGAATCAACAGTGTCTAAGCACAAGAGCCTCAACCGTTATTCTTACACCATTCATACCAGAGTCTCTCGGATAAACAGATGCACCTCTAGATGCTCAATGTGAAATGGGCAACGCAAACCATTCTTTGTTTCCTCACTAGTTTTAGTGTCCAAACAGGTTTAAAGGCATAATGCAGCAGCTCTTGAGTGAAAGCAGAAATGTATGAACAGTGGAAGATTACTTTCACAGTATATTATGGAACACACACAAAGACCCTTATTCAAATGAGTTGAAGTTCTAAGTTTCATATGTGTAACGTCACTAAAGTCAATGGAGATACACATCTGAAACTGAAAGGTGAGCAAGTACTCACTAAAGACAACATTTACACCCTTGCACTTTTGAGTCTTTTGTCAACAGTAAGAGCTCACATATTGCAATACATTTTTTGTTTCTGAAAATCTAGTGACAAATAAATATATTTTACGATAACATACCTTGAAGTTGCAATTTCCACTTTCGTTCTTGCCATGGCGGCTGCTCGCTGTGCACCCTCTATTGCTCTATCCACCTTTTCTCTAGTTTTTGTGTTTCGTATTGGTATAAGTTGCTTTCTTATTCCACGAACCAAAACATTATTTTTATATTTTCCCTCTTCTTTGGTGCCATCTGGAAACATGGTACATCCATATCCATGCCTCCTGTTATTTAGCCATTCTCCTTCATATTTCATACCATTTGAGCGCTCACTAATACCAAAACCACTGCGCTTGTCATTCTTCCATTCACCCATATAGGCTTCCGTAGTGGTGGCATCAACGTGGTCTTCCACAGGGCAATAATCACAGTCACCGTCTCCAAAACTAATTGTAGAGTTGGCATCGCTAGAACTAATTCTGCTCATAGCAGCATCACTCCTGACAGAGCTCCGTTTGCTAGATATCGATGACCTAGATTCAGATTTTCTAAGTTTTATACTACCAAGAAGGGATCCTCTTCTGAACAAGCCTCCTTTTTTCTTAATGCCCATGGCTTCCGGATCACTGTGAAAATTGAGCACAAAACCTCCTCTTGTTCCAGCCGGGCTGTCTGAAGTGGCATCATGCAGAACAGTGCCGTTGCTCTGTTCACTTCGAAGTGAAGCTAGAGACGTTCGGAGGGGCGAACGGATCACAGTTGCCATGCCATAGGGTACACTCTGACGCACACCATATCCATGTCGCATCCCTCCTGTCCATTGCCCCTGGTATGTACCTTTCAGAGTAATAAGAAGAAGTTAAATTTAGGAAGCTGTAGAAGACCTAGCGCTCTGCCTCCAGTATGCTACAGGCAATACTACGTTGTCAGCTCTGAATTTGGTAAGAAGAAATGCAGAAAATCACAGCACATGACACAGCAGATAAACTACTTCTGTTACTAATTTTTCTTATAAATTATTTTTCCACTTAACAAAGCTTTCACTTCCCCAGCAGAAGTGATTTATTTTGGCAACTAAGACACAGTAGCTATAATCATAAGCATTTTTTGAATGGATCTGTCCACGGAAAAAATTTCAGGAGAAATTTCTAAACAGTACACTCTCAACATTTTTTTTAAGGCGGTCAGACATGGAGGCGGTCAGCAGAAGCAGAACCACATTATAAGCAGTCAGCTGGGGAGGGAGACAGGAATGGAGGCAAGGGAGGCACCAGGACGCTCATGGCTCTTGCCTCCAGCTGCTCACAGAAAGAGCAACTAGGAGTAGTAAATGTTCTGTTATCCTAGGTTTAAGATGACTCCAGACCTCTCCTTGTCTGGGCATATTTGACAATCCACTACATTGTCTTGTCTTCAGATGGGCCTCTGGATCCACTGTTATATACCTCCATTGTAAAATTGAATATTTTAAAGTTTTTGAATGTACTTGAATGGAAGAACAAAACCTCAGTATATCTCACTCTTTATGAACTCCTGATTAGCGACACTTTTTGGTATCCGCAGTACTGTAAACACGGCACTGCATTCTGCGTTATGTTGTGACAGAAAGATCAGAAACATAAATCCTTCAGCACTTTTTCTGCCTTTCTTTTGTTCTGCATCACGTAAGAAAGACAAGGCAGTAATAAGCAGAACATTGCACACCATTCTACCTTAAACACATTTCGTTGTTGCAATCATAACTATTTTTGTGATTTTTTTTAAACAGCAATACAGGGCAGAGCAACATGGTAATTGATACGAGAAGTCATGGATATCCATGTAACGGAGTACATGCAAAGCTGCATCTGAGCCAAACCCCAGCATTATCAGATTACTACTGCAGATAATTTTTTTCATGTATTCTCAAAAGGCACTTGCATTTTGATGAGATACATGCTCCAGTGCCTGGTCCCTGAAAGCCATCTGTACCAGATATTCCAAAGGAAGGTGCCAGGAACCCCCAACTAGCAAATACAAAATAATTTGCTTTCTAAGATCATTTCACTCTAATTTCCATGAAACTGCTTTAAGCTCCTCAAAATGAAGTCGTCCACCCAGTGCTGCTGCTTTTTTTTTTTTTAAAAAAAAGCTATTTTGAGTCTGAATATTCTTACAGAGGGATGAATAAGCAATCTTTAAAAAAAATCTTTCTTTTATTTTGACCTGCTTTAATTGGAGCACCTATTGAAAACTATTCTTCAGAGAACTAAATATCAAATGTCAAATTCAGTGATCAACAAAATTTTTGTGAAAATATTTGTGAGGTACCTGCAGTTTCAAATGTAGCTCAAAGCTTCATTTGCTTTGAGATTTTATCTCCTTTGTATAAGCATACTATTTTGGTCATGTACGTGTCAATTATCTATCAATTACTGCTTTATTTTATTACCTCTTCTGCTAAGTTGTATTTCAATGTTAACATGCAATTAAATTTGCCAAGTGTGCTTTCTTTATTACATAATACTAGATAGATTCCACAACATAACTATTTTGTGTTGGTAGAAAATTCTACCAAGTGGAAGGTTTTTAACAGATGGCTGCTGACACAAACAAACAACTTTCTTAGTTTCTTTCTCATTCTCTGTATCCTGGATACCTACTGGTGCACTGGTTGTAAGAGTGATGAATCTAGAAACATGACTATTTTAAAAAACTCAGCATATGGAGAAGAACAAATAGAAACATGAGCACAAAGCACTGGTATGACCTATTCTGTAAATATTGCAAAAATACAACCACACTGTGATTTTTTTCTTTAAAAAACCAGACATTTCCCAGAAATATATTAATATTTTATGAGCATAAATGACTACATTTTGTCCATAACTATATCTAGGATCCCCCTAGTATCACAATGATAAGAATCTGGCGGCATATACTTACTGCTACATACAACAACCTAACATCCTGCACCAGTTAACTTCATTTAAAAATAATAAATCTAACTCTAATTTTGATTCTACCAAAATATTATATTAGAGCAGCAACTCATAATTATGGCTTTCCATGTGTCTATTTAAGTGTCAGACTCGAAGCAGAATCAACTTCATTCAGTATGAAGTTTTAAAAGTATACAAAAGGTCAGCCTTTTTTCTTATTAATATTTTTATTTAATAAATAAACATGGAAAGCTCAAAACCACTTAATTCACTTAGCACTTGTACTTTTCACTACTCCGTAGAAAGAAGTGGAAGTGGTTGCTGCTGCCCATAAGGGCATTAAAACAAGAACAACTGAAGTGCTGCTGTTTACTTGTCAGATTTTAATTTCTGCTGGGGAAATAAAATCAATCCTTCCAATTTCTTCTAAAGAGAAAATAGTCAATGAGAAAATGGAAGATTCATACTGAACTGGTCCTTAGAAAGTACCAAAGATATTTAGCTGGAATTTTGTGCAGTCTTGCAGGTAACAACTCTCTCTTTTATAATTACAAATCCATTAAGGGAAAGGCTTCTGATATTAGTCCTAGAAAGATGACTCATTTTCCTTGATTTTTTTCAACTTACATTTTGCAGTATTTTAATGGCATATGGAGGGCAGTGTCCAGAATGCAGATACAAGAGAGCTGTACAGTAATTTGATTGACGATACCAGACTCTATCACCTTCTTCAACAGAAGAAATTTTCGAAATTTTAAATGAGCAAGACAAGGTATGTTAATATCGCAATATAATTAAACACTACAGAATATGACGACGTGATAAAACGAGCCTTTCCCTTATACAAAGATACAACCATATGCAGTATTTACCTATCTCTCTTCATAGATATAAATATGAAAGATAATATCAACAAGCACACCTTTTCTTGTCTCACGTTACACTATAAGTGACTGTTCAAAGCAGTTGCAGTAAGGGTCAACCATTAAAATTTTAATTAACACTGTAATCGTCAAGATAATTTAAAATCATATTTGACTATAAAACAACCACATGGTTCAGCATTAATTTTCCAGAAGCTAGGCATGGTATCCTTTGTAACGGAGGAAACATTCAGCCACGACTTCTACTGACTGACTTCTACTTCATCTGGTGTTTAATTGGTTCCCCTGAAAAGGTGTTTGTATTTTGAGCCTAAGAAATACTAGAAAGTATATTTTTCTTTTGTTTCTGTTGCCAAGTTGTTGTAATGTATACTTTCAGAACCTGTCTCCTTTGACTTACATTGTGCCATCCTTCCCCAAAAAAAAAAAAAAAGGGTATATCTTACAGCCGTAAATGTCATTTGCCTGCTTGTGGCTAAAATATAAAACTATGCTGTGTGAAAAAGCTGAGAGGCCAAGGACCTAGTAACTACTCCATTTGATCTTATCCTTTACTTACATCTTCTGTGGTTGAACAAATTTGTTACTACACCACGATTTCTGCATGCTTTTCAGACTCAAATGCTAGATAAGCGTACATCCAGAAAGAAGGCTACTCGGAAATCAGTGAGCATACTGATGACCTTTGCTTAGGATGCACTTGTCACTGAACCTCTGCGGAATGACAATGCGCAACCTTACAGCAAGATGTCTGTTTTTGCTATTGTTGGCAGGACTGCAAACTGCTGACTAATTTACACACACTGAAGTTTCAAATTAGGCCTTAGTCCCTCCATAAAAAATGCTCTGGTAGGCTTGCATATTCACAGAGATTCAACAAAATCGAGGGAGTTTAAAGGAGGTACAAACATTCAGACTGTTGCAGGAAACAACCTGACAGGCCACTTGAAGGCCCAGCATAAGCACATGCAATGAACAGAGTATCATGATTTGTAATTCACAGTGATTTCCTCAGAGATTTGATTGAGTGACAATTTTAAGCATCTAAACGCAGCATGACATACATTACTCATGTCGTGCAAAATGTTGTGTGCAGAAACACTGATGAACACTGTCATTGCTTATGTTCCTTTTCCCTCAACTACATCTCCTACTGCCACCAATGCACTTTAAAATAACATGTGGTGGGACGAAGCAGCAAAGAGACCTGGATTTTAGTGAGTTTGAAAACAAATTGGCAATTGGCACAGTCTAAATAGTTGTTTCCCTATGCTGGTACTCTCAGGTCATAATAAAGGAAGAGCTTTCCTGCAAATATTTCATAGTATGTTGAAGACATATACATAAAACTGGTTTCCTTGTAAAAGCATTTCAGACGTTCTTCTGGTGTACAAACACAGCTACTGTTCCCAGAGCACGAAAACAAAAACACATCTGCCAACATCTACGATGTCCTGCTTTGCTTCATTGATGAGTACTTTCATTAAAATCAATGGGACTTCACACCCTCTGTTCGTATGGACCGAAACATGTAAAAGACTGGGGCCATGGTAATGGATTTCAGTTACGAGGATGGTAAACTGTGTAAACAGTACACTCACAGCATAAACTGCATACTTCATATGCTGTTTCGGACAGATGATTTCCTGGAGGGTCTAAGTCTAAAAATTTAGAGAAATTACCTCCAGTTATCAAGACTATACTGAGATTCTTAAAATTCCACAAACAGCCTAAAGAAAAAGATAAAAGGAACTTTAGTTTGAGAAATTGACTCCTATAAAATTTACTGGAATGGTAATTTACTTCTCTGGAAACAAAAATAATAATAATAATAAAAAAAAAAGATGGCCACTGCAAATTCAGCTATTCTTCAGCTTCTAACTTGTTAGTCAAAACAAATATAATAAAAAATTGAAAAGTCTATTGTGTGGCGAGAGAATTCAAATTCTGGTCTCTTTCATGGTTTTGGTTTTGTGGTTGTTTTTTTTTTTCAAATGCCCAAACACGTATCTTGGCTAACTTTGAGCACCGGAACTTTCCACGCCAGGAAACAATTTTCAGACAGCTACAAATAAGCAAGGGGATTAAAAGACTTCAAGGTACAAAAACCACAGTACATTCAATTTTCTGAAGGAGACAACTCTTACTCAACTCACTACATTTTATATTTGGAAAAGGAAAAAAAAAAGGATCCAAACTGTAAATGCCACTTCTTCTGCTTAATACAAAAAATCCTATTCTCTGACATGATCCTGAAAGTTTGACCACAAATCTCTTCCCAAAATTCCTTGAAGAAATCGGCAACAGCATCACTCAAGAGCTCTGATACACAGGTTAGTCCTTTAGTCACATCATGTGAATGCCACCTCTCGTTTGGGGAAATTCTATTTCTTCCTTGTTATCTAAGCACGTTGCTCGAAGCTGAAGCGAGCAGCGTTCCTGTAAAAAAAAATCCAACAACTCTCTAGTCCTAAAACTGAGACTGGTTCTTCCCCTGCTGCAACAGCACAAACCCAGCTGAAGAGCAACTCCGCAGAAGCTGCAGGTGGCACTTCCCCGACACCGTGGCAGCAAAAGATGAATTTGAAAATATCAGGCGTGGGGGTTTTGCTGTGTGGCACACGAGAACGACAGAGGGACGGTAACTCCAGCCGACCGTCGGAACCGGCGCCAGCCCCACGCCACCTCGCTGAGCCTCGGCTCCTCGACGGCTCCCGGGCTCAGCGGGCAGGCAGGCCGCCCGGCCCTCTCCCGCCATCGCAGCCCCAGAGGCCTCGGCGCTTGTCGCGGCGAAGGGCGGGAGAGGCCGGCCCGTGCCATTTCACAGCACGGCTGGCACTTGGAGCAGTGTGCTTAAAACCAAACCACGGCGTAATACAATACGAGTCACGACATCAGGGTGGGCCCACATTTCACTGATTTTAGGCGCGTTGCGTACCCACTTCACCACCTCCAGCGCCCCGCTCACAGCCGAGCGTGCCGAGGGAAGAAAGCTCTCCCTGCCAGCAAAGTAACGAGGCGCAAGGGCTCGCTTGCCAGCGGCCGGCTCCTTCACCAGGAAACCGGCGCTAACGGCGGCCTGGCGAGCCCCCTCTGCCCGAGTCCGGCGCTGCCGGCCCCCGCCTCGGCAGAGAAACGGCAGCAAAGCCGCCCGCAGGCAGCTGTAATGCGGATTTCCACCGGCCGGTCGGGAGAAAGCGGCGAGCCCGGCCCGCGCCCCGCGGCGGCCGCTCACGCTCGGCCGGGGGCCGGGCGGCTCCTCACGGGGCACCTGTGGCGCTCCCCGGCCGCCGGCGGGGCCTGCGGGGCGGCGAGGCCGACGGGCGCTCCCCGCCGGGGCCTGACGCTCCGAGCCGGGCAGGGGCAGGCGGGCAGACCCCGCCGCGCCGAGGGGCCCACGGCCGCCGCCCCCCCACCCGCCCGCTCGCCGCGCCCGGGGCGCCCCCCGCCGGCGCCCACCTCCGTCCCCGTAGGTCTCGACGCCGTATCCGTCCTGCAGCCCGTTGCTCCAGGTGCCTTCGTAGCGTGCCGGCGTGCTGAGGCTCTGCCGCACCCCGTAGCGCCCCTTGAAGCCGTGGGACCACTCGCCGCGGTACATCCACCTGCCCTTGGTCTCCACGCCCAGCCCGTGGCGCTTGCCCTGCGCCCAGTAGCCCAGGTAGGTGTTGCCGCTGGGCCAGGTGTAGCCGCCCGCCACTTCGAAGCCGTGGGACCAGGAGCCGGCGTACTCGCCCTGCCCCTTGGGCCCGGTGCAGATGCCGTGCCCGTGGGCTTTCCCGTCCTCCCAGCCGCCGCAGTAGGTGCCGCCATCGTCGAAGTCGAACCGGCCGCCCGTCATCCAGGGCAGCGGGGCGAGCGCGGCGCCGCCGCCTCCTCCCTCCCGCCCGCCTCGCCTCCTTCCCCTGCCTGCCCCAGCGTCCTCCCTTTCCCACCCGCCCCGCCGCCGCTCCCCGCGACTGCGAGCGCTCCGCCGGCCGCCCGCCCGCGCCCAGCCCAGCCGCAGCCCCGCGGCGGCGGCAGCGAACGGCGCCCGCCCCCCGCTCCTCCCTGCTCACCCCTCCGCCCCCCGCCCACCTCCGGCACCGCCCCCGGCCCGCGCCCGCCGCCGCCGCGGGGCAGGTGCGCGCTGCCGCGCGTGGGCGGGCTTGGTCCCCGTGTGCCCCCTCCCCTGTGCTCGGGGGCGCGCCAGGCGCGGGGCGGGGGGGGCCGGGGGGCGGCGGGGCCCGGCCCGGCGGGGCCGGAGTCGTTGCCGCAGGGCGCGGCCGGGCTGCGCGTCGTCCCCTTCCCCACGCGTGCGGGGCCCGCCGTCCCGAGGGGGCCAAGCAGCGGTTCCGCGGGCGGGGACACCGGGACGCGGGCGTCGGGGCCCCCGGCAAGGAATCTGTCCTTGCGCCCTCAGCCCTGCGGCCGTCGGGCGGCCGGAGGGCCCCAAAGCGTCCCGAAGCCTGCCGGGGGCTCCCTTGCTGGGTATCCGAGAGGTGAAAATGTCAGGGCAAAGGACGGGGGAAACCTGGGAGCGTGGGAACAGCCGGGAGCGCAGAGGAGAAGGGGTCGGAAGCTGTTGTTCCCCACGGAGCATCTTTCCCGGAGCCCTGGCTTGTTGTTCTCCCACAGTTACAGACCAGGAGCGGAAGAAAATCTGAAAGGAAACATTTCTGTGCCGTGGGGATTCTGTTAAAAGCGTTGGATTGTGCTAATCCATCGTGGGGCACGGTCCTGTTTGGACACAGAGGGTGTGGAAAAGTGGGGAAATGGCAACGGCTGTGTTAGTGTCAGTGAGTAAAAGCAGCAACTTCCCTGCAAATGAAAGGCTTGAACAGAAACCCTCAGAAGCTGAAGCAGTCAAGCTTTAGAAATTTGTGCTAGGTTCAGCCCAGTTAAAAGCGGGTGTGACTTAAACCTAAATGAAATGGAAATATGGCACATAGGAAACATACCCATTTCTGCTTGAAAATGTATAGGTAAAAGACTCTGCGCACACATTTGAAGACACGCGTGCTAAGAGAAAAAGGCAAGACTAAGGGTACGTGGCTTGCCCGTGAGAAGCTGTGGAAGCTTCCGATGCCCCTTTGTGCCCTGGGAATTTTGTTCCATAGCTCTGGAGTGTGGGAAGCCAGACGAGTGTAATTTCTGAAGCACAGATGTTATGCAGTCTTTCATGTATCCCTGGACAAGGCTGTATCTTGTTCTAAAGTTAAGGAACGAGACCTTTGTTGCTTTTGTAGAAAGCGTTTACCAAGACTGGAGGAGAAGCCTGAAAAGGTTGCAGTGGGTGGGACTGCTGAAGAAGGTGCAGGTCAGTATCCCCTGAGTATTTCTTCAGCTCATCAGGTTTGACGCCCTCCATACCTTGCATTTCTTAGTCAAGAAAAAGATTGGCAATGATAGTGATGATAGCATGTGTGCTTTGAGGAGTTTGCTATTTTCATTCTCTCTCCATTAATCTCTTTTATTTTTTTTTCTTCTGACACAAGATAAAACCCTGTCTTGTTGTAGCATAAAAATCACAGAAGAGCGAAGTGTTTCATACGCGTGTGGGGAGCTACCTGTCAGAAGTCAACATGCCTATAGCTGATACTGGTATACAATTAAATTAGTAATTGAGGTCCCCTGTTTATAATCGTGTGTTATTCTAGGAGCAGATTTTTATGTAGCACGCAGAATCACAGAATGTTAGGGATTGGAAGGGACCTCTGTGGGTCATCCAGTCCAACCGCCCTGCCCAAGCAGGGTCGCCTACAGCAGGCTGCACAGGACCTTGTCCAGGCGGGTCTTGAATATCTCCAGAGAAGGAGACTCCACAACCTCCTTGGGCAGCCTGTTCCAGTGCTCCGTCACCCTCAGAGTGAAGAAGTTCTTCCTCATGTTCAGATGGAACTTCCTGTTTGTGCCCATTGCCCCTTGTCCTGTCGCTGGGCACCACTGAAAAGAGTCTGGCCCCATCCTCCTGACACCCACCCTTCAGATATTTATAAGCATTTATTAGGTCCCCTCGCAGCCCTCTCTTCTCCAGGCTGAACAAGCTCAGCTCCCTCAGTGGCTCCTCATAGGAGAGATGCTCCTGTCCCCTCATCATCATCAACACGTGTTGTTGTGGTTGAACTGGAGCTGCTGAGCATTGGTTGTACCTGGCGTGGGGCTGGTGTTGCCTCACACGGTGTTTCCAGGTCCTGTGCACATGACGGAGGTGCGAGGCCGGTGTGCCTGACGCACGGTCCTTCTGCGCCCCAAGCACACCCGGGGCAGGACCGGAGGAGCAGAGGTGGGGTGAGATGGCTGGGTGGCAGGTCCAGACAGCGCTTCTGCGACTCGGCAATGGAAGCGGTGGATCTGATGGGGGAGTGTGGGATTCCCCCAGCCCTTCCGTGCGTCCGAGCTGCTCCTCTGCAGAAGCAGCCATGCCCTGCTGCCTGACAGCCTGGCTGGTGATGACGGCTGTGCAAGTCCTCACCTGCCCGGGTATTGTGTTCGACTCAGTACTGGTAAACTACTGGTTTCGTTGTCGTTTTCCACTTGAATAACTGTACTGCTGAGTAACTGGATTTGCCACTGTAATGACCTGGGTAATTGCGCTGCTGAGCTATGTGTTATTGTGCTGTTACTTAGAGATAAACTGTTTATCTCTAAAGCTGTTGGTCTGATGTCTGTTATCACATCCCAAACCTAGAACTAGTAGGGGCCACCTGGAGTTCTCACATCTGTACATTAGAAGATGTCATACCGTTGCATTAATGAAGTAAGTACCTGCCTGTTAGTCCTTTGGTTTACCCCGTTGATTTAAATTTTAGAGGTTTGATACTTGATCAGATGAACCAACAAGATTAGATGGGCCAGAGGTGAACAATGAAAATTTTAGGGAGGAATAATAAATTTTCTTCTGTTACCACAAGTGTGTCAGTGGGTCTTTTTTTTAGCGCTAAAATGAATGGTAATTTTTGCATGTGGTTTATATTTCCAGGTGTATTCATTTAAATGAAGTAATCAATTTAAATGAAGTTGATGCTTGATGACAAGATGAATTCATCACTGCCAGCCTTCTCTTATTATATATTCAGCAGGGGATAAATTTTGATAGAAGTGCTTTGCAGAGAACTCTTAGCATCACTCAGCTAGGTCTTGATGATGTAAGAAGTCATGAGTGTCTTGTTACTGATGAGGTTGTAGGTATTTTTTTTTTTGGCTGACAGGTTTTGCACTGATGAGTCTCAACTTCAGTTCATGACACTTTCTGTTTGCTTCTGGCAAGGGTGTAGGCAATGATCCTATGTAAGGTGTAGCACATATGTGTTAAATACCTTAGATCCACAGATTTTGTTTCCTTGGACACTTCCACCCAGTATCAAGTTGAAAGTAGTTCTAAAAGTCCATCGTATGCGAGAAGTAAGCAGTTACCGGTAGATGAAGGAGTTTACCTGTTGTGTCCAAAACAGATGTAATTGCTTCCACTGCTTTTCTTATCTGCCTTACAACAGATCTTTTCTGAAGTCTTTGATACATGTAACATTCAGAAAACACAAGGTGCAGGTGCAGTTTATTGATCATTTACAAAAAAGTGCAGTTGTTTTGGTATATTGGCGAAATAGAGAAAGTTTACTTTGAGTAGTTGTGTTGCTGTGTAAGCCATCACAGCACTAGGTCTGATGACACTGCGTGTATGCAAAACATGAGTGCCTGATGTATGCAAAAACTGTCCTGCGGGGTCATATTTAAAAAGATCCTTGGTGCAGAGATGGTAGATGCAGCAGGTGAAGATACTAAACTCCAGAGATTTAGTATTAACTAGATACAAACCTGCTGAGTTTAAACTATTAGTCTATAGATATCTGATGCATGAATAAAAATTAGGCACATTTATTCTTACTCTTAAAAGCCTGATTCAGCAGGGAATTACTTTAAGTACTTTAGTAATCCCATTTACTTCAGTGGGACTACACATGAGCTTTGAATTAAACATCTGCAAGATATCTGTGCTCCACTAAAGCAAAGCTCCGAAGAATGTTCTCAAGTGCTTTGCAGAGCAGGGGCAGGATGCTGAACTGACGAGCTCCATGAGCTGCACATGTTGTATCGGATGAGTTCACACACAGGACTGCTGTGTGGGAGGCAGAAATAGAGGAGTAAAGGTGGTATGAAAGCCACAGAGTAGAAATTTCAAAGGCAGCTAGGTCTTTCCTGGTACCATATGAACAGGAAAGCCACAACATTTATGCCAATTTTTATGTCTAAATTAATGTTTATAAACGTAGTTCTGTATTACACAAATTACGTTGTCTGACTGCTAGGACAGGAGCATACCACTTTTTCTGACTGTACTGTACATTTGCATAAGTTCCTGTGAGTACTGGAAGGGTAATTCTACAGGATTTTTTGCCAAAAATTTGCTACAATATTTGAGAAACATTGTGTTATGAAACTACTCTCCTAGCTGCATGAGTGAGTGTCAGTTCTACTTTGCACTTGAAGTTGGGACCTGGTCAGTAAGATAATATATTGAATTCCAGACATAGTATGCTCACTCAGTGAATACAGTTATTATTTTCTTTGCAAAAGTCCTGATAAAGCTTACAAAAACAAAAATACAGATCCTTTTCTAACTTGAAAACATGAGGAGTATGTTCTGTACCCAGACTTCTATTTTCAGCATTGTTCTAAGCAACTGAATTAGACTTTTAAATAAAAATTCAGCTTATATTTTTTAAAAAGAAATGCAGCACTTACATTGATCCTTGTTCTGAAGTGATTTTAATACACTTCCATACAAGTGTATTAGAATGATACATTTTTTAAAATGTGTAAAGAGATTAGGTTATTTTACAGTGATGGTATGCAATAGTGTTATGTTTATAAGTACCTATGAAATTATGGAAAAAATACAAAATATTGTTTCTGGGTCTACTACAACAGGTAGTGTTTTTGTTGTGGGTTTGGTTGGGGTTTTTTTATATGTCTGCAGACCAAAAATGAATGCATCACCATACCTTAATCCACTCAAAAACCAAAATTAACTCCATATATGTTCAATGTTATAGTGCTTGATTTGAAGAAAAGTGTATCATCATAATGATTACCCTAAACTAGCACCCAAATTATGTAAGTGGAAAAGATCTACAAAATCAGATTTATCCCTGGCAAGTTTTTCCTAAACGGCAATATGAATCCTCCAACTGCTGCAGTTCAAGTCTTGCTTCCTCAGGGAAGGTGGAACAGTTTATTGGTTTCCTCTTTGCAGCAAATTCGTGTTTGAAGACGGCTTGTCATGCCTTGCTTTAGCCCTTCTTCTTCACCAAAGCAGGCCATATCCTTCACTGTTTCCTCCTAGACCTGTTGCTGTTGCCTGGACTTTCTCCAGTTATGTTATGCATTTGTTAAAGTCTGATTTTGAAAACAAAACACAGTATTTGTCTAATATTGTGCCATATTAAAGCAGCAGAATTCCGTGTGACTCCCAGATAACACTGTTCTTTTACACTGGTGCCAGGAATTGTCGGGGTGATGATTCGTTCCCCACTCCCCGCAACAAGAAGGTGATATGTAAAAACTCGTCTTCAGTGTGTGATTTGCTGTGTCCTAATCCTTTCCCACAGAATATTGTTTAACTAGGCACTTCCCACTTTGGATTAGTGAAGTTGAGTTTCACTCAGCAGGTTTTCACTAGCACACTTTTTTACCCCCTTAAGGTTACTTTTCCAGGGTGATACTGACTTTGAATTTTAATCCCGTATTGCAGTTCCTCCCTGGCTTGTAACAGTTTGCACATTTGCACACGCAATAACTGAACTCTTCCAAGATCAAAGTTATTAATGAACGTACTGAATGTTAAAAGCTTTGGTACAGATTTAACATTTGATACATCCTTCAGGCTTGGGACTTAATAATTAATAACCATTACTTAGTAACTGTAAATAATGTGTACTCTTTTACCACAGCTTTGCCTAGATCATCTTGAATGAACATCAGCAGCTTTACTGAAGCCAAAATATGTAATATCTCTTTTAGCAAAGTCTGAAACAAAAAAGCATTTAACAGTTTGTTTTTTTCTATGTGGCATCTGTAAGCTTTCCCTCCTGGCTGAGCAGCGGCACAGCCCTCCCGCTCACTCTCCTCCTCCTTCTCCGGGCCCGTCTCGTTTCCTTTTTTGTTCCTTCCCAACCAGGTCTCATCCTGTGATTTGGCCTTTCTGATTTTGCCCCTACGTACTTGCACTCTTCCCTAATATTCTTCCTTTAGTAATTTGACCTACTTTCTACTTGCGTATACTTCCTTCTAGTGTTTCAGGATCATTGAAGAGCTCTCAATTTAGTCAAGTTTGTCTCATGATAGTCATCTTATTTTCCCTTCACATCAGGATAGTTTGTGTTTATGACCTTCACATTATTTCTTTAAGAAAGCAGATTGCCCTTGTTGAAGCGTATAGCAAAACAAAACCTAGTAGAGAGCAAATCTAAGTTCGTGGTTTTTACAAGACAGTCGTTCTTGGCTGACATTGGTTTGAGATATTCTCATGCCCCCAGCCCTCCGTGCTGCCAGCACAACTGTTTCTTCAGTGAGCTGTGATTTGGATCAGGGAACCAATCCAGCTTAAAAATAATCCAGCAAAAAGATTTATTTTTATTTTGCTCTTAAAGCTGAACCATTTGCTCTGTTTGCAGTGCACCTATGCAAACAATTGCCCTAATGCAATTGAAAGCATCCAGAAAAGCTGGCAGCTCTACAGTTCAGCTCTTTTAGTTTTAATTCCATTCTCTTTTTCCTAGGAATTACAAAAAATATTTTCCCATTATCTTTCACCCAAGTTGCCCACAGTCCTGAATTCTCAGTCAGCTTACCCCCATTGGTTAAATGGCAAAGATACTTGAGATTTGACGTAGTCACTCATCTGCTGGGTAAAAAAAGTTTCTCCTTTAACATGGTACTGGAATTGCCCTGTAGCATCTTCCCAGTGGGTCCCTCGGTTATTGAAGTCCCCCATCTCCCCCCTTTTCTGTGCTTTGAAGAACTAACAGCAGCACCCAAAGCGCTGAAGTCCTGTGTCATTGTGTCCTGCAGATTTTCCAGGTGCCTGAGGAGGTCTGTGGCCTGGCTGAAGTTTTTCCCGATGTTTGGAGCATTTGTATGAGCTCTCATGTCAGATAAGAATTGGGATTGTTTCCTGTTTTCTTAGTGATGCGCAAAGCATCTCTCCCTCTCTCCTGCCTGGATGTGTATTTTGTGGCTTTCCTTTGTTTTAAGTTGTGGGAATGTCATACCTTTGAGATCTTAATTCTTCTGATAATTTTCCTGTAAATTAGCTAATGAGTTAGATAGTTTTCATACATGCTGCTTTAATACCAAAGGAAAAAAAAAGTTCAGCAGCCTTACTCACCACCCACTGCCATTTTTCTCTGTTGAGAGCCACTTACATCTTCCCAGAGATCTAGGTCTTTTGCCATGCTTTAGGCCCCCTAATCACTGAAAATCCTCCTTCGTTAGTTAGTAATTTCATCACCAGTGATTACAGACCTTCACAGAGGTTTTGGTAAAGAGAATTTCTTCATCAGACAGGCGGTCCCAGCTCCGCAGTTTCGGTCTCCTGCAGCATGACTCTGGTGGAGGAGACCAGAGCTCTGTGGGTCACGCTGGGCCACCTCTGAAAGGGTGAGGGCACCTCGAGAAGGCACCCATCCCAGCTTTCGCAGGGATTGAGCCTCTCCAGCCACTCCCTGGACCTTGCAGTTCCTTTTGATCTGCCTTGATTTTATCTGGCAGATTTTATCAGACATAGGGATGAGGCCATATATCCGTCTGCGTTTATACCTAGTTCTGTCTTAACATGGGGTCTGTCTTGTGAATTTCTTTGTTTTTTTCTTATAAAAACTGAAGTGCCTTTTTTTCCCTTTAAAAGTAATAAATTAATGTTAAAATAGCAATTAGATATGATACTTCTAATTTCAAAAGGCGTGTTGATGGCCACAGCTATGAGCACGCACTCTGGTTACGCTGTGCTGGAGCAGAACAAACAGCTGTTGCATTTCACCAACGAACTGGTGTTGGTGGCTCTTACACCTTGGACAGTTGATTAACTTTATGTAAAAATCTTTTCTGTTCTTCTGAGTGAATCCTGAAATGGATTGAAAATCATTGTCATTATAAATATGAGTTATAGGTAAAACCTTGGTGGGGCTTTTTTTTGGTTGGTTGGTTAGGCATTTTTTTTGAGATGATAATGGAGAAAACAAGGCAAATGCTACCAGAGGTGCAAAAGCCGAGCTTTTTGCTCTTTGATGATGAATACAATTCAGATATTTTTATGCACAGTGTAGTCGCTTCTGAGAATTGTTTCTGTTAACAAAGTCCTCAATACAGGAGTTGAGCTTTAGAGGACACTACCACGGGGCTAAGCAGGCTGCGCTGTAAAGACCTTTAACAGAAAGCCACTCCCTCAATCTGCTTAAACTTTGGTGAGGATAATACGGCTTACTCTAACTGATTTTTGATAAAACAGTAAAAGACAAACAGATGCTTGTTATGCCTGAGTTGATAAATGCACCCTATTGAAAAGTTTCTTGCGCTTATCCAGGAATATTTGTTGTGGGGGGTAACAATTGCTGTCACCACAGCTAACATGCAAGTTAAACACCGAAACATATTTTGTGTTTAATTTTACATGAAAAAAATATAGCAAGGGCTAGTGCATCATAATCAGCCTAACCAATTAATTAAAACTCCCAGCTGGTATGAGATTTCATTTATTCTTGGTTTCCTTCTATTCTGTTGGCTTTTTTAAATGCTGGCAACATAATGTCACGATGTTTTTGTACGATAAAGAAGCCTTGTCACCGTGTGGATTACACTATTAGCACCTTCTGCATCCTGAAAACTGGCTTTCTTAACAAATACACTTAATGTAATATTGCATTGCTGCAAAATAATTTTCTATTTGTCCACTGAAATTTCAGCTTAAAATTGGATTCTGCTCTCTGGAAGGCATAACCACCAAATCACAATTTTGTATGGCTCACACTGATACTTGCAGGTGCAGCACAGTTTTTATGCTCTTCTTTTGGTGAAGTCACATGAATTTGTGTTTGCAGCTCTGCATGTGAAGGTGTTATGTATATCTGTGCTTCTGGCAAGTACACAATGGACATTGGATAAGTTATTATTTGCATTTTTTTCCTAAGGACAAACTGTATGATTGGGAGGGTTTTAACCCTTATTTTTGTTTAAAAGTAACATCTTTTTTTCTTTTTTAGTAGAAAATGCCTCATGCTAGATGTGGAGTCTAAGACAGGTTTCCTAATATTCTTTATTAAAGCATCATCCTTCAGTAACTGCAGTTGTCACAGTAAACAAAATCCTTTTTTGTAGAAGTTTATGATGTTGTTGTAATAGGTCCTTTCTGAAAAATTAGCCATTATTTGAGTTTTTGTAACCCAACTATACTGTGTGTTCAGAATGTAACAGTGAAATTTAATCTAAGTTTCATACAGAACATAAAAATATTCCTTCTCTGACAATGTCTGCTGTAATCACGGAATGTGTATCTTCCTAATAATACAATGTGTTTGAAAAACAATTATATGATGTTCTGTTTTGTCTGAGTGCATAATAAATGCAATGGACTTATAATCAACTCTATTCAGTTAGGCATGTATTTATCATTAAATCTTTCACTTGTAGGGATGTCTAAATCCAGCTGTGCTATAAAGTCCATAGTAGAGATCACCTTAGTTCATGTTTTAGTTTATTACTTTTAAGATTTGGCAATGTCATTAACCTGCACGATATTTGGGTATAATAGGTACAAAGTTTATTTCAGTTGATTTGAGAACTAAAATTAATTTTGAAATTCTCTTGTTTTGTATGACAACATTGCAAAATTTTTGTTAATTCACCCACAGCTAACTTTGTGGCATTTTTGTTTATACGAGGTTTTGTCATGAAAACAAAAATACAGTAGAGCTGGAGAACTGTGGTTCTGTGATATGGCATGCTAAAGTTAGTAGTAGGGGTATGCAGTTTCGTTTTCATGTGTGAAAGGATATGGGTTTGGTTTTGCGTAAGTTTCAGACTGCAATTTTTGTCTAACTAATGAAAATTTCAGTAAGATTTGATTTTTGACAGCTGGTTGCTCAGCATATTTTGAAGATTGAGCTCAATGAAATATTTAAAAAATGACAGCCACTTTTGAAAATCCATTATATAAGGATTTTCCTACCCCAAATTTCAGTATCCAGAAAGTAAATGAATTGGGTGTTATTAGTGCTGAAAATTTATTTGTTTAGGCTTAAGAGAAGAAAAAAATTGTGATCTTTTCTGTGCTATATGGTAACAGGGGCATGTTTCTAGATTTTTTTTTTTTTTGTTTAAATATTTTAATATTGGAAAAATTATAACATTTGAAGTGTGAAAACTGAGCATGCCATTTTAATCGGAAATTTTGTTGGGTGGGGTTTTTTTTCCTGCTCTCTATTACAAAGCATAGTACAGATCTTGGGCTAGGTTGAGTTTAATCAATCACCGGGAGTGCCTGGCTCATTTTGCTGGCTACTGAGCGAGTTTCAGTTTGTATACCTAAGCTACTTTCCTGATTTTGGAAGAGGTGATCCTATGTGCACGACTGCTTCAAGAAATGCAGTATTTTTCACAGTTTTTGGGGAGACACAACTGCTGTCCGCATTTGGAGGTGTTGTGCAAAGCCGGACCCACTGTGTTCCATCCAACCTGAGTTAAGATTTAATTTACGGGGACAAATAGACTTGTGCCTCCATACTAATTTGAATCATTTTATATAGTAATACTTTTCTTTGTCTTCTTATGGTTTAATTTTTTTAAATGTAACCTAAGTGTCTGATCTACCTAGACTACAAAAAGTTTAACATGATTATTGAAATAAGCATGTGTGTGTGTGTGCATGATGAAGTTGTTAAAATGGAAGTCTTCAATATGCAAGTAAGCTTGCCACCAGTAAATTTTGTTTTATTTCATCCTGTCATGCCTGGAGTGAGTGTTGAAAGACGAACAGGCAAGCGTTGCTCAGCCCGAGGGGAGAAGCACGTCATACAGCCCCCAGAATAGCATCGGCAGTAAATATGGTCATGCTGTTCTTCCCTGAGATAGACCCAGATCACATTCGTAGCATCAACCATGTCTACTGGTTACCAGGCGTTGGAGGCCTTTGATGAAACATTTACAGATGCAGCTGCAGTTTGGAGGGATCTTCTGCCGGCAGTGAAGAAGCTGACATCAAGAAAACGGAGGACACGGGATCACAAGCGGGGGAGTTCAAACAAAACGCAGTTTAGGGGGAATACAAATTTAATCACAGTATTAAAACACTATTCTAAGATGTGAACTGTGTTCTTGTTAGACTCCCTTTAATGTTGACTTGATTATGTTTTCCAGTGACTTAGAACCATGAAACCATGAAGCTTTTGTAGAGGAGGAAAGGTGGACTGAGAAAGATCTCTTTGTTCAACTGTCTTAGGTCATACGCAATGTCAAAACTGGAATGAATATGTATTATAAGGTGAAGTCAGAGAAATGCTGAGATTAAAAAGTTTTTTCCAGCTATTTTTTACTTTGTGCAATATATTGAAATAAAGTAAGATAGCCCTGAAGGTCTGTGGCAGTGGCCTATCTAGCATGTTAGAGGGAAAAATTTAATTATTCAAGGTCAAGAAAAAACCCTGTTAATTTCTTCATCTTGAAAAGATGGATTATCCCCTCTGGGCCAAAAGGATGTTCTCGCTTCCTTGTCCTTAAGCTCTGTTCGTATTGACTCTTCTATTAATATAGCTCCTATGTATTTTTAATGTTTGCATTTTGCTGTGAGGACTGTAACACACAAGTCAAATTCTGCCTTTGCATTCTGGCCCGTGGACTTGATAGGATACTACAGGAATCAAACAGAGGCGTTGAGTCTTCCTCCACCCCCCCCACCAGTTTTGCGTCTCTAAAATTTGTAAAGCTCACTTCAGCTTCTGCAGCTTCTCTCCTCTGGCTTTGCCTCCCCAACCGATGAATTAGCTAGGGTGTTAGTGGAAAGGGTTTGTTATTTCAGACACATACCATCACCTGCTGCGCTCGCTTCTCCCCTGCACTTGCACAGGGCACGGAGACAACTTCATGCTTTCATTTGTATCAGTTACACGCACAGGATTTAAATTCATCCCTTTCTCTGTGTAGCCCCTATTTTCTTTTTTTTTTTTGGTCAGATAACTTGGTAAATGCTAAATAGCAAGTATTACTGCCTTCAGCTGGCACTAATATGCTACATCTATTTTTCTCAAGAAAATCTCACTGAGCTAAATGTGACGAGGGAAATGTGTTTTCAGAGCAGTAGTTCTGGTATTTGTTCTCTATTTGTGAATGACGTTATGCAGTTGAGAAAAAATCATGCCAGCATGTTTCAGTTAGTGCCAAAAGAACACAGACAGTGATTCAGTGCCCAGATCTATTGCTGCCCAAAACTGTATCTTGTCCTATTTATACATTCACAAACAAGGGTCTTGCTTACAAGAGGAGTTAGGTGAATATTGTGTTCATGTGCTATTTGATAATGAATTTGTCCAGCTGTTTTACATTCTGCTGTTCTTTTATTTCAAGCATTGAAAATTTAAGATTGTAAGTGGCACAGATAGTTTCTAACAATCAAGTCAGTGAATCCCAGTTTCTTAAATTATTGTTGCTTGCGTTGGAGTTAATCTCTGTGGAAATACCTTGGTGCCACAAAATACCTTTGGCTGCAGAGCAAGAGAGTTGACTGTTTCTTGCTATTCAGTAGACCTAAACCATAAATATTGTTTATTTAACATTTGATCTATGTTTAAGAAAGAAGACTTATCTATAGACTAAAAGAATAATTTAAATTAAAGTAGCATCTCTCTGGATCAGGACTCAAATTAGGGGTTTATTACTTGGTGTCAACTAACAGTCCAATTCTTTAGGGCTTTTTCGTCAACACATGCCAAGGGGATGAAAAACAACAATTTTCAATCAGATACGGAGCAGCAGTTTTGTTAGTCTGAATAAAAACGGGAGAAGAAGTTTAAATCTACCTGAAGACCTAACAAAATAGTGTCCTGACGTCTGGCTGGAGAGGATGGAAGCCGTGTCACTGGAACTGCGAGCCTCCCTTTGTCAAGCACAGAAATGAGAGCTGGTGCTGGAAGTCACGCACACGGAGGGCCCCCCGCTGGGAAATAGCAGGAATAAAAATTCCAGTTGGCTAATACAGATGTCATGAGAAATGGAACTTAATGAAAATTTCTCCAGCTTTTGAAAATCACTAAATACAGTAAATTGATATATCATAGTTGACCACTATAGTTTCCTTTTTTTTTCCCGCCGCACTATAATTTGAAAAGACACTGCACTACTGGTGCATAATTTATGTGATGTAGATTGGGGGGAACAAAAAAAAATTGTTGCTCAGTAAGAGAAAATATTGTATGGATGCTTATGGCCCCTGTTTCTCCGCAAGCAACCCTGAGCCGGCCCCGATGATTTTTCTGCGGTGGTGTGGGGCCCACGGACGGCGCAGGGCAGCTCGTGCTTGGAGCAGGACAGCCGGCAGCCGTGTTGCTGTGCTGGCGCAGGGTGCTCTGGAACAGAGGGTGACCTAAGCTCGTGAAAGCACTTTTTCGGACTTCCATCGAGCACGGATGTCCGACTGTCTCATGAAGTGAGATTTCAAGGAGGCTGATTGAAATATTTTTCCAGTTACCATTTATATTTTAGTCCTGGCTTGCACAAAAGTTAATCAGCAAACAGCATGAATTAAGGCTGAAGAAATAAGAATTTCCTTATTTAAATGAGAACAACAGTTTTGTGTTGTAATGATTAATGTTGTTAAAAGTGATCACTCTGCCTCAGTGGCAGTTATTTTTTTACTTGTCAATGAAAATGTTTGGAAGTACGAGATAACCATTTAAAGTATTTTAAAACTATTTTTGTGAGCAGTTGGCTGAAAAAGATCAAATGTTTAGTTTAAACAAATTTACAAATTAACAAAGTTTTCACAACATTTTCAATAAAAAGTGTAACTAAGTTTACTAGAATTTTTTTTAAATGGGTAAATTTTGGGCTTTTTTCAGGGATGGCAAGAATCTGACTTCTATCATTTTTTCAGGAAAGATCTTTTAAAATTATTTTCCAGTCAAAGAAAATACTGCATGAGACTTCAAAGGACATTTTACAAAATTCTATTTGACCCCTTAGATTTCCTTAAGGCTTTCTGTGGTTGGTTGTCATCCCAGTTACTGGATCTTTATATTTTGCAGTGTGATCATGGTAGAATTTGTACAGGCCTAAGACCTGGTATATGACCCATCGGGGTCAGTACGAATCACCCCACTGACTTTGGTGGACTTTGTTTCAGCATCTAAATAATCTATTTTACTAGCTCAAAGTTGCACGCTCTGCTTTTAGCCACAGGCAACAGCTGGCAGATGCTGTGTTTTACATTCATTGTTTGTGCTGTGGTAATATGTGAATTTTAATGGACAGCCAAAACCCAATGTGCTAGACAGTGCTGTGAAAACATGTAACATGATGGCAATCTTTGTTCATCAAAATATCATCAATATTAGATTAAAACCAGTGTAAAAATCAACACTTGGATGTTGTGCACAGAGGTACAGAGCACAAGAGAACTTTTCAATAGAATTTTTACTTGTGCAAGTTACACATCTAAGATAATGTGAGGGAAGATAAGCATGTGAAATGATGGTACAGAATTGTTCCTAATAGCTCAGTAATGATCATGTTCCTTAGCATATGACACATATACACAGACACAACAAACATGGGTAAGTATATAAAAACATGGTTTAGATCTTTTGAATTTGGCTGACGTCAGATTTTATAATTTGAAGATGCTGTTTGTATAAAAAGCTTGAGGAGTGATACACTGGATGAAGCTGTAATGATAATACCTAGACTTTAAGGTTTATAGCTAAGAAATTGCCCTTTTTGCACCTTATGTAAATATATTAAATGTATTTATGTGCTTGATTAAAAAGCCTGATATTTCAGGAAAATTTATTGCAATCATCAAAACTGTTGAAATTTGTATAGCATTAGAAGAATGGATAGTTTTGTTACATCTCAAGAACTAGAAATGTATGCAATCACTACTATTTTGAAATAAGCTTACTATAAACCTACAAAGAATAATTTTATATAGAAAAAATAATTATTAAGCAATATTTCTGAAGTATTGATATAGGAATCTCCTGCATAGAACAAGTTGGACTACGGTGTTTAGGGAAAACTTTGGCAGAATTTTGTGGTGAAATCACTGAAGAAAACCTAGTATGATATGGTAAGTAACTGTGAAAGTAACTAAAGAAGTTCTATTAATAGGTGGATTTTGTTGGATGCAAAATGGTAACAGTAATTATATTTCTTGCGAATATGCATCAGCTATCTGGACTTACTTAGCTTGGCATCCCTCCATGGTTTTATACGCAGTTAAATTAGGGCACAGATAGTCTCAGCTGTGACTGTCGAGATGTAACTTCGCTCTCACTGTTCCTGCAGGGTTGCGTATCTAATCCATCAGTCATATTAAAGACAGTTCTTCTGTCAATATTAAATCTCACCTGTGTATCTGAATTCAATGCTGTGGCTTTTTTGACTCGTGTCATCTACAGTAGTGCACTGTCTGCAGCTGGGATTTAGCCTATAACTATTGATGACAGAAGGTCCGGAATAGAACCCATCTTACTTTCCCAACCAGTATTAACTCCTGCACCACTGTCATTTAGGCCAGTTCTGCACTTGGAACTGAACCAATGCATCTGGTAATGATGCATGCAGGGAATCCAGCTAGTTTTCAGCTATAATGGCTCTGGCTGCACAGAAAAAAGCAAAAGATTCCCCTCCCACCCCCAGAATCTAATCAAACCTGCTTTTCAATATGCACAAAAATTTGATTGGATAAGAAAGAAATTGTGATTTTTTACTGGCAGCAATAACTTTTATGACACATCTGGCCTAGACGTTTCCTGACAGTATCACGGAGTGAGTGGTGAAGTAAGGAAGAAAACAACCAGAATACTGATTTGCAGATCTTTGACCAAATTTATATATCAGCTTATTAAGTTGATTTTGGTACTGCTCATCTGTTCGTAATACCTGCGAATGTTATTGTCTTTCCATGATGTAAAAATATGTGCATAAAAAAAAACTTCTAGAGGAGTCTATACGTATATTTTTTGTAAACATGTACAGGATGCTAAAAAAGGCCCAAAAGAGCCCACGTAGAGAAACAGGGCAAGAATATCAGTGTGGTAGAAAAATGATCTATTGTGCAGTGCTAGCAGTTTGCTTGCAACGGCAACGTGCCATGCCGCCGCTCAGGTCTGCAGTTGCATGGCTTTGTTTCTTGCGCTGCTTTTGTATTCATGACATTTACAGATTAAAAAGCACCTTTACGGAGCCTAACTTTCATTTCAGTTGTGTCAAGCTCTGTGTAAATGCACGTGGAACAAGGTTTTCCAGGATGCTGTGAGCTTTTTCATAACCTGGCCCTTTTGCTCGCTTTTCTTCGTGTAGGAGAAGGTGGAGGGGCTTGGGAGCAAAGAGAGGTGGATGGATACGTGCTTGTCCAGAAGAAAAAGGCATCAGCCCCTTTTCTTCTCCAGCATCTCGGAGGGAGAAGGCACTTTGCATCGTATTTTTGGAAAAGGGAGGCCTCGCGTGGTCGGTCGGGAGAAGAGCTGCCGGGCCATTCTGGTGGTATTTCACTGCAATGCTGATAAAAAGATGAAAGGGAGAAGAAACACCCGAGTATAACTGCGGCTGCTCGGTTATTGAACAGGTCTGAAGTAGGAAATAGCTGTTCTCGCTGGTCCTTCTTCCCTTATTGTGTGAGAAGAGAGATTGCCTTTCTAGGCATCTAAAACAGATAACAGAACATAACTCAAACGCAGAAGACCACGCTTGATATTAAATCAATTAGTTGAACAAGAGAATTGAAATGCAGTAGTGGTCTGTCTGGTAACTGACAGAATGACAACATTTTGATTCAAAGGCAAAATTAAGAAAAAAACTCCAAAACCTGAATGAGTGTCTAGTGCATGTAAATTTAAAACAATAATGTCTGATGCTCAGCTCTTTGCCTTGAGATATTGGAAGATCTAGCTGCGAGGAATGGTACAGCAGCGCAGGCAGGGAGTTGTGAGAATACCCATGTGTCAGCGAGTCACTGGGTAAAGCCCTAGGGCACGAGAGGGTACTCCAGCACTCTTACCTTACGCATATATCTTGGAGGGAAATAACTCCAGTCATAAGCCATTTATGTCATTCCATTGACTGCATTCTTACCATCAATTCTAAGCATATTCTCTGACTTTTTGAAGAATTACAATTAAATTAAATTCCCAGAAATGTAGGATTTGCCATCAGTAACACACCGACTACTCTCAGCTGGGATTTGTGAGAAGCCTCTCATCGTGCCTGCCCTTCTGAGGAGATTATTTCTGTTTGTGACTCCAGCTGGGTGTAGCCTCTGGGGAAGGCACACGGCTGCCCTTGTGCCCGCTCAGGTGAACAGTGCGGGGCTGGAAGCTGGCTCTTTGCTTCTTCCCTTTTGACTTCTAAGATTTGTCCATTACCTTGTCTCTTTCAGTGACTTAAATCCATTCCCTTGCTTAACATTAGTCAAAATTTCCCTTAAAATCAAATGTACTTGTTCTTGGGACGTAGCTCTCGACATACTAGCTCCAAGTCTTCAGGACACCAATGGTGGGATTCATCTGGTATACAGAAATTGCATGTGGGAGTGGGTTGTCGGGTTCACCTGAAGTGGTCACCTTTATTGCGGATCAAGCAGTCCAGATGAAGAGAATATTCTGGACTGTGTAATCTCACCGTGGTTTTTAGTTTGCTTATCTCCCTGATGCAGCAGATAGTGTCCGATGGATGCACCATCAGCAGTCGCATTGATACCTGTGAACATAGCGAATGTAGCAGATGTAGCAGATGTAGATAAAAGTTACCATTTTAGGTCTCAGAATCATTGCACAACAGATTAATTGAAACCAAAGCAAGTCTTGGTTCTTTGTGAATAATGGGGAAGGTTGTAAAATAAGAGACTCCTGAATAATCCCACTTAGACAGCTTGGCCTTAGGAGAGCAGACGCGCAGAACTGTGAAGATAAGGGGGCTACAAGATGGCCATAAGACCGTAACGAAGCAACCTTGAAGGACATGGTAGACGTGATCTTAGAACCGAGTTTGCGCACAAGCAAAGGTCGACCAGCAGACACCGTGATGAAGAGTATGAGCCTTCATCTGGAGGCCCCCGATGACCACCCGGAGGCACCAACAGACATGTGTGAAGTACATTAACATATGCCAATGAGTTCTCAGAAAAATCATAAATATGATAAGCATTTCTGGGGAATGTAATCAATGTGTGTGTTAACACAGCACAAATACCTAGCAGTTGTGTCTTTTCGGCACGCACGTTTGGGCGGAGCTGACCGCTGTGCATCCGCTTTCTAAAACTCCAAACCTCAGTTTTAGAGAGTGAATTATTTTGCCGCTTTCCGGGAACAGAGTCTTCCAAACTATCCCCAGTGTGAGATACGGAGGAAGTATTTTCTGGTGATGGAAGGTAGCGTTCGTTATCAGCAGCTTTTCAGGACCCTACTTCACACAGGAAAAAAGCACCCTGCAAAACTGTCAAAATTTCTAATTTTGCCTAGAGAAAAAAATAGCAGTTGAGAAGCCTTGTCTCTTAAGGTTGAAAGAACGCCCCTGGAGGCAAAAGAAGTGCGTGTTATCCTAGAGCTTTATTTCCTCTTGCGGTAACGTTAAGTGCGCTTTGCAGCAGAGTGTTTACACCCATAGGGTCCAATTCAGGTTGTCTTCTGATAACATTTAGCATTTTTTTTTCCCAAGAGCGTGACGCCGGCGTCCCTGAAATTCACAGTGGAAGTACTTCTTCAGGGGGGGAAGAAAAAAAAACAAAATTATTAAAACCCAAGGGAAGTCCTGCCACGTGACCTTTCACCCGGCGCATCCCTCTTCCTGCGCCCGGCCGGGGATGCTGCGGGCGGTTTCCCCCGCGGAAGGGCCGCCCCCCGAGCTGCGCGGGGGCCGGCCGGCGGCAAGAGGCGGGGGGTCTCCCCCGCACCCCCCGCGCAGCTCCCGCTTTTGATTTCCGACGCGGGGCGGGCACGGCCCCCGCTGCGCGCCCGCGCAAGCCGGCAGCCCCTCCCGGCGCAGCGCAGCGCAGGGTATCGGGCCGCGCTGGGCCGCGCTGGGCCGCGCCGGCGGGCATGGCGTCGCTGGTGCTGTACCACTGGACGCAGTCCTTCTCCTCGCAGAAGGTGAGGGGGGCAGCAGGGGAGCGGGGCGGCGGCCGGGCCTCCGGGGCTGCCGGCAGCGCCTGCCTGCCTGCCTGCCTGCCCGCGGCGGTGCGGGGCGGGGAGCGGGGGGCCAGGCCGGGCCGGCTCCGCTGCCCGGGGAGCGCTTCCCCGGGGGTGACGGCAGTGATGGCATTGCAGGTGCGCTTGGCCATAGCCGAAAAATCCTTGAAGTGTGAAGAGCACGACGTAAACCTGCCGCTGAGCGAGCACAACGAGCCGTGGTTCATGCGCTTGAACTCCTCCGGGGAAGTCCCTGTCCTCATCCACGGGGAAAACATCATCTGTGAGGCGACGCAGATCATCGATTACCTCGAGGCAACGTTCGTGGATGGTAATCCCGTCGCCGTTTCGGTGTGACGTCCTTCCCCTCCTACCCGCAGCACGTGGCGGTGTTGGGGTCAGCTCCGTACCGCTGCCTGTTGGCTCCTGCACGGCCAGAAAACGTTTATAATCTTACAAGTAAACGGGCTCTCCTAGTAGTTGGTGGCATGGGGTAAAGGCCAGTGGTGTCCTGGGGTGCATTAAGAGGAGTGTGGCCAGCAGCTCGAGGGAGGTTCTCCTCCCCCTCTACACTGCCCTAGTGAGGCCCCATCTGGAGTACTCTGTCCAGTTCTGGGCTCCCCATTTCAAGAAAGATGAGGAACTACTGGAGACAGTCCAGCGGAGGGCTACGAGGATGATGAGGGGACTGGAGCATCTCTCCTACAAGGAGAGGCTGAGGGAGCTGGGCTTGTTCAGCCTGAAGAAGAGAAGGCTGAGAGGGGACCTAATAAATGTTTATAAATATCTCAAGGGTGGGTGTCAGGAGGATGGGGCCAGGCTCTTTTCAGTGGTGCCCAGTGACAGGACAAGGGGCAATGGGCACAAACTGAAGCACAGGAAGTTCCGTCTGAACATGAGGAAGAACTTCTTCCCTCTGAGGGTGATGGAGCACTGGAACAGGCTGCCCAGGGAGGTTGTGGAGTCTCCTTCTCTGGAGATATTCAAGACCCATCTGGACGCGGGTCTGTGCAGCCTGCTGTAGGTGACCCTGCTTTGGCAGGGGGGTTGGACTAGATGACCCACAGAGGTCCCTTCCAACCCCGAACATTCTGTGATTCTGTAAACTGCCAGCCTTGCAACACCTTTACAAGCATGTGTTAGGTAAAAACCTACCGCTGTCCTCTGTACGCCTCCAGCAAGGACGGAGAGGTCAGTAGTGGCAGCCCTGCGGTGGGACTGCCGCCCGAAATGGTGGGTTGAACATCATTCTGCTGTGCAGCTGCTGTTATTGGGCAGGTCCTGCTTCTCTGCAAGGAAAAAAAGATGGATGCTTAATTCCAGAATAATCTTGGGCGGGAAAAGGAGGTAGAGCGAGTAAATTATTTTTGGAGCCAAAATGGAGTGAAGAGGTAAAAAAGTAGAAAGAAAAAACTCTGAAGTGATCGCATGCAGGGTTGCGAAATTTTTTGGGTCTGTATTGCCAGAAAACAGACTCCCTCAACTTTTGAAGGAAATGCAGAGATAGTATTTTAGGTGTGAAGAGGCAGTGTTTTGTGTTTGAGGGGTTTAGCGCTGCAGTTTCTAAGGCATGAAGAGAACTTCATTGTTAGTTGAATATAATGTGTGTTTAATGCTGGCATTTTTATCAAATTGAGGAGTTGGGGCCCAGGCAGATCAAGTGCAGGGTGAAACTCCATGGTGGGCAGGAATACTTCTAACCATGCTTTGAGTATGATCCCTGTACTGTAATTTTTACAGCATTGCAGCAGTACTAATGTTTCAGGTGTAACAACTTCCTAGAACCTCAGCTGTGCCCTACTGTGAGAGGGCTAAAGGGTTGTGTGCCACGGTCGCCCATTCCTAGAAGTACAGAGTAGATGCTGAATCCAGTTTTCTGATTTGGAGGCCTCTTTAATACGTGTTTATGTGGGTTGCTGCATAGGAATTGGAACTATTCAAACGTTTTAAAATTAAGTATGTGTATATACATTTCTCTGAGCTGTGATAACACTGTTGAGTTATAGCAGGGAACAAGCAAAGCTTTCTTAACTGTGGCTGTGTCATCTCTGCTGGTTGGATGTAATCAAAGTAACTTTGGAAATAGTGCTTTTGGTCAATTACATGGTTCCTCTTTTCTCAACTCTTTTTTTAACTTTGTGTTGCAGAGGAAGTACCAAGATTAATGCCGGAAGAAGGGAGCATGTATTACCCAAGGGTGCAACACTATAGAGAGCTTCTAGACTCCTTGCCAATGGATGCCTACACGCACGGCTGCATCCTGCACCCCGAGTTAACAGTGGACTCCATGATTCCAGCCTATGCTACCAGCAGAATTCGTAGTATGTACTGGTATAGCTCTGGATGCCTATCAGTTAGTAGGATGTTGCATTACATTCATCTTGTGTCTTCAGTGTACCTTAAGCAGAATATATTGATCACAGATTTCCAGTTTTAGTTGCAGTCCTTGATAATTTGTGCATATACTTTTTATTGATTTTGTAGTCTGTTATGATTTGAAAATGGGAAAGAGGAAGTGTTGTTTCTGAGGTGTCTGTGGAATTTATTTTCCCAGTGACTGAAATGGGCTTCTTGTGCATAACACAAAATGGCAGCTGTGACAGCTGTGAGTATTTTATTTTCTGATCTTGCTGTTTATGCTTATTAAGCAGTTTCTGGGAACAGCTTTAATACTGCTCACATCAAACCACTACACTGCAGGATACCCATTTTTTTGTGACTGTAAAATTGTAGTAAGTTTACCTATTAAATTAAAGCAATTGCTTTCCTCTCAGAGTGGTGCAAACCTCAATGAAAGAGAATCTGTTTGTCTAATATATTATAAGAGAATCATTAGAGCCTTTTTTGTGTGAAGAATGTACTAGTGTCAACTTGGTGCCATGGGTAGGGAGGGAAAAAACAAGTGCGAAGAAGTAAGTAGCTTGGGTTCATCAGACAAACGGAAATTGTTAAAGCACAATGTCAGCCAAAATCCTGGGTGCAAATAACGCAAAAATGTAGAATCAGGATAAAGGATGAACCGATGGTCTGGTAGAATCAATGGTAAAATGCCCTTTGACTTCCTTGGGATTGGTGTTTTCCCTGATGGACTTTTATATACATACCACTTTCCCATGAAAAGTTATGTTAAGGGCAGAGGAAGTAACTGTAGATTATGTTGCCCAGTCCCCTTTATAAGAACCTCCTGAAATGAACTCCTGTTTCAAATCCAGTAATTTGCAGAAATACTTAGTTTAAACAACGTTCGGTGATATTTCGAAAAATCCTTGGCAAATAATCTTTCAGTTCTCATAGCTCTCTTTTTTCCCTTTTTTTTTTTTCCTGGGTTTGGACGCCAGAACTGGACAGCAAATTCTGTTCGCTTTGGTGTCAGATGGGGAGATAAATATTTAGTTCTTTATTCTTGTTTTTTTCGCTGTATGTATGTACAAGGACTCCAGCGTTACTTTCAGCACTACACTGGGAATCCTTGTTCAGCTGGTTGTGGATCATGACCTCAGTCTAGCTTTTCAGAACTGCTTGCAAACTTACACTGTTCTTACCAAGAAACATGGTCTGTAGCTTTTGCTTCTGTTTATGTTTTACGTTGGACTGTGTTGAAACATCGATTGCTTGCCGAGGCCCAGTTTATCAGCCAGTCCAGACCACTGGGTATCGGTGCCGTGCTTTTTCTTGATTTATGACCCTTCTAGTCTTTGTACCACAGTAAACTTTAATTGATGCTTTTATGTTTCTTTCTAAGTATTAAGAAAGAACTGAATAGTTCCAGGACAAGAATCAAATCCCGAGAACATGTCTGGATGACGATTCCCTGTTTACAGTTATGTTCTGAGATGTCTGATTTTTTTTTTTGTTCATGTCAGTGCTTTATATCGTGTCGATTTTTTTTTGCAGGATATTTTAGAATACTCGTAGAACAAGGTCAAATACTGCAGAGACTGAAATGTAATGCAACTATCCTATTACCAAATTCATAACATCATAAATTACGATACTGTGTTAGTTTGAGAAGTTCTGTTTCCAACAAACTGTGTTATCCTCCTCCTTAACATTTTTGGCAAGTCAGTTCACTTATTAGCCACACTGTTATGTTGTCAAAAGTGAAGTCAGGCAGTTAATTTTGCTTATAGTTGCACGAGTTATCCTTTATAAAACATCAGTGCAGAATTAGTTTTCTTTCTGTCTGCTGGAAACTTCTTGAGCATTGCAAAATATTTAGAAGTAGGTGTTGCTGGTCCAGCGATCAATGGTTATTTAAAAATAAATTCTTTATGAAAAGTGTCTGTAGAGTTTTAGAATGGGTGATTTCAGCAAGAGTAATGAACATTCTGTTTTTTTTTACTGAAGTAACGTGAATTATTCTCTTATATCAGCATACTGTCTCTTTTTAATTTTTTGTTTCCCCAAATGCAGGTGCAAACTGTTTATTGAACAATCGTACTTTACTCGTAGGCATTATGGATAGTTTTTCTATTTTCACATGGTGATATTCAGTGCTTTCATTACGGTTCACTTTACAATGTTGTGTTGTGTTCTGCTGATGGTATATATTCTTCCCCTCTAGCTTCTAGTTGGTGTAAATTGTCAGTTTACACACACACGTTCATATTGGTAGAGCTAAAATTACCACTTGTCTACATTGGGACGTTTTCTTATCTTTTTATACTTAAAGCACAGCCTGCTTTCTTGATTTGAGGCTTTTTTTTAATAGCTCATGGATATTCCTAAACAACTCCTTTGCTTGTTTAGAATTCTCCTGAATGGTTTAGTTTCCAGCTTTGAAAAGCTGATATTTTTCAGAGTGCTAGATATAAGGCGGCACCAGCCAGTTATGTACTGTGTTTATGCATACCAAATCCAATTAAGTAATTAATTGTATGTGGAAGATTTTTGTTGTGTGATTACATCCTTCAATTTCTTCATCTGCTATTTTGAAAGACAGCTTTCACAGTAATGTCAGGTTGAAACAAAGAACATATAAAACAGTGAGTTTATTATTCTCTAGCAAGAATGTTTTGTCAGTTTATAAGATTTAATTGGAAGTAATCTTAATTATCAAGTACAAGAGAGAGGTGATTCATGCCCTATAATTGTTCTTTTGTTCTCAGTTTATTACTAGAATTATGTATTTTTAGATGATAACTTATTATTCACTATTTTTTGATATTCTAGGTTTGTAAGTACGGCATTTTCAAGCAAACCCCCATTTTAAGGAGAGAAAAGGCTATACACGTGGAGTAGAAATCAGTAAAATTATCTTAAATTTTTCATGTCATTCCTTCTTTAAGTCATGTTTTTCTAGAACATCCATATACTCCGTAATGAACGTTTCCAAAAGGGATCACAGGTTTTTGGTGTCACGTTTTAGCTGACTAAAACCACCTTGATTCCATACTATGTGACATTTAGGCTTTTGCTGTGGAGTTATGCATGTGACCTACAGTGACCGACAGAAAATCTCAGTATGGGGCTATCTGCACTTTCACAGCATGAAAAGTGTTAGGAATCCGGAAACTAAGGTACAAAACCATCAGAGACCTGAGATATTTGTAGTAGAATTTCATGGATTTAGCACAGTTTTTGGCACCAAAATGGTTTTATTTGAATAAGAAAAACATATTAACAAGAGTTGCTCATTCTTGCTTGGCAGATCATCACTTTAGAGAGTTCATTGCAAACTGATGAGCAGAAAGATGGGGTGGAGTCAATTTCTGCAGCAGTTAAGTTTACTAAAACATGGTGATTTTGAATCCCCGCTTGGTGGTGATGCTGTATTGAAGTACCGCTTCACATTTCTTTGGTGTGGTATTCGTATGCAAGCTATTGATCAGTTCCTGTGGATTGCATTATAGGTATGTTTGGATATCTAATGTTATTCCTTTGTTTTTTTGTATCAGGCCAAATAAGTAACACAGAATCAGAGTTGAAGAAACTTGCGGAAGAAAATCCAGATCTTCAAGATGCCTATATAGCAAAACAGAAGCGCCTTAAAGTAAGAAAACTTTTTGTATTCCCCGCCCTTTATTATAAGCTTGTTAGTGTCAGATTTATTCTGTCCTGATGCAAACATTTGTTTCACCTGTCATTACCAGTAATGTCATGCAGTGGTTTAACCCTACAAGGCATGAAGCAGTCTGTCCCCCAGATCAGCGACACACTTCAAGTGTGTGCTGAGGTGTTGGACTGGTGCCACTGACTCCAAAGGTAAGTGCATATCAGTGCTGGTGTTGGGCTGTTGAGCACCCTGCAGGGTGAGGTAAACCTCAATACCTAGCATCTCTCATGCTTTTCTTCTGTGATCTGAATTGTCACCAGTATCCAGCTGACTATGTGGAGAAGATAACCACATTTTATGAATAAACACTGTAGTATCTAAGTAAAAGTTTCTCTAATATATGTGTAAATTCTGTACAATGATTAAAACACTAACCTGTATATATATTTAGTCTAAACTGCTGGATCATGATAATATAAAATACCTAAAGAAAATACTGGATGAACTGGAAAAAGTTTTGGATCAGGTTGAGACTGAATTGCAGCGGCGAAATGAGGAAACACCAGGTAAGGCGTTATTCATGTTAAATCCTGTTGATGCTTATGTTGGGGGAGACTGAGTGAACTTGTTGACAGAACCATTACGGGACTGGTTTTAATGTGTCCGATTCGATACTTTCAGCATATACTGATCAAACATCACAGAAGGGATCAAAACCATTTTAAATACTAGTTTAGTTTACTGATGCTGTCAGTGAGTTCTCACTGTCTGATGAGAGTGCTCGATCACATTTTCAACATAGCAAGTATAATTATCTGCACAGTTTTGCAGTTTTTTATCAACAAAATACGAAAAACCTTAACTACAGAATGTTATTCTTGATGTTGTAGTTGTAGGCCTCAGTTCACTGTAATGATCATGACCTTAATGTTTAACACAGCTTTGTTACAATCTTGTTTAAATACTGTGCTGATACTTGTGGTAAACGAAGAATTAGCAATCTGGATAAGTGCTCTAACGGTTAAGTAAGCCCCCTCCTCCACCCTCTTGGAAAGCAGTGGTGTTTACCTGCCATCCGCCCACATGAAAGTTGAATTTTGTTTAAATGGGATTAGTCTTCTGCTTATTCAGTGTCTGGTCTAATAGGCCAGTGGTTCTAATAGGAATCCTACCTCTGACTTCGCTGGGAGCTGCATGAAGCACCAGTCAGTATCAACTGCATCTGCCTAGATCAATAACTCTTTGCATTTGGATCTATAATTAACAGTTGTAATAGTCATCGGTTACTATCAAGACAGTAGATTTGAACCAGCGATTGAAAATCTGCGTTAAATTTTCTACTGACTCAACAGTTGAAGAGTCACAGAAAATGTTTTAACTCACAAAGGATGGTAGGATTTTGTTCAGCAAACGAAGTCTGTCACTATTTCTAGCGGCCCCTTTGCTTTCTCTGCTGAATAGCCTTTCCAAGAAGTCAACTAATACAATATTGAAGAGCTTATGAAAACCACCAGGATCCCAGGATTTCATAAAACGTACGGCTATTAGCTGCCTCTTGGAATTTTGTCTGGGGTATTCACATTTTTGAGGGTTGTGAACAGTGCTTCTCCAGGTCCTGGTCAACCTCTGAGCTTCTGCTTTTCTTGCTGCTGCTCAAGTTTCTAATTCACTTACTGCTGCTGCCACTGCAGGCATCTTGCTTTCACACAGGTTAGCTTCTTTGCTCTTCCTTTCCATCATCTTGCTTACTTAATGCCCTGGGTGCATCCCCGGGTATCCTTTCAGCAACACAGGATACACTCGTTCTCTGTAGAGGCCTTTCTTCCAGACCTGGATAACTGATCGAAAAGGACTGGTACCAGCATTGTGCCAAACTGTTGTTTTCCTCTGGTGGCAAATGAGTTGAAAGGGACATTGCAGAATTTCTCTGTTTCCACAGAGGTGCTGCTGAACATTCACGCCAGTGGTTTTGCATGCCTGTTGTGGAGGAAGAACTGCAAAATGTTGCAAGTGAGGAGGGCACGGCATAGTCCCGTTTGAGATCTAGGCTACAGCAGAGTACTCATGCTGGCAGCTATGCTAACTACTAAATTTCGTCTCCTGGGTTTCAGAAGCTCTCAGTGCAGTCAGTACGGGTCAGCCCTTTCAAGTGATGGTGCTTCAGATCGCTGAAGTTAGAGGTGTGATGCTGCCTGGCAGAGCCTGCTCTGAGCCATCCCAGGAAGATCTACATCTTGCCTTTGACTGGAGAGGGAGCCTGGGGTCTCCATCTCTGCTCCTGACTAATGGTGGGCAGTGTGACTATCCATTGCTTCTCAGACTTCTCAGTGTAAAAACCCCATGGTTTGGTGTCTAGGAGGCACGAAGGAAGGACGGGTAGACCAGCTGTCTGCTCGCTGAGCTGGTGTGTTTGGTGCAGGACAGTTGTCTGATCCATTTCTTTTTGACTTTAAAATCTCCAGCAAATTAGCTGTTCTTGAGTGAATGCCATACAGCTGAGTGACACAGGTAAGACGATAAATTCTTCAGGCAAGTGGTAGCTTTTCAGTAGAAGCTAAACTGCCTTCTTCCTTTCCACTCGTTTAATTTAATCCAGATTTGAGAAATGTATTTGAGTAAAATAAGTGTTTACTGTGGGTTATAATTTATGAACCTGAAATGTGGCTCTTTTTTTTCTTAACAAATACAGGCCATGCTGCTGAGCTTAAGACTTTGCAACATAATATAATATAGTATAATATAATATAGTATAATTTTTTATCTTTCACTTCTGCTTAGAAGATGAAAATCAGCCTTGGCTCTGTGGTGATTTCTTCAGTCTGGCAGATGTATCACTTGCCGTCACATTGCATCGCCTGAAGTTTCTCGGATTAGCAAGAAGAAACTGGGGAAATGGAAAGCGGCCCAACTTGGAAGCCTATTATGAGCGTGTCCTGAAGAGAAAAGCATTTTCCAAAGTTTTAGGACACGTCAACAACATATTAATCTCGGCTGTTCTGCCAACGGCGTTCCGCGTGGCCAAGAAAAGGGCGCCCAGGGTTCTGGGCACCTCCCTGCTAGTCAGCGTGCTGGCGGGAGTGGGTTACCTTGCTTTCTTGTGTCTTCGTAAGAGGTTTGCCAGCGTGATATTATCAATTAGAACCAGACAAAGTTATTTTTAGACCCACCTGTCCCTGGTGGTGACTGGAGGGCATCTCTACTGCCCAGGAATATATACCCAGTAAAATATAAACATAGAAGAAAGGTTATGTCTGTGAATTAGAACATTGTCACACAGTAATCGTCTCCTGCTGTTGTATAATTGGAATAGCAATACCGAGATATTTGTGGAAAATATAAGTTGGGGGGACAAGAAAGGAAAGAAGAGACTTTCTTTTCAGGTGAGGACCTATAAGGGCTGTGACAGTGCTTTTGTTAAAGCGATTATTGTCTCCTTTACCCAGTAGCTGACCTAATTATAATGCTTTTATTTAATAGATATGCAGTGATGTGACAGCTTTTCACTGTGGGTGAAATGCATCACTGTGCAGAAACCAGCATTGTTGAAAGAGTGAAAATAGCACTTACTTTAAATGCTCAGATTAAGGTTTAAGTGGAACATAGTCTCTGTGCCTGTCATGTGTGGGAGTGGGTGTCTCTGTACTGATTAATGTCAGTTGATTTGCAGTTGGACCTTTAGGAGTGTGTTAATAGTAGCCTTGTGGAGCCACTTTTGTCGCTGTATGTTCGTGCAGTGTGGGAGGAAACTTGAAACAGGTATGAGCATCAGTGATTTGCAAGCCAGGAGTGAAATTCTCCACAGGCATCAGTGTTCAACAAATGCTAGACTTCTGCTGAAATACAAATGGGAGTGAAAAACCTGACACTTGTCTTTTGAAAGCCTTTTGGGTAGCCTTTGGCCCAGCCAGGTACACAGCTCAGCCACAAGCCCTGGCTGGGTCGAACCAAACTATGTCGGTGCACATTTCCTGGTTTCATTGCGGTGACTTGGTACACTAGTTTCCATATTAGTGTCCCATGTACACTTTGTTGCTTCCACTCTGAGCACGGACTGTTTTTTGCGCGTTACCTGGCTATGTTAGCAATTGCATGTGCCTCTATGAAATGTTTGCCCACAACATGCCACAGCCAACTAAGAAATGTATGCAGAACAATGCATTTTCTGAAAGTAATTTAAGATAGTTCACTGTCTTTCAGTCTGGTTAGGTAGCCTAGATGTAAAGTGAAACTAATTTAGCAATCTGTTTACTTATGGAGAGATGTCAGATTGGTGCTGAGTGAAAAATATAGGTCAGTTTGGAGACAAATGATTTGTACTTCAGATTTTTTGCAAAGCTGCACTCTTGTAGCATGTAGGAAAGTTGTAGAAAAACACTTTGATTACTTCCCACTACTCAGCAGACGCTGAGAGTTTTATTAGATTTGAACTGAGCTCCTGTTCCAATCAGAAACGCACATTTACCTGAAGGCAGTCTTTGAATCATTTTGCAACAAGAAAGCAATTGGGAAGGGCTGAAAATTCTCATGACGGTTTATTAAGGTTTTTGTATTCTGGATGAATGTCTGAAAGCCTCAGAGTTTTGTTTACAAGCTATGGATAACTGCAACAAGCAAAACATAACTTTAAATGTTTGCGTATCAACAACCAGTGCTAACAGTTCTAAGTACATTTTAGATCCAGTGCTGGTGGCTGTGGTCTCTCTGCACAATTGCTTTTGAGCACCAAGAAGATCCACTCTCACGTTTGCTGGAGAGAACTGAGGCAGTTTCTGTCTGGGCAGTCTTGCCATCTAGCAGGTACGAAAATGGATAAAATTGTTGCATACTCCTGCTTATAATTTAATATTGTGTTAGTTGTCTAGGAAAAGAAGACCTAATCTCATTGCTCCTTTTCAGTAGTAAGAAATATCTTACCAAGGAAACAATGCTTTTTTTAATTTGTCGAAAAAACAGTTTTATATTAATTCTATTTCATGACCCAGTTGTTCCCAAGAACTTGTTGAATTACATGTGCTCTATTTAGAAAAGCTTTATTATCTCTAGAGTATGTTTAATCCAACAATATTATTAATACGCTGGCAGGTTTAACTGAGTTTGTGGTTTGTATATTGCAGTTCATCTGCCTTTACTTGTAACCAACAAACTCTGGTCAGTTGATAAACACAGGGTAAGGCCTGTAACTTAATGCTTTCCTGGCATGTATTTCTGTCAGGCCATCTGTAAAATATAATCTGATCAAGTCATGGTAAAGTGCAATATATATGACTTAGCTTTCTTTAGAATTAATTTATATTTTACTTTTTTCTTCCTCTTTTTTTTAACGCATTCGTTCTAGATAAGAACTCATAAGTTCCCAGAGGTGTTCACACTCACAGCCCTGTGGGCTGTGATACAGGCTAATTATTGACAAAGCGGTTTTACTTCAGTAAAACCAAAACCTCCGCGATCTCTGCGCTCCAGCTACCGCTCGCTGCCTGCCCGGGGCTGCAGGTGCTGGTGGGGAGGGCTGGAGTCACCACCAGATGTCAGTGGTCCTCCAGGGCTGTGCTTGGGCTTTTCACAAGCAAAATGTTTGTGATCTCGGCGTAAGATGGATGTGAGCATCCTCATCAGACTAGCAGTCTCTCAAGAGCTTGTGAAACAGTTGCTTTGGTCTGTTATAGGTTGGTTCTCCGGTACCTGTCATTTATGCTTGTGTGTGGTTTCTACACTGGATAAATAAGAGGGCAAAGTTGAAATAGTATTTCACATTAAAATGAATGTCACTGAACAGCAGTTAAACTTGTCATATGCAGGAATGAACATGGATAAAACTTCTGCTGTGGAAAAGTTTGGATCCTTAGTGTAATTCATGTCGGTTCAACTATATGATAGTCTACTTACTTTCACTGCCCAGAAGTACTCTGTGCAACATCGATTTCTGTACAGGTGGCAGCAAAAGGCTTATGTATGATTAAATTTCTCAAAATAGGATGAGATTTAGAAGCACATATGCTGTATATGGCTCTTTGTGCAGGATAGCTTTTGTGTCTGGTACTTGTAAAGTTTATTTTCAGCCTGGCTTATTTTCTCTGATGCCTCTGGGCACTACTGAGATTGGAAACACAAGCAATCTTCTGGTTTTCGTTTACTATTTGCTCTCATATCACGCATCAGATATATTTCATGTTGTATCTTTGTGTGTGGGACCTGCACAATAAATGTCAATTCTAAGACCACTTTCTAGACTGGTTTATGTCTTCTGTGTCAGTGAAACAAAGCACATTTGAGGATGTCACAGTATTGCTGTAAGGAGTCTGATGCTGTTCGAGGAGAGAAGCCTCTGGTATTTCTGTTTAGAAGGTGTTCAACAGATTGTCTTGCATCTATCTGGAAACTACAGTTACAGTGATAGTTTTCTTTGGCTGGCTGAGCTGTATATGCATGAGGCTCGACAGAAGCCATTTAATAGTGTTAAAAACCCATTTAAAGAAGGAGGGCAAGCCGTTTTTGTATTTTCAGTTAATCTATACCAAAAAACAAACTTCTCTTCAGTGTGTGACCCTGTTTCCTGGTTTATGCTGTTGAGCTGCAGAAGCTGGGACTCCTTTCTGTAAGGTTCATGACAAACACATAAGCTATGTCCACACTGATACTGTCATTAATGAGACCAAACTGTGCCCTGGCTAGTGTTAGTCTGGCCATAAGCTTTTTTGTTTTGTTTTTTTCTGTCTTACACTGTAACAGTCTACATTGGGCCTTCTTTTAAGCAGAGGAGACAGCACTACTTGAGGCTTGCATGTGTTTCCTCCGAGTATTTCTAAAGTCAGCAGAGCTGCTAGGATCAGATAGACAGCTGGTAGGGCTTGAGTTTCAGGAGATGACGACACGTATGCTTATGGTCCAACTTTGAGGTGGCCTTGATGTTAGCATTAATGAGAAGTATACACAGAGACATTGCTGCGACAAGCATATGTCTAAGCAGACAAGAGGAACAAGAGTGAACGGGAAGTATAAATACCTAGTCCAGATTCACACAGCCATACGTCCACTTTTGTATATCACATTTTTAAAGGTATTTCTTAATTAAGTCTTAATTTTATGAGAGCAACTAACTACTAAGGTTTAGAGAGCAGATTGGCATGCCCTGGTTCATGAGGATTAGAGACAGCAGGAGACAGAAAGTATGTGAAAAGTAGTGGATCTAGCTTGCTGGAGCACACTGCTCTGCAATAAGGCGTATGACAGATTATTCTTTGCGGAGGCCTCCTTGTTAAGTTTATCTCTCTGTTTAGCTGATGGTAGACAAAGAGGTGCAAGGTTGTGCTTAGGCAATTTATAAGATGTGCTAAGGAAGTCAAAAGCGTGTAGAAAAATCCCAAACAAAATATGTTTTTTTTCCCCTTCCTTTCTTTAAAAAGAAATCTTTAGTTTTGGTGCAGAACCAAGTCAAAAAGTCAGGCACTCAAAACTCAGGAAATACCAGAAGCCAGAATTCTTACAATACTGTTAACTCACTCATACAGTATTTCAGTAGCATTTTTATTTCTGTTTTTCTTTCTAAGTTGCAATCATGGTGTATTATTTAATGTGAAGTTAAAAATCTTGCGCCATAAAATAGTTAAGCTGTGAATAAACTTAGTGTTGTGGGAAGAATCTGTTGGAATTTGCAGAGCTGAAATCCTAGCTATTTCCATCTTAGCTTTACATCAGCATTTATTTTTACTACAGTTTAAAATACTGATTTGTATAAAAGTGTATTGTTTAAACTAATACATAGTAGCATAAATGAATATTAATCTACTTCATATATTAATATATATTAATCTCCTTTATATGCATTGTATATAATATCTCTATTCCTTCCATATTTATTCTGCTAAAAATGGATAACTGACAATTACATATATTACTATACTATTTGTAAAATCCAGCTTTAAAGCTAAAATGATGGAAAATCAGTTTATTTATTTCAGATTGACACAATAAGAATTGTCCTTTATGGTTCAGACTCAGTGCTTTAGAACGTTAGACTCATAGAATAGTTTGCTTTGGAAGAGACCATTGAAGGAAGGTCATCTAGCCCAGCCCCCCTACAGTGAGCAGGGACATCTTCCACTAGATCAGGTTGCTCAGAGCACTGTCCAATCTGGCCTTGAATGTTTCCAGGGATGGGGCAACTACCACCTCTCTGGGCAACCTGTTTCAGTGATTCACCACCCTCATTGTAAAAAATTTCTTCCTTATATCCGGTCTGAATCTACACTCTTTTAGTTTAAAGCCATTACTCCTTGTCCTATTGCAACAGGCCCTGCTAGAAAGTTTGTCCCCATCTTTCTTGTAGGCCCCCTTTAAGTATTGAAAGGCCACAATAAGGTGTCCCTGGAACCTTCTCTCCTCCAGGCTGAACAGCCCCAACTCTCGCAGCCTGTCCTCATAGCAGAAGTGTTGCAGCCCTTGGATTGTTTTTGTGGTCTGCTCTGGACCCGCTCCAACAGCTCCATGTCTTTCCTGTGCTGAGGGCTCCATAGCTGGACGCAGGACTCCAGGTGGGGTCTCACCAGAGCAGAGTAGAGGGGCAGAATCACCTCCCTCGACCTGCTGGCCGCGCTTTGCTTGATGCTGCCCAGGATACGGTTGGCCTTCTGGACTGTGAGTGCACATTGCTGGGTCATGCTGAGTTTCTCATCAACCAGCACCCCCAAGTCCTCAGGGCTGCTCTCAATCCATTCTCTGCCCAGCCTGTACTTGTGCTTGGGATTGTCCTGACCCAGATGCAGGACCTTGCACTTGGCCTTGTTGAACTTCATGAGGTTCACACAGGCCCACCTCTCAAGGCTGTCCAGGTCCCTTTGGACGGCATACCCTCCCTCAGGTCTTGTTTAACATCTCCGGTCTTGTTTAACATCTTTATCAATGATCTGGATGAGGGGATTGAGTGCTCCCTCATTAAGTTTGCAGATGACACCAAGCTGGGCTGGAGTGTTGATCTGCTTGAGGGTAGGAAGGCTCTGCAAAGAGATCTGGACAGATTGGATCGATGGGCTGAGGACAACTCTATGAAATCCAACAAGGCCAAGTGCTGGGTCCTAGACCTCGGTCACAACAACCCCATGCAACGCTACAGGCTTAGGGAGCAGTGGCTGGTAACCTGCCCGGTGGAAAAGGACTTGGGGGTGTTGGTTGACAGCTGGCTGAACATGAGCCAGCAGTGTGCCCAGGTGGCCAAGAAGGCCAACGGCATCCTGGTTTGTATCAGGAATGGTGTGGCCAGCAGGAGTAGGGAGGTGATCGTGCCCCTGTACTTGGCACTGGTGAGGCCGCACCTGGAGTACTGTGTTCCATTTTGAGCCCCTCACTACAAGAAAGACATTGAGGTGCTGGAGCGTGTCCAAAGAAGGGCAACAAAGCTGGTGAAGGGTCTGGAGAACAAGTCCTATAAGGAGTGGCTGAAGGAACTGCAGTTGTTTAGTCTGGAGAAGAGGAGACTGAGGGGAGACCTCATCGCTCTCTACAACTACCTGAAAGGAGGTTGTAGTGAGGTGGGTGTTGGTCTCTTCTCCTAACTAACTAGCCATAGGACGAGAGGCAATGGCCTCAAGCTGTGTCGGGGGAGGTTTAGATTAGATATTAGGAAAAATGTCTTTACTGAAAGAGTGGTCAGGCTTTGGAACAGGCTGCCCAGGAAGATGTTGGAGTCCCCATCCCTGAAGGTGTTCAAAAAGCGTGTAGATATGGCACTTTGGGATATGGTTTAGTAGGCATGGTGGTGTTGGGTTGACAGTTGGACTTGATCTTCGAGGTCTTTGCCAACCTATGATTCTATGATTCTAGGTGTGTCAAGTGCACCACTCAGCTTGGTGTCATTTGCAAAATTGCTGGGGGTGCACTTGATCCCCACATTATTATGTGCAATATTTGAGATCCTTTGTAGGACTGAAGTCATTGTCTAAATCCCGCTGTAGAGGCAGGTATAGTTCCCACCAGCATCATGGAAGGGCATGAAGGAAAGGTTCTTTGCATGCTTGGCTGTGGCTAAGGAACCAGAGAGAAACAGCTTCTCTAAAGGAAATTGCTTTTCAGGCAGAACTGGGGAGCAAGTGGAGAGGGAAGGAGACAGATTCCTTGTGTCACCAGCATATTTTTGTGCTGAAATGTGTTCCCCTTCACTGTTTCTGTATGTCTGAAACATCTTCAGCTTCTATCTGTCCTTATTTGCTTTGATAGCATTATAGTAGTATTTGATAACATTGATAACATTGCGAATGTAGGGACTTGAGAATGTACATTAATGTATTTGGTGCTTCTTGTTACCTGATCATCCAGATCACAAGGTGAATTCTACTGCACTTAGACTAGACAAAAAGCTTTAGCTTTTAAGAAACAATTGCCATCCTGAAAATTGGTCATTTAGGACTTGTTTCAGAAAGGTTACCTAACTTCAAGTGTTTAAGCAGGTGTTACTTATGTTTCCCTATGCAGCAGAAAATAGAGCATTTGTGGGGCCAGACCAGGTGTGAGCAGACCACTGGTTCTGTCATCTGGCTGATGCATTCACCTTACAGAAAGTGAAGTCCTTCTCCTCAGCTTTGTCTTGAAGTTGGCAAAATTCGGAAGAGAAAAACTCCCTGCCTGTAGATACGTGCCCTACGCAGTAGGTTGCAGAGTCAGGCTCCCTCTTCATCAGCACAAAACATACCCGTCTTAGGAGAAATCAGAGGCATTTTCTTTGACAAAATGTAGTTTGAACACCTGAAGGCCTGAGGCTGCCAGTCACTCAGCAACTTCATGGAGAGCAGGGCCTGCCACACAGCCTCCTCTGCCAGCTATGTTTAAAAGCCAGCAGTTAGCAAATACTGACCTCTTGGAAAGAGTACATTTAGGTGCATAACACACGTTTGGGGAAGGGGAGGGAATTCCTGGCTCTGGAGCCCAAATGAATTGGAGAAGAAAGTGTCCAGAGAAGCTCCATCACCGTTTCTTCTGGTCCAGCTCTGAGTGGCTCTTCTGTGGGTGGAGAGAGGCTTTTGGATTGCCAATTCATGGGACGTGTTTGTTCTATCTCACTTCAGCTATTTAACTGAAATCAGTGGAGGGAAGCAATATGACGGAGTATCTGTCTTTGCTGAATTCATGGCCTGATTGCTTAGATTTTCAGATCTATTAACAGAAATAGCTCCAGAGAAAAAGATCACACAGGAAGTCTGCACCAGATGAGGCCAGATGCTCTTTATACAAATCTGGTGCCTTAAGAAGTTGTGCACCCTTCCATTGTGCTGAATTTTAGACAGCTCTAAAGCACAGAGGCAGAAGCCACCAGAAGTTACAGAGGAAACAAAATTGCCCGATGTTGCAGTAATGGTACCAAGATTTCAGTTTCTAACAAAGAGCCAGATTCAGATCTGGTATGAGTCATTGTTACAAAAAAATGTATAAAAAGTGGTGCATCTGCTTACATCGGTTCTGAATTTGATTTTAAAGTTGTTATGCCATGAATCGTATTTTAAGATTTTGCCTTGAAAAATTTTGTTTTAATCAGCCTATTTGTTACAGATACAATGAAAGCTGCACAATACCTTTCTGAAACAAAGGATATATGCAGAGCTTAAGCTTTTAAAAGCTGTTGAAGCTTTTCATATGGGCAGCATGTACTGAATCAAAAATTTTGGAATATGGAGTTATTTTTGGAATAAAGAATTCTTTTAAAACAAGTCCAAGAATGTATGTTTAGGACTGGTTCCAGAACAGCATCATAAATTTTTTATTCTTTGGATTTGTATGAGAACCAAGAAGCTATAGCTGACTTCATTTTTCTGTTCTTCACAGCAATTTGTGACCACGATACAAGGAAGTTCCAGCAAATGAAAAGATAACAGATTTCTCTTTTTTGTGTATATATATAGATATGTTATAAAAAATAGTAAAAATAACAGTGCCTAGTTAATTCCTTAGGAACATCATACTGATAAGAGTTCTGCCCATTGTTGTGTTCTGTAAGAAATTCTCAGGATGCTTTTGTGCAAGGGTAAGGATGCAAATATTCCCAAGTGGCTCGCGGAACAGCAACACCAGCAGTATCAGCTGTGACTGCAGCTGTAGCAGCACAGGGAGGTGGAAGTCCAGCAATGACTGAAAGTTCGTTGCGATCCACCAGCCTTATATGACATGTGGGAGGAAAAGCAAACCAAGCTTCAAACCCAGCACAACAAGTGGCAGTGCTTAAAGCCCGAAATTCCTCAAGCTGGTTGCACAGCTAGATGCCAAATGAATCGCTAATATCTCTGTCTAGTTTGGAATGAGAAGATACCTGCGTGCTTACACAGGCTGTATTGCCAATGGCTGTATCAATTGTCAGTCCAGGGAAGCTTTGGCGAAGGACTACGTATGGAGACCTAGAATCAGGGAAGGGATTGCTATCTTGTGCTTGTATTTGTGTAGAGAAAGACTTGAAGATGCGTTTATGAAGAAAAGCGTGTTCATATCTTGCTTTTAAAGACACAGGAACAAGAAAGGGCACTCATGATTTTAGAGCCAGTGTTACAAGTTTATGCTGAAATTCTCAAGGCAGCCCGAAGAGCCTCTGCAGAGCAGGGGCAATAGAGACAAGATGCCTCTCAGATCTGCAATGAAGTTTGCTTCATGCATCTGTAAGTAAAGAGGGAGGTACTATTATTTAAAGACTGGAGATGTCTCTTTTCCTCAGACTAACTAGCTTGAAGAAAGATTGGAAACCTTTGCTTGGTCTTCCAAACTGTAGAAGGTCTTTTGGTTCTTACAGAAGATTATGTTGCGTGAAACACCAAGAGAGCTTTCTCTGGAGGATGGGTGGTAAAAGGGACGCAAAAATCTTACCTGAGCAAGAATTAGTTCTGAAATGCAGGCTTTAGCCTAACACTTTACACTGACATGCTTCAGCACTGTTAGGCTACAGGAGACAAAAGGGATGGGGAAGATAGTAATGGAGACTCAGAAAGGGGACCTGAAGTGGTAAGTTACATTAGCAGGCTGATAACCCTAAGGTTTATGCTTTGTTCGGGTTTGGTTGTTTGCATTTTTTAATACAGCATAAATCCACACCTGATAGAGTACTACACTGCAATGTGTGCAGTACCGTTGTGAGGGAGATGCAGTCACGGGATGTAGTCTGTTGATGGACGGGTAGAGGCTTTGCTTACTGTGTGTAATGGCTTCCCTGAACACCCCTTTTTGGGGCTTCAGCATGCAAGAAAGCAAGCATTGTTATTACATGGTTCATACACTCATTCAGTAATTATTCTGTTTAATGAGATACTCTGTATTTCAGCCACAATTTAAAACACTAATTCGAGATAGAAGTAATTTCCCTGCTTACCTCCATTAATGATTTATTAGGTATTAACAAATTTTATGTTTTTGCATGTATTATAATTAATCTCACCACAGGACCTTGCCTCAAAAATAGTTTTGTTCTGCTACACTGCAGTCCTTTATCTTGTGTTTGTTTGCACAGAATGGGTTCTAATCTGGGCTATTTGCCCTATAACCTGCAGCTCCCCAGGCTCCTGCTGGCTGTGGGCACTGTGTGTAATGTTGCATCTTGTTGACATTCAACCACAGAACTGGATTTTGGAGCAGGAGGCTGACATTGTCTAATGTTGCTGTGTCACAATTATGTGTTCTACTTCTATAGTGCTGGGTATTTGGCAGTCTGAAGGTGTTTAACGAAAGTAAATGAGATATATTCCATAACACAGCAATACTGTAATATTACAATCGTGTTACGTTAATAACTAGTGTCACAAATGGGAAAAACATACCCAGAGTGCTTTCTTATTTTAACAATTTTACCAGAGCTGGTGGAGTCCCAGCTTTGGCTATGGGAATAGGGAAGCTGGGAGGGGTTGGTGTCCCTTCAAGAAAAGAGTAAGGGGCAAAACCTTAGGCAGACTTCTATATTTTCATGAAACAATTATCTATTTTAATGTTGCCTGTTATATTAGTGCTGCCACAAATTGTATTTACAGTGCTTTGTGCGAGGAGGTTTGGAGTTGCACATACTGAATCTGCTTGCCAAAACAGTTTAATTTAAAGGAATTGCTTGCTGAGCTTAAGCAAGCAAGGAATTTATCAAGCTTTATACACTCTGAAGCATGGTTCTTGGTCATAATAGCTGCTTAGCATTAGCTGTAACTGATATTACCGATACTTTTGGTATTTCCTAGCTTTCCATGAGCAAAATACATGCATATTTCTAACCTTACCTATCTTCAACACTGTGCTCCAATTCCATCACTTATAACTGAAAGTTTCATGCAGTAGTGTGCAAAAGAGAATGACAATTCTGCAGACCTTAAATGAAAGAGGTACATTTAATGTCATGAATGCATCATCTATAACACAAATGTCTTTTTGTGACTGCCTGTGAGAATATATCAGCCTAATTCTCCAGGCTACTGAGAGCTTCTAGCTCCCACCTAACTCAATAAGGTTATGGGCAGTTAGGACCTCTGAATCAGGCCCACAGTTGGTGTCCATATTACTACATATAATGCATGTGGGAGAAACGTGCACAGGTAAGGCTGAGAAACAGGTCATTTTCACATGTAAAATTCCTTTAACTGATTGCATGTAATGGCCATACCTGAGGGAGCCTGGTATTGACAGTGAGCAGTCTGGTGGATTGGCGATTTATCCAAAAGCAGAAGTTTCACTTTACAAAAAATTCTTCTTTCTTTTATAGTTGCACTAACATTTCCTGTTTTTTATCTTTTGAGACTCCTACTCAGACAATCTAAAAATGAGATTGAGCCTTTGCCAGGTAATTCATTGGGTACCAATTGTAGATCTCTTATTCACTGAGCTTGGTCATGGAAGTGGTCTGATTGGGTTCAGTGAAACTTCTGAAGAAGTATGGTAAAATATTTAGTAATGGTTTTTCAGTTAGGTTGCCCCTGTTCCAGTACATTACCAGGTGGAAAGCTCAATAGAAGTGCAAATGCTTATTTCTGTAGTTTGTACATTAAGACTTTTCACTTCTGTGCTTGAAAAGAAATATTGAACAGAGGATAGATTAAAAAAGAAAGAAAGAAGAGCTAGTTAGCTGTTTGGTAACATGAATTGACTCATTCCTCAAGCTGGAGAAAACACCAATAAGTCCTACATGTATTATTTTAGCAACTGTCTTATTCTTTGTGCTGCATGGGAGACAGCTACATTTCAGAGAAGTGCAAATGGTGGAATTTTCCTTTCTAGCCCAGCCATGCCAAATGTTTACAGGGTTTACATGCCTACACTTGAATTTTTGCTGATGAAGTGTAGTCACTGTGCTTCATCGAAAGGAGCTCAGTACAAGTACATGGTTTATGGTCGGCAGTGTTTGGGTAAGACATTTGCATAATTTTCTCAAGTGGCAATGACTCCACACTGTCTGCTCAAGTAGCTTTAAGAAAACACTAGATAGTTTTCCAAATGGTAGTACCTCTGTATGAATATGAACCCTGGTGGCCGTGTTTAAAACAGGGAGTTTTTGTATGTGAAAAATTATTTTTCCTTTAGTCTCTGGAGTATGACTGATTCTGTGTAGGGAAGGAGGATGAGGAGGTATGATTTCTGAAAAACTCTTCTCCAGAGCTATAACAGAGGCAGTGCAACAGAGGATGATCAATGAACAGTCTCTGCCTCATAATTCAGCTAACACTATCATCTGATAGCCTTTGACACAACTAACAAATACTAGAGCCATTTTATTCTGTGAAATGGACCTATATCCTTAAGCTACTAATTAATGCTGGTAGTAATTTGGCCTCATTCAGCTGCTTGCTTGTGTTCTGAGGATACTAGAGAGCTTTTAATTTGCCTAGAGAGATCTTGATACATTTTCTTTCTTCTTCCTCATTGCAATAGTTAATATCCTCAGCATAGACTGTTTAAGAAATTGTCACCTCTTTTGAATACGTCATTTTCCTACGTTAATTTCCAGGGAAAATATAAGATACACTATAAAGATACTGAAATGTGCTTCCTTGAATTCCCATCTTTGTGTTTTCCTTTCCTCTTTTCCTAAGAAATATGAACCTTCATTGTTACTCATTAATCTTACTGAAATTGCTAATTCATGCATCTCATTTAATGGTTGGTTATGATCAAGTGTAGGAAAGCATCCTATTAGTTGCTTACTTCACTTTCTGGAGTGAAAAATACATCCTAAGAACTTGTCCTACTTGGGGAGCAGCCTCCTCTCATCTTTGTGCCACAGCTGGTTTGCAAAAGCCTTGTCTTTTTGATCTTCTGGATTTGGAGATCTATAAAGTGACCCTCAGTTTCAGAGCAATGTTTGCTCTGCTTATCATTACTACAAGAATTTCATCAAGTCTGTTTCCCTTCCTCACCTAAGACAAAGTGCAAAGTGGACACAATTAACAGCGGGTTTATCACTAACAAGACACCATTTTATGAAGTACTTTTTGCTGCTTTTCCATTTTTTTTAACTCAGATTTCATGTCTGTCCTGAAACATCTCTATTTCCCCCTCATTTTCACAGGTCTTTGAACCAGTGCTTTTAAAATGTCCATTTCAAGGTCATCCCCAAGTCCTCATTTGGGTGTGGACATCAAAGATCAAGAGGCTTGAAGACAGAGTCTCATAGTTCATACTCAGAAAAGTCCTGGCCCTTTTCACAACATGTTGTGCTTTAAATTGTAAACTACTACCATGGAAAACCCCCATTTCATTCATCACGTAAAATCACGCTGCCTCCTCCTCCAAGACATTTCTTCTGTTTGTAGAACTTTTTTATCAGTTTGTGGCTTAAAATAAGTTGGCTTTTTTTGTCCTGCCATCTATTGCAAAGCTAGAGCAGAACCTCAGTTCTCCAATGGTTAAATTTCTGACCTAAGCTTATTTCCAGCTTTCATAGCTCAGTCATACCCAATTGTCTTTGCACCAGTAATGTCGTTACAGCTTAAACAGGTTTTCTTTCTTCCTGGCTTACATCCCCATAATGTATCTATGTGCAACAAGCAGCCTATAAAAATAGCAGAACAAAATGATAAACTATTAAGCTGTTGCATTTTACAGAAGGAGAAAAGAAAATGTCCACAAGATGCCCTACCTCACAAATATTTCCCCAAAATGTAAGATTGTAAGCAAATATCAGTACTTGGAACCCTTACTTTCAAAGCATATTTGCTGACCAAAAGACTTTTACGCAGAAGGACACAACAAGTAAAAGCAGTATTCAGTGTAAAGCCAGCATTTTCAGGAACACAATAATAAAGTTAAAAAGCTTGCAACCCCCCCCCCGCCCCCCCCGAAAACAAAATCAACCCACAAACCCCTTAAAAACCCTTTTGGAAAATCAGTTCAGTCCAAATGAATTCTGTTAATACTGACAAATAAATAGTGATTTCATGTCACTGTTTATTTTCTGTAATTGAGATTTTGTCTTGGAGCAAAATATGTAAACATATGCACAACTCCAACAGTTTCGGACTTAAATACAGGACTGGTATTCAAATTATAATTCCCGTTGATACAGAGTACAATCCAGCCAGAAACTCAGGTCGAATCACAAGCCATCTGTACTGCTGTAAACACCCTTGCTGCATGCAGAAACGTAGTCACAAAAGAATACTCCTCTTCAATGCCTATTTTTGTTAGAAAAACAGTTATTCATCCCATTTATTTTACATTGTTTTAATTATGCCAACAATGTGATCATTCAAAAAAGGCATTCTTGACCATGAAGAAGACTGTGATGAATTATTAAAATTATCATTTCAGAGTCTACTTTGAAACGCTTCCCTCTCGCCAAGAAGTTGATATCATATGTGACACTGGCAGCTCCGGAGTGTTGTACATCAGGCACAACAAAATAGTTTCCATCCTAGTTTAAGAATAAATACTATGTAATTAATTTCAAGGTTTCCAGATTATCAGAAAACATTAACTAGTCCTCATTAGCAACCTCTCCTGAGGCTGTGGGGCGTCAGCTGGAACCACTGAATAATCCTGAGCTGCTCAGGGGACTTCGAGCATGGGCTGTAGAGGGTCCTTCTGAAAACACAGCGGGAGCTGGGTGACTGTGGGAGAACCTGAGTCCGCCCTGACTAGCATCCCTTTGCTTGATCCCTCCCTTGAGAAAAGTGTAATTTTCCTTTTGCTCTTCAATTTGGCCATTTGACAGGGGTTGTGCTGGCCACAGCCCGTTCCCAGCAGCTCTGGCTCCAGCATGAGCACCACAGAGTGCACCAGAACTTTGGGCAGTTGAAGGAGCCCATCGCGCCCCTCAGCAGATGTGTTCAGGAAACAGGTTTGGTGCTGCTGAGGGGGACACCTGTACACTTCTGCGGGACGGTGGCTATGGATGACCCGCACCGGGGCAGGGAAACCCCTGAGGGACTGTGGCCACGGGTGACCCATGCTGCGGGTGGCCCATGCCCTGGGAGATGCCTGTCACCACGGCAAGCTCTGCAGGAGGTGGCCACAGCTGCTTTTCTACCTGACGGGGCCATTTGATTTTCCACAGCCCTGCGGACGCTGTGCCCGGTGACTCTGGTGTCCTGAGGATCACTCGATGTCCGGTGAGACCACAGCTCTGATGACACATGCTAGCTGAAGATCACGCTGTCCCATCTCCACTGGCCTGGTGTTGGGCTTGCTGACAGGGGAGCTAGCCGTGACGCAGAAGGTTGAGTTGCTCTCTTCCATGGAGAGCACTGTTTAGGCCAACGGATCAGAAACGCTGCCTTTTGAGCACACAACGTGCCGATGCACTTGCCTATGAGCTTTGCCCAGGACTGAATTTATTGCAGTGGGTTAAAAAATATAGGTCAGGTGCACAAGAAGAGAGATGGCTGGAAAGCAGCTTGTGGTCAGAAAACTGTTACGCTGCTAAGTGTATGGATGAATAGCAAATTAGACAGTGCTGTTCCACTTCTTTTGCTGTGCCAAGCTGTTCCCCTCTTGGCTGTACAGGGGAAAAATGCTTTTCCCTATAACATATTTTCAGGGTGACATATCTACACAGGACAGCTTCATCTCTGAAGTAAATGAATGTTTTCACTGATCTTTCCCATGCTTCTGTCTCTAATTTTACTTCGTTATTGTGCTAACTCTTCTTTAAATTTCCATTCTCATTCCCTCCTTTTGCAGCTCTGACTTTCTCTGGGCTTTCCTCCAGGCCTCCACCCATTTTTATATATTTCTTTTTTATATATTTCTTTTTTTGTTTTTCCTCACCAGCACTTTGGTTCACACTGTTTTTCTGACCTGTTTTTGTGTAGCCTGTCTCCCTATATTCCCAATTTCTCACTTTTCATCACAAAACTATATATGTTTATGTACATATATGCACATTCCCTCCCCCCCCCCCTTGGTGTTTTCTGGATATCATTTGTCTAGCTATAATTTTCTTTCTCTCTCTTCAACCTGTTGTATCTTTCTCCCTTCTTTCCCACTATATTTTATTTACTTCTTCATTATTTAATCTCTTTGACCCAGCCTCTCCAGATTTATCTCTAATTGCTCTTTCAATTTCTTTGACATTTATAATATTCTTGAAAATGCTAAATATTCCTGAAGGATGCTAAACAGAATCCAAATTCAGCTGAGTTCAGTGGATGCTGGATAGCATTCCCCATCTCACAGAGCGTGACTCTCTGTGTGTTGCTCTCCTGCCTGTCTGTCCTCATGCTTCCCACCACTTTTTCTGGGGTTTTTTTTGAGTTATTTGGTTCTCAACTCTTCTTCATTCTCCCTAGGTGATTTTCTCCCTTCTTTTCCTCAGCCTTCATTTTTTTCTCCACCTTTACTCCCTTATTGCTCATCCTTCATGAGTCTTTGTGGTGATTCAATTTGCCTGATGCTAACTCAGGCCAATTTAATTTGATACTCAGCTTGCACAACCCGTCAGGCAATGCAGTCCATGTTGCGTCCACTGCCTCCAGTGTAGCGCTGCTGGCTTATCCCAGCTGAGCATCTGCCTTTCTCTCCGTCAGATCTGCGTTCCTTTGACCACCCACATTATACACTGCACTTGACAGAAGTTTTCATGTGATTTCTTTCCAGATGTGTTGTGGCAATTTGTTCTGTTGTGTGTTTTATCCTTCATAGCTTTACCATTATTTTTGTTTCATAAATAATATGAATTTAATTATACTGATAATAAGAAATTTAGTAAAACATATAACTATATAATATGTAATATATACAATAAAAACAATGTTATGAATGGTTTTTTATGTATTTTATTAAATAAAATATATAAGATTAAATAAAATACATAAATTCAATGTAGGCTGGATTTGAAACACACATGGAGAGGAAAAGGTAAGCAAAGAGAGAAAAGACACAGTGCTTCCTGGTAGAATCTAGAGATGAAAGGTATTTTATCCTCTGTGATTTTTAACTCTTACTCTTCAAATTTTTCTGCTAGCTGGCACGTGACTTGTCTCTTCCCCCGAGTCCTGGGTGCCTGGATGACACCAGCCCTGGGATATGGAGCTGTGTCCCTAAGCCCTCCCCAGTCTGCAGTGTTAGTTCTAGTTCTGCTGTACCTGGAGCACTACCTTTGCCTAGGGAGGATGATCTGTGTCCTCTTGCAAAAATTTAAGACCAAATATTGCAGAGTGTTGCAGCTGCAAAATCACTTACAGTAAAATAAGGAAATGTGGCTTTTCATCATAAGTGTTTCAAAACTGTGTTCGACAACAGCAGTTACAGACAACTCCACAATGCAAGGGAAATATAAACAGTTGGAAATCTCCCATCATTACATGAGGAATTATCTCCAGCAGTGCGGTTAGTTTATTAATCTTGACAGGTAATGAAGGGGGATTGTGTTGTGAAAAATACATCTATAACAAGATATATTGTTTCTGAGATCAAGTATGTTTACAGCTGGTGCTTAAAAATGCATAAACACTGAAGTGTTTGAATTAACTGAAAGACAAGTAAATGCCAAATCACTGGAAAATATTTTAAAACATCATTGTGGCAGCTGGAAAAGAGAAATCTTTGGAGTCATGTATAAAAGGTAGACCAGTAACTACTTTGTAAATGATTAATCTGTTATCACATCAGTTATTTAACAGGAGATAAAAAGAACTGTGAAGGAGATAAGTAAAAGCAAAATGGAAATCTAGAGGAAGACAATCATATCTTCCTTCTTATTTCACATTTGGTTTTACCAATTTATGTAATCTGATGGGAGATTTAACAAGTTTTGTGAATGATCCTAGTCATCATGTTTAATGTGGAGTCACCAGAGGGTTGAATGCTCCACTAGAACATGGCTTTGAAATCAGGGTGACTTTCATAGGCCAGAAAGGATCATTCTAACATCACGTGTAGTATAACACAAAGCTTCGATTTTCTTACCCCCTTCATCCCTTTCCTCCAAGTCACACTTGGATCTCACTGAAGAACATCTTTGAGTGCACCATACCTGTCTACCTTGGCATAAACTTTCCAGGAAGCAGACAATCCCTTACTTCCTTTGTTGGCCTGTTTCAGTAGAGAATTGCACTTCTTGTTAAAAATGAAGACCTGACTATGTATTTGGTGTGTTTTAGATTGTATCCTTCCACGTTTAAATAAGCCCAGCTGTGCTTATCATCACTTCAAGCTAACTCAGTTGAATGAACATTAAACCAAACAGATGCCTGTCCTTACAGACAATGGCTGCCACATCCAGGTCAAGCTCTGGTATCTGCAGTGATGGATGAGAAGCTGCTAAAAGAGTTAATGAATACATTATGTTGACATGACCGTTGTGATGACTGTTGGGCTATTTGTTTAGTTAAACACTGGGCTGTAAGAAAAGCAAACAAGAAGAAAAGAATAGTCAGAGATAAACCATATCTTAGTAAACATACAAAGGCTGTTACACAACCAAGGCAGAACCAGGGCTTGACCTCCCACTTATCTCCTTCTGAGGAAAGAAGAGCCCAGAAACTGAAAAACAGTTGGGCTTAGAGGATGTTTCCCTTGATCTACAGAACAGATAAATCTCGGGATGGGGAGGAACCAGGCCATGACATAAGCATCTGTTACAGTATTTGTTGTTTAAAGCCCATCTTGTACTTTGCATATGAAAACAAGGCAATGAGCATCACAGAAGAAGAGAGGCTGGTTTAGGTCACTCTCTTGTTTTGAACAATGGCCCAAAGCAAAGGTCTAGGAAAGAAGATAAGGTTAGAGGAATCGTACAGTGACAATTGCTCTAAGAAAAGTCCCAGCTGACAATGGTTTGTGGCACAGGGACTTCCTGAGGTAGAAATGGTTTATATGAGTTTAATATTCCCCATGTATTTCTTTTCAACGTCCTTGTTGGTGTCTTCTTAAACGTGTATACACTTTCAGCAGTCACTATCCTGTGTCAAGGCGTTTCATAACTTACACATTATGTGTAAAAACTGTATCTTTTTGTTTGTTTTGAATCTCCCACTTTCTGGCTTTATTTGAATGTCCTTCACACTTGCATGGGAAAAAGCAGTGAAAAAATGTTTCAACATTTAGTGACAGACGCTTCAGATACTGAGAACAACTTCAAACAAGTGTTTCTGTCCTTCTGAGGGCCTCCAGGCACTATGCAGATACACAGCCAAAAGGTGGAACTGCAGGTTTTGTATTAAGTGAGACCTACTGATTAAACTTAATATATAAAATAATGTAATTTTGGGCAAATCCCTTTTCCAGGAGCCATAAAGACCTGAAACCTGTAGAGAGATACCTGCTGAGAGATCCCCAACAGACGGAGGCTTTGAGAACCATTTTGAGAATCAATCTTTAAGAAGCACTTGGACTGGATAAAGCTGAAAATGAGTTCTTTAATGAACCCCCATCACAATATCACCTGTAAATAAAAACTAAATCCATCATCAAATTGGCAAAGGAGAGAAAATTCTCACTATTTGCCATTTGTTTCTACTACTAAAGTGCAATTTTAAGCTAGTCTTTGGTATCAATTGAAGCCCATGTTTTATGGTGCCAGCAACTGATAAAAATAATAGATCGCTTTCTTTCTCGTGATGTGCCCTCTAACTCATAGATAGGCAGCCAGTGGCTCTTGGTTGTGCAAGCATAACTTTACAAAACTCTGTGAAGTTAGCTCAGATTTCCACTAGTAAAACTGAATTGGTATGGCCAGCTGACTTTGCTCGTATTTTTTTACTCTTGTGTCAAGGCATCACCTTATCTTAATCTTTCGTCAGAGACAATGTGTTCCAAGAGCTGTTTTCAAACTGTAGAATCATTTAACAGGCTGATTAATCAGGTATTCAGACAGCATCTGCAACTTCTGTTTGCAGTAAAGATCTGACATCCCTTTACACTAGTTTTTGTCTAAGAAGAATCCACACTGAAGAATCAATTTTACCTTGGTTCCTAAACTCTCTAATGCAACCTGCAGCTGCCAGATGAAGCAATCCAGTCCCATGTTGATTACAAGGAAATGGTTCCTTCTTTATTTTGTGGGTGAAACCTTTAGCCCTTACAAAAAAACCATATATGGTCTGTTGTCCCACGACAGCTTGAACAAGTCAATGCAGCCTATAATAATTTCCCTGACTTGTATTTCTCCATGCCCGAATGTTAACTTTATAACTAACAAATAACTAACAAAAGCCAAGACATAGCTTATTAAGTGCAATTTCCTCCATCTTTTGGAACATATACTAGTGTGGCATGATACTGCTTTATGAGTATGTGTTGCCTTCATCCCATTTTCTGTCAGTGCTTATGAATTGAATGATAGTTGGATTTTCAGTAGAAATTAAAGAATATATGCTCTGTTGTAAATTGTGGACACTTGTGCTCCCACTGTATTCTGGCACTAGAAAAAAAAATCACAGTGTTTTAGTAATTATTTCTACCATGACACATGAGAATAACACTAGCTTATACTTCATGCTCTTCTCCCTTTCACAAATGAATGATATGGATATTTTGTTCTTTTTCTCATTGACTTGTATCTTATTTAAAGGTAAAGAAAGATAGAATTCTTGTTCTTTTGCCATTCTGGCATGAGTTCATTAGCACTTAATTCCCTTCAGTCAATTTAATAACAACTAACACCAACAACTGACAATAAACAGAGTACTTCTGTTTCCTCGGAGATAGCTAATGATAGACTTAACTGCAGATAGGAGTATGGCTCATTAATGCTCAGCTCATGCTGTTGAATTAAAAAATTGCTTCATCTGTACTTTCTGTACCTTTTTGTGTGGGAATGTAAATTTATAAGCATATGAAGAGTCTAAGGTGACATGGGAAAAAGCCAGTGTGCTATTGATGTGGATGACTGCAAATAGTTCTTTAACCTGTTTGCCTCTGTTTCTTCCTTTTCAGTCTGAAGAATGCCTTTTCTACCTCTGATCAACCAAGGAATGAGGCAAACAAGTGAAGTGTTTCTTTTAATATTTTTTTTTAAGAATTCCTTTTCTTAAGCTGGGCATTGACTTTTTCTGAGCTGAATCCAGTGTGTGGGATCAAAAGAAAGGAACAAAATAATCTTGCTAAATACCACAAGTTTAGGCATACACATTTGAAAAGAGATTTTTTTTCAGAATTGTCACAATCTCACTGTGTTCCCTTCCAAGCTATGGGTACCCCATGGACAGTAATTGTTTTCTGTCTTCACTTCTTCAGCTTTAAGACACTGTTTCCCTCACAGAAGGGAAAAGTTTAAGTAAGCTTAAATGTTCTAAGGTCTGAGATCCTGACCTGAAAGATGCTATGAGAAGGTATAGAATACTTATCTTTGTGGTGCAGTCTGTGTCAGCTTAGATCATGTTTCTGAATTGAAGTTATCCTTGATGAAACAAAGTTTTGGTTCAGAAAAACACATCATTTCAGAGCAGAGGGCAGGAGCATGTGGTGTTCGAAAGCAGTCAAGTTCTCTGATACTTATCAACAGCTACACTTTCTTGGAGAGAAACATGATAAACGAAAATTCTGCACTGCCTTCCAGGAAGGGTTCAGCTCCTCCAAAGAGAAACACAAGTTCAGAAGGAATCACAGATGAGCCAAGGGAAACAGCTGTGGGTAGTTAACATAGTAAGGATTAAGCAGAATAATTGCAAGATGGTGATAGTACAGCTAGATGACTTCAAACTGTCATTTTAATGAAATTCATTACAGCAGAAGACTGGTTCTCTGGGCCCATTCGCCTGCTGCTAGTTTATACTCACATGGCTTCCCACCCCACGAGCTTTCGCCTGGCGTACACTCTCCAAGGAGGCTGGAGGAGATGTGGGGTGGTGGTGGGGAGAAAAGATGGGAGAAAACACTCGAGGGAGGGAGGAAGCATAGCTGTGGAAGCAGCATCACTTCTGCCTTAGTGTGCTCTTTCTAGTCCCATAATGCTCCCTCGTGATGCCCAGGATACTTTCTGAATCCCTTCTCAAATTTGAGATGGAAAAAACACCCAATAAACAGTGAAATAACAACTGTTCTTTGTTTTGTTACTCCTTTCAGACAGTTTAGGCTTTTCTGGCTTTTGGTGTGCTCAGAGAATGGCACTTCTGCTGCAGCCAGAGAGCCAAAGTTCTGAACTTGACATGAAGTGGGTTAATTTTTGCTGCTGAAAATTGTTGAGTGGTTGAAAGCAGAGTTGAAACCATTTAAGTGAATAAGATTTATACTCTGATAAATATTTTGACAGTTTTCAAAAAGTGGTGTCTTCCTTTACATTAGCTTTTCTGTACTTATTTTGAAAGGAAATGGAATATTTGTATTTATCAGTGTTTCTGTCTTAAAAATAAGGCAGACTTTGCTGAACTGCAAACAGTAGGTGAAAATGACAGACGCCTGACACATAATAAAAGAAGTTACGCAGCCCATAATGCCCCAGTATCTGACAGGTCAGCTATTATACAAAGATTAATTTAACTATAAATATTCTTGTTTTGTTTTGCTTGTTTGTTTGTTTAAAGCATACTGTCCCCTCTACTGTTTAAGTATAGAATCTATTCCTCTTTCACAAGATTCAGGATGGAAATCTTTTACTAATGGCTTCACTGGGGCTAGATCTTGGCCCTCTTTTTTACCCTCCCCAGTTAAATCATTATAAATTCCAGTCTGTACCATATAACTGATGGGATGATTTGGGATTTATCCAGCTGCAAATAGGCTGACTCACACTAGTTACAGACATGCAATTTGTATTATTTCTGAACTTTGCCCAAGTGTGAGCAAACACTGCAGAGCAGGTCACTGATGGGACTGGGAGTGAGCACTAGAAACCTTGATGCTCCATATTCTCTCTAATCTCTGTCTAATGCTGTATTCTCTTAAGAGAAAGCACCTTTCTGTACGCAGAGTTCGAAGATATTGCCACTAGTTTGGCATACTTAACCTGAGGTGTTGAAATGGGAATCTGCTTGGGATGTTACTGTACAAGAGCTAAATGTATCTTCTTCCATGGTCTGAATACACTTTTTTACTTTGCTTGTCCTGCGCTTGCTTTACATACACATTGATCTTTCCCCTGTTTTTGTCTGCTCTTTTTAATCCTCCTTTCCTGTATCCTTCAAGTTCAGTAATCATAGTTTACTGGGGTTTTTGCAAACAGTTGAGTGATGATTCGTGTCCTGGAGCTTCCAGGACTCAAGATGGATGGAGCTGCAGTTGCTTGCATACTGCATCAGCTGAACGGTGGTAACCATTTTGGGGAGTGCTCCTAGCCCATTGCAAATGCAAAGAAGAAAATGCTCTCAGTCTGTGATGAAAGACGTTCAAATGAACACATTCTGGCAGTTGCAAGATAGTTTGAAAGTTGTTCCTGGCTTGTTCCTGCAGCTCAGCTGAGACACTGTATTTTGTTGAACTGTGGTAACTGAAGCTGGTGTTTGAGTCTTATGACAGAGAAAGTGAGAGTCAGATGGAGTAAGAATAGTCTAGCAGTTTCTCCAGCAGACTTTCTTACTTGTCAAACCAGAGTACCTATTATGATGAGGGGTGAGCTGAGGACATTTCTGTCTAGTACATTTGTCAATTCGCATAGTGTTTGCATCAGAATTCCCATTTGTTCATCCTTCTCAGAAAATCCTTGAAGCCTCTGTTATTTTCTTATCATTTAATAGAAGGCTCTGCAGTACTGCATGTCCCTTTGAGTCCTCCCCCCTGACAAAACTATTGGGCAGCAGTGGCAGATTTTCTCAACAGATCATCAGTAACAGATAACGGTCTCCTAGGAGGATATACAATTTGGAAGCAGCATCACTGCCATTACGTCAGTCTTTTTGTGGTTCATGCATTTGGATAGCACTAAAAAACATGGTTTTACAGGATGGGTGTAAACATCTATCTGAACTTGCCCATAACACGGCTGTTGTGCATTTTCTGATGAACATGCTTGTGGACAACTGAAGACGGTTCCTTACTTATTTATATATAAGATTAACTTGTTGTGTGATCTTCTGTTACAGCAATTGGCAGCTTTGAATGTAATTCTTTCTGAGTATTGCGGTTTGTTAAATGATCCCTTTGTTAGAAGTCTTGTGAGGGAATGCAATGTTAGTTTAGAAAAGAACTGACTAGCTGAAAGACTCAGTTTTGTCTCTGTTGACTTTATTGGGCCTAAATCTGTGCTGCACTGCTGAATGAAATAAATGCTTGAAATAGTCAGCCTGCTACTTTGATGTACTGTATGCAGCTTAGGTGAGTAAAATGCAGTATCTGTTCAATGTGACAGATGCCATCTAAATGTCTTATTCTTAAGGACAAGGGAGCTGTCAGAGTGTGATTCCATGTCCCTTACTATGTGGCTGCATTTAGGTACTTATATTTAACTTGCTGCCTGTTTTCTGATACACCCATGTGATTTTGGATCCTGAGATACTACATCAAAGGGACTGTGATGTGAATACAATGAATATAATATGTTATTATATTACCTGAAAAATGAGTAAGGTGATTGTACAGCACTGAAGAGGCTAAACTCTGTCATTTGATGAAGGACAGGAAATACAAATCCAACCCCTCTTTTTCCATCCATTGTTACATGAAACCTTGAGAATCCCAGGAAAGATCCGCATTCCTTTTGTTTTTAAACCCACACTTTTTGTTGCCCCTGTGCTCATCCTCCCACCACCCCTGCGTCCTTTGCTGTGGCCCTGAGCATGCAGTTCAAGGTTAGTGTGGTACTGGTGACAGGCAAACAGCCTGAAAGTTGGCACTTCTCTATTTTATTGGTTTGTTTAGACAGTGTGTCTAAATCAGTCAACTGTAAATTGATTTGTCTACTGTCCCTGTTCTTCAGGTCAAATTTTCACAAAAGGCAATAATTTATCAACCGTATTGGCTAACCAGGGAGTTCCCAGTTGACTGAAGGTGACACCCATCTACAAGAAGGGCCAGAAGGAGGATCCAGGGAACTACAGGACTGCCAGTCTTACCTCAGTGCCAGGGAAGGTTATGGAGCAGATCATCTTGAGTGCTATCACACATCGTGTACAGGACAACCAGGTGATCAGGCCCAGGCAGCATGGGTTTATGAAAGGCAGGTCCTGTTTGATTAACCTGATCTCCTTCAATGACAAGGTGACTCACCTAGTGGATGAACAAAAGGCTGTGGATGCTGCCTACCTAGACTTTAGTAAAGCCTTTGACACTGTTTCCCACAGCATTCTCCTGGAGAAACTGGCTGCTCACGGATGGGCATTCTTTATTCTGTGTGGAAAACTGGCTGGATGGCTGGGCCCAAAGAGTGGTGGTGAATGAAAGTAAATCCAGTTGGTGGCTGCTCACAAATGGTGATCCCCAGGGCTCAGTACTGGGGCCAGTTCTGTTTAACATCTTTACCAATGATCTGGATGAGGGGATTGAGTGCTCCCTCAGAAAGTTTGCAGATGACACCAAGCTGGGTGGGAGTGTTGATCTGCTTGAGGGTAGGAAGGCTCTGCAGAGGGATCTGGACAGGCTGGATCGATGGGCCAAGGTCAACCGTATGAGGTTCAACAAGGCCAAGTGCTGGGTCCTGCACTTGGGTCACCACAATCCCATGCAATGCTACAGGCTTAGGGAGGAGTGGCTGGTAACCTGCCCGGCGGAAAACGGACTTGGGGGTGTTGGTTGACAGCTGGCTGAACATGAGCCAGCAGTGTGCCCAGGTGGCCAAGAGGGCCAACAGCATCCTGGCTTGTATCAGGAATAGTGTGGCCAGCAGGAGGAGGGAGGTGATCGTGCCCCTGTACTCGGCACTGGTGAGGCCGCACCTGGAGTACTGTGTTCCATTTTGAGCCCCTCACTACAAGAAAGACATTGAGGTGCTGGAGTGTGTCCAGAGAAGGGCAACAAAGCTGGTGAGGGATCTTGAGAACAAGTCCTATAAGGAGTGGCTGAAGGAACTGCAGTTGTTTAGTCTGGAGAAGAGGAGACTGAGGGGAGACCTCATCGCTCTCTACAACTACCTGAAAGGAGGTTGTAGTGAGGTGGGTGTTGGTCTCTTCTCCCAAGTAACTAGTGATAGGATGAGAGGCAATGGCCTCAAGTTACATCAGGGGAAGTTTAGATTGGATATTAGGAAAAATTTCTTCACTGAAAGAGTTGTCAAGCATTGGAACAAGCTGCCTGGGGAAGTGGTTGACTCACCAACCCTGGAGGTATTTAAAAGCTGTGTAGATGTGGTGCTTAGGGACATGGTTTAGTGCTAGACTTGGCAGTGTTAGGTTTACAGTTGGACTCAATGATCTTAAAGGTCTTTTCCAACCTAAATTATTCTGTAATTCTATGATTTTAATAGTTTATGGTTCAGTGTTTTAGTACTTACCCAGAGTAATGCAAGACTATGTTAAGCGATCCACAAGGGCCGTGTGAACATAATGGTATTTACATTCAGTACAGCACGGTGTTGTGATAGAGGTGAGGCAGAGTCTGGAAGAAAGAGGGCTGTGTTAATTCTGAACTGTGCCCAGCAGCACTAGTTGGGATGTTGAATGGGCCAGCTGCGGCCGTATTCATAGCTGGTTCCAGAACAAGCTCAGGTATTTTTGCACTGCACTCTGAAGACTTATCTTGTTTCTAGTTGCAAAAATATCACTCATGCTGAAACAAATTAAAGTGTCTAGAAAATTCTTTTGTTCTCTTTCAAATTACGTACTTTGAAACAAAATACCTGAAGGCTTGAGAATGAATCTCAGTAAAGAGTTCATGTAGTTGATACTTGTACTCCAAGAGTATGAAAACCAGAATCCTTGCTGCAAGCAGTGCAGCTAGTTGTCTACTGATGACCTGCCCCTGATCACCGCAAGGTAATTATCCTTATTTAGCTTCACATGTTAAGTTGCAAATCTGATTAAATATGAAGAAAACCAAGATTTATTTTTATGACAACATCTAATTGATTTATTTTGTTTTGTTCTATTTGCAGCTCCTCATGTGCAAAGTAATTCCAGATAGAAGTGAAGGAAACTGCAATTTGTGCCAAAGAAAACAGAAGACTAAGTAATACTGACGATCCTGGCCAGGCCAGGATAGGCTTTGGCACTTGATGGTTGAGTTTAATTCAACAAACCCATAACGAAACTTTCATTAATCCACAATGAATACATAGATTTGCAGGGGCACTGTCTTTTCTATCATTTTATTGATTTGGTAGGTTCTGATAAATGAGAAGTGTCTGGTATTTTTGCTATTATATTTGTTGCACTACTTCTGGTGCAACATAGTTTCACTAAATTCTGTTAGGAGCTATTGTGACTCCGAGACAAGTGACTTCTTTCCTTTCGTATTTGCTCCTTTACTTGCACGTACAACTACTGAGAACTAAGATTATGTGAGAGTAGTTTGAAGTGCTCAGAGCAATCTGGAAGAAGCAAGAGATGACCCTGGGGGTCAGCAGCGGTTTTCTAAGCTCTGTTGTGTCTCTGCTTCTTTCTATCCTACCAGCATTCACTTGTCCTCTAATCTTCGCTTTGGTGGCTGTGACAGTAAGGTCCTGTCTTTAACAGGAAACAAAGACACACATAATTTGTGGTCTTATGGATGAAATAAGGATGAAGAGTCAAAGCAGAGAACTGAGGGTAAAGGCTCTGAAGGCAAGTGTGGCCTAGTGCCACAAACATGAAAGTTTATCGCCATTTGAGAACCTATTGGGTCATTTGTCTTGTGTCCATCTTCAGCTTCAGAAAGGAATGGATCTTCTCTAGACCCTGTAGTCCCCCAGGGACATGTTGAGAAGGTGGGACACTCTGGGGCACCCTTAATGGCACTAAGGGCCAGCTGAATCCCACTCTGTATTGTCTGACAAAGGGGGCCACAAATTCTGTTTTTGAAACCTTGTCTGGAGGTATAAAGTGTTATATTTGAATTTCAGACTATGCCAATTTGTTATTATATCTATTTTCTGTCCAAAGTTTTCTGGACAGAACTGCCTTTCTTGGTTTTTAAAAAGACCTGTTTATTCTCTCTGTTATGGCACAAAACTCTCTAGTAAATCCACAAAATGAATGCACACATGCTTTGTCAAACCTCATAGCAATCTCTACTTTTATGATTATGGTAGATAAAACATATCTTTGGCCTAATACAGTTAAGATGACTGTAGCCATCTTATATTAGTGTACTTGCTTCAGGTAAGAAAATTTAATCATAAACATATACTTATATCACACCCACTGTGTGTGTGAAATGTGACAAACATAAGCATCCCTCCTCACAATAAGGAAATTGGTGAGCAAAACAACTCAGAATAGAAACTTAGGTCTCTCAAGTGTTAACTCTTTGAGAATGTTTCCTAAGCTTCGATACATATATTCAAAGATAGATGCCATAGTGATCCAATATGAAAGTCAAAACAATTATTCGAGTGCCTTTTTGTGGCCTGTACCACAAGGTAACACAGAGCCTTTCTAGCAAACCTTTGTTCTCAAGCTCTTTTTTCCTGAGAAGTTTAGGTGGTTATCAGCATGGTGAGACAGAATTTTAATCATGTGACCTGTAGCTGGATCTGCATACAAAATTTATACTCTGCTTATAAAATAATGCTTATAAATAATAGTTTATATATATTTATAATGCTTATAAAATACTGAATATGTATACAGCTTTCTAGTTTGTGTTTTGGATTTTTTTTCAGTGGATACTGTAGTGCTGCATAGGGCTGGCTGGAAAACAAGAAAACTTTGTTGGAAAAACAGTACAATTTGAAAGAAAAAAATGTTTAGGTGTGATATGAAACAGATCTTTAAAATTTATTACTGAAAAGAATGGAAACGACTTTTTTTTCTGCTCAAGACTAGGTAGAAGTTCAGGTGCACTCCTGAGAATGCTCTCCTAAAACCGTTTTCTGAACTGAGTCAGACTTGGACTTGTTCAGTCGGGGACTGTGACTAGCTTACAGTTGGAGTACGTTGGAGTGGATCTCCCTGATTTTTTCTTTATTGATTCAAATAGATAATTTGAAACCACAGTGTCTCACCAATGTCTTGTTTTATGCAAATGTGTGTTATATGACTCTCCTTCACAAAAAACACTCTGACAAAAAAAGTAATGTTTCCTAAGCTGCCTAGAACAGAATGCATACACAGGTCTGCTGTAATTTCTCCACAACAGTGTGCTGACTTCCCAGGCAATGCTGATAGAGTAATTCTTCTTCTTCTTGGGTGGTTCAAGTTCACTGACTTTGAGTTTTACAATACCACCTGAGGCATGCAGTAATCATACCAACATGCACAGTCTGGAGTGTATTATTCCTTGATTGTTGACTTTTAGCTGTATGGCTGGAAAATCAACAGATCAGAATCGATCAGAATCTGTTCCAAAGAATTCTAACTCACCTTCAAATGTTTCTTTTAAATTTTTTTTAATTTTGAAGATAATAGGATCCCCGGTCTTACTACTGAGAATACTTTTGTTATGAAAAATAATTTGTTATTATTATTATAATATATTATAATTATTATAATATTAGTCTGCAAGGACTAGTAATATTCAAATATCATACGGTAAGAGCACCAGTCGTTTGGGAGTGCAAACCCCAACACGGCACTTGGAAAAAACCCCACAAATTAAATGTAGAGTAAGTGATTTATTTTTTGAATGTTTATTGTGTCTGAAGGGACACAGTGATGCTTTTAAACTTAATTGAAGCTCTGAGATAGACAATCTGAGAAAATTAGAAATCATTTTTTTACTGTGCTAGGATTCTAGTGTCTATTGAAATTAGTGCTTTTATGAGTTTAATTTGGCTTTCATGAAGAAGAGGGTATTGGAATGCACACTATGTTCCCATAGCATGAGATATTCCTGTACAACCCTGTAGATCAGCAGTCATATCCAGTGAGACCTGGATGGAGGCTGGGCTGATAGGCTTATGCTACACTTCCTACAGTGAATAACAAATGAAACAGTGTAGAAGATTTTTGTGGTATGCCTGTAGAGGGGCAGAGAGTAGGAAAAACACTAAAACCACTGGGAGAGATTAAAAGAGGGGGAAACCAGCTCATTTAGTTGGGAGGTCTGTCTAGTTGTGAATGTCATTTTATTTTAAAGATACAATTTCAAATGGAAACTTTGAATCTGGAGAAGGCAGTTGATTTTGTGGTAAAGGCTTCGTTAAAAGTGTTTTTCATAAAACTGGCAGAGTGTCATCATCCAATGAGTGGCTGCTACAGAGCAACAAACTTTTACACTGAAGCTTAGACGAGGAGGAACTTCGCAGGCTGAACACATAGCAAAAAGATCAGAGGAAAGTTTGAAAGGCAATTTTGTTCTCTGAGGAAGGGTCTAAACACCTGGAGGAAAATAAGAGAGAGGCAGGCATTATTAAAATCTTGTTCAGATCTGTCTCTCAAAGCTGCAGGAGTAAATCTGGAACTGTTAAGTTTAGAGGGGGAGAGCCAATAGAAAGCATAATGGTGAACTGTGAGTTTCTTCTGTGTTCTCTTTGTTGGCTTTTAAGTGCTTTTCCCCGGATAAGTTTTGAATTGAAAGATGCTTGGTTGAAAATTGGAAATAATGAGAAACACCCCATGCCTCCCCAGATGTTGTTAGCAAAAATCTGTTGATGTAAAAGATCTGAAAAGAATACAAGATCTGTTAATGCCAGCTTCTGTTCTCACTGCTGAGCTAAAACTCAATAGGTTAAATGCTATAAATCCTCATGATTTAGAAAAGTAATTGCTATCTTTGTGAAAAAAATTTTCTAGAGGAAGTTTGTGTCATGAATTTGCATTAGGAGCCTTTACATTGCAGTATATAATACTTTACCACTGACAGAGATAAGCTGGAGTAAAGTAGTTCCTTCTGTGAGCTTTGTCAGAGTCTTACTCCAAGGCATTCAAGACTACTCATGACAATTCTCTTTGCGTTAAAAATTTGATAGCTGCCACTTTCCTGCAAAATCATATCATTTGATCCAGTAGTCTCTAAGGATAAGCTTGTGCACATACTACCTCTGCAGATGAGTTATTTCTTTCACTTTGCTGTAGTGCATGTCCCCATAGGCTCTACCTGCTATTACACTTTCATATGCAGTACAAACAAGACAAACTCTTTAGACAAAGAACCTCATAAAGTACAACAGAAAAAGAAATAATCCTGATTCTGTATCCCGAAAAGTCCTGGGACAACCTCCAAAGAGACCAAATTCCAAAGATGGGGCTTTCCACTCATACATTGCACCTCATAATTTCCAGAGCAACCAAACCAAGACTTTATGTTGACCTGCTTACTTTCTGCAGGTAATATGTTACTGAAACTGCCCAGCTGTTTCTAATGTTTCGCGATATCTCTTCGGGGCATTCAACATCTGCTTTGGCTTACAAAATACTTGCTCATTTTCTAAAATGAAGTAAGTTCAACAGACTCTTTTGGGTACAATAAAGTATTGCATCCAAAAAGTTAAGGCAGTAACTTAACATTGCAGAGTCAAGCCTTCTGAAGTAAAACCAATTGCATTAAATAAGACAGTTTCTTCAGCCTTAATTTGCCTCTTGTGCATATGTGCAAAATAATCTTTAATCGTTTAATCATGTACGCTCCCAACCAGGAAGGCCTATCCTGATTCCACAGCAGCACTCAGCTCCCTTCTGCCAAAGTATCAGAGAGGCAGCACACGGCAGTGGTATTATCACCAGAAAATCTGGTGGCTGTTGCAAAGTAGAGTATTGCCAACTCCACAAGAATGAAATTGTAACAATCACGAGAGAGAGCACTGAAAGCAAATACAACCCTCGCAGATCCACCGGTTTGTGCGTCTAACCTAAGCCTCCCCTTTTTGGGTAGAGCTGGCTCTGAGTCTGTCTTGGAGCTCCCTCTAGTGCTTTACTGGTCCAGTGAAACTAATATTTAAAGTAACAGGAGAGGTCGAGAAGAAAAGGCTATTTTGGAGTAAGTCTCCATAAATAGAGGTAACTACAACAAGTCTGTGCATCCTCAGATTTCAATTATTTTACCTGAAATTTATGAGCTGAATTCCTATGTTAAAAAAATTAAAATAAGAAAAGACTTTTTTCTTTTGTGTGATGACCATCTGTTTTTTTCTGGTACGACAAGGACACATTTTAATCTCAAACTGTAGTATTGGTAACTGAAGCTGTAATAAAACAGTTTCAACTTGGACCTATCTGATAGTTGTAATACTGAAGTCATGCACTAATCTTTTCTGTTGTGTTCAGGTTTTGGGCTCCATACTACAAAGAAGATATTGAGGTGCTGGAGCATATCCAAAGAAGAGCAACTATACTGGTGAAGGGTCTGAAGAAAAAGTCCTGTAAGGCTTGGCTGAGGGAATTACAGTTGTTTAGTCTGGAGAAAAGGAGGTCGAGGGGAGACCTCATTGCTCTCTACAAATGCCTGAAAGGAGGTTGTAGCGAGGTGGTTGTTGGTCTCCTCCCAAGTAACAAGTGATAGGACAAGAGGAAGGAGCCTCAAGTTGTGCCAGGGGAGGTTTAGATTGGATATTAGGAAAAATTTCTTCACTGAAAGGGTCGTCAAGCATTGGAGCAAGCTGCCCAGGGAAGTGGTTGACTCACCATCCCTGGAGGTATTTAGAAGATGTGTAGGTGTGGCACTTAGGGATATGGTTTAGCGCTGAACTTGGCAGTGTTAGGTTTATGATTGGACTCAATGATCTAAAGGGTCTTTTTGAACCTAAATTATTCTGTGATTAAAAGAAGAAGTATTTAAAATAAATTACTGGGATTGCTTTGCTCTACTTTCATGGTTTCTTTGGTGATTCCACAAAACTGCTGAATCCTTAAAGGCTCTTGTTTCGTACTGAAGGCTATGGGATAAGTGCAAAGTTGTCCGCTATAAGGACCCACACTGTAGCAAGTCTGAGGAGACTAACCGAGATATTTCAAACTGCACTAACCTAAGATCAATTGGTCTCCAGTTAGCCATTATGATGTCTTTCAATTTCTCCTTGTGCACCATAGTCTTCATTCAAACAGTGTTGCATATCATTTGGCTTCAATGACAGAAAAGGACAGTCTTCTATGAAGACTGCAGCAGCTTGCTTTTTATTTGCTTTTTATCTCGTGGAAACTGTCCAGTTTCTGCAGCTTGGTGTTCAAAAAAGGCTAATAATTTGCAACCATTGCAGCTGAATATGTTGCCATTTTGATGGATGAAAAGAGAATTTTTCCACGTGTTGTGGGACTAGATACTTTATGAGAGTATCTGTTGACTTAAATCAGTGGGACCATGTATTGTGAACTGATGTTTGGAGCAGAACTCATTTGTACATATTTGTTTATTTTCTTTGGGAACATTAAACACAAAGTATCTGTTGGTTCAGAATTTGGCTTCATGTGTTAGTGATAGCTGGAAAATGAAAAACCTCTTTCCAAGGTAAATGGTTTTCACCAAAGTGAATTGTTATCCAGGAATCTGAACCAGCAAATTCTTTCTGCTAGCATTCTAGCATTCCTGGGGAACAACAGTAAAACCTGCACACACAAGGAAAATAAAAAAGAAAATAAGTAGAAAGAGTGAGCATGATGCTTTTGGCACTTCATTTTGTAATTTATTATTCTCTTGTCAGCTTGAACCTGCAGATATTCCTGTCAGTGTGCTGGTATGGGGCACCTCATTCAGTCTGTCAAGTCTTCTGCATTTCAACAACAGCTTTCAGAGGGCTGACCATATGTTTGGATCCCACCTGCAAAACTTCAGTTCAATAAACAACGGTCTCTTGAGAGATAATTGTCTGCAACATGAGTTATGATGAACACTAAGCCAAATGCAGTGTAACTCCATTGCATTTGCAATGCAATCTTATGCTGTAATATGAAGTATACAGGGGAAATCATAAGATGTGCTGAAACTCACATCCCTATTGAGGAAATAATACTTTTTGGATAATCCTGAATTTCAACAATGAATCACAGAATCACAGAATGGTAGGGGTTGGAAGGGACCTCTGTGGGTCATCTAGTCCAACCCTCCTGACGAAGCAGGATCACCTACAGCAGGCTGCACAGGACCTTGTCCAGGCGGGTCTTGAATATCTCCAGAGAAGGAGACTCCACAACCTCTCTGGGCAGCCTGTTCCAGTGCTCCATCACACTCAGAGGGAAGAAGTTCTTCCTCATGTTCAGACAGAACTTCCTGTGCCTCAGTTTGTGCCCATTGCCCCTTGTCCTGTCACTGGGCACCACTGAAAAGAGCTTGGCCCCATCCTCCTGACACCCACCCTTCAGATATTTGTAAGCATTTATTAGGTCCCCTCGCAGCCTTCTCTTCTTCAGGCTGAACAAGCCCAGCTCCCTCAGCCTCTCCTCGTAGGGGAGATGTTCCAGTCCCCTCACCATCCTCGTAGCCCTCTGCTGGTCTCTCTCCAGTAGCTCTTCATCTTTCTTGAACTGGGTACACATACGAAGTACACATACGAAGTCTTTCCTGCTATGTATTACTGTGGGCCAAAGAACTATAATGAGTTTATCACAAGAAACAGGGTAATTTCTGTGTCCTCCATCCCATGTTCATTCTACTCCATCAGAATGGCTGTGAAGGACTAAAATCTCTTTGTCTTCGCAATGATTTTGGCTGATCTTCATTACTGAGACATATGTCTGCTTGCCCCCTCTGCATCAGAGAGGTTTGTAGCTCACCAGGCAGACAATTTACCATCTTTTTTCAGAGCCACAAGAGGTATCTTTACTTGTAGACTTCAGTTGCCAGTTGGAAGTAGATTTCTGTTTTTTCTATCTTGCCAGCTGGACAGGGAAGTCACAACATAGCACAGGTGTAAAAAAAACGTAAAATAAAACGAATCCGAAAGAGTTCCTGAAGAAAAGTAACATCCCTTGAAATGAAGGCTGGCAGAAAGCTTGAACCCTGCTGCTAGAGCTGGAATGGGTACAAGCCTGCTCTAGGAAGCTGGGGATGAGGCCGAAGTCAGATGTTTCTGAGGAGTCTTGCTTGGAACTGAAAGGTAAATGTTTTTGCTACTGATAGAGTAGCAGTCTTCTGCTGTAGGGTGCAGAACACGGTGTGCAGTATTTGGGAATGATCAGCCTGCAAATCCACCCATGAATTGGCCAGTCATTCTGTTTATATGCAGGATTTTTGTTTGTGACTTCCTTAACAGATTTCTGCTTCACAGTTATGTGAATGGAAGCACTAAAGTTGCTAATTAAGGCAAGGCTGACTCGCAGTAACCTTTCAAGCTGTCGTTTTGAATTATATTCAATAAAGTCTTATTCATGAAATATTTTTCTCATGTCTTGGCTTCTACACTGACTGTAGGCTAGCAAGAATTGTCATGTTTTCTGTCCTAAACTGCTGTTTCAGATTTTGTTCATCCATAAAGCAAAAAATGAAACATGGTAAAGTTCATTACGGGGAACTTTAAGAAAGCAATTGAATAGTGCTTCCATCTGATGCTTACTACCTTCTTTCTTGGCTGTTAAATATTCTGGTTCAAGTTCATCTGAAAAGAAAGACATCCATCTTTATCAGATGTTGCTGAAAGGAATTAGAGTTATTGCTGAAATTATGATAACTTCATTGAACGCAGTGGCAAAAAAATGGTTGTGTTCCAAGAACTTAATGGCATCATCTATCACACAGGATGCTAATCTGTCTTGTAACATTTCAAGCTTGTTCTGCTAAAGCTTGTTCTTCTTATTATTACCTGTAAGATTTCCTATTTCCTTCTCGCATATGGAAAGAAGTGGGTACTTCTGATATAGGACTTCTCTGACCTATTTTAGATCCTTATTTTGGGGTAAGATGATCATGCCATTGCTTCTGGTTACTTAGAGTCCCTTCACTTTGCTGAAAGCTACATTAAATAACATAGATCTGTCTGTCCAGTGTAAATTAGCAATAAAAACATGTACCCAAACACACTATAGGGCCCACTGAATTAAAATTTGAGTGGGACTTTCATCTGGAATAATATTTTTTTTCAGGCTCAATGTCAACTTTTCAGTTGTATGTCTTCATCTCATCCCTGTTTCTCCTAGGCAGTTTTCATTTTTAAATAGTGGAATGCAGTTTATGTAGTGTCATTTATGGAAGGACAACTTTCCATGGTTGTGTACCATACGTTGTTGGTCCAATTACTTCGAATTTAAAGAAGATATTTGACATTTGTTCCTTTGGAATAACTTTTCTTCACAGTGGTTTTCCTAACGTTGCTTATAAATGTTCTACTGAGCACAGTCTAGAACATGTGAATCCACCTGTCTCCCAGATTTCCTAAACAAGCTTGTAAAACCAGGCTTTCTCTTCTTCTCTTTCTGACCTTGTGAATTTTGATGCTTGCCCATTGTATAGTCTAAAATGCAATGGAAGAGTTGGGAACAACCTCTTGTAAAACATACTGTATGTAGTCTGGTTTTCACTGAGAAAATATAATTACATATAGTCATGACAAATGAGGAATAACTCATGTGGTGGGTTTTCTTGCCAAAGTAGTGGCAGTAATGTTAATTCCTATGATAACCTTGTGTAAAAAGTGTCTTGAGATGATATCCCAGGTGATAAAGCTGATGTCTCCAATGCTCAACTAGCAAGTAGGAGTGGAGAAAGGGGGCTAAAAGTAATCCTTAATCCTTAAACATGTAAAGGGAAGTAGTGGCAGAAGGGACATTTGAATCCCTCATTGCCAGCAATATGCCCCTGCAGCAAAGGCGGCCAACAACCCTTCCAACTGCAATGATTCTGTGATTCATTCGGATCATCCATAACAGATATATTTTTATATACATAATTCACCTTTAAACATAGATAGAAACAATGGAAAACATATACAACTATATGTATGTGAATGAAGAAATAATCACACAGATGCGTAAAAGTTGATTAGATTTACTTCAGGAACTTATTTTGGAATAGGAGAAAAGCTTTTAAATCACAAAAGGTCCCCAAAAACCCAACAACTCCAAAAAGAAAGTATAAACTGACTCTTTCCATAGTGACCCAGAGCTCAGATTTAAAAACAAATTATCCAGAGTGAAAACTTATAAATGGAATAAAGGCTAAGGAAGAAGTTTAACTGGTGGTAAAAGAGACAGTCAGCTAGGGGTGGTTCGGTCTGTCAGAATAACAGACCATCATCCACATTTTTGTGTGCGTGAGATGCAAGGAAACATAGTTTTAATGCCTCAGTCTACTTATTGACCAAGCTGTTTATTATTACTTATCCTAAACTTTTGCTTCTGGGATTTCCTTACCTCTGTTAGCAAATACAATCCAGAATTAAACATTTGTACCTCATTTTCTCAGAAAATGCCTCAGGAAAATGATCATGTATCTGTAATCACAGCAAGGGTGGATGTGGCTGTGTGTACACACACCAAGTAGTCTCTGTAGCTGTGTATTTCTTTTCCTGTGGCTGGCACTGTGGTAGATTTTTAATCCCATAATAGATTTATGTGTGGTTAAATGCCATCTAATCATTAAACACAGTATGTTCTTCCTCCTTGACTGCCAAGTAGTGCATTTCCTCTGAAACACACCCTCATGATGCACACATTATTCATGCACAATGGTGCAGGAGGGAACAAGTCAAAAGAAGTAAAAAGTCTCCCAGTCTCTCTGTGCTAAGAAGTATGGAACGAGGGAGTGGCAGTAATGCAGGCTAGCAAGGGTTCTTGTGAGTCAGTAATTGTCACTTGTTGTCACAGAAGACATTATCATATGAATCCTTTCATGATCACAAGTAAGACAGAGGAATTGCCATAGAACTGGGAAATGAAAGAGCTTTGTCAAGTCTATGGGCTTTAAAGCTGCAAAAATATTTTTGCTGCTTTCCACTCGCTCTGATTTTAGTGTGAGATTTTGTGGACAAAGGTGTATACAATCTATAGGAACCTTTTCTCCAAAGCAAATGAAGGCACTTTAAACCAGTTATCCCACGGCTTAAATGCCAAGGAACTCGAATTTCTGGAATGCAATGCTTGAGTAAATAAATTCAGAAAACTGGAAATAATTTGGAGTTAGAGATTTGAAATGTAACCATAGCTTCTGAGCAAAAGGTCAGCAAGGTGGTGAGAATTCTTCCCAAGTCCACTAAACTGCCCAGTCTTATCCATAAAGCTGATCCTGCTTGTTTAGCATACTAAAGAACTTCAAACAAACCAGCCCTGTCAACCTAGATTGACCATGACCAACAAGGATTGAATTAAGTTTTCAATTAAGAAAAATTGCTAATGTGCATGATCAGATATCCCCTCAGAGCACTTTGCTGCAGCCCACTGTATCTGTTACATCATCCATGACCAGGCAGTTCAGCCAAGATACCTGCATGGTAGCCTTGCTTGGGGGAATGCTTATAGCAGATGGTTGGATGGCATTAGCAAATGGAGACCTAAGCACCTTCTCCTCTTTAACAAATGCCGTGAGAGTGCCATCAGCCAATATTTAAGCAGCAGCAACTTTGAGCTTTCCATCTATCTATTCCTGGTCTATAGGCCGGATATTTGTAGACAAGCTTTACGCGAAAAATGAAACCTCCTGGGACTCCTAAATGCTGCCATTGGTCTTGACCAAAATTGCCAGCTTTTTAACAATCCCTAATGAATAGTCAGTTAATTACTAAATTCTGTTAAATTTCAGCCATGTCTGGCCAGAACTTTAGATACAGCCACATAAGGAATATGAAAGATTTTGGAACCTGCAGAACATAGATTTGTAAAGGGACAAAATACATGGTTTTAAATCATTCCTTTGAAATACATGTAAAGTCCAATTGAATCTCAGATTCATTTTTAGGAAGCTAGTTGCTTGCCAGTTTCTCCCCCCTTCTTGTCTTTCATTTTTTAAAAATTCTTACGAAAGAAAAATACTTGCCTCAGTATTAAACTTCTTCCTGTGTCAGAAGGGAGCTAAAGGGTCTTTAACAGATCTCAGAAATACCTGAAAATAGGACAACAGCTCTTGAACTGTATTGGAGCAAGTCCATCTGCAGTTGGATGCAATATGCTGTCTCACGGATGCCAAAAAAAGGCAAAAATTCCCAACATAAACCAGAGGTGAGTGCCAGTATTCCAAAATGAAGCAAGCTGCATGAAACATTTAGAGTGCATTTTTTGAGACACGGTGTCAAAGGGAGATCTCATTACAAACAAATGAGGATAGGCAAACAAAAGAGGCTCAGTTTCATTCTGTAAAAGCAAAATATTTACAAGCAAATGTTCTGCCCTTGTGAAATGTGGAGCCTGTAACGATTTCAATAGCTTTCTGCTTTATAACAATAGTTTCCCTTAACAAATTCTAGACTGAAAAACTGAATGTTTATGGGAAAATATCTGATTCACCAAAGGCTTATATCACATCAAATTCATCCTGTGCGGTAGGCCAGTTGTTGGAACAGATAATGGGTGTAGCCAGGAAGACTGGAGAAGGCATCAAGCCTGGGAAAATCACAGGAAAACAAATGGATCAACAACCTGTCTGTCTAACATTTACAGTGTGGACTCTTTTGCCCTTAACACAGTAGGAGATCTGGCCCATTTCCAGTGGATACAGATATCAGTTGGACTTCACTCTGCTCCATTATACTCTCTGTTAATTTTCTTAATATAGACAGAATCTCTGAGTGCTACTGAGCTTTAAGGTACAGATCTCCTGGTGTCAGGTAGCATGGAAAAAGGAAGGAAGGAAATATCTCCATGGCTACACTTGTTTGCTTGCTGATGATTTGGTTGGATTTTGAAGTAGCAGAAGCAGAGTATGCGTCAGTCCTAAACCTGAGCTCACATACAGCTCCTGACATGCAACAGACCTGAAGTGCTACGAAGGTGATATTTACCTGATGTCTTTGAATGGAATAGCTTGACTGAGCCTGAGAAATCAGATGAAGGTTGGAGATCCAAGCAAACATGGAATGACAGAGGGCTGTTTGAGCAAGGATTAACATCTTGAACTTTCTCCATGATCTTAAAAGCCAAATAGCAAACAAGCAATCCCTAACATAGAGAAGGAAAACCTTTCAACAGACGGTGTCTAAAGCAGGTTTAAGATGTCCAAACCCCATCTCTGCAATGCATGGTAGAATGTATGCAAAAATGTTGTGGTAATTGCAGGTGAAATAGACAGCAAGGGGCAAAGTAAAATCGCCAAAGAATAAAAAAGAAATCTTTAGACAAGAAGATGAGTTACAATATGTATAAGCAATTTCTTGATCCTTAAAGAAAAGGAAGTGACAAAGTTCTGAAATGTAAAGTGAGGTAAAACTAGGTTGGATCACTACTTGCAGGTGAAGAACCAGGACTAAGATACAGGGAGAATGGCATGGAAAATGTGAGGAGTAAGAGTGTGGACTACTGTATCACAGAGAAGTTCCACCAATAAGCTTCAGGGGATAGGCTTTGGGAAGAGAAATTGTCCATGGTCAAGATTTGAGAATACATTGTAGGTAGGTATTGGTGCCAGAAAGGACTGGGGAACAGGAAATTTTTAAAGCAGAATATTTTATACACCCTAGTTGATTTTATGAACTTCTAACTTCATTCAACAAGAAGGCTCAATGAGGCAAAATTAAATTTTCAAGATCCTTGAAGCTCTCCAAAAACGTATTTTACTCCCAGTACACTAAAAATTTTTGGCTGAGTTTGGTTGTCCAAGAAGAATCATCTAGTGCTACTGATGTTTGGCACCCAGCTGTTGGTTTGGGTCTCCTGTGTCTTCTATGTACGATTTTTCCATTTTGTGAAGATGTCCCAGACACTTCAGGAGGTCTCAAATGGTTGTAGATAGGTGTTCAGGCAAACTAATTGAAATGTTCCTCTTTCACGTCCTTTTTAGTCTCTCCTTGGAATTCTCCTCCATGTTAAACTGGTTTGCCACCGTTTTGCAGCAGTGTCTCTATTTCAGATGTCATTTTCCCCATCTCTCAATCTTACGGCACATTCCTACATGTTGTCTTTCTTTAAAATTTGTCTTAGTTTAGTTCTGTCTTCTATCCTGCTGCAGTTGGAAATCCTCTCATTCTGTGAGCATCAACATGTTGCATCGTCAGTGTCCAACCATGAATATGCTTCTTCCACAGCGTCTGATGGTGAAAATGTCCCCAAGTAACTAGTCCATAACCCAGCATCATGCTGGAAAACTATGTGGCACCTAGTCACCCTGCTTCTACTCCCTCCAGAAACAAATGCTGAGTGTGGTAATTATATGGGTTTGGACACACAACGCTCTACAAACAGTGCTGTTCAATGAGTTCTCAAGAAATAGAGTAACTCCCAGCAGATTCAGGAAACTTCTTTAATAGCAGCCAAGGATGGGGTCAAATCATGCACGGGCATGCAGAATAAATCCCCAGAGACAAGTTTTTTTCTGAGTTTTTAAGGCTCTTTTAGTTTTCCGTCAAGAGAATTATATCAGTTTGTTTATACAATAGATATACACTAGAACAACTTAGATACATTCATATTGACACAGTGTCCTAACACCTTACCAATTGCTAGTATGGACTCTGAAATTTTAACCATAAAAGCAACATGTAAGAATTACAGCTCTGTTCTATGGTCACACTCTGAGTTGCTAGGGAAATGATGGAGAGCCTAGAGAAACAGGTCATGCTGCACATCATCCATGTAACGTCTGAATCTTTTGTTTACATTTGGTATATGTTTATAGTTTGCATTTTGTAGATATATGGCTATAATTTCTGCATAGTACTGAATCTGGCCATTACTGTAATTGCCCCATACTGGATAAAATTCATACAGGATACAGTAATAGCTATATCTGCCATAGAATTGTTCAATATTTCAAAGTGCATTTAAGATGGGAAGTGAAGCTTCCCAAATACTCTTTAAATATGCACAGTCAAGTGGAATGAGAAGGTCAGTTTGAGGAGTGGACACCACCTTCCCAGATCCTTACTAACCTCTCCCTATTTAAAAAATGATCTTATGAAGAGAAAAAAAAAATGTTTTTAATATCTTACCTAAAAAGCAGCATTTGTAGTGGTGTAGTGCTCCTAACCAATTGCTGTGTAGTGGGTATTTTATCTAAATGGGAAAATACCACTTCTAGAATCGTCCAGATGACCTCTTACAGTTTAGACTTTTCCCCAGGATTTTGCTTTCCATCATTTGCCAAGCTAATAAAACAACAGCTTGAGGGGACTGTTAACTTGCCATATGTACTCCTAGCTTATTTCCTGCATATTTATTTTATTTCTACATTTCAGAATGAAAAAATAGGCCAATAAATCATTCTAATGTACACAGATGTGGCTAAGATTACATCCCATTCTTTACTATTTCTTTGCATGCTCTGATCCAGATTTATCTTAACGGGAATTTTTACATATTGCAAATGATTTAGGGGAAAGTCCATGCCCTCACATGTATTTGCATGATTCCTAGAACAAAAGAACTTTAAATGTGAGCAGAGCCATAGAGCACTTTTGCTGACTAAATATGGACTTTTACAGTCAAACTGATGTACTTTGGAAAAGTGGGGAAGCAACTACATTAACTTACTGAAGAAGGGGTTAACGTTTGAGGTGTTAATTTAAAAAAACCTAAACAGTAAACAATCTCCTCCCCCCAAAAAAATCAGTGTGAAGAAGATACCAAAATGAGGATTTTTCTCTGTGTAAGCAAATCTCTTGGAAGCAATTCTGCCTGGATTGTTCTGTGGAGAAATTAGGTCACATTTGGCTAACATTACTTTATTGTCAGGATAACCTGCTCCTTTGGCCCCTCCTGCTTAGATGTGTGTGTGTGTGTTTGTGCTTGTGTGCACTTTCTCACAAAGGCTCACTAACAGCCCCTGTTGAGAATCCTTCAAATAATCTGATTTTCACTTTTTGCTTCCTATATCACTGCAGGTGCTTTAGAAAGATGTGTGCCAAAAGGTTACTGGATGTTTAGGCTTGTTTGGTCTTAACATTCATTTTGGTTTCTTTTTCAAGAAAACTTATTTCCAGTATAAAAGGCTGAGAACTACTAGGCTGTTTTACAGACTCTGCAGTCTGTGCTATAGAAATCAGCCTTCCAATAATAATAACTGTACAAAGTCATTTCAGAGTAACCTCCTATTATCTAGTCAATAAGGAACAAAGAACAAGAACATTAGTTTTTGTTTTTGTTTCTTAATCTGAAAGAAATCCAGAATTTAAGAGCTCTTTGGCCTTTTCAAGAACAACAAGTTCACATGTGATTTACTGATATGGCTGCCATAAAGTTGTGGTATTGTGCTTTCTTAAGACCTCTGTTATCAGTCTGATATTTAGGATATCAAAATTACTGCCATAGTACTATGTATTATTCCAAGAGCTACACTCAACTTCTGAGGACGTCAACTTTTCCTATATACTCACACTTTTACGAGTGCAGACAACTCTAAACTATTTGTGATATTAGTGAGAAGTACATTGCTCTCAACCAACTCAACATGAGTTACACAGCAGAGGTGTACAACATTCTGAACAAACAATCCCAGTTAGACATGTATAAACAGCAAGTAAACTCCCACGTAGGGAGCTGTATAACCTTGCAGAACAAATTCACTCTGAACTGGAGATGTTGTAGGATGGCTTTTTGCTTGCGTGGTCCTGGGGCCAGCAGGGACTAGATCAGACTCCACCACAATTTGTGAAACAAGGAGTCTCTTCTTTTAATAAAGGCAGTGGTGTAGAACATGGGTCCAAACGCAGCACAGCTAAGTCTGAAAGGACAGAAGTGGAAATTAAGGCACTTGAGATGGAAGCAAAACTTGTTGAGCTAAAGTTCTAGCCTAAATGGTGAAGGTACTGTCATTTCAAAACCAATTAACAAGGATATTTAATAAATTGAGCTAACTGGTAGTATTGTGCAAATGAAGAACAGAAAAGAGGAGGAAAAAGTTCTGGGTAATGTTAAATATATTAGCATAGCCTGAACTGTATGAAAAGACTGCGGACTAATTTTAAAAGAAAAATAATTATGCACATGGAAGTAAAAAGAAAACAGGATAAAATGCAATATAAGGTTACCAGAGACTGATCTTGATGTTTAGCCCAATATTTTTCTTTAATAAAAATGGATTTTTATAGTAGAGAAATACAGTAGATCTATCTGGATTTCAGTAAAGTGTTTGATATGCTGCCACATAGGAAATTATTAGTTAAACTGAAATAAATGGGAATTAGATGAAAAATTGCAAGGTGAGTAAGGAACTGGCTAAAAAGAAAACTTCATGGGTTTTGCTTAAAATGGAACTCTGAGGCTAACAGGAAGTTACTAGAGACATTCATAAGGGATCTGTGTTGGGCCAATCTTACTTCATATTTTCAGTAGAAATCATGGACTGAGAAAGACAACAATGTTCTAAGAGTACCTGCTGATGACTCGAAATTGTGATTCTCCGTACCTGAGGGCCACATACACACTGTCCTTCAGTAAAATCAGTCTGGCTTGCAGCCAGGGCTTACTTGACTGCTTTTCTCAAGGAAAGTCTGGCAAGTGCAAGACAACCGGCCGTAGGCTTGCACTTTTTTTCAGTGGAGGCAGCAGCCACCTCCCATCTGACTGGGATGTGCTGGCTCTCCCCCTGCCCATCACTGTGTACATGTTTAGGAGGTCCAAAGCTCCTGGCAGGGCATCATCTGAGGTGGTATTACAAATCACTCCAGCAACATCCTTTGGAGCCACAGAGCAGCATTAGCACAGACTTGTGTTCAAGACAACACGCCCAGCCTCTCTGCAGGGTGTATTAACTCTAGCACAGTGCTGTGTGAAGGTTTTTACATGGTCCTTGGGTCAGACCTGGCTTGTGGCTGACCAGCTTGTCAATGAGACTCGCACGTAGACAAAGTCTAAGAAAACTTGTCTTGTTTAGCCTACCAAAATGAAGGCTGAGGAGAAATTGAATTATATGGTAATTGCTGGAATGGAATTATAGTAAATTGTTTCTTCAAATAAAAGGGAACGGGATTTGATACTCCTTCCAGTCTTATGTCCTAAGCGTCTAAGTCATGCTTGACTGTGTGGCTCTTATGGCAACTAAGTCTTGCCAGGGTGGTCCACAGCCAAAGGTTGTACACCTGATGCATTCTTAAAGATAGCTGGAGACGGAGCTTTCTACCATCTTTGTGCAACTTTTTGCTGTTGGAGGAGTTTTGAGGAGGAGAATTAAACTGTTTGTTGTCTCGATGAAACAGACGGTAAACAACAACATTACCGAAAGTTAAGAACAATTCACTGCAAGCACTACAAGAAACAGTGAGGGAGTGGAATCTCTGCCTGAAAGAGGGTACAGACTTTTTAAAGAATCCAGGGAATCTGCACTGTGGTAGAGAGGCGGCCACATGCCTCTATTGGAGAAACAGAGAGGCAACAGAAAGAGGTGGTCAGGCTCGTGTTTTGGGGAAACTCAAGGCTTTTAACATATCTACCCTTACAACCATGCTGCATGAGTCTGCCTAGGAAACTTCCATCTTATCCTAATAGGATAATGGAGCTGACACGTGATGTCTCCTCTGTCTTTCACAGAAGCTGGACTTGTTTGAAATGACCAGTCACTCAGATTTTGGGTTCAGCAGTGAGTCTCTTTTTCACAGAGCAAGAAAAAGAAAAGCAAGCAAACTGGAACTGATTGACCCACAGATACCAAAGGGATGATAAAGGATCCATGAGCACTGTGTTTTTTTTGCTTTGTGAGATGTTACAGGCAGCAGTGATGCTATCCTCTTGGCAGAGGATAAAGAGTCTAAAGGTGTAGAGGTCAGCTGACCCACTGGTAGAATAAATTAGAAAACAGAATAGGTTCTTTGGTAACAACAGAATTTGCTGTTGCTTATTTTGTTAAGTAAGATGAAGAAAAAGCAGAGGCTTTCAATGTCTTTTTTGCCTCAGTCTTTAATAATAGTGATAGACCTTGGGCTGCTCGGTCCCCTGAGTCAGAGGACTACAAGTGTGGGTATAGTGACTTTCCATTTGTGAACACTGAAATTGTAAGGGACCCACTGTATCAGCTGAATATTCACAAGTCCATGTGGCCTGATGGGATTCAGCCCAGAGTACTGAAGGAGCTAGTCATTGTTATGGCAGGACCTCTCTCAATCATCTACGAAATGTCTTGGGAGTCTGGGGAGGTCTCTGCTGACTGGAAGCCAGCCAATGTTATTCCAATCTGTGAAAGGAGCAAGAGGAAAGACCCAGGGAACTACAGACCTGTTAGTTTAACCTCAGTTCCTGGAAAAATTATGGAGAAGATTATATTGAGTACTATGAAAGGCATTTAACCAGTAATGCAATCATCAGGCAGAGTTAACATGGGTTTGTGAAGGGAAAGTCCTGTTTATCTAATTTGATATCCTTCTATGAGAAGGTCACCAGTCTAGTGGATGGAGGGAAGGCAGTGGATGTGGTTTCTCTGGATTTTAGTAAGGCTTTTGATACTGTCCTTCACAGCATCCTTCTGGACAAGTTGTCCAACTGCAGGATGAGTGGATTCACAGTGCGCTGGGTGAAGAATTGACTGAAGGGCGGAGCTCAAAGCATTATAGTGACTGGGGCTACATCTGACTGGTAACTGGTCACCAGTGGTGTTCCTCAGGGTTCAGTCCTAGGGCCAGTTCTGTTCGATATATTTATCAACTATCTGGATGCAGGAGTTGAATGCATCATCAGGAAGTTTGCTGGTGATACCCAACTGGGAGGTGCTATTGATTCTTTTGGGGGACAAGAGGCATAGCAGAGGGATCTAGATAGATTGGAGTATTGGGCAGTGATTAGTAGGATGAAATTTAACCAGTTGAAATGCCAGATTCTGCACCTAGGACAGAGTAATGCCGGGCACAAGCATAAATTGGGAGAGGAGTGGCTGGAGAGCAGCCCTGCAGAAAGGGATCTGGTGGTGCTGGCTGACAGCAGGCTCAGTAGGAGTCAGCAGCGTGCTCTGGCAGTCAAGAGGGCAAACTCCATCCTGGGGTGCATCAAACACAGCATAACCAGCCGGTCAAAAGAGATGGTTATCTCGCTGTATTCAGCACAGGTGTGGCCTCACCTGGACGACTGTGTGCCATTCTGGGCCCCACAGTTTAAGAAGAATGAGAAGGTCCTTGAATGTGTCCAGAGGAGGGCAACAAAGCTGGTAAAAGGGCTAGAAGGCATGTCCTGTGAAGAATGGTTGAGAACTTTGGGCCTGTCTAGTTTGGAGAAAAGGAAGCTGAGGGGTGATCTCATTGCTCTCTACAGCTTCCTGAGGAAAGGAAGTGGAGAGGGAGGTGTTGATCTCTTCGCCCTGGTATCCAGTGATAGGACACATGGGAATGGTGCAAAACTGCTCCAGGGGGAGGTTTAGACTGGACATTAAGAAGTATTTCTTTACTGAGAGGGTGATCAAACACTGGACAGGCTTCCTAGAGAGGTGGTCGATACCTGAAGCCTGTCAGTGTTTGAGAGCCATTTGGACAATGCCCTTAACAACAGGCTTTAACTTTTGGTCAGCCCTGAATTGGTGACGCAGTTGAACTAGATGGTCATTGTAGGTCCCTTCCAACTGAAATAGTCTTTTCTTTTCTTTTCTTTTCTTTTCTTTTCTTTTCTTTTCTTTTCTTTTCTTTTCTTTTCTTTTCTTTTCTTTTCTTTTCTTTTCTTTTCTTTTCTTTTCTTTTCTTTTTTCTTTTCTTTTCTTTTCTTTTCTTTTCTTTTCTTTTCTTTTCTTTTCTTTTCTTTTCTTTTCTTTTCTTTTCTTTTCTTTTCTTTTCTTTTCTTTTCTTTTCTTTTCTTTTCTTTTCTTTTCTTTTCTTTTCTTTTCTTTTCTTTTCTTTTCTTTTCTTTTCTTTTCTTTTCTTTTCTTTTCTTTTCTTTTCTTTTCTTTTCTTTTCTTTTCTTTTCTTTTCTTTTCTTTTCTTTTCTTTTCTTTTCTTTTCTTTTCTTTTCTTTTCTTTTCTTTCTTCATACCAGTTTCTGGTTTCTTGTTGTAGACTTCAAACTGTTGGGGTCACGTAAGGTTTTATTTCTGCGGAACAGTGTTGCACAAACAGGTGCTCTAAAGAAGCATCCTTTCCAAAGCAGCTGCCCCAGGTTGCCAGAGCAAATGAACTGCACACAGCCGTGGTATGGTGCTTCCTACTTTTCTAGTAGGATGAGTGGCAAAGAGTGTGGGGAAGCAGCTTGCCATACCTTTCCTGCAGACTGGTGGATGACAAGTGGGATCTGAACTTTATATGCTGGGCAGGCTTCAGTTAGAAATCTGCTAGTTTTGCTAGTCAGTCCATTTCCTGTCACCCTGGCAGGCATGTAAAGATGGACTGAGGACTGGGGAGCCCCTGGATTTCCAGGAAGCTGGAGAAACTCTCCATCCTAAGAGCAGGGATCTTTGTGCCTGGGGATGAGAACTCTGTGATGAATTTCCAAATGTCATGTCTCTGAACTAGTTCTACTGCATGAATGACCTCAGGTTGAAGGTCCTGGGCCCTCTGAGCACCACAGCTCTGGACCCTTACTGTTCAAGCTTCTCTTGGTCTGTGGTCTGAGGAATCCTGGCCATTGCAGGCTGCAGTTGACACAATAACATGCTGGTTATGCAGAAGCTCACCACTAACCCATTTTAGACTGTATTCAGTAACACACAGCTGTTGCTGTTAACAAGAATTGTGTTCAATCCAGTTGGTGACTGCTAGGGATCTTAGGAAATACATTTCATTTTGGAAACACCTTATATTTAAGAGTTTCTGAAACTAAATACGACTGGACTTCAGTTTTGTAAAAATTTTGAAGTGTTTGGCTTTTCCTCCCAAAGCAGGGTAAAAATATTCTGGTAATTTGGAAATTATCACAGAATGGAAATTTATTTCCCTGGCCAAGCTCTATTTATGAACATGTTAATTCAAGTACTCATCTACCAGCAAAAAGCTTCCCAGCCTTTAATTAAATTGGAAGTCTGTGCCTTTGTGTTGTCCCTCTGGCTTTCTTTCCACAACCTATTTGAAGGTACTTCCTACCTTCCCTTACTGTTGGGCATGATGGCACTTGGAACCCATTAAGAAACTGTAAGAATGCCAAGAAGTGTATTTTCTTGTCAGATTATACATGACACTTGAAGAATAACACTTCAGCTAGCAATCCCTTCTCTCCTGTAGAGAGACCATTTACTTTTGACTGAATTATTAAAAAAAAAGAAAAGAATAAATAGTAAAACTGAATGCTTCTTGTTTAGGTCTTCCTCATGAATGTGGTCTTACCCTTGTAATGATTAATATGGTGATGCAGACCAGGACCACTCTTCATTCAGTGCTTAATTTAAGGCCTCCAGATTTGAAAACCTTGGCCTACAGTCATGAGTATTCATTCTTTGTGCACCTTTTAGAAGACAAGTCTGATTGCCTTACTTTGGTTTTGAGTCATTATTCTCTGTGCTTTGTTTTTGCCAAATGTCAAAATATAGCTGTGTCTTTGCTTCAGGGATCTATTACATTAAGTGCACTGGAAAAAAAAATTGGCAAATGAGATTTGGAAAAGAGAAAGAGATTTGGATGGTGCTGGGGAAAAAAGGAAAAAAAGGAAAAAGGAAAAAAAGAAAAAGAGTGACCTTGCATCATAGAGCTGGCAAATTTTGCCAAGCCAACAGCCAGCCAGAGTTAATATGGCTTTACTCTCAACAGACCTGCAGCAATGCTATTACAGTTTCACTACACTGTTTATGAAAAGCTGAGCTAGTCTGGAAAGCATTACAAGAAAGACAATTCTAGGAAAAAGGGAAAAAAACCTGTAATCATTGACAGTGCTAGCGTCCGAAACCTGGTTTTTGAATGTACATTAGAATGCATAAAAGTAAATACTGAAGAACGGAGAGAATGTGTTACTTCCTTATTTTAAAAGAATAATACACTTTCTACTATAGCAACAACTAAATTTAGTGACTGTCTCATCTGTGTATCTATACAGAAGGATAAAGCAAGGATGTTTAGGATACACGTGCCTTTGCATATGTTCCATTTCAAAAGCTGCTCAGAGCTGGCATACATAGTCTGAAGTAATCGGTTATTCCCTCCGTCAGAATGAGATTATCAAGGCAGCCTGTTTCAGTACTGCAGCCATACCCACTTTTCGCAGCTACAAATACAGCATCCCTGCCACCATCATGCATAGGGTTTAGGTCGAGAAGTAGCAATGGTCAAGGTGGGATCGCTGCATATATTTACACACATGTACACGCACACACACACACTTTCACTGAGGATATACGTGCCCTCTTATACCTGGGGTTTGCATGTGTGGAAGAGAGTGTTTCAGCTACACTTTTTCGCATCTTGCTGTGTATTCTGTCTTTTCCTGGTGTGATGTCCGCATAGTCCTGCAGGAAAATGGGTCTTTGGGCACACCTAGACTTTATCGTGGAGTACATCTCTGAACAGCATGGTTGCTAAGCCTGCTGAGAGCTGGAAACGAAGCTGGTACCTCTGGGGATGCTGAGTACCGGTTGCCATGGTAGTGCTTCTGACAGGGGTGAAGGTCTTTACAGAGGGCTTGTGAGCTCGGGTGCTTTTGCACTGTGTGCAGCTGCACTGTGTACATGTATCTCAGACTAAATAGAGAGTTTTGTGTTTCAGAGCTTACCACTCTAAACACCTAGATGTTATCAGGCCTGTAAGCAACTACATGTAATAAAAATCTACTGTTTCTAAGCATCTTCCCACTGAAATGGGAGTGAAGGGGTTGACACAGAAAATGATTTCCAGAGTAGAAAGCTGCCATACAGAACAATTCGACACTTGGAAAAAGAAAATGCCACTTGGAGTGTCTCCAGGTATATTTCTGCCATCATCTCTCATGATCAAACTCAAAGGCTTTTGAAATCTTTGAATTTACCGTAAAGTAAATCCACTTTTTTTTTGGTTGACTGAGAACGGTATCTTCCCGTCTAGCTATGATATTTAAATGCAAAATATCTGAAATGAGAAAAGCAATAACACAACATCCTGGGATTTTCACCATTTCTCCTACAGTTCATTACTTGTGATTAAAATTCATGAGAGACTAACATTTTTATAATCTTTAATGTGTCTAGATTGCATTTTTGTAAGTTCCCTATCATATGAAAGATTAAAGTTCACTGTTTTTCAGTTAAATGTAGATGCCTAAAGTGGAGATTTAGATTCTTAAATTGCACAATTTCTTTCTAGACTAGAACTCTAGCCCTGGGTTTGCCACATGCCCCTAAGAAACACACACAAGGTCACTGTTGGTTGTCCCAGCTTGAGCCCTTGGAAGCACTGGGCTTGCAGGAGCGCAAAGGGACTTTAATCATCTTTTGAAAGGCTCCAGTGTGAGCTCTTTTGTTGGCTTCTGAGGTGATGGGAGGAGTCCACTAGACTTTCCCTGTGCTGGCTGAGCTGAGCTACCACATCATAGCATTGGTGTGGAATTATCATGTAAGCATACGCTGAACCAAAGCTGGGGTTGCTTAAAGACACATGAGCACATCTGGGGTTTTGTTCAAGCCCTACCTCATCGTTTTAATTGTAACAATTGCTTGTTAAATGTTGTCATGTTCCCAGAGTAAAGCATCATTGCTGCTTCTGGGATCTTGCTTTTCTAAGGAACTCTTAGTCTTTTGTTGGGACAGTACGACAAATCACAGAAAATCGTGTCTGTCCCAGTTGTATTTGTCTGGCAACCATTCTGGACTCAAGAGGCAAAGCAGTTCAAGCACACGGGCAAGTGCCTTCAGGAAAAAAATATTAGTGGGAATTTAGACCATTAGTGTATTTGAAAATCTACTCTTTTTAGCTTCAGCCTATGCTGCAGGATTTGTGAACAGTTTTGACCAGTTGTTGGTTAGAAGTGTTTGCTCTGTAAAAAAAAGAAAGTTCTGTGCCATCTTGTACAATGTGCTCTGGCTGGGACCACGCTTTGGGGCAGGCCCAGGGTGCAAGATAAGGAGTCAGTGAGGAAATTTGCCCTGTGCTCAACTCTTTTACAGGAATTTTTGCATCACACAAATTGGGAGTACTGGAAAAAGAGACACCCATATGGGTTACACATTTGTTCTAAAACAGAGGCTGTACTTTATGTCATCTGGTTTGGCCACTGGAGGTCAGTGTTTTGGAGCAGAACGGACATAATTTTCCCTGTCTGTTTGGTAATCCTCTGCTACAGCCATAAAGATAGGAAGCACTGTACCAGACCTTTCCATGCGTCATTGTGGTGTTTAGTATGTGTCATCTTGGCTTGACGTGGGAATACAAGTACATTCAACAGCAGTCAATGGGTTATACTTTTTAATAGTGTGAGAACAGCTGCAGAGAACATAGTTATTACTCACAGATTATGTAATGAAGTTGCATGTTGCAGAGTGCAATCGTGGTTTAGTGTGCTAGATAGATACACTTTACTGACGTCACTGCATAATGTGATACTAGGGCAAAACATTAGCAAAGCCAATAGGAATAATTGCCTAAAAATACATCATGCTTAACCTAGAGCTCTGAGACCAGCTCTAGCAGCTTTGGCTCTCACGTTTGCATGACTTTCGCTGGCTTCCCCTGCCCCTTGGTCCCCTTCCCTCTTGCTTGTGCTGAGAACATGGGGAAGGTGGGAAAGTAGGTGAATGTATCTTTCCTACGAGGAGAGGCTGAGGGAGCTCGGCTTGTTCAGCCTGAAGAAGAGAAGGCTCAGAGGGGACCTTATAAATGCCTACAAATATCTTAAGGGTGGGTGCCTGACTCTTTTCGGTGGTGCCCAGTGACAGGACGAGGGACAACGGGCACAAACTGAAGCATAGGAAGTTACAGCTGAACACAAGGAAGACCTTTTTTATTCTGATGGTGACAGAGCACTGGAACAGGTTGCCCAGAGAGGCTATGGAGTCTCCTTCTCTGGAGATATTCAAAACCCACCTGGAAGAGGTCCTGTGCAACCTGCTCTAGGTGACCCTGCTTTGGCAGGGGGATTGGACTAGATGATCCACAGGGGTCCCTTCCTACCTCTACTATTCAAATTCAAATGTATGTACTCTCTCCATGTTACCTTATTTTCTTCCATGTTGCTGGGATTGGGAGTGTCTTCTAATAAAAATAAGTACACTAGTAGTGTACCCCACCAGTGGCCAGTAACTAGCATTATATCCAATGGGTCAATATTGGACCCAAGCCTGTTTGACATCTTCATGAATGATCTAGATGATGAAGCAGAGTGCACTTCACTGAGTTTGCAGATGATACAAATCTGGGAGGCATGGCTGTTATGCCAGCGGGACATGCTGCCATTCAGAGGGACCTTGACAGGCTGGAGAAATGGGGTGAAGGGAACCTCATGAAGTTCAACAAGGAAAAGTGCAAAGGAGGAACAACCCCATGCACCAGTGGGAGGGGTCCAGCTGGAAAGCAGTTTGGCAGAAATGGACCTGGGGATCCTGGTAGACATCACGTTGAATATGAGACAGCGATGTGCCCTTGTGACAAAGAAGGCTGCTGGTATCCTGGGCTACATTAGGAGGAGTGTTGCCAACAGGCTGAGGGATGTAATTCTTCCCACCTACTCAACACTGGTGAGGCTACATCTGGAGTGCTGATTCCAGTTCTGGGCTCCCCAGTATAGGAGAGACATGGACATACTGGAGAGCGTCTAACAAAGAGCCACTAAAATCATTAAAGGCCTGGAGCATCTCTGTCATAAGGAAAGGCTGAGTGAGCTGGGACTGTTCAAGAAGAGAAGGCTCAAGGGGATCTTATTAGCGTCTTATTATTAATAATAAACACCTGCAGGGAGGATGCAAAGAGGATGAGGCCAGGCCTTTTTCAGTGGTGCCCTTTGACAGGGCTAGAGGCAATGGGCACACAGTGAAACACAGGAAGTTTCCTCCAAACACCAGGAAACACTTTCAATATAAGGATGACCAAGCACTAATACAAGTTGGCCAGGGACGTTGTGGCAGCTTCCTCCCTGGAGATATTCAAAAGCCATCTGGACACAGTGCTGGGCAACTGGCTCTTGGTGGCCCTTCTTGAGCAGAGAGTTGGACCAGATGACCTCCAGAGGTCCCTTCCAACATCAACCACTCTGTGATTGTGTGATTCTGTGAAAAGGCTTCACTTTTCTCCTCCTGTCCTACTCTCTTAATTTCTTCTGTGTCTCCTGAGCAGACTTACGCTCTCCATGTTGGTGGGGACAGACGTAAAGTCTGGGAGTTCTGCAAGGGGCTGAGTAGACAGGAGTACTTGCATCTCTCACATGCTTAGCAGAGTAAAACTGACTGCACTCATATATTTGGTCCAGAGCCCTACCTGTCCTCCTGCTCCTCATGGAGGCAAATTCTTAGGGCAGCAGGTCCTCTTGTCTCTTTGTCCACCCAAGGGAGGGCTGACTGGCTGGATGCAGGGGGAACTGGAGAAGCAAATGGAGCAGAGAGACCACCTCAACTTCTAGTTCCTTGCAGACTTCTCACAGCCCCTCTGTGTCACCATTGTCTTCTGCCTTGCTCCGACTGGCACTCTACTAATGTTTCCCAGCCTATCCTTCTGCTCCACTCAAGAACATATTTTGTCATTCCCACAAAGTGCTATCACTGCCAACTAGGAGGGAAAAGAGATCATTTTGTTCCTCTTTGTCAGGGCAGCACAATTCACATCTAGAAAGTCTTCATGTGGCTTTTTTCATCATTACCGTGTTACCAATCCAGTTAAAAATAAAGCCACACCTGAGACATGCAGCCAAATTCTGCTCAGATTTTCACTGGATGAAATTTGGAACATGTAATAAATTGAATGGACTAATTCCTGATTTATAGTGTCCTATCAGAGAAAAGAATTTGGCTTGTTTGTTGTGTTTGTCATTGAAATACATTTTCTATCAAACACAGAGATAGTTACAGGGAATGGAAAAGCATGCTCGTGGGAAAGAGCCAGCCTATTCCTGACTGTATTTTTACTTAGAGAAATAAGTGCCTCAACCTCCATTTTCTCTTTTCTGTCTTTCAAATGGAATGGCTATGGTTAGAAGCAAGTGTAGTTTGTCTCATCATTTTCAATTCCTTAATAAAAAGAGTTTTGCCTTCCAAAACTTTTTTTCTGGTAGTTGAAAAGCACAGATAATATTTTTTGTTTTAAAAGAGTGAAAAAAGCCAAAATAACTTGGGAATTTTCAGATTTGTGGTAGATTTTTTTCCTGCTGAAAGATTTTCACTGAAAGAAAACAGGTAACTCAGAAATCTGCGCAGCTCACCCTTCTTTGAACATGGGGATATTTTGAAGGGCTTCTGACAAAATGAATATTTAATTCCAGTTTGCAATAGCAAAAGTGACTTCTGTGATACATCTACCTCCAGAAGAGTCAATAATCTCAGAACTGAGGAGGGTTAGGCTTCATCATGCTTCACTGTTATTCTGCATCTTCAGGAGCATAAGTATGTGACCACCTTGATCCTGGAATATAGTTTAAGTTAAACAACAGAAGGCATATTCTTGAAGTGCAATTTCAAACACCCTTTCCTGAAAGCATCATGCCCAAGAAGTACTCACTCTCCAGGGCCAGATTTTTAGTAATTCTCTTGCTGTTTACTTGACCTTTTCGCTGGTCTCTCTCACAATTGCTTCAATTTGTTTCTTTGTTTCATGTACTTCATTAAATAACCCACTGAAACATCCTATGATTCATTAGCTTATTGTGTCATGGGTCTTACAAGTGGGCTGCGTTTAGGTGGTGGCTCCCACAGCTTAGTGTTCTGAACTTCAGTAGGGACTTCACATCTTTCCTCATTGAAAGAGGGTTGCCAGCATCAACCAAGTTTCCTCCAAAGCACATCACAACAACATGTTGCTGCTTGTGGCAGTTGATAATGGAGGCCATTGAAGACTCACATATTGATTTTAGCAAAGCTCTGGAGCTTCCTTAGTCTTTGCCCTCAGAAAGTAACAAACATTTCTGGTGAGAGACAATTGCAAGAATGGGTTAATTGGACAGCAAAACTGGTGGTACTAATGATGGTAGGATAAGAGGAACAGTCTAATTCACTCATCTGAGTATTCATGGTAAAAAGGTGCCTGCAGTGTCATATGATCTCTCACACAGGAACTTCTGCGATGTCATGCTGGGAGTGCCACGCATGCAGTGCAAGCCTTTCAGGAAGAATAACTAGAAGCATAGTATGGAATAGTATAAAAAAACAAGCTATCAGTGTTACAGCAGTTAAGGCTGTGTCAGGTGGGGGTACATAAAGAAGATCAAAATTATTCCAGGTTCAGAGAAGGTTAGTTATATACATTCAGTTGGAAGACCATTTGAGATGCAACTGTAGGAAACTCATACTGAGAGAGGGGAGACTGAATATTTTATAAACTTTCTCTGACTAAATAGAATGAGCCACAGCATTAGGTTGGAGCTGAATTGAGCTTGTTTTCTGGCAGGACCTCAGGTCTGTAGTATAGTCCAAATGCATCTGAGTGCCATAGCCTTTCCTTTCTCTGTTGGTCTTGACACAGGGGAGCAGATCACAGGGTAACGTAGCATGTTATTTCTGCCACAGGAGTTCCCACAGAGGCTGTACAGATGGGCTTGGGATGTGAGAAGTTCCTTGGAGAATGAAGGAAAAGCAGAGAATGAGGAGGCAGAGGAGCAAATCTCCTGCTGAAGACATGTACTGTGATGGAACTGCAGCTATGACCACCAGCAGAAGGCAACTGCTCATCTGTTGTGCAAAGTAGTGTGAAAAAAAGTATCATGTAACTGAGAGGCACATTTAGTGCAGGAAATGACGACTGCCACATTTTGCTCATTATTAGCCTCTAACTTGTGATTAAGTGACAGATTCCTCAGCTGAAATTTTTATTGAAGCTTTAATCACTTGTGCTATTGACTGTTTAATTTTCTTTTTCCTCTCCCCATTTAAATGACTGTACTCCAAAGTACAGGATGTCCAGAATGGTGTGGCTAGGCTGTTCTTTTCTTCAGGAATGATATCACCTTTGTCCTGTGTCACCTTTACTGACTGCCTTTCCATCAACAAATTCAGATCTAGATTATGCTCCTGAGGGGTGATTCTTTCTTTATAACATCACTTTTAGACCCATGTAGCTCACTGGCTTTACAAGTATTAACTGTGATTTAGAAAAGGAAAATCAAACCCTCTGTTTTTTAGAGCTACCCATAGATTTGGTCCATCCTGCCTATCATCTTGTACTCATGGTAACACTAATACACTGAATCTGCATATGCTTCCATCATCTGGGTCTCTTTTCTGTCTCTTTTCCATAACTGGGTATTCTTTGTTTCATTTGCCATCCTATCAATCAATCCATCAATAAATGTTTTCCATTTGAGTCACTGTCTTGCCTTCAATATGGCACTATAAAAATTTCCTTTAAAGTTTCTGATTGAACTTATGCACAACTTTGACAGATGAAAATGGCAAAACGAAGAGTGCCTCCAAGAAAGGGACGGTTTGACTTGATTCTTCACACCCTACATCAGCAGGAGCTGAAGGCCTTCAGTCCTAGGGGACTGATTTGTTTCTAATGCTGGGATGTAAAGAAAAAAATTGTTTGCATTATAGCAAGCTATCTGGCTAAGTTAGTAATTATCACATTAAACAGGATTAGACATGGGACTTTGCATCTGATTCCAGGCAACGAAATCAAATGAATCAACAAAGAACGAAAGAAACTATCTTCCAGGATACTTGCATAGAAATGGTACTGTGGGGCAATAGTCTGCATGCAATAGCTGTTTCCAGCTTTGGAAAATATACTGCTTCCATGCACAGCTTCTGGTGCAGTCAGTGCCAACAAGCAGAAGTTCTGTGTGGAAGCTGACAATATTTCTGCCTCGGGGGATGACTTTGTGCCTAGTTGCATCTGCTGAGAGAGACCATAGAGAAAGCAAACAGCTAACAAAAAAGTTGCAGCAGAAATGACATTGTTGATGTGAAAAAGTATTTACACTCTTCTACTTGACTGAATGCCTCTGGATAAAGCTCTCAGACCTAAATCCCCCAAAGATTTTGAGTTTAATTTATCTAACCCCCACAGTAGATGCCCAAGTGCAAAGTCCTGATCCTCAAATTCCTCTTGAGCAGTTTCCAGCCTGTAAGCAGCTGAAGTCTGTAGGCACCACTGTCTTCAGCATTCACATTCCTTAAGCATTTATGTTTCTTTTCTCAACTGTACTCATCAAGGCCTTAGCTTTGAGAGTCATCAGTAGTGGGGTGCCTGTCTCACAGTCAAACATTTTGAGGATCCACAGATTAGATCTTCCTCTGCTTGTGTAGCCTAAGAAAATTAAAATGCTGGGTGAAGTGTCAACACACCAAATGCCACTGGATTCTTGATCAAAAAGGCAGTGGTGGTAGTGACTCAGTGAGTACTTTTTTTATCCTTGTTTTTTTTTTAATACAATTCTCAGTGGCTAGGACACTCTTCTAGGGTCTGGAAGACATAGGTTTACTTCCTTGCTCTCCCTGATTTACATAGCATGCTGGCATTTCTTGCTGGCTGCATGAGATATTTTCCGTCATATGCTGCCTGTTCACTACTGTCTGGAAGTAGCTAACTCATTATGTCAGAAGCTTAGGCTTTTAACTTGTCATTGATGGTCCTCCCCACCAGTGGGGAAGTGTATTATAGTGATTCAGTAGTGCTTAAGTTACTTCATTAATCCAGTTCTTGAACATCCATCCAAGGGTTTTGGTCCCTTGGCTATAAAAATGAGAATGAATGGGTGGAAAAAGATTTAAGAGATTTTTGTCCAAAAGAGTGCAATTTATCTGCAGAAAACATCAGATTTTGACTGATTTGAAGATATTTTAATGACAAAGTACAAGCGGACCATTAGAACAGTTGCAGATGGTTTGTGTGAAATGGCTCAGTTACAGTAAGAACCACATGAACTTTTACCCTGAACTCAAATCAACATCTTTCTCTCTCTTTTTTTTCTGATGGACAAAGCTGTTTAGTTAAACTTTCGGTTTGTTTCTTTTCCTGTGCACATGCCTTTTTAGCCCTTATTTCAGCTGGGACTAGTACTCAGCTACCACCAGGAAGGCTGATTTGTGAGACTCACAGCCAGCTCTGTTCTGTGTTGGCCAAATTTGTCCTGGTTGCAGCAATAATAGAGTCACTCCAGCCTTACTAATCTTTTCCATTTGCAGACCATTACTAGATTTCAATACCAGAAACAGGAGGTGACCATCTTTCTCTTGTTGTCAGCAGAGATGTCAAAGTTCCTGTTTGAAGTGAAGATTCTCGCTAGAAAGTGCACTTCAAAAATGCTGCATCAAGCTTTTCCCAGCTTTTCAAATACGCTGCATTAATCTTGAAGACCCTTTTGGCCTCTCCACATCAATTCCTTCCCTGTGTTACTTCTCTGTGATGATGGTCAGCATGACTGAATCGTTCTAAATATCACCGAGTCTGGGAGATAGTTCGCAGTTTCCTTTCAGCCTGCTCTGCTCCTTATTCCTTTCTATAGCCTCTCTCATCTCCTCATGCTTTTCTTGTCTCCTTTTTAAAATTGCCTCCTGCTCACCCTCTGTGTTCTTTCTCCTTTGTTTCCTAATGCCTTCCTTTAAGTCTTTGAAGTTTCCAAAGCACCAAAATCTGCTTGACCAACTCACACAGAAATCCCACTGGTAAATCAGAAGAAAGCAGGTGGAGGTGGGCTGCAAGCAGCGCTGCAGACCAGGAATCTTACTAACACCCTGTTCATTTTCATTGGAAGACTTGACATGTACACAGCCTAGCTAACCATGGAGCAGCAGGGACAGGGAATTTGAAGAAGAAACAATAGTGGAGAAAAGATACCGCGATGACAGGGTAGAGATGAAAAAAGAACCACGCATCAGTGGTCCATGTTCAATATACAACAGCTTTGCTCACATACAGCATTCTTGTAGTGCGATATAAAGTCATTACTCACTAAGCACCTCTCATTCACACTGATCATCAGCACTATGTGAAGTAGTCTCCTAGAGAAGGGACACAAATGATCTTATCAGTCAGGATTGTGGCAATTAGTAGAGGTTCTCTCTTTCGGTATTGAGGAACCAGAAGAGAAGAGTGACATCAATAGAGAGACTCTGTTATTGTTTGAAGTCAGAAAGCAGTTGTGGACAGGGAGGGATGGGCAGGAAAAGACAGAGAAAGCAACCACTGTACTTTCAGCTGTCCAATATAAATTTTTTTCCAGCAAAGAAAAAAGCTACTTCAGCTCTGTGGCTGGAACTTGGCAGCTCTTCTTTGAGTTCCTTAAAAAGAAATAAAATTGTTTTACCATCTGGGAGACCCACTTGCTCTTTCCCTTTTCTCGCACATATGCTTACTACGTTACATTACCAGTTGAATACAGCAACATATGCATGCAAATCTTTCCAGCTGAGATGCACAGAGATTCTTTTACAATTACCAAAATGGAGTCAGCTGTGCAGAAGAACTCTTCTGCCTCAATCGCTTAACCCTTTATTGACTCAGAGGAGGAGATATAAAGAATGGTAATAGAACTTTACAGAGGCAGAATGTGGTGGCCGTGACTTAGTGTGGAATATGGCCAGTGCATGATTTGAGACCCCAGTCCAGTAAACTTCTCAATTATGCACTTCACTGAAAGCACACGTATAGTCTTACTGAGTGCTTATATTCTGAAAATTAGTCTAGGGCTTGAATTTTTTATTCAGCTGGGACCTTACCTCCTTTATTCATGAAAACACAGTAGGATCATGAATAACTGGGTACGTGTCTTTGGATGTTGTGGGCAAATGTGGCCTGAACTCCAAAGTGGTGGGACATGAACTAGCTCTGATCCAGAAAAGGTGACTTCCATTACTGTAATGCTGAAAACACTACATCTCACAGTGGGGCTTAGGGCCATGAACACACTACTGCTATCACATGACTGATGACCTGCTCCAGGCAAGCACAAAGCTTGCAGCTGTCTGCCCAAATCGCAACCTTCTGACATACCCTGCTGTGGCTTTACATTCAGTTGGCAGGAGGAACCTTCTTCCAGTCTACTGTACTTACTAGTATGGGGCTAGAGAATGAATTTGGAAATGTCAGTGGCACCACTGATGTTTTTGTAACTCCCCATCAAAACTCAAAGGAATTTTGGCTTTTCTTTTTGGGATAAGCTTTCTACACTTGTGAAAGGATTCACTAGGATATAGAATAAAGCAAGCTTTGCCTACAAGAATATAAATTCCTCAAGACTTACTACATTGGTGCACAGGCTGGCATGAGCTGCTTTTGAGGGGGGATGAATTTCACACAGAGTGAATATCATCCTTTTTTTTATATATTAAAGAGCCAAAGAAAGACCAAGAAAAATTGGCTTCATTCTCTTCTAAAATAAAAGGGGGCAGGTCTTCAGCTGGTCTGTATTAGTACAGTTTCTTGAACTCTGTGGAGAGGTGCTGATTAGAACCATCTGAAGACCCTGTCTGGGTAGTATTGCTATTTTTACAAAGCTGGATAAAATGGATCTACTCAACGCTCAGTAGCTATGAAAAGAAAGAATACTACAGGCTGCATTTTAGCAACTAGAAGCAGGACAGAAAGAATGCGTATGGGGTGACAATTTTTGACATGTAAGGTAGCAAACATGTGGAAAAAATTACCAAACAAATGACACGTTTAAAAACTTTAAAGCTATGGTTTGGAAGCACTAATGAATTTAGGTCTGGCATCAACAGCATTCTTTTTTTTTAAAGTGGATGTTTTGATTCAGCACTATTAATGAACCATTTGCTCTGACTTTTTTTACCAGATAAGTGTAGATCACAAAAATCTCTTCTAGATGGCACTTTTTAATGAACTATGTAAAAAAAAGAGTCTTGGCAAGGCAAAAATACGTATTAAGCACCTTTCAGAGGAACATTGCAAGTAGCTACAATAAAATGCTCCCGGACAAATCAAGTGAAAGTTTTGAGCTCCTCACCTATTAAAATAAGAATTTTTTATTTACTTGTTAAAATTTTGAGACCCACCATACCTAACAGGGATAGGAAGAGTTTTCCACTGTTTGAACATGAAACAGAATTCCCACTGCTGGCAAAACCAGTGGAAAAAAGTCATGTTTCCAATGGATAGGCAAAAAGTAAAAGAGAAGGGCCCAATTTTGAGGTCCAGGTTGAATTTCTGTTCAGTTTGTACACAGACAAAATTGTCACTGAAGATTATGTCTCAGCAAATCCTGAGTAAGAATGTCAGTTACCTGAAGGTCTCAAGATGTATTTGCATATTAAATCCTTTAGATTTGTAAAAGGTTGGGGTTGTTTTGTTTGTTTCTTTGTTAGCAAATACATCTATTTCTGCTGGCAGAAAGTGTTTTTAAAAAATAATGTCATAAAGGCAATGTTTAGCAGATCTAGCATACAATATCAAGCTTCTTAAATTTGATGTAGTTCATATAGCTTACTGGGGTGACAGGTCTTGTGCTGATCCCAGTGTAGATTCTCACTGTTTTGGGGAGAAAACCTCAAAGTTAGTAAAAGCTACTTTTCAGACTTTGTATTTTCATTAGTAGTTTCCAGTCTGCAACTTCCCTGAATCTTCTGTAGGCCCTTCTCCCTTCCAATTTATGCCCTTAAAACTGTACTTCTATGACTTTTAAATTTGTGTTTAAGTCAATTTTTCATATCTCTCTCTGTTTTTAATTCTGATTTCTTGCTTTGTGGTTTTTTTTTGTGTTCAGGTAGTTCTCTGAGTTTCCTTGGAGACAAAAAAAGACTAAGTGTGACAATAAGGTTGAGGTTGCTCTTGTAGATTCCACAGAGGAAGCAGATGAATATGATCATGATGTGCCATAGCGACTGTCTGCAGTGACATTTTTCCTCTTTCTGTGTCAAAAATGCATTTGGTTATACTACACCCAGAAAAATCGTGCCTGATTTTATATCTGTGATTTTTATGTTTATGTTCATTACATTGAACATTACACAATTTAAGAGGGGGAAAATACTAGTGTAATAAACAGAATTCAGCTACTGTATTATCCAAAGTAATTAACTTTTCTATTAATCTGAGAAAACACAGTGTAAAGTTGCTTTGCACTCAGACCTTCACAGGAATGTGGATTTTATCTGTCCCTTACAGAAAGAAGAATGACTTCAGGTCTTCATTTTTCATACCCCAGCATGATAGCAACACATTTTGATATCATGGCATCCCCACAGTTCTTTTGCTATGTGCCAAAAACAATGGCAGTGGCGTTAGCAGAGGAAGAAAGAGCAAATAAAAAGCTTCAGTATACATGATGCTGGTAGTGACCTGACATGGGAGGTCTCATGGGACGCCCTCTTTGCTGGCGACATGGACAGCGGGACTGAGTGCACCCTCAGCAAGTTTGCCGACGACACCAAGCTGTGTGTTGTGGTCGACACGCTGAAGGGAAGGGATACCATTCAGAAGGACCTTGAGAGGCTGGAGAGGTGGGCCTACGTGAACCGCATGAAGTTCAACAAGGCCAAGTGCAAGGTCCTGCACGTGGGTCGGGGCAATCCCAAACACAAGTACGGGCTAGGCAGAGAGTGGCTCAAGAGCAGCCCTGAGGAGAAGAACTTGGGGGTACTGGTGGATGAGAAGCTCAACATGAACTGGCAATGTGTGCTTGCAGCCAGAAAGACAACCGTATCCGGGGGTGCATCGAGATGCGTGGCCAGCAGGTCGAGGGAAGTGATTCTGCCCCTTTACTCCGCTCTCGTGAGACCCCACCTGGATTCCTGTGTACAGCTCTGGAGCCCCCAACATAGGAAGGACATGGATGTGTTGGAGTGGGTCCAGAGGAGGGCCACAAAGATGATCAGAGGGCTGGAGTATCTCTCCTACTACGACAAGCTGAGGGAGTTGGGGCTGTTCAGCCTGGAGAAGAGAAGGCTCCGGGGTGACCTTACAGCAGCCTTCCAGTACCTGAAGGGGCCTACAGGAAGGATGGAGAGGGACTTTTCACAAGGGTGTGTAGTGATAGGACAAGGGACAACGGCTCTAAACTAAAAGAGGGCAGATTCAGATTAGATAGAAGGAAGAAATTCTTCACCATGAGGGTGGTGAGGCATGGGAACTGGTTGCTCAGAGAAGCTGTGGCTCCCCCCTTCCTGGCAGTGCTCAAGGCCAGGTTGGATGGAGCTCTGAGCAACCTGGTCTAGTGAAAGATGTCCCTGCTGACGGCAGGGGTGTTGGAACCAGATGACCTTTAAGGTCCCTTTCAACTCTTACCATTCTGTGATTCTATGATTCTATACAGAAGCAAGTCCAGTGGAGGGCCACCAGAATGGTTGAGACTGTATGAAATGCAGAGGGAGGTGTTTTTTGCCTAAGAAAAGAAGACTAATCCATGCTCTCACCTACCTAATGAGTGGCTGCTTATAGAGAAGAAGAAGATGACTCTGCTTAGACATTCACAGTGAAAGGAAGAGAGCCAATGGACATAAGTAGCAGCAAGGGAAGTGACAGCATAGTGAATGCAGTAACATGCCTTAATGGCCCTGACCCGCTTTACTGAGGCCTCCACCCACAAAACCTGCCTGGGGACTTCATTTAAGGTCAGGTCTGGGCCTGAGTTGATTTAGTAGGCATGGTGGTGGTGGGTTGACAGTTAGACTTTATGATCTTTGAGGTCTTTTTCAACCTCAATGATTCTATGATTCAAGCTTTGCCTGAGCTCTGTTGTAGGTACAGTACTGTCTCTTGCTGTCCCAGCTTATTGGTTGGTTCTTCAGGATGGACTCCAGACCTATACTGTAGGTAGATTTGTCTCCTGTCTTGTCTTCTGTTGATGCCAGATGGACCCTGGAAGAATCTCATTATCTTGCTTTGTCTGAAACTGTCAATTGACCAGCCCTGTTCTGCCCACTCTGCTGGTTTACTTTTCCTCGGGGAGTAGGCCCGCTCTTTCTTCTTACAGACAGGAAATTTCAATCAGATGGAAAGAAAAAATTCTCCCCCGTGAGGGTGGTGGGATGATGGAATATCCAAAGCAGCTTGTTGACTCTTCATTCTTGGAGCTCAACTATGCAAAGCCCTGCACAACCTGATGCTGTTTAGACCTGCCCCTGCCTTGGATGGGAGTTTGGACCATTTGATGTCCAGAGGTCCCTTTCCACCACAGTTGTTCTCTGGCTTTGTGGTTCTCAGAGGAGGAAGAGCTCAGCAACAGAAGAACAAGGCTGTCTTCTTTAATTTAGCATTGTTGCTCCTGTGCTTTATGAATGGTTTGGCTTATAGAATTTGAATCCTGTGTTTCTCCTTCAGTAGACAGATCAAGTTCTGATCAAAGAAAAGAGTTTCACACTTTAGAAGATCTGGGCTTAGGTATTACAGACCAGTGTTGTTACAGATGGAGGCAACATTTCGGGGTGGCAGTGAAAAGGGAAGTGATGGAGCTAGTTTGGTGTATATATACAGACAGCTGAACACAGAAAAAAGTAGGCTGGAAAGCAATACAGTAACATCATTGTGAACCTCAGTAAAAGGTCAAATAATTATCAATTCTACATTCTTTATTGCCCTTAAAAGTACTGTGGGGAACAGTCCTGCACTGGCAGGGACAGACAAGATGACCAAATAGCCAGTGGGTCTTTTCCAGCTTTAATTTCTGTGATTCTGTGACTTCTATTCATCATATGCTTGATAATAAAAAGTCGTGGTTTCCTTTTATATTTGTCTCAGATTTTTCCTTTGTTCCAGTGAGTTAAGAAAAAAAAAAAAAGGTGAGTAAGTGTTGCTATTAAAAAAATGGTGCCAGTAAAATTAAAGCAAGATCCCACTCTGAGTGTTGGGGATAACCCGGAGACGCAGGTGGAGATTCTGGATTTGCTTGGGAGCCAAAAGAAAGACTCAGAGACTGGGCAGATATCTGGAAAAGTCTGTTAGTGCAGCTGTGAGCTGTGGGAAGACAGAGTCTGTAAAGGACAAACAGCTGTTAGAGTCAGACAGGAAAGCCTTGAAAAAAAAAGGGTGAGGGAGGAAGAAAAGAAGTATGATCATGGCTGGGTAAAAGGCCAGAGAAAGAGTTTTGTATCAGAAAAACAGGATCTGAGTGTAGCGTTGTAACATCTCTCTGTAGGATACAAAAGGAAAAGCTGATGAAGTGCAGGGTCCTGCACCTGAGGAGGAATAAACCCATGCACAAGGACAGGCCAGGGGCTGACCAGCTGGAGAGCAACTCTGCTTAGAGGGACCTGGGTGTCTTGGTGGATGACAAGTTGACCATGAGCCACCAGTGTGCCCTGGTTGCCAAGAAGGTCAAAAGTATCCTGGGGTGCATTAAGAAGAGTGTGGCCAGCAGGTCGAGGGAGGTTCTTCTCCCCCTCTACTCTGCCCTAGTGAGGCCCCATCTGGAGTACTGTGTCCAGTTCTGGGCTCCCCAGTTCAAGAAAGATGGGGAGCTACTGGAGAGAGTCCAGTGGAGGGCTACAAAGACGATTAGGGGACTGGAGCATTTCTCTTACGAGGAAAGGCTGAGGGAGCTGGGGTTGTTTAGCCTGAAGAAGGGAAGGCTGCGAGGGGACCTTATAAATGCCTACAAATATCTGAAGGATGGGTGTCAGGAAGATGGGGCCAAACTCTTTTCAGTGGTGTCCAGCAACAAGAAAAGGGCCAGCGGGCACAAACTGAAGCGCAGGAAGTTCCATCTGAACATGACACTATTTACTTTGAGGGTGACGGAGCACTGGAACAGGTTGCCCAGAGATGTTGTGGAGTCTCCTTCTCTGGAGATATTCAAAACCCGCCTGGATGAAGTCCTATGCAGCCTGCTCTAGGTGACCCTGCTTGGGCAGGGGGTTTGGACTAGATGATCCACAGAGGTCCCTGCCAACCCCTAACATTCTGTGTGATTCTGTGGTTCTGTGATTCTGTGGTTCTGTGATTCTGTGATTCTGTCAAAAGTCAGCAGCAGTCTGCTTGATAAGTTCAGAGAAGAAAAGGAAGACACTGGTTTTTATCAAGTTTATCATCAAGATTCCCCCCAAATATCCTGCCATATCATGACTGTCCTGAGAACAGTGCAACAAGAAGAAGAAATATCAAAACTTACCCTGCTACTAAACATCTTTTGGTTGCCTGGGACAGCTGTTCAGGGAGCAACTAGATTTAAGGGGACTGTCTTGTTTCTTATGAGGCCGGCAACACAAACAGTTCATCTGTAAGTCTACATGAAGTTTTCTGGAGCAGCGGTTGTTTTATCATTCTTCTGAGATTGAAAATGTTCTTTTTCTTGAGTAGACTCCACGTCAGCCACAACAGCTAGTGTAAGGACTGGTTGCAACCTCTCAGGACTTGGCATTTGGAAATTATATAAAATGGGTCAAGCCAGCTTGAAAGAGTGGTTTAGCTTTTATTTTTATTCCCTACTGGGAAATGAATGTTAAATATAATCCTCAGATGAATTAGCTGTTCTCTCCCATGTTGCCTTTTTCTAGTGTGAATACTTTTAATCTTAATGCATTCAGTGCTTTGCTTTCAGCAGCAGAGACACTGTTTGTAACTATGATGTGGAGACTGAAGTACCAATTTTTTAAGCTGTAAATGCCAAAAAAGGTGTGATTTCATTTAATAGAAGGATTTTTCTTCTCACAGGAGAAACGAGTACTAGTAAATTTTCCTACACAGAAATTAGTAGAAATTACAGTTTAATGTGGGATAGGTTTTCCCTTTCTTCCCTTTCCCTCACTGGTCTTGTGATTTATTAAGTGTTTTTGGGTACTGAACCAAACTGGGAATTTCAAAGTGTTCAGAATTACTTGAAGTCTTAACTCCCATTGAGTTTCGGTGAGAGCTGCATTCCCATCCTGCTCTATGCCCCCTCTCTTATAAAACAAAGCCTTTAGTTTTGTCCCAGATGAGTGTTCACATTTCCTCAACAGCCTAGAGGCATTGCTCTGCCTTTTGGAATTTATTGTGTAATGCATGGAGCTTGGTGTAAAGGCTCACAATTTCAGTTCTAGAAGACAATATTATTTTTTTTTTTCTGGTTCAGTGGGCCTGGAAGAAGATTAAGGACTAATATCAGGGAAAACACACAGAGCTTTTCAGGCTGTGTGAACAACATTTTTCAAACACAGGCTCTAGCTTGTTTCTGAATTGACCCTTTTCAGGCATTTTGTTATAAGCAGGAGCGTTTACACAGGTGTAGGCATCACGTGAAACTCTGGAGCCCTTCCAAAGTGAGACTCACTCCTACAGGCTGAGCGGTTGCTGGTGGGGTCTGAACTGGGTAAGCATGGCAGTGTGGGGTTGTGTAGCCCGGTGGTGTATCACTGCTGGGATCCAGCGCTGTTCAGTGTATGGACCAACTGTGTGGACCAAAGTGATAGCTACATGCAGGGATGAAAATCGGATTTCACGGGAGATGGTGTATATAAGCACATCAGTGGTGTGACTTTGGCATGCTTAGTGTTGCCTGAGGCCTCCAAAGCTGCCTTCTTGCAGGTGGCATTTAGGGTTTGTCCAGGAAGATTTGTATCTTCAGAGACTGCAGGTTTCTTTTCAGTCAGCATAAACTTCCCAGAAGAGAAGTAAGGCCCTGGTGCCCTCTGCAGCAGATATGACTACACTTGCTTACATTGAGAAACTCAGATGATTCACTGTCTTCCTTCATTCTGGTAAACAAAATGGGGAAAGACCCATTCTCTGCCCCTGAGCACAAAAGGCAGAACAAGGCTGTCATCAGACAACCATGCACTCTTCCTCCACAGAGCAAGATGGCCTCATCCCTACTGCCTGCTGGAACCGGTCCTTGGCTCATAGTGTTTCACAAACCACACTTGAGCCTTGGTTGGGAGACTACTGTTCCTTTTGGCATGATCCCAAACTGTGTTAATGGGCTGGACTTAATGCTAACAGCCATGCAGTATGGACAATTGTGTACTTGTGCTCGGTCCCGTGCCCTAAGGTCATTTTAGGGATACCCACTGGGATTACTGAAGCTACACTTGAGGTAGGATTTTATGCATGAGTTCCATGAATGAATTAAAGATAAAAGAACAGGAAAGAAAATATATTTCTTTCAGAAAAAGTACTGGAATCAATTGTCTTTCAATAAAAAATATACAAAGGGCTACAAATTCCAGAAATAAGTTTAAAATTAGCATAGCACCTGGACCTCACATTAAAAACATTGGAAAACCTTCTGCAAAACTTCATTACCATGCTAAACTCTTGGAAATGGGATATTCTCATAACGGACTACTTCATGTACAGCATTTATCATCACAGTTATTCTGTCTTCATGTATTGAAGGCACATTTTTTGGCTAGATTTTATTTAAGATTTCTAGTATGTGAACTTTTAAAATTCTACAGAAAACTGGAAAAATCCTGAAGTTGTATCTATTTCTAAGGGAAACAGCTTGCAATCACATTTTTTTACAGGATGATTTTTGTATATTTTTGTTGCTGTTTTTGCCTTTTTGGCAAGGTGTTAAGGATAGAACGGTCCTCAATTATGGAAGAGTGAAATCAAGGTTATGAAATGCAAAGGCACATACCATATGTGTGGTTGAAGAAGAAAAATACCTGTGAAAAAACCCATTCTTAGAGTTGTAGAATATATTATGCAAATATTGTGTAGTGGACTTAAAAAATAGGACTCCCATTTGTTTGCTGATATGTTTAACATTTCTTTTATACCATTATTGTTGAGCCAAAACTAAGAAATTGTAGATAAAACTTGCACGTTAGTGCACAGCCAAAAACCACCAAGAATCCTAATAGCACACACAGAGCTTTCTTGCTGGTGGTAGTCCTATGCTTGAATTTATGTTAGTAGAAAACAGTTTGCCTGGGGGTTTATTCCAGTCCCTAGTACAAACTGCCTGAATTCTGAAATTCCAGAAGTAGAACTTTTGAACACTGGATTTGAAATAAGGAAAAGCAAGTTAATTCTTCAAATATAAATGAAATTGAGTGTTGTATACAGTCCACTTTTACAAAGCGGCTGTTTCTGTTGATACAACCAAAACAGTTAGTATGGAGTCTCAACACTTATCAGTGATGTTACAGTGCCGTTCAAAATGGTAATTATTATTTTATTTCCTGTGCTTGGATTTTGTGACCCATGAATAACAGTAAATTTTCCATCTCTTTGGAAACTATTAATTGCATTTCTCTCCCTTTAGCTAGTAAGGCAACACCCTATGATTTATTGTAAATGAAAAGTAGAAGAGTCAGAGGCTCTAAGGATGTAAACCCTCTGGAACAATCTAATTCAATGCAATTGTTATTAGGGTGATTTGGGGTCAGCAGTCTGGCTGGGAAAGAGATGTATTTATTTGTCTCACCTCAAAAATTCCTTATTCTAGTATTTGTAAACCTCCCTGTTATTAAAGACTGATCATAGCTGTAATTCCAACAGACATATTTTACTAATCAGGACTTAGGCACCGTAAAACCAAATAATCTTGTCAATGTTACTGACATGGAACTAGACTCCAGAACCTTTTCTGTCTCAAAATCCACAAGGTGAAAATTTGCATATTTGTCTGCAGTTTTGCTCTGTTTTTTTTCACAGGCTACTGGGTGTGTTTGAAAGGGCATTTGAGTACTAGTTGCAAATGCACCCACAAAACGGGAAGAATCATAGTGAAATCCACGTGGTATTGTGATTATTTGCTGCTGTCTATGGCCACAATGGCTCTATGTACTAATGTCTTTCGAAATATCTTTGTCTGACTAACTTGAGAAACAGCCAAATGAAATTTTGTCTGAGCCCTGAGTTTAGTCACTGTTATGGTCTATATTTATGCCTGTGTTTAGGGAATGTGTTTGAGATAATCCTGATACAAGTCCAGGATTGAACTAGAGGAGAGGATATGGTGCAAACTTGTAATAAAATAATGAATAAAGCACTTCAAAATTCCAAAGACTTTTTTTTCCCCCTTAAACTATGTTGTTCTTTGTGGGGTTTTTTTTCATATTTACAAAGAGTTTTGTTCCAATCTCCCTTCAAAAGAAAAGATATAAAAGTTTTTATGTATTCTTGCCAAGAAAGCATTTCTGTAATTAAGGGGCCATGTTTTGAAGTGGTAAAAGTCCCATAAAAGGTGTAGGATACAATGCGTTCTGAATTAAGCCTCATATTTGGTTCACAAGCTGTTACCTTTTCTCTCCTTAAAAATAATAATCATCTAAATACTTCCTACAAAAGGACACAGGACTTTGGTTTCTTGTATTGGAAAAAACAGGCTTGCCTCCATATATTTTTTTCTCCATAACTGACAGAGGAGATAGCTTGAAAGTCCCCAAGACTGACACTTCAGGAGATGACTTGTCAGCTGAGTGTATATCTTCAAGTGTAAACGTGGACTGATCTCCCAGATCAGGGATTTGTGGGGTGTCAGCAAGTTTTTGTCTCTGTGAATGGAGGAAGCGGTACTTACACACTGTGCTCCTGATCTTCAACTGATTTGCTATGCCTTCTGCAGAGTAAAAACTACCCTTTTCTTGCAGCAAATATACTTCTCAATTGGGACATCCAGTACACTAAAACCATCACAGTGGAGATGTTTCTTTCTGAATGAGGAATAAACAGAGACACTTTGATAGGTCTCAAAGTGAAGTTAAATTTTGCAACAGCATAATTATAAAGGAGACACCAGAGATGGGATTTAACTTAGCATAACCTTCTAATCATTTATAGTGAAGTCATGGAGTGTTAAGTGTGCCAGCTACACTGTAATGCTCACTATTTATAGCCAAGTTGTTAAGTCTAGCTTGACTTAGGTAATGAAGTGCCATTTATCTCATTAAATTAGTTAACAATGGAGATTATTTTCCAATTCACACTGGCAATAAACACGGCTCAATATTCCTTAGGCAAGTGAAGGGATTCCCTTTTCAAACATCCTGATGTATTAGGAGAATGAAAGGGAGTACATCATCCATAAGCCTTGCTTGCCATTTTCACAGTTTTTGAAATGCAAGAGTTGGTAGAAGTGTTACCAACAAAGAGAATATAGGTCACAAAAGAAGAAGGTGCCATTATTAATTTTGAAAGCTACTTTGATTGGCCATGATGCTCTGTCCACCGTAACATGTACCCAGAGGAATTATACAGCAAAAATCAAAACCCAGAATTCAAAAAGCCATTATTTTCTAAGAAAAGAGAGCTACTTTTAGAAAGTAGCATCTATCTTTTATAATTATGTATTAGGAGTATTTAGTAGTTAGTTTTTATGCCTTAATTGTTATTTTCTGGGTAAGATGTCACAGCTGTGGGGATGACTAAGCATTCGATTTCAGTGCAAATGCAGGCCAAATATGGAAGGAACTGAGAGTAACAGTGCAGCAAGACTGATGGAAGAGAGATGAAGGAAAAATTTAGCAACACCATGGTTTAGAATGATTACAAGTGTACCATAAAACACTTAATTTTCACAAATGCCTAGTATGATTAAACAGTTTGACTGAAGAACTGGGAAGTAGTAATGAGAAAGTTACAAGTCTGTACAGGAACTCTGTTTTGAGAGGAAGAAGTATGTATCTGAAGAGGGCTTTCAAAGACTATTTTTATGTCTAACAGTAGTACACAATTTAGATGCCAGTCAAAACCTTTGGCTGTAGAATATCAAGGCAAATCGCTCCCTCCTGGGGAGAAACCCAAGAGAGGGAAATGGTGGAATAGGAAAATGTCAGGAGGCTTCTTTCTAGATTCCTGTAAATAATTTTCTCTATGGTCTATTTTGAAGAACTACATATTTGCTGATGCTAAGGCTACTTTTCCCTTCAGTTATATGAGTTCCCAGTATTCCTGGGCAGAGTGTCCATCTCACTTCTCGAAGGGCTGGATCTTCATGGGTAAATTCATTTTTTCACTCCGGCATTGAGACCCTGTGCCAGCTGGCTCTTGCCAAGGGACAAATGTGAATATCTAAGTCTTGCCTGAGGCTGTCTCAATTACTAAAGAGTATGGGCGGATGCTCTGTCTATTGTTTTCCAAGGGCTACCCATTGCAGGGCTTGTGGTCTCCCTCTCGTGTGGAATGAAGGGATGATTTTCCTATAATTTCCTGTTGTACATGGAAGCAAGCGAGGCAATCAGTGGTATAGACTGGATGACTTCTTGCGTTCTTTTTCAGACCTATTTTTCTATGATTCCAATGTCACAAAAACATGGGTGGGAAGCATCAAAGGCAGCAGGGATGTAAGGAGTTCTGGGCCTTGAAAAGTATTTAGGTACACATTAGTGAAAGCTTTGTATTGGCAATGCTGCAAGGATTCTTTGTTGTAGGAAACTAAAGAGCTGCTGGAAGTTCTGTCAGGAGAACTGAATAATCGTCACGAATTCAGATTCCACAAAGTGATACACATATGCAAGAACATAGTTTGATGGTTCAACAGAGCAGAGTTGAAAATGCTAAACATGTTTGCCTTCTATAGATGTGACTCTGTCAGGTGGAGAGCATTTTGAAACCAAGTATTGGACACTGCTAACCCCCAGAGCTAAGTTGACACAACACTTAGCGGGTTCATGCCCCAGAGTAGTGCAGAATAATAAGGAGGAGAATGAAACCACATAGAGGAACCTCAAAATGACCTCCAAAAAAGAATTGCTTTTTCTCTGAAACTATATCTTACTCCTGCAGTTTATTCCAACTTTATGTTATTTTGCTCTAGGCTTTTATTACACGGTGCATTTACTTGTGGCTATTGTGTGATCACATTCTCTTAGTTTTCTCTACGTTTACGTTTATATCTCACTCTCGCCATCTGCTATGGATCATTAATCCCTTTGGGCAAGACCATATTTGTGGTCAGTAGCTTCTCTTTGCTGGTCTTTTCTCCCGATCCACTTGTGAGCTTCAGCTAATCATGACAAAAACCTAAAACTGATATTTCCTCCGGGAATATGTGAAAAAGCAAATATGAGGTCTGTTGCTTCATGTGTCAACTGTATATAGACTAGTCTACAAAACCTCTTGGACAGAAGAGGTAAAATTATGTTACGATCAGTGAGCATTTAATTGAGTACCCTATTTTTAGGTTCTGGAAATGCTTGATTTTTCTAGAAAAATGAAAAAATTGAAGAACAGTATTCCAGCACCAAACATTTACGAACCATTGACCTACTTTTCTATCTTTAGAAGTAAGTTGAATAATGGCAATTTAGATGTGGAGAGCAACAAAGATTTTTGATGGGAGTCAAGTGCCTAAAACACCCATGTAATTTGCTTCCATCAGTAAAGTATGTGAGTAAATCTGGGCAGAACATATAAAAATTACTAGGTTGAGCCAAAACTTTGGGTTCAAAGAGTTAAAATTAAATCATTCTGAAACTAAAACCAGAGTAAATTTTACAGTTACTTACCCCATCTCTTCAGAAAGGAAGAAACCCAGAAAGTCAGCTCTCCCATACATGAATAGTCCATAACTGTATTTCACTGTTTGAATCCTCATCCACCAGAGAAGAAATGATGCAAAATGTGCAAATGATGCCATGTGGTGTATGTGTTCCCTAAAATTTCCACGAGAAGCAGTAGATTTAGTTTCATCACAGGAGGGTCTATGTCTCAGAGCAAAGGTCACAGTCCCACACATTCCCTGTGTTTGAGGATGCAGAATTAACGTAATACTTCCTGGCTTTTACCAGTCTGTGCCACGAACATTTATGTAATATTTAAATTGCCAGTTATAGTCTTAAAAGAAAAATTATGGCTTTTAGTGTTTTTTTAAAAGAAAAGAGTATTAACTGAATACTGTTAGCTGCTATAAAAGACTTAATGATTCCCTGAGTCACTGAAATTTTGGGCTTTTTGTTTTTACAGGAGGGATATATCTCGTTTCCCTCTCTCTGCATCTAGCCATGATTAAAATTAATGTATCTTTATTAATTCAACCTTTCCTGGAACACATTTCAAAATACAGCCACTGAATATTCAGTCATGATTTTGTAGGAACAATCACTTGTGTTTGCAGAGGATGCATGACATATTTAAACGAGACACATTGGATCCAATCTTCTGCATGATTTTTGTGACTTCAGAGGGGCTACCCTAATTTACACTGCCTCCACAACTGATCGTTCACAGCCTGCATGCTTTCCGCGTGTGGAACCCCACAAGTTCATTGAGAGATTTACATATATGTAACACCCTTTGCAAACACAGAGGATTGACTATCAGCTATTATAAATTGGTATAGCTGCAAGGGCATTATACCTATGCACATTTTTAAAAAATCTGGTGCAGTAGGTTTTGTGACTTTGAATGAAAGGATGAAATTGCTGTAATAAGTTTAAACACTCTTTTGAATGTGTGGTTGTCTTTATCGTTCATTTTTATTTCCATTGCCTCTGTTGCCATTGGGTGCCTTTGACATCAAAATAAGAGGATAAAAGAAAACAGCAGTTTAGCACACATTGAAATGGAAAATACGAAAAGGCTTAATAAATACACTGTCTGTGTAACTGACAACATCTGGAATAGCTTTGCAGCCAAGTGCCTTGAAACCACCTCTTAAATACAGTCCTCAGTAATCAAACCTAACTACACGCTAATTCAGAAAGCTCTAAGATGTTGCATTGAAAACATATTTTGTAAGACCTCTCTCTCCTTCATCAGCTGAAGGTACTGTTGCCATTTACTTTTGCTGCATATTTAAGACTTTCCATCAGTCTGCCAGATGACTTACTGCTGTTAACAGTACAAAATAATGGTAGATAGCTAGCCAAATCAATGCGCTGTATTTCTGGAAGTCTGTCAATCATTCCTTAAAATATACATATAATTTGTGAAATTCTTTATAGGTTTATTAAGAGTGTTTTCAATTCTTTAAAATTTAAAATGGAGACTTTTTTACCTTTGAAAGAAAAATATCACCGAAACAAAAGCAGTCCTCTGAAGAAATTATTCTAATTGTGTTGAGCAAGAAATTTGGGTTGTTCGCTGTTTCCAGAGAATTATCAAATGTGGAAAGGACTGATGATGAAGACAACAGAGGTCTGGCCAGCCTTGGGTCAGTATCTGTAAATCCTGCCCAGTGTACCCAATTTGACCTATACTTTAGCCTGCTCTTGAGTGATACTTCACCAGGCAGAATGGGCACAGCCTTTGGGACCATGTCTTTGCACGCATTGCATTCTGTGAGGAAACATAAGCATGTAACTCTCCCACAGGCCTTCATGGCCTAGTTCAACATTTCAGTGGTACCTAAAGAGAGCCACATACATCAATTGCATGATTTGGGTCAGTAGTTCACATTAATTTCAACTGGCAGCCAGTTTCTGGGAGAGGAGACCTAGAGATAAAGAAAAAGCCATCTGAAGAAGAGACTGGACTAATGGAAGGGCCGATGGAATATATGACCAAGGCCAAAATGAAGGAAAAATAGTAACTGAAAGAAAAAAATTCTCATAAATAACAAATATTTCAACGTGAGTTATTTTAAGAGTCAATTAAGGATTGATTCAGTTACCCTCACGCTATCTGAGATTCCCTGCAGTATCTCAGACATCCAAACGGCACTGGCCGATATGACATAGGACCCATCGGAGAGACACACCCTTTTCCAGGTGAAACTAGAGACCAGGTGGGATAGAGTGGGCATCTCAAAAGACTGCAGATACTTGAGAATGAGATATATTATTTATCTTTTAGCCTGAAATGGACGCAGGAAAATAAGAGCATGTGTCTTTGAGATGGCTTGCACGCTAAAGGCTATAAGAGGCCTTTACGCGATACCATCCTCATTTCCTAAACTCTGTTGTCAAAGTAGTTTTTAGGTAAAAGTGGTGCCACTGTAGTTATGGAATAACAAAAAGCACTCAGTGTAGCAAGAGAGTTACAGGTATGGTGGCATTTGGATATGCTATGCAAGTGTATTGCAAAACAGTATGTTGTATTAACTGTGGCAGTAATACGACTTACATGAGCAGCTGGCAGTACAGTGTCTAGCAAGGATCCTAGTGTGAAAATCAAGGTGCTTTGGGAAAATACTGAGGCTTGCGATATTTCTTGTTTAGCCACTTCAGAAGCAAACAATATCAGTTCAGGCAGCTTTTGTGGCAAGATGGTGTAACTGCGAGGCCTCAGGGTCTTTAAGAAGGTAAGAAAACAAGAAGCACTTCCTTCTCTCAGTAGCAGTCTGAACTACGACCACTGGAGACCACAGAAGCTTTACCTCTTTCTGGTTTTCTTTTTACGTATTTCACAATTTCTTGTGTTACTGGCAGCTGTTTATTGCATTTGGCTCACTGGTCTTTCATCACCCTATGTTCGTTTGGCCATTACTGCTTTAACTCATAGCTTTCATGGGAAGTCTGGAGGACTTCCTGCACTTAGCCCTCTTGAGGCTCTTATGCTTTTTCTTCTTGGCTTGTGAGGTAGAGTCATCCATGTAGCCTGTTTGGTGGACTCATTTTTCTAGTGACTGTCAAGGGTGCATGTCTCTGATTTCTTCTCTTCTAGCTGAGAGAAGGGAGAAGAGGAAAGGACAGCACAAAGAGTAATAAATACTTACATAGTTGAGACAAACAGGGTCTGTCCTGTAACATGCCTGGTACCTCAGGCTCCTGTTCACCTCCCTGAGGCACATCTCAAGGAATACTTGCTGCTGCTGCTGTTGGCTCACCAGGAGAGGGGCTTCTGCATTCTGACAATAAACACATGTGCAAAGTTAAGGAAAAAGGAAAATACCTACGTCAGACCTTCTTCATAATTTCTTTCCTGACAGACGAAGAAGCTTAACTTGGCTGCACTGGGCCTGTATTTTTGCAGATATTCTTTCTTTCGGATGAGTAGACCGTGCTGTATATACAGAAATACAGTCGCTGTTCTTCAGCCCCCTCTAAATATGTAGTACAGTAACAATCAACTGGTCAAAGTAGTCAGGTATTTATCAGTGGTGGACTTGCTGTTTTTAATTTCTTCTCTTTGCCAAAAACCTAAGTTAAGCTATCCTGTTATTAGACAGTCATTTAGTAATGCACTCCTATGGGTGAGGGTATTAAACATACCCACTCAGTCAGAATGATTTTTAAAATAAACCCTCATAGCTGTGAAGACTGTCGCACATATAAGTCAGCTAATCTGACATGGAGTTGAATGGAAAATGCATCTGCATTGTTGTTTCTGTCATAAAACACTGCCTTAGTTTTCCCCCCTGCCTTATACTGACAATTTACATTTTGAATACCATTTCCTTAGAGATTTGATTGTCTTTATTAGAGAACAGCCTGCATCTCTCTGTCCTTAATAACAGAGCATATTGGTACAGAAAGAAACAAAACACTCTGTTCCTCATGAAAACGAACCATTTAGGAGAATGGGAATAAAGACATTGCATTCAATTTTTTCCTGAAAATGCCATAACCACCTTCTTCTGATTGATTCTTTTGAGGTGCTGACCCCCTGCTATGACTCAAAATTGAAGAAGCTCAGATCTCATGGGGACTGGTTTCTCATTTGGTTTTAGACACAGAAGTATTGTGCCCTTTTTGTTCTCTGTAGTGTAGTAGATTATGAAACAAATGAGGGAGAAAACACTCTGGAAAAAGAAATCCTCTTTTTATTTCACCATGTAATTACGAAAATAGGGGAAGCTTTTCAAGGTTCTATTTTATAAACAAAAGACATGCCAAATTGCCTAGATCCGACAAAAGTTTACTCAAGTAAGGACATCATTTACAAATCGTTTTCACAAGATTTTTGCTAGACATGCAAAAACAAAAGCCTCCTCTTTTTTTTTATTTAAAGATGTATTCATAAGTGATCTCTTCTTCCGGAAAAGAGTAGATCAGACAGAAATAGTGACTTACCGTCGTTGCTTGCAAGTGGCACTACACTCCTCAGTAACTTGTTAACCAGGCATTTTCAGAAAAAAATGAACTCTACATTAAGATTCCCAACTCCATAAATGGTTCATTTTCACAATGAACATAAATTTTTCATTTCTTTCTGTAACAGCAATGACTTAGAAAATAATACATATCTAAAAACACCACATTAGAATAACCATATTAACATTGCAAGTCAAGAACTTATAGATTATGAAGTCCAAAAATTAAAAGTTCCCTGTGCCACCTTAATTCAGTCTCCTTACGAGTGTGCATTATGATAAATTAAGTAACTGCTTACTCTTCTTAGCACAGGATCTGTGCTGCATGGGCTTTTGACCAGCCAGTCTCAGTATCACATCTTGCCTCACTCCTCGCCTCAGCGCTGTTTAATCAAAATTCTTGGAAATCTTGTTCTCGGAATTGACTGAAGTGCCTTAGCCGACACTTTCCCCAGAAAGGGTCTCTGAGGTATACACAGCAGGGAATGCTTCAAATGTGCAAATGGTTTAAACTTTGCAAAGCTATAAGCAGTTGGGAATGTGTTCTTATACGGTGATGAATATTAAACTACAGAAAGCACAAACTAGTTCTACTTTCACTTAACATATGAGGTCCTGTGTAGAAGGTAGGGTGTCTGGGGCCCAGCAAAAGATAAGATGTTAACATGATCCATGTTCACAGTTACAACATGAACAGTGAAACATGGTCTGGGGTTTTCTTTCAAGTAATTGCTGGCAAACTCCCATTGTAATAACCGGCATTCCATATCTATTCTTCGATTACAGACTCAGAAAAAGGGAAAATGGTTAAATTGCTTGAAATATTGAGTAAAAGTTGCAGGTAAACATTATCCCTCTTCCTTTAAGCTGAAGGGAGTTTTTATAGGGAAATTCCCTTCTTTGACTGTCTTTTAGATTATATTAAAACCAGCAGTAGTTCTTCTGGGATAAAAACAGAAGGTAGTGGATCTGTTTTGGAGTTCCTAGATTTTCTGTTGCTACTCAGTCTGATCCTGTTTCCTGAAGGACAAAAAGAAGACAAATGTTCAAAGAAGAGGTCAGGAAAGAGAAACAAGGCAGAAAATACAGCTTCTGCCTGAGATGTTAACTCAAACATTCATGAGTGGAGGACCTCAAGCACAGCGTATATTCCAATCAGTCAGCTAGAGATGTGGAAAAGTTATTCCAGCATTGATTGAGGTACTTGCGTTCAGCTGCCTTTTATTGGTTTTACATCACTGTTACAAAAGATGCAAAGTTTATGAGAGAAGGAGAGGGAAAAAGAGCAAGAAAGGAGGTACTGAATAGAAAAGCCCCCTTTCTCCCCTCCCCCCGACCTCTCTTTCTGCTTCAAATCCCAGATGGTTGAGAGGAGGACCATCAGTTTTTTGCTGGAGGTGCAGTTCATATGATCGGATTGGCTCCTTCAGCCTGCCCTGAGCTGGGGGTTTCACAGTGAAGTCCTTCACCCCCCATCATATGGGAGAGCAAGGCTTCATTGATTTCAGCTATAAACATTTCCTCTACATCTCAAGACTTTCAGCTTGTGGCAACCTGTGGCTTCACTGCAAACCTTGAAATGCCGTTACTGGAACTAAGCATCAACTCAGCTCTGTTTTTTGTTGTTTTTCAGTAACCTTTCTTGAATTTATTGTTTTGTAGTGCAAAGTATACAGGCACCATAGAAGGCAGGCATGCAAAAGTTAAAAGAGGAATAGGACAAAATGAACAGTTTGTTGTTTATCTTAGTCTTGCACAACAGTCAACAGATCAAATAAAGCCATTCTTCACTCAAGTCTCAAGCTTGTTCATGAAATTCTTAGTAAGATTAGGGAACAGAGTATAAAGTTGACATTATAAAAGGATGGCAAATGTTAATGGCAATTCCATTCCCAGTACTTGAAAATATATTGTTCTTTTTCTCACTGTTATTCTACCAGTTATCTTACAAGTCTTATTCCTCAGGGAGTTGTGCTTGAAAGATTTGCAGCTCTGAGTAAACTCTGGATGGGAACATATTCAGACTTCCTGGCATTAATCAGAGAAGTCTCCAGATCCATGGCAGCATTTAAAGCTTTGTCACTGTAATTTTTCACTTCTTTTTTTTTCCTATCAATCCTGCTTTTGCAACTGCCTTTCTTTGATTTGATCATTTGATGCAGTCAGAGGTTGTTTGGAATATTTTTGTTCCGTAGGCTTACGTGATTACATATTTTTCTGATACACTGTCAGGTTGATGTAGTATGTGCTCCTTTTGTCTTGGCATAGACCTCACATCATAGACAGACAAAGTTGAACTGACATATTGGGACTGCTGTGTACACTATCCCAGGTTTCTCTAGTCTTGAATAGTTCTGCTAGATTTAGTCTGAGTAATTAAGACTGGGGCTCCACTGCATCAAACATGGTGTTGTATTTGACTGTGAGACAGTCCTTGCTATGACTAGCTTCCAAACCAAGTTGTTAAGACAGGAGAAAAGGATATGTAATACAGGCACAGAATATAACCAAGGGTATTCAACTGTTATAGATGTGTCTATGAATGCATTTTTTTTTCTTTTTATTTTGGGTAGGAAAGCACTGATGTAACCTGTTTACTTAGTTACACTGTTTCTGTAATGTGGATATTTTTAGCCTGGTTTCTGCGGTAAGTCTGGCAGTCTATTACTGAAATGTAAGGAACTGTGGTAGAAAATAATGTGCTCCATTAAAATATTATTTGATACCTTTGATAACTAACATTGACATGTATTTTAATAATTGCTTTTTATAACTTCTACTGTTTAGCTTTTATCTTTTAGTCATATTCCAGCATTCATAGAATCACAGAATGCTTTGGGTTGGAAGGGACCTTTAGAGGCCATCTATCCTAACCACCCTGCAGTGAGCAGGGACATCTTCCACTAGATCAGGTTGTTCAGAGCGTCATCCAATCTGGCCTTGAAATTTTCTAGGGATGGGGCATCTACCACCTCTCTGGGCAATCTGTTCCAGTGTTTCACCACCCTCATGGTAAAAAATTTCTTCCTTATATCCAGTCTAAATATTCATTACCTTAGTTTAAAGCCATTACTCCTTGTCCTATTTCAAGAGGCCTTGCTAAAAATATTTTCCCCATCTTTCCTACAGGCCCCCTTCAGATAATGAAAAGCTGCAAAAAAGGTGTCCCGAGAGCCTTCTCTTCCCCAGGCTGAACAGCCCCAACTGTCGTAGCCTTTCCTCATAGGAGAGGTGCGCTAGCCCTCTCATCATTTTTGGGGCTCTCCTCTTGACCCGCTCCAACAGGTCCATGTCGGACATTTCAGTGAAGCCATTCAGCAGGGGCATTTCAGCGAAGCCACTGAGGCGAAAGGCTCCGGAGTGGACAACCGCGCCGTGGGACCCTTTCCCACAGCGGCAGTATCATGCAGTCAAAAGCGCAGGGAGGGAGAAGGCACCCCAGCCCCCCCTCCCCCTCAGAGCAGGCAGGACTCAGCTGCTAACGAGCGGGCAGCTCTGACTCAGCGGGGGCGGAGCCAGCGGTGACAGAGGTGTGACCCTCCTGAGTACAAGAGCAAACCCTAGAGAGCGCGAGTGACCAGGAGCACGGCGAACAGGGCGGGCAAACAGGGTGTGGCACGGCAGTTTGCGCGGCAGTTTGCGCAGGCAGGGTGTGCAGGGAAGGAGGAGGCTCCCGAGGCAAGCTCAGGCAACTCATCTGCAGGAAGGAAGCCCAGCCATGGCACCCCGCTGTCAGAAGGCTGCTTCTTCCCTGCTGGTCAGAAAGGAAGCTGCAACCCAGACTGAGGTCCCTAGAAAGCACACAGCTGTCCAGGTCTCTGGCTGCAGCGAGTGCCACCAGCTAGCGCTGGAGACGGACAACAGCAAAGGGAATAACTGCATGAGGTGCGACCAGGTGGACTATCTACTCTGCCTGGTGGCAGAGCTAAGAGAAGAGGTAGATAGGCTACGGAGCATCAGGGAGGCCGAGCAGGAGATCGACTGGTGGAGCTGTGCCCTGACAACCCAGGAGTGTACCCATGAACAACCTGTAAAAAAGGCCCAGGACCAAAGGGCACTAGTAACATCCCCCCATCGGGCTGAAGGAAGGGACGCAAAGGAAAACAGCGAGTGGAAGCGGGTCCGCAATCGGGGCAGGAGGCGAACTCTTCCCTTGCCCACCACATCTCCACAGGTGCCTCTGCATAATAGGTGTGAGGCTCTGGATGTGGAGGACAAGGCGGTGGATGGTGCAGGGGTTGACCCATCCACATCGGAGGAGGCACAAAGATCAGAAGGACCTCCCTCTCGTATTACTACCAGCTCCACAAGGAAGAAGAGACGAGTCATAGTTGTAGGAGACTCCCAGCTGAGGGGAACAGAGGGTCCGATATGCCGGGCAGACCCTCCTCTCAGGGAAGTCTGTTGCCTCCCGGGAGCACGGGTCAAGGACATTGCTAGGAAACTTCCTAGACTGGTCCGACCCTCAGACTATCATCCTCTACTGCTCTTCCAAGTAGGTGCGGACAAAGTTGCAGTAAGTAGCCCGAAGGCAATTAAAATAGAATTCAAAGCCCTAGGACGATTAGTAAAGGAATCTGGAGCACAGGTTATCTTTTCATCACTCCTTCCAGTGGCAGGCAGAGACATTGAGGGGCATAGGCAGCCTCAGTCTATTAACACATGGCTCTGTGACTGGTGTCACCACCACAACTTTGGGTTCTTTGACCATGGGACGACATACACAGCACCAAGCTTGCTGGTATCAAATGGGAACCAGCTTTCTCAAAGGGAAAGAGGATCTTTGCCCAGGAGCTCGTGGGGCTCATTGACGGGGCTTTAAACTAGAGGTGAAGGGGGAAGGGGAACCTATCAGGCTTGCCAGTGACAGGCTAGGGGAGGATACACAATGGTTAGAGGGACGGGGGGCTAGTAGGAGCCCTCAACCCTTTGCCCAGCAGCATGTGAGGGACACTGCAGCAATGTGTAAGTCTTGCAGAAGGGAGCTGGAGGCACCTGAGGTATCAGGTGCCAACAAGAAAATACCCATGAAACACCTCAAGAGAAAAAAGGAGTACTCTGCTATGAAGGTAACGAGGCCAACAGCTCAGATGAAATGCCTTTATACAAACGCACGCAGCATGGGAAACAAACAGGAGGAGTTGGAAGCAATCGTGCTGCTGGAAAGCTACGACCTGATTGCCATCATGGAAACTTGGTGGGATGAGTCCCACGACTGGAATGTAGCTCTTGATGGCTACAGGCTGTTCAGAAGGGACAGGCGAGGAAGGAGGGGCAGGGGCGTTGCCCTTTACATCAAGAAAACAGTACAGAGTGAAGAGCTGTCCCTGAAGAATAGCCACGAGCAGGTCGAAAGCTTATGGGTAAGAATCAGAGAGAGAGGCAACAAAGGGAACCTAGTGGTTGGTGTCTACTACAGGCCGCCAGATCAAGAGGAGCTGATAGACGAAGCGTTCTTCCTCCAACTCCAGGAGGCTTCGCACTCTCAAGCTCTCGTCCTACTGGGGGACTTCAACTACCCCAACATCTACTGGAAAAGCAACACGGCAAGCTGTAGGCAATCCAGCAGGTTCCTAGAATGCATTGAGGACAACTTCTTCAGTCAGGTAATAAGCATCCCTACCCAGAATCACACAGAATCACACAGAATAGTAGGGGTTGGAAGGGAGCTCTGTGGGTCATCTAGTCCAACCCTCCTGCCAAAGCAGGGTCACCTACAGCAAGCTGCACAGGACCTTGTCCAGGCGGGTCTTGAATATCTCCAGAGAAGGAGACTCCACAACCTCCCTGGGCAGCCTGTTCCAGTGCTCCGTCACCCTCAGAGGGAAGAAGTTCCTCCTCATGTTCAGACGGAACTTCCTGTGCCTCAGTTTGTGCCCATTGCCCCTTGTCCTGTCACTGGGCACCACTGAAAAGAGCTTGGCCCCATCCTCCTGACACCCACCCTTCAGATATTTGTAAGCATTTATAAGGTCCCCTCGCAGTCTTCTCTTCTTCAGGCTGAACAAGCCCAGCTCCCTCAACCTCTCCCTGTAGGGGAGATGTTCCAGTCCCCTCATCATCCGTCCACTGGACTCTGTCCAGTAGCTCTTCATCTTTCTTGAAGTGGGGAGCCCAGAACTGGACACAGTACTCTAGATGAGGCCTCACTAGGGCAGTGTAGAGAGGAAGGAGAACCTCCCTCGTCCTGCTGGCCACACTCTTCTTGATGCACCCCAGGATCCCACTGGCTTTCTTGGCAGCCAGGGCACACTGCTGGCTCATGGTTAACCTGTCGGCCACCAGGACGCCCTGGTCCCGAAAGGGATGCGATACTAGACCTGGTGGTCACCAGTGTGAGTGAGCTCGTTGGGGATGTCAAGATCGGAGGTAGCCTGGGCTGCAGTGACCACGCGCTGGTGGAACTAACGCTACAGAGGGAAATGGGAATAACGAAGAGCATAGTCAGGACCCTAAATTTTAGGAGGGCAAATTTCCAGCTTTTCAAGGAGATAGTCAGAAGAACTCCCTGGGAAACGGTCCTCAGGGACAGGGGAACAGAACAGAGCTGGCTGGGCTTGAAGGATGTATTCCAGAGAGCGCAAGAGCTCTCGATCCCCAAGTGTAAGAAGTCAGGAAAAGAAGGGAAGAGACTGGCATAGCTGAGACAAGAGATACTGGTCAAACTAAGGAAGAAGAGGGAACTGCACAGGCAGTGGAAGCAGGGACTGGCTTCCTGGGAAGAGTATAGGGAAGCTGCCCGGTTGGGTAGGGATGGGGTCAGGAAGGCCAAGGCACAGCTGGAGCTGAACTTGGCAAGGGATGCAAAAAATAACAAGAAGGGCTTCTACAGGTATATCAGTCAGAAAAAGATGATCAAAGAAAGCGTACCCCCGCTCATGAGCGAGACTGGCAAACTGGCAACAGCAGATGAGGAGAAAGCTGAGGTACTCAACAACTTTTTTGCCTCAGTCTTCACTGGCAACCTCTCTCCTCACCCCTCCCAATTCGATGAATGGCATAAAGGACACCAGGAGGGTAAAATCCCTCGAGCTGTAAGTGAAGACCAGGTTCAGGACCTCCTGAGGAACATAAACATACAGAAGCCAATGGGACCTGATGAGATGCATCCCAGAGTCCTGAGGGAACTGGCTGATGTAGTTGCCAAGCCACTCTCCATGATATTTGAAAAGTAGTGGCAGTCAGGGGAAGTCCCCAGTGACTGGAAAAAGGGAAACATTGTGCCCCTTTTCAAAAAGGGTAGAAAGGAAGACCCTGGGAACTACCGACCTGTCAGCCTCACCTCTGTGCCTGGGAAGATCATGGAACAGATCCTCCTAGAAGATATGCTAAGGCACATGGAGGTCAGGGAGGTGATTCGAGACAGCCAGCATGGCTTCACCAAGGGCAAGTCCTGCCTCACCAACCTAGTGGCTTTCTATGATGGTGTAACAACAAGGGTGGACAAGGGAAAACCAACGGATGTCATCTATCTGGATTTTTGTAAAGCCTTTGACACAGTCCCCCACAACATCCTTCTCTCTGAATTGGAGAGCCATGGATTTGATGGGTGGACCTTTTGGTGGATACGGAATTGGTTGGATGGTCGCAGCCAAAGGGTAGTGGTCAACGGCTCAATGTCCGGATGGAGACCAGTGACGAGTGGAGTCTCTCAGGGGTCCGTACTGGGACCGGTGCTGTTCAATATATTTATCAATGACATGGACAGCGACATCGAGTGTACCCTCAGCAAGTCTGCAGATGACACCAAGCTGAGTGGTACGGTTGAGACACCAGAAGGACGGGATGCCATCCAGAGGGACCTAGACAAGCTGGAGAGGTGGGCCTGTGTGAACCTCATGAGGTTCAACAAGGCCAAGTGCAAGGTCCTACACCTGGGTCGGGGTAATCCCCGCTATCAATACAGGCTGGGGGATGAAAGGATCGAGAGTAGCCCTACTGAGAGGGACTTGGGGGTACTGATAGACGAAAGGCTGGACATGAGCCGGCAATGTGCGCTGGCAGCCCAGAGGGCCAACCGTGTCCTGGGCTGCATCAAGAGAAGCGTGGCCAGCAGGTCGAGAGAGGTGATTCTGCCCCTCTACTCTGCTCTGGTGAGACCTCACCTGGAGTGCTGCGTTCAGCTCTGGAGCCCTCAGCACAAGAAGGACATGGAACTGTTGGAGCGGGTCCGAAGGAGGGCTACAAAAGTGATCCGAGGGCTGGAGCACGTCTCCTATGAGGACAGGCTGAGAGAGTTGGGCTTGTTCAGCCTGGAGAAGAGAAGGCTAAGGGGAGACCTGATTGCAGCCTTCCAGTACTTAAAGGGAGCCTATAGGAAAGATGGGGACAATCTTTTTAGTAGAGACAGCAGTGACAGGATGAGGGGTAATGGTTTTAAACTAAAACAGGGTAGGTTTAGGCTAGATATAAGGAAGAAATTCTTTACGATGAGGGTTGTGAAAAACTGGAACGGGTTGCCCCGAGAGGTAGTGGAGGCCGCATCCCTGGAAACATTCAAGACCAGGTTCGACAGGGCTCTGAGCAACCTGATCTAGTTAGTGGTGTCCCTGCTCGCTGCCGGGGGGTTTGGACTAGATGACCTCTAGGGGTCCTTTCCAACCCAAAACTTTCTATGATTTTATGATTCTATGTCCTTCCTATGCTGAGGGCTCTAGAGCTGGACCCAGGACTCCAGGTGGGGTCTCACCAGAGCAGAGTAGAGGGGCAGAATCGTCTCCGTCGACCTGCTGGCCACACTCCTCTTGATTACTCATTGCTTTAACAGCCCGTTTTACTTTCTTTTTATGTAATTTTTCTCTTTGTCTGGGAAATGTATGAATTCACTCCTTGATTCTTCTTTTTGAACACCATAGAATAAATAAAAGGTAGAAGGAGAGTGAAGTGGGAGAGAAGGGAAGAAGAGAGGAAGAAAGGCAGAGAACATCTGGTCATACTTGTTCATGCTCACATGATTCATTTGGAAAAAAGCCAACAAATAAACTTAGATTTTTGAGACTGAACATTTGATATAGCGGCTTTAAACATTTGGAAGCGTACTGTGGGTAGTTCCTACATATAAAGAAGCCTTGGAAGGTCAGCCCAATGAGCTTGGCAGATGCCACTTACAGTTTCAAATGATTCATTGATGCTTCAAGAAAACACATACTAGTATAGTGCCCCTTATGAATGCAGTGTTCATGACTGGCTAAACTACATGTGGAGTGCTTAAAGTTGGAGTCGATATGATCAGGAATATGTTTTTATTCAGTCATGTGCTTCTACTTTTTTTTAATAGAATCTTCTGCCAAGCAGAGGGAAAAGTGTCTACTTGATTGTCTTAGCTTTTTTCTAATATCTATAGCACAAAATCATATTAAAAAGAAAATATTATGTAGAAATATGTCATAAAAATCAGAAGTCTGTTGTTATTATAGTATCTGCATTATTTGTAGCTGATCATACAGCTTGCACTGCTGGTGTTTAAGGAACAATGCAGTAGTACCTTCAGCAGCCAGGGGAAAGACATGGAGGAGCAGAAAATACTAAATCATGCTGATGGACCCGGTGCTGCTTGTGTGAATGGGATGAGCAGCTTAAAGACGAGGATAGATGTGGAGGGAGAAAAACTCTGCTACTGGCAGGCCAAAAAGATCAATGAATGTGGTTTGACTCATTTTTATTGTTATTTTTCTTACACTATTCTTGAGATAACTGAGATTTGTATATTATTTTAAGAGTTATATAGGTTTTTTCTCAAAGAGCAAGTGCATGAGAGGTTTGCGTTGTGTTTGAGCGGGCAAACTTAGCTTTTTGTGATCTTCAAGCCTGAAATTCTGATGTACGCTGATGCTGCTGTGTAAAAATGTTGGGGTTTTATTGAAGTTTGTTTTAAAAAAGATACTTTCTGCTAGTAAAGGCTCAATAGCTGCAAGATTTGCACTGTGAAGGTTGCATTGTAAGAGAGGGCTCTAAAGTTTCAAGCCAAGACTTGTTAACTTCAGCTAAATTTTTACTATTTCACACTGCTACCTTTCTTTCTCACCTTCCCCAGTTTCCTTTTATGTGTGTATTCTACTTAGTTGCTTAATACTGACTGTAAGTCCTCTTGGGAAGATGTTATTACCTTCACTTATTGGTTCAATGCCTAACATGATGGAATCTTGATCCTGGATTGATTTTTATGAGATTTATCATAAAACAAATATTTGTTCAGTGTTGAACTGACTGAATATGTCAGGTCACTACAAAATCTTAGTCATGAAACTGTTAGAACCCTCAAATATGAATAAAATCATAAAGAAATTTCTAAATCAAACTTTTTGAAAAGTATTTTTTTTGCTAGAAAGTTGGTGTTTCACCTTTCATCCTGGACTGAGATGAAAATATTTAAAGTTCTGAACGTTAAATGATTGGAGTTGAGTAGACTGACAATCACTTGAGGGAAAAGCATCAAAGTTTTGCAGGACCTTTGAGGTATTGTTTAAACCAGTCCACATCTTGGATTAATCCTTCAGACCAAGTGATTTTTCATTACTGCTTTTTTCCAGAGTTGAAACGTGATACATGAATATTGTGAATATTATCAACTGTTGTAAGGCAGACATGGAATTCCCTGACAAACAGCTAAAACAAGACACTCTGAATTGCTTTTTTTGGCTGCTGCGTCTTCAGCTGGGGAAACAGAACCCTTAACTTGGGAAAGACAGACTGAAAGCCTTTTCCTTAATTTGCCTTCTGAGGCCATGTTTTGAGAAATTTGGGTGTGTGGTCTCTGCACAACACTTTGTGTATTTACATGTACTATTTAGCATTTTTTCATCTTGAAACTAGGGATTTCTGTGTGTAAATACGTAGTTAAGCTGTCACAGTTGTTTGCATATATTAAAACCTAGCTGTCTAAACACAACAATAACTTCCTATAATATGTTTCTTCAGAGATAAACTTTAGTTGTAAGTTACTTTGGGTATCAATATTAAAAAAGCCTGAACAGTCAGAATTCAGCAGCAGGAACCAAATTTCCAGTTGTACAAAATATCAAAGTGTGACCAGATAAAACCCAAATGTTCTTTTATCCAGCTGTTTCATGGGACCTCGGAACATTACCTTTCCTTCAGGCCCCATGTTAAATGTGACTAAAAATAGAATTTGGCCCTTCAGGACTCAAATTTCTCTGTATAACATTGAGTGCAACACCAGTGTTGTAATGTTAGTGTTTGATGACAGGAGTAATTCTCAGAGAGTGACTTTTACATGGCACTGCCATATTTTAATTTGATTAAAAGAGCTCTGCATGTTTTTGAAGTATTTAGAAAAGAGACAAAAGAATAATGCCTTTGAACTAGAAGCTAGGAGCAAAATTAAGATTTTCTCCGCCAGCTTTGAATTTAATACCAAGACACATCAGAGTCTCAGTTCAATAGGACTCAGGAAGCTTAAACAAGACTCTGTCTCTGTTCTTATTAGCTCAGTGCAACTTCAATCACTTAACTGGAATTAGATTTAATTTAGGATCTCAGGCCAAACAGAATTTAAACACGTCTGTGATTTTAAGCCCATGAGTAGTGGGACTACTGATATACTTCAAAGTAAGTACATGCTTATGGAATTTGCTGAATTAGAGGATAATGATGTCAGAAATAAAAAAAAGCCAAGTCTCATTTTAACCATACCAGTCTAAAATCAGACAAGTCAAAATAATAATCCTTTTCTCACTCTTTAAATGGGGCTTAGTAGTAATCGTAGTGAAAACTTAAATTCTCAAGATAACTTGAAAAATATCATCTTCTCTGTATATTACAGAATCACAGAATCACAGAATGGTAGGGGTTGGAAGGGACCTCTGGGGATCATCTAGTCCAACCCCCCTGCCCAAGAAGAGTCACCTACAGCAGGCCGCACAGGACCTCATTCAGGCGGGTTTTGAACATCTTCAGAAAAGGAGAATCCACAACCTCTCTGGGCAGCCTGTTCCAGCGCTCTGTCACTCTCAGAGTGAAGAAGTTCTTCCTCATGTTCAGACGGAACTTCCTATGTTTCAGTTTGTGCCCATTGCCCCTTGTCCTGTCACTGGGCACCACTGAAAAGAGCTTGGCCCCATCCTCTTGACACCTGCCCTTGAGATATTTATAAGCATTTATAAGATCACCTTTCTGCCTTTTCTTCAGGCTGAACAAGCCCAGCTCCCTCAGCCTTTCCTCATAGAAGAGATGCTCCAGTCCCCTAATCGTCTTTGTAGCCCTCCACTGGACTCTCTCCAGTAGCTCCTCGTCTTTCTTGAACTGGGGAGCCCAGAACTGGACAGAATACTCCAGATGGGGCCTCACCAAGGCAGTGTAGAGGGGAAGGAGAACCTCCCTCGACCTGCTGGCCACACTTCTCCTTAATGTACCCCAGGATCCCATTGGCTTTCTTGGCAGCCAGGACGCAATGCTGGCTCATGGTGAACCTGTCGTCCACCAGGACACCCAGGTCCCTCTCCACAGAGCTGCTCTCCAGCAGGTCCACCCCAAGCCTGTACTGGTGCATGGGGTTGTTCCTCCCCAGGTGCAGGACCCTGCATTTGCCTCTGTTGAACCTCATCAGGTTCCTCTCTGCCCAACTTTCCAGCCTATCCAGGTCACGCTGAATGGCAGCACAGCCTTCCGGTGTGTCTACCACACCTCCCAGTTTGGTGTCATCAGCAAACTTGCTGAGGGTACATTCTAACTCTTCATGCAGGTCGTTGATGAAGAAGATAAACAAGACTGGGCCCCGTACTGACCCTTGGGGGACACCACTAGTTACCAGCCTCCAACTAGACTCAGCGCCGCTGATGACAACCCTCTGAGTTCTGCCATTCAGCCAGTTCTCAGTCCACTTCACCGACCACTCATCCAGCCCATACTTCCCTAGGAGGATATTATGGGAGACTGTGTCAAAAGCCTTGCTGAAGTCGAGGTAGACAACATCCACGGCTCTCCCTTCATCTACCCAGCCAGTCATGTCATCGTAGAAAGCTATTAGATTGGTCAGGCATGATTTCCCCTTGGAGTCCTTTAGTATAAAGCCCTCCACACCAGGTTGGCTGGCCTGTTGCCAAAGATCCCCTTACCTTTTCTAGAGAGGTGGGTCCCATCCCTCTCTAACAGGTTATAATATTGTTAGATTAAATAAGACATCTGAATGTTTAGTCATGGGTATCTCATTTCTTTCTTATGGGTCAAGCACACAGTTGGAGGCATATGTTTTGGAAGAGACCAATATTTTAAAAATATCTCACTTTCGCTATAAAATGCTTGTCATATAATTAGGAGGATTTAAGAAAAAACTGGCTGAATTAAGTTCCAAAAGATTGGCAGACATGTATTGAAAAGCTGAATGACATATCTTATTCATTACCAGTGCACGCTAGAGAAATACAAGCCTTTGAAAAGCTTACCTTTGATCTCATCTGAAAAGAGGTCCGTCGTACACAGCAGCCTTTATTAACTCATTTTGGCCATCTATTCCTGCCTGCCATTCTAGAACTGTGCCTTCTTTTGTTTTCTGCCTTCTTGGCGAGCTTCATTACCTAACAAGGTTGATCTACAGTCTATCGGTTATGTTTTACAGCATGCTTTTCTAGTGTAGCTTCTATGATTCTGATGATTCTCAAAGTTGTATATGCTGCTGTCTAGACTGAGGTTATCTGCACGGTTTTGTGCTGAACTGTTCTCACTCTGCAGCTCCTCATCTTTCATGGCAGCCCAACAGCAACTGTTTTACTGAGTGATGCACATTATAGATGCATTTCTTCAGCCTGGGATTCAAGTGCCTTTTCACCACTTCAGCAGAGATATTCCTTAAGAAATTTATGCCATGAAATTGTTAAACATTTAAGAAAACTGGTATTAGCCAGCAAAATCTAGTAAATGAGATTTTATGTTGGTGGAACATTTGTACGTGGAGGTGGACTGTGAAATCTGAAATGTTCTTAAATAATTGTTATACATAAATATATTTAATGTAGTTCATAAATGTATTTAATGTAGTTGATTATATTAACTCCAATATAGTTAACAGAATTATAATTAATTACATTGTGGAATTATTTCTGAGAAAATCTGTTCCCAGTCAGCTGCTTGTATTCAGCTCTCATTCGACTTGCAGCCTTCTCATCAGTGGATACTAAGATCACAAAATATTTGTTATTTAAAAATATTTAGATTCCTTTATTGACCTCAGAAAGATGGTGGTTAACTCTTTTTACTGTCAGAAGCGGAGACCTAAACAAGTATGGCAGTTTCATGTGTTTGGTAGGCTAACCACATCTCTCTTTTGAACATATACACTTTTCAAATCTTATTAGGCATCACAGATACTATTTCTTTTGATTGCAAAGGGTTACAGATCTCAATATCGTTTATCAAAAAGGTTATTTTCTGGATAAATAAAGCAAATATTAGATATTTCTGCTAAAAATGCATTTGGCATAATTTATTTAATCTTTGCATGTAACTGATCGCAGAAAAAAATTCCTGATATCAATCTGTAAAACACAAAAATCACAACATAACTCAAACATATTCGTGTGACCATATTTGTTCTCATTTTCTGTGTAAATACCTTTGCAAGGTAACTATTACTAGAAGCAGATTCTACATGGTATTTCAGTCCAAAAATTCCCATTCACTGTCTCTCAATAGTTAGACAAGTCATGCGTAATTCTATTAATCCTGGACAGGGTGATGCATGAAACTTAGTTACAAATTAATTTTTGCAGTTAATAATAGGATATAATTTTCAGTTTTGGTAAATACACATGAAATGTGAGTTTGTAGATGAGGTCAATGCGTTAACACTAATATAATTGCAGTATGAATTACAGACAATTTGATAATACAGATTACTATTTCCTCCTTATTTAGAATGAATGAACAGAAAAAAAATCTGCTATTTGCTTGAATTTTAGAAATTAGTGCTACAGGTTTGTCTTTAAACTCCATAAACAAAGGAATTAGACATGATTTTATAGATGCACATTTATATTCACGGAAGGCTTTCTGACTTGTACAATTTTCAAGTTTATGGAAGCAGAATTTTTTGCATTAGGCTAGGGAAACTGTCTACAGTGTTTACAAGTGGAAAGTATGAGATTTAGTTTTGACCAAATACTTATCAAAGAGAGGAAAAGAATAAACGTGGGCTGTCATCTTTCTCACTAGAACCTATCCCAAGGCTGTCCAAATTCTTATAGTGATTGACCCAAGGAACAATTGTGAACTTTTTAATTTTGTAGCTATATTCTTGTTCTAGTTATGTGCTTGTTCTAATCTTAGAAAGTTTTACCACATTTTGAAAGGTAAACCTACTAAAGCAAATCAAGATACAGTGTTCTTAAACAACCCACCACTTCATAATCTTCTTGACAGGGACATCAGTCAAAGTATCAGAGTCTGAAAAGCATTAGGCCAATTTAAACAAAGCAATATTTTGGCAGATTTTCTAACTGGTATTATGCCAGGTCTTTTTCCCATGCAAAGTCATTTAGTGTCACTTTGTTTTTCTACCTACAATGTGCAATATACGCACAAAAATGAGAGGACTTTTATTATTTACAATGTTTGCCGGTCACAACTTTTCAGGTGTCTTTCTTGAATGTGGATGCCATTTCCATTGCACTGAATCAGGCAGATAAACTGATTTTCAGTAAATGGCTGGACCTGAAAAGAATGTGGCTTGCAACCACTGATTTTTATGTGTGGGGTAATTAGCAATTGTTAGCAATCCTGCTATTTACATATGCTGAATTAAAAAGGCAGAATCATTCATAGCAGTAGCTACGTTAAAACTAGTAATGAGATGAGCCAGGAAGAGATGGAGAGATATCTTTGAATGACCTATGCGTGGGGAAAGTGTGAACTGGAGTTTGAACTTGATCAGACACCAGACAAACCCGCTGGTTAGTCAAAATTGCTCTCTACTAGACAACCCTGTTAAAGTTCAGTAAAGCATTCAGCCAGCCACAAGACACAAAGCCACTGGAAACCAAGCAGTTCTGATGGTCGTGGAACTGCTTTAATTTTGTGTAATTAACCTCAAATGGGAAAAATGTGCACTTTCCTTCTGTAAACTTCTGCAGAACGATGGGTTGTGTAAGCCTTGCAAGAGGTAGGTCATGCTGGTGCTGCTAAGTTGCTTCCTAAGGCCTGCTTCATTTTTTTTTTTTGTCTCTGGGTTATGTAGAAAATGTTTTTAAAGGTGCTAATGATCATAAGTAAACTGAACTGAAGAGACATACTAAACATACACACATTGTTGCCAGAGGTTCCTCCTAATTGTTCCTTCTGTGAACCTGCTTTTGCTTTGTCTCTGTTTGTTGTTTGTCTTATGTTTCTGTTAAAGACAGGAAATTGAAGTTCTGGTGGGTGTAGCTGCAAAACCAGTATTTTCTTAAGTATTCCACATCCTCCAGAGCAGCACAGGTTTTCAGTGTGAGGCACGGTGCAGGAGGTGTACTGCAGAGCCACCTTCCTACCACTGTTTTCCTTTGAATTTGCTTCCTCTGTGGCTGTTGTCCCTCATGCCTAGCAGATTACCTGGCCCCTACTTTCACATCACCTGAAAATTTATTTTTGAATATCGGTATTTGATGCTAGTACTACAGGAGCTATGTGATGTGATTTGGCAGGGCTCTGCTCAGGGCACAGTTCAGGTCTTCTGTTTTGCAAATCTTTTTATATGTGACCCCAAAGTGGTGATTTACTCCAGGTGCAAAGGATTTCTGCTAGACAGCTTGTTACTAGGATTTTCCTTTTATATATTTATCCATTTCTTTTGCAAAGAACACTTTACGGAATGACGTGTTAATATGCACTGTTGCTGGTTCCCTGACAGCTCTAGTTGTTGTCTTAAATACAGTTGACTGAGTTTTAAACACTTCATTTCGAATGCTTCAGAGGTTTGGTTTATAAATTAAGTAGGCAAAACACATGAGTCATTCAAAAGAAGGACAATCTGAGTTGTGAGAAATTTTTTCTGTGATATATAAAACTACAAGTTAAAGTGAAGTTGAGTTTTGGGACAAGGGGAGATTGGGAAGGAGCATAAAGTACTCCAGGTAAGTACTTGATCAAAAAGTTTTGCATATTCCAAGTTCAGATTTTAACCTACATTTATTTAATTTTTGTCTGATTTTTTTTTTTTTTTTTTTTGAGATGTAGTGCTTTTCAGAATGACCTGCTGAATCAAACCAAAGTTCTGTCTGGTCCCATGTCTGACCTCTGCTGTTGCTGATGGAATATAATAAGACCAACTTTTAAAAACATACTCACTCAGTATAACTTCTCAGCTTCTGAAAATCTTGGTCATAGGGACTGATTGAGATATAGATAAATTGTCACTGTTTTCAACTACCGTTGTGGGTAATTTTTCATAATTCTGTATAATAACTTTTTGGAATCCCAGAAAACATTCAGCATCCACAAAGTCTTTGGAAAACCAAAAATCTGTTTTTACCAAAACTCTACTGGGAGGACTGCTCCTTCCCCACTTACTACAGAACTTGGAAAAAAACAGCGCGAAAACTGTTTTATAGATAAAGTGGAATCCTTCAGTAAAGGATCAAAATAGTTTGATAAACTTATTTGAAAGGTGGTACTGGAATTTTTATAATTTTTGTGTAACTGTTGATGACAGTAAACTACCTTTTCATAAACTATAATATGAATGGTGGCAATTATTGCTGTTGTTTTTCATTTAATACAAAATCATTTTATACAGTATGCAAAAAATCAGGAATTTTGTTTCCCATTTTTTTGAGTATTTGCCTCTTGGCAGGAATCTTGTATGACAAGCACTTTCCACTTTAGACCATGTATTTTTGAATGGGAATATCTGGTAGTATTATTTAGATAGAAATAACATCTTTCCAGTTACGATAGAGGTATAAAGTCAGCCTTGCTGAAATAAAGAGATCAAAAGGGGTATAAGTAAGTCATTCTGTGAGCCCTGTAGTTTCAAAACCTTCAGAGTGAGTCGTACATTTGTCTGCTTGGTGAGTCCTCGGGGCTTGCCACCCTCCTGTGAGAAAAACTGCATGGATGGCATTGGTCCAACACCTGAGCTGGGAACTCCAAGTTTAAGTCTCCTATTTAGGGGAAAAAGTTCTTTAAAGAACTGCTTTTAAAATAATTTCAATGAAAACAGAAGCCACAGAATAAGCAAACGAATACAAATAATTTAATACAGATATTATGTGAAAGAAGTGAGTAACTGGTAAAGACTTAACTTGTAAAGAATTTTCCAAAATGGGCTACAGTAAGCCTTTTAGCATGATTTAATTCCCTCCAGCATTCGCTGTATGTCTTTGCTACCTGCTCTTTAGATTTGGAACAGCCTTATTCCTCTCTGTTAGTACAGTGTGTCGACTTTGGGTGCTTGACATAGGAACCTAAGTAGTGCTAAATGTGTGTAATGGGAAGGATTAACAGGGCATGTGTGCAGAGATAGAATAGGGTCTTGAGAGGAGATAGATATTTCCTTCCACTAAAAGAAAATTTAGGACACTGTCTACAAATTAAAGGGCTGTCTTACATAACAAGTGGTAAAGCCGTGAGATAAACAAAAAATGACTAAAAAAGACTCGGGCCAGTGCTTGATTTCCTTTTTCTGTGGCAACCACACTGAAGACAGCAGGATTTCCCTCATCTAATTGTGAGCAGAATTTGGCCCTCAAATGAACCAAACATCTGGAACAATAAGAAGTTTATTGACATAGCCACCAACTTCCAACCCCTCCAAGGCGCTCAAGGCAATGCTCAAGAAAGAAAATCACAATAATAAATAAAATAGATAAAAAATAAAGTAAAACATCATATGACACAGAAAATATCTTGGAAGAAAATGATTTTTGCCAAGAACAACTTCAATTAAATTGAACTAGACAATGAAGACAAGTTTTTTAGTGTACAGCTGTGTTTAAAAGCCTGCAATGGGTGCGTAGAGAAAAAAATATAAAAGCCAAACAGAACACTGGAGTATGTATTACCTTGGAGATTAGAATATGGCAAGAGAGGAGAAGGAAAGTAATTTCAGAGTCATGGACAGGACATTCTGATTATCTGAATGTTTTCACTCTAAATGAGATGTTTAGATAAACATTTGGCAGACTAATCACATTTGAAATCTAAATACAGGACCTAAAATGGAAAAATCTTACTGTAGTTAGCTGACAGAATTGGAACAATAATCTGTTTCTCTTCATTTTTAAAAAGCTGTTGTTAATTAATGAAGACATATTAAGACCAAAAAGATCTCTGCTTCTGGGTGCATCCATTAACTTGCCTGTGCAAGAGACCAGTATGCCTGTGTGATCACCTATGTTAGGTTTCAGTGGAATTCCCCAGTATTGCTTAATCAGTTTGGGTGGATGTGAATTGAAGTCTTATGCTCAGAGATAAATTTTTTTCTCAGAAAAAAGTCTGAAAAGTCTGAACAGTTTGATATGATAGGGCCTAATCACACTGCAACTTCTCATAGGTAATAAGAGGTAATAAGAGTAAAGAGCAGTAAGACTGTGTTCTTGCTACGTCCTTCACAGCTCCCTCACCTACATGTTCATAGCTATTTATTTCCTCTTGACATCTAGATGAGGATATCCAAGGATATTTTACCCTTATGATCACATAATACATAGCTACAGAATTTTCTTATTTCCTTGCTTCAAACATATAACCTTTCACTTTCCTTTGCCAGTATCAGACAGAAGTGAGTCTTTGCTTTTAAATAGATAGGAGTCTGAAGGATCACCATAGTTACAGACTTCAGCATCCCATCAAGTCACAGAAGTTGGATCTTAAAATAGGTATATATTGATTCAAAATAAAATATACATGTTATTTGATATTCATGTGTCCGAGGATCAAAGTTACCTTTCCTTCATGTAAAAAATTTATGGGACGGAAAGACACTACATAGAGTATCTATAAAAACCAAAATAAATTAAACTGTCTAAATAGTTTCTAAAATATGTGACAGAGACAAAACACACAGTGGTAGTGGTATTTTCCAGATTAGAGTCTGTCTTGGCACTATGTTTTAAAATCAGTCGTGGCTTTGCCACATGTAGGTGATGCAGTCATGTAATATGCTTGCCAATAAAAACTTTCCTAGCACTATAGACCATCATGCATTCACTTCAGATCTATGTGGGAAGGGTAAACCCTGTTGTAAACAGAAATGTCTTCAATAGTTAGCTACAGCAGCATATGTGCACACAGCTATGTTTATTATAGCTCAGCTGATAACAGTGTCTATTATTCAGGTTGTCTGACACTTTCTTATAAATACATGGAGGCTGTTTCATAACGATTTTGCCAAAGTTTGACCATTTGGGCTGAAATTTTCCGTGCTGGGTTTCTATTTAGCTGGAATCTTTTCCGGAAAATTTCTGCCAAAAATAGCCAGCAATTTCTAAGAATTATGTTAAGCAAAAATATTTTCAGTTGTTAAAATTATTTTGATCATCTTCTCTTAGAAAAATTCTAGCATGGTTTGCTCTAGAGGAGTGATTTGAGATTTGGAAGAATGATGGCCTTTGTGTCAAGAATGTGTTTTTAAATTTACCTATGAAAATCCACCCATCGTTGATCAAGCCGTTGCAGAGGCACAGTTTACACAGTCTCAGCAGATAGGTGTTAGAGTTTGGAAGCTAAGATTTCCCAGACACTTCTCCCTCAGAGAGCAGGTCTGTTCCCTTCACACTTGCTGACTGGGCTGTGAGTGATCGAATGTTGCAGGGAAGCACTGGGCTGCATATGCATTTGACAAGAGAGGAAATGACACACTGGGATTTGGGGGTTTGTTTCAGGCTCAATTTCAGAAGATTCTGAAATTGTCTTGGCATTTTCCACATTTTAACCCCACTGCACCATCCTGAACCAATCCAAGTCACTCATACACTTTTTCCTGGATGCGACATTCTGTTTGTCTGGCTGGTCTCAATTCTACCCTCAATCTGGGTCACCTGCTGCCTTGTTCAGCAGAGCCTGCTTCTTCTGCATAGGCTCCAGTTTCATTCTCTTCATGGTTTTGCCTTGGCTTCAATCTCATTGCAGTTTAATTGCTGCAAAAGCTCCCTGAACAGTCCTCTCATTCACTGTTGAATTGATTCAGCTCCGAACAGGCACTTGCTGTACAGTGACTCCTTTTCCTTTTCCTTTTCCTTTTCCTTTTCCTTTTCCTTTTCCTTTTCCTTTTCCTTTTCCTTTTCCTTTCCTTTTCCTTTTCCTTTTCCTTTTCCTTTTCCTTTTCCTTTTCCTTTTCCTTTTCCTTTTCCTTTTCCTTTTCCTTTTCCTTTTCCTTTTCCTTTTCCTTTTCCTTTTCCTTTTCCTTTTCCTTTTCCTTTTCTCCCTTTCCTTTTCTCCCTTTCCTTTTCTCCCTTTCCTTTTCTCCCTTTCCTTTTCTCCCTTTCCTTTTTTCCCTTTCCTCTTTCTTTTCATCTCTTGCCTTTTTTTTGTTTTTTGTACTTTGTGGAAAGAACAAAGGTCTGTTTTATAATACCTCAAATTTCATGTGTGGGATGCTAGGACCACATGAGACACAAAAATAGGTGACTTGTCAGTTACCCAGATATTCTGCCCAAACTACATGGCTGGAATAAGGAAGAAATTATCTTTAAAGCAGGATTTACTGTGCACTGTTTTGAGAGCACCTTGGGTCCCTCAACAAGTTAGCAGATGAACAAGTTGATGTATGCATCATTTCACTCTGAACAAAGAGTGAAGAAGTGTGTAATGGTGAAAAGAGGAGCAGTGGATGAATACCCCTGTCCCAGATGAATTGCCAGTGCCTTATACAGACCATAAACTTGTGTAACAGGGTACAGGATGCCGGCAACACCATGATCAGCCAGTAGTTTGTTGAGGCAATGTTTGGCTAGCAAAGGAGCATAAAGTAACTAGGAGGGCTCTGACCTTTTTTAATGCCACAGGGAAAGGGAGATTTCACGTCTTACTTTGCCCTCATGATAATGCTTTATTAACCCAGTCCAAAGGTGGCTACTGTAGATTTCCCAAGCATTGTGGGCACTGCAAAGTAGACTGGGTCCATAATAATGTATCCAACTCTTTAGATAGGTCAGTACTAAGCTGTATAAAATGTTGTGGCATGCTTCTTCTACCATTGTCAATGGGTGATATATAGCCATTTTATCCTGACTTTTTTATCTGAGCAGAAATAATTTGTTGGTCTATACTGATCTCTGAACAGGGAAAGGATACACATTTAATATGTAGCCATCATCAAAGTTAGGATAGGTGTGCTTATGAAATGATGAGCTTGGCAGGGAGTCATTTATCCAGCCAGAAAGACTGTCAAAGAATGGATCATCCATCTTTACCAGGGTGTTTTTGGAAGCTGATTGTTCCATGAGCATCCACAGTTAGGTCTGATAAAACTGGAGTGATGTTTTCAAGGAGCAGGACCTTTGCTGTATGTAAGGATCCATTGCTGAAGGCCCTGTGGCATTAGGATTAGGCCAGGAAGCTGTTAAGCACTGGATCTGCGGGTAAGCTACTTACTAGATCTCCTATGGTCTCCAGAGACCTCATGGGCTCTGAGAAGATCTGCCATCATTGCAAACTAAGGAAGACAGGAATATTCAAAAGATTGAGCTGAATCGACTGCCTGAAAAAAATTTATACTGAGTTAGGGGTAACATTTAGGAGGTCTGTGGCCTTCTACTAGACTGACTTAAATGTCTAATAAAGTTGACTCTACCTGTTTGCATTCACCCATATTTTTTACCATAAGCTTGCGTCTTTTAATAATGCATGTGGAAGCTGATTCAGTAGCACAGGCATCTGTAATCTTGGCATTCTTCATTTCTGGGAACTCAAATTTTGTCTGAGATATGAACACCAGAGACTAGGTGAGAAAGAGAAGTAGGAAGCAAGATTGTTAGGACTGCGATCAAGGAAAGAGATGAAATAGAAAGAGATAAATAGTAGGTTCCCTGGCACAGAGGAGAACCCCATCTGATAAATCAGTGGAAAGTCCTCCTACCCTTTTTCTGATATATATATTCTTTTTTTCTCCACTTTTCTGAAGTAAAGACAAGCAATAGAACAGCTGTTCTCTAAGAGTTGGCATCAAGAAGAGAGCAAAAATATGACCTAGTATGTAGACTCTCATGAACTTTAAACCATTCATCTCATGAAACGGACAGAGTTCATATTGTTTCAATGGGTATTAGGCAGTACTGTTTCTGTTTTCTCTTTTCTTACTGACCCAAGTCCCCACCTGTCTGTCTTTCAGAGTTGTGTGGGAAAAAGGAAGGTGTCAAATGGTCTCACTGCCAGGCCGAGCTCATCAATCTGTTACTGATCTTTCCCCTCCCTGAAATATTTGCCATGTCCTCCTCAGGAGGAAGCCCTCTTTCGATAAACTTTGAGCAACTCTGTGATTCAGGAATGTCACCAGCTACCAGTTTCCAGAGTTAACAGAGAAGTTTCTTAATTTACAAGTGGGAATAAAATACAGTGCTTGAATACCAACAAATGGAAACCAATATGCTAAAATTTTGTTACAAAATAGCTACAGTTTCAATATAAGACAAGATATAAGCTCTGTCATGCATTTATCAAGGACATGAGACAGTGAGCCACCAAACAGGATATACCTTCTACTTTTCTGCCTGGTATTACTTCTACATAACACAAAACAGAGAAGATAAAACACAGTCTGCTCCAGGGTGCAAAAATTCAGGCAACACTTCACCAATATCGCTGGTGAGACATCAAAGGTGTCAGACATACCAACTGCTGCTTGGAAGTGATAGAAATGCTAAAGGTTTGTTACATTTACAACTTTTTAACAGCTTTTAGTCTTAAAATTGGGACTGGATGCCTTTTGAAAGGCTATGTTAGATTTTAATCAGAAATGGGCTTTATGCTTACACTGCTGGCCGGATTTCTTCAGCCTTGTTGTGTTTGTCTTGACTGAAGAAGACAAAAATCAGCTCAGACACTGGGAAGATGGGACAAATTCGCAGTTACCTCATGTGTTTGGAAATACAGTGACAAGATATGTAGGCCTGTGTTTCAAATTAGGATGCATAATGATGGGTGTTTTCATGACTTCATTTTGCACATTTTAGGGCAAATTTTTGTACCATCAAAGCTGCACACTTGGCCGGGAGGAAGTACTACATTAGGCAGGGAAACTGAATATTGCTCTTAGCATTTTCCATGTTTAAAATCACTTTCCTCTGTAGCTAAATAGATACTCTTGCACCCCTCCAGGGAAATCAGCATGCTCCAGTTCCTCTCTAAAATGCCTGTACACCAATGCATGCAGCATGGGCAATAAGCAGGAACAATTAGAGATCTGTGTGCGGTCATAGGGCCACGATCTCATTACAATTACAAAGACATGGTGGGAAAGCTCTCATGACTGGAATGCTGTCATAGATGGCTACACACTCTTTAGGAAAGACAGACCAACAAGGCAAGGTGGTGGTGTTGCTCTGATGTAAGGGAGCAACTGGAATGTATTGAACTCTGCCTGGGGGCAGATGAAGAATGAGTCGAGAGCTTATGGGTTAAAATTAAGGCACAGGTTCATATGGGTGATGCTGTTGTGGGTGTTTACTACAGGCAGATGAAAGTAGCCTCACAGTCACAGGCCCTGGTACTCACGGGGGACTTCAACCACCCTGACATCTGCTGGAAAGACCACACAGCCAGGCACACGCAGTCAGGAGGGTCCTGCAGAGCGTCGATGATAACTTTCTGATGCAAGTGGTGGAGGAGCCAACAAGGAAAGGCATGCTGCTGGACCTTGTACTGACGAACAAAGAGAAATTGATTGAAGATGTGAAGGTTGGGTGTAGCCTCAGCTGCAGTGACCATGAGATGGTGGAGTTCAGGATCCTGCGTCGAGGAAGCAGTGCAAGAAGTAGGATCAAATCCTTGGACTACAGGAGAGCTAACTTTGGCCTCTTCAAGGACCTACTTGGAGGAATCCCGTGGGTCAGGACTCTAGAAGGTAGGGGGGTCCAAGAGAGCTGGTCACTATTTAAGCATCACTTCCTCTGTGTTTAGGATTGGTGCATCCCCCTGAGCAAGAAATCTAGCACAGGAGACAGGAGACCCTCATGGATGAGCAAGGAGCTTCTAGCAGAACTCAAATGGAAGAGAAAGGTCTACGGAATGTGGAAAGAGGGACAGGCCACTTGGGAGGAGTACAGGAAAGTTGTCAGAGCATGCAGGGAAGCAACGAGGAAGGCTAAGGCCCACGTAGAATTGAATCCGGCAGGGGATGTCAAAGACAACAAGAAGAGCTTCTTCAAGTACATCAGCAGCAAACGGAAGACTAGGGAAAATGTGGGGCTGCTGCTGGATGACGTGGGTGTCCTAGTGACGGAGGATGCATAGAAGGCAGAGTTACTGAATGCCTTCTTTGCTTCAGTCTTTGGTGCTAAGGCCGGTCCTCAGGAATTGCAGTCCCTGGAGGTGAGAGAGGAAGCCTGGAGAAAGGAAGACCTTCCTTTGGTCGAGGAAGATTGTGTGAGAGATCATTTTAGCAATCTGGACGCTCACAGATCCATGGGCACCGATGGAATGCACCCACGAGTACTGAGGAAGCTGGCAGATGTCATTGCTGAGCCACTCTCCATCATCTTTGAAAGGAGGAGGTCCTGGAGGACAGGAGAGGTGCCTGAGGACTGGAGAAAAGCCAATGTCACTCCAGTCTTCAAAAAGGGCAAGGAGGAGGACCTAGGGAACTACAGGCCAGTCAGCCTCACCTCCATCCCGAGAAAGATGATGGAGCAGCTCATTCTGAAGGTCATCATCAAGCAAGTGGAGGAAAAGAAGGTTATCAGGAGTAGTCAGCATGGATTCACGAAGGGGAAATCATGCTTGATCAATCTGATAGCTTTCTACGATGACATGACTGGCTGGGTAGTTGACGGGAGAGCCGTGGATGTTGTCTACCTTGCCTTCAACAAGGCTTTTGACACTGTCTCCAAGGGAAGCTCAGGAAGTGTGGGCTAGATGAGTGATCAGTGAGGTGGACTGAGAACTGGCTGAATGGCAGAGCTCAGAGGGTTGTCATCAGCGGCGCTGAGTCTAGTTGGAGACCTGTAACTAGTATTGTCCCCCAGCAGTCAGTACTCGGCCCAGTCTTGTTCATCTTATTCATCAATGACCTGGATCAACAGTTGGAATGTACCCTCAGCACGTTTGCTGATGACACAAAATTGGGAGGAGTGGTGGATACACCAGAAGGCTGTGCTGCCATTCAGCGAGACCTGGACAGGCTGGGGCGCAGAGGAATCTGATGAAATTCAACAAGGGCAAGTGCAGGGTCCTGCACCCGGGAAGGAACAACCCCATGCACCAGGACAGGCTTGGGGCTGACCTGCTGGAGAGCAGCTCTGCGGAGAGAGACTGGGAGTGCTGGAGGATGAGAAGATGACCATGAGCCAGCAGTGTACCCTGGTTGCCAAGAAGGCCAATGGTATCCTGGGGTATATTAAGGAGAGTGTGACCAGCAGGTGGAAGAAGGTTCTTCTTCCCCTCTACTCTACCCTAGTGGGGCCCCATCTGGAGTACTGCATCCAGTTCTGGGCTCCCCAGTTCAAGAAAGATGAGGAGCGACTGGAGAGGGTCCAGTGGAGGGCTACAAAGACGATTAGGGGACTGGAGCCTCTCTCCTATGAGGAAAGGCTGAGGGAATTGGGCTTGTTCAGCCTGAAGAAAAGGCAGAAAGGGGATCTTATAAATGCCTATAAATATCTTGAGGGCAGGTGTCAAGAGGATGCGGCGAGACTCTTTTAGGTGGTGCTCAGTGACAGGACAAGGGACAATGGGCACAAACTGAAGCACAGGAAGTTCGGTCTGAACATGAGGAAGAACTTCTTCACTCTGAGGGTGATAGAGCACTGGAACAGGTTGCCCAGAGAGTTTGTGGATTCTCCTTCTCTGGAGATATTCAAGACCCGCCTGGACAAGGTCTTGTGCAGCCTGCTGTAGGTGACCCTGCTTCGGCAGGGAGGTTGGACTAGATGATCCCCAGAGGTCCCTTCCAGTCCTACCATTCTGTGATTGTGTAAATACATTTTGGTCTTAAGAGGTTCTAATTTGTACCTGGGAAGATTATTTTCTGTTGCAGATATGTTTAATGAACATAAGGCATAACGTGTCATAACTGAGCAGTTTCAGAGGGATCCCATCATCACTTTGTAACACTGAAGAAATGTCCTTTTTTAAAAATTATTTTGGGAAGTGTATTCAGTAAGAGATAATGTATCTAAAGCAGCTTATTCAGAAGGGATCACCTTGCACTCAGTGGTCAAGTGGGAGTAGTAAAACTTCAAACTTTAACGAGCGTGAAATTGTTGCAGTTAAAAAGTTAGCAGATGAAAACTTAAGTCTAGGACTTAAAATACTTTTGAATAAGGACTATAATGCTGAAGACAAGAAAATATTCCCACAGAAACAATCTTAACAATTACTTTCTTTTGGACAAATCTCCAGAAAAATATCTGAAAAAGTAATTCAATTTTTGGTGAGATGTTCAATGAAGGCAAATTGGTGTTGGTTGAGACAAGGGCAGTTTGGGAGAACAGTTAATAATAGAACTCTGTACTGTTACGGAAAGAGACCCCCAGCATGAAGGGTGAAGCAGCCCAGGTACTCAGCAGTACTTTCCATGAACAGGTATTCCAGATCAGGTTTTAGACCTGCTGCAGTGATATTAATCAGCCCAGGCTGTGGTACAGGTATATTGCAATGAGAATAGCACACTGTTTAACATACTTTGCAAATAAGTCCTGTTTCTCTGAAGTGAAGTTTGCAACACAATAGTAAAGAATTTTTGAAAAGAAGGAGAAAAAGTGGAGCCCACACTGAGAGTATAAACCATATCTTCTCTATATCTTAAGTTCGCTCTATAAGGGGGCATATTAATTCCTGTGCAAACACATAATGCTCACCCATATAATACCTCTGAAATGCCAAAATACTGCCTGAACCAAAGTGATGTGCAGAGCTAGAATAATCAAAGCCAAGGTCAGACAGGTGAGTGACATGGGGAACATTCATACCCAACGACCCTTGATGCACCAGCCTTAGTTATTACTTAACCATTTGCATCAAAGCTCATTAATCTAGAGCCAGAGCAAGAAGCTTTACCTGCTTTATTCTCTCACACCCCTCAAATATCTTTAAGCAGTCCAATTTATAGTTTGTGTTATGCAACCTTGAAGTTCCTTTGGTCAGGAACTGGGTCTTAGTGTTATGGAAATTTCTGGGCATACTAACGGCACTATGGCACAAGAAAAATGAAATGGTTTTCGCATTTCTAGGCCTTGTTTTTTCTCCTCACAGTTTCAATCAAAAAAGAGGAACCTAAAATGTCATTGTCCACCACTCATACAAAACAAGAAATCTGAAGTCTAAATCAGTGACACTATTGCTGACATCTGGAATATCTACTTCATTTAATTTAGCTCATTATACCTCCCACATAGCTTGACCTACAGTCTCCATCTATGTTTGATGGAAATGCATAGTAACAGATACTTGCTGAAAATATACTTGACTGGGGAGTAGAAATGTGTAACAGCTGCTTATCATGAGACATTTTGATAAGCATGGAAGATGTTAGCATACAGCTCATAAGAGCAAAGATCTAAACCATTAAACTTTCAAAAGCATCAAAGAAGGGATATATACGAACATGTGCTGAACACACACACACACATACAAATGCACACATATATGCACTCCTCCTGAAGGAGGGAAAAATGGGGAACTGGTCTGGAGCAAACAGAGGGACAGCTAGATTGGTTCAGCTGCTGGGTCACAGCCAGAAAAGGGCAGGAGAACCATAATTTTTTTCAAAGGCTTTTTCATTTGAGCAAATTTTATTCTAGCTGAAATAGTATAGGATGGTTTGTCCATCTGGAAAACTTACTGTTTCTAGACTGCACAGAAAAATACGTAATTCCACTCCCAGAAGCAATGCAGGGGTAGAAAGGGGATGGAGAGAAGAAGGAATTTAAGTATAAAATGCCTGAGCTGACGTGCAATTGTAGAGTGGAAACTGGATGGCCTTTCAGCTTGTTTCTGTCAGTGCTTTACACAGTAAGAAGTTGTACTGAGGAATACTGAATAAAACTCTTGGCTAGGCAGCAGGACCAAAGCAAACTCTGAAGGAAATCAATGAAAAGGGAATGAGAACATAGAGGGAAAGAGGAGGTACGAGAAAGGAGCAGTGTCACCAGAAAATTTAGGGTACTCACTAACCAAGAATTCTGAGTGAAAGACAAGCATTCTGTGAATGAATTCCAGCACCAGATACAACATTTTCCAATCTTTTCTGCAGCTAAAACTATTTCAAAATCCTTTTGAACTACTGGTTTTACAAAAAATTTGAAAAAAAAAAAGGAAAGAAAGACAAAATTTTAATAACTCCCATCTTGTATAAGCTTGTCTGATTCCACAAAAATGCACAGCATTCTCCTGGGGCTGGACTGCTTCAGACTTTGGCTTCTAGTAGAAACTTTTTTGATATTTGTGGATTATTACATAAAACTCCCATTTATTGCAGAGATCCAAAGAAATGGCCTTTGACCACAACATAGTCTCGTAATTGCATACATGGAAATATGTATATTAGTACCTACATATCTATGCATGAAAGCAAACCCTCCAGTTCCCTATGAAGTTAATTGTTGAAAGGAACAAAGACAGAAGTTTAGGGACAGTGCCACGTTATTTCCTTTCAAGTTTGTAACCTACTGTAAATATGGAAAAAACCCCCACCTTCTTCTGATGTTCTAAGATCATAGCAGTGTATTTAGCAAATTAAGGCAGATTTATTCAAAGTATTGTTGATTTATTAACTCAGTTCCAGTTAAGACATCAAATGAGTACACCAATAATAAAATCAAAAGGTTATCAGACTGTTCATTCTTAAAAATATTAAGCTTGAGACATCGTAACATTGTTTATGAGCTCTTGCTCAAATAAGAGAAGAAAACTAGTTAAGTGTTTTAGACGAAAATTAATTTCCTTTGGAACAATATTTATACACTGCTGTAGCTACATACTAATCATTGTTGCAGGTTATACAAATCCCAGATTCTGGCTCCTTAATTGAAGCCTTTGTAATATACTAAACTGGTCTAATTTCTCTTACAGGATAGTGTGTTTACCGAAAAGTAAACAGGATACTTGCACAATTCATACATGATTTAATGTTCACCTACCTGAAGCAGTACCATCCATGCATCCTTTCATTCAAGTTCACATACAGTCATAATCCCACCTGAACAGTATTAAAAGAAGGGAGGATGGGAGAGAAAAAGGCAGGTAATTTCACTCAATTAAAAAAAGGAAATAAAAGGTGTTTTTTAAATAGCAACTGTTCAACTTAAAAGCCCTCTCTAGTCCTGTAATGTCAAACCCCACACTGCTGATCAGTGGCCATGTATATAGTTAATATCTTGACGATGAAGGTTGGCCCTTTGAATATTTGACTGGTCAGACTAATAGTAGCTATTTAGCCAAGAAATATGCCTCTTTCGCAATTGAATAAATCAATCCACTTATTTCACCTCATTATGCCTGCCTAGAAATCCACACACTAAATAGTAAATCCTAGGCTTTAGCAACATGTTCCAATCTTTGTTGACATAAGATTATTATTAAGCCTGAAAAGTCCTTCTCAAAATAAAAATTCTTGCTATATTAATTATAACATTAAGGAATTAAATCACTACCAGAAAATGAAAAAAAAAAACAGTGAAAATCCAGCATGGGAGCATACAGGCATTTCACACCTATATCAGTATTAGCTGTCAGCATTTGCTGGTCAGAGGGAGAAGTGTTATCATTGGTACAAGACTCATAAACTATCAAGATGCATGCAGATTTTCTGGCCTCAGTAAACTGCCAAGCTACTTACTGGCAGGTCAATTCAGGAGAAGGAAAATGATATGCTTGGAAGCTGCATTTTTGAATCCAAAGTAAAAAAAAAAGAAAAAAAAAGAGAAAAGATTTTATAGTCTAACCATAAATTTCTGTAGCTGTTGTAATCTTATTATGGTGATTATGATGATTTGTTGAAACATACAATGTCAGCTGTATTATTTAAGGCACTCTCCAGTAGCATGTTGGACTCAAACAACAGACTGGCCTATTAGAAAATAACCATTGCTCTAGACAACCAATAGAGTTAATCTAAAACCCAAGTGTATTTGAAATGTAGTAATACAGCCACCAAAACCACGATGCATATATCTGGCCATGGATTTTTTTTATTACTGTGAAAAAAATGGAAATAGTTAATTTTATTTGATCATTTTATTTTCAGATCAGGACAGCTACAATGTCTGGCAACTTGATGTTGACCTGGTGACATCAGTAATTGCTCCTCTACAGCCAAAATGTTGTAACTACAAACTAGCTTCTCAGTAGGCAAGTTCAACAACTTGGTCAGGTTTGTTCCTACAGTGAGTATATGCATTCTGAAACTGCAAAACATTCTATGCATGTAAATATTCTTATGACAAAGTACAAACAAAATGGGGATCTGAACCATGCTTTTATTTGCAATTAAGGGTTGAGGCATAAAGAAAAAGTTGAAGTATGGCAAAGCCTGACAGCTGTGTCTTTTCACTGGTAGAGGAATTCGCGTACATCCAAGTAACTCTGACATTCAGAGTGAGTACTGAGTTTTCTCATGAAGGAAATAAGAATGAAAAATGGAACAGTACAATACATGGTTATGCTGAGCCAGACTCTGTAAATCCAACAGTGTTATAGTATGCTATATAAAGTATTTACATCGCTTAATAAAATCTGTAAGTTCAGAGGTCGCCACTTGGTCCCAGCACCCTAACTACCGCTATTATTAACATAACCTGACATTATGTTTACAGTAAATTAGAAAAATTCACTGTAAGCACAAGCATAGGAACTAGGGGGAAGATTTCAACTGAAACCATGTGGCAATCTTCCTAGATTTTACTAAAGCAGAAACCAATTATTTTCATCTGTAAATCTCTATTGCAAGATGAAGTGAAAGAAAATACAGATTTCATAGAATACCAAGTGCAGTAGATCAGTGGAAAATAACTCATAACTATGTTCAGTCTTTAAACAGTACTGCAAAGGAGCCCTTGGTGGCTAGCCAAAGGATGTAGTTTTCAGTTTGTCATACTTCCCACTGATTTTCAGCTGGTCCGCCACAGTTTCTCTCCCCTGCTCTGTCACGTTTCTTTTATTTTTGTATAATGCTTGTTGCGCTTTCCAGAAATAGTTGCAGACCAGGTTGGGCATCAATCCACTTAATAAGGAGAAGAGGTGAGGTCAGGCTGTGCTTTATAGATCAACCATTTATGGATTAAGAAGGAACAGGGCATCTTTTTTTTTTTTGTGATTGCATTCTTCCATTTTTCAAGAGCCTGCACTTCTTTCCCACATGCAAAGTCAATAATTTTTCAGAACCAACCTGTTTGGATGGACTAGATTCTAAAAATCACTGGTTTAAAGCAAGTAACGAACATACACTTTCTTCAGAGGCCTCCTGTCTTCCCATAGTCAATAGCATCTGTAGCAATACTTGTGTAGTCTGGGGATTTTTTTTTTTTTTTTCTGTAACTGTGACACAGTATCTGTGGCTGACACACCATAGCTGTGTTCATTTCAGTGGTCTAATCTCTCAAAAAGAGATTCCTAGCCTCTCTGTAAGTCTCTGATGGTTTTATAACTGCATTTCATACCTCCATTAAGCAACATTATGGAACCACTTGAAGCATCAAATTTAGAGGTTCCTACCAGAAAACCATCCACCCTTATTATTTCAGGCAGCAGCCTTTCAGCGTTACACTCACAATTTTCATGCTAGTTGTCAGTGCCAGGAAAGGAGTAAGTGTTGCCTTTTTCTCTAATACAGATTTTACTTTTGTAATTTTTAAGCAAAACCAGGTGACCTAAAATACTAAATAAACCTGAATTCTTCAGAAGCTTGAGATGCTCCATTTCCCTTTTCACTTGTGAACCACTCTGACTGCTAAGAACTCCTGGCACAGTCTGAGACAAAGCTTATTGGCCAAGTACATCCAGGACCTCTGTCATAACCTCTCGTTCACAGCTAACTTGTCCCTCTGGAAGCAGCACTTACAGTGATCCTTCACCATTCAGAGGCTTCTTGTACCCCTACATACTTTTATCTCCACCATACTTGACACCTTTGCTTCATATCAGGCCTCACAAGCAGCATTATTGACTCCAGGTCTTTTGAATTAAACTTCTGTTGAGAAGTTAGTGGCAGCATTGGTTTCCATCAGGGGAAGTTCCTGTCAAAGGTGTTTGTCATCTTGATTTTTTCTGTATATCTGTCTAGGGTGTGAAATACTAGGGAAAAAAAACCAAAACACCAACACCCAAATCTTCAAGAGAATAATAGCAATTCATTTTACCCAATCACAGCAAAGCAAAAAGATCAGCAACAGATTTAGAAATAATGTATCCTATCTTCTATGTACCACAAAAATTACAGTTTATTGCAGGGGAGTTAGGCTTTCAGATTTTCCACATATGTTCAAGACATTATTATTATTACTATCAATAAACTCCATGTTCTGTGAACATTATCTTTTAAAGAACACTCTGAAGCATGTGTACTCCAAAACACACCTTAAATGGGGAGAAAGGAAGATGTTGCTGTTAGTTTGCAACTGAAGAAAAAAAATCATTTGACCATTTTTGAGGAATAACCTACCTAACAGTTCGGTGACCTGTGAAGGGCAAGAATTGCAGCGTTCTTTCGATGTTCGTAAGCTTCTGTTTACTTGCTCCTAGAAAAAGAAAACAGAACAACCCTTGAGAGATTTCCTCACTGACATGTTTCATTATAAGTTTGATAACAATCTGAAAATTTTACCAAGTTGTAATAATCTTGGATAACAGATTGGAGCCTCTGTTCTAAAATATATCCCAGATGTACCTCCTTGCAGTAACAAAGCTCAGGTGCTTAATTTAGGAAAACAAGACAAAAAAGCCCACACCAAAAGCCCAAACCCCCAAAGCTTTACCTGGGTAGTAACATCATTCCTGTATATTCTTCTTTTTTGGTCCATAACACCAAATCTATTGTCCTGAAAACTCTACCAATTTTCAGAAATAGTAAAAGTGGTAATCTAAAGCACTAAATTGTTCAACAGTCACCTAATCAAACCTCTACTAATCCTTTAGATGATTAAACCTAAGAGATGAGTGAACGTGTATGCCTACTCAGCTTCATTCAGTGCTGTTTTCAGAAGCAAAAATAAGTACATGCTATTGCCTTGGTCTTAAGTATCTGAGGAACACATACGAGAAAATCACCTCTTCAAACACTAGACATTCTCTGGAGAACACTGTTGGATGAAATGATGCAATGAGTTGGGAACAACATTTTACCACTGAAATACTGCTTGAAACCACATTGACAGATTCCTTACAGGAATCTTTGGAAAGTGTGCGTGAAAAGCAGTCATAAGCTACTGTGCACTTAGTAATCACTATGGCTTCTCAAGAAAAAAAGAAAGATGAAAGATAAAGCTGCATGATTTGTTGTTTTAGTAAGTACAAGTACTACGTGCTCAGATACGATAATAGTACTTAAATGGAAACCTTTTGGAGTCAGGTAATAAAATGGAGTGTAAATTCTGTCTATAAAATTGGCTGGACACCCAAATTGCACTCTTACTGTGTATTCTCTAGAACATCATACTTAAAATATTGTATGCAAATAAGGACTCACCTATTTAATCTTATGGATCTGTTTTCCTTTTTATGTAGCCCACTGCTGGATGACTGTTGTGTCACACCAGTGAAAAGATAGTCCAGGCTCAGTGAACAGGTAATGTATGTTACCAAGATCTTAGAATGTCTAAGACACTTTGCAATTGCAGAATTTCTCTAATGGGTCTCTAAAATATATGATGCAGTTAAGACAGTCAAAGCTTCTTGGAGGGATTTTTCTGTGGTACTCTGGACAATAGCTTCTGAGAAAAGTAGGTCTGAATAACAGGAAGCCTCCAGCAAGAGAACTGGGTTTGTTCCTGCTCTCTTCATAGCACTCGGAAAGTTTGCAAGATGCATCTGGAAAGGAATCACTGGCCTTCGGCTCACCTGCCAACTGTATGTCCGTCTGCATTATTTTGTAGTTCCAGTAAGAATAACAGTATCTGAATGGTTGGTTTTATCCATTTACAAAATGCCAGGAAATACTAGGGAGTTGTAAGGATGAATAAAGTTTGGTTCCTGCAATTGCCTTTTTTTTTTTTAAATAGTACTATAGTAAATGGTATTACTACACAACAAAGGATTTCACCCTCTAGACGAACACAAAGTATTTCTGAAATTAGAACTACTCTTTAAGAAAGAGAGCGCTTCATGAGAACTGGAACAGCACACCATAAGTCTAGGTTTTTGTCTCCAACAGTGTGTGAGATTTGGTGGCTTAGAGGAAGAAATGCAGCCACTAGAATGAACAGCATGATAATGACGTGCCAATGGCAGAAGTTTCTTCATAACACAAGACATATGGTGAATAACCTTATGAAAATGCTCTTATTGTAATTGTAGTTGATTTCTCAGTAAAACAGAGATATCTCACCAGTATTTAACAAACATCTTATTTTCAAGGCCCTTTACTTCCACCACTGGATGCAAAAATATTAGGAGAACCAACATTTTTACTATGTGCTGTCTGTTATTTATGACTGCAGAGAAGATAGCGAACCGCAGAGATGATTGCCTTCCTGCAGGGATTCACATAAAGGAGCTGTTGATCAGAGCACAGTGTGGTCTTCATGCCTGTAGACTAATGGAGAAAAGCCCTCTGAAAAAATTTTTTAACCATATCGGAAGTCATGATCCGCAAATGAAGAGTCTCTATAGCCAGGCCTTAAGCTAGACTGTAAATCACTCTCAAAGTAATTATTAAAAAGCACCCTATGTCATATGTATTTCTGGAAACAAATACAACAAAAAAGAGGGACATAAAGAACAACCTGGTTAGACTGCAGGTAAAAACATCACTCTTCAGGACAAAACCTTTTTTATGATGTATAAACTGATCATGCACCTCTTTCTCTCGTTGCTTTCCTAGAGGTATGTTGTTTAGCCCCAGCGAGTACCGAAGAACCATGTGGTTGCTCCCTCACTCAGTTAGAAGGAAAAGGCAAAACTCGTGGGTGGGAATAAAAACTGTTTAACAAAACTGCAAAGGGAGAAGAAAATAACAACAAGAATACTGATAAAAAGTATATACAGAGTGCATTTTTCTCACTGCCTGATGCTAATCTTGCTCCCAAGTAGCAAACCACCATCCTCCAGCCAGCTCCCCTACCTAAATAAGGAGCAGGATGTCACATGGTGTCAAATATCTCTTTTGATTAGCTACTTTGGGTCAGCCTTCCTGGCTTCTTGTGAAAACTAACCCTATACCAGCCAAACCCAGGACAAGGTATTAAACTTACCTCTGAATTAAATTTAATCTGAAATTATTTAATCCTGGGTTTTATTGCCCTTTTCAATGGAATGTTGGAAAATATTGAAAGGTGAATAAGATCAGCCAGCTAAATATGTTTTTCTGTGAAGAAACTGTCACGGTAATGACCCGGAAACAGTCCTATTTGTGGAATTTTCTTAGTACTAAAGAATATCCAATAAAGTGACCATTTAAATGGCTTCACACAAATTGAACTACATGTTCACACAAAACATAAATTGTGGAAGAGATTGCTATGGGGCTCAAGTATCCATTCTAGAAGGGATTAGGCAAATTGTTGAGTGTTGGGTGTAGCAGAGGCCAACAAACCTTTAGTAAACACAAAATGTCTGTCTTCAGACATGTAACTCTTTAGTCGATTGATTTTTGGAAACTTCCTATCTATGAGGAGAGCACTCAACCTGTTCACAGCCTGTTCTTCTTCTCTTTCCTGACTGTTGATGGGGATATGATAATAAAAAAGATGAACCGGTGGTGTGACGCAGTACGGCTGTTTCTGAGTTATCATGTTTTTAGTGTGTCATGGAATAGACAGAATAGCGAAGAAGTCAGCCGTCACATAAAGCACATGTGCACGGATAATTGCTAGAGTGCAGTTTTTATCATAGATTCTTTCTTCATGGTGGTATAATTTTCACAACTCTGTTGAAATTTGCCAAAGTGCGTGTGTGAGGAAAAAGGCGGAGGAAGGAGGAAGTACTATCCAAAGTAGACTTCCAAGGTGCTCTGAATTGTTCCTATCCCACTCTATTGATCATATAGGAACCCAAATCCAGATTCTTTGAATCTAGCCAAAAGGAGATGCCTAAAACAGGTGTAAATATTCCCCCAACAGGCTATGTTCGGGTGTGCCAAGTACTACTAGTTAGGGTCATTGTTTCCTAGGTTTTCTGGGCAAGTTACCTGCTCTGTCGATGCTGCTTCCAAGAAGTAAGTTCACTGTGGGTTTTTTCCTTCATATTCCAGGATACAAATCTCTTATCTTAATTCTTTTCTCAACATTTCTACATGTCAATGTAAAAGCACAGTTCTGTGACGTTTACTGCCAGACTCACATATGCAGAGTGCTGACATTGTCAGATTAATAATAGTAGCTATTCAATTAATATGAAAACTAGGTGCCTGCTCATAGTCAAATAGATTAAGTAGGCTTTGACATTAATTTTCTGGTAGAGTTAGTGTCTGAAGGCACAAATAGGCAAGCTTGGGTTGTTGTAAGCAAATACCTCCTACTGTCAATCCTGAGAAAAGTAATGTGTACTGCTAAGGGCTTCTAATCATGGACTATGATATCAGACATACACACTTTTACCAAAATATCATAACCCATTCAAAGAAAAGAAATTTGAATCATGCAGATGAGCCTTTAGTTCAAAGCTGTGGGCAATAAACAAACACTTGTCCCTACCCTGCCCTTCTCCCCTAAATGACATCTTACTACTGATGGCAAAAGCTTGGTGTAAATATATGAAATAAATATATGAAAAATAGTTTTAACAGGAAAAGAATGTATTTTCAGTAAAAACAAAACCCATGTACCACAAGTAGAACTGAACATAAACCAAATTATAGTAATCCAATACATAAGAAAGAAAAATGAGATGCTTTATCAAATATTTTCTTCTGACAACTCCACTGAAGCTAAAATTATTTTAAGTGTTTGAAAGAAATTCTAGCATGAACTTCATAGAGAAAATTAACATTTGAACACAGGATATCCACCACAGTCAGTCTATATAGATAGAGCCATAAAAACAAGTGATTCTCCAAAGCCAAGAGGCTCTTTTCCATTTTAATAATCTCACAATTCACTGCATATGTACAAGTCTTGCTTTGGAGTTCAGTGCGTTGAAGAGAGATTGCTGCCTTCAAGATTAGTTTTCATGTGATTTTTTCCAGGAAAAGGAAACAACACTGCTGAGCCACAGTAGTCTGCAGATCTAAGTCCATCTCCTCGTGCAGCAGAGCAATGCCAGGTACAACAAAGACAAAGAGTGGCGTAGTTAGTTGTCTGCCCTTTTGCACCTTTTGACTCTAGAGGCTTCCAGTCTTTTAATCATCTCAGCTTTAGTACTTGAGCAAACTGGTGCTTTAGGCAACTATTTGGCAGATGAAGGTCACCAGAGCTGAACATCTCTTTCCTTGTATTTTACCTCTTTCCTCCCGCCCAGCTCACTCTTTTACAGTATTCTGCAATGCAAAAATATTTTATTTACCTATATGTGATGTATATGTAGTTTCGTTCTGAGTTCATTGTTGCTCTGACTATTGCCTTTAGGAGTAAGACAACTGTTATATCTGCTTCAGTTTGCCTAAAAGTATAAAATGTTTGCCTTATTAGTATTGCTGATGTCCATGCAGAAACAGCTGTGTAAGTGTTTTGCTGCATCTCACCAGAGCTCACTAAGTTCATTTGGAAGATTTTATGTTGTATTTCAAAGAGAAAGACTAGATGAAAATATAAGGAAACTTCTGTTTGAAAAATATGTGTTTAGTCATGCCTAAGGAGCCTGGGATATATAGTTTTAATGTTACTATGGGACTGAGTGGCCAAAAAAAGTGTCTGGGAATAAGAGTGAGCCAAAACTTTTCTCTTCCCTTTGTGCCCCTGCCAACAGGCAGACTGCACAGCCTTGGTTCTGAGGCAGAGGCACTATTGTTCTCAAAGCTTGCAAGAAAAAAGGCTATTAGTGTGATCCCAGCTAGATGAGCCAACCTGCCTAGCAAGGGTACAGTGAGAAACTCATGCCTCATTTGTGGCAAGAGCACTGAAGCGACTGATGTAGCCGGCAAACTTTTGCTCCAGTAGAAATGTGAGGGTATTAATAAATGGGAGTTAGAAAGACAGAATCTGGTCCTAAGTAAATATCGTTGCCTCACCTATTTGTTTTCCAACCCAAAGGAACACAGATTTCAAAGCTGTGTTATTAGGACGTAATCTGTAAGTCAGATCCTCTGAGGCACTTTCTGTACCAGCTGCTGTCCTCTCCGTTCCAAACAACAGATATTACAAACAACAAAAATTATTTTGTTTGGGGCTTTCCCACAGACTATTTTTAAATAATGACTTTTGAAGAACTGTACTGGCTGTGTTTCAACTGCTCACAATTTAAAGCCATGAACCTTCCTGGTTTAAGCTCTGTACTTCTCCTCGAGGAAATAAGAATGCCTGGGCAAGTTCTGTACTTAGCTGCCCAAGAGAAGCAAAGAATGTGAATCCCACTGCCACTACTTACACTACTTTGCAGCATTCAATAGTTGACAGGTCATGTATGCACAGTCATTTCATTATTATACTCTCAATTCATGTCTAGTCACAGGGCAAAATGGAGAGTATCTGTATGTTTGATTCTAGCCCCTGAAGACAAGCAGAAGGCAAGAAGGCTATTTTCACTAGTTACACAGGCAATGAGGGCCATCACTTTTCACCCAAGAAGCAGCTGGCAGACCCAGTGATAGATTATTTGGTACTGGGCTGATTGTTGTTTCTCTATTCTTCCTTCACTTGATTGTGGAAGACAGGAGTTTCGGCTCTGGTGAGTGTTGCAGACTCACTGTCTTGTCCCGTGTCCATTTGGGAAACTGTAGCTAGCACATCCTGGACAGTGAGCCTCCAGCAAGACAACGTGTCACATACCATATCTTAACACATTACAGAATGCATTGGCTTTTTTCTGAGGTGAAACCTAAAAATACTTAGAAGTGACCCAACATGTCAGAAGTGTGAGGACACAAGGTTTGCAGTAAGCCTGGACTTTGGGAAACTGTGCAAGATGTTTTGTCACAAAATGAGATGTCAGATACCTTTGCCTCAAAGCTATTCCCGGAGCTCATCTCATGTTGGAAGCAGCAGCTCACACCTGTTTTTCCCATGGGTCAGTTCCGCAGACCATTTGCACATGTGCCTGAGAGACCTAGTATTTAAAAGGCTTCTGACTCCAGACTCAGCAGAGTTTGACAGCTAGGTTCTTTTGTCTAAAATGTTAATGAAGTCTTGGCTGCTGCTGGTATATTTTTGACAATGAAAGATTTGAAAAATGAATTTGGAAGGAGATAGAGATAATAGGAGCATAATCAGTGATTGATGGCATGCGATGTAAGACCATGTAACAGAAAACATCTTAAAAGTCCCACAGGACAGTAAATACAATGATAAGGATAGTAGTCCAAAATGTTAATAGATTTTTTCTTTTAAACTTATGGAGCAGGAGATGGAGACAGTCACATTCCGCACAACTTCAAGAATTTTGGAGAAGAGTAGTTGCTAGATTCGGTGTAATATTGAAGTTGGCCTTCCCAATGGACTCCACATTTTTTGCATGAGACAATATAAGTCTTTCAAAAGTTACAGGACAGAAGAAAATATTTTGTTAAGAGCAATCTGGTGTCTACAAGATTAATACTTCAGGAATATCTGTATCTCTGAGTATTGGTGAGTTGTAAATTGATTTGACAGAGCTGGATAATCTGCTTGTGATGTATCTTTATTCAACTTTTAGACCTGGAAATTACATCTATACTTTCAGAGCTGTGATATCATCCTAGTGATTTATGTGTATTATTTTATATTTACTTAAGTACAGTGCACTTTCATTTTTAACAAAATAGTATCCCTAAACAGCACTGTATCAAGTAATCTTTGGTAAGTAAGGAATATACGGTTGGAACTTGACCTACATGAACTGTTTCAATTTCTTTCTGTAATTGCAGTAACAGTTTTATTTTATATTTATATTTTTTTATATTTATATATTTGTTCATTAACATTACGGATGATATTCTGATGGCATTGCATTTGATAGCAGTGCTCTCACTGTCTTAAAAGGATCTTTGGTTTCAGTCCATCTCTTTAATGGGTCACCAATTCCAGGTATCATTTACCCATGTGGTATTGGTATTTGTTTAATTTCTTTGTAACTATATTAGCTCCTAGTAGCACAGACACTGACTGAAACTCATTTTATTAGAGGTTGTGCAAATTAAGAGCAAAACCCTGATGTCTGCTCAAAACATCTTAAATAACTTAGATAACAAACTAAGAACTCTGTCTTGATTTGGAAATGATGCGCTCTCACACCATGCTTCAGATGAAGACAGAAAAACAAGGGGGAAATCCAATGTAGGTCAAACTTCATAGTTTTGGCCAAGAACCTTCCTGTTAGTTTTTCCTGTTGGACTAAAAAAATAATTTGTTGGACATGGGAATTGTCTGGGTTCTGTCATTGCCATCTATTTTGCTGCTTGAAATTTTTTCTGGTCTGGAACCCTATTTCTGTTGTCTTGTACAGTGGAAAAAGAGAGGAAAAGGGCCTCTGACTCTGGATTTCAAACAAAATGCACTGGAGAAGCTTGTTTTGGAAAGCTGAAAATATGCTGGTAAGCATGGCTTCTGAGGCCCATTCACATACCAAATACATATAGGAGAAGGTAAGCTTGAGTAACCTGTAAATTAACCTACTGCCTTGGTATCTGCAAGCCGTTAACCAACACAGTTGTCTAGCTGTAGAGCATATTTTTGTGTGTTTTTCTTACCTCATGTTTTTATTACTTTCTTTACTTTTGGAAGAAATTGTCTTTCAGTCTGTTTAAAAGCCAAGGTTTGGCTGAACACTACATCAGATGGTTTCCAAACCCTTGGGAAATGGCCAATGCATATGGACGTATTAAACAGCACAGCCAAAGAATGAGAGATATAATGTCTACTGAGAAAGTCGGTTCAAATGTTAGTAATTTAATTTCACATTTTATTTCTCTCATTAAACAAAACTATTATACATGCTGCCTGTCTGAAGAGTAGGTATTCGAGGTAGGGCTGTCTTGATCTGATACTTCCTTCTGACACATGTGGTTTGTTTGCAGTATTCTCTGTTTTCTTTACATCCACTACTGAAAGTTGATGTATGCTATAACCAGTCATCTTAATATCTCCTGTATGATTCAGAGAGATGGTTGTATCTCCATTTTACAGCTGAGTGTTGAGACACAGAACTGAATTAATCAAAGACAATTATTTAAGCCACAAAGTCAAAGAAATGTGTATAGAAACGATTTCTGTACACAAATTCTGAAGGTCTGCCTGATGGGAAAGATGGGTTTAATTTTGAAGTGGGAGGAAAGGGAACAAATTAACTAAAGGTCTTCTGGGGCATGTTTGTGGTTGTGTTGTCTTGACTTTAGGGTGTGGTACAATATTTCTGGCTCCCTCTCTGATTTTTAACAAGCAGGCTGACTGCCCATAGCATACTGTGATATCAAAATGTGCATCATACTTCAAGGATGTGCATCACAACAGTACCTTGGCAGGCCTATTTCTATACTATGAAGAAAATGAACATGATTTATTTTCATAATGGAATTCAGAAGCTCCAATGATAACCAGCTGTGGTATATCCTTTCCCGATGCTGACATTTGTAATATACTACAACTGTGATGTAGTCTTTAGTCCAGAAAATAGGTGGGGTAAGTTTTTCTAGCAGTTATTCACTGTAGATTAGAGAAAGTACTGATCCATAGCATGATGTAGTTTAGCCAGGGGTGACAGTGGCATTATAAATTAATTGAATAAACCATGTTGTTCCAATGGGTCACACACTTGTTTACACTGTAAATTACAATCTTATCTTCCAGCCACTCTCTAAGTGAATGAAAAAAATAGTAACAAAAGCAAAGAGTCAGAATCTGCATTAAGCAACCTTTGTCCAGGCAGCTAATGTAAGAGTTGAATTATAATACAGCACCTACTCTGATGTCCTTTCTTCTATCCTATCCTACTGCGTGGTATGCAGTTATGGGGGCTACATTGCTATGGCAAAGGAAACAGAGATAATGTAGGTAACCCTTGAACAATGTTGGAGAAAGTTGAAAGATTAATTTTCTGAAGAGGGGCATCAAGGACTGAGAGACTTTGGGAGGCATTGTCCTGTCTAGTCACTAAAAATAACAGCTGAATTTAAGTGACAGCTTGTTTAATTATAATGAGGAATAACTTTCTGCAGAAACACCTCTAACTGTTATATTCTGAATTTGGCCTTCAGGAACCAGTCAAAGATTTAAGTGGTAACTGTAATTAAAAACACACTGATGATACTTTTGTTGTTTTAGTTGTTAATACTTCAGTACTCTTTAGAGGTTTCAATAAGAGCTTACACAGGGAATGAGCCATTGGGACAGAGACTACCCAAGAATGTAGACAGACCCTGCTTAAAGGATTATGAGGATTCTCAGAGGATTAACAGAAATTATCACAAATGGATCTCCGTGTTATACAGAAGTATAGGCACAGGATGAAGGTTGACAATAAAGCTAAGTTTGCTAGTGTAAGATAGCAGTCTTGGAGGATATTCACAAAGATTTACTTTTGCTAGGTGAGATTTCTTACATTTTCTCTGTAGTCTGTGACAGGAAAGGAGCTATGTTAGTCTCACTCTAAGTCACCCTTCACAGGACAGTTCTTCTCTTTATTAGCTACAGAGGAAAGCTACCTGGACTTGGACCAGTACTGAAAGTTAATTTGTTACAGTGCGCTATGCATACTTTTTTGTGTATGTTGAATTCTAGCTCATTTTTTCCTCCCTAGTTTTTCAAAATGGCAGATGACCTTCCAGAGATGACCAGCCGATTTTCAGTCCCAGACACACATGAATATTTCATTCAGAATTGGTTGTCATTGCTGATTTCCCATTGCAATGTGTTACTAAGTAACCTAATGAATTTTTGCCTCCATTTCTCTTTTCATTAGATGAGTTATATTCGGCCATAGACACCTCAGAATTTTCAGCTGTCTACATTACTGCCTGAAACGATAATAATATAAACTCAATGTATTCTGAATAGCTCAACTGTTTGGACTAAGATTTTTGTAGAGGAACTGATATGCATGATTGTATTACCATTTTTGTGGTTTATGTAAATCTTTTATACTTTAATATTCATAACTGTTACTGATCTGTTAGTATAAATATGTTCCTTATTAGTTACTCTTAAAATATTTTGTTGAAACAATGCAAAGGAAAATGACGATCCTCAGTAGAGGGAAAGAATAGCATGATTCAGGGGTAAACAACTTAGCCCTTTTCAAAATCCTTTTCATTACTGTACAGAGGGTTGCATTACAGAACTCATCAGGATACATGTAGTCACCTTCATTAGAGGTTATGAAAAGAGATTACCTTTTGTAATTCTTGAATGCTGCAGTTCCTTCAGTCTTTCAGCTCTGAAGAACCATATGTATCAACATGGATCTCAAATAAGCCTGTGCGATAAAAGATGGAGTATATGCACACGTAGTACTTTCCAGTAAACATTTTACTACAGTGCAACAAGCTGTGCTGAAATACATTCACAGCACCCAGTCTGTCAAAAATCAGATAACTATGAACTTGTGTGAAAAAATAACCAAGCTTTCTGTCTGTGGAAGACTACTGCTTGTTCATGCTGTTCTTATTTTAGGTAACTATGGCTTCTGTAAAGATACACTTCAGTTTATTTTTTGACAGGAAAAGTATGAATGCTATACATAGGCTCATCCTCACTATGTGAACTCATATTCTGCATTTTCACAAGGTTTTCTCTTGGCAGATCCCTAAAAGCTGTTAAAGCATGAATCTTCTATGGTCAACAGTAGACAGATGGAATGAAGCAAGTCTGAAAATAAGAAAATTATGAAACATAGATGAATCAGGTTGCACGGGAAACCTGTGGCAAGACTAACATCATGTGTTTATAGCTCACTGTTGGATAATCCTATATGAATAATGAAACAAAGAATGAAAGAAAATGATATTTGGGGAGCTGCAGCTGCAACATGATAGTAGGAATTATGCAGTGATGAACCTGGTACCACATTATGTGAGTAGAGGCACTCATGCACCACTCCATCCTACAAAGAGGGGAAAGATGGCTACAGCTCTGGTTAGTGTAAAGATTGTAACTCAAGTGCTAGCAAGTATACTTCTTTGACTGAATATAAACTACCTATAAAACTTGTGTAGACAGAGTTTGAAGGTAGTAGAGGGAGAATATGACAGAGCTTTTTATGTATCAGAGTCAGAGAATGATTAACAGGGACCACTGTACCATGATGTCACTGTGAACTACTGTACATTTTAGGAGCAGAACTGAAATCCTACCAAACCCAAGATACATCAGACAATGTTGGGAGGGTGGATTTGAGATATTACAATGTAAATTGTCCAATTTACAAACTATGAATTCCATGCTTTTCTTTCACCTCATTCTTTATCCTCCTTCATTAACACCCATCTCTAATGCACTTGATGTAACAGCAGACAGTTCTGAAACATCTTAAGTTGCCAAAGAGATACAAGAAACACTCATAGCTACAGCACTTGTGCCAGGAACAGCAGCCCCAGCAGCCCCATGCCAGATATACACAGCTGCAGATGAACCACTGCTGATCTGTTGAGTATGCTGGTTAAATTTCTTAGTATGTGTTGGGAAGTAGTTCAACAGATGCAAAAACTTCACAGCTTAGTTAAGTGTTCTCCCCTTCTCATTTTCAGCCTTTTCCTGTCTCATGCAATATATGTCTTCATTAGCCTATGCCCATGTGTAAATACTGTGCCACTGAGCTTCCGCAAAATCACAGTCCACTAACTCTCAGCCAATTTTATCTGACTAATTTAAGTTCGGAACAGTTGTGCTATATTTCAAAACATACAAATAAAAGATGCTAAGAGAATACTACAGACGCAAAAGCCAGGAGGAAAAAAAGCTAGGAAATATAAGAATTAAGGCTCTGCCTATGTGACTAAAATGCATATAACAAAAGGGGTTGAATCATTACTTTACATGTTCATTTTTCTCTAATTCCTGTACTTTTTCTGTGCCTGTTGGCAACGCACTTTTAATAACTGCAGCATGATGGTCAGCCTGATTCCTCCTCTTATGTTAACTACCTGGCCATAGGGAGAACATTTAAGCTCTTCAGCAAATCTCACTATTTTCAGTTCCTTTATCCATCACCAGGGGGTCTTCCTTTCCAAGAAAAGGAAAGATCAGCAAAGCTCTGGGTTTTGGAGTATGCAAAGTACACTGAGCTCTTTAGACGGTTTAGCTGCCAAACTCTAACAGTAGGTGGCTAATTGAAGGTGGGGTAATTGCTACAGTGGAAGTCTCATAACAATTAAACTTCACATAAAACTTTAGCAATAGAGTGAAAAATTATATTGGTCTGAATTTCATATGAACCTGAAAGTACAAGTTTCAAATGGGTCAGCCTTTCCTCCTAGATAACTTTTTAAGCATGATGATGAGCACTGACTAAAATGATGAAACAAATTATAAAACTTTTGGACTCAGATCACATTTCTTAATTTTAAATGGATTTGAATGGAGGTGAAAGATCTGAGGAAGGATTCATTGTCACATACTCTCCAGAATGGATCCCCTTAAGACTAACAGTATGAGGGTTGATGTAACTCCTCCAACCAAGAACCCATCCCCATGTTCACAGTGTGTGGTACTGTATTTGGTATTTTTATATGAAGCTCAAACTGGAGTGAATGTTATGAAACCACCAAGGCAGCTGATTCTAAAAACACAAGATTTATGAAGTTTTACTGCTATGGCTTTAAGAGGTTGTAATGCATAGATAAGAACACATGCTATTAAAAACAAAAAAGTAATGCTAATGAGGAAAACTTGAGAAGAAAAAGGGAAGAAAATATTTATTGTCCATGTTACTGTGAGATGTCTTACCAACCTGTCATTGGGAGTGATTCTGCAGAGGGTAGTTGAACACAAAAGAAGATATTCTGACTTTAGTAGGTGCATATACAGAAGTACAACGCCTTTTATTCTCCTGGGATGAGGAGGGGAAGAAAAGAAAAGAAAGAGCTAACAGAGGAAGCAGACAAGCACTTCTAAGAAGTTTCCAGGGTATGCCAGGCATGAGGGAGGGTGAAGTACTGTGCATCAGCTGGGAAAGGTCTTGGATGTTTGTGATGCAGCTAAGGAAGATCTTGATTAACAAGTATAGTCTTGATTTTCACTGCTTTATTTCTGTTCTTTCTTCAGTACCTTTTGTTATTTATCAAGTAGTTGAATCTCACTTACAAAAAGAGACAATAAATCCTTTTTTTTGTTTTTACATTTTCTAATAGTTAAGCTGGCTTTGAGCAACTTGAGTATCACTCCACTCTCTGAAATTCTAGACATCTGGCCACCCCTCTTGTTCTGGGTGCTCCTGTACACCCCCCACAGGTTAGGGGTCTTCAGGAGTCTGAAGTCCATGGCTCCACTAAACTTCAAGAGCCCATAGTGAAGTAGTACCATATACCTGTGAAGAAAGTATCTGATGGCAAGCACTTGCCCACATATTTTTTGGAAAGCATCAGGAACAGAATCACAGAAACACAGGATAATAGAATGCTATGGGTTAGAAGGCAGCTTTAAAGGTCACATAGGTCAACCCCCCTGCAGTCAGCAGGGACATCTTCAACTAGATCAGGTTGCTCAGAGCCCCGTCCAACCCGGCCTTGACTGTTTCCAAGGATGGGGCTTCCACTACTTCTCTGAGCAACACATTCCAGTGCTTCACCACCCTCAATGTAAAAAATATCTTCCTTATATCTAGTCTAAATCTACCCTCCCTTATCTTAAAACCATTACTCCTTGTCCTGTCACAACAGGCCTTGCTAAAAAGATTGTCCGCGTCTTTCCTATAGGCCCTCTTAAGTACTGAAAGGCCTCCCTGGAGCCTTCACTGCTCCAGGTTGAAAAGCCCCAACTCTCTCAGCCTTTCCTCATAAATACCAGAGGTTGCCCCAACCCAGATGCAGGACCTTGCTCTTGGCCTTGTTGACCCTCATGAGGTTCACACAGGCCCACTTCTTGAACTTGTCCAGGTCTCTCTCGATAGCACCCCTTCTGATCAGCATGTCAACTGCACCACTCAGCTTGGTGTCATGTGCAAACTTACTGAGAATGCACTTGATCTCGCTGCCTATGTCATTGATGAAGATGCTAAAAACTACCGGTCCCAGTATGGACCTCTGAAAGGGGGCACTTGTCACCGATGTCCATTTGTACATCAAGCTGTTGACCACTACCCTCTGGCTGCAACCATCCAACCAATTCCTTATCCACCGATAAGGTGCACCGATCAATCCATATCTCCCAATTTAGAGAGAATGTTGTTGTGGGGGACTGTGTCAAAGGCTTTACAGAAGTCCAGACTGATGACATCCATAGCTCTTCCCCTGTTCACTGATCTAGTTATGTCATCATGTTGGTGAGGCAGGACTTGCCCTTGGTGAAGCCATGCTGGCTGTCTCAAATCACCTCCCTGTCCTCTATGTGCCTTAGCATATCTTCTAGGAGGATCTGTTCCATGATCTTCCCAGGCACAGAGGTGAGGCTGACAGGTCGGTAGTTCCCAAGGTCTTCCTTCCTACCCTTTTTAAAAATGGGCACAGTGTTTCCCTTCCTCCAGTCACCACAGACTTCACCTGACTGCCATTATGAATAACTTCATATATTATGGAGAGTGGCCTGGCAACTACATCAGCCCATTCCCTGAGGACTCTGGGATGCATCTCCTCAGGTCCCGTAGACTCATGTATGTTCAAGTTCCTCAGGTAGTCCCTAACCTTGTCTTCCCTTACAGTGGGAGGGGCTTTACCCCCCGGTCGACATCTTGTGGTCTGTGTATGTAGAAGGAAATCTTGACATGTGGTAGTCACACAAAAACCAGAGTTTTTCCCAGTGCAAGCAATTTTTAAGTGTTTTTTTTTTCTGTGATGTTTTGGCGATAATTTCTGTGAGAAGTTTATTTTAGTTATTTTTCCTTTGATTTTGAAATCATGTGGAAGCAAGATCATTGAAGTATGGTTTTTAAAAAATTAGTTTACTTGAGTGTTTTAAGATGTTATGTTTCTGTTCTATAACTTTCTGTTTTCCTTTTCCTCATACTTTAGAAAAATCCATACTTTGATCCCTCAGGCATTCTCCCAGGACAAAATTCTGAAGCATGCACTTTATGCTCCCACTGATTCAGATACGTCAAATATTTCTGGACACCTTTTAACGTGCTTTTTGTTTTACTCTTTAGTGGCAATTACATTAATGCTGGCAATATTTTAATCACAGAAAATATGGTCAAAGCACTTCTCAGACACAGGACAAAGTATGTCACTGAATTATGAGGGGCATCCAGGCTGGCTAAAATTTTAGCTATATTAGAATTTCAGGTGAGAAGAGCTTAGGTAGAATGACATCTTTAATTAGTACCCTGTTTCTGTCTACGAAATCAAATTCACATTTTGTCTGATGTCTAGAGTGGTGTGTTTCCACATCTTTGTGTAAGTTCTGGCTTCTTCAGAAAATATCCATTCCCAGAGAATGCTTCTGCCAAAAAAACCCCTATATATTTTTAAAGTACTAATAGCGCTAGTGATATTTTTTTTGCTTATATCATACAGATACATACCCATCTCAGGACATTCCTTATAGTGTTTTAGTTGATTTTCTTGTCACAGTAACATCTCTTTTTTGGCCCTAGTTCTGTTCAAATCAACTTTTCACAGTGCCTTCATCCAAGCCATGAAATCAGTTACAAACTGCCCTGTTCTAACGTTTTTGTGTGCATGCCTCAAACTCTGGATGCACTCGGTTCACTACTTCCGAACTATGATAACTGCCTTGCATTTTGGAACCCATATTAGGTTATAGCGTTACATTTGTTTTGAAGCTAGTGTAGCTGGAGTGCTTTTGGGCAGATTAAAGATTTATGAATTCCCCATACAAACTCTCATAGGAAATAAAAATTTTAGGGCTCATGTAAATGTGGTCAAATGTTGTCTACACATATTGGAAAATATTGATGCTGAATACACTTATTTTTAATATATATTTTTGGAAACAATAGGAGCATAAAGGCAAGAAATACAGAGTAATACATGGAGATATTTAATTAAGCTGTAATAAAAACAGACTTGAAATGGATATTTCTCTGGAAAGCTTTGCCCACTATGCTTTCTGCTTGGATGATGAGTTAGCTATACTGGTGCTATCAGCAAAAGAGATGAAACAAAACTTTGACTAAAAAGAATCTTAATTCTCCTAAGCCTTGGCAGTTTATCTAAATTAGTATCTGAATCATGCCCATAACTAGTTATAGTTTAGATTTTATAAACTGAAACCCTTTCATAAAAACTCTTATGAACTTCTTTCAAAGAAGGAACAAGCCTGTCTTAGAGCTTATTTTGAATAACTCATGTTATCATCTCAGACTTCAGTAATGGTCATTTGAACTTCCCCCACTTACAGTCTAACTCCACTGAAAGAAACAACGTCACCTTAGTGATGAATTTGGGTATATATCGTCTCAGTGGTTAATTGCATATGAAATACATGTACAATAAGGTCTGAGATTCACATCATCAGCTGATACAATTTATATTGTGCTATGTGTTTTTATTTGAAAAATACCAAATGATTTGTAAGTGTGAAGTGTGTCTGTGTGTATGTGTGTGTGTATGTGTGTTCTCGCTTTTAAGTGAGAAAGTGGCACAGGATCAGTAGTTACTACAAGAAAGGAAGAAGGGAAGGGTAGTGGAGCTTAAAATGTGATCAACTCTGCTTACCGAGAAACCTCAATCTTTGAAGGAAACTACTTTCGATTATTTCTTTTAGTCCTCCTCAAATGATCTTTTTTACCTACAAAGTCAGCGTGATCAGGGCGTCAGATTTGGGCATGCACTTTCATTGCATTTAAACTCACCTTGTCTTTCCATCTGGCCCAGAGTATTCCAGCCTTACTCCTTTTGTTGATTATCTGCTTCACCTTTCAGTGACAAGGTGACCATTTATGAAAACTGATTTTTCATAAAGTTCTAGAAAATACAAGGATAGTTTAATATTTACCATGATAAATTTACTTTGTATGACATTTCAGATGACTGTTAATTAAATTAAAATTCTTCTTGAAGGTTGTAAGGACGTTGAGAATAAAAGGCACATTATGTGACTGTCAGATATGCTGGTTACACTTAAGGTTGGCAATGGTTCTGTGAATTTCCCTAGGGGTTCTGGAGCTCCAGCTAGAAAGAAATGTTTGTGAGCACTTCTGGCTGGCAGTCCTCTTCAACACGCAGATCTTCCTTTAGAGCTTGACGCCTGCTTCACTTAGAGACTAGATGTTACTATGCATGTGGCGGTGGACGTATTTTATATTATCTGAAAAAAAGTAAATTATGAAGAATGATCTATTTAGGAAGGAGATCCTTTTGCACCTATATTCTGGACTCTAGCTTCTATCAGGATTAAACTGATGTGTTGATTTTGGCACACAAACTCTTTCAGTACTAAACTGCCTGAATCATAAATGTACACGATCTGAAGCATAACAAGAAAGCACATAGGAAATGGAGAATAAATGAAATTATGAAGGAAGACAATAACAACACAGCACTAGAGCAAAAAGAGGAAGTACTATATACCAAGCGACATTCAGAGGAATGAGAATTTGAGAGACATTTGGAGAAAGACCTTCAAACACATTCAGAGACATTGAAAGACATTCAGAGGACAAGAACATTTAAGCACATCCTACTCACTAAGTATTCATCGTGTCTTGAACACAGAATATGTAATATGAATATGTAAGTCAGCTTAGCCAGCTTATTATCATCCCGTGCTTCTGAAAGAACTCTCAGAAAGAAGGAGATCTACACTTACTTGGGAATAATTAGCAAATTACATATTGCATTGAGAATCTGGCAGGACAATAGGCCTTTAGGAAGCACTCTAAGGATAAAGTGGAGCACTTGCTAATCAGATGTCTACAATGACACTCAGATGCAAACAAATGCTGAGATAACAAAAAAGATCAGAACCCGAAAGCTACCTAAAGTGACTCTTAAGATCTACATTGCACTGAAAAGCGTTGGCTGCAATCATGCATCAAGTTTGGGGTACTTCAACCTAAGAAGGACTCAGTTCAGTCTGGTAGCGTGTAAGAGCCAATGCAGGACTCAGGAGGGTATGATGTGAGGCAGAAATTAAAAATCAAGGCTTGTCAGACCAGGGAAGAAAAAGCTGACAGAGGAGACGACTATAGTCTTGCAACATTTGCAAAGAAGAAAAACCAATGTTCTTCAGAATTACAGTGGATAGGTTGTAAGTTAAATTGCAGAAAAACAGCCTAGACCTTAGAAAACACTTTCTAACATCGAGATTAGCCAAGCCCTGGAACAGATTCCCTGGGGAAATTGTGAAGTATATAACTGAAGGTCTGAAGAACAAAAACTACCACTGACAGGCAGAAGCAGCTGAAGTCTTCTCCAGCTTTAATGTTTCTGTGATACCATGGATTACATCCTTGCTATTTCACGGATCCCATGTAGCCTACGTAAAAATTTACCATGGAAGATGAAAAGAGTAGACATTTAGTTAAGTATAGATTATTTAAATGGGAGGTATGAAGATACTTCTATTCTAAAACTGCTTCCTTTCTGGCATAAAACATCTTAAGTATAATAACTATGAGTCCTCTTTACAAATATCTTGCTGTCTCCCTGATATTTTCTTAAAAACTAAGCTGACTATAATTTGTATCTTGGCTCATATTGTCAGTTTGGGTGATTTGTAATAGAGTTATAATCCATTGTGTGTGCGTCTAGAGCTCTGTTTGAATGTGTATAAATAGATCCAAATAATTACAAGTAAGATCCAAATGTTCTATCCAGTTGCATTCTATATCCATCATTAGTGTGTACGTTGGAAAAACAGATAATGAAATTATGTTTTTTTAAAAATTTTAGATTTCTAATTATTTCTAAATTTCTAAATTTCTACTGATATCACTAGGTATGTGCCATGTAAAGATATGATACAGTATTTGAAACATAGTTTTGGAAAATATTTTATATACAGACTAAAAAGATTCAAGGACAAGCAATTTAAATAAGCCAAAGCCATTCCAAAACAGAAATTGAGAGCGAGGTACAAGTAGTTGAGGTTTTTCTGGTTCAAACGGTCAAATCTATTTTCAATCCACTCTCACCATAATATACTTCACTTATTTTGGCTCTATGTCATGTGGAACAATAAAAGCGGTGATGTGTTGAAGCAGAAAGTATAAGGTGAGAAAGTAAAATCTGTTTTTGAAATTTATGTGGTCTTTTGGGCTTGGATTTATGTTATAATTGGCTATCCAAATACTATAATCAAAACCTTATTTCTGATTTCAAAGAAAGCCAATAGGTTGGGTTGGAAATAATAAAAGTATACTCCAAGAAGTTGTATGAAATCAAATGTTAAATGAGAACTTTAACCATGAATAAGTTTCTGTATTTTTTGTATAAGAATATGAGAAAATGTTAGACATAAACATTTTTTACTTAAAATAAAAATATTTTGTACCAAAATACCCTTTAAAAAAAAGGAACATTTAAAAAAATTGAAAATGGTATTATTATTTTATGCAATTCACACCAATGGAAGCATTGGATGAAACATGAAGAACTGGTTTCATAGACCTCTCCATTTGAGACAATTATCCGGTCACTCCTGTAACTGTAAAGGTCTGATTCCCGTAGTGAATCTCTACTACTGACACTAGCGTAATAAACGTCTGCTGTCTTTGCAGTATGGCTTGATTTGCTTTTATCACAGATGGCAATTCTCTGAAGATAGTGTACATCACCTAGAAGAAGGGTTTATGACAGCTACAGTCCCAAAATTGACATCATCTCTTTGACAGGGAGAAACTTAAACTAAAGCACATCTTCCCGCTTTTATACAGCACTAACTCCGTGTATTCTGAGACTTCTCAGAAAAAAACCTTTTGTTTGCTATTTACAGCTTCCCTCCATGTTAAAACCTCTTCACTTGTACAGCCTTCAAAAAAGGTTACTGAAATACCTCAGAGTACAAAAGAAGGTTTTGCATTTTTATGTACGTACATACATAATACATAAAAAATATATGTATGTACATATGTACATAAAAACTTAAAGCTGTGCTTGCCTTTTATGTAGGCGTAACATCACTGCTGTATAAAGCGTTTAAGCAGAGCACTTAACATCTGCCTCTATACCTCATTTATTTATGACCTGTTCAACCAGTTTCCTGGGCAAGCACATATAAAGACCACCTCTAAAGAGAGAGAGGCTGCCTCAAAATAATGCCTTGTCCCAGATTCCCTATTTAGGCCTTTTTACCGGATCCACCTCCTTTGCCAGTACGGATCAGACAACAGTGAAAAGGAAGGCTGTTTTAGCTGGTCAGCAGAGAACGTCACTAATGTCACTGCTGCCCCAAAGATGAAGAAAAGTAGAAGAATTGCAAGGCTGAAATTCATGTTGAAAAAGAGCAACTGATGGAAAATTAAATCGCAAAAACCAGGCAATCACATTGTTTTATAAATTTATAGCTTTTGATTACATTGGGATTTCTAAAGATCTAAGGAATTACATGCATTTTGATTTTCAAAACTTATAATAGGTTATGCATAACATGCCTACTTGTAAAGCATAAGTAAAGAGAGTATATGGCACGGAGTTGCCTGGTTCCTTTGCCTCTTTCTTAATGGTGAAAAACACACCTTAGATCTTGAATCACTCACCGGCAGCTGCTTCTCTTTGCATTTTCTCTTTCTTCTTGCCTGAAGCCCTGCAGGAACCTTTGGTTTCAGATACGGATTGGGACTTTCTCAAAAGGCACCCCAGACTACAAGCCAGCTACAGCTTTTAACCTTGTTTTTTGTCAAAAAGGCAGATTTTGTATACATGACTTTGAAGTAGCTAGAGTACTTTCATACTGGTCCATGTTACAAAGCTTAGTAATTCAGATTAATTTAATTTTACACATTCTGTACATCAAGAAACTTTCCTATAGTTTTTGATCATAACAATCTGTTAAATCATCTACACCTGTAGAAAGGTATAAATAACTGATCTGAAAGCATTTTCTACTCACTTTGCCTCAGCATAAAATACATCAATAGTTTGAAGCAATGGAGAACTTTAACAGTGTTGTGAGTAGCACAGCTTACATCAATATGCCCATTGTTCAGAGTCTTGGCATCACTAAACGAAAAGGTAGTGTCAGCACTAGGGTAATTTAAAAGAAAAACTTCTGCAACTTTTCTGAAGAGAGTTTCCATGGAACGCATATTTTGGGAGAACAAGAATTATTATTATAGAACAATTTGTAGGGAACTGGAAGAATTTTCTTTCACATTTACATAAAACCAGAAAATGGTTAATAGAGAGACTGTGAAAGTAATTTCTTTTCAACCTTAGCATGCCACTGATGTAGTCGGCTATTCTTCCAAAGACTTGCTCACTACAATAGCTTTCTGAACCTTTTCAGCACTCTTTGCAAGAAAGGTTTTTTAAAATGTAATCTTTCTGGGTTTTTGAATACATTTTAGTGAATAACTAACACACAATGAATATTAATTTCTATATGTTGGTTATGCATCTATTTTTTACTATTATAGAGGCTGGATTTTCAGTAAGGAGCTTGAAGCGTAAGTATTCTTTGGATGCAATTTATCCCATGCCTCCAAGCACATGGGCTTTTCAGTGAATGGAAAATCTGAGACTGATTTAAACAAGAATAGGCATCATACCCGGATGCTATCTGTTCTACAATGTACTGCAGAAACATCAACATTCAAGCCAGTTCTGCATGATATAGAAAGTGTAAGGGGGTTTCTCAAGTAAGCTGTTTGACTTCCAGAAAATCCCTTTGCCAAGCTTAATGATTCAGCACAATTTCACCATTGCTCCAGAGGTAAATTGAACTTAACTTACAGTTAAGTAATTTTTGCTGGTTTAGCTGCACTGTGTGTGTAAACGAAGTGGCACCAGGAATCTGATACTTCTGGGCCAATGGTCAATGAAATATCCTGGTAAGGTAAAAAGGAAGAGGAAGTGTACTACTATTTTCAGAACTTAGGGATATTGTGTTAATGTCGGTGGAACTGGAACAGCCAAATAATGGTAATCACAAATTAAAATCCAAACTAGAATTTAAGAGATTCTTACTTAAGAAAAGAAATTTAACACCTTCAGTTAGTGGCAGGCTGTTTACTAAGAAGCAACATCTGCCAGCCTTTTCAGCAGTCACTTATGTTTAAATACAAAATTTGAAATGCTGTTTTTGTCTTTGCTCAGTGTCTCTACAAAATCTGAAAGCAGCTTGAAAAATGTTTGAAACCAACTCAAAAGCAATGCTGACATTACTCACATCAGACTGTTGCTGTTTCCCTAAAACAGCAGAATACACAAATGCTAGCTTGTACCGTATATGAACCATGAGAGTCTATATTTTCCATAGAGTTCTTGCAGAAGCCAGTATTATGTGAGTTCTAAACCAAAGATTACTTGCCTTATGGAACTGATGTTCACAAATTTAATTGTTCAAATTTTAGCTGAGAAAATTAAGATGGTTTGAAATAAAGGACTACTACTCTATAAGATATTTTTTACAATTTGAGCTTTCATTTGACATGTACCATATTTTGTGTGTTTCTCAGTCATGAGATATGATGAAAACTGTCCAAAACATAAAATACCCATTAGCACAACCTAAAATTGTGCTTTGCTCCTATGTAACTGTTGGCTGAAAGTAAAGAGGTAATCTATCTTCCTATTTAAAGTCCCTTGTCATCTGCTGATTGACTGGCATAAATCATTATTAACTTTTGGAGCTCATAATATCCTATTTCTTTATCTAGACTCAAGAGGCTTATAATTTTTTTTGGTTTTAACTAACAACATATCGTGTCAAGTTAATGTCCACTGTAGTTTCCAGATTCTACAGTTGTTTAGTCAAGAAACAATTTATTCTTCTTTCAGTAAATCTCCAAGTAGAAAGCATATGTCAAATCTGGCCAGAATTCTTTCAGAAAGAGATTTCTTTCTTCCTTTCTTCTCCTTCTCCTTCTCCTTCTCCTTCTCCTTCTCCTTCTCCTTCTCCTTCTCCTTCTCCTTCTCCTTCTCCTTCTCCTTCCCCTTCCCCTTCCCCTTCCCCTTCCCCTTCCCCTTCCTTCCTTCCTTCCTTCCTTCCTTCCTTCCTTCCTTCCTTCCTTCCTTCCTTCCTTCCTTCCTTCCTTCCTTCCTTCCTTCCTTCCTTCCTTCCTTCCTTCCTTCCTTTTCTTTTTTTGAAAGAAATAATCTTCAGAATAAAACAGATATCCTCTAAAACGTTAATGATCTTCAGGTTATTTAGGGAGCCATTAATGAGTTCCCTCATTAAGAAAAACAAACCAGCACTTTTTGTCCTCATAGTAACTTATACAACACTTCTCTAGTCCCCGATCTGGAGAGATGGAGCGGCCTTCTTGGCATAGGCTACCCTGAGGGTTACAGTGGACCTGTTTGTGGTGGTTTGTGTGTTTCTGGCTGACCAAGGTCTCACTGGAACACATAATGCTGGCTTACTGTTTTGCCCTCAGCTGCTAAACTTCTCAAAAGCACAGCTGTAGTATATGCAGAATTTCTGTCACGCTCACTCTCTTCTTACAGATTTAATCCAAAAAAATTAAGATTATGAAAAGTGGAAAGAAGGGTTAATGTTAAGAAACAGTAAATGATGAAAAGGACAGGAAATAATACAGGGTTGTTAAAATACACTGTATTGTAGGAAATATGCTCTGAACTTTTAACTATGGCTTTTAGGACAGCCATTTACAAAACAGCAGCTACTAGCTGCTGCAGTTTGTAGAGGTGATTAAAAAATTAGTGTTTATACTTTCTACTCTTGGGGCTACACAGACCACATGATGTTCTGGGGTTTAGTAAGAGGTTAAAGACAAAAACCTGGTTCTGTTTAGAGATATTCTGCATGTCTTTATAGTCACGTCATTCTTCCCTTAAAGGTGTTTTCTACCATTAAACTTTAACACCAGCTGTCTTTCAAAAAAAATTCTGGAACACTTGGACAGGAACTAGCATTTTCCCAGCATATAAGATTAGGGCTAATTTCAAACTTTTCATAAGTTTTGGCACAGGAATTCTTTCAAGACTGGATTAATGAGATGGATTTAAATGGTCTCAGGATAAATTAAGGGAGGTGGTATGATGCTACTGTGGCCAGACACACAATGTAGTAGTGGCTGCACAGTTCCTCTGTGGACCATGTAGCTAGAAACTGTCTTAATTTTGGCACCACTTTTTATGTCTTTCCCATTTATGCTCAAGAAAAGGTGCACAACATAATTTTTTGTAGAAACAGAGCTTGCAGTGAAAATTAATTCCTAAACAAAAGTGAGCATTGTGATGCAGCTGAGTTATTTTCTGCTTTAACAGCTGGTAAATATTAGATCATCCAAACAGACAACAGTCTCTGTCTGAATAGACACACAGTCCAGGAAACACAATAGTAAATATTAGTTACTCGAAACAACAGTTACAGTGAACAGGCCTTGAGTGATCCATAGCCTGCAATGTCTCCTTACAAAACAGCTCTTGGACAAATTCCAAGAGTGGACAAATTTGTCAAGGTTATAAATGAGTGAAATTTGCCCAGCAAATGGTCCCCCTGAGCTTGCTTTCTTGATGAATTTATTGCTTGTTCATGGAGCAGGCAAACATGCCACTTGTCTGATTTCTCAGAGTTTTTTGTGGATACTTTCCAGTTCCAGGGATTTTACTGTGGTGGGGGAGGATTTGGCCCAACATATATGTGTTTATTTTGTGTTACATAAAATTGTATGAAGACAGCTCTGCCAAAGGGCACAAGTAATCTTTTTGGGTCTTAACAGCCCAGAGTTTTGTTGATCATTTTTCCCAAACAGGCTGACTGTGCATAGGGAAAACATTCTTTTATTTAGTTGATTTCTACTATGATTTTTTAAGATTTCATCAGTTTTCAGTACCATATTCTAAGGATAAAGATATTCATTGCATCCATAGACATTGTCACAAAATAGTATATTAAATAATTGCGTTGCCTGTTGGTAATGTGAAGCAGATTAATCTTATCTGAATGACACATTATGACAGGGCACAACAGGTTTGATCATTAGCTCTCAGGGGGGCAAAGCTTTACCCCTCAGGAGAGACAACACTTTTCTTTCAATGTTCAGCCTAGCAGAGTTCTTGTCTGTGTAACGGTCTTGTTACCATAGCATGAATATTTATTGCTTCTAAAAAGAATGCTGTGTTAGCAAGAATGAAGACTATGGAGTCTTCTTTAATTGCCAAAAGCCAAAATTTAATAGCAGATATAAATATTACAGGACACGCCTTTTGAGGGGAACTGCCAGGTGAAACCTCAAAAAAAGCCCCACAGACAAACCCTAACTCCTTTCTTAAATTATTCCAGAAAATGAAGTTCTGCTGTTTTATAGACTAGTCATTATAACTCTGGAAGAATGCATAGGTTCAAGAGGAGAAAGGACTCATGATCACCCATCTGGCCTTCTGGCCTTCTGCATTACACACACCGCAGACCTTTGTTCAGCAGTTCATACATTTATGACTTCTGGAAGATGCAAACTGTGCAGTTTATAGAGCTATCCATTCTTGTTTAAAATTTCTTCGATCTTACCTACCAGATCTTAAGGATCTTTACAGTGTAGTCAACCTTTGGCTCAAATTACAGTCTCAAACAGACTTTCTGTGATGTGTCGATGATCGGTGTCAATGGTTGTTTACACTGGTGGTCTGTTAGGTCATCTTCAGACATGTTTGTCTCCAATCTTCTGAAATTACACCAGGATTCTCAGATTTCTAAAAAATCTACATTTACAGTTTCTGAAAGAAAAAATAATAGAATATATGTAGAATAAGGTCAACCATTATCGCTGTTGTGCAGCTGTTTGCAAGTTTTTCATTTACAACTTGAGGCTTCACTTCTCCATATTTTGTAATCATTCAATACAGACCTATTATCAAATATTCCATTTCATATTTATTATAGATTGAAAATTCACAACTGCTACAGTGTCAGTTCTGAAAAAAATTATTCTTTTTTTTCTTTAAACTAAGGTAAACTTCCTTCATGAATGGAGAACTGCAGTGTTTCAAGATAACTTGCTTCCAAATGTTATCATTTAATTTTTATCTCTGAGTAATTTTTTTGTTTTAGAACTGGCCTTTATAAAACTCCCTGTCTGTGTGCATATGTATACATTTGTGTGCTAAACGAAATGTGTGGAGGTAAAAATGTGGAAGAGCCTGGTTGTACAGAATACATTTTACTAGTTCATATTCATTGCATCTAGGCAATCCTAAACACTGAGTTCAATTTGTTCTTTCTGTCCTTGGCTTTTTGGTCTTTCATTCCTAATGTTTTTTGTGTAGGGTTTCATTATTACCTATCACGGATATTACAGATTAAACAGTGGATATCACTTACCTTGACTTCAGCAAGGTTTTCAGCATGGACTCCTGTAACCCTGTAGCAAACTGGAAAGATATGAAGCAGGTGGGTTGATTACAAGGTGGCTGGTCTGTTGATCTCAAACGGTTGCGATGATAGGTGGCATGTGAAGTCCAACTGGCAATTCATTACTAGTGGCATTTCTTAGATGTCAGTGCTGAGGCTTTTACTATTTAACATCTTTACTAATGATCTGCACGGCCCAATGGAGTGCACCTTCACCAAACTCATGGATTACATCAACTTGGGAGGGTCATCAGTGTGCTGGAGTGTACAGCTACCGTTCAGAGGCGACCTCAACCGGCTGGAGAAATGAGATGGAAGATGTCTCATGAAGTTCAGCAAATGCATATGCAGCATCCTACACCTGGTACTATATGATGTGATTACCTCATGCAGAAGTATAGACAGGGCACTGACTGGTAGAAAGCAGATGTATGGGAAAGGAGCTGAAAGTTCTGGTGGACAACAAGTTGAATATGATGCAGGGGTGTGCCTTTATGCTGGCTTTCTGGTCTCTGATAGCCAAGAGACATATAGCAGGTTGATTATGTACAGCCAGCTGATTGTTTTCCACTGTTTGTTATTCGTGAGACTATATCTGGAATACTGTGTTCAGCTTTGGTTCCTGATGATACAAAAAACACATTGCCATACTGTCAGGGAGTGCAAGCAGGAGGACAAAAATGCCTTTTCAGATGCTGCTTGAAAAGATGTAGGTAATGTCAGCAAAGGTCCAAGTGCCCCACCTCTATATTTCTGGAGCCTTCAGCAGTCTTTGGTCTAAAGAGTTGCTGATATATCTGCACTTAAAGCTGGACTTATGCTAGCACCAGAGCAGAACTAGGGCTCAGAAGATGCTTGGCCTTTCAGGAACAGGATCGCAAGCTACTGTCGAGGATAACCTTTTACATGGGGACAGTAGCATGGCAAGACTGGATGAATAATAACTAGTTGAGACTGAAGAATGAGGGCAGTGCAGGTGATGCTTAGTGTTGTTTGCCTATCAGACAAAAAGAAAAGGGTATAGCAGATAATAAAAATCAAGCTATCTATCTCAATGATTGTTCTATGTAACATTTCAATTTCTTTATATAAACAAAGAACATATTTCTCACACAAGCCTAGCAAGTGAGCTGGACCACTTCTACTTATCACTTCATGCTGAGGCACATGAAAATGTCTTGTAGGGAAAGACTCCAGGTCTAATTTCTTAATCAACTCAAAAAGTATATTAGGAACAAGCAAAAATAGAAAAAATAAGACTGGTCAGCAAAGAAACTTTGTCTTAAAGGTCAGCAAGGATAAAGTACGATTGCCCAAATCAAGCTGTATTAACACTTGTAAGAGATATTCACTCAAGCAGAAAAAGCTTCTTCCAGTGCAGAAATAAAGAAAGGAAATTGATTCTTGTGCGTTGTGGTAAGAGCTGAGACTGGAAGTAAATGAAATATGTTCCACGGAAATAAATTAATTGTTTGCTTCATCTGAGATAGAAAGAAAATGAAATGCTTAAAATAATCCAATTTTGAGACCTGGAGAATATTGGTTTCCAGAATTCTCAAAACAGGCATATGAAACAGTATATCAAATAACTCAAATGGCTAGTAAATATATCAACAAGGGATTAGCACAATGTAACTAGAAAATAGCAAAGGAGGTTCCTAAACTATAAGGAAACAAAATGATCTGGTAAGTCCAGTTTTATTAGTATGTCTTCAATGGTATTCAACACTATGAGGAGAGATTTTAAAGGTATGAGTAACAATGATGATGCAAGTAAAAAGGGACTGGTGTAATGTACAGCATGTACTTACTCCATCTAGATTATGGCAGACTAAACAAAAGGGTAAGAAAAGAGAAATTCTAGACAAAGGAAAAAATATAGAGATAGTCTACCTGGATTTCGGTGAATAAAATTAATATGGTATTGCAGAGGAAATTATTGACAAAGCTGGAGAAACTGAAGATTAGAAGAGGAGCCATCAATGTGTAATGAAAAGGAACATAAGATGTAGTGGTGAAACAGAAAATATCTTGCTGGAAGATGTTTTCAGTAGAAATTCTGAAGAACTTGACTTCAATAATTTGTGTTCTTTAAGACCATATCTTATATGAGTTAAAGCACCCTTAAGAGTTTTTTTAAAACTTGCTGTGTGTTGTATTCATTTACGTCCTTGGCACAAACAGTGTATGCTGAAGAAATGGCTAATTAAGAAAAGCTACAAAGCACTGCCTCTGTGAACAAACTCTTAAGTTTATGAGAGAGTTGAATTCCCTTTAAGACTTTGTTATGGGTTTGCATGGCAAGGTTTTGGTAGTGGGGGGGCTATAGGGGTGGCATCTGTGAGAAGCTGCGAGAAGCTTCCCCCATCTCTCATAAAGCCAGTGCCAGCCAGCTCTAAGAGGGACCCACTGCTGGCCAAGGCCAAGCCAGTCAGTGACAGTGGCAGCGCCTCTATGATAACATAGCTAAGAAAGGCAAGGAAAAAAAAACCCCTCTGCGGTGAGACAGCAGTTAGAGAGAGGAGTGAGACGAAGTGAGAGAAACAACTCTGCAGACACCAAGGTCAGTGAAGAAGGAGGGGGGGAGGAGGTGTCTGAAATGTCGGAGCAGAGAGCCTTCCCTTGCAACTCATGATGAAGACCATGGTGAGGCAGATTGTTCCACCTGCAGTCCATGGAGATCCATGGTGGAGCAGAGATCAACTTGTAGCCCATGGAAGGGTCCCCAAGCTGGAGCAGGTGGATGCCTGAAGGAAACTGTGACCCCATGAGGAGCCCCATGCTGGAGCAGGTTCCTGCCAGGACCTGCAGACCCGTGGAGAGAGGAGCCCACGCCAGAGCAGGTTTGCTGGCAGGACTTTTGACCCTGTGAAGGAACCACGCTGGAGCAGCCTGTTCCTGAAGGACTGCACCCCATGGAAGGGACCCATGCTGGGGCAGTTCGTGAAGAGCCACAGCCCGTGGGAAGGACTCACTTTGGAGAAGTTTGTGGAGAACCGTCTCCAGTGAGAGGGACCTTCACACTGGAGCAGGGGAGGAATGTGAGAAGTCTTCCCCCTTAGGGACAAGGAGCGGCAGAGACAACGTGTGATGAACTGACCATAACCTCCATTTCCCCATACCACTGCGCTGCTCGGGGGGAGGAGGGAGAGAAACGGGAGTGAAGTTGAGCCTGGGAAGAAGGGAGAGGTGGGGGGAAGGTGTTTTAAGATCTCGGTTTATTTTCTCACTATCCTACTCTGATTTGATTGGTGATGAATTAAACTCCCTTTTCTCCCCAAGTTCAGTCTGTTTTGTCCATGACAGTAATTGGTGAGTGATCTCTCCCTGTGCTTGTCTTGACCCTCAAGCCTTTCATCATATTTCCTCTCTTCCGTCCAGCTGAGGAGGGGGAGTGAAAAAGCGGTTTTGGTGGGCACCTGGCATTTATCCAGGCCAAACCAAAACCGACTTGAGCAATGAAAGTGATCTGAAATTCTGGAGTATACAGTACATGATTCTATGCTTAGGAATCACAGAGTAACTCATGCTTTAAATTCAGCAGTAGGAAGCAAATTTGAAAACAAAGGTGGAGCTGAACACCCCTGGATAACTAAAAGATAGATAGATGATGCAAGCTGTGAGAAAAGGCAAATGTGATATCAGAATTTGCTAACTGAGGCATTTTAAATTAAGTTTGGAAAATATTTTTGTTGGGTTGCTGTTAATCTAACAAATGTCATTTGGAATTTATACTGCAATATAAACAAAGAACAACTATGTTCAAAAAGCGTGTAGATGTGTCACTTCAGGATATGGTTTGGTAGGCATGTTAATTTTGGTTTGATGGTTGGACTTGATGATCTTAGAGGTCTTTCCTAACCTAAGATTCTATGATTCTATGATTCTACGAACAGACATAATTTCAATGTGCTTCAAAGCAAATATGAAACTGCTTTCACTGTGAAGGAGTAACATTTTGCTGTCCTCTAGGCTTAAGCATGCTTTTCTGCCTTTTCTCCTAGCAGCTGCAACAGAACTTCAACAACATATCAAAGACACCATGTAACATGGTTCCTGACCATGTCATTGAGTTGTAGTCATTGAACTAGCCAGCTTCATTTTTCTACGTTCCATTTACCAAATTTATTAATGTGATTTCATATGACTTCCCTTATCTTCTTTAATTTGCAGTGACTCTTCCCTTCTTTCTCTACTCACTTTTCTTCAAGTCACTTCCTCACCATTTCTTATGTTTGTAATGATTATTTTTTACTATGTTTGCATTACACATATTTTTCTACTATTCCTTTTGAGACATTTCAATTATTTGTCCACATACATAGATTATATGCATAGGACAGTTGTGGTGTACTGAGTAATATTTATATAAAGGTTTCTCATGACTAATATATATAAACTTATGACTTCTGGACAGCTAATATTCACATAGGGTTTTACCATCTCCTACTAATGCTTATTAAATACTTTTACATCATATGCTGTATATTTATATGCTACAGGCATATGTGCTTTTATAACTTTCATTTATTGACGTACATACAAGCTATGGAGGCTAAAATAATGTGTTTTTCATTGACATCATCAACCAAAACAGAACCTTTCAATCTGGTGATTTAATATCAGGGAGCCTGGCTTAATGAAACACCTAGACTCCCAGATGCCTCAAACCGTACTCCATCACCTGGAAGTAAAGTCACTGCTCTGCTGCTGTAGATCAGTACATCTCCACTGAGTTCAACAGAATCACATCAGATTATGCTGGTTAAGGATCTGGTCAGGCAAACTTGGCACTCGGGAGTGCTTTGGTTTGTACATCTGTAACCAGTATCCTGCCTGCTCCGCATACAGTTAAAGCAACTTTCAGGGAAATACTGGCTTGTCTTTTTGCCCCTGTCCAGCTATGACCTCTGCATTGCAGTTAGCCTGTCTACAATGCGGATAGTTAACTTCAGTGTTCCAAAAGATTTTTTTGTAGAGATGTATGCAACAGAAGTCAGCAAACAAACTGTAGAAACTTGGGTCATGTGCCTCTATCATGAAGGTTTTCTTGTTCTTGCCCTGATTTGATTCTCAGATGTCCAGATTTTAAAATCTTTGTATTTTATTCCAGTGTTTCAGTCCAAAGGCAACTGGAGGTGTAAGGAAAGTTGTAAAAGAATTATTCTATTGAAAATATTACTGCAGTCAAATGTAAAAATTTCACTGTCCACTTTCTGGACACCCTTACTCTTCAAGATTGACCATTTTTTTACAGCAGCAAATACATTACGCAGACTTACTTTTATTATTAGTGATTAATATTTAGCTTGATTTTTAAAGGGAAAAGGTTTTTTCTGTATTTATGTCTGTCCAGCTTTCCTTCTCAGTAACATCTGAATCCACTGGCTAATTTCATCCAACTTCGATACAACAAAAAAATATTAAATTCCCATGAAGTTTTTTCTTTTTCAAACATGCATTAGGTAAAGAAGACACACCATTCATGAATACTGTAAGCAAATAGTAAAAGTGTTCCGTCTTAGGACTTTGGAGGAATCCACAAGGATGCTTGTTACCGCTCAGGAAATCAGTTATTTATAATTCGTTTCATATTTAAACAGAATGGACTTATGGAAGGGAAAAAAAAAGACTTTGGAGGGGGTGGTTTTGTCCTGTTATTCTTGTCTGGAATTTAAGACTAAAAATCCTAAACATAATTAATGTAAAGTGAAAATGACTGACATCTCTTCCTTGCCTTCTGCACCTTGCAGAATCAGATGTTCCTTTCCTAAGTTCATAGTCCTGAAGTGTCTAATGGAAAGGCCAACATGCTCTGACATTTTGCTAGGCACAGGTGTCATCCAAAGAATTAAGAGATGGAGATTGTAACATTCTGTAACTGTGGAACAGAATGACATGTTCCTGCAGATAAACTGGGCATTTATCCAAGCAAAATTCACAGAACTTTTATCTTACGAGCTTCCAGTATGATAAAACTGCTGCGTACTCATTCCTGTTGTAGCGTATGACATTGCCTTTAGACAGTGACCGTGACCAGATTAAGATAAACAAATACAAGCTAATAGAAATCATAGGTACTTCTTAATAATAAGAATCTTCTTTCGCTAGAAATGACTGTGTTCTGTAACAATGTGACATTTATATAAAACAGAACAGTGCGAACAATAGTATCTCACTTGTGTTTCAAGCTAAATTGAGATCTGGCCTTGCTGTGCTGGTTCACAAAGAGAAGCCTGTCTTTTCCATAACCTGACTGCAATATGTGGGATAGAAGAAAAATGGTGTTAGCTGTCTTCTGCAGACAAAGACCTTCAATATGCAAAGGTCAGAACTCTTGTTAAAGTCAATGGGAATTTTGAAATATCACTAAGAATTTCATCCCTGGCTGTTGGAATCCCAGACCAACATCTTAATCATATTAACAGTCCTCATCTTTATCTCTTTCCTAGATTATCTCTGAAATTAAATTTATGGGATCTCAGTTTGTGCAGATATCAGGAACCTGTCAGACCAAGTGGATGAGGCAAATCCAAGTATTTTCAGATGAAAGGCCTGATGAGACCTAACTATGCAGAATTTGAATCATTTAATGTTTTGAAATTAATGTTAGAAACCTTGGAAATGACTGAAAGACTGCCAACATTATTTAAACATCAGAAAATGACCTAAATTATTTGAGATGTAACAGACATACTGGTCTTGTGAAGATACTGGGCAGAAGAATGAGACAAAAAATGCAGTCCTGTATCTACAGAGGGTTAGAAATGAAAATATAGTTTATCCCAGCCAACAGGTTTCTGGAGAAGAAGGCTTGAAAACGTTTTTTTGCTTACAAGATTACAGGCAAGATTTTCACATGGTCTAATTGAAAAAAAGGGGCTACTGGTATAAGGTATTGGGATATTTCCAAAGCATTTGACACTGAACTATAACACTCTAAGACCTGTGTTATACTGAATTATTAGGGAATCATTAAAAGAATGAAAAGGAGAATGCTCTACTATACTTAAAATGCAGGAATGTCCTGTCCAGTTCTGATGTCTGCTGTGCATGAAAAGGGTCTGAGTTACTTGTAAGAGCTCAGAGAAGAGCCAAAATAATGATCTCCCTGGTTTTGGAAAACAAACCTAGAATAGAAGGAACTCTATTCACTGTATCAGGAGGAAATCTGAGTGGTCATCAGGTCATCTTAGGAAAACAATTTAAACATGGAAGAAAAAAATTGTAGGGAGAAATCATTTATAGGAAGAATTTTGCCATCTTACTGATGAAGACAGAAAGATAATTGTATGACCTGAGATGAAGTTAGACAAGCTGACATGTGATACAGTTTCCTAAAAGCAAAGATCATTTGGAGAATGTGGAATAAACTATGAAGTGTAATTACATGAAGCAACTTGCTCTACCTTCTGATGGAAGTTCTACAGTGCAAATGCTGGGTGGCTTGCACGTTATACTTGCAGTAGTCCTTTCTGTCACTGAAAGCTGAGAATTGGATAATTTGTGAATACTCTTGTTTATTTTTATTCTTTCATACTCAGCAAATGCTACATCCTCTTAAATATACTGCTGCTTGCAGGTCTGAGCATGAGCAGTGACCTGAAATAAAATTTCACCTGAAAATCTCACACTTCAGGTTGTCTATGTGAAGAAGAATCACTTTTCCTTCATTGTTTTGGGAAAGTGAGAGAGAAGGGAGTGATTCCTGTTCCTGGAGTCCTGTGGATTGAGTCACTCTGCAGACAGACAGATGGAGTGCTCTGCCGTGAAGACAATGCTCTTTATTCCATACCTGACTGTGTCTTATACAGAAGGTTTAACAAATTGCTTGATTTGAGATACGGGAGAGAATTCTTTTGCAGTCAGGATGACAAGATGTGTACCTCCAGCTGAAGAAGAAACTGACACCTTACAAGCTTTTCTAACCAGCTCCTAGTGTTTCAGGAGTCTTTACCACCGAAGTTCCAGAGAGATTAAAGAGTGTCCCTCCCTGGAGATATTCAAAAGCTGTCTGGACATGGTCCTGGGCAACTAGCTTTAGATGGCTCTGCTTGAGCAGGGGGTTGGACCAGGTGACCTTCAAAGGTTCCTTCCAACCTCAACCATTCTGTGATTCTGTGAAGCCATTTTGGTTTCTACTGCTCCTGATACATAAAACTCTTGAGATCCGAAGTTCTTTAGTCTAATCCAGCACACTGGGTTCACTAGGAGGGTAATAGAATGATATTTAATGTACTCTGATATACAACTCATCACACTACTTGGTCTAATGATTACTGACCTCAGACTCTATGAAAAAATGAAACACCACCGCTTCCCCCAGTCCCTCAGAAGAATTGTTTCGCTCTAAAGCCAAGCAAAAGCAGGGTCAGTTGCAGAATGTGCTCTGCTTCTTGCACTGTCTTCACAATTATCAACAAATAAGCCTTTATAACTGTTGAAAGGCAGAGACGCCACAGAATATCTTCAGGTACAAGTTTAAACTGCTCTTCCGAAATCATTCTTGACCAATCTGATAGCTTTCTACGATGGCATGACCGGCTGGGTAGATGAGGGGAGAGCAGTGGATGTTGTCTACCTCAACTTCAGCAAGGCTTTTGACACTGTCTCCCATAATATCCTCCTAGGGAACCTCAGAAAGTGTGGGCTGGATGAGTGGTCGGTGAGGTGGATTGAGAACTGGCTGAATGGCAGAACTCAGAGGGTTGTCATCAGTGGCGCTGAGTCTAGTTGGAGGCCGGTAACTAGTGGTGTCCCCCAGGGGTCAGTACTGGACCCAGTCTTGTTTAATTTCTTCATCAATGACCTGGATGAAGAGTTAGAGTGTACCCTCAGCAAGTTTGCTGATGACACAAAGCTGGGAGGAGTCGTGGATACACCAGAAGGCTGTGCTGCCATTCAGTGAGACCTGGACAGTCTGGAAAGTTGGGCAGAGAGGAACCTGATGAGGTTCAGCAAGGGCAAGTGCAGGGTCCTGCACCTGGGGAGGAGCAACCCCATGCATCAGTACAGGCTTGGGGCGGACCTGCTGGAGAGCAGCTCTGCGGAGAGGGACCTGGGTTTCCTGGTGGACGACAGGTTGACCATGAGCCAGCAGTGTGCCCTGGCTGCCAAGAAAGCTAATGGCATCCTAGGGTGCATTAGGAGGAGTGTGGCCAGCAGGTCGAGGGAGGTTCTCCTTCCCCTCTACACTGCCTTGGTGAGGCCCCATCTGGAGTACTCTGTCCAGTTCTGGGCTCCCCAGTTCAAGAAAGATGAGGAGCTACTGGAGAGAGTCCAGCGGAGGGCTATGAGGATGGTGAGGGGACTGGAGCATCTCTCCTACGAGGAAAGGCTGAGGGAGCTGGGCTTGTTTAGCCTGAAGAAGAGAAGGCTGCGAGGGGACCTAATAAATGCTTATAAATATCTGAAGGGTGGGTGTCAGGAGGATGGGGCCAAGCTCTTTTCAGTGGTGCCCAGCGACAGGACAAGGGGCAATGGGCACAAACTGAAGCACAGGAAGTTCCGTCTGAACATGAGGAAGAACTTCTTCACTCTGAGGCTGATGGAGCGCTGGGACAGGTTGCCCAGGGACGTTGTGGATTCTCCTTCTTTGGAGATATTCAAGACCTGCCTGGACAAGGTCTTGTGCAGCCTGCTGTGGGTGACCTTGCTTGGGCAGGGGGGTTGGGCTAGATGACCCACAGAGGTCCCTTCCAACCCCTACCATTCTGTGATTCTGTGATTCTGTGACTCCTGGTAATAATACAGTATCACCCACACCTAAATCTTGCAAATCTGATCTGGAGTCTCGTGAGAGAAAACAATCATGTGTTTCAATCTTTTTATGCAGTAGATTTTAAGTTTGTAAGATTAAATGAAGTATGAAATTTGTTGGATGGACCTTTTGGCTGCTCAGGAGAGTGTTGCCTTCCATCCAGGCAGGCTGCCAGTCTTGCATTCAAAATTCCTCTCAGCGAATTTCAGGTGCCTCTGGGAGGACATGTTCAGGAAGAGAGGTAGACCTTGTTTCTTTGTGTCTGAGACCATCTGCTTGATGGACAGCACAGAGGTTATGAATCTATAGGCTGTAATGAAACTGAAAGTGGATTATCTGGCCACCCAGCTTCTGCAGTACCACTTGTGAGCTACAGGTACAGCTGACTCAGTTTAAGCACCTAGTGAGTGACAGACATTTATTCCGGTTTAGGAATTAAAGCCAAAGAGAATGAAAACCAAAAGGATATCTGTACTGTCAGTGGTGGTGAACAAGGAGTCAGCACCTGATGTTGCTAAATTAGAGGACAATCAACATGAGAAAATCTGTGTTATTTGCTGTAACACCTGGCAAAGTGGTACACATGGGCTACTGTTGTATTCTTGGTGAAACAAGTCAAACCAGGCAAAAATCAGCAGAACTGTACCAGGAAGTTAGCAGAGAAAACTTTTGTTCACATCTGGAGTTTGCTTTTCAAGAACTAGTCTAGTAGAATGATTATCTTTACAACAACGGCTTTTGTATGTATTGGCTGATTTTATTAAGGAAAAAAAAAAAGTGATTAGACTCCTCCAAAGATGAAAATGTTAACTACAGCTACAGAGATTCAGCTGAATTTTTTTTGTCACTGATCATAACAGCAGTTGCTGTTAACATTGGCTTTGGAAAAGTGAAAATATCAACCTGTTCCTGACTAGACTGAGAGGCAATGGGGGTTGCTTATCTTGGTTACTAAGAAAAACTTTTTCAAAGGCTTTGATCTAGCTTGTTCTATGCAATATTGTTGCACAAGTCTCTGTGATATTACTGTCAGTCTCCATTTTCTCTTGAATCATAATCTTTTTCCTAATTTCTTAGGAAGGACTTCTATTTTAAAGTGATATGTGGAAAATGGCAGAATATAAATTGTTTCAGAAGATCCCAGGTTTCTTCTGAGCTAAATCAATGAGAAAGTCTTGTGATGGGGGACGCTGGCAGGGCCTTCTGGGCTGCTTTGCGGGAAGGGAATGGTTCCAGTGTTTTCTCCAAGGAAGGAGAAGATTTTTGATCTCTTTCTGAGAGAGATATATTTTAAATTATAAATTATATTTCTACTGCACAGATGTATATTTGAATAATTAAATCTTCTACAGTTTTGTGGAAGTAATATTTCTTTATGCATGATTGATACTGTAAGGACTTCTATTTATCCCAAGGGCTGTGGGGTTTTGAAGTCAGTCGTTTACAGGCAGACACAGACAATGTGACTATATTGTGTTCACTAACCAAGGAGCAAAAATTGCTCATGTAATCAAGAATGTTTCCAACAAAATCAGAAGCAATCCCAGTTTTTTATACACTGATAGATATTACTTTTTATAAGCTCATATTGCATGAGTTACGTGTGGAACAACTAAACCATCTGTAAACCTGGGTAGTGTATTCTCTTGATGGTCTAAAGCATTTCTAGTATGCAACACCTTTTATGATGCTCTTAGTTTGCTTTGAGAGGGATTATTTTTTTTTCATCTTGTATTGCTAGATGAGATTCTGTGAGGAGCTCATTTCCTATGTGTGTTAAGGAGAGCACAGGGAGCCTGGACTCATTAGAAGTCTGAGCTATTCTATGCCACAATGACTGCAACAACCCTGTATGCCTTGTATTCTGCGTTCCTTTCTTAGCATTTCCCATTCCTTTCCTTCTGTCTCTATAAAGCCTGGCATTTCCCCTGTGTTATGGGTAAATCTTGGCTTCTTTCTCAGGACTGAGGATTTGGCTTCAAAAAAACATAAATGCTATAGCTAGCCTTTGATAAAAGATGTTTTCAGACTTTTTCTTCTACTGTTCACTGGGAAAGTGGTAACCTGTTGGTAATGTCAGCTCATGATGTCACTTGTGGCACTAGATAAATACATGAGTAACCAGTCTTTGATAACAGTTTAGTGGGGTCAGTTGTTGTTTGACTTTTGTTGCTTTGCCCCTCCCTTTGGGTACAGTGCCTGCTTTGCTATTCCATGTTTCCTGACATCTCTTTTGAAACAGATCTGTTGACAGCTCCTTACTTGCTGCTATACAGAGTCATACAGTTCTGCTTCTTAAAGCTGTAGATCTAGTTGAAATTTTTTCTCTACGTCCAGTAAGAGCTGCTGGGCCTGTTGCTGACTTGCATTGTTCTGCAGTCCTTACTTTCTGGGGGAAAGATAAAAGTGTGACTCTCACATAGTTCTGCTAGATTCATCTTTACTAAAGGTTTTTTACCTTCTGTTTAGTAATACTTTTAAATTAATGTTCCAATAGAAATAATGGATTTTATTGCAATGATCCGTGTGTTTTATCTTCCACCTAGTCAGCATTTTTGTTAGCCTTGTTGTAAACCGAAGTCCCAAACAGTAATGGAGCTTAATTTTGCTATAAACCATACAAATGCATTCGGCGGGTTTACAAATTATCCCTTCTGCTGCTTTACAACATGATAATTTTTTAAAATGGATGTATTAAGCTCCCCCCCTCCTTTTTTTGTTTTTTTTTTGGAAAGAACATCTGGACTGTTGTACAGATTTTAAGAGCAAAGTTAAACAAAATCTGGGCCCAATGCCCAGAGAAACCAACTTAAATAAAACTTGGGCAAAATAAACTATCCCAAATAGGAAGAGCTAGAGAGAAGCAAAAATAATGTATGCAGAACTACCCAATGATACAGAGAGTAGAATGATTTTGCACTAAGCACAGTTGCTATACCTCAAACACCTCCAGAGAGAGAATAAAAAAGATGGCTATAGAAAAAGATGCTGGCGGATTGGGTGCCAATACTTTATGGCCTGCCTTGAGTCAGATTCAACTGCAGCAAGAATATTCTTATAGAAACACATGAAGTTTCTACCACAGACCCTGAAAGCATCTTGTTTACCAGCAAAAGCAGTTTAGGTGAAACATAGGCTCTTTCACTCCGGTGAAAGCTGTGGGATTAGATCTTGCTCTCTTGTTTTTCCCAACTAAGCAACTGGAAATTGCTTACACAAGGAACAGACACATCAAACATGACAGCTTTAACCTTTGGAATATACTGTGCTCCAGATATCATGAGACTGACTTACAAGAGTAAGATTATAATAACAATATTTTTGAGTTCTTTTAACTAGTAATCTCAATCTTAAAGCTGTCATACCCTGCTTTATAACATGTCCTACATCCTTGGGGTGGGTAAACTACTTTTAAAAGAAATTGAAACCCCAGATTCTCATGGAATAATATGTACAGAAGTGGAGGGTTTTCAAAAAAAAAAAACAACCAACAAAAACAAACAGTTGCAAATGCTGTAATGTGTCTTGCTTGAAGTTTAATGTGCATGAATAGTGTCCATTTTCTGAAGCTACTAGATGACTTGTGACTTAACTTACTTGAAAGCCCATTAGATTACTATTAAAGATAGTAAGTTAGTGTGTTTTTTTGTAAAAGTGGTGATCTGTTGTTTAAACCTGTGGAATTGTTGGCTCTTTGTTGTTGGGTTAAAGGAAAACATTGTGAGCAGCTGCCAGTTTATCATCTTGCTAATCTTACAATCTTTCATAGGACTGTGCATGAATTTAAAAGCAACTAGAAGTAGAAGGACCCTCCCCAGCCTCCCTGAGAGAAGCAGAGGTTGGGCTCTTCTTATTGTAGTTTTGACAATATTTTTTTGCTTTGTTCACAAGTGGTAGGCTCATCTGGTACACCTTCAGCACGCAGTTGTTCTACAGCTGGCACAGCCTCCCCATCTTGCTTTTAGTTGCTCCTCTGCATCCTCCTTCCACAATCTCCATTACATCCTCACTCCCTTTGCTTCCCATAATTCCCTCTTTCCATCACTTTCCTCTAATTTATAAAAAAATTACAGTTTATGCAATTTGTACTTGGAAGAGGACAGATAATCTGAGTTCCAGTAACTAAAGTGACCAGTTAACTGCACATTACCAAACTTTCTCTTGGCTATAAATTTTTATTTCATTGTCTTTCATTAAATCTTCTCTATATTTGTAGAACACTTATTTGCCCTTTGCTAAGTTTTATCTCTGTTGTGCTGTGTTTATAGGACACCATGTGTACTTTTCAAAAGTAACCTCAACTTCCTTGACAGACTCTACTTGTTGTTTGCCTGTAGGCCTATTTGTCACACAATATTTTTTGCTATACCTTGATTGCGTCAGTAGTCTGCTTTGGTTTGCAACCTGAAATAAATGACAATATACAGTAATTTGTACAAGTATTTCCACTAACTCAGTTGAACTCTATTTATTCCTAATAGATAGATTTTTTTTTGAAGTGACACAAAAATGAATCATAAAACTCCAAACCCTGTATTTCCTATTACATTTGTTTAATCTAGCAGGCAAACCAAGTCATTAATCAGTTGGATTTATATGTGCTGCAAGATCAGGTCCTGGCAACCATGACCTTAGTCCTGGACAGTGTTTAAGCGTGTGATTAACTTTGAGCAGATGCTTAGCTCCTATTTTTGACAGTGGAATGTAAGCACATCTGCTTCCTAAGGAGTCTCATTTCTACTGAAGTTAATGCAAGGTTTTCTTTGACTTCAGAAGGACCAGGATCTGACTTCAGTTTCTTCAAGATACTAAAGAACACTGGAACTCTGTAAAAAATGCTTTTAGAATAGTTTAATTAGGGTGAAAATAACTAGTCTTATCAAAATAGTTATCTAGTTACTTATGTTTTGTTTCTGTCATAGTGCCTTAGCGTGCATTTTGTTAAGTTCCACAGCTTCAGGGACATTCCATGTTGTGATTTAAGTAACCATTCATGGGGGCATTTAAACTGATGTTTAGTTTCTCCTTACTTCAAGAGCTTAGTTTAAACGTGATAAAGATACTTCTAGGGGCGTTTGGTCTATGCTTACGTGTTCTCTTAGAATTATTGTGCACAGATGGTTCACTTACTTTGGAGAATTTTTAGGCCCTCACAGAAGAAAATGGTTTCTTCTGAAGAGAACACCTTCTTAGCAGTGTAATATATTTTATTTGGAAACATGGTGTTTTCACTAAAGTATTTTCTGAAATGGGGATCTAATAAACCCTCTTTTACTGAACTGACGCCAACAAATCTTGTTTTTAAAAATAAGGCACATATAAGTGGAATAAAGTTTAAAAAATCAATATAAAAAAATTCGTTTGAGAAAATACTCATTTTTTCAGCAAAAGGGAAATGTGTTATAATACTGTTTTCGTTTCACTCCTTGTACAGAAATTAGTAACAGAGCAAATAGTAGTACATTAATTTTGGATTTTTTAATTTAGTCTCAGGAAAAAAGAAAGCCAAACTATTTTTAAATGAGAAGTTTTTTTGGGCAGTTGCCTTGCAATGCAATAATATGCACTTATCCCAAGGTTACTGTAAAGTGTTTATACTCTTTATTATATATGCTGTCATCTGGAACCTCATATGTACATCGACTTACCGGTGGTTGTTGCCAGTGAGTAGTATAATTCGTGGAGTCTTCTTGTGAACTTATGAGCATGCTGGTCTGAGCTCTGACCCTGTTCTCACTAATCCAGGGGGCAAATAAGGAAAAGCAATAAATATGCCAATTTCAAGTATGATTTGGTAAGCTGTCCTTGTTTTAAAGATCATATAGTTATGGACTACCCACTTAAAATTTGTGAATTTTTAAAGACACTCTTAAAATGCAACCTCCATAATGATATATCAACCCTAGGAAGTACCTGTTGTTCTGTATTATATGGGGAATAGGGTTTGGATGTGTGCACTTCAACTACATAATATGTTTAAATATTGTATGTTGGCTTATGTCTGTTCCAGCACTGAAGGTGGCAAAACTCCTGCACTAATTGCTTTTAAAAGGCTTCCTTTATAACCTTATCATGCATTACCCTTTTTCAGGAGTTTACTTTTTTACTTTTTTTTTCACTATTATTATTTTTCTTCTCAATACGATTTTACTATCATTTGATGCTGGAACTAAAACAAGTTCATGCCGCCAAAGATTCACAAACAGAAGGTGTATCACCATCAGCCTTTCAAGATTGCGGCACTGGAGTCATATGACATGTGAAGTAACCAGGACCACCAGAGAGTGTTTGTCATAACAAAACACTGCTCCCCCATGAAGATCACTGCAGTCAATCCAGGCACTTCACTGAGTTCCAGGGAGATCTTGCCACTTACCTGCAGCCAGATCCCAAGTTATATATAGCTTCATGCAAGTTTTAATCCTGAATTGGCATAAAGCAGACAAGAAGATTATAGACCCATGACCTATTAGAAGTCTGGATTTATGAAGTGAAAACTGTACAGTACAAATGTTGATTATTTTTTGTGGAACAGTCACAAAAGCAATTGAGAAAGGAAAGAGGATATCATCTGGGTTTTGGTATAGCATTTGATAGAATGGCTGACGAAATCTTACTTTTTAAATGAGTTCAAATTGGCTTGAATCTGAGCTCCATCACATGGACTAAAAATTGGCATATAGAAAACAGATAAAATACTATAACAAACAACAACACATGGAGCTGTATAAGCTGATTAAAGGGGTGCCACAAGGCTCTGTTTAAGGTGTTGTCTTCTTTAACATTCACATAAATGATCTGGAATCAAAACACAAGCATGGTAATGAAATTCACAGATGATGCTAAATTGCAGGTTGTGCCAGCAGCAGTCAAGACAGGCAAATAATAGAGGGTCCTAGAAAAAGCAGAAACATGGGCCGAGAATAACAAAATGAGAGTCAACTTGGAAAACTTCAAATTCATCTGGGGAAAATTAATTCAAAACAGACACTGAACAAGAAGGCTAACTCTGGAAAGAAATGATACTGCAGTATATACCTGAAGTGACAGACGGTGATGAGTAAGATAATGTGAGAGTCTGCAGTGTAACAAAAAGCAGCCAATGGGATTTGGAGCCATCAATACAAAGTGTCTCTTCCCCACAAGGTTGAAGGGACAGTATCTGCAATATTCTGGTTACTGCTAGATGTTTCACAATCACAAAATGCAAAGTAGAATCTTGATTTTGTAGGGGGATCTATTGTTGGCAATTTAGAAATTGTGGCTAGTGTAGTAAAATTAGATGGGATGCAACTTTCTCAAAGGGGAAAGAGGGTCTTTGCTCAGGAGATTGCGGGGCTCATTGGCAGGGCTTTAAACTAGATGTGAAGGGGGAGGGGGGACATATCAGACTTGCCAGTGACAAACTATGGGGTGATACACAATGGTTGGAGGGACGGGGTGCTGGTAGGGGCCCTCAGCCTGTTGTCCAGAGGGCTGCTGGGGACACTGCGGCATAGTCAAAGTCTTGCAGAGATGAGCTGAGAGGCCCTGAGGTAGTAGGAGCCAACAAGGAAGGTTCCGTGAAACACCCCAAGGGAAACAAGGTGGGATGAATGTCATGACTGCAGCATGGCTATAGATGGCTACAGGCTGTTCAGAAGGAACAGACAGGGAAGAGGGGTGGAGGCATTGTCCTCTACATCGAGAAATCAGTACAGTGTGAAGAGCTGTCCCTGAAGAATAGTCATGAGCAGGTCGAAAGCCTATGGGTAAAAACCAGAGACAGGGGCAACAAAGGGAACCTGGTCGTGGGTGTCTACTACAGGCCGCCTGATCAAGGGGAGCTTACTGACAAAGCCTTCTTCCTCCAGCTCCAGGAGGCTTTGCATTCGCAGTCTCTCATCCTGCTGGGGGACTTCAACCACCCCAACATATGCTGGAAATATAGCATGAGAGGACTGGAACATCTCCTACGAGGAGAGGCTGAGGGAGCTGGGCTTTTTCAGCCTGAAGAAGAGAAGGCTGTGAGGGGACCTTATAAATGCCTATAAATATCTTACGGGTGGGTGTCAGGAGGATGGGATCAAACTCTTTTCAGTAGTGTCCAGTGACAGGACAATGGGCACAAACTGAAGCACAGGAAGTTCCATCTGAATATGAGGAAGAATTTCTTCACTCTGAGGGTGACGGAGCACTGGAACAGGCTGCCCAGGGAGGTTGTGGAGTCTCCTTCTCTGGAGATATTCAAGACTCGCCTGGACAAGGTCCTCTACAACCTACTGTAGGTGACCCTGCTTGGGCAGGGGGGTTGGACTAGATGACCCACAGAGGTCCCTTCCAACCCCTACCATTCTGTGATTCTGTGATTCTGTGACACTTTCCACAGAGCACAAGAGCTCTCAGTCCCCAGGTGTAAGAAGTCAGGCAAGGAAGGGAAGAGACTGGCATGGCTGAGTTGAGACCTGCTGGTCAAACTAAAGACCAAGAGGGAACTGCACAGGAAGTGGAAGCAGGAACAGGCATCTTGGGAAGAGTAAAGAGACACTGCCCGGTTGTGCAGGGATGAGGTCAGGAGGGCCAAGGCATGACAGGAGCTGGACTTGGCAATAATACTTGTTAAGAATAACAACAAAGGCTTCTACATGTATGTCAGCCTGAAAAGGAAGGTTAAAGAAACCAAGACACCCTGATGAACAAGAATGGGAAACTCATATCAACAGATGAGGAGAAGGCTGAGGTACTCAGCAACTTTTTTGCCTCAATTTTCACAGGCAATCTTTCTCCTCTGCCCTCCCAAGTCGACGGACTGCAAGATGGGGACCAGATGGGTAAATCCCCTCCCACTGTAAGGGAAGACAAGGTTAGGGACTACCTGAGGAACTTGAACATACATGAGTCTACGGGACCTGATGAGATGCATCCCAGAGTCCTCAGGGAATTGGCTGCTGTAGTTGCCAAGCCACTCTCCATAATATTTGAAGTCACTCATAATGGCAGTCAGGTGAAGTCTGTGGTGACTGGAGGAAGGGAAACACTGTGTCCATTTTTAAAAAGGGTAGAAAGGAGGGCCCTGGGAACTACCGACCTGTCAGCCTCACCTCTGTGCCTGGGAAGATCATGGAACAGATTCTCCCAGAAGCTATGCTAAGGCACATGGAGGCCAGGGAGGTGATTCGAGACAGCCAGCATGTCTTCACCAAGGGTAAGTCCTGCCTGGCCAACCTAGTGGCTTTCTATGATAGAAAGCTAGACATGAGCCACCAGTTTGCGCTCACAGTCCAGCAGACCAACCGTATCCTGGACAGCATCAAGAGAAACATGGCCAGCAGGTCAAGGGAGGGCATTCTGCCACTCTACTCCGCTCTGGTGAGACCCCACCTGGAGTCCTGCGTCCAACTCTGGGGCCCTCAGCTCAAGAAGGACATGGATCTGTTGGAGCGGGTCCAGAGGAGAGCGACAATGGAACACCTCTCCTGTGAGGAAAGGCTGAGAGAGTCAGGGTCGTTCAGCCTGGAGAAGAAAAGGCTGTGGGGAGACCTTACTGCAGCCTTTCAGTACCTGACGGGCCTATAGGAAAGATGGGGAAAATGTCAGCAGCGCTTGTTGCAATAGGACAAGGAATAATGGTTTTAAGCTCAGGGAGGGTAGATTTAGACTAGATGTAAGGAAGAAATTTTTTAAAATAAGGGTGGTGAAACATTGGAATGGATTGCCCAGAGAGGTAGTGCAGGCCCTATCCCTGGAAATGTTCAAGGCCAGGTTGGACGGGGCTCTGAGCAACCTGGTCTTGTTGAAGATATTCCTCCCCACTGCAGGGGGGTTGGGCTAGATGACCTCTTATGGTCCCTTCCAACCTAAAGCGTTCTATGATTCTATGACTCTATGATCTCATTTTCCTTTATATTCTAAGGAGAGAAGAAAAGAGAAAGAAAACAGAACGCAGGTGACCTATAGCCCAGTTCATTCCATTTATCTTAAAAACCTGCCTGCTACAGGATAAACTTGCATCTCTGTGCCTGTGGAAAAACTTAAACTCTGAGATGATGAACTACCTAACTTCTAGTAAGTGTAATTACATTTACTCTATTGTACCCTCTCCAGTCCCTTATGTCAGGATTGTTCATGTATTTACATTGCTGGATAAAATGCCAGAAGTAATTCAGGTGGAAACAGCTTCACATCAGGTCTTGCTTCTGAATGCCTAAACCAGCAGGCACCTTATCCCCGAGATCTTGTTGGCCTCATAACACTTGCACTCCCAGATGCCCAATGGTCTAGCCACAACAGCAGCCTGCTACTTTTCCTTGTTGCAATCAATGGCATGTTTCTTGGATGTAGCGAACATGAATTTGAATTTGAATCTGGTCAGAATGACCAAGCTGTAGAAACCGGGTCTCCATTTTCAGTGCACTTTCTGCAACCAAAGGTCCTACTGTTGACTGTGCTCTTGAATGGAATATGTTGACACTGTGGTGCTGCCTTTGGATATCAGGTGCTCACAGCATAGCTAATGGAATGAGTGCCCTTTCCAGAAGCCATGGGTAGAGGTTCAAACTGGTTTCAGTTCATTTGGCTGTAGCTGTCTACTATGCAGGCATCAACACGTGAGACACATGCAGGTGCCTAAAGCTAGATACGATGCATCTCGCCTCAACTGTTTTATCAGTGCATCTTCACATCAAACAAGAGCATGGATGGATGCCAGTACCTAGTTCCTTAAGTTAAAGCCCCTTAAGTTAAAGTCCTGTCTGTCTACAGAAGCCATGGTAGTCTTAGCACTTGAGATTTAAGTAGGAGCTGATAAGTGAGACATGGGCATAGACGGCTGCTGTAGCATTGACTTTCTGGATTGTTGTTGTAGACTTTGGTGCCTATGTTCTATATAAATGTAGTGTATTGGGTGCCAAAAAGGTATTGGATATGGATCCTATCAAAACCTCTACTGCTCCAGTGAATGATGTTTTAACCCAGATATAGGACTGGCTTTTCCTATCAAGGAACAGATTAAACCTTGGTTAATTAAAGCAAACACATCAAGATGAACATGCACAGCAGAGGGAAGGAAAAGCACTTGAAAACTATTTTCTTTCACAGTTTATCTGAATTATTAAACAAGAGCAGAAGCAGCATCTTCTAATTGTTTTCAGAAGCATCTGTGTTCTGTATTTTCATACTTCTATGAAGTAATATTTAAAAAAATATTTGTGGTTGTTTAGCCTGGCCGGTCGCCTGGTGCCCACCAAAGCTACTCTATCACTTCTCCTCCTCAAGTGGACAGGGGAGAAAAAATATGATGAAAGTCTTGTGGTTTGAGACAAGGACAGGGAGATCACTCAGCAATTGCCATCACAGGAAAAACAGGCTCAGCTTGGGAAAATTAGTTTAGTTTATTACCAGTCAAATTGAAGTAGGATAATGAGAAATAAAATAAAATCTTAAAAACATCTTCCCCCTACCCCTTTCTTCTTTACTCCCAATTTTCTTTACCTCCCCCTGCCAAGTGGCACATGGAGACAGGGAATGGGTGTTGCGGTCAGTTCATCACACGTTGTCTCTGCCACTCCTTCCTCCTCACACTCTTCCCTTGCTTCAGTGTGGGGTTCCTCCCATGGCAGACAGTTCTCCATGAACTTCTCCAACATGAGTCCTTCCCATGGGGTGCAGTTCTTCACAAACTGCTCCAGCGTGGGTGCCCGACGGGGTCACAAGCCCTGCCAGCAAACCTGCTCCAGCTTGTGCTCCTCTCTCTGTGGGTCCACAGGTCCTGCCAGGAGCCTGCTCCACTGCGGGGTCCTCCAAGGGCTACAGGTGGATATCTGCTCCACCCTGGACCTCCATGGCAGGACAGGGTTAATTTTCACCAGAATCCAGGAAGGGGCACAGCCGGGTGGGCTGACCCAACCCCAACCTGGCCAAACAGAGCCGGGTATTCCATACCATGTGCCATCATGCTGGGTTCCAGTGGGGGGGGGGCGGCGCTGCGGGAACTGACTCGTGGCTCGGGAGGGCTTCAGCGGTGGTTCGGTCCGAGAGAGCGGTTCTGTTCTGCGGGCTCTGTTCTGCGGGTTTGTTCTGTGTAATCCCCTTTTCTGTATCGTTGTTGTTCCTGTTCCCTTTGTTTGCTGTTCTGTTAAACTGCCCTGATCCCGACCCACCAGTTTTCTGCCTGTTTTCTTTCCATTCTCCTCCTCACCCCGGTGGGGGGAGGGGCGGCCGCGTGGCTCTTTTGTTGCCGGCTGCAGCTGAAACTAGAACACTGCCTTTTTTTATTTTATTATCCTATTAAGTTTCTCATGTAATATCTGATAGGAGATCCATTGTGGAACTTCTCTCCTTTCACAAACCATTATGAAATTGAGGTGTGTAAAAAAGATTACTAGTAGGAACATCATAATTTCCGGGAAAGATGCAAATCTCTACTCTGAGTTAATTTTATGAAGAAATCTTTTCCAGTAAAAAGCTCTCTTCTACATATGCCTGAAAAAAACATAGTCGGTTTTTTTTACAATTAAACGTGAAAGAAATATTTACTGTTCAAAACTAACAGAATTCACATAGTCCTAAGCAAAAGTCTCACAATTCTTTACGTAAAACCCTAAGCTCCTATTTTCCCTGTCCTTGTCTTACCGTTTACATCTGGGATCAGTCACCTTAGGTAAATCATGGTTCTTTTTTTATTTTATTTTAACTTTAACTTTCTATGATTCCAGTTCTCTGGCTAGTCAGATCAAAGCAGACTTTCTTAATTAATGTTGTGAATTTAATGCCTCTCTAAGAAATCTTATTTAATTAAGGAGCAAGATCTGTTTTGATTGAAGTCTTCCTTCTGATCAATGCAAATTTGGCATATGTATGAAATCCAGATACACAAGACTAAGCCTGGAAGAGGGACTGAGATCATGGTAGCGCTGACAATCAGGCTGGCATCAAGCTCCTTTCTTGAGAAACAGTTGAATTACAGACTCATACAATTGCATAAATGTTGGTTGAAAGTGATCTAGTCCAATCCTCTGCTTGAAAAGGACTATTACCAACATTAGGCCAGAGCTACCAGGGCATTGTAGCATTAAAAGCACAGGAATAGGCTGTCCTGATTTGCCGCAAGATGAACCATCAGGGAAGATGACCAGCCTGGCTGAACAGGAAGATATTGCTGGGACTCAAGAAAAAAAGGAGCGTCTACCGCTTATGGATGAAAGGGCAGGTGACTCAAGAGGAGTACAGGGGTCTTGTTAGGTCATACAGAGAGGAAATTAGAAAGGCAAAAGCCCAGTTAGAACTTAGGGTGGCCACTGTTGTAAGGGATAACAAAAAACGTTTTTACAAATGTATTAAAAACAAAAAGAGGGCCAAGGAGAGTCTCCATCCCTTATTGAATGCGGGGGGAACATTGCCACCAAAGATTAGGAAAAGGCTGAGGTACTTAATGCCCTCTTCGCCTCAGTCTTTAATAGTCAGACTGGTTATTCCCAGGGTACTCAGCCCCTAGTGCTGGAAGACACAGGTGGAGAGAAGAATAAACCTCCCATAATCCAGCAGGAAGCAGTTAGTGACCTGCTATGCCACCGGGACACTTACAAGTCTATGGGGCTGGATGGGATCCACCTCAGAGTCCTGAGGGAGATGGTGGAGGAGCTGGCCAAGCCACTCTTCATCATCTATCAGCAGTCCTGGCTAACAGGGGAGGTCCCAGATGACTGGAGGATCAATGTAACACCCATCTACAAGAAGGGTCGGAAGGAGGATCCTGGGAAATACAAGCCTGTCTGCTGCTTCGAAGATTATGGAGGGATTAATCTTGAGTGCTCTCACCCGGCATGTGAAGCATAACCAGGGGTTCAGGCCCAGCCAGCATGGGTTCATGAAAGGCAGGTCCTGCCTGACCAACTTGATCTCCTTCTATGACCAGGTGACCGGCCTTGTGGATGAGGGAAAGACTGTGGGTGTTATCTTACTTAGTAAGGCCTTTGACACTGTTCCTCACAGTGTCTTCCTGGAGAAACTAGCTACCCGTGGTTTGGATGGGTGTACTCTTCGCTGGATAAAAAACTGGCTGAACAGCCAAGCGCAGAGAGTGGTGATGAATGGAGTCAAATCCAGTTGGTGGCTGGTCACGAGTGGTGATCCCCAGGACTCAGTAGTGGGTCCGGTCTTGTTTAATATCTTTGTCAATGATCCAGATGAAGGGATTGAGTGGTCCATCAGTAAGTCTGTAGATGACACCAAGCTGGGCTGGAGTATCGATCTGCTTGAGGGTAGGAAGGCTCTGCAGAGGGATCTGGACGGACTGGATCAATGAGCTGAGGCCAATCGTATGAGGTTCAACAAGGCCAAATGCTGGGTCCTGCACTTGTGTCACAACAACCCCATGCAATGCTACAGGCTTGGGGAAGAGTGCCTGGAAAGCTGCCCAGCAGAAAGGGACCTGGTTGTGTTGGTCGACAGCCAGCTGAACACGAGCCACCAGTGTGCCCAGGTGGCCAAGAAGGCCAACGGCATCTTGGCTTGTATCAGGAATAGTGTGGCCAGTAGGAATAGAGAGGTGATCGTGCCCCTGTACTTGGCACTGGTGAGGCCACATCTGGTGTACTTTGTTCAGGTTTGAACCCTTCACTACAAGAAACACATTGAGTTGCTGGAACGTGTCCAGAGAAGGGCAATGAAGCTGGTGAGGGGTCTAGAGAACAAGTCTTATGAGGAGAGGCTGAGGGAGCTGGGGCTGTTTAGTCTGGAGAAGGGGAGGCTGAGGGGGCACCTTATTGCTCTCTACAATTTCCTGAAAGGAGGTTGTAGTGAGGCAGGTGTTGGTCTCTTCTTCCAGGTAACTAGTGACAGGACAAGAGGCAACGGCCTCAAGTTGCATCAGGGGAGATTTAGATTAGATATTAGGAAAAATTTCTTTGCTGAAAGATTGGTCAGGCATTGAATAGGCTGCCCAGGGAGATGTTGGAGTCCCCATCCCTGGAGGTGTTTAAAAAATGTGTAGATGTGGCACTTCAGGATAGGGTTTAGTAGGCATGGTAGTGTTGGATGGGTGGTTAGACTTGATGATCTTAGAGGTCTTTTCCAACCTATGATTGTATGATTCTATGATTGTATGATTCTATTATATGAGAGAATTTGTAACTTACAACCCCACTAATCAAAGACAGTTTATTTAGTTATGTTTACTACAATACCCTAATGCCATTTAAAGATTTACAGATTTGGAAGCCATTTGCATGGTGGGTGAGAATGTAGCTCAATAGGAGGCAAACGAATTCTCCTTCAGTCTCCAGTATAACTAAGATGTAGGACTAAAGAGAAGATGTATCTTAAAACCAAGTAACAAACACATGCATGAAGCCTAGGTCCAACAAAAAACCCCAAACCCAAACCAAAACAACCCAAAACAAAAATAACAAAAAAAGAGACCAAAACCAAATAAACAAAAAGACATTTTAGCTTTCTGGTTATAAAAGATGAAAAAATGCAAACATTTGGGATATATCTGCTCCCTAGTTCCCTGAAATGGTCAGGAACAGAACTGTGCAGTGATTATTTGAGGTTGAACATCATCATATCTTGTGGTGCTTTCTTCTGATCAGTTTACTGTGATTGCTATCTTATTTAAATCCAGTGCCATATAATCCACTGCATCATACACAAATACAAAAACAAAGAAGCACATGCCCTCAAATTTTTCATTTTGGATGAGCTGCATAAAAAATGTTGAATATAATCACAACACTAATACTGTTTTATTTTCTACTGAACTTCTACATAGGATTGCCAGCAAGATTCACATGAAAATGTTAGATATTTAACGATCCTACTGAAGTATTTTTCAGAGATGGGTTACAGTCTTACTGCTTTTTGAAAACAGTTGTCAGCATAGAACAGTGGATGAATGATAACTAGGAGTTCATTGATGATGGATCATTGAGAGTTCATGATCAATAATACACAGAATTTATCATGGTGTAGTGGAAAACCTTGTTAACTTCAAAGACGGTTGATGGAAGTCCAAAGTGAAATGGCAGCAAAAAGGTGAAATAATTATTACCAACCTTACATGTTAAAATTTTTAACTGTGGAAGGTTGAACTCATTTGCTCACTTCAGAGAGACTGGAGGGCAATTATTCTAAGTGAGCACCTGGGAAGGAGGAAAAAGGATGGAAGAGAACGACACTGAGCACCCTGTACTTTAACTTGCCTCCCTCTTTCACGAAATCATAAACTAACTCCAAAATGGACCCTTTGATAGTATAATAAAAGGAAAAACTTATGAGTTGGGATGAAAAGTTTAACAGAACAGCAAAACAAGAGAGAAATGACACCAATTATACTGATAAAAAGCATATACAAAGCAAGGGATACACAGTGCAATTTTGCTCACTGCCTGATGCCCAGCCTGCTCCTGAGCAGCGATTCCCCTTCACTGGCCAGGTCCCCCAGCTATACAGTGAGCATGACATCACACAGTATCGAATATCCCATTTGGCTAGTTTGGGTCAGACGTCCGGGCTGTGATGCTTTCCAGCTTCCTGTGAAAATTAACTCTAACCTAGCCAAACCCAGGACAATAATGTCACCTTCTGTATGTTACAAAACACAAATTTCCCTATAATTATCTTCTGTTCTCCTGTACACCACATTTCGTTAAACCATGTTCTAAAACAGAAATCAAATATATCAAAGGATGCGTAATTCTCCATTTGCTTTGCTTGTTCATTGTCTTTTTCTAAAAAAAGGGTTCTATTGCCAATTTAATATCTCTTACAAGAAGTGTTTAAATAGCTTATGCCGATACAGGTATCCTGTGAGATTGTGAGGTAAAAGGTGGCTAAGAACTACCCAAAATTAGAGTTGTTAAAACTAGTTTTATTTTTTCCTACAGTCTCAGTGTAGAAGACATTTAAAATATAAACAGAAAGCTTTATTCCATCTCTTTCTATCCTAGAAAAGATCCAGCTCAAATTCCCTCTGCTACAGCCTTGGGGTGAAAGTCCAAGTGATTTGTTATTTTGTCTGAGTATGACTGTCTGTCTCTCGTTAGCTACCACCAAAGCTGCCAGAAAATTCTGCATAGGGTAGGAAGCAAGAAGGAGAAAAACAAAAAAAAAATCTGTAAAAAAAGTGTGGAAGAATCTGAGAATCACAGAATCATAGAATGCTTTGGGTTGGAAGGGACCTTAAACCTCATCTAGTTCCAACTACCCCTGCCATGGGCAGGGATACCTTCCACCAGACTACGATGTTCAAAGCCCCATCCAAACTGGCCTTGAACACTTCCAGGGAGGGGGCAGTCACAGCTTCTCTAGGCAACAGGTTCCATTGCCTCATCACCCTCATAGTAAAGAATTTCTTCCTTATACCTAATCTAAATCTACCCTCTCTCAGCCTGAAGCCATTACTCCTTGTCCTATCGCAACAAGTCCTGCTGACAATATTTTCCCCATCTTTCCTATAGGCCCCTTTCAGGTACTGAAAGGCTGCAATAATGTCTCCCCACAGCCTTTTCTTCTCCAGGCCGAACAGCCCCAACTCTCTCAGCCTTTCCTCATAGGAGAGTGTTCCATCCCTCTGATCATTTTTGCGGTCCTCCTCTGGACCCACTCCAACAGGTCCATGTCCTTCTAGTGCTCAGGGCTCCAGAGCTGTACACAGGACTTCAGGTGGGGTCACACCAGAGCGCAGCAGAGTGGCAGAATCCCCTCCCTCGATCTGCTGGCCACATTTCTTTTTGATGCAGTCCAGTATACGGTTGGCCTTCTGGGCTGCAAGCACACATTGCTGGGTCATGCTGAGTTTCTCATCCACCAGTACCCCCAAGTCCTTCTTGGCAGGGCTGCTCACAATACATTCTCTTCCCAGCCTGTATCTGTGCATGGGATTGCCCCGATCCATGTGCAGGACCTTGCACTTGGCCTTGTTGAACCTTATGAGGTTCACATGGGCCCAACTCTCAAGCATGTCAAGGTCCCTCTGGACGACATCCCTTCCCTCCAGCGTGTTGACTGCACCACACAGCTCGGCGTCGTCAGCAAACTTGCTGAGGGTGCACTCAATCCCACTGTCCATGTCATTGAAAAAGATGTTAAACAGCACTGGTCGCAGTACTGAACCCTGAGGAATACCACTCATCACTGGTCTGCACTTGGACATCCAGCAAATGACCGTGACTCTTTGAGTGCAACCATCCAGCCAATTCCTTATCCATTGAGTGGTTCATCCATCAAATCCATGTCTCTACAATTTATACACAAGGGTGTTGTGTAGGAAAGTGTCAAATGTTTTGCTCAAGTCCAGGTAGATGACATCAGTTGCTCTTTCATTATCCAGAAACGCAGTAATGCTGTTGCAGAAGGCCACCGAAGAAGAACCAGTATCATATAAAACATAAGGCAGTTCCTAAGAAAACAAGCCAGTTAAACTGTAATAGGGATCTTTTAACTGGAGGTCAGCCAGAAAGGTTAAGGGAAATGCAAAAAACCTAAACTCAGACCAAGACCACTAACTTGGTCTGCACACTGGTACTGCTGTTCTTGATGCAGAGCATAGGGACAGAAAACCTCATGCAGCAGCAGGGAGCATTTTTATTTGTGAATTACACAATTATCACATTTCTGGTCACAAGTCATTTCAGTAGCATAGCATTTATAATTAATAGTGTTTTATAGTAATTGTTATTAACATTCCTACAAAAATGCATTTATCCTTGCTGTTTGCAAAATATTTAAACAGCTATTCTCGTGTACAAGAACGGGAGATTAAGGGAAAGGCAGATGAGGCTTTGGAGGGTTCATTTCTACTGCAGTCACATTCAGTTTCTCTGGGGTACACCGATTTATCTATGTAACTCTTAGTTTCAAGGGCTGTTAGCATGAGTTTAAGGCATGATAATAAAAGAGAATTCTCATCTTGCATCACTGTACTTTCAAACTTTACATCAGGTAGTCATTAAGAAGTAACAGAATTTGGCTCTTAGGTTTAAGACCCACTGCAATACAGACTTATAGTTTGATCCTTCAAGGGGCAGCTAAAAGTATGATACAAACATTTAGATCTGGCCTAATGGCTTTCCATATTTTTTCTGCCTTCTCACTGGAATAATTATCAGAAAAAAACAACAGAAGTCTGGATATCGTGTGTCAGAAAAGACAGATTGGAGCAGCTATAGGAATTCTCATCCTCTCATCTGCACTTTCTCCGTTGTAGATGTCTTTAACATGATGCTTTTTTATATAAAGTTTCTTTTGCTACCAGATGATTATCAATTATTTGCAGGGACTATTACTTCCTTTTGACTTATTTTTAAGGTTTTTTCCACACATGGTAAGAATTACTAAGATGTGTGAATTGCTATAAAATTCTGGTTAAAGATCTTCAGAAATGCTACAGATTCTACTGAAAAGCTTTTTCCCCCTTTTTCATTTGGCTAGAAGGGAAGTTAGGTTAATTTAGTGAAAGTCATTCTCACTCAACAGCTCAACACTTTGGGGTCAGTATTTCACAGATTTTGTGTATGGTGCCCTGAAAATAGTTTTTAATGCTCCCTTATTTAATTATTTTTAAAAAACAAGGAAGGGCTATGGAATTTTGGAGCCTGTAGATTGTCTTTGCAGCAAATGGCTAATCCAGAAGCTTCTGTGAGTAAAGAGGGAAAGTCACAAAAGTATCCTGCATGTTGAATGGATCTTCTAGGGATTCTGCAAGTAGTTAGAATTTGTATTACTATAAACAGGAAAAAGACTAATTAAAGCCTTAATGTAAAACTAATGTAAATGTATTGATTAAGAAAAATTCTTACAAAATTAATGAATGTGCTCCATGATTATATCCCTTTTATTTTCCATAGAAATTAAAAAAAACCCCATGCATCTGGACTAAAAAAAAATCCTCTCTGTGATATGATTTCCAGTTAGTCCATATTAGTCTTATCTAATTTTCAAATGAGTCCATCTTTCCCACACTGGGTTTTCATTGCTACTAAACACACCCCTTTGTTCACAAAGTTTGATGCTGACACTTAATGGTAAAAGCACTCCACAGACATTGCAAGGAATTCCATTTCTGCTGAAGACTTTGACTTTCCATGACAACACCTGCCTCTAAAACCAGGAGTGAACTGTCAATCATAATAGCAAAATTAGACATTATAATAGCAATGATCAGATTTCCAGAAGCATCTTTACGGTTTAAGAGCAAGCTCTGATGACTCAGAGATACCTGCTCATTTTGAAAATTCTAGTCTGAAACAAAAAGTGATGATACTTGAGAAAAAAATGCTTCTTCAATGCATTCAAACATGAACATGGGACTCCTCAAAGAAAAAAAAAATCAGGTATTTTCACTGATAAGCTTGCATGAGAACCACATGACAGCCTGGAATATTATTCAAGTTGTTGTATGCTTCCATAACTGTGATCCTTTCTATGTGAAGTTTCTGCCACTGATTTTGCTAAATGTAAGCAGGTCAAATGATTTGATGTTCCTTTCTCAGTATAGGTTTCCTGACCCATCAGCTTTAGCATTTCTTCTAGTTGTATCTTTTGTGGATGTTGATAACTAGACTTTTTTTTGCAGCATTCCTCAAAAGAGGACTGTATGTAACATTATTTCCCTGCTGTCTGTTGACTACTGTACTTTTTACATCTTTTTCACGGCCACATCTGAAAGCAGTTCCTCCTTGGTATTGTTTTCAGTAACTTATTACTAGAAGTTCTGTTATCATTCCCAAATGCACTTGCTTTGGACTACTGATTTTTTTTTTCTTTTTGTTTTCTCCTATCCTCAAATTCATCCAACTTTTCATCAGCGACAACACTGCATTAGCACATGCTTATTTTTTTCTGTCAAGTGCATGAATGAATTGGTCTTGTCCGAACAAAAGTCTTTGGGAAAGTCTACACACATTCTGCATTGTCTAAGATGGGTATATGCAGTACGTTCACATATTTTGACTATTTAGTTTCAGTAAATATTTTCTATCCTTGGTCTTTCTTTTAGCCAAAATCCTTACCTTCTCCAGTTGTTGAGAAACTTCATTTCAGCTTGTAATTTCCCATAGGATATTATATCAGATATTTTATGCAAGCATAGTTATGTTTGAGCTACATTATTTGTTTCATGAAGAACCCAAATTATGTCAGCAAAGAAAGGAACAGGATGGTTTATCAAAACGTAACTTTCATAAGCTCATTTTTACTTTTTGACTTGAGTCTATCATTTTATTGTACTTTTGCTTTCCTCTAAATTAGTTATTTAATTCTTTACAAAATATTAATGTTTGACTTAGGTGTAGTTGCTTGGATACCATCCTTCTTCCTACCTTTTATGTAGGTGCCACATTTTCTATTCTCCAATCTTATGCTTTAATGAACAATCTCATCCTTTTGAAATTCCTACCCTACCTACTAATTATCTCAAAATTTTGGAATGGATGATTATCCAATTATCTAATCTTGACTGCATTAAGATGCCTGAGTTCTAAGTAAAGTTCCATTCTGATAATTTTTGTATCTTAATTTCTGTTATTAAATTTACCTCTTCCATTTCATACTGAAATAACTACACTTATTGAAAGCTGAGGTAAAATATTCATTTATTACGGAGGCCATATCTAGATTATCTTTAATTTCAGCCTTGGCATTTCTTTTTTTTATTTATTCTGTTTTTATTAATATTCCCAAAGTGCCTTTTTTTTTCCTATTTATTTTAATATCATTTAGATGTCTAACAGCTTGACTTTTGGCTGTTCTCATTTCATCCCTAAACTTCTTGACCTCTAAGAGATGATTTCTTGGCTGATCAGTGCTGTTTTCCATTCCTCGCAGCTCTCTGCTTACTCCTAATATTCTTTCTATTTATTCATCCAGCTAGGTCTGAAGCTCTTCCTTGTACATTTTTCTTCGAATGGAAGCATGTTCTAGATGTTTTATGAACCTTTACCTAAAGCCTTCCTCTGTATACAAGTCTTGAATTTAGTCCAGATGATTTCATTAACAAGAATTGCACCCTTTAAATCAGATTTGTGCCACTGGAATAGAAGTAATGGTAATTTATTTTTCTTTTATTTTAAACTGAATCTGTCAATGAACACTCCTTGCAAAGTTATTTTCTTATTCCACTATTCTACAATATCTTCAGAGTAGGTCTGTGATATGACTCTTCTTTGTCTCAGTAATTATGTGTAAGCTATCACATTTTTAAGGTCTTATTGTGAGTAGAAGCATTTGTCTACCAATCTGTATCTGTAAAAGCAAAGTCTCCCACACTGTTACAGCTTATAGAGCCATTGTTCTGTAATAATACTGTAATGATTCCTCTCCATAACCATGCACAGTGCTGGCATCTAAGTTTCTATGAGCTTGAGACCAGTAAAATTCCTTTTTCTTTTTTTCTTTTTTTTTTTTTTTTTTTTAATCGGTAAATCCCAGTGATGCTTCAACCTCTTTTCTCTTTATTTTTATCGTTTCTGGATGACTTAGCTATTCTCCATGTATGACTGCTGTGTTTCTGTTAGTCCCTTTCCAATCCCATTCCATAATTCTGCTCCCTTCATTTTGTTACCCAAATTGCTTGAATGTATGTGTAAAATGTTTATTTCTTTTTGTTCCTCCATACTACTGATCAGGCCAAGTTTCCTATGTAGAAAACATACACTTACTTCTTTACAAATCAGACAATTTCAACTATTGTAAGTGTTAACTTTTTTATTTCTTTGGACTGCCTATCCTAAAACCAGTGAAAATACTTTGTTCTTTGCCATACAGCCACTCATCTGGCTTTCCAGGACTAAAAGGCAGGATGAGCAGCTTTTTCCTAATGACTTTGTGGTTCCAAGGAAATGACTGAACAGTCACAGAATCATAGAATCTTAGAAACATAGAATCGTAGAATAGTTTGGGTTGGAAGGGACCTTAGAGGTCATCTAGTTCCACCCATCCCTGCCATGGGCAGGGACACCTTCCACTAGACCAGGCTGCTCAAAGCCCCATCCAACCTGGCCTTGAACACTTCCAGGGAGGGGGCATCCACAGCTTCTCTGGGCAACCTGTCCCAGTGCCTCATCATCCCCACAGTAATGTATTTCTTCCTAATAGCTAATTTAATTCTACCCTCTTTCAGTTTAAAACTGTTACCCCTCACCCAATCACTACACTCCCTGACAAAGTGTCCCTCCCCATCTTTCTTACAGGTCCCCTTTAAGTACTGGAATTCTGCAGTAAGGTCACCCTGGAGCCTTCTCTTCTCTAGGCTGAACAACCTCAACTCTCTCAGCCTCTCCTCACAGGGCTCCAGCCCCCTGATCATCTTTGTGGCCCTCCTCTGGACCCACTCCAACAGGTCCATGTCTTTCTTATGCTGGGAGCCTCAGAGCTGGTTGCAGTACTGCAGGTGCAGTCTCACTAGCTTCTTCTTTTAATGCAGCCAAAACATTCAAACATCTTGAGTAATCATGAACCATCAGAAGATATACACTGATGGGACAGAAAGTACTTGATCCCTATGCTACCTCACTGCAATGTTTCACCAAAAAATAAAAGGAAAAAAACCTAGGTAGGTAGGTAGAGTGTGCATATGTGGATATATTACATTTATAGACACTGTCCAGCTCCAACTAAACCAGGATTAAGCACAGCACCTAGTGGCCTCACCAGCAGTCTGTGCAGTACCAGTAAAAAATCTCAAGTCATGCTTTGTGCTTTTGGGCTGACTTTGCAGGTGTCTTCCAAAAGAATCCGTTTAACTCCCCACCCAAAAACCAGGCATTTAACATATGCCCTGAGTTGCAGGAACTGTATCAAATAATCCTTGTTTCTTTAGGGAGGATTCCTTCTTGAAAAACATTTCTTCCACAAAGGGGGGGTGATGTGTATTTTTATAAACTTTAACCAAAAGACATGTTCTGAAAATACTTTTTCAATAAAAATAGTTTGTTTTGGACTGATACAGCATTCATGGTTTTTTAGCATATTAACAAAGTGATCTAGTATTTCTGAGTCCTTGAACATCCATCTGTTGCTATTTTTTCCCATTGCAGAGAACTTATTAACACAAGACCATTAAAAAATGCATTTAAGTGACCTGCATGTGAGAAGAATTCAGCTCCATGACCTTATTCCCACTCACAGCTCCTATTTCTTTCTCCTTTCCAAACCAGGAGACCCTGAGTCTATTCGATGGCCAATCCGCTAACGCCCTACCTCTTGTTCCCTTAGTCACTCCCGGATGGCCCTCTTCACTAGTCCTCAGCCAAAAGCGAAAGTCTGGCAATGGCCACCTTCCTGCAGGCCCTGGAGAGCAGGAAGAGTCACTAGCACACACAGCAGCAAGTATAAGCAATGCATCGCATTTGAGACCTCAAGCAGAAGTAAAGACACTTACTGCTGCTGCATGCCTAGGGATTTGAAATGTGTGCCTCCTTCGTGACAAGTGTACCATGGCTTGAGGACCTCTGGTCTGAAAGCGCAGCTACGCTAACTGCTATGGACAGAGTAATACCAATTGCACTGTGAAGAAGTAAGAACATGAGTGGAATAGCAAATAAATGTCTACAGAAAACAAGACGTTTGGTCTTACATTGTAAGGGAATTAATTTTCTTCCAAAGCATTTCCTGAAAATAAAATTAGGCTCTGTTACAGCCAGCGTATTTCTGTAATCTATATTTATCACTGTCGACACTGGAGAAACAGCAAAACTGTCTAACATTCCCTGCTTTATTGACTCAGCCTGAGCCTTTTGGAAACACTTTATAAACTCATGCAATGGTTGATACTTGGTTTGATGCAATGTTTCTTTTGACCAAGAAGGCAGAGATCTAAATCCTGGCCACAGAAAACAACCTGAGCTGTTACTGTTGAGGTCTCCTTTGCTCTCAGACAACAGGCCAGGTTGTCTTCTGTGTAACTGAGGTATGAACAGTCTCCCAGATAGGGGGCACTATTTGTCCGGTATGTAGGTAGTAACTTACCTATTATTTAATTCCCTTTCCTGCAAGGTGAAAAGAGATTTACTTGATTAACTCTCAGGACTACTGTACGACTTAATAAAGAAAGCATTTTGAAATTGTCACATAAGAAGATTCATACATATCTTAAATATTTTTCTACAGAGCAGCAATAATTAGTTACAGAATTGTATTGGTAACATCTCAGCACTGATTACTCCTATAGTTTATCAGTTATTTAACTGTGAATGTATCAGCAATAAATAGAACACTGAAGCCAATATTTTTTAACATATATCTTAAGTAGAATTTTATTTAGTTATGTCAATAAAATCTAAATGTTGCTGCTTAAAAAAAAAAAAAAAAGAAAAGGAAATATAACCAACCTGCTTCATCATACAAAAATAATTGCAAAATGTGAAAGTAGTTCATTAAATAGAGTGTTTAGTTAGCTGCACATTTTTCCTGGGCCTGGTAATCTTGAGAAATGGCATGTTGTCATCCTTAGATTCTCTTTCGTTTGCTTTGCTTTTCTTTGAAACAACACATCAAGAAAATGGCAGTGTGAGCCGATTCTTCAAACTAAGAAGCCATATATGTGAACTCAAAGAAATAACGTTTCTCCCTTTCCCAGTATTGTTGTGTTCTTTCACAAGCACAACTCTGGGCAATGTAATAAAATAAACAGATTGTTTTTAAACAGATGTTCTTGTGCTGCTCTGCATGGGAACAGCTGATATATGAGGGAATAGTCTAAGACCCAGGTCAAAACAAATATTTAGATTGGAACAAGTGCTCTTGTGATTTACACCTAAAGTTGCTCTCACTCTGACGGACAGCCAGATGTTACAGAGAAAATACCCAATGTGTGTTCTCATTTTGAAGCAGCAGAGAAGATTTGTAGAGAGAAAAGCATGAAGGGTGAAAGACATCTTACAGAGTTAAGTTTAAGATGCAGTTCAATGAGTTGTAACAGGCTTGTTGACTACAGCTTGTTCAAACAGCTGCTCTCAAACTTTTTAAAAACTATATATATTTTTAGTATCTAGTCTGGCTTTAAGACTAGGAGTTTCAAAGGTGTCTAGGAGAACTAAACATTAAATTCCTTTTGAGTTTGACTTCTGAGCTACTGTTCAAAAAACCTGATCCAACAGAGCCCCTGGGAGCTAAGAGTACAGAGCATGCTGCTGGATCAAATTTTCTGTCAACTTCTAAATCTCTCCCATGCTGTGCTAACTGATGAAGACGTACTCCAAAGAGAGATCACCTTCTTTCTTAAAAGCACACTTTGAGAGCTCTAAGAGAAGAATGAGAATCTACCAGATGGAAATTCAGCATTGGGGAACATCCTGTGCATCCTCATGTTGTGAGTGTGAGATAAGTTTGCTTCACAGAGGACAGCAGTGCAGGTAAGCACAGGACATGTATGGAATTTTAGAAGGAAGGTAGGATAGTTGTTCCTGTTGGTCTTCTGTTAAATTGGAGGAAGAAAATGTGCCCAGGCTAGGGCCACGCTAAGTGGAGTGACACACTATTTCCCCACTGGCTCCAGTCCGTAACGCTGCCAGTCAGCAGGCAGAAAACCTTATTCCAGGAAGCAAGCATGATGCTCAGATTTGGGATAGGCTGCATACTAAATATGGCACATGAGTTGGCAGAATTATTCAGACTGGCCCACAGTGCAGAGGAGTAGTAGAGAGGAGTTAAATTCCACTAAAGAGAGAGTTTCAGTAAGGGGCAATTTATAAAATCCCATCCTACAGTTGGTCATTAGAGCATTAATAAATAAATGAAGGTGTAACCATGCAAATATCTACAGCTTTTCTTTCATTTTGGAAGACTCTGACACATAGTATATATGCTCTGCCTGTATATGAGCTCAAAGTCTGATGTGACAGGTGGTAGCAGAAGGGCCCAGAATGAAAAAAAGAAAGAAATGACATGCACTGAAGCAAAGAAGAAAATTTCTTGGCTTTATTTTATGAAGTCAAGCATTTCTTAGAGCTCTGCAAGGAGCCTTGGTACAGATTGACTTAGACATCAGGTCTGGTGGCAGGTCCTAGGTTAATTCTCTAGGTGCTGCCAAATACCTCAGTGGGTCACATCATACAGTGACAGTTACCCTGAACTCTAAGGAAACAGTTTAATACTGTTTCTGGAGTGGCTAGTGCAGTGCATGACAAAAATACCTGTGCCCCTGCCAGTATGGAGCCAAACCAAACATACTTAAGCCTAGGACACCCTAGAGTGGATCTTATTACCAAACTTCCAAATAAAACTCAAAATATTACCACTTCCTTTTTCCTTACTTTTTTAAAAAAAAGAATGAACATTTTAGGAGAGAGAGCAGAAAATTATAAGTGGAGAGGAAATGTTGCATGATCCCTTAGCTAGATGTCTGGAAATCAGTCAGTCCTTGAGACAATCTTAGACTAGAGATCTAATTCCTTTATCTTCTTCATTCACAAGTCCAGTTCATATAAATACAGATCAAAACCAAAACTCTACCTTTGAAGACCCAGAAATATACTCCAAATATTTTCAGTTGCTTTTCTTGTTTGGCAGGAGATGACAATCTTGACTGAAATTATCTTTCCAGACAGCGCTAGTCTGCAGTTTTCAACAGAATTGATGTTTTTTGTTGTTATTTTTTCTTTTTAAAGCAGGGATTTCTCAGGAACGTTGGTGAATTAAACAGTAAAACATTTGGGCCCATTGTGTTTCCTGCTTTCCTCTCCTTAGCCTATAATTCCATAAGATTGCCACCAGATGGCCAAAACATCCCAGTGCTCTTTGGACACAGTTCTCCAAAGTAATCTCAAGAACAAGAAATAAGGTAGAATTTGCCATCTGAGCTCTGTGTTGTAGGCTTTCTTATAACCTAGGGTATGGCACAGGGTTTTTTTCATATCTCTAGCATTCAGGATTTAAATAATGATCCCACCTATGAACAGTGAGAGCAAAAATGTTAATAAAGAACTCTATGTCTTTCATAAGGACATAATCTTTCCACAACATTATCCAGAGGACAAAAAATGCTACCAAATTCTTATACTCATTCACAATTCTTTCTCTGGCCAAATCTGGTAATCCAAGTGTTGTATGTCATGTCAGGTCAATTACTTTTATGTTATTTAAAAGGTTTAGGTGCCAAAGATATATTAAACCACAGGAATCCTTTAAAGTAATGTGATATACCAAAATACTTATGCCTATATTTTCACAAAAAAAAGTGTACAGTCCTTTAGGTACAGTAATGAAATACAAAAGAAACAGTCTTTGAAGCTAAATTTTATTTGTATATGCAAATACTTCATCTTTTAGTACTGGATAAAATAAGTCCTCCAGTGAAAGCCCAGTAAGAACTCTTCTTGAAAGAGGCTTTTTTTGGATTAATCTATAACAACAGCTATGTAGAAAAGCAAAATAGCAGACTAGGAAGAAATTTGCCATTGCAAAGAGGTCTTAGCAGGATTCAGCTCTACTAATATTCTCAAATTGTCTTCATTCGGCGTTGTGACCAGAAGGATTGTGAGCATTGATATGGTTCAGGCTGGGGTCTGAGGTCCTGAGCCACCCCCACTGGCGACTTGGGCATAGTGTGCTGCAAGTTGCTTCCAGGTCACTTGCACAGCAGCCTTGTGGAAACAGAGGAGCGAACAATAGGGTTAGGGAGGGCCAGGGGGTTTCTGAGTCTCACCCTTATCTGGTATCAGCAGAAGGAGAGAACATGACTGCTAATGAAAGGCCCTTTAGCTGCAGCTTCAAAAATCTATATTTCTCTATTGAATATACAGGGGACTCAGGAGTCTGAGGAGATGAGGGAATTTCACAAAACTTCCCTCTCAAATCACTAGTGTTAAACTAGACTCCTCTTTTGAAAAGCTGTTGTCTCTCTATGGATTAGCAAGGGAAGCCAAGGAAACGAGCCTCACCAGACTATGTTACCTTATGTGAATCTCCTTCTAAGCTCCTAGTACAGGTATATAAAGTGAACACTGAAATTGGGTGATATAACTACCCCATGTTGATATGTCAATATGATATATGATATTCTTTCTCGTTCATCCTTCCCTCATCGTAAAATAATATTTAGAACCCTATGTATTTAAGGTCAAAGGGATGTGTCTTGTTCTCCTGGCAGAATTTAGTGAGGTGTGTAAAAGATAATGATGATAAGGTTTGTTCTCAGGGGGGTTTCACTCCCATGTTTTTGGACCAGTCCCCAGGAAAATGTTGCATCTGGTGCAGATGACAAATAGCAATAAGGTAACAAAGCTTCAATTAAAATACTATCTTTCTCTGAGTTTAAAAATGTTGCCTTAGTCATAGGCCTGATTCCTGTGTTTGCATTTTGAATCATTTCTACTTGGTTTATCGACAAAAATAACATTTTGCTACATTTCTTTTTCTCTATAGCCAGAAAAATACGAAAGATAGAGCTGCACATTCGGTTCTATCTTTCCTTCCCAAATTTGAGATTGTGAGGATCCTATTTTGTGCCATTACAATAAGTAGCAGTTTGGGCACTTTTTAAAGAAAATATAAGATTTATCCCCTTGGTTTCCTAAAACAAAACTGAAGCAGTACAAAAGTGCCTCTGATCACTTAATTTCACATGAAAAGTTTCATTACCATTGATGAGTCCGGAAGAAAACCAGCATAAATTGAACAGTCCATCCAGAATCTAGGAAGAATCTAGAGTGCCAGTTAGACACAGCATTTCTGAGTAGGAAAGTAGTATGCTTGCTTCAGAAGTCATTGATATTGAATAAGCATAGAATCTCATACTGTCTTTGGCAGCAAAGTTATATCTTAAAAAATTGGGTTGGTATCATTTTTACTATGGTATTTCCTGCTAGGCTGTATATTCTGCTACATAGACCTAATTCATCACAAATTTGATCACTTTTCTGTTTTGTGCAAGGCATTCGACACTGTCCCGCGTGATGTCCTTGTCTCTAAATTGGAAGGACATGGATTTCACAGATGCACCACTTGTTGGATAAGGAACTGGCTCGATGGATGCACTCAAAGAGTTGCAGTCAATGGCTCGATGTCCAAGTGGAGACCAGCGACGAGTGGTGTGCCTCAGGGGTCGGTACTGGGGCCGGTGCTGTTCAATATCTTTGTCGGCAGCATGGACAGTGGGACTGAGTGCACCCTCAGCAAGTCTGCTGACGACACCAAGCTGTGTGCTGTGGTTGACACGCTAGAGGGAAGGGATGCCATTCAAAAGGACCTTGACAGGCTGGAGAGGTGGGCCTGCATGAACTGCATGAGGTTCAACAAGGCCAAGTGCAAGGTTCTGCACATGGGTCGGGGCATTCTCAAACACAAGTACAGGCTGGGCAGAGAGTGCCTCAAGAACAGCCCTGAGGAGAAGGACCTGGTGGATGAGAAGCTCAACATGAGCCGGCAATGTGTGCTTGCAGCCCAGAAAGCCAGCTGTATCCTGGGCTGCATCAAGAGAAGCGTGGCCAGCAGGTCAAGGGAGGTGATTCTGCCCCTTTGCTCTCGTGAGATCCCACCTGGAGTCCTGAGTCCAGCTCTGGAGCCCCCATAGGAAGGACATGGATGTGTTCGAGCGGGTCCAGAGGAGGGCCACGAAGATGATCAGAGGGCTGGAGTACCTCTCCTATGAGGACAGGCTGAGGGAGTTGGGGCTGTTCAGCCTGGAGAAGAGAAGGCTCCAGGGTGACCTTACAGCAGCCTTCCAGTACCTGAAGGAGGCCTACAGGAAGGATGGAGAGGGGCTTTTCACAAGGGTGTGTAGTGATAGGACAAGGGGGAACGGCTCTAAACTAAAAGAGGGCAGATTCAGATTAGATAGAAGGAAGAAATTCTTCACAATGAGGGTGGTGAAACACTGGAACAGGTTTCCCAGAGAAGCTGTGGCTGCCCCCTCCCTGGCAGTGTTCAAGGCCAGGTTGGATGGAGCTCTGAGCAACCTGGTCTAGTGGAACATGTCCCTGCTGATGGCAGGGGTGTTGGAACCAGATGATCTTTAAGGTCCCTTCCAACCCAAACCATTTTATGATGCTATTATTCTATGATTCTGTTCCTGTATGCTTTTTTTTTTTTCAAGTTTAAAGGACTTAAATCTTTACATTCCATGTAAATAGATTTTCCTCTGAAGACAAATATTAAGAAATGAACATTAGCAGCAGAAGTCCTAGGGATTTATGAACCTTCTCTTAATTGTTGTTCAAAAAGCTTCTCAAAGTCTGTATTTTCCTTACAATTTCAGAAAGTAATAATGTTAGAACATCTTAACTGAAAACTACTGTAAAGAGCAAACTTTTGAGGAAAGCAGACTTGAAATGAAAACACAAATTGCACAAAGAGTCCTCAGAAATAGGTCTCGGATTCACTCAGAAGATTCGTGAACTGTTTGATAACAAACAGTCTCAGTTTTAGGATGCATTTCCCACAGGTTAGTGATTGCACAGTGGTGGCTTTTCACAGCTCTGGTTATTATTTCCTACTACCTGTACGCTGTGAGTTGTAGAATAGCAACAAAATTCACTGGAGATGTGAACTTTGACAGTGGCAGTGGCATCCGGTAGTTTCTTTTGTTCAGAGCTAACATTACTTTGATAAGATGTGGCAATTTTGCTATGAGCTCACTGCAGTAAATGAACAGCCAAAGAGATGGACCAGTTAAAAACACCCAGATGTTGATGGGAAATGTTTCTTCCATAATAATTCTGTGGCTTTCAGTAGGTATTTTTAAACAAGGAACTTTAACAGTCATTTAAAATCTTATTCAGCATAAAATTAAATGTTATTTATGTCACAGTGATATGCAGCTTCGGAAATCTTCGTCTCAGACTACTTTTGCCACTTGGTTTCTCCTCGTGGATGGAGTATGAACGTAACAAACCACTTTCCAGTTGTCACTTGGCAACGTTAGCGTAGTACCATAATTTTCAAATTATTTACTCTACTTAATGCTGATGTAATTTACATCTGAATATGGCCCCAAGAGCTGGTATTAGTTTGGGATAATTATTTTTTTCAGATTTTAGTAAATGCATGTGATAAGCTCATTGCAGATTGTGTTTGAACTATCTTCTCAAGTATTTTTCAGCTTTTGAAGTGGCAAAGTTGCAATTAAGTGCAGAAAAAAGAGGAAAAAGACCTGTTTCCTACCAATGCTAGCCCAGGTGTGAGAGCAACAGCACTGAACTTCAATGAGCTTGGTGAAAGACTCAGGTTTCATCCAGTTCAAGGAGAGATGAAAACATAAAAAACCAGAAGAAATAATTTTCAGCACAATATTTGGTGTGACATAAATGATATTTATCTCTTTTTCAGCTTGTTAATGCCCTTTTATTATTTTTAATTACCTATTTAGAAACATTTTAGGATGAAGTGACAAGGGGTATTTCCAGTTAATCTGAGTAAAAGGTTGGTGCTTTTCCTTAAGCCAGTTCATGCGTCATACTGCTTTGATTTGTCCAGCTGCTAACATAAATGATGATCTGTTGAAGTGCATCTCTCTTGGCAATATATAAAGTTGGCAAGGATTTCTGGACAGTTGTGTGCACTTACTTTACGAACAAGTACACCATTCTGTGTACCAGCACTCACTGCATTGCATTAAACAGTCTTGCAAATACAGTGACCTTCTGAGAGATACAACTAACACATCTTTTGTTGCAGGGACCTAAGATTTGCAGTGATTGTGGCTTCTATTTTGTCAGGCGTGATAAGTTTCTTTAAGAATTTTGAGAGGGAAAAATTAAGCTAATTTGCAAATGAACAAGGGAATGAACAGCCTCCATCTTCTCTGCCCTGCAGCATATCTTGACTTACCATAAATATCTGGAATGAAACCATGGTCACCTTTGGCAACAGACATCCTTTGACTTCAGTGTATCCCGGAGCAGATCATTAACACCTGGTCTTCTCTGTTCTTAGACCAAAATTCTGCTACCACTGGCTACGCTGAGATAGTAACCAATTTCAGGGTAATATCTTGAGAGTATGGCTAGGGGACAGCAGTAGTATTTTTGTGGAAAATCTTTTGGTACTGCTAATTTACCCTGGCTGATGATCTGCTCCACAGGGTGGAGGTAGATGCAAGATCACATCCTGACTGAGAAAGATTGATGCCTGTACTGGGAAGACATTACTTGTACATGGGTTGGAGTACGTTGTTTTCACTCTCTGTTTTTAATCCTTGAGTTGATGGGAGACTATTCAATGAAAATTGGACCTTTTTTTATGTCTTAGAAGCTAAGACGTTACAACTTACACTTAAGTAGTCTGTGTTTGCTTGTACAGATTATTTTCATAATGGGCAACAGTAAAACTGCAAAGAATGAAAATGCAGAAACTTTTTTTTGCCTTCTTACTACATAAGTTTTTTCATTGTTCTCAACCCATCCTGTTCTACACCTATGCTGCAGCATTTTTTATTTTTATAGCCTTACAGAATCATGCTGAAAATCTAGAAATATTTTTTTGAATATGAACATAATTTCAAATGATGCTTTGGAATGGAAAAGGTTGTAAGAAAAATATCCACAAAATCTCATTTTGTGTGTCATTATATTTATGGCACCACAGTTCACTGATGGCAGAGTACAGTAATCATAAACACAGCAGTCAGAGCTTAATCATTCCCATCAGCAGTTTTTTCACTCACCCTCAGATGTCCTTAAATCCACCATATTTAAGCTGACACAGCACAATCTACCAGTATTGTGCCTATGTGATGAGAAATAAGGACCCTGACTCTAAAATGGGCAGCTCAGCAATTTGTAAACCCTAGAATTTAAAATAGCTAAAGGAACCTGCATGGTCACTATTTAACACCTGGTATGATACTTTTTCACTGCTAGAGAAAGTGCACAGGCACGAAAAAAGGTTCAAAGTAAGATTAAGTAGTACATGAAATGATGATTTAGCCAGTTGCATTTGTTCTTGTAAGTAATAAATCACTGACCCAGCATAATTTTGAAGGTCCAGATTTTCCTATAAAATTTGAAATGGAGTACTTGACTAAGTATGGTCATTAAATATCACACTGAGCTCTGCAGAAGAGTGGAGCTATTTTCCTGGATGTTTTAGCTGTATTCTAACTGGGATACTCGTATTCAGCCTTCTTATATTTAATCTGCTGATTGACAAGAAATGCTCTTGGTTTCAGTCTACTGGGGGATTTTTTTGTTTGTTTTTGGCTTTTTTTTCCTGCTATGTTCTGCTACAAATATTTTGTGCTGACAGGGGCACAGCTGGCTTTGGCACAAAGAGATGAAAAATCAGTTCAAGATAATGGTGGTGGATTGTCAAGTTTATATTTGAGTTTAGCAGTCTAACGACAGTAAGATGCTCATCTTCCTATATGTATCTGAAGTTTGCACCTGCTAGTAACTGTTGAACAATAGCTGCCTTTCTGGCAGATCTAGATGCTGTAATTTATACTGGTATCTGACTCAGGCATTTTAGTCTCACTAATTTTCACTGCGACACAGATGATGTAAACAGCTTTGGTGGTCAGTTAATCAAAATTGCAAACAAAATCTCAGGCGAAATAATTTGTCTGAAGGGTTAAAATATTTGGAACACACCCACTGAGATGACTTTTTAAGACTGAATCCTGTTCCTCTGAAAACTTTCCTTCATTCCTGTTGGCCAGAACTGTTTCGTATTATTAGCGTAAGGCAACCTAGTTCAGTTTGTGATATGTCGTGAATTACTGAAAATCCCTCTCAGTTGATGTAGAGTATGAAGTTGTCTTAAATAAAGCCTCTGTCTTCTCTCTAGTGTACTGACATTGACTGTGATCTATCACTTTTGTACATTTTGAAGAAGTAGTAAAGTCAGGTTGTAAAACATTTTTAAGGTGAGATTTTCTGATCTGGGGCTCTCCTTTCCAGAGACTTCTATTGAAATACAGATTGCACTTTTTAACATATGTTGTGATAGATCATATAATCCTAACTTCAGTGTTCCTTGCCAGTCTTAAACATCTCTTGAGGGTGAAAGTAGATGAGAAGCCAATAATATTTGTTTTATATAGGTACATTTGTTTAAGTTACAATTTCAGTAGCCTTGGAGCTGTGTTAGCACATTCTGAGATCATGAATGGTGCCTACGGCTTTAGCTTTCTCCATGAGGACAAGACGAGCAAGTGGTGTCTCTCAGCAGGTCACAACATCACTGATTCTTTAACTTCTGCATCAGCAATTATCAGTTATTTTTTCCAGCATTCAGGAAATACTTGCTCTAATGTTTCTTTCAGAAGAGAAAAAATGTTCTGTAGGACATAAAAAGTGTATAGGAGCAGCTCATTAAAGGGTTATGACTGTTGTAATCAAGGAAATTCAATGTGTAGCACCAGGTACAAATGGCAGCTGTTGTTATATATAAACTCCTTCAGTTATTTAACATGCCAACATAACAGTCAGTCAGCCTTGCTTATGTAGCCCAGATGTGCTCTTCCATATTTCTTTACATCACTGTGTTCTTTAATGCATGCACTGCTGGGTCTTAAAAGCCTAGGGTTTTGCAGTTAGTAGAAGTGCCTGACTTCATTGGCCAAAAAAGCCAACAGGAGGATGACTGAAATGAGTGGCAGCTTTTCAGTGCTGAGATAAACTATTCTTGTATATAGCTTGTAAAACACGTCATAATCTTCCTAGATTAGAGTCCTGATGCAGTATAAAATAGTTATTAGCAAATTAATAAAAAGAACACACACAGTAACTATGTAAACATAGAAGCCAAATGAAACCCCATTGCAATCGGTGGAACTTAATTGATTTCATACAAGCTGTTCCTACCTCCACTTTGGTTGAACTTAGCCATTTACATGAGTGCTTAAAATAGTTTTGTGAAATCACTCTGATTAGCACTATATCAAAATGTTTAATAAAACAATGGCTTTGTTTTACTAAATTAAGGATTTTAACACCAGAATTGATTATATTTTATGAACTTGAACTTTGAGCAAGAAAAGAATGTCTTTTTCTTACCAAAAGATCAGCATTGTTGTATACAGCTGGAAAAAAACATTCAGAAAGGCATCAAAGACTAACATTGTGCTCTGTCTCTTGTTAATACAGAATGTGGAATTCCAATTTGCATTTGCATCACTTGGCAAACTTGCTATAAAAACAAACTCAACACCACCATTCCCCTTTTTTAAAATATTTTGTCTAGTTGTATTACCAGAGATCTTTGTTACAGATCTTTGCTTGGGGTCAAAGAGGCCGTTGTATTGCCTGCATTCATAAAAGTGTAAATAATCTAACAGGACACAGAAGACTGACAGGAGTTGACAGTGTCTCCTTTAGTCTTTGACGTTTTTTTCCAAATTGAATGCAGATGTGTTCAGGAAAAAACTACTGATGACAGGAGCGATCTCAAAATGAAGTAGTAAAAGGGTTACCCTTCCAGTGACAATATTGTTAATTCGGGTGATAACTGAAATGCATCTCTCCACATCTTTTAGTCCCAAGGAACAAGTGTTACAAAAATTAGTTGTAAAAAATCAACAGTAAAACCCACACCTTTGCCCAAATCCAAGATTTTAATTCAGGATCAAGCTTGATAAAACCTTTGCCACCATTTCAGTTCAGCAGTAGGAAATGTCTTTTACCCATCCTGCCTGCCTCATAAGGTACGATTTCCCCAGAATCCTTCTAGTCAGTGGCTCACTGACAACTAAAAAGTGCCGTTTATCATTCTTTCCTAATGAATGTTCACATCAAGATGCTGCAAACTTTCTAAGAGCTAGTTTGTTGCAGATTTCCAAGCAGATCACAGGACTGAGCTTCATTTCTTCTATCAGTTTTAACAAGAAACATAGAAACACATGTGGAAGTTTTTGAATATGAAAAGACTCTTAGTTTAAATGCAGCAGGAAAAAAATGAAAAAAAAATTATTTACTCAGGTCCAAAGTGATTGGGGTTTCTGCACTGAAAATGTCCTCAGGAACAAATGCATGTAAGGCAAAAATTCCAGAGGTAATCAACATCAAATGTATGCCTGATGCTAATGGCTTTGTCTTTCTCTCCATGTCGTTAGGGCTGGACTTTTTTGAAATGCTTATAACAGCATTTCTTAACAGAAGACAATATATAACCACAAGCAGGAAAAGGAGACTATGAGACTCGTGTTTCTTCTCATGTAAATCTCATACCTCACTGAATATTGTTATATTTTTCACTTTAAAATGACTTCTGAACTGTAGGGAGGCAGATGAAAAGAAAGGGGAAAAGTGCATAGAGACCATGCTGCAGGCAGCTATCCTTCACACATCTATATAACGGGATTCCTCATCTGAAATGCCTGTGAATGTTTATCTTATCTTTACGTGAGAATGACTGAAGCAGAAAAAATATTACCTCCAAAGTGGACAAAAACTCAAAAACTTTTTGATTACTAATTCTTCCCTGAAAGGAGGAAAAGTGAAGAAAAAATACCCAACTTACATGAATCTGCTCTTTCACAGGCCATAGGATATTCTGTAAATCCTAAGTGTTCACATTTCTCACCATCTTTATTGTATACACACCAGGCTAAATTATAGTCACAGGACTCAAACACAACTTGCAGAGTTGTTTTTTCCTGTATGAAAGAAGTCTTTTAGATGGCAACTTCACAGAATATAATTGTAGCTGGATAAGTAGCCTATGTTTTCTTATCAGCAACCATTTAGGGAGTAGTGTTTTAAAATTAGAATGATTCAAATGAATGAGTTTTAATGTCCTTTGACTACTTTGCCTATATACAAAGCTAAACTATACCACATTGTGAACAAACAATTTTACTCAGTCTAAAGTGTAGCACTGAAATCATAGCAGGCTCTTCAAAAGTTTTGGGAACAAAAACATGAAATCATGTTAGAAATCAGAGTAACTTAACCTAAATACAAAGAGAGTTAATAAGTTCTTCCTAAAATGGGAAGAAGTCCTCTGTAGTCAGAGGGTTCTTTCCCCCGGGTTCTAGTGTCTTATATCATAGGGTTGAGACGAAGTTCAAAGTCAGACAAAGTCAGTATCTTTGACCTCTTAGCAAAACAAACACTAATGGTGAATGTCAGTAGCAGCTCTAGCAACGAATGTTTTTCTTAAAGGGTAGTCACGGACCCTGCTCTCCCTTCCTTTCCGAGGGTGAAGCCCCGCTGCTGGAAGACTGCACTTAAAGTAAGCTCAGAAATTGAAGAATGTCAACGTATAAGTATGGTGCTTTGGGATTTGCCCAGTTGGGTCTTCTAAGTTCCCAAGAACGAGGATTGTCCAAACACCCCAAGCAACCTGTTCTGTTGCTGAACTGTCCACATGAGGTAAAAGCTTCTTAATATATTTTGGCTGAACCTCGTTTCAATTTATATCTATTTTCTCTTGCTCTTCTGCTGTGCACCACTGTGAAGATACTGGTTCCATTTGCTTAATTACCTCCACATAGGTACTTCCAGAGTGCTGTCAGGTCCCCCTCAAAGCCATCTCTTCTCTAGGCTGAACAGGGCCTACTCTTAGCCTCTTCTGAGGGCCAATGCTTCAGCCCCTGATCATCTTGGCAGCCCTCTGCTAAGTTACTCCAGCTTATTGGTGTCTTTCTTGTGTTGAGTGCAGTGTATGTGGGGAAACTGGATGCACTACAGTATTCTGAATGCTGTCTTAAAACTGCCAAGTAGAAGTGATTAATTGCTTCGGTTCATACGTCCCAGGAAGCTGTCAGCCTTTGATGCGAGGACACACTGCTGGCTCACACTCATTTTGTCTACTAAAATCCCAGTCCTTTTCCACAGAGCTGCTCTCTGCCAGTATACCAATAGGTCCAGCTTGTATCATGGGTTTCTTCCCAGATGAAGGATTTGGCATTTGTCCTTGCTGAGATCCTGTTGGTCCATTCCTCCAGCCTGTCTATCATTTTTCCAACCTTCTCCACTTCCAATCAGTCAAACATAGTAGGGCTTCCCCTCCTTCTGTGCAGCTGGGCTTCAGCCTCTCATCTCTGTCATCTTCCCAGATGCTGTGTAGTCTGCTCTTTTTTTCCCACATCTCCTTAAGGTGGTGACCTGACTCCTCAACCAGCACATAGCTCCTGCAAGTGAGGACGCTGTCTCCTACCATGTCAGCCTGTAGGATAGGATGTGGATAGCCACGTCCCCTCTCCAGAGCTCTGCCTGGGTCAAGGCCTCTGCTGTGCCAGAGGCAGCTGCTCCAGACAGGGCTGGGGACAGTGCCCTGTGGATGTTACCAGTGCCACGTTGTCTTCACTCACCAGCCTCCCTCCACTCACCCAGCTGCACAAACTTCTGTTCTGGAAGCTGCAGTTGGGGCCTGACAGTTACATGGGTCTTTTCCTAGCACTAGTTGGCTGCCTGACTCTCTGAAAACAAGAGGCAGATGAAGATAAAAGATGTGTGCACCTTTTGGCAACAAATAGCTGACAGAAGTATTTAGAAACTGCTAGATTTGGTAGAAGAAAAAGTATGGAGTAGCTATCCTTTTCCAGCAACATCACTCACTCCGATGTTATTAGAACGCTTCCTAGCAGTTTCCAAAGATATTAGAAGAAGGCGTCAGAAGATCTAGAAGAAAAGTCTGGAAACTACTCTGCAGACTCCCCTGTTTGTAAGCTTCAGTTTGGCGTATTTTAGTAGTTATCATTTATGTTAGTCACATTCTCCTAGCAATCTCATTCTCCATTTTGGGTGTCTGATTCTTATTACAATTTAGTCTTGAATTAGGGATTCCATAAAGCCTCAAAATTACATGTTTAACTCAACAGTCTCAAATCTGTTGTAAATGTTTAAAAAACTCATGCTCTTTTTTGAGTTTTCATAGGAAACTGATATTTTTCAAAAGGCTCTTTGTCTCTAGGGGTTCTGTTTTCCTAAAATACCTGTAGTACAGCCTGATAACTGCCTTATGCCATTTCACTTTTCTGGAATGATAAATGCTCCTCATATCTGTGGTCCAACAGTATACACATATATAAAAAAAAAACCCCTTTTGCTTACCTTTTTCTATTTTTATTATTGATTTATTTATCCTTATGAAGAGATTAAATCCATGCTTAAGTTTTCTGCTGCATTTGCGGGGATTTTTTACTGCATTGCAATATTTAGCTTATTAGCTATTAGGCATTTAACAACTCACCACTTCATCTTTCAAGTTCGAGAAACTGTTTCTTCCTCCATTTCATTAGATGGTGGTCTGTGGGAAACCTGTATCAGAATGTCTTCCTTATAATACTGAGCAAGTTAGCAACATAAAAATAAAAAGGTTATGAAGGTGAGAGACACCTGATCAGACCTCGATCACAAGAAAAAAAATGGTTAAAAATTGCAATACTCACACAATGCTATATTCTAGCCTGGGCCTTAAAATGTTACCTGTTTAGTACAAAAAGATGAGATGATAGAAGAAAGACAGGAAGGCGTTTAGAGACACAGATTTAGACACTTGCCTGAAATTAGCAGCATACTACATTACCCAGCGTCACAAAGGTCAGTAACCCATCCAGAAACTGATGTTACATTTTCTGCTTCCAGTACAGTGAACTGGTCACTAAACCATATTGTCTTCAAAGTAAATGTTTAGAAACCTTTTCAGGTTAAAATTTAATTTCCTTAAGCAAAGTTTATTTGGGCATATTCAGGTCAAACATCATTTAGAAGGTTCTTCTGCTCACAGAAGTAGCATGTGAAGGAAGATGAATCATTTAAAGGTCAGGAAAAATACTGCAGAATATACACACCCACTCTTCAAAAGTTGTGCCAAGTTGCTACGCATCTTTCCATTGAAAAAAGAAATATTAAAAGTGTTGAAAATGACACAATGCTAGAATCAGAACCTGATCTGCATTTGACAGATGTTGAACGTCCACCCCAGTATTATTCTTTTTGACTTCAGTATTCTTCCAAGTTCTAAAAAGGATGCTTTGGTCCAGCAGAAATGAAACTTGAACTTCTGCACTTGGAAGGGAAATGTTGCCTTTTTTAGTATTGGTATACACCAGATTCTTCAACTGCGTTTTCATTTATAAAGATGCCTAAAGCACCATATAAAGGGACTACATTATCAAGGAGCTATGAGAGAACACAAAAAAATGTTTAGGTTTGGTCATGATGAGCCCAGAAGACAAGTACTGCAGACACTACACTGATGGTTAGGGAGATTGTTTTATAATTTATCTATCCAAAGAAACTAAGCACTGATGCATTCATCTGTTTTCACTATGCTGGTTATGATAAGATTCCAAAAGAACACCGCAGTCATGTCCAGAGAAGTGAAATGTGACACAGTAACCAAAAGAAAGTCTGGAAAATGTATGCTTAATGTGACAAGTACACTTAGCCTAGTAAACTCTTAACCCTTCTGCTTCTCTTCTCTGCAGCCAGTGGTTTCTGCTGATGTATTAGTGTCGTGGTTTAACGCGGCAGCTGGCAACTAAGCACCAGACAGCTGCTCGCTCACCCCTCCCTTTCCTCCCCAGTGGGATGGGGAGGAGAATCGGACAAAAGGTAAAACTAGTGGGTTGAGATAAAGTTAGTTTAATAAGGCAACAAAGGAAATACTACTAATAATACTAATAATAGTAATGATAATAACAATGATAATAATGAATATGCAAAACAAACTGTATAGAAAACAATTTCTCTCACCACCCGACAACTGATTCACAGCCAGTCCCTGAGTAGCAATCATGGAATCCAGAAATGGCAGATTTTGCTAAATTCCAAAAAAAAGTTCAAACTCCTGGACAAGAGAGGATTCGAACTCATGGAAGCGAGAAGAGTTGATAACTCCCTGCTCCCCGGCCAACTCCCATCCATAAACGGAGAATGATGTTTATGATATGGAATATTTCCATTGGCCAGCTTGGCTCTCTGCCTGGCTCTGCTCCCTCCCAGCTCCCGCACACCTGCTCGTTAGCTGAATATGAGAAACTGGAAAAAGTCCTTCATTTCATAGCAACAACTGAAAACGTCAGTGTTATCAACATTCTTCTACTAAACCCAAAATACAGCAGCTACTGGGAGGAAAATTAACTCTATTCCAGCTGAAATCAGGACAATTAATGAGAAGAATACTGAATTTATCAGTGCCTCAACGTGTACTAATTACCTCATTTCTAAGAAATGTTGTATTATGCCTGGCACAGCTCTTTAGCATCCACGCTACTCAGCAGTAATTTCTTGGCAAAGCAGACCTCTTGCTACACATAATTAGTATTTCCTCCCATTATAAATAATTGTTCCTCATTTTCTACTAATTCCTTTCTAGGCTATTGATACATTTCCAGTAACAATAGACAAACCTGCGCAAATTGTTTCATGAGCCTTCCATATGCCAATTTTGTTACTGTCGCCATCCAATCCTGTGCCATTGGCTTCACAGTGTATTAAGAATATTAACGCTTGTGCTTGATGGAAGTTATATTTTAAACTTGTTCAGAAATCCAGAAAAATGTTTAATACTGAGAATATGGATGTCCATATTGTGCTTGTTCAGTCTTCTTTGTTTAAAGCTTTGATTTGTGGGTGGAATTTGGATCTAGTGCATGTTGATACATTGAACAAGATTCAGTTCAAGATGAAGACACCAAAAGTAGTGTCGATATATGAGCTGCGTGCTTCAGTCCCCAGTGTAGTCATCAAAGATATGGTCAGTACAGTCAATGATGTTGAAAGAGTTATTCAAGCAATGTGCCAGGGTGGGTGTGTGATGCAACTCGAGATGTCCTCATCTGGTCACCTTCTGCACTTCAGAAAGGCACAGATCTTAAGTTCCATGTCATGTCTGTGAAGCAGACAACTCAAATGTCTGGCCATCTCATGTGAAACTAGAAGTCTGCATATGGGCAACGGAAAATCTACCTTGGTAAGCTGAAATAATTTCTAGGCTCCACTGTTACTCAGCTGCCACCATTATTTTTTCAGGAGCTTAGACAGCTTTTTGGACACTTACAGTTAGTTGCTATAATCTTAAACTGAAAACTACCACTATAAGCTTGATTGGCTTGTGATTTCAGACTTCATCTATGACACTGATGTAGTTGATGACATTTCTGTCACCGTACTGCTGGAAGGACGTAGATACTGCCAAAGTATTCTTGAATGAAGAATTTGTTTCCTATTCTTGCTTCACTCAGTGCTAAAAAGGCCATCAATTTTTTTCCCCCTTGAGATACAGTAGGAAAAATATTTTCTTTCCCAGGATGATCCAGAGGCAGAAGTAGATCCGTAGTCTATGACCTGGCAGAGCTCAGGTCAAGGCACTGCTCTTTAAGTGATTCATGAGTAACTGCAGGTATGCTACCTATCATTGATTCTCAATGATTCGTTGTCTCTGTATGATGGCTATCAGTACGACGAAGTATCAAAAATACAAGGCAGAAATTTGAATGTATGAGACTTTTTGTTCTTTACTATGCCTGGAGATACAGAACAGGAAAAAATATGCCCTTCGGGTTTTAATTTTATGAATGAATTGTCTGGCATTAAAGTTATAATATTAAAAGTATCCCAGGCAGGTATTTCTAAGGTAGTTAGAAGTAAAATAAGTTATACTAAATGTTTCAAGCTTAACTGTCTTATGTTTGCAACCAGAACAAAATTAATTTTGTGTAAATACACTATTCTTACATGATGACATCTTCTACACAGTCATAATTCATTTACTAAAATAAATGTTAGTCAAAATGATAAAGTTCATGCTACTCTGTTGAGTAGGATGATTAGACGATCAGAATTCATATTCTTAATCCAAGGAATACACTGCAGAAGAACCATGAGTGTTGTGTCATCACTTTTATTGTGCAACGAAGATAAAGATGGTGTATTTCATAAACTTATATCCTGTTCTCTTTGACCCATGCCTCTGTACAGCCTATCTCCCAGACAAAATCTACATCTTATGCTAATATATTGTTGCCATTTCTAATTTTTCCTATGTATGAACATAGGAAAAATTTGTTTTTCTGTGAAAAAGTAGGTATTTTCTAGTCAAACCTTAAAATCTAGTCCATTTCCTAGAACTGAGAGAGTCTTTCAGAAGATAAACTGAGCTATTTTTCTTTCTTAGTTTCTTCCACATTCTTTCTCACTCTTGATTGTATAACTTTCTTCATTGGTAACATTTGCCGACATTAAGTGCAAGAATTATTGCCACTTTTTTTTCTTCCAGGCTGCTCAGTAACCGTGTTGTGGCTGCCTCGGCTGGCACATTCTGTTCTTAATTAGGTTTACAGATATTTTGACTCATTCCACGGTCTCACTAATGTCTCTCTCTGGCCTGTAATCGCCTTTTGTCACTGGTCTGATTGTTCTCTCTTTGGCTTTTCTGAGTGGGCTGAAGAGTCGGGAAATAGTTCTTTTTGTGTATATTGCAGATGGTTTCATCCACTTCTCATTTTTCTCCTTATGAGCTTGCAGATGTCTTTGATGCTTCTCTTCTTTGTTCTTCCTCGTTGTATCCATTCCTCTCCTTGGCATGGACCTTCATGAGGACTTCAGTGTGGCTTCATTGGTCTTGCTTGCTAATTTTCACTGCATGTCAGACCATTGACTTATTTCTTACAGAAGAAAACTGAATGCGCACACAGGCAGGTGATTGTCTAAGGTACTTTGGTTGTCAAGCTTGAGACACTTACTACTGCTCTTTCACCATTTGCCGTTGCTTCTTATTTGAGAACTTATCAGTACAACAGGCTTGGGTCAAGCCACTCTCAGGCCCTAAGGCCTTTCATGTTCACAATATACTTTTTGCTACTGTGCTTGTTAGTATTGCTTATAACCTTTTTTCTACATTTAGCTGAGCAGTTACACTGCCTGCCTGTTAGACACGGAAACAAGTAACGAGGCAATAACCACAAGCAATGGAAATAAAAGAAATCACATAAGATAGCCTGTTCTTAGGGAAGTACAGCTCCTTTTACAGCTGTGAACATTATGCCTATTTTACAACATTTGCTTTCATATTCTAGTTGTTCTGTGTAGAGCCCTACGTCATAACAGCCTGCAAGTACTGCCACTGGGTGAGTATGAGGAAATAATTATAGCAATCTAAAGTGTGACTAACTAGTAAAATCTACCCTCTGAACTTCCTGAGATGGTTTCTTCCCTTTGATAGCTTATTGCAGCTCAGATGTAATCAAAGGACCTGCGGCAATTCAAAGGAGCTGAGAATTCACAGAATCATAGAATGGTTCGGGTTGGAAGGGACCTTAAAGATCATCTGGTTCCAACACCCCCGCCATCAGCAGGAACATCTTTCACTAGACCAGGTTGCTCAGAGCTCCATCCAACCTGGCCTTGAACACTGCCAGGGAGGGGGCAGCCACAGCTTCTCTGGGAAACCTGTTCCAGTGTTTCACCACCCTCATTGTGAAGAATTTCTTCCTTCTATCTAATCTGAATCTGCCCTCTTTTAGTTTAGAGCCGTTCCCCCTTGTCCTATCACTACACACCCTTGTGAAAAGCCCCTCTCCATCCTTCCTGTAGGCCTCCTTCAGGTACTGGAAGGCTGCTGTAAGGTCACCCCGGAGCCTTCCTTTCTCCAGGCTGAACAGCCCCAACTCTCTTGGCCTGTACTCGTAGCAGAGGTACTCCAGCCCTCTGATCATCTTCGTGGCCCTCCTCTGGACCCGCTTGAACACATCCATGTCCTTCCTACGGTGGGGGCTCCAGAGCTGGACACAGGACTCCAGGTGGGGTCTCACGAGAGCGGAGTAAAGGGGCAGAATCACCTCCCTTGACCTGCTGGCCACGCTTCTCTTGATGCAGCCCAGGATATGGTTGGCCTGCTGGGCTGCAAGCGCACGTTGCCGGCTCATGTTGAGCTTCTCATCCACCAGTACCCCCAAGTCCTTCTCCTCAGGGCTGCAATTCTTGTATTCTTGTTGTATTCAAATGATGGGAGGCTAGTTCTTGACATTAAGATAAACAAATATGCTCTTCATTTCAGAAGAAAGAAAATTTGATGAAATGAACAATCCAACATCTAGTCTTGCACAGACAAATGGTTTGTTAAAGTTTCTTGTATAACCATGTAAAGGAATACCTGCAGCTGCACTGTAAGCAGCGGTGTTGGGCAGGCTGGGTATACATATAGTAATATAACTAGTGATGATACTTTATACTTACTTAACACCTTTCATCACAAAGTACATTACCAAACATTAGTTATTTGAGCCTTACAACGTGTCTGTAAAAGACTATTACTCCCTTGTAGAGATTGAACACAGAGATTAAATGGCTTGGGTTAGGCCACACAGCGAGCGAGTAGCAGAGCCAAAAGGAGAGCGTGAGTGTTGGCTTCCAGCCCCGTGCTCTAACTACCGGACTTCACTTCCGTAATTCCCATATTGCTCCCCTAACAGAGCTACTGAAACTTTCGAGCACCCGATCAGTTTTGGCGTGGTATCAAACCGGTTGTATTTCTCTCTCCTCGCCCCTTTACGATGTCGCAAAATATCGCAGTTACATTTTTAAGGGTCTCGTTTTACGCATTGCCCCATCTCGCCCAGCGCTGGTGGGGGATCACCCTGACACCGTGTTGCTCCCATCCCCTGCCCCCAGCACACAGCTGCTGGCTTCTGCCCCTTCTCCCTGCCAGCTCCCCCCACCGCCTCAGCGCCGTGCCCTCGGCTCTGCCGGGCGAGCGGCCGCACCGCTCCGTGCCTGAGCAGCTCCAGCTACGCGCTCGCTAACGCGAAGCAGATGTCTCCCCGGCACCGCCGGCAGCTTTCGGTCCCGCCGCTCCCCACGGGCAGACGTCCCGCTACCCGGTACCGGCCAGCCACTGCCCGCCGTCACTTCTGCCCCGCGGGCCCGCGCCCCCGCGGGTGGGCGGGCGAAGGAGGGGGGCGGAGGGCGAGCGGAGCGGGCCGTGGGCCGGCGAAGAGGGAGGGCCGGCACCGCGGGGCGGGGGGGGTGAACGGAGCGGAGGCCGCCCTCCCGTTGCCCGGCACGGCACCCCCGCGGCACGGCACGGCACGGCGTGGGACGGCACGGGTGGGGGGGGACGGCAAGCACGGGTCCCGCGTCCTGCGGCTGGGGCAACAGCGGTTTGCGAGCTCTCCGCGCTTCACGCTGCTCCTCGGGTGCTCGCAGGGCTGCGTAAAGCCACGTCTGCCAAGCCAGCGCGGTGCCGGCGAAAAGAGGGGATAAACCAAACCCGGAGGGAAAGAAGGTGGGAAGTACCGAGAGGGAGTCTCGCACGTTGCCTCTTCCCGCTGTGGCAGCCGGGGGTGTGACCGAACGCCCAAAGCAGCGACCCCCGGGGGTGCCACCCAATCCCGGCTGCGTGCTCGCGAAACTCCTCCTCTCCTGCCCGAGCCGGGACCTCCCGAGCGGCTGCCCCTCTGCCTCCCACGGGCTGTAACGTATAAAAGCTGTGAGCAGCTCCTGCGGCCAGGAGCTTCAGAACCAGCAGAGTCCTGTTCTTTTGGGGGTTTGTAATAAGAGACGCCCCTTCACAAAAGGTTCATGTCATCATATAGGAGAGTGCTATATATACTGGGAAAACAATAGGCTCTGTTTTTAATTTTTCCCTTGGTATTATCCAGAGGTAAGCCATTCAGCTCAAGAGATTTGCTTTGCATGCGGTTTTATCAATGCTCATCACGTTTTGCTGAATTAAGATTTGAATGCTGTTTCTAAGATGTCCTGCTTTTGTGCTTTGTATGTTGTCTTTAGCCTACTAGTTTGTCTGTGCCACACTGTGTCAAAACAATCCGTGTGTATGGGATAGACATAGCCTAGGGTGTATTTTTCATTTTCAGTGGAAAACATTCTGTGAGGTTTCTTGCAGTCTCCCCATTTAAGATTTATAGTGTGGTTTATGGACTGATCTGGTGTGATACAGTGTCACTATTTCAGGAGTACTGCTAGCTCTGAACACGCAATTCATGGTATAATGCTACGTCGTTTGGTGTGTTTGTGGTAAGGACACATTGACTCTTCGTGAAAATACAGTTATTGAAAATTGTTCAGGAACACGTGTTCTGAGTGGACTGTTTTTATGATTGGGCTGACAGACAATCATTTTTCTGGTCACAGCCTGCCAGTTCACTTGGTCTTGCTACTCAGATGTACAGAATCACATCTTTGACATCTTCTCTTCTACAGATCTGTTTTCTGCTGCCCTGACTTAAAGCAGAGTACCTCTGTGGCCTGTCTTTCTCCCTGGGCCCCAAAATGACAGTAATCGCTGCAATCAGTTGTGCTTTCTTATTTTCCATTCTCTGTGAAACAAGTGCATTAGTGTTACCCAACTCCACTAACCTGCTCCTGTCAAACAACAATTTCACTGACATTGAGACAGCTTTGGCAGCTCATCTGGACTCTGCAAAAATTCCCAAAGCCAGGCGGAAGCGCTACATTTCGCAGAATGACATGATTGCCATTCTCGATTATCATAATCAAGTCAGAGGCAAAGTCTTCCCACCTGCTTCCAACATGGAATATATGGTAAGTGAAGTTTGTTTATTTCAGAGTAAAATAAGCTGTAAATCAGTGATTTCATTTTCTTAAACAAATTGTGAGAGTTTAGTTAAGTAGACAAATTGTTTTAAACTGTTCTTTCTTACTAAAATGTTATTTCCTTACATTTCTTCAGTTGCATTAACTTAAGCAAGCAAAAACTGAGTACTGAACTCTGAACTTTTACTTGTCCTGTTGAATTTTCATTTCCATGAGTAGTCCCAATGAAGCTTCAGGGACGCAAGTGAAGTCATGAGTTAAATGCTTGTTGGCCTGAACGATAGTATGTGATCACAGCATGCGACTGCATGTGTTTAAAATGCTCACCATGAGTAGCCCCATTGCTTTTGTGGAGTCCACTGAAAGTCATTGCCCTGATGTATGTGAAAAGGTAGCCCATGAACATTTCTAATTGCTTTCACACATAGTACTTTCAGAGACAATGTGGTAAAACTGTGTTTGCAAAGTAATTCTTCTGAAGCACTGTTTGTCTCATGCTCACGTGTTTTACTTACTGCATATTGTTTGTGTGCACATCATACTTTTATTTTTCCATCAAATACAACACTACTTTTAAATGTTTATCCAGTCTGTAGCATTTCAGTGTGCTCAAAATGTTATGTTTGTGGCAGGCACCTTTTCCCCTTGTTGTCAAATACTCATTACATGAATTCTCTGTTCCTGCAGGTATGATAGATGTTATTCATTCACTGTGATTTCATAGTTGGCACTACTAGCTAAAGCAGCGTGTTTCCTATTTTGTGTTCCAACTTTGAATGCATACATACTGTGGACCTGTAATGTTAAGCACAGATTGGTCAAGAAAACATTTTTTTACATTCTAAGTAAGCTATTCACGCTGTTTTGAAAGCACAGAGAAGTTGTGTCAGCACCATAATATCTGCCTAAAGTCACACAGTTTCTCATATGAGAATAGACGGTTAACAAATTTGAGAAACAGGACACCACAAGCTTGACAAGAAAGGGATAATAGTAGTAACAACTCCTCCTTTTTAGAAGCTAATGACTAACAATTTGGACATCTTTCTATCACAGATGTTACCTAAATCTGGATTTGATCATATGATCCACTTAACACATCCCAGCAGCACCTCAAAATGCTGAGGGCACTCAAAATGTTTCAGGGTGAAGGCCTGTTGCCATACCATAGGCTGAGTTTGAAGTCTGGTTAAGTAGAAAGGTCAGAGACAGAAAAAACAGAGAGGTCAGAAGTCAGGCTCAGTCATCATTTTCATTGCTGTGCTCTCCACTGATGTTTCCTTTGATTCTGCATAAATAAACTTTGTTGTAATGTCTGAGGGAATGGCAGCCTACCATGCCCTTCCTTGGCTTGTGTGTTTTAGAAATGTTCTCCTGCAGTTTGCTTAAGTGAAGCCAGCACCCTGTCATATTCCCAAGAGTTTTGTAAGTGCGGTGTTCTTTGCCTGTGCAGTAAAAAGAAACTTCAAAAGAGAAGGCAGTCTTCCCTGATTACATCTATTTTAATGCACTCCTATGCATAAACTGCCAAGATTTTACCTATATTGGGTGTTCTGCTGCAGTTTTGCTCTGCAATGGTGCTGTGCAAGCTTTGACACAAAATTAAGGCTGCAGCCATGCTCTTTACAGCTTATATGCTATTCTTTTACTTGCCTTTCTTATTATTGCTTTTACCAGCACCAACTAGCCGTAGGATGTACCTGTGTCCCTGTCAGCATCAACCCCATCAGTAGTCTCAAGGGCAAGGTCTGAGGCTTTCTTTTACGTTTGGTTTTCCAATCTGAAAGTACTTTGTGACTTTATGCTGCAGAGTTCAGAGCAGCACCTCAGGCTACGTAGGTAATGATCCAGAATGCAACTTGAACTTGGATCCCCAAGTGGTGGCCAACTCCTTTGCCCTCAATTCTCTTTCAGAATTTAGTCAGTCTGTGTGTGTCCCACGTAGCTTTACAGAGCAAAAAAAGCACAGTGAACAACATCACACATACCTTGGTCTGCTGTCTGTTTTTTAGCTATGGCATCATCTATTTACCAACTTCAACAAGTTTATCATCGTCAAATTTTTACCTCTGTGGCTACAGAAAGGCTTTGGTAGGAAGGTCTTGAAGATGCCGTGGTGTAAGCCATACCAGGACTGGGGACCACTGTATCATTAATGCCCATTTAAACTTGCCTAGTCCGTTCTTTAGTCTCTGTATAGTTTCAGTGTATGGCACAGCATCTGTTGTGTCTTACGGGGACATAAGATTGCCACTGTTATGTATAAAAGGTGTTATGTCACTCAATACTTACTTTCATAAACAAGATAGCAAACACATTGTCATTACCAGCAGACAACGTACACTGTGCTGAAAGAATGTTATGGAGTGTGTGTTCCTGTCTTGAACACTGTGGAAAAGCACAGCGGTAGTGACGAAAGTGGCCTTTCCCATTTCCCCTGACAATGACTAAAAGGATGTCGCGTGTCAGAGAGCTGGAATTACTTATGGATGCAGTAGATTGTGGAAACCTCTTGTAAGTCTGTTGAAGTAGAGAAGGACTAAGAAGGATGTAAGCATAAGGAAAACATGTTTTCTTACCTTTTTTTCTGTCCACAGTCATATTAAATTATGTTTTGTTCTATTAGGAACTCTGTTCTGCTCATGAATGGCTGTATCACATTCTCGCTTCTGTACAGTTCCATTTGCTTTTTCTCTTCCACTGATAAGAGCTTAGGATTTAGCAGAATGGGTTGGTTCTTGTGATTCCAGTTCTCCACACCCAACATTTTCTCCTGCTTTTCCCTGTGATACATTCTGCTGCTTCCCCTGATGTGGTCTGCTTCTCACACATTCAGTGTACTTACAGATACTTTGAATTCCTTGGGCATTCTGTCTGCCCCTGCTGTCTTGAAATATTGTGTGCTGTAGGCCTTTGGATGAGAGGTCTCAACAAATGGATTTGAATGCACATAAGTTAGGTGGGGGAGGTTCAGATAAGCACTACAGTAACAGAGCTGGGAGAGTGTTTTAATTCTGTTTGGGAGAGGTGGGTCTGAGTGCTGCTCCAGCCTGTTGTTCTATGCAGTCCTCAATGTAAGTGGACAGCTGGGGAGTCAAAAGCAAGATGGGAGGCGTTGTTTGGTTATCAATACCTAGCAAAGGAAACAGGCGTGTCTTACTCCCATGAGACTTTGGGAAATCTTTCTCTTATTAGCACCTTATGAGTCAGGCTTTAAAGTAGTCCTCCTTTTGGTTCTGGTATTGCTTACAAATTCACTTCGAAGTTTTTCTGCAAGTACAAACCTAGAATCAGTGCATGTGTGAAGGGAAGTGTAAGAGAAAAGAAACAAGAACTTTCAGGCCTACAGTGCAGAAGTAGTGATCTCTTCTGTTAATGTGGGGTCTTCTCATGATATCCTTCATTCTTTTTCATCCTAAGACTGTCATTCTCCAGTCTTTGCTTGTGCTCTAAAAGCCGATGGCATACCTGCAGAAAGAAAGACAACACCATTCTTTAGACCTGGCAAAGGGTGGAAAATCATCCACTTGGCTTTGCATACTTTTTCTGGAGAAAGCAGAAAGGTTCCATATATTCATGATTCAGAAGTGAGGTGTGGAATTGTCTGCAGCTGTCTTCTAGTGTGAAAGGTATGTCATCTGCAAATACAGGGGAATTCAGTGAACAAGCAAATTACTTTCTCTGAATGCTACTTCTGTACCACAGAGGCCTGTGTTGCCTTTCTGGAACACCTCAACTACTTGGTAGGCCAGTAAAGATTTGCAGTATCTCATCGGCTGAAATTTGAGTCTCATAAAACATGTCATTTAGTATGCATTGGTACTATCTTTAGGCTCACAAAACATTAATTAATGAAATATCTATTCCTATGAGAATCAAAAGTTATTTTTATCTTCTCTATAGTTGTCCCCACTTGAGGCCATTTTATTAGAAGTCCGTATGGTCTTTGTTACAACCCACATCACCGTGTGCATGCAAAACTTGGTGCTTACATACAGGCATGTTCTTTACAGTTTCACATGCACCAAGCAGAAGCAGTAAATCTGATATAGCTGGGCCTTAATGGGCATTGAACACTGTCCTCCATGGCATTCCCATAGACGAAGCGGGAAAATTTGTTCTAGTTAAGAATTCTCTGAGGTGGTCTGAATAGCTTGTTAAAGAGCCATACCAAAAGACAAGGTGTGAGAGGCTGGCTTGCAGCGTGGAGTTCTGCAAAGATGAGTCCTGAGCCCAGTACTGATCAACATAGTCATTAGTAGACTGGCAGTAACATGTCTGAAGTATGATAGATGGAGCAGGATTGCATGCTCAAAAACATGAAGCTGAATATTTGTAGAGTGCTGTGTGAAGACTTTTTTTAAGAGCTGAAAAATGCTCTAGATAAACTTGATCCTGCTTATGTATAGAAGATCTTCTAATAGAGTTTCAATTCCTTTTTGTTCAGTGATTGCATGAATGCACTTGTATATTTGGGAAAATCTGCCCTGTGGTGAACATGTCATTTTGTGTGATGCAAAATAATAAAACATCCCCAGAGTAGCCTGAAATGAGTTAGTTTGGATACCCAGGAGTTATTTCATAGCAACATGGCATAAAGATAGTTTCTCATGAGCTGGTGGCAGAGGAGCCGGAAGGGAATGGAGAATCTGAGCCTGTTCCAGTAAATCCTCAAGAAAGACCATGATGAAATGGACAAAGGAAATGAACTATTGTTACAAAACAAAAGTAATTGTGGTCCAGAATAAATTTCTGTAGTCATCTGAGGGAGTCCATGTGAATCATGGGGAAATCTGTGCACTCTTTATGGCCCAGGAATGACCCTCTTTGCTGACGTGATGAATTTGGAGACTTTGATTCCTGTCCACAAAGATCAGCAGATATATTACAAACTCAGGCCAGAGAAGCAAGAAAATAGCCCACTTAATAATCACAAATGTAAATGACTGCATTATTATTTCACTCCTAGATTTGAAAATCTTGATAAAATTTTCTTGCTATCAAGGTGATCTTAAAAATGCTCTGTGAATATGCAATAGGTGATGGGTAAGACAAAATGAAAAAAAAGAAAGCCTACTTGAAGTTTTTCAAAGTCCTATTTAATACCTAAAGTCTTCCATGTGGAAATGGAAAAAGTGAGTTAATTTGGTTTTCTCTTCAGTTCAAAATCCTTTCTGATAAATAAGCTTCTCAATTTGTTTACCTGGTTTTTTGCTGTTGTCAGTGTGGTTTCTTACAAACCATTCTAAAACTTAGAGGACGTTTTGTTCCTGAGTTGTTTGACCTGGCTCATCTACATGGTCCCACTGAAATCATCCATGTCTGTGAGTAAGGATTGCAGGGCTAGTTCCTTCAAGATTTATGTCTAACGTGTTGGATAGGAGCTCTTAATTCATATAGTTTATCCCTGCCCTGTTGCAAGACTTCCTTCTGCATTAAATACATATGGTTTTCATCTCGTCTACTCCTGAACACATATAGTGATGCTGTCTCACTCACATCTCTTGGCAAATATTTTACTTTAGGAACAGAAATAATTTCCAAATGTCTAACCTAAATATTTCCCTCTAAAACTCAGATAATTAATCTTTATATGCACTTTTTAACTGCCCAATAGAATTTCTCTCCTTTTTGATGTCAAACATCACCTTTTACATATTTAATTACAGTTTTCTTGGCATTTATTAAGATGCATGCATGCATATAATGTTTCCTTAATTTCCATGCACATGTCTTGCAATACTTCTGCATACTGGAGCAAATTACAGTTGCAGTCCATTTACAGCTCCTTTGTTAAATCAGTGAACAGCACTCTTAAATGTCAAAGCAGATTAGGCCCATCTTTTTAACTGTGCATGCTGAAAGACACAAATGCCACAATGCAATGGAGAATTTACTCAAGAAATTACTGGCAGACTACTTTTTCCGCTGAATAGCCCTGTTCTCTGAAGTCCCATATACACGGTGAAGGTTGAAATAAGTAATCAGAGGATGAGTCAGGGTACAAAGTTCTTAATCTGCTTTTCATCATGCCAGAGCACAAAGTAAATCCAAGTATAGTCCACTCCAGTCTTCTGGGGGGAGAGATATCAAGGAACTTGGAGCTTCCCCGATGTAGTCCACCTATCATAGTTTGCCATGGCTTTTAGCTTGCTCTACACTGGGAATTCACAAGTGAGGTGAGAACAAATGAGAAGGGGCATAATGGTGAAATGTGTTCACTGGTTCCAGTTTCTCCCTCCCACTACCTGAGTTTCCGTTTAGTCAACTGAGTATGTCACTTCTGCCTGATGCCATAACCCAGCACCAGGAGCGTCTGAAGATCACGGGCTAGTGAATTCTGGTTTCTCATTCCTCTCAAAATTAGAAAAAAAACCCCAGAAAGAAGTGATGTGGTTTACCTGGCTACAGTTAGGGATGTCTGTCTGCATGACAACTTTGAAAGGAAGCAGTGATTATGCAGCATACTCAGCCTTTTCCTGCAGTGGAGGAAAAACATGGCAACTGACAGTAAGCTGAAAGAGAGCAAGAGGAGGTGGAGCTTACTTTCTGCTATTTTTGGCACAATACAGTTACCTAGCTCTTTTTTACCTCACAGGTGAGTTTATCCACTTATTTATTTCCTACTGCACCATTGTCAATAATGCAGCACTATACTACTCATCGGATGCTGCCCATTTTTCTGGCAGGCTTTTGTCTACAAAAGGCTAGGAACCCCCATTCAGTCTCGGTAGCTAAACTGGTGTTCATCTAGGGTCAAATCAAAGTAGATGCTAGCTGTAAGAAGTACAACAGCCATCGGTTATGTTCAGAGTGAATGACAGAAGACCTGTTTAAGAGTTGAACAGAAAGGAAGTTTTCTGGAAAGCTCTCCTTGAAAAATCTGAAGAACTTACTCAAAAATGCTATTGTTGATAAATATTGTGATAAAGAATGACTGTGTTAAACTTGCTTTGGTATAAGAGCTCCTTTCCAATGTTTTATGCATAAGAATTTTAAAACGTCCATCTAGGTGAAGTTTTAGAAAAGAATATTTACATTATTTAAATTTAGTATTAGCAGAAAGCCTTCTAGGAGTTTAAGCAAACAAACAACAACCTAATAAAGTCTCAGATAGAAAAGCAGCCTGCCCAGAGCCCTCAGAATTAGACATTCCTTTATTATTAAATGTAGCACCTCTTGAACTTCTTGGCTAAAAACAGAGACAGGGCATTTTTCACAAGAATCTTGATCCAAAGTACACAGTACTTTGTTTCATACATGAATGGAGATGATAGTAACCTTAAACATCTCAACATTTTTATCCTCTTCCTGTACCTTAAAAGAAAATCCGAAATGAAGAATAATCTATCCAGGTCTGTGGAAATATGTAACCGAAAGATAGCAAACGTTGGAAATCCCAGGATAACCACTTGTTTGTTTTTTGTACACAGAATACTGTCTTCAGCACAAGGACCTCCATGTATGAATGAATTTTTAGGTGCCCGGGGATGGGGTTTGAGGTCTGTTTTTGACTCGACTGAGAATGAGCTGGGTTTGCTTCTCTATCTGTACAGTGGTATCTGTTAATTTGTACCAAGTGAAAAAATCTTAAATTGAGCTTTCTTCTTCTGAGAATAAAGAACTATTGTTCTTATTCTTTATCCTGCAGAAAGAAGAAGCTGCTGTGTGCTTTCTTTTGTGTCATGCTGCCATATCTTCCAGTTAGAGCTCCTTAGAAAATATAAGTGTTTTCTCTGAAAACTTTTAAAGAAATTAAGAACATTTTTTGTTTTAATGAAAAACTTCAGTGGTTAGTAACAACATAAAAAAATGTGGATTTTTTTCATATAGAAGAGAAACAAAACACCACAAAAGAAATCATACATTTTTCACACACATTTTGAAGTTTTGAGAAAAGGCAAATTGCTCTGATCATATTTAAATGATAGAGGTCAGACACCTTCCTCTTCAGACTTATGATCAATTGTCAGGGTGACATGGGGCTAGACAAAGTTTGTTCCTTTTTGTTACCACTTCTGAGATAAGCTCTTGCCAACTAAAATATGCCTTGCAGTAGGTTAGGAAAGCACTGAATATTTTAAGATATGTAGCTCTGATATTTAACTTTTCCAAAAACTAAACAAATAATAGCATGTCAGGGAAGCTTACTGTTATTAAATCTGACAGCCTACCAATTTTCTTTGTTTCTTATTGTTTAAAAGCCCGATGCCAAACATGAAAAGAAATGCAGACAGCCTTTAGAAGAAACAAAGAAACAAATTGACTGTTAGCAGCGATCAACTTTCAAATGATAGCATGTCGAATTTGGACCAAATAGACACCGAGGAATATAAACTTCTGTATAAAATATAGACTTGAATTTTCATAAGAAAAGAATTTCTGGCAATGAGGTTTCTTGGACATCTGTCTGGTGATGCCCTGATTACTATAAGACAGCGCATCTAATACTGAGCCTTTCAGAAGTGTGAATCAGATGTTTGGAGGTTTGGTTATACAAGAGTAAATTGACTGTGAAACATTGCACAGTTTTACTTTGAGTTGCAGTGGAGCATTGGACAGCCAGCTTGATGTATTAACCCTCTATTTATTTGCAAAAGAATGATGTACAGAACTGCGATTCTCATCGAGATTTTTTTCTCTAGAGAGTAGACTTTGGCAATTTTCTGTGTAAACTTTCTAATTAGTACCTAATGCATTTGGGAACGGACTTGCACATGTGGTAGGCACCAATTACAGTACGCACAGTAACATTTCTAACAGGTGGCAGTTGAGAGCAAAAAGTATTCATATTCTTAGAGAGAGAGAGACAGCCTAGAGTCCAAATGATCTCAGAGCCCAAATAAATGTATAAAGTTTGCCAAATCTGTCTATAAATTCCAATGAGCTCATATGTTTTCATCACACAGTATGTATTGAGAAAAGCGAAGGCAAAGAGACGAGGCTTTTTCAGTCACTCTGCTGAAGAAGCACACAGGCAGAAGGGCTGGTGGGTTGTTTTATTAAGCTTTGTGTCAGATTTGGGGTAGCCGACACTGTAGGGGGGTCCTACGGCAAGTTTCTGAACCTGAAAATTCTGCAGGTTTGACTATATGAGAGAGAAGTGGAGAAGTTGTGCAAGGAACCCCTGCGTGCCCTGCATGCTGCTGTGGGATTTCTGAGAAAAGGCCACCGCACGTGCAAGCAGCACAGCTGGTGTGAGGCTGCGTGGCAGAATGACCCATGTGGACAAGACCTGCGTGTTGGAGGGCAGCAGCCTACATCTGCTAATCCGCTCCAGGACTTGCACCAACAGCTGTTGAGTGCAGCTGCACAGATGGGCTGGAGAAGTCAGATTTCATCCCTCAGCTTCCCAATGTTTTTCTCACAGGAAGAAATCACTTGAATTGAGGTTTTCTTCTTTCCCACTTGCTGCCATTCTGGAAGTAAGAGCTTCTGATCTTCAGCTGAGCAAAAAAGAAGCAGCACAGGGCTAGTGGAAGAAAATAAAATCAGAAGTCTGAGGTAGAAAGGTAAATTTTTTGACTGATCACTGCTAAAAGAAGGTCCTACTGGCCACCTTTCCGAGGAGTGTAGGAGCCCCTGTGGATTTGTTTGTGCCAAATAACAATCTAAAGACGCTAACATGAGTCCACAGTAAATATATATGAATGACAAGTAAGATGCCAGAACTGGCAAACAAATTCCCACTTTCTGTTACCACAAAATGGGACAGTGTTGCCACGCAAGTCTGTTCAAATTTCATATCCTATTATTTGCAGTCTTTTCACATAACTGCAGTTGTGTAAAGAAGCTGTTGAAGAGGAGAGTGATTGAAACAGCATACTTCACATTTTCACTCTGGATTTGTGCTGGAACCTGTACCTGGTGTTTGTCACGCCCGCTGTGCAGTTGGTGGCAGCCAGTTGAGGGGCTCATCACACCGCCGCTGTCCTGGCACTGTGGGCAGCAGCCCGTGCCTGATGGACACACAGGGAATTTGCATGAGGGTAGTGAGTGACCGGCATGTGCATATTTTGCTTAACGTACTTGGTTTACCACTGAGAAATATGCAGAATATTATCCTAGCTTGTATGTCATATTTAAAAAAAAAAGCAAACCAAAAGCAAACAGTAAAGTACTGAGGGCTGCTGCTGGTATTTAACATTCTGAGCAATGCTCTGCTGATGTTCTCTTGCAGAAGTGAGTGGAGCTTCCTTGCTACTAGCAATAAAACTGAGGCGGGAAAGATTAAGGATTATCATGACAGAAGAAGAATGAAAGCACAGTTCTGTATTGCTTGAATGCTTTAAAACGATCATTAGCAGACCCCCTAGGCTATCAGGTTAAAAACATATCTTTACAGACTCCTCAGTTAGCCTATACCTTCTATCTAGCAATCTGCCTGCTGGCCATCTCAGGGAAGGAGAGCTCCTACTTCTCACATTTTTTTCATCTTTTCTTTGCAGCAATGAGGGCTGTAAAGTTAAGTGCTTCTAAAAGCATCCAGTTTACACACAGATATCCACAAAGAATGAGAAAAGCATTAATACAGTGTATCGCTGTGTATTCTGCTCCCTTGCATTTAAATCAGAAATTCTTCCTACCTGTTGCCAGTAATAACCATTTAAGAGTACTTCAAGAGAAGAGGAGAGTTCATCAGGTATCTGATCAATCTGAAAACAAATTAGTTTTTGTCTCTGAAAATCAGGAAAAAAATAAATTAAAAACATTTCAGCTTTCTCATGGAAAGTCATCCTTGGCTAAATGGTCATCCCTGTCTGAATAATACCCCTCCTTTCTCCACACATTGCGTAATGAAGAACCGGACTGCCAAAGGATTGGTTGATATTTTTTTCTCATTCTTGATATTTGCCAGGAATAATGGATCTTAACTTCCTCTTTTTCCACATTCTGAACTTTAAGAACAATTTACGAAGGGGTGCAGTTCTGCGTATCAGTCATTCTTTCTCTGGTGAGGCACTTATAGTAGGGACAATTAAAATGTTAGTTTTCAAGTTAGCTTTTTAGCTCTAAAGGTATTACCGGTTTAAGTATCTGTTTTACTTGGGAGGTATTCTACTGCTTGAATCGGTCCTTTTTGTCTACCTGTAAGAAAGCTGAAATAACCATTTTATCTGCATGTACTTTATTTCTGAAGTAGTGAGTCATCACAGAAAGACAATGTAACATCACTCTTAAGGAAAGTAAATACAGTAAAGTGTTAATAGATCTTACTGATGACTTTGGAAGAAGCTGGTATTTGCTTTCTATGGGGGAAAAAATCACAGCATGTTTTGCATAATTTACCAATCAGATCATAAATATGAGGATAGGTATCAACACTATGGAAAGTGAAAATTATGACTTGGCTTTCTTTTTTTCTTTAACAATGTGTTGAAGAGATGTAATAGAAATGGATGCCCCTTTTGGTATTTATAAAGCAGACAGATTTTTTTTTTTTCCATTTTAAAATGCTGAAATGTTGAAATACTGCTTATTTTTCAAATAGTGAGGAGATATCCTCTTGCAGAAAAGGGAAACAAGTCATTAACATATTCTGGCATACATAAAAGCAGTTTAGGAATACAACATTTTTACTCTTGCCAGGGGTAGGGATTGTCTGTTTTTAAGAAAAGCATCTATCAACTGTCTGTGTGAGGTTCCAAGACGTTAATTATTTCCTTTCTTGACTTAGTTAGCAATACTTTGGATGATGTATAACATACCAGAACTCATTTACATCACTCAAAATATGAGAGCAGGCCTTGAGAGGGTAAGGAAACCTTCTCTCTCCTCTCTTTTTGCTAAATGTTAAAAAAGTTCTCTCTCAAGCAATGAGAAAACTTCAGATGTGACCAAGAAGCTAAAGTATTGGACATTCATGGCCACTTCTAAGGTTGAGCTTTTCCTCCTATTTCAGCAAGTTATGAAATTAATAATCATTAAATGCACTTCTATTATGTATTATGCTTCTCACTCTTCCAGCTGTGGAGAAATCTCAGAAAATGACCTGACGTAGCATGTTCTCCAGGTGCTGACATCCTTTGGATGGGCAAGCTGAACTCTGAGAGACAGGGATTGCTGCTCAGAGCCCTGTGGGCTGCAAACTGACATCTCACAAAGTCGGCTTGGCACCTAATGTTTTAATACTGGCTGCAGGCACAAATGTTGTGGTGCCTGTGTTTGAGACATGTTACTGAGACAGATTAATCTGAGGAAAAAACATAGTCATGTTATGAGCTTCACTGATATGCAGAGGTCCTGAATCAGACCTTACAGATGAAAAAGATTTAGTTTCCTAACCTTTATGTAATAACACAGTACAAATATTATGAAGTCAGACTAAAAGGACTCCAACCTGTTGTGCAGTGAAACTGAGAGGTGCTCCATGAAATCAGAGGGTTCTTAAGGAAGGTCTGACATAAAGTATTTCAGCTAGTCATACTGAAAGCCTCTAGTGAATATATGCCCCCTGCTTTACTAAAAGTACAGAACCCAAATGACACAGTTCCTTGATACCATCGAAATCCTGAGGCCTGATGTTTCATTAGCATCGATGATGGGCTCCGGACCCTGAGAACACTGCTCTGAATCGCTGCTCTGTTTTAGTCACTGTAATTCAACCATGACTTCATATATCCATCATTCACAGATGTTCTCAGTAAAGTTTGCAAGTTCAGGCTGTGCTAATAGATGTTGCAGTAGTGCATTTAAAACTAGGAATATGAAACATTTTACTTTTCAAGTAAAATTAACACAGAGTAAATGTATCCAGAGTAGCAGTGTGTTTGCAGTAATAAGTTAGTCCTTTAGAAAGTCTGCAGTAAGAACAAGCGATTCAGATTAAGAGAGCTCCATTTAATTTGTTTTGTGTACACTTGTTCAATGTTTTCTCCTTACGGATATAATAGTGAGGTTGCTGTCTGAAGTACCTTGTTGCTTTCAGCTTTACCTCCTGTTCTGCAAAAGTGTTTGCCCCCTAAGACATGTGTCAAGCAGGGTGTCGAGAGAAAGCTACTCCATTTAAACAATTAATATTAGAAGTACAACTCTGACTGTAATGAAAATGAGCAGAACAGTTTTGTTTCTAAGTTCAAATTATAGTTGTTATACAGTTTTATGTATATATATATATATAAAATTATGGTTACGTACACCATTCCTCAAATTAAAGCATAGCTATCAATGGGCAGGGAAGGGAACAGCCAATTATTTTTCAACAAATGTTGTGGACAGATCTTTGTAATATTGTAGTTGCTTCTCTTCTTTTTCTTCATCGTAATGTTTGTTCAGCTTCACCATCATTTTAATACCCAAGAGGATGGTTGTGACCAGCACCTGCTGTTCCAACAAAGCTGTTCCAAAAAAGAACAGGAGGGCAACTCCATCCCTTCTACGTATGAATTATCTAAGAACACCTGAGACACAGATATAGAAAGAGCTACAGAAAGGGAGGGTATGAAGGAACTGTGACCCACAGCATTGAAAGGCTTCTCTTGGGGAAAGAAGCTCGCTTTATGGGCTTCAAGAAATTTCATTCAAGGTTAAAGACATTTCGTTTTACACTCCATTGCTTATTATACCTTATAGGAATAACAGAATTTCTCTTACTATTTGTTTACTGAGTGAAATAAAATGACCCCAACCATCTTGGGTGAAATTCTGACCTCACTGGCAAAATTCCCACTGACTTTATTAATGCTAAGATTTTATTCCTGACTCTCAACCAGCATGTGCTGTGTGAGTGCACGGAACACCCAAGAGCTGCCTCATAAAGCCTCATAAAGTGGCCTCTGGTGTTGAAGCTCCCTGGGTAGAAGTGCTGGCTATTTTCAAATGAAGTGTAGTTTTGAAGAGCTGTTTTGCAGGGAGCAGCACAGAGAGCACAGTCGGACAGCTTTCTAGGAAAATAATCTTTGGCTGAGGAAAGAAAAATAAATTGGCCAAAGGACGTTCACTTGAAGTTGTCAGTGGCAGCGTGGTGAGACACTTTAACTCTACCGCTCCTCAGTTAGATGCAGTTGAGAGTGGGGAGGGTTTCCATGCTGGACCAAATCAGTGATCTGGAGAGTTTGGGGGGGAGGGAGGGTTCTTTATACTGTGTGGAAGGAAGCTGACCCTTCCCCAACTACTAACGAACTAGCAAATGAAGATTTACTATCCCCCGGGAGAGAATGAGCATAGTTTGGCACTGGGAGTTTGCACGATTAGCGTTTGAGGATGAGTCGCCTCCTCAGATCTTGACCCACTGAGTATGCAAATCTTTCTTCTTTTTCCGTTTTGTGTTTTTGTGTTCATGTCAGGCAGTTTTCTCTAACATGTTTAGTAGAAACACTGGATTTGCCATAATTTCAGGGTTTATATTTTTATTACACTGTTTTTTAAAACTCTTTGCTAATTACCTTGAGCCTTTTAATTTCTCCTCATACAGCTTTCAAGTTACTTCAGTTTCTCTTTTTAGGATATTTTTTCTGTTTCTTTATATGCTGTTTATCTGTGGACAGCAATGAAGCCTCACGGGTTCAAAGATCTAAATGTCTTTGCCCTGTTCTCTTACATGCCCAAAACAGGGCACTGAACTGAGATACAAATTAATAGAAATGTGGACTCAGGATCAGACTTCATTTGAAAGGGGTGAACTAATGGTACAGTCTTACAGTTTAGAAGATTTTAGGTCACCATGAGATAATTTTTCTCTTTCAGCCTATTTTAGTTATTTGCCTTTTCTTGTGAAGATGATCTAGAGCTAGTGCTAGAGCAACTGAGACCATCTTTTCTTCTAGGAAAATAAAATAAAATAAGGAAGGTGAAGCACTTTGTCTTCTCCCATGAAATACAAATGATTTAGATTGCAGGAGTGTTATAGTTTGGCTGTGGCCGGCAACAAAAGCGCCACGTGGCTGTCCCTCCCCCCGCTGGGGTTCGGAGGAGAATGGAAAGAAACAGGCAGAAACTGGTGGGTCGGGATAAGGGCAGTTTAACAGAACAGCAAACAACAACGATACAGATAAGGAGAATACACAAAACAAAATAGCAGAACCCACAGAGCAACTCTCACCGCCCGCCACCTGCGTGCATTTCCGAGCCGCGAGTGAGTTCCCCCCGCCCAGCTCCCCCCCACCGGAACCCAGCATGACGGCACATGGTATGGAACACCCTGCTCTGTTTGACCAGGTGGGGTCAGCGCGCCCGGCTGTGTTCCCCCCTGGCTCCTGGTGAAAATTAACCCTGTCCTGGCCGAACCCAGGACAGGAGGGGACTCTGTACAAGGGCATTTCACCAGCCTGCTAATGAAGGAATTCAGGAAATTTAAAAATGCTGCATATGCTCCCCTCTCCCTTATTTCTAATTCAGTGGTTATTTTCTCTCTCTTTCTCTCTCTTTTTTCATGTTTGCCAAAAATTCCATATGTCCAGAGAGTGGTCAAGAGTGAATAGATAATGCAAAGCAGACCACAGTATATATCATGATAATTAATATCTGCAAAGCTCAAAACTTTTTAACCGAGTTTGAAACAACCCCCTGAAACTTTACCAATCAAATGCTGCAAATCATTCTTGAGAGTCAGAAAATGAAGTTGATGAGAAATGAAAGCAGACTGGCAATGCTCTCACTGTCTGAGGCAGGGGCCATGCCTAGTTTAGAGAGGGCATTAATAGTGAAAACCCAATCCAGTCTTCACATTTCTTTCAAACACTTAACATGCTATTTTGCGAGGCAATTTAGTACGCGAAAGTATGCTGGGTGGAAATCAGGAGCTTGGTGCTATTTGTGCAAATACAGTACACATTTAAATTATTGTGGGACTGCAGCCAGATCCCTTGGGAGCGAGCACTCAAACCTCATGTTCAACCTCCTGGCAGGGAGTGCTTGTGCCAGAAGCATGATTAATCCCAGCAAAGGAGGGTGTTTATGGGGTGTCACAGTCCTGGCGGAGCTGCCCCTTATGGATGCACACCAGGCAGCTGTGTTTGGACCCACACACTGGATCCATGTGCTCCTCTGTTCCCCTGGGCCTGGGCAGGCTCCAAACGCCCGCTGTGGCCCCGCTCTCAGGCACACTTCCCAGGCACATTTTTGTGCTTGTACCTATTGTTGCCCCCTCTTCAAGCCCTCTTTTTGGGACCACTGATATACCACAGAGATTATAAAGAGTTATTTGTATGCTGGCCACATGCAGCTACTTGTCTTAATGTCAGAAATACAAAGCAGAACAAATGTCTGTACAGAGTTTCCTTCCTCCTGGACCCTGGAGCATTTCCTAGCTTTTGGATGGTGCCGTAGCAGCCCCAGGTCCCCTCTCTTGTACTCTAGTGCTCCAGCTTAGCCTTATCTTCCCAACTTCTAGACTTATTTCTAACTCCTCTGAGAAACTCCCTTCATTTCTCAGAGCTGAAGTCAAAGTATTTCCTGACTTGAAGACCATTCTTTCTCAGCATGCTTCTTCCTAACACTTTGCTATTTTGTCCTTTTACTGGCAATTTGCTTTCACTTTGTTCTGGGACTTTTCATGAACAGGTGTAAAGTAAATCTGTTCTGCTTTAAGCACCATCCGTCTTACTTTCCATAAGGTGGTTCCATTTGAATGGAAGTTCATTTGTATTAAGGGTTCGTATTGATCTCTGTTGCACTTCTTCAGCTTTAATCTAGGAGATACCTCACCCACTCTATATCAGCAAAAGCTTGTTTCAATGATCCGAGGGCTGGAGCACCTCTCCTGTGAGGACAGGCTGAGAGAGCTGGGCTTGTTCAGCCTGGAGAAGAGAAGGCTGCGGGGAGACCCGATTGCAGCCTTTCAGTACTTAAAGGGAGCCTATAGGAAAGATGGAGACAATCTTTTTAGTAGAGACAGCAGTGACAGGATGAGGGGTAATGGTTTTAAACTAAAACAGGGTAGGTTTAGGCTGGATATAAGGAAGAAATTCTTTACAATAAGGGTCGTGAAACACTGGAATGGGTTGCCCAGAGAGGCAGTGGAGGCCACATCCCTGGAAACATTCAAGACCAGGTTGGACAGGGCTCTGAGCAACCTGATCTAGTTAGCAGTGTCCCTGCTCGCTGCAGGGGGGTTGGACGATGACCTGTAGGGGTCCCTTCCAACCCAAAACTTTCTGTGATTCTATATAGCAATTTCATAAATTTTGTCCTTTTCACTTAGAGAAATTTCACAAACTACCAGAGGGAGTCAGGGCATGAATTACTGTCCTAGTCCATGATCTGTGGTCAGTCTTTTCACTCTGCAGGTCTGCAAAACTAAAACTATGAATTCAGTGTTAGAAATCATTATTAGCTCATAGAACAGAAAATGTGCTTCGATAAATTTATTTCTGACTTTGGCTTTTACTTCATACCTCAGGAAGCATACTCTTTATTTTGTAGCTACTCAGGATTTATGAGTTTGGGTTCGTGTTTAAAAAGCTGCAATGGGCTGGGTAGGAAATTTTACCACATTCTGCTCCTGCCTTTCCACTTGCAATTCACTAGAACTGTCCTTCACCAAAACACTGCACCCGGGGTATTCAAAATGCACATCTAATTCCAGGATCTAGAACCTACTTTGGTACCACTCAAACACTAAGATATACTAGGATTTGTGTGTACTTGTAATATAACAGTGAGATATTCTTTATCTGGAGCTCCAGTGAAGCAACAGGTTCTATTGCCGATATCTCTGTTATTGCTGAGGCAACCCTATTTGCTGTGGAAAAAACAGTGGAGTTACAAATCAAACATGTAAGTGGGCAGGAAAAGCATACAAAGGAGATTGTTTAATTTCACTTGTCATGTTGCTACCATTGGAGGAGAACGTAAGAAGTCAAATTATCTCTTCTTACAGAGTTGTTATCTTTTTATCCCAGGCAGGGAGCAATGTCACCTCCCATGCAGAATAAAGTGATGAGACTCATACCGCACCTGGAAACTATACATAGTTTTTGCCTGTGTGGAATCCCTTTTCTTGACCTTGTGGCCTCAAATATGAAAAGCTGCCACACACACTCTCTGGCTACAGATACTGCTGAGATCCTATTTCAAATGGGTAGGGGTTTTGTGGGGTGTGTAATACCTGTGCTGAATTGTTCTTCCCTGTGTGCCTCTCCTTCGCTTTAACTTCCGTCTGAGTCCCATCCAATGTTTCACTCCTCTCCACATATGGATCTCATCAACACATAAGGAAAAATGGTAGGAGAACGCCTGTTCAGGGAAGGGCTTTTCCAGAAAAAAAGAGAGATCTGAATACTTGGCTTGCTCTGATGATGTGGGCAGGAATTCTGTCCAGCATTAGGGAAAATCCTGCTAGATTCTGTGTGTGCTGCCCTATAGTTTTCTGAATTCAAGAGCTCTCTGCTTAGGTTACAGATCTGATGTCTTATGATAGTATATTTGCGACTTAACATACTTGCATCTTGTGTTCTTGCACTGTGATTGCTATTTGTTTTTTCAGTTCTTTTGCTAAGGATATTTTTTTTTGTCAGGTTTGGGATGAAACTCTTGCCAAATCTGCAGAGGCTTGGGCTGCTACATGCATTTGGGACCATGGACCTTCCTACTTACTAAGATTCTTGGGCCAGAACTTGTCTGTAAGAACTGGAAGGTAGGCAGATACCCTACAAAAGAGTATTTTATCAGCCTTCAAACTGCTTTTGAAATCCAGATCTTAGACTGATGCAAGCGTCATCCAGCATTCGAGCAATAATTCATATCCATCCATGTTAATTTGTCTTAAGAGTATTATTGCTTAATACTGTGCTCATAGTGATGCATGCAGAAATGTGTATTTAGGTGACTTGCATCAGAGTGATTATCAGCAGAAAATTCCAAAATACCTAAATCTACAATGGTGTATTTTTCTTTCTGTCTTTTAAACAAATTCAGGTATCGATCTATTCTCCAGCTGGTAAAGCCGTGGTATGATGAGGTGAAGGATTATGCTTTCCCTTATCCTCAGGATTGCAACCCCAGGTGCCCTATGCGATGCTATGGACCCATGTGCACCCATTACACACAGGTTATATAAATTACACCCTTCTATTAAAAATCTACCGTCCAAAGCTGGACTTTTCTGTGATGTATTTATAGCTCTCTCTCTCTCAAATAAATGTGTATATATATATATTTCTTTTCAATTTGGACTTCACCAATAATAAATATTTATTCAGATGGTTTGGGCCACTTCCAATCGTATAGGCTGCGCAATCCACACATGCCACAATATGAACGTCTGGGGATCTGTTTGGCGACGAGCTGTTTACTTGGTATGCAACTATGCCCCAAAGTGAGTTGCTTTTTTTTAATGTTGTTTATTTTTATACTTCATGCATGCTTGGGTCCTCTCATAGGACTGATTAGACCTTTCTCTGCAGCTTGACCTCTATTTGTGCTTGTTCTGTGAGCTGCTCCTTCATTCTAACTTTACATATGAACATAGAGCAAATGCATGACTTTGATATACACGGAAGAAAAGGAAATAGCTTGATGTGTATGGAACAAAACCAAAAACTTATTTTCTGTTATTGTCGTTATTGTTATAATTCTTTTTGTCTTCCTTCTTCGTACTGACTCCACCTTCAGTTCTTTATTTTTTCACTCTGTTGTATATACTTGTGGTGAGCTAGACTTCCTCAGGTAAGAAATTCCACTGTAGGTCAGGCCCGTGATTACTGTGAAGACATGTTGTTCCTCAGAGGATGCCTTTGCTTATGACCATGCTGCATAATGGCATCCGCAGCATAGGTTTCCTATGAAGTCCATCTACCTAAGCTCAGCATCTACAAATCTCATCTTGTCTCCCATGTCAGGGTCCTTCAAAGTATAGGTCATAGGCACCCACAGGTGGCCCTGTATCATGTAGACATCTGTGTTAGGTCAAAATGAAGAAATTAATTAATTTTATCCCAGCGTCTCCTAGATATCATCCCAACCTTACATCTGGGTGTAGAATGAATCAATAAATTGTGGCTCTGGGAGAGCTTCAATTTGGCGTCTGGTTTGGACGAGTGCTTCAAAAGCAGCATGGACAGTGTGAATGGCTGGTTTCTCTGACTGTATAATATTAGACAAAACCATAGTTCTCCATAGTAATCTAAGTGTAATTAAGTGAGCATGTTTTCCATAAACTCTCAGTGGCACAGATCCATTTGTGATATAGAATATGCAACAATATGTCATTATTCTAGCTGTTACATGACTAAAAGAATTTTTAAAGATTTTGCAACTTTAAAAAAAGATAGGATTTAGTAAGAAAACTGACTTGGAAAAAAACCCCACCTTTGGAAATCAAGGAGATTTCTCTGTCCTTTTGTCTTTAATATCTACTAGAAAAGGGTGGTAAGAAATGAGTGTGAGGGGTATCATGCAGCAAATCCTGTATCTGACATTGAGCTCCACAACATGGGCAAGGTGAAATCAAAGTTTATAAAAGAAACCCAAATTCTATTTTTTATATTTGAAAAAACTGTTAAAAATTGCAGTCTTTCTATAATACTTCTCTCACATTCATATATAGGAAAAGAATGATTTTGTACATTAGGCATTATTGAAAACTGATGCACTGTTTGTGTATCAGCTAACAAAGTATTAATGACATTTTGTATTTTCTCAGTCTAAAAATCCCAGTGTTTCTCAAACAGTAAACCGAACCCTGGCATTACAAGCTTCACCTCTGGATAAGATTTTGAGTAGACCTTTGATTCACCTGTGGTGGAATTGGGATTTTCATGTCTACTTCTTGCACAGTCATAGAAATCACAGAATCACAGAATGGTAGGGGTTGGAAGGGACCTCTGTGGGTAATCTAGTCCAACCCTCCTGCCAAAGCAGGGTCACCTACAGCAGGCTGCACAGGACCTTGTCCAGGCGGGTCTTGAGTATCTCCAGAGAAGGAGACTCCACAACGTCCCTGGGCAGCCTGTTCCAGTGCTCCATCACCCTCAGAGGGAAGAAGTTCTTCCCCATGTTCAGACGGAACTTCCTGTGCTTCAGTTTGTGCCCATTGCCCCTTGTCCTGTCGCTGGGCACTACTGAAAAGAGTCTGGCCCCGTCCTCCTGACACCCGCCCTTGAAATGTTTATAAGCATATATTAGGTCCCCTCGCAGCCTTCTCTTCTTCAGGCTGAACAAGCCCAGCTCCCTCAGCCTTTCCTTGTAGGAGAGATGCTCCAGTCCCCTCACCATCCTCTTAGCCCTCCACTGGACTCTCTCCAGTAGCTCCTCATCTTTCTTGAAAGGGGGAGCCCAGAACGGGACAGCGTACTCCAGATGAGGCCTCACCAGGGCAGTGAAGAGGGGAAGGAGAACCTCCCTCGAGCTGCTGGCCACACTCCTCCTAATGCATCCCAGGATGCCATTGGCCTTCTTGGCCAATCACATTGAGTGGTCTTACCTGGCTTAAGTTTATACTCCTGAGAACTAAGTTGAGTTAAGGGCATTGGGCTTAGAGTCCTTGGGCACACATGCAGAAGTGTCTTTACCGGTCAATAAACGCTGTGTCCTTCTGAGTTACTGGCACATCAGAAACTCCTCTAAAGAAGAAGGGAGCAAATATTACGGTCCCAATCCAAATTATTAAGATTGGAATTTGGCAAATATTTAGGATTTAGAACTCCAATAATTTTAATTGATACCATGCTGTAATGCTGAAAAATATCTATGGTTCTGAAATCAGGAAAAAAAAAAGTTAAGGAGGATAATTATAAAGTTAGAAAGACCCTGCACCTGGTTATCTGACGGACTCACACATATCAGCTATGCGTTGCATAGCAAATGAAGCAGAAATCAGCTTTCAGCAAACTCTGGATTTCCATATCTGTTATCAAACTAAATGTATTTCCTGAGCACTCAGTCTGCTTTACCCATTTGGAAGAAAAGTAGGAATGAGCAAATTATTTGAAAGATTCCTACTTTCTTCCAAGGCACAGCCCAGACCAGGGCTTTTGATCCAATGTTATTGGCTGGGAGGTGGGGGATGAGAAAATGTTTCATAAATAATTGCATTACTCACTGCTATACCATGTCACATGCAAACTAGAGGAAAGTTCTCTGCTTGGTGAGACATAACATTTAAATAAAGATCTAATTTTAACTTTCTTTCTGCCTACATCACAAGTGTTACATGAATCTCTAAACGCCTGGCATTTCTATAAGCACCTAAATGTCTGCATGCATTTTTCGTATGTTCCTAGATCTTTCAGAGTTACCTCTTTTCACATGATCACTCTCCAGACTTTTACGCCTTTCCTATCCTAGAGCTATTACAGAGCTCTCTGTTCAGCAGATGGGAGCCCTCTTCTCCTCCTACTAACACCTATGAGAGCCCTACAAATGCCCAAATATGGGTTTTTTTTTAATACATTACTGGTGCCAATAGTTTTCATCTTCCCTTTTCTCTAACCACGAATTCAGCCTCAGAGCTTCACACCCAGGGCAGTGCAACTTAAAATAAGTCTTCCCTTAGGTCATTTTTCCACCTTCCAAACCCAAGCTTTTAAGATAACTGTCAGACAAAACAGTGTTCAAAGAAAACCTTGCAGTAATGCTTATGTTGCTGATTTCTCCTAAATGTAGCCCTCTGGTGAATAATACTCTGTCCCAGGCTCAGAGGATCAAAAATCACTTGGCTGTAGCAAAAGCAAGAGCACTGGGACTTCCCCACAGACAGTAAAGGTTATGAAATGGACCACTGGCCTGTGGTGATGTCGTCATTCTCCTGCTGGTTTTGGGGAGCTGGTAGATCAATGTTTGTCAGTAACCTGTACATTAATGTATATTTTCAGTAACAAGACATTTATAGGATATCACTGAAGACATTAACTTTAATCATACAAAACAAGCATGATTTAATAATTTTTTTTCTTTCTCTCTGAAATTACTAAGCATTCTTTTTCTTTTTTTATTTTCAGAGGGAACTGGATTGGAGAAGCACCATATAAAGTAGGAGTCCCATGTTCTGCTTGTCCTCCAAGCTATGGAGGTTCTTGTACCGACAATCTTTGTTTCCCAGGAGTAACATCAAACTACTTATACTGGTTTAAATAAGTTAAGGTTTACATTATTTTTAGAAAAAAAATGGATGAGTAACGAGAAGCCTGTATATTAAATTTTGCACATATTATATATAGAGAGATACTGTAATAATACTCTGATGTTTTCTTTTTGTATGCTTTTGTATAATTAGCTTTCAAGGTATGGTATAATTTGATTTTAAAACTTTGGGATTTAAGACTCACATTAACCCTTTTGGGTTAACCCTTTTGGGTTAACATTTTGTTAATGGAGGGCAAACTAATTTTCACCTTAGCAAATGTAACTTCCTGAAGGTTAGGCTCTGTTAAAAATTAAAAGATAAAATGTGACTTCCTTTTAAAAATAATAGCTCCAGAAAGAGAAGGGTCATTGTTTAATACCGTGCTTTAAAAATGAAGTGTGACATGCAAAGCAACAAATTGTCCTCACACTCCCAGTGGTTCCTCCCATTTACACTTGTGCTTACACCTGCAATGCCAATGGGACTGAGCAGAGGAAAACATATGTGCAAGAGAAACTGCAGGATTTTACCTACCTCATGCACAACATCAATCCATTTATGGCGTTCCAAGAGTTCAGCACACAGCTGCTGCTATTATCAACGATGCCTGTGTGCAGAGAGGAAAATTAGAGAGAATGAGGAACCGCACTGGCCAAGATGCAGCGGCTGTTAACTCGCATGCCTAATGTCTTACCTAGATAGAAAGCTACATCACTTTAAAGATACTGGTATAATAACACAGCCTAACTCTACCTTCCTGTGTTTCTGAACACAGTCATAGTGGTATAATGGTGCTCTGCAGCAGTATATTTATTCTTGTACAGGAAGGTGAAGAAATATATCGGTACAAAGTAACATATATCAATGCATGACATCCGTACCATCTTTTACACTAGAAGTTTGCCAGTATATGTGCTATCCCCCTGACAGAAACTCAGCCAGCTGAAACTTTCAAGGAGAGATCAGACATAAAAGTAGATGAGAGAATTTCCAAATAAAAGACATCAGGCAACTTTAAAACTTCATACAGATTTGTGACAAAAATTCCAAATTTCTAAAGCAATTGGCAGTGTCCTTTAAAACATATTCTGTTATTTCCTGAAAAATATCTGTATGAATTAATAAAAACTGAATCTGTTTATTCATACCTCTCCTGCCAAAAACTGAATACCTTATGGGTGCTTACTAGAATGTTTATAAAGAGGACCTACACTTTAAGCTAGAATATCATACAGGTAGTTTTCTTGAAAAACAGATTATGAAAAGGAGGAAATCAAATGTCTGCCACAACTACTATGTCATTGAAATAGCCTTGAGTTTTGGCTTTATATTACAGGTCAGAATGTACTCCACTTCAAAAACATATGTTTAGTCTGCTTGCATTGCTACATTTAGACCTCTGAAATTTATGAACTTTGAAAAACAATACTGGGTAGAGCAAGCAGAGGATAATTTAAGTAGTGCTACATATGTATGTGTCTTTAAGTCACTCATTCAGTCCATCTGAGGGTGTTTGAGGCAGTCTGTCACCAGAGTATGAAGTATCATATGCAAACAAAGATCAGAGTTTGAATTCTTCACGTTAGTTATTTTATTTTCTCCAGCAACATAGCGGAGGGGTCGGGGGGGGGGGGGGGGTGTGATGGTCTCCACAGCATATGAGACTTAACAGCTCCCCTCCATCTGTCCGTAATCTGATCCCTCTGAGAATGTCAGAATGTCAACAACTGATCTGTGGCCATTCAGACATTTCTGTTTAATGACATTTCTGTTTCTGACAGGACAACAGCTACACAAGTATATAGTCTTAAAATGTGTCCATATTTTGAAAGAACAACACTTGTAATATTCTACTGAATTTTATCTGAACAGTTACAATATAAATAGTTTTCCTTTTGGTTTCAAAGGGTCTTGGACTGCTCCATCAGTCAAGCAATTTGGCTGAGTAAAATCCAGTCCTGTTTTGGGAGTGAAACACAACTTCTTTGCACCATCTGTGTATACATTGACAGAATTCAGTGAGACAAAACTAAAAGGTACACTTATTCCTGCATAAGAAATCTTCTCTAGAGATAAAGACAGCACAGTTATAACAGTGCATCTAGCCATTTTCAATATTTTTATTTTTTACTTTTAATACAAGATGAGAAGCAGAGCACAACCAAAAGTTCAGGTTAAGCCATGGAGCCTACAACAGCAGGTCTGACAATAAATGACTATGCACTTTGGAACTTGCAACTTGTGTGTTGTATGATACACTTTCCAAACAGAACTAGACATTGTAAATTAATTTATAATTCTGTAATTCAGCTGAAATTATTATAACGGGTATATATGTTATCATATCTGTTACTTTTCAAGTTGCTACAAATACCTTGATTTTGTGGAATATTTTGTTTTCTGTGGATATAGAAAACTTTGCTTTTAACAAACAGGTATGCAGGTTGTTTCACAACATCCCATAATGGTGCTAGGGAATAAGCATTGTAATCACACTGTAACTAACAGCAGCAAAAAGCGATCAAGGTATAAGCTATTTCATATGAGCAGCTCCTGATAAAACCAGCCACAAGCACTCAAGCATTTGCTGAATATTTTTGATTGAACAGAGGGGGTTACAGCTCGTCAGATATTTGATTATCACATGAAATTTGCCCTTCCACTTTATTTAGTAAGTTTACTGGAGGCCTTTTTATATTACCTGTTTGAATCGCCCCAATTTCTATAACCTTTTTTTCTCTTGGGTTGGGTAATGACAATGCCAGTAAAGCTCTACTTTGCAGTGTCAATGCTGCCTGATTGATTACCTGACACCAAGTGCTGCTAGAACAAAAGTACTGAAATGTGCGGAAGACTTCAGATGTCTTTGGCAGTATATCTGCTCTGATACGTGCTGAGGAAAATACTTGATGAGTTCAAGGTTATGCTGAGGCAAACTACCCCCAACTGCTGTTCTGCTAGCCTTGAAGATTTGTGCTAATTCCTTCCAAGCAGTCACGCGCCTTTGAAGACAGAGAAATTAGCTCAGACTTTTATTCTGTTCTAAATATAAAATTATGAAAGCATACACACACTAAAATAAAGCTCAGAATAGTTTTGGTCAAAATACTGTGAGAGGCATAAGAGTAAAAATGAAGTAATTGAAATCATTAATTATTGAGTGCAGCTGTTTATAATATCTGCTTGTGATTTTTTGCCTCATTTAAACATCTAAGAAGATGGGTAGCAATTGATACCTTTTGGTGCTAACCTATATGTACTGGTGCTGAAGTTATACACTAGTTTTGTGGAAGATGAGGTTTACTTCCAATATTACCATATACACTCCAGTGTTTGTGAGATCTTTTTCAGCTAAGCATATCATTTACTACCACTAGGCCAAATTTGCTTTCAAAGTTCTTTTTTATGGTTGTTTCAGTCTCTAATGAGAGTTTTATGTGCATCAGAGAGGAAAATGTATTCCTATTCAAAACCAAAACAAACAGCACCCTCCCCTCATGATAACAGTGCAGTGCTGGTGGAACAAACTATGGGGGGAGTAAGATCTCTGACAGTCATGACTTCAGATTGATGCTGAGCAGGTTTTAAGTGATCCCAAATCCTCTTTCTGGGGTAATAAATGACTTCAGAAAATCTAGGCCTGACCTTGCACCCTTGTCCTTGGGAAGCTGTGTGTTCCTCTTCTGTGACATCAGTTTGTTCCCCTCTGAATTTGAGATGAGTTGGATCCGACTTCAGCGAAAACCATGGGAGGTTTGACATATCTTTTGCAGGAGTGAGAAAGTCGGATTCCACGAGAGCTTTATGGACAGCAAAATTAGATTTTATGTGCTGTCACCTACCAACACGGGGAAATACCATGGGACTCTGAAAGAGGAAACCTCCCAGAGCAAATATGTTCTACACCACAACCGGAATCTAACAGAAAGAAATACAACTGCCTCTATATGCATATCTATGTCTGTAGATAGGTAGATAGATGTCTGTTTATATATGATCTTCAAGGATCAGGTAGCAAGCATGGATGCCCTCTTGTGGTTGAGAATGCCAGTATATTGGTTTGATTTCATAGGAATCCAGAAGAGTTTCGGATTTTTTAAAAACAAACACACGCAAATTTAGTTTGTTTCCTTTAAAATTTTTGGCCTTGATGTTAGAGAGGCATGACTCTGCCTGTCTGTTTTCTTTTAGAAATGAGGTGCACTGCATAACTCCTCCATTTCTTAGTTTTGCTTGATTTGTAAGTACAGAACTCAGTCACAGTTGTATTGGCTGTTGGTTACCTGTCTTACAAAGTTTAATGAGTATGACGTAAAACAGAGGTATTCAGATGTTAGAAGAATTTATAGAAGTGTTAAATCAGATATAGTTCTTAAAAAGCAGAGAGTGGGAAGCCTTATTACTCAGATACTAAATTCTAATAATGCCTAGTAAAATAAGAGTTTAAAGGCCCAAATTACTGTTGAAATTTGCCCATTATTGCTAAGTTTTCAAGACAAAACTGTTGATTTGCTCTTCTAGAATGAAATGGTCTCATAGAAGCCAAGCACACAGTGTTTTTATGGTGCTTTTTAAAATTGTGAAACCAGAAAATTCATATGCTTTGGTTGTCAGATCACAATTGGTCTGACAGTCTCAAAGTGCACAAACCTGTCCATTTGGATTCATAAGGAGAACATTAAAATTTTGTCAATAGTAACCTGAAATAACCACAGACTTCACAAACTGCTTTCTTTCAATAGAAAATAAATTGAAAATCAGAAAAAAATAGCAATGACTCATCTAGTTAATTCAACAGATGGGCAACAGCCCATCTGAGTGATTCAAGAAAAGAAAAAAAATCATTACTATTGGTAATTTCAAGACTTTCTTGCTGCTTAACCTTTATTTACTGAGTTTCCCTCAGGATATAGTTATTTTCTGTTAGCGAAGTATTTTTTGCTCATATTACAATGCAATGCACTTTTAAATTCACACAAGTCAGTGGAACAGACATAAACTTTTGATGGTTATCCCCACCCTGCTAAGCTACCCTGAGCATGAAGTGTAAGAAAGCCAGACTGAAATGGTTGCAATTCAGTATGATTGCCTTGTCTTCTGCCAAAAGACTTCAGAGTGGAAAAAGATTTTGACACCTTATCGTTTGGCAATCAGGCTGTAAATTCTTTAAAAATCCTTTGTGCTGACAATCCATATAAATTATCCTTGGAGGTTTTTTGGCCAACAGGAGAAGAGAGGGAATATCCCTCAGGTTATATGTTTAGCTCACAACAGTAATCGTTATTCAAATCACTGGGCTATTCATCATGCCGCAAACTCACTACAGCTTCAATAGATCATCATGTAAGTCCAGAAGTATCTTAGATGCAATATTGAAGTTAATAAACTTGTTCCTTAAGAGTGAATGGCAATATTGGAATCTAATAGCTCTGAGGAGTTAAACGTCTTCGTTTCATGTAGGTGCTCTTACGTAATTGAAATGGTGCTTAAAGGCAGGGGGTTCATTTAAGAAGCAAACTACCTACAGTTGCTTTTTTCCATATGCAAGAAGTAAAGATTTTTCTGTGGATTGAAGATGCTGAGGATTGGAAAATTATTATATTTCTATGCTTTCTATCTGAACCCAAGCCAAAAAAAATGTTCAGTGTTTATAAAGTGGTATGTCCTTTCCCCTCTCTCCTTATATATTTTTATCATTTTTTGTTTATATTTTTTCATAATTTTGTGAGTGGGATTGTATCTGGTTTTTCAGAGAAGAAAGCTTGTTATGTAAAATGTCTTGCAGTGAACTTATCAATATAACATTTCTTTTGTATTGTCATATGATGCTTATATGTGTTACACCTGAGGTATAAATTTGTATCACTGTTTGAACTTCTAATGCTATGAAACTATAAAGAAATGTACATCATTTTGACCTATTTTGTAACATCTATGCATTTAAATAAATACATAAAATTATCAGTATTTACAGTTGATGTTCTTTTAAGGCATCTTTTGTTGTTTCTTTTGTCGATTTGTTCCCTGAAGAAGAGAAATTTTCAAGGAGATAGCAAAGGACGTCTCTAAACTGAATGTAAGTTCAGTTTGAATATATTTATGTAAGTGCATATGCTTTACGCTGGAGCTCCATCGTGTACTTGAAATCTGTCTTTATGTATCCACGTATAGGAGCCTATCTTTTAATACTGAGAACCTGAACCCTTCATCAGAATTAGTGGTCAGGGGATGTTTTCTTTTGTGCCTCTGGCTAAGAAGAAAAATCTTAACTGTGACCAAAGGAGATATCCACGGAAAATCGGGGAGGTACCATTGCCAATTTGGCCAAGTTGTCTTCCATGGACGAAACCATGCTGCAGTCAGAAAAAGAGTATTTCTTCAGTACCTGAGTAATTCTTCTTCCTCCCAAGGTGGTACCAAAGCTGTAAAGCTACATTTGAAAACAAAAAGCCATAAACTTATATTTAAGAAAAAAGGAAGCTGTATCATGAGGAGAAGGGAGAACAGAGAGAGGAAGAGCAGGCATTTTTAAAATGTTAAGAGCTGTCATCACAAAAGTGATTCAAACTCAGTGTGAAACTCTGGTTCTCTTTTCTTCACTCTCAGCCTGGAGAAGAGAAGGCTGCGGGGAGACCTGATTGCACCCTTTCAGTACTTAAAGGGAGCCTATAGGAAAGATGGGGACAATCTTTTTAGTAGAGACAACAGTGACAGGGCGAGGGGTAATGGTTTTAAACTAAAACAGGGTAGGTTTAGGCTAGATATAAGGAAGAAATTCTTTACAATGAGGGTTGTGAAACACTGGAATGGGCAGAGAGGCAGTGGAGGCCCCATCCCTGGAAACATTCAAGACCAGGTTGGACAGGGCTCTGAGCAACCTGATCTAGTTAGCGGTGTCCCTGCTTGCTGCGGGGAGGTTGGACTAGATGACCTGTAGGGGTCCCTTCCAACCCAAAACTTTCTATGATTCTATGATTCTATGATTCACAAGCTGGACACAACAAACCCCACTTTTCTTATAATTCAGCATGTGTTTCGGTTTCGGCTGCCGCTGGCAACAAAAGCGCCACGCGGCCGCCCCTCCCCCCGCCGGCGTGCGGAGGAGAATGAAAAGAAAGAGGCAGAAACTGGTGGGTCGGGATAAGGGCAGTTTAACAGAACAGCAAACAGAGGGAAAACAGGAACAACAACGATACAAATAAGGAGAAAACACAACCACGAACCGTACAACTCAGACAGCCGCTCTCCCGAAAACAGGACCGGCGCTGCGCCCCCCCCAAGCCGCGAGTGCGTTCCCGCCGTGCCGCCCCCCCCCACCAGAACCCAGCGTGACGTCACATGGTATGGAATACCGGGCTCCGTTTGGCCAGGTGGGGTCAGCCCCCACCCCCCGGCTGTGCCCCTTCCTGGAGTCCAGTGAAAATTAACCCTGTCCTGGCCAAACCCAGGACATTATCCACCCCTTATTCCATACCATCTACGTCATGCCCAGGTCCCCCATTGTCCAGTTGATCACCACCACTGCTCCTGTCTCCAGATATCATTCCCTTAGTCTATGGATCATCACTCTAAAGTGTCCGTTGAGTTCATTTAATCCATGACTTCAGGCTCCATCTGTCGTTATGGTCTTCTGTGGCAGGGGAGGTGATGTGTGGTGGTGGGCGGTCACTTGCTGCATCCGGAGCTCACGGCTGATGTATCTGGTGCGGCCCGTGCCCACAGTCTGCAGGAGATGTTGATCTTGATGAAGTTGCTGGATGCCAGTTGTTGAAAACCAGGTCCAGTCCCATCGTCGCTGTGCTCTGTTAGGTTTTCATCGAAAAAAGTCCATCCTTCTTTAATCTGGAGAATTCTTACTATGCTACTACTGGTACAAAATATAACAATTATAACAGTGATAACAGACAGTGACAGGGTTATTTAACAACTAACTTTATACAATTTATTTATGGACTATTCTCGCCCAAAATTAAATCCCCATGAGGTACACATCGGACTTCCCCATCCTTCCGCAATACCCACCAGGTACACCCAGGTCCTTGAGCAAAGGCAATCCCGCGGATGGGCTTGCCTTTGCCCGAGGCAGGACTAACCCAAACCGTCTTCCCTAACATGTTCCGCATGTGCACTACAGGGACTTTATCCCCTTCTACTGGGCGCTGAGGTTTTGACTGGGCAGGACCAGCCCGGTTGGTGGACCCTCTGGTGTTAACCAACCAGGTGGCCTTTGCTAAATGGGTATCCCAATTTTTGAAAGTCCCACCCCCCATTGCCCTCAAAGTGGTTTTTAGCAGCCCATTGTAACGTTCGATCTTTCCAGAGGCTGGTGCATGGTAGGGGATGTGATACACCCACTCAATACCGTGTTCTTTGGCCCAGGTGTCTATGAGGCTGTTGCGAAAGTGAGTCCCATTGTCTGACTCGATTCTTTCGGGTGTGCCATGTCGCCACAGGACTTGTTTTTCCAGGCCCAGGATGGTATTCCGGGCAGTGGCATGGGGCACAGGGTAGGTTTCCAGCCATCCGGTGGTGGCCTCCACTATTGTGAGCACATAGCGCTTGCCTTGGCGGGTTTGTGGCAGTGTGATATAGTCAATCTGCCAAGCCTCCCCATATTTATATTTTAGCCATCGTCCTCCATACCACTGAGGCTTTACCCGCTTGGCTTGCTTGATTGCAGCGCATGTCTCACATTCATGGATAACCTGTGCAATAGTGTCCATGGTCAAGTCCACCCCTCGGTCACGAGCCCATCTGTATGTCGCGTCTCTTCCTTGGTGGCCCGAGGTGTCATGGGCCCACCGAGCTATAAACAGTTCACCCTTATGTTGCCAGTCCAGATCCACCTGAGCCACTTCAATCTTAGCAGCCTGATCTACCTGGTGGTTGTTTTGATGTTCTTCAGTGGCCCGACTCTTAGGGACGTGGGCGTCCACGTGACGGACTTTTACAGCCAACTGCTCCAGCCGGGCAGCAATATCTTGCCACAATGGGGCAGCCCACATAGGTTTGCCTCTGCGCTGCCAGTTGTTCTTCTTCCATTGCTGCAGCCACCCCCACAAGGCATTGGCCACCATCCAAGAGTCGGTGTAAAGATAGAGCACTGGCCACTTCTCTCGACTGGCAATGTCTAAAGCCAGCTGGATGGCTTTCACCTCTGCAAACTGGCTGGACTCACCTTCTCCCTCGGCAGTTTCTGCGACTTGTCGTGTAGGGCTCCATACAGCAGCCTTCCACCTCCGCTGCTTCCCCACAATGCGACAGGACCCATCCGTGAACAGGGCATACTGTTTCTTATCTTCTGGCAGCTGGTTATACAGTGGGGCCTCTTCAGCACGTGTCACCTCCTCCTCTGGCGATGCTCCAAAATCTTTGCCTTCTGGCCAGTCCATGATGACCTCCAGAATTCCTGGGCGACTGGGGTTTCCCATTCGGGCGCGCTGGGTGGTCAGAGCGACCCACTTACTCCACGTAGCATCGGTGGCATGATGCGTAGAGGGGACCCTCTCTTTGAACATCCAGCCCAGGACCGGCAATCGTGGAGCCAGGAGAAGCTGTGCTTCAGTGCCGACCACTTCTGAAGCAGCTCGAACGCCTTCATATGCTGCCAGAATCTCTTTTTCAGTGGGAGTATAGCGGGCCTCGGATCCTTTGTATCCCCTGCTCCAGAACCCCAGGGGTCGACCTCGAGTCTCCCCTGGTGCTTTCTGCCAGAGACTCCAGGTTGGGCCATTCTCCCCGGCTGCGGTGTAGAGCACGTTTTTAACATCTTGTCCTGACCGGACTGGACCAAGGGCTACGGCATGAACTATCTCCTGTTTAATTTGTTCAAATGCCTGTCGTTGCTCAGGGCCCCATTCAAAATCATTCTTCTTCCGGGTCACGTGGTACAGAGGACTCACAATTTGGCTGTAATTTGGGATGTGCATCCTCCAAAAACCCACAACACCCAGGAAGGCCTGTGCTTCCTTTTTGCTGGTTGGTGGAGACATAGCTTCTATTTTGTTGATGACATCCATTGGGATTTGACGGCGCCCATCCTGCCATTTTATTCCCAAAAACTGGATCTCTTGCGCAGGTCCCTTGACTTTACTTCGCTTAATGGCGAAACCGGCTTTCAGAAGGATCTGAACTATTTTCTCCCCTTTCTCAAAAACTTCCTCCGCTGTGTCGCCCCATATAATGATGTCATTGATGTACTGCAGATGTTCTGGGGCTTCACCCTTTTCCAGTGCAGTCTGGATTAGTCCATGGCAAATGGTGGGACTGTGTTTCCACCCCTGGGGCAGTCGATTCCAGGTGTACTGGATGCCCCTCCAGGTGAAAGCAAACTGTGGCCTGCACTCTGCTGCCAAAGGGATGGAGAAGAATGCATTAGCGATGTCAATTGTAGCATACCACTTGGCCGCCTTTGACTCCAGCTGATATTGAAGTTCTAGCATGTCTGGCACGGCAGCACTCAGCGGTGGTGTGACTTCACTCAGGCCACGGTAGTCTATTGTCAGTTTCCACTCTCCAGTAGACTTTCTCACTGGCCATATGGGACTATTAAAGGGTGAGTGAGTTTTACTGATCACTCCTTGACTCTCCAGCTGGCGGATCAGCTGATGAATGGGGAGAAGGGAGTCTTGGTTGGTACAATACTGTCGCCGGTGCACCGTTGTGGTCGCGATTGGCACCTGTTGTTCTTCAACCCTCAGCAACCCCACAACGGAAGGATCCTCCGAGAGACCAGGCAAAATGCACAGATGTTTAATTTCTTCCGTCTCCACAGCAGCTATGCCAAAAGCCCACCTATACCCCTTTGTGTCCTTGAAATAGCCTCTCCTAAGATAGTCTATCCCAAGGATGCACGGAGCCTCGGGGCCAGTTACAATGGGGTGCTTCTGCCAGTCCTGCCCAGTGACGCTCACTTCAGCCTCCAGTAGACTCAGCTCTTGGGACCCCCCTGTCACTCCCAAAATGCAAATGGGCTCTGACCCTTTGAACTCTGATGGCATTAAAGTACACTGTGCACCAGTGTCCACTAGAGCTTTATACTCTTGTGGATCTGACGTGCCAGGCCACAGAATCCACACCGTCCAATATATACGGTTGTCCCTTTCCTCCACCTGGCTGGAGGCAGGGCCCCTCTAATCCTCGTCAGAGAAATTGCTGCTCACCTGCTGTAAAAATGACTTGGAGGTCCCCTCCAGAGGATCGGAATCAAGGTCAAACTGTCTACCTGGTCTGGAGAGCTGGCTTTTGGAAACTGGAGCAGCATTTTTCCTAACAGAGTCTGCTTTTGTGATTGTTTTACCTCGCAACTCACGTACTCGTGCCTCTAGACTTGAGGTGGGTTTTCCATCCCACTTCCTCATGTCCTCTCCGTGGTCACGCAGGTAAAACCACAGGGTGCCCCGTGGTGTGTAGCCTCTGTATTCCCTCTCCTGAGCAGGGAAATGCTTGTCCCTAATAGCTGAGACACTGGCCCGTACAGGTGGGGAGTAGGACCTACTCTCTTTCATTTGTCGGACCTCCCGGGCCAGTTTCTCCACAGCTGAGACAAGGGAGGAAGAGAGACTTTCCTCATATTGGCGGAGTCTGACAGCCACCTCGTCCACTGTTGGTGCGTCTTTACCTTTCCAGTTTACAACTGCCAGTGAGTTGGCATGCGAGGAGGGTGCGCTCCGCACAAACTTCCTCCACATGGATTGTGAGCACTGGAGTTCATCTGGGTCTGTGGGTACCTGCTCATCATCTGTGTCACAGTAAACGAGCTCCCGCACAGCTAATTCCCTCAAGTACTGAATACCCCTTTCCATATTGGTCCACTTGCCAGGATAGCATACAAAATCGTCACTGAAGGGGTACCTCTCCCTCACGCCTGACAGAAGTCTCCTCCAGAGGCTGAGGATTTGTTCCTTTTTCCCAATGGCCTTGTCAATGCCCCCATCCCTGGCCAGGGATCCCAGCCGCTTGGCTTCCTTGCCCTCTAATTCCAAGCTGCTGGCCCCATTATCCCAGCACCGCAGCAGCCAGGTGGCAATGTGCTCGCCTGGGTGGCAGCTGAAATCTTTCCGCATGTCCCGCAGCTCCCCCAGGGACAGGGACCGGGTGATGATCTCTGTCTCTATCTCCCGCGATGACCCTGGCTCATCGTCATCCCTCCCGGAGCGATCCGCTCTCTTTGCGTCTTTCTTTAGTTTTACGGGGGCGACTGCTACTGGCACAGGTTGGTCATTGGGCTCAGCCGCGCTGCCTGCAGCTGGAGCTGGGGCTGGAGCAGCTGCTGTGCCCGCCGGGGAAACCGAGGCAGACCCTGCAGCTATGGCTGCAGCAGCCGTGGTGCCGGTCAGGGGGTCTGGGACTGCCTGCTGGGCTGGAGGGGCTGCAGGGCCGGCTGGGGGGGCAGCGCCAGTTGCAGCGCCTGCCGCTTCGCTTCCCCCCCTTTCCCCTTTAAGGCACTGAACAGTGTTGAACATGGCTCGGTAGGCATGGGCCAGACCCCAGCACATTGTGGTGATCTGTGTCTCTCTGGAGTTCCCAGGGTGGCAGCACACTTTTTTCAGATATTTTACCAGATTGTCCGGATTCTGTATTTGTTCAGGGGTGAGTTTAAAACACACCGGTGGTGCCCACTGCTCTAGACATCTGCCCATGCTGTCCCACACACCCAGCCACTCACAGCTATCCAGCCCCGGGGCAGGTCTCTGCAGGATGTTCTTAACGACTTGCTTAACCCTAAACAAAACCCAGAACCCGTTCAGCAGGCAGAACAAAAGGAGAGTGCTGCCCTGAGCATCCCACGGGTACTCGAAATTCTCAAAAGCAGTTAGGACCAGCCTGAGGAAGAGAGGGGGGGCGAAAGAGTGGGGGAAGGTATCCCCTTCGGTTTTCCCCACAGACTGGGTTTGATTATTAACAAAATCTAAGACATAGGATCCGAGGTACGGAAATGACCGCAGTGCCGCATGCAAATACAAGACTAATTTAATGCACAGTGATGTTATCATATCATAAGTCGATATCGTACAGTAGAGGAAAATCATCATCCTGATCTTTTTCCCAGCCATGATGAACAGCATGGCAATGAACACATAGTGCAAGTACGGATTTACATGGCAGAGCCACTTGATCAAAGTCAGAAACATTTTTTTTCTTTTTTACCGGCGACTACTTAACACAGAAAAATGCGTATAACAAAATTTAAGCAAATCTAAGAAAACAGTTTTAACACCCGCTGCTCAGCCCTGCCGTTATCCCTGCCCCACGTCTGGGCGCCAATTAATGTTTCGGTTTCGGCTGCCGCTGGCAACAAAAGCGCCACGCGGCCGCCCCTCCCCCCGCCGGCGTGCGGAGGAGAATGAAAAGAAAGAGGCAGAAACTGGTGGGTCGGGATAAGGGCAGTTTAACAGAACAGCAAACAGAGGGAAAACAGGAACAACAACGATACAAATAAGGAGAAAACACAACAACGAACCGTACAACTCAGACAGCCGCTCTCCCGAAAACAGGACCGGCGCTGCGCCCCCCCCAAGCCACGAGTGCGTTCCCGCCGTGCCGCCCCCCCTCACCGGAACCCAGCGTGACGTCACATGGTATGGAATACCGGGCTCCGTTTGGCCAGGTGGGGTCAGCCCCCACCCCCCGGCTGTGCCCCTTCCTGGAGTCCAGTGAAAATTAACCCTGTCCTGGCCAAACCCAGGACAGCATGACACAATGTTTTTTATACATCACTAATTTAGAGATTCAGCTGGGAGGATGCAATCTCACAGAAAATGGGAAGGAGTAGAAGGAAGAGCAGTTTCTTTCAGAACACCACAATGCATTTTCTTCAGTATGCTTTTTTTTATTTAATGACACGGTATGCTTTTCATCACACCTGTTTGTGATGATGGAAGTTCACTGAAATTTGGAATTAATATGTGTAATTATGAATAAATACAGCCCAAGCTGTTGGCACTCTCTGGGCAATTGTAACAGAATTATGTCAAATGTCAGTAGCTGGCCAACAATATTCAGTGTCGTTGTTCGTCTCGCCCCGATATGAGCCCAGTACTGTTTGGACTACAACAAAAAGTACAGTGGTTTTGCCTAATTTCTTACTTCTCGAAAGACTTGATTTGGTTTCTTTTTCTTTCTTCCCATCTCAGTTCTCTCCCACCTTTCTCTTGACCTGTGAATTGGTCTGCAGTTTTTGGAAAGACAACGCTAAAGCACATCAATCCAGTATATTTTTTTGCATTTTCTCTCTGTTGCCAGTGTATCTCGATCTGAGACTGAGACAGAACAGACCACTGAAGATTCCCACTGGTGCTCTGTCTGTCTCCCAGTTTTCTAACCATGATGTCCATCAGGCCTGCACACTTTGATTTCTCACCTATAGAAACCAGGACATGGGGGAGCTGATGTGTATGTAACTCTCACCCCCATATTGAGAGTGGATGTAGTTGGGGTGTGTGATCTCAGGTGCAGGAACCTGAAATCAGTCGCAGAGTCCACAGTTCAGACATAGCATGAGATGCTCTAAACTGAGGCTTAAACAGGAGGAGCTGTTGTCAGGAGGCAGCAAGACCACCTGTTATAGTAGTGCCATGGTTTGGATTTCCTTTATGTTATTGCACAGTGGTTATTTTCAGTCTGAGAACCTCTCATGTAAACTAGGAGATTCAGTTTTCCTTTATTCTTTTGAGAAAATATCTACCATGCCATCAGGGTATATGTCTACACGGTGACAATTCCATATATCCAGATATAAGCAGTGTGGCGTCCCAGCCATTTACAATCTCAGAGAGAGGCAGACAGCTTCCTTCTCGTGAAATCACACAGTACCTGAGAGCTCAGTTATACTGAGTTTTTGGGTTTGTCTTCATCTCTAATCCTCCAAGTCCCCAATGACTTTGACATCAGAGACACTAGTATGATATTATTTGACTTTTTTTTTTTTCTTTTTGTTTTTTTTCACTTTAGTAACACAATAACCTGAAAATTACTCAGTCATCCAGGCAAATTTTTCCCGTGACTTTAACATAGCCCCTTATGTTTGACTGGGGGACTATCTTAGTAGTTGCATTCCTTAAGCATGTGACAGGCCTTTCCAGCAACATCATGAAAATATGTAACGGAAAATAACAAAGAGTTCTCCTGAACAGGTAATAGAGATTGAGAATATATTTTCTCAACTTGGCAGTGCTTATAATTTTTTTTATCTTTCTGTGGGATTTCATCCTGAGCTCTAGCTCCATCATTATGAATTCCCTTTTCATCTGAGGCAAGACTGGTTTATTTGAATTTGTCTGTGAAATCTAGCACTGGACTTGCTCCACCTCATTTTTTTGTCAAAAAAAGTTTGAAAGTATGTCTGTAAGCCCCAAACCCTCTGAAGTCTTGCTCAATTTGCAGTCCATACTGCTGCATTTACAGACTTAGAGTGCAGTTTCCCAGTCTTCTGTAGACATTAGCAACAGTGAGGTGATGGTAGTTTCAACCAACAAGGAACTTGCATGATGATGGGAGATTTTTCTACCCAGATCACATCCAAAGTCTCCTCTGTGACTGGATGCATTGAAATGAACTTTTATTAGCAGCCATGACAGATAAGTCTGCACTTGACCATACAGTTGTAGTAGAATGTAGAACAGAGAACAGAGAGGGATGTGCTAATATCCATGTAGGAAGTGAATCAATAATTTGCGTTATTTGAGTACTGTTTTGTCTTCTCTAAACTTATAACATACTTATGTTCATTTAGGCACTGTAGGACCCTTGTCTTGCTGCTTTATGCTGAATTTAATTTCGGCACTCTTTTTTCTGCATCATTCTTCAAAGAGTCTTTGTATTTCCTCCTTATTTGCTGGATCAGATGAGCTGACGAATTCCTCATACTTACTGTGATCTACCTGCAGATCTTGCCATATAAACTTCACCCTATGTTTGCTATTTTTATTACACAGAATTGGTGTTTTTACTTTTTAGCTTTTCTCAAAATCACAGCTCTTCCCATAGCTGCATGAGCTTCTGCTCATCCTCTTCTTCACTTCTCTCCAGCAGAAAGTGTACCTTCTGTTTGGTATGCTGTATGCCACCAACATTTTCTATTTTCCAGTGAAAAACATACGTGCAAAACATAACTGTGATGGCAGTCTGCAAAAAAGCAGTGTCTCCCTATGGGGGCGTTGAACGTGCACAGACATGTAGTCTTTTTTCCTATGGACAAAGCCAGAATCCTGCTGATATATCAGTCATGGAAAAATATTTGGCATTAGCCATCACCTGAAGGATTTTTCCCTTCACAGGTAGTGGAAAACATTCTTCTTTTACATATCTGTCTGATTATTTTGGGTATGTCGCTAAGCAAAAATAAGAATAAATAAATAAAGTAAGTAAAATACTGAGCATATTTATTTTACCCATTCTTCTAACTCCAGTGTAGTCACACAGAACTGTATACCAAAATGTAATGCTTGGGAATAATATAGCTGAGTGAACTGGGGGCAAGGGATGCTCCAACAGTGGCTCAAAACAGAAGATGTGTTTGGCAGTCCCAGAATACTTTTATTTCCTTGCTGAACAAAGACACATGGATCCTGCAGCTGAACCTTGAGATCATGTTGCAGTGTTTACATCTCTAGAGTCTTTTTCACTTCCTTTCACAGCCATATCATGAAACCTTCACACCATAATAGCGTTGATGTTTGTATGACAAAGCTCCATCAAAAGGTCTGAATGTAATACCTTTCAAACTCTATCGCACCTCAAGAGCCATAGATGGGAAACATCCCACCTATTTGCCTCTCCTCTGTGACTACCCCAACTTTCCAGGTGCCCTTGCATAACAGGTATGAGGGTCGGCAAGTGGAACCAAATAATAATGAGGATGACAGCTCATTCAGCTTGGAGACATTGCCAAGGTTAAGTCAGCCTATGCCCTGCGTCAAAGCTGCTTCCAAAGAGAAAAAAAAGATGGGTCACTGTCATAGGAGACTCCCTTCTGAAGAGAACAGAAGACCCAATACACAGACCGGACCCACTTCTTAGGGAAGTATGCTGCCTCCCTCGGGCCCGGGTTAAAGAAGTGAAGAGAAAGCTTCCTAGCATGGTATGGCCCTCAGATTATTCTCTATTACTGTTTTTTCAGGTAGGCAGTGATGAAGTTGCAACAAGAAGTCTAAGGGCAATCAAGAGAGACTTCAGAGCCTTGGGAGGACTAGTTCAGAAGCACAAGTGGTGTTCTTCTCTACCATTCCGGTTCCAGTGAATGACAAGGGAAGAAACAGGACAAGCCAGCAGATTAATACCTGGCTCTAAGCTTTGTGTCACCAGCAGAATTTTGTTTTTTTTTTATCATGGGTCAGTTTACATGACACCAGGCCTGCTGGCAACAGATGGGGTACATCTGTCTCAAAGGGGGCAAAGGATCTTTGCACATGAGTTAGCAGGGTTCATTCAAGGAGCTATAAACTAGATTTAGAAGGGGGAAAGGGGTAAAAGCAGGCTGGCTAGAGATAAGGCTGGGAGCAGCATGCCAATGTTGGAGAGATGGTGTGCCAGCAAGATCTTTTGGTCTGCCATCACAGTGGAGGTAGGGGGTGGAGGTCCATGCAGCAGTGAAGACACAAGGCACATAGTTTACATGTGCAGAAAAGCTTTGTCAAAAGGCAGGTAGACAAGAAATAAGAAACCTCTGCTGCACAGCCAAGTATGCAGGAGCCATGCAGGAGGCCCAAGTGAAAATGACAGTGGTGGTTTGGATACCCAGCTAGAAGAGTTACAAATCCCAGTGCCTCCTCTCAGGACTGGGGTTGCTGTAGGCAGTGATTTTGGAATGCGAAATTAATAACTTTATGCATTTCTTTTTAAACATAGAATATAAAATGCAGCATTCCCGGGAACACAGACTAGAACCCACCACTCGCTGTGGAACAAGATGTGCCTCACCTGAGGAGGGATATCACTTTCTCTCTAACATTACACAGGCTGGGCGACCCCCCAAAAGATCTGGGTAGAAGCTAGCTCTGAAGCGTGTGTTCACCTTATTCATTCACACAGAAAATAATTCTTAAAAGGAAGCAGAAATAAACCAAAGTGCTCGCTAAGCATGATGATAAGTATTCTTTCTCGGGCATTTTTAAAACTTGAAATGAAGGAATGCCTAACCCAGATAAGCATGAGTCTTACCGTACAGATAGCTCTCTAGTGCTAGGGTCACTGAGGTTGGGTTTTATTACTTTTATTCCAGCTGTGTAGTTGAAAGGGTTACTGACTCTATTTGGTGGAATTAATGGCAAAGTAAGATAATACAATAATAAAGTCACGGTGGCAAAGCAAAGACTGTGCTATTTATCTGTGCATGCAGAAGTATATGCAGACCTGCATATACTCCTAAGCTTTCACATTCCTCATCCATGAGAAGTCTGGCAAATCTTAGCATTACTGCAAAGAGTATATATCAATCCATAGAATTTACTTCATAACTTTTTTCCCCTGTGCCTTAGCCAAGCCTCACCATGTGTGTGCATTAGAAACCCTTGACAAAAGCCAGCTGAGGGCTGAAATGTTGGGAATTTGCCCTCTTCACCCTTATGAATAAATCTTTCTTTAAAAGCAAGGAAAAAATCCTCTTGGCTTGGGATATCTCAGCATGCTGACTGTGCACAAACCAAGGTTGGAATAATCACGCATTACTGTGATTTGTTTTTGTATTGACTCCTTGTCATGTTTTAAAAAAAGAACACATGTATTATAATTTCTTATTGCTGTGCACCAGGTGGTTGCCAGATAGTTAAGGAGGGCCAGCTGTTAGCTTTCAGGAGATGCTGACTGATAGATCTTTTTAACCAATGCGTTCAGAAACCTATAACATTCCTGCAAGCAGTACAGCATTTGCTTGCCTTGAGAAGCAGCACTAGGAAAGAAGTGCTCAACGCAGTTTTAGCTGTCTTTTTTAGAAAAGAGGAGAAAGGCAGCAAAATATGCACTATGTCATGAGCTAATTTCTCATGGACCACCAGTGAACGCTCTGCAAGCTTCACTTTGAGAGCCATTTATTTAAATGATGCCAAATGAGTTCATGGTCTGATAAACCCAAAGAAAAAGCTTCTGTATGTCTCTGTCTACCCATGAGCTGTGCAATGAGAGCGCTGATGCTCGTTCCACTACTACTCTTGGCACCTAGGTTTATGAAAGCTGCAGGTCCACGAAGAGAGAGTGAGAAGAACCTGCCATCGGAAAATCTAAGTGCAAGTGCTGTCCGTGTTGTTGTTAAAGCAACTATTGCAACAGGATGATAAGACCAGTTAAAAGACTAATTCTCATTATTTGCCACTCTATTTGTAACACCATCTAAGCTTTCTCTTGTTCGTGCAGATGTTTTAATAAGCAGAGGTGTTCTTTCTTGTTCTATCCCATCCCTTAAATTAAAGGGCTTTCATTTAGGCACGACTCCATTGATCTGATCTGGCACTAGCCCAGACAGCAAAGTTTGCCAGTGACTTCAGTGGAAGCTGGCTCAGCTCCGCCCAGCCATGTGTGTTGTGTCATGCCACGCCACCATGGCTAGGGGCTGTGAGAGCTGCTCAGAAGGAGGAACACAGATGGAGAAGGCCACAACTTCATTAACAAAATCCTTATGATATCTGAGGAGGGCCAGAGCAAGGCTAGAGTGCTGCTTCTACTGTGTCATCACAAAGCAGCTTTTCCACAGTCTCTAACACCCTGACTCTCCTCCCCTCCTCTTTTGTAGAAAATGTAGTGGAATAGGGACCTCACAGGGCAATACATCAGGACTTCTACTTAGATTTAAGGTCCACTAGCAAGATCCGAGTTGTCTTTTGCTATTGGTAGTTGGCTCTTTTATTTTTCAGTACAAGCTAGAACTTGGAATGACCTAAAATGCTCCCACAGAGATGATCAGAATTCAGGTCCAAGTCCTCCACCAATCTGGCTTTTCCTGACATTCTGAAGAAGATGAAAAATTTCCCAGTTTATCTCCAACAACAAAACCAACTGCTGGCTACCAAAATTAATCACTAGTCAGAATCAATTTTTTTTAAAACTATACTGTACCTATAATACAGATGCAATGAAGGAAGTGGTAGCTACAAAAAGTCAGAGTCTAAACCCTGAGGAAGCAATTGTATTAAGGGCATAGTGAAGACCAAAACTGTTACACTCTGTCTGAACCATGGGAGGCAGAGATGGGATCCAAACCAAGTTCTCTGTCTTGTGCTTTCTCTGTTCCTTCTAGACAAAGCCATGGGATGGTAAATTTGTTCCACTTAAAAATCAAGACTGTAGCTGTTATTTCACTTTGAATTAGGAGGTAAGGTGACTGTGAGGATAGTCAACAACACAATGGCAACATTAGCAGCTGAAATACAAAAAGATGCACATTCATAAAGAAAGGTTCAGGAAAACTTGCTTAAATACAGCTGGATAAATAGCTTACGTAGATAAAGAGGAAAGAGATTACAGATCTTAGCATCTGGCCAGTCTCATTCTTGATGTGGTCCACTGAAAATTAAATAGACAAACCTATACCAAATAGCTTTTGGGTCTCTTTTTTCCCTGAATAGTTTGCTGATCCTTCAGCAAGATAGAAATGTCCTTTTAGAGACATACATTTTTTGAGAAGCAACACAAGTTCACTTATTAGAAGGCAGCTTATCTTCCACATTTTCTTGAACTGGTTCTGAGACTCCACATGCGCAGACTCAGATATGTTCAAAAAAACCCACCTGTCACTTCCCTCAGCAAGTAGCTTCCCCTTGTATTTCAGAAGTTTAAGATCTACATACATCTGGACTGTGCACCTAGACTCTATATGTTCTAAAAAGGGCAAAGTAAGAGCCTTACGGATTTTTCCTGTGATTTCTCTCACTCGATCCCTGAATCACAAGGTGATTTTAAAGACAAAGGAAAAGACATAAATCTGACTGGATATAGGGATTAGAACTTGAGGAAGAAATAAAAAAATACAGTTTGGAAACTGTTTGCACATAGAAAAATTTGCTGACAGATTTTGTATAAAAAATGAATCTGGTAGATCAATAAGAGTAAGGAGGAGTAAGAAGTAAGGATACAACTACAGGATTTGATCAGCATAGCAGGATGAGAAGAAAGCAGGCATATAGCCTGGAAGCCAACAGAAGGCAGAAATCAGAGAAAGTGAGAGAAAGAGGCATTGCATAAAAGGTAGGAGGCAGAATAAACATAAAGATGATGGAAACATGCCCATTAGATTTAACTGAAGTGACAGTTAAAAGAAACCTCTAGCTTAGATTATCTGCTGGCAGAGATAAACCATTTTTTGGTAAAATCCTTTTTAATCCCTGTACCTTGTAATTCTATGGCCCCCTTTTACATACCAAAATAAACTTTCTCCCACATTCAGTATCGCTCTATCATTAGGACTGTTATTTCAACTTTTCATTTTGAAAAATATTCAGCCCTCTAATAGCCAGTCAGGGTCAGAAGATTTATTTCACCCCTTTTTAAAAAGAAAATGGTCTTGGAAGCCAAAGTTTACAGAAGAAAAGTGCAGCAGAGTAGTTCAAATACACAGTACTTTTTCCAAATGCAGTGAAGGTACAAGATAAGACAGTCACATGAAGCACAAGACAGTACTGAACAAAAGAGAAAAGCTATATATTGTTAAGACTGGTCCTGCCTTTGTTGGGAGACAGTTGAATGATCTCATGGGTCTTTTCCAGTTCTAATTTCTACTATATGATAGCTCTTCCCACTGTAAGCTAGTGAAGAAAAAAACAAGAGTAAAAATGAAGCCAGCGTTAGACTGAAATGTGTCCCCCAGAGGGGCAAAGGGTAAGGCATGGCTCTTGCTTCCTCCAGTATGCATGTTGGACAACATGCATTGCTGCCCAGTTTCATCTTTAAGACATCTCACCTCTTTCCTTGGCTGTTGGCTTCCTTTCTTCCTTCCCCTAAAACCAGCTCCTGTTAAAAGAAATGTAGGAGAATTCTAGCGTTCTCATTTCAGGTTCTCACCATCTTACACCAGTTTTATACCACTGGCCTTTATTCAGTTCCTTTCAGCACAGACACCCCTGGTTTTCACACCTGTAGAAGAGGGAAACTAGAAGATCTAGATATTTTGTCTGCCTCTCTGCTTACTCATCTTCTTGCTGTCCTGCTGCAGAATTCAGAGCCAGCATCTATTTCTGGTAGCTGAGGATATTCAGTCTTTCAGTTCAGCCTCAAGGGCTGGCAATGAGATTGGAGGGGGCTTTGTCACTGACCTTGGTGGGACAAAGAGGCCTGCTATGGCCAGCCTTCAGAAAATGAGAATGGCCAACAGGAATAAGTTCTACCTTTTATTCAATAGGGTATAGGAACTGTAGCAATTAGCTGCTAAAGGAGTTTTACAGAAGAGATTGTTCGTTCATGCACTCAACCACTAATTCAATCAACCCTTATTTTGGAAAACAAAATATTGGTCAAACTTGAACTTTCAGATGTTTAGCCTACCAGGGGAGATTTTCAGGGCAGGAGGCAGGGTCATAATCCTCTGGTTTCACCATGTGGTGTTCATGTACTTTGTTTTAAGCAGAGGGTAGAAGCTCACAGCTTTGTCGTCAATATTACAGTGGCATCCAGCCATCATCTGCCACTTACAACCTTCCCTCCACCGCCTGCATTTGCACATAGAAAAGAAAAAGTGATATAAGGCATTTTGATTAGACAGAAGGAATTGTATTTAGAAAGGGAAGAGTTAGTCCCTATAGACCACTGTAGTGTGAATTCAGTGAGTTAATAAATAACAGATTCAAATATTTTGGGGAGTTATAGGGATGAGAAAGTGAGAACCATAATGCTGGATAAGGGGATACGACACATTTGAAATCAGTGTTGTTAAAGGCTGTGTGGCTCACGATATTTTTTCATATCTATGCTGCTTTTAAACAAAAGAGCTATTTATTGAATGGGTTAAATTTGAAATGTTATTCAAACTGCTTTTTTGTGTTCTGGCTATGGTCTCCTTCTCTGTTACTAACATGAGTCCATATGTGGGAGCTTTAATGCTGCACCTTTAGTGGAGAGACCATACCACATTCATATGAGTTGAAAATGTGAAGATAAAAATCGCAGTGTCTAAACTAAGGTTTCACCACATAATGAGGCTTCTTGTTCTCTGTCTACTTAATAAGGTGTGAGTATCTTGAAGATCATGTGAAAATCAACATGACTAAACAAAGGTAATTTCACCACCCACTCTTTTTCCTTAAAAAAAAGTGTTCTAGACAACTATGTGTAAATCCATGGGATACAGTATTACAGCTGTCATCGTATCAAGTCAGACAATACAAGAATAATCTTTTCAGAATCTGTATTAGCCAGGATATATGTTATATGCTTTTTATTGCTGCTTAATTGTGGGATGTTTGTGTTGGACTAGCAATACAAAGTGTTGAGATTATGCAATGCATCTTATTTTATGTTGTTGCTGGAGTGTTAATGGTTCTTCCAGTTTCATCATTCTAGTTGTGCAATCTTCAAATTTCACTGATTTATGTTTCCTCTCATTATTTATTAACATATCTTATAATCAAATATTACAAAATCCTATAAAATAGTAGACTGTACAAAACCTAATACTTCTTCTGGAAGTAGAATGCCATTCTTCACACAATAAAACCAGAAGTTTGACAAAATGGCAAAAGAGTAAAAAGCTGTGATAGTAGCTTTAGGAGTCCAGCTTGAGCTTCTCTGCCTACAACTTACAAAAACAATTTGTCTGATGGCCCTTTGTGAAAGCCCAAGTGATCCTTCTGACAGATTCAGTGAGCATAATAAGTTTCATATGGTATAGGGGAAAAACAGTTAGAGCTTAATTTCACAAAATTTTCATCCATAGGTTTGATATTCCTGAAAAAAAGATGCTGAGGTAAGAGGGCAGAGTGCCATCCTAGAACATTCAGGAACAAACGTGCTTACTCAGAGTGCAAATTCCCTTTAGAAAGTAGGGTAAATGAAACGCTTACCAGTCACATTCCAGCAGACACTTTATTTATGGGACCTTTGGGACAAAATGAAATCAAGGATATTTCTGTCCGTGACATCATTGCTTTGTGCTAAACCTTATCCTGGACGTTTGCTCTTACAGTCAGTTGTTCATCAGGTAAGTGGTGTGATTAAGCCCTTCACAAGAGAAAGAAGTAGGAAATCACAGTAAGAGCATCATAGGGACACTTAAGCGTCTGCTTAGCTCTATTAAGAGGTGAATACATCTGAGCACATCTGGATTTATAGGGAAAATGTGCTGTGCTGTAGAGGCTACAGTAGGAGTCTGAACCTCCTTGTTTTTGGTGTGGTTCTTACAGGGCTTCATTTTCTGTGGATCAGCTGCACGCACAGGGAAAACTTGGACCTGAAGTGCTCTGAAGGAACAGTTTGAAAACCATGGGTAAGCTCAAAGCAAGTCCCCTACTGACAAATGCAAAGAGATGTTTATTTTAAAAGGAAAATAATAGTTGGTTTCAAAACAATCTTGTATTTCCAACAGAGTTATTTGTAGGAAAAAAAGTATGAAAATATTGGAATGAAGAGCAATCACAAGAATGTAGGGTGAAGTTAACATCAGTAAGGTTGTCATTAAGTAAAATTCTGGAATTCAGTCTCCTTTGCCAAAACATACATAAATATATACACTGCTGTTAATGAGACATATGCCTCTAACACCAGACAGTATAATTACTTCTGAGCATTGCTATAAAAGCTAAAAAAGGTGGTAATTGAACACTTCCCTTTTTTTTTGCTGCCCCTCCGCTTATCTTGAAGATTGTTAGCTCCTTGGCAACTGCCTTGCCGTCTCACCACGACTGGAGGGAACTCCAGGCAGTCAGAAAAGGGAAAAGGCTCAGCAGTTCCACTGTGTGACTCCATTTGTAGTGCTGAATAGAAGACAGCCTCTTTTAATAATACTCCAGCACCTCTGTTTGAGATCGTGCCATTAATCTGTAGCTGTTACATTCCCCTGGAGCTGGCAGAAGGACATCATAAACACACTGTTCATTAAAGGGAAAAAATCCCCTCAACCAACTGAAAAAGCTCTATCCTTCATGTAGGGACAGGAAACCATCAGTGGAATCAAACCTGCCATGGCACTGAGCTAACTGCACCTTGTTACAGAGGCATTAGTGAAGAGCTGTATAATCATATTTTTATGGCTTATCAGGTAGAAAAGCAGAATTTAGTGCTATTAATTGTCTCTTGGGAACAGACACTGACTGTTCCTGAGTGACGAACACTTTTGATCTCAGATTTATGTTACTAATTTCTTCCAGAATATACTGAATGCGTTGGATAACAAATTCCTGGAACTTCACGGGTATCATTCAAAACTTCCAAAGGAATGTTTTTGTTGTTATTTCCTCTGCTAACCCCTAAGCATAGCATGACCCAAATTGTTTAACTAGGAAAACTTATAAGTTTCTTCATAAAAATAATTCTGCCCTTGCTCCTGTGTCCAATATTTTGAGAGATTATTTTGTTACTGTATAAACACATTAGGTATATTACCCTATGTATACAAAATACTAGTACATATTTTTCAGTCAATGATTTAGAGAATTTTGTTAAAAAATAAATCCAAAATTACTATTGACTATTTTTAGAAAGGTACAAATCATCAAAAATAGCCTTTTTTAACTCCATAAGCCAGAAAAATAAGTATTATTACTGGAATAAATAACTTGACTGCTAAATTTAAACTGGAGGCAAAATTATAAACTCTCAGGACTTTTCTGGTTGATATTCAATCCAAGTGGATAATATGAACAGATCAGTCTTTTCCAAAACACCAGATCAGGATATGGTTTTAGTAATAGATATCTATGTCACTTCTCAGTGCCCTTGTTTTGGGTATGACAGGCTTCAAAGTCTAGTCCCTTTCCTTGCCTGAAGGGAGCTTAGAACTACAGCTCCACAATGCTGCTGTAATGTAATGACTTAGTGCAAGGCTCTACCATAGCCTTGGTGAAGCTTCTCCAGTTTATAGAAATAATTTCTTTGAGTAAGTAAAGGGTCCCAGTCTGCCCTTTCCAGGGAGTCCCTTAACGCCTTGGACAATCACTCTTGCTTTCTCATGCCTTTTCTGCTTCAACATAAAATTAAATATTCACTGTGAACTACAAAAGAAAGTGGCACAGAGATCATCTGGAATATACCACAACCTGGCAGTTTATGTTGTCTTCTGGGAGTGGGAAAAAACTTCTGGCGGAGGAGGGATCAAAAATATTAAAAGCACTCAGAGCTTTAATGACTGGCCTATCGAGTAAAACAGGAATTACTCTTTCAGCTAGCTTGGGAATGCATGGGAAGGTGGGGGCATGGGGAGGTGTTGATAAGCATGATCATCTACCAAATCAAACTGTATTTTGAGAGAAGCGAAGGAATGGATATTTTATGAGCCCTGAAGGAGTTGAGCTAAGAGAAAGGAACTCTGCAGTTTCCTGCTGTCAGATCACAGACAGATATGGACATACCTAGTAAAAAGATTTTGGTACCATAGCAACATTAGTAATGGAAATATAGGCTCCAAAAGAGCCAAGTTTTGATAGTCATAGATGGTGGTTTTGTAACTGCCAGTGTTGAATTGAAACAAAGTTTTTCTGGAATTTAGTTGCTCAAGTAGCCATTGAGTATCTAATGGTCAGACAACAATTTATCAGGCAGTCATAAGACTGGGATGGGAAGAGAAAACAGAGATATTTTTGTTTTTTTTCCCAGTGGTTCCACCTGAGCTAACTCTATTTCCTCCTGATCCAGAATGGCAGGATCTATAGAGTTCTGATATTTTATACCTATTGAAGGTCTGGCTTTTACTTGTTAGTTTTATAATGTTTTCACCACAATTACTTGAAAGCTTTCTGACAAACATCTCTGAGGAACACAGACCCCTCAACAAAACTCAGGACAGAGCTGATTGAACAAGATGAACAGACTCATTTCAGATCCTTTGGGATCAGAGATTTTGATGTAAACATTCAGGGAGAATGTGAGTACATGTTTTGATGGTTTCTATTTCCAGTGGTTTTTTAACCCAGTTATTTCCAGCTAGTCACATTTCTGCAACAAAATGGCATCATCTGCTTTTTTAAAAAATATGTAGTGTGTAAATACAAGGAATTATGGCAGAGAGAATCCTAAATCCTATATGGGTTTCGTCAGATGAAGCATTTAAATACTTGTAGGCCAGTTTGCAAAGCTCTGTTTAGCTGTGGTGAATCTTTCAGTCTTCCAGAGTTTCCACCAAAGATGACTTGTTTTCCACCTTCCTCCTCACTTCATTTTTAACCTTGATGTTGAAAGTTTGTAAATATTGTCCCTGAGTAAGTTTATTATAATAGCAGCACAAGTGAGTTGGGAAGTGTGACAGAGGCTTCTGATGAAGGATAGCCAGATGAAGCATTTTGTTTTCTCCAGTTTTAATTTGCTTTTATGGAAACCTGGCAAGAAAGGAGTTCATTGTTGGAGCTGGTAATGCTGAATAACATCTCTTGGTTTATGAAAATTATACCCATTCTCCCTCTTTAGGTTTTGTTCTTCCTCCCCCCCCCCCAGATAAGAGTCATGGGTTTAGCAACTTTGTTGCTTTGCCTTTTGAACCTTTAGTTTTCTCCAGTAAGTCCACTACTTTCCTGTTTATTTGGCTCTATCACAGCACTCCACCTCTAGCTATGAAGACAGAAAACACTGAATCATTATGAATTAGGCAGAGCTGAGAAGAGGCTCCAAAGCGGACACTAGCCAGGGAGAATGCTCGTCTATTTACAAAGGGACCAAGCATGTCCCAAGGCTGCTGTCAAATATAGATCTCTCTCTGTACGGCCTCTGTCTGTGTGTGAGAAGCTTTTATTTTGCTTAACCTTCTGGTACCTGCTAATGATGTGATCACTGAAGTACACATGTGCTGCAATAAAAACATGATGCACCTCCTCATGTGTTTGCTCATCAGTCCTCTCTATTAGCTGATCTAGTAGAGTCGCTGTTTTAGCTCAGCGGGTGGAGGTTTGTGGTTTTGGAAGCCACATTTATACCCCAGTGCTGTGTTTGCGGTTGGCTGATGATCCTGGGGTCAGTTTGTCTGTGGTCACAGATCATTACACACAGCAGACAGCAACTCTCATACCACATCACCAAAAATTATACCCTGTGAATGCAGTCATGTCTTCTAAACCATTGGAGTATTTTAAACTACTAATCTTTTGAAGATTGTGCATGCTAATTGAATTGGAAAAGACACTTTTTATTAATTTTACATTTTTGACACAAATAATTTTATTTCTACTTACAGTAATTTTCTCAAGTCTCTTGATGAACACAAGAGAAAGTATTTTATATTAATACATAACAAATAAAGTAATTTGAGAGCACCTACTATGGAAAAAGAACACAATGCTACCACTAACGTCAGTAGGTGTTGGATCAGTCCCTGAGTGCAAGAACATGTCAAATCCAGATCAGGCACAAAAATAACAAACAGGCCAAATCTTGCTCTTTTTCCTCATACTAAATATTAGAAAAGGTAACTACTTTCTTAAATATACATCACAAAATTCTTTATAGAACTGATGATCTCTACCTAAAAGAGACACAGAATCAAGTCATAGAGCTTCTACTTTTGGAGAAAAGCAAAAAAGTACATGCAGCAGACTGCTGTAGTTGGTAAATATGAACTGGATGCGCTTTGCAGGCTTGAAGACAAAGCTGTAACCTGAAGTGACAGCATCTGTGACTCACAGATCTGAGTAAATATTTGTTCGTTGGAGTCCATTTATACTTTACCAGAAGAGGCAGAGGCTTCTTATGAGTCTCTGGATGTCCTGCAACTTTCTGTAATTGCTGGCTATACAAGTACAAATGTTGGGTAAAATGACCTGGCACATGCAAGTACACTACCCATCTTCTTTCATGAGAAAGAAATACGGAAATAAGAGAAAATAGTGGGACTTCCTCTTACCCTTTTTTTTTTTCATACAGGTGCTTCTAAAAATGCAGATCACTTTTTAATATTCAATTTCAACCACTGGCTGCAAATGTATGTGTTGGAGCTCAAAGCACTTAATCAGAGTTTGATTTTGCTCATCTTCTGCTTATATGAGCTCCTCAAAAAGTAAAAAATATGTCATACAAATGTATGAACCAGTCGATTTATTTCCCAATCTATCAGGGTTCTCAAGACTGCCATCGTTTAAACATATTTTCTGGAAGAGAAATCAATAACAGCACTCAAAATTTATTTTATAAACCAATGCCACTCCCTCTAGCTATGATCTTTCCAGGGCCATATGTGGTACGTGGTATGGATCTATTAATAAAGTAACCACAGTCAAACAACCAAGCAACTGAGCAACCAAGCAAAAAACCCAGGTACTTTGGTGGCAACATATTTTGGACCTTGTGCTTGCAGACTATTAGACACTATAAAAACATGTCTCAGCCCCGAAAAGCCAAATCTGAACAATTTAATTAGTTCACTATTAAGTGGCTTACTTACACACATAAGTTTCTTTTACACTTCACTGTTTTCTAATACACAAAGCAAATAGATAAGGCCTCTAACCTTGTCTGGAATAGAAGAAACTCTATTTTGCAGTAAGTTTATTCATTTTGAGGTTAAGAAGTTGTGTTAGGAAGTTGTTTGTAGCAACTCTGTATACAAACTGGTCTTTTAGGCAGGAGCCATCAGTTTAGTAGCACTGAATCCCATGATGAAAAGAGTCTTGTTGGAATTTGCATCTTTTTATATCTGAACACAGGTTACTAGCCCAGTCTTTTTGCAGTTGCCTGCTGTGCTGACCATTTCCTACCTGACCCAATGTACATGATTCACTGGCAAGTTCAGAAGGAAATAAATCCCTCTTCAGTGTTAGAAGGCCATGTGTCTATCTATCCGGTTCTGTCTAAATCTACTCATACTTCTGAATGCTTTTAACTGTTATCCCCCATTGCTTAGTGTTTTGATTGGTCTTGTTTAGGTACCTGCCTATTCTGAGCTCTTCCAGATGCTCCCCTTCATAATGCAGCCCGGAGCAGCTCAGTAAGCTGTAGTCTAAAAATGGAGGGAGATAATTATAACATCACTTACAGAGTGTCCCTGCATCTGGGTATGCCAGCTCCAACTTGCTGGGCTCAGTTGCCCTGGTTGGAGGGAGCGTGTTCAGTGTTGGAGCATGTTCAGCACCATCTGGAGAACTGACAGGATACAGGCATCTGTATACAGATATTAAAGAGTGAGGCAGAAAAGGGAATATTTATGGATCTTATGCTATCCAAATGAGAAAGAAGTGGTCTGCAAGTTTGTTCTACCTTCAAATCATGAAAAAAATTCATAACTGTAAACTTTGATAAAAAACTCTCATGCAATATGGGGTGCCCTTATCTTAATATAACAAGTCCCCTTATCCCAACCCCTGAAGACCACTTCCTGTAAGACATGGGCCCCAACAACAAAGCATTTCATCAGAGCAGCCCAAAACCCAGATATAGACATTGTTTTGCTTAATCTTGGAGACAGGCAAACTATCAATGTGGCCATCAGGAGTTTTTTCCTGAACAAACCTGACAACGTGCGCTGGCAGCCCAGAGGGCCAACCGTGTCCTGGGCTGCATCAGGAGAAGCCTGGCCAGCAGGTCGAGAGAGGTGATTCTGCCCCTCTACTCTGCTCTGGTGAGACCTCACCTGGAGTACTGCGTTCAGCTCTGGATCCCTCAGCACAAGAAGGACATGGAACTGTTGGAGCGGGTCCAAAGGAGGGCTACAAAAATGATCTGAGGGCTGGAGCACCTCTCCTATGAGGACAGGCTGAGAGAGTTGGGCTTGTTCAGCCTCGAGAAGAGAAGGCTAAGGGGAGACCTGATTGCAGCCTTTCAGTACTTAAAGGGAGCCTATAGGAAAGATGGGGACAATCTATTTAGTAGAGACAGCAGTGACAGGATGAGGGGTAATGGTTTTAAACTAAAACAGAGTAGGTTTAGGCTGGATATAAGGAAGAAATTCTTTACAATGAGAGTTGTGAAACACTGGAACGGGTTGCCCAGAGAGGTAGTGGAGGCCCCATCCCTGGAAACATTCAAGACCAGGTTGGACAGGGCTCTGAGCAACGTGATCTAGTTAGCGGTGTCCCTGCTCGCTGCCGGGGAGTTTGGACTAGATGACCTCTAGGGGTCCCTTCCAACCCAAAACTTTCTATGATTCTATGATTCTATGCTTCAGTGTGCTTGCAGGTATTTTGTGTATCATTACACAAACATGAGAGTTTTCGCAGATTTCTGGATATGGGCTAAATAAGGCAGAATTAATGCTGATTTCGTGGTACTGCAAGTAGCTTTCTTCTCTCCTCATTCTCCTTTTCCTTGCTCATTCTCTGCATGTTAAAAAATGCTGCTCTTGTCAAACTTCAATATTTATTGCCTTGCACAAACAATTCTCCCAGCATTCAGTCCCACCAGCCCCTTCCTTAACCCATTTTCTGCTTACTGTCCCTTCCTTTCAACCATCTTAACCCGTTACATCCTCCCACCCCTTTATTCTCTCTAGCTGTCTCTGACTGGTAGAATTTTGAAGATCATAGAATCATAGAATCATGCCAGTTGGAGAAGACCCTTAATATAATTGAGTCCAACTGTTAACCTAATAGTATCAAGTGCACTGCGAAACCGTGTCCCTAAGTGCCAAAATGTATCTGTCTAAAAATAATAATAACTGCATTGTGTGGCAATGGAGTGATAAACAGAATAGACAGAGTAACAAACAAAAATGTATACTGGCTCAGTTTTGAGCTATAGTATATTGATAAGCAGACTGCAAGCAAAATAGTCCATACAAGTTGAGTTTCTCTTTTATTCCCGTGCTACCTCAGGGCAAATTTTTACTGGAAAAAGCAGCATAATATCTACTGTTCGTTTGCTTATTGCCTTTTCTAAAAGGGTCCTTCCTGTGGCTCTTGAATGTTTACACCAGGTGATGCAGTCGCCCATACAGTCTGCTAAGACATACATAGATTTACTATATTGCCACATACCCACTTAGGCCATCACACACATAAAGCCCAAATGCATATCTATTTTGCAATCTCAAAATCAAGCACAACCTCACAACTACTAACCTTTTCTTACAAACGCTGTTTTTCAGGGAAAATATTTTGCCTTTGCAGAAGAAATCTGGAGAGTAGAGGACAGAAATATCAGAACTGGAGGGAAGGGAACAAGGAAGAGTTTCACAGAAAATGAGCTATGTTAACATTGTGATCAGCGTCATGGCTGACAGTCCCACATTTGTGTTATTAACCTAGCCCACTAGTCACTGCTAGCAGTCCATGTCCAGAAAAATGCATCCACTGGTTGTTGCTGCAGATCAATGCTGTATTTCATACTGCTGCTCCTCTTCCTTTTTCATTTGCCTTATTTCCATGGCATCAAAAGCCCATGGAATTGCAAAGGCGAATCCAGTGGCTGTAGAGAAAATACAATACAGTCACTTTAGTTTCACCTAAGGAAGTGGAGTGGACATTTCTAAGAGAGTTTTATTCTATACTTAAGCAAACAAATCCACTGTGTAGACATACCTAAAATGATACGCAAGGACTGAAGCATAAAAAAAGGAGACGGGCAGGTGTATTCAAAAGTTGTGGATTGTGGGCATCTTTGGATAAAAAGAAGGAACTAAGTTTATACTCTGCTCTCATTTCTCTGGACTGATCTCAGTTTACTGCTAGTCTTTTGTGGAAATAGCGTAGGATTTTCCTGCAGCACACTAAACTCAGATTTGTTCATAGCAAGGAGTCTCATTATTTTAACATTCTAATTAATGTCCTCATGGAAGGTGCTTATTATTATTGGCTCTACCTTGTCTGTAATACTGACAAATTAACAGATTGAGGGAGACTGTGTTGATGTTGCCTATAACTGTTTGTGGCTTTCCCTTTTGAAAGAGTATATTAAAGTTGGATCCAGATTACAAATGTTTAATCTGGCAAAGATATTTGGTGGCCTCTAAAACAAATATTGTGTCATTAATATAGCAGTATCCATAAATGGGACTGGCGACATATAATGCTGTGTCTGTGGATATTTTCAGACTCTGTTTAGGATCCTTAACTAACCCTGTTCTGTGTAGGTATTGCAGTTCCACCTCTTCAATACCTAAATGCAACCAAATAAGTTAAGACTGTATTTTTAGCCTTAACCCTAAATTCTCAGGAGCTTGTGGTTTTTAAATGAGACCCTTAATATTATCTGGGCTTAAACTTCTTCTGTGGTTCGGTAGAAAATACACAGTATTCAGTTTTTCACTTTTGGTACATTTTTACAATGGCATTAAAAATAGTGAAACCTTTCAAGTTTATTCAAGTTGACATGATGAACCGTAATTACATTGTTTAGCACAGTTTATTGTATAAATACAAGCTTAGATTTTTTCAAGTGAATTTTGATCCAATGCCAGAACAGTTCTTTGAACAATTTATGCTGATCTTTGACATGATATTCAGAGACGTGTCATCTCCATCCAAACCACTGAGCTATTATAACGTTGTTACAGGAAAGAGGTGTGGGCCAAAAAGATATGAGTATTGAAGTTAGGAAAAAATTACTGCATGGTAACTGATGTTAAAAAAAACCCTCGTGGTCAATTTTATTAATTTTTTTACCACCAAAGCAAAAAAAGTTGAATCTATATTGTGAATTGCATTCTTTAGGGACTAGGTGGAATAGTGGCTGTACTGCAGGGACCATGAAATGGCAGGTCTGTAGCTTTGGCTTTTGCTGCTAGAAAGGCAGCAGTGGTTCCTGCCACAGGTGGCAAGTCCACAACACCTTTGCGTACAGCTTGCCCTTGAAGTATGTCATATCACAAGACAGATGTTGAATTTAGTCCTTATGGAAACAGCTGAGGTCAACCAATGAAATCAGTAAATGAAATCTTCCCTTGCAGAGAATTTCAGCATGCGACAGGTAAAATCATTACTTAGGAACCTTGCCTACTTAGTTTTTCAGACTATCTTCTCTTTGCTTCTCCTTCTCTCTCATATTGGTCTTCTCGTCAAGGGCTGTTCTGTGTATGACTACCATTTTATAAAGTTAGCCAACCATCTGAAGAAAGTGAGGACAAAACCTCAAATCTTTAGAGAGAAAGTTGCATACTCCTGTAAGCAGCTATAAAACAACTCTTTTAGTAAATGGAACTATAAATACAAATCCTTTTTTAAAGATGCATACATTCCACACTGTGGGAAAAAGATTTATGTTGTGCAGCACAAATCGTAAGTAAGTTTATAAAGTGGGTGTGTAATTTTTCTGGCTATCAGATGTCACGTGAATCCATTTGGAAATATTTCACATATTCTGCCCTTTCAGGTAGTTCTCAAATAGTGAATACTGCTTTGATGGTACTTTTCTTTTAAGGTCTTGCTAGACTGAAAGAACAGTCATAAAAATAGGACATCATCAGTTTTTGTAGCTCACTTTTTTCTGAAGTAGAAATAAATTATCAGTTTTAGTATGTAGCCTTATGGTGAAAAGACAACAACAAAGTCCTTGGGGACAAGCAGTCAACGCCACGCAAAATATTTGCTCTAAGATTTTCTGAAAACTCCTACTGCTATCAAATGAAACTCAGAAACTTACATCCAGTAGAAGACAACCTTCCTCCTCTAAACTCTGAACTCAACTCCTTCCCTCGATTGCTGGAAAACTTCTGCTTTTTATGCAGCTGATAGAAAAACTTCAGGTAATGCAGTACAAGCTTCTGTACTTCTCAGAACAGCGAACACAGAAAGATCTTCTGTATATGCTAGGCAGGTCTGTTTGTCACCATCCTGAAGACACTGAAAAGATTATGCTATTTTGATGAAGAGATAAGCACTGAAAGGAATTTCTCATCACATTGTCAACAGTGATAGACATCTAATCAAAAAAGAGCCACGGAATTGTGTGAATGACAAGAATTAAGAAATCGGGAACAGAAGCAGAGAAAACCGTCACCCCAAAATATCACAGTGAAGAAGATTATGATGCGTGTGAAAGCGACAGATTCTTATCAAACAGCAGCTCAGAATCTGGAGGGAAGTGTAAATTTGCCTGCTGTTAAGGAAGAGCGTTGGGTAGTAGCTGGTTATTTTCACTACAGAAGACATTTAAAAATGAAAACACAAACAAAGTTGATGGATTTTCAGTGTGTCACTGCCATCTATTGGGTGCAAAGTGTATTGAGTGTTCTCATAATTTAAAGAACAAAAGTTGGTTAAAGCAATGGGTAAAGCAGCTTCAAATCAGTTTCTGTACTAAATCCATGAAAGAAGCTGAATGCTCCACAAAGTGTGGGAAACCCCCTTCCCAAAAAACCTGTGATTATCTTGTAGAAGATATAAGATGCCCCAGCAGAACAGGAAAGTGGGGCATCCTTGAACAGTGTCTCTTCTTGTAAAGACAAGAAACACAGGACTTTCTCACTTACTAAGAGACCAAAGCAAGAAAACCCAATAGTAACAGTGGGGCTTATTTATATGTTTGTATATTTCTTTTTTGATTTTATTGCACTGCATATAAGAAAAGAAAAGTCTTTAAAAAATAAAACAAACTTCTCTGGTTTTCACAGACTTCCTTCAGGGCAGACAGAGTTTACCTCACATCCAATTTCTTTCTGAGGTATAGAATTATGAAAATATTTATACACACATTTAGACTTGCTCCCCAGTTAGTTTCAGGATCCTTGAGTCTTGCAGAAGTCATGGTCATCCTTGTCTCAAGAAAATAGTAAGAAATTCCTAAGTTCCTTTTCAGAACTTTTCTTTGATTCTATCTTGCAACTCTAATTCTGTGAGTATTCTACCTAAACACATCTCTTTGTATCTAGGCAAACTAGCATGAGACACTCTTCACCAATAAATATAAATTGGGAACAATACTGACATCTGTTATTTAAGAGTCATGACTCTCAAAGTTATGGAAACTGAGTGCCTCCTAAATTTTGTTCAGCAAAGAGTTACATTTTATTTTAGCATTTGCTCCAGCTCTAGGTTTCCTTAGACTTATCACTAAACTACTAGATGTAGGTGGGAGATGTAAAGTACAGAAGTATACATATTTTCTTTCCCTTGAATTCTGCTGCATCTTGGTCTCGGTTTCAGATGTTTAATCTAGTAATGATTTGTGGGATTCGTACTAACTCTGCCTTTATTTTGAGCACTATGCCTAAAGCTGTGAAGAAACTCACTTGATTCCTACAGAAAAGCTCAGCAACACAGCTTAAGTTTATCCCTAGTACACCATAACAACCTGTGTGTAAACATTACTCTGATGTATTAATTAAAGAGAGTTTCCGCTATGAAATTAATTTCCTGACTAATGACGGAGCTATAAATATTACACAAAAAACCCACCCAAATGCTACAACATGCCAAGCTATGTTAAAATGTTCCTGTTACAGTATTTCTTTGCAGTTTAACAATACTGCCTGCTTTTTAAGGTTCCAACTGGCATCAGTAGAGGACAGAGAAATGATGTGGTGAAATGAGACTTCTGGAAAGGGGAACATCCTATTCAGTATTTCCATATTTTCTGGGAGAGCTCTACTCTCGGCTCCAGGTAATGACTCTCCTACATCAAGTTAGTGGCCCAGTTGCAGAAGATAATTCAGAATAGAAAAGGTTAGAGTCAATTGCTGAGAGTTTTTCTTTTTTTTTCCTTTAGTTTAGGGTATTATCACACTTGTCCTAAAGATGCCTCTGCACATATTCTATGGGATAATTCTCCGGAATTTTTTTTAAGATTATTTTTAGTCAACTCATCTCATAGATGTCTAAACTTACCTGGGAAGACTTAGCTGAGTCATTGAGCCATGCAAACACTTCACAGGCCAAGGAAGAAAATTATGAAGTGCTTTGTTCTGTTTTGAAAGCAAACCAAAAAGCAAGAGGAGCCACAAATTATTTTTCAGGATTTTAAATATATAGAGTTTAAGTAATTTTTCAAATTTTTCAAAGTTTCAAATAATTTTATTCATTTTCAGACTTATGAAAGTAATAGGAAATAGAGCTGAGTAGGACTGGATGACAAGTGATAAAATCCATTTATGCTGTATTTACATAAGTACGGCTGTCAAAAAGGTAACAGAAATTCATATGTAGTACATAAAAGACACTTCAGGTTACTGAGATTTGATTCAGCAGAGACACACAGATAATGCTGTAAAATCAGACAGTAAAATAGAATACAATAGTGCTAATCGTATTGTACTGGAAACTGGATTAGGAACTGTAGTCCAGAACAGGCTGGCGTAGAAAAGAAATTAAATTTACTCTGCTTCCTAAAAAAAGTGTTTCCAATGTATCCAGCACAACTTTCTCTCCATTGTATTTGTATACATAAGAAACCCGTCTACTTAAAGAGAACTATGGTAGTATAAAGAATAAAGAAATACTGAGAAATTCACTGGATACTATTATCGGTTTTATCCAATATTCTCTGGCACTCAAAGCAGGATCAATCTTTGTGTAATTCATGCTATGGATAAACTGCTGGAGAATGAATATTGAAATAGTCATTAGTCTGCCTTTTGCTGCACAGCCTCCTAGATATTGAGGGAACTCTGAGGATAAGGATGTTCAGCAGGTACATCATTCTCTTCCCCATACAAGAAACATGTTTACTTTGTTTGTCATTTAGAAGAAGTAGTTGTACATTCTTCAGGGCAAAGCTTTTCAGTCAGAAAATTAAAACTAATCACAATTAAATGTTTGACAGAAGTGGTCAAATTGACTAGCATTTCAACTAGGGTAAGAAAGACCTGAGAGGATGTGTTCTGATATTGAAAAGTTGGTATTGCTATCCATTCAGAAATTTCTGTTTTCTTTTGAAAAGAACCTATAAAAGTACCCTTATATGAGGTGTTTTAATTTTGTATTGAAATAAGACATTTTGCTCAATGTTTATAATTTATTTTTTATTTTTAAAATTTTGTATGATGGCTCATTGCAATATTTCTAGGTATGTTCCATTCTGAAGGAAGAAAGATCTTCACACCATGTGAATTTCTCATGTTCCCATGGAAAGGTCTCTTTCATTCCTACAGACTAGTAAACCAGAAACCAGACTCATGAGAGTGGAAAATGCAATGTACATATAGGGCATGAAATTATCCCTTGGTTTCCAAGTTCGCCGACAACATTCATTTGGCAGTCTAAAGGTTTGCTGTGTCCTTGACACAGCAGCAAGAAGTCAGTGCAATGGGAGTAGTAGAATGACTGGGACAGAGTCCTGCAGAAAGGCATAAAAATGGGAGGTTAAGAACCCATCTTTTCAATCAGCTCTACAGTAGGACTGAAACACAGCCAGCGTAGAGGAGGCAGACTCTTTTCTCACTAGTTATTGGCTGCTGCACTGGTACTCCGTGTCTCACTGGTATCGGCCACCCAGTCAGCACTCATCCTGAACCATTCATAAATCCCCATGGTGTGACCGTGAGGAGGGGTTTTGGGAGAGCTTACTCTCTGTTAAGAGGTGGAGAACACTGCACTGTCCTTAGATCTACTAAGCTGGATTATACAGTGAGCATGGTACTTGCAGAAAAAATACATCAGTCCTTTACTGGGACAGAGCACTCAGAGTGAACAAGCTAGAAGCTCTTAAGGCTTAGACAGAAATAAGAGGTATTGAGTCTCCTGCACTGAATAATAAACTCATACATTCAGGCTGTCTTTCATGCAAAAGAAGAAAAAGGCTGCTTTCTCATGGTGTATTTTTGTGAACCCAATACCTCAACCCCACATGTCAACCTGGAGCCAACAGATTCACTCCCAACAGAAATACAAGCTTTCAGAAGTATCATATTAATAGATGTATCTACCCCATTGAACGGAGAACATAATTTCAAAAGAACTATTTCTTTTGGATCATGCATTTTCAAAATATCCAAAGAAAACTTTTGAAAAAATTTTGCTCAATGTTCAGATTCGGAAAAGAAATTTTTAAAAATTATTTTTTACATGCAGAACAGAAGCTAGCAGTCACTGATGGTAGAGATGGCCTCTTCCTCCTCTCCCATCACAGCACACACCAGATATCCAAAGATTTCACTAGCCAAGGAGTCAACAGCCTCTAATTGTTTTTACTATACTTTGGCCCTCTTTAAATAGCTTATTCAAAAGGATTAAACATTACAGCCTTATTGCCTGTGTTCTCCTGACAGTGAGGTTATGAATATTTACACGTGCTGGAGACTGGAACATGACCAGCACAGTTCTCTCAAAGGTAAGCTTCCTTCTGCTTCCTGCAAAACTTCTGCTGGCATGAGTCCATGGCTCAGAGGAGGAAAGCACAGGACTGATGTGAGTGCTTAGTCTTCTTCGTTAGCCTCACACAGTGGATTAAAGCTTTTACATCCAAAATTAGGACTGCATCTGCATGTCCTAGATCATGATAGGGCTACAAAAATGATCCGAGGGCTGGAGCACCTCTCCTATGAGGACAGGCTGAGAGAGTTGGGCGTGTTCAGCCTGGAGAAGAGAAGGCTGCAGGGAGACCTGATTGCAGCCTTTCAGTACTTAGAGGGAGCCTATAGGAAAGATGGGGACAATCTTTTTGGTAGAGACAGCAGTGACAGGACGAGGGGTAATGGTTTTAAACTAAAACAGGGTAGGTTTAGGCTGGATGTAAGGAAGAAATTCTTTACAATGAGGGTTGTGAAACACTGGAACGGGTTGCCCAGAGAGGTAGTGGAGGCCCCATCCCTGGAAACATTCAAGACCAGGTTGGACAGAGCTCTGAGCAACCTGATCTAGTTAGTGGTGTCCCTGCTCGCTGCGGGGGGGTTGGACTAGATGACCTCTAGGGGTCCCTTCCGACCCAAAACTTTCAATGATTCTATAATTCTATGATGAACAGCATATTGATGGAGTATATAAGGGTGGTAGCTTATGCCCCTTATGAAATAAAGTCTAGTGGCCACATGAAGAAACGAGGACTGATGTGCATAAACCGTCCCTCTGTAAAGAAAGGCAACATCTACCTTAATGCATATGTATATTCTGTTGGTTTTGTGATATGCTTAACTGTATTTAACTGATTCAGGGAAACGAAAATAGATTCTACAATAGAGGTAGACTATGTTATCAAACCTGAGCCTGCTTTAAACAGCTACCTCAGGTACAGATAACAAGGAAATTGAAGCATACAAGTTGCAAAACTATGCAAGAGCTCAGTAAAGTTAATAAATGTACTTTACTCCATATAAACAGTTCTAGACAGATAGGCTATTTGGCTAACTAATTTTACAAGTCAGCAGTTTATAAAAGACTGAAAGCCAGTAGTGTAAAGCAAGCTGTATACATCGTGACACTGCCTTTCCAAAGAACTCAGAAAATTATAAGATGGGTTGAAAAAATCTAATTAAAATAAAAAGTGAGGTGAGTCACAGTCCAAAATTGAAACAAATGTAAATCAAGCTGTTGTTCAGAATAGAAAAAAAATAATTGTGATAAGCTTACATGTCGTATGGCTCTTTACTTGTGAAGAAATACAAAATTGCCAAAATATTTCATAAACACTGATGGCACATTATTTTCAGCCTGATAAAAAAATGCAAGGTTCAAGATGTCTGTCCTTGCAAAAATGTCAACATGGACTTACAGGCCACAAGGTTCAGATTATTTGTGTATGTTCAGATAACTATTTCAGCTGTAGTTTTACATGAACATAAGAGAACATCTGAATGCTTTGGGTTACTAACAAGTGAGCCATTTGATTTAAACTGATTGCTTTTCAGTGTAAGCATTAGCGGGACATCAGCCGGCAGTGTGCGCTCATAGCCCAGAAGGCCAACCGTATCCTGGGCTGCATCAAGAGATGTGTGGCCAGCAGGTCAAGGGAGGGGATTCTGCCCCTCTACTCTGCTCTGGTGAGACCCCACCTGGAGTTCTACATCCAGCTCTGGGCCCCCAGCATAATAAGGGCATGGACTTGCTGGAGCAGGTCCAGAGGAAGGCCATAAAAATGATCAGACAGCTGGAACGCCTCTCCTGTGAGGAAAGGCTGAGAGAGTTGGGGTTGTTCAGGCCAGAGAAGAGAATGCTGCAGGGAGACGTTATAGCAGCCTTTCAGTACTTCAGTACTTAAAGGAGGTTTATAAGAAAGATGGGGACAAACTTTTTAACAGGATCTGTTGTGATAAGACAAGGGGTAATTATTTTCAACTAAAAAAAGGTAAATTCAGACTAGATGTAAGGAAGAAATTTTTTACGATGTGGGTGGTGAAACACTGGAAGAGGTTGTCTAGAGAGGTGGTAGATGCCTCATCCCTGGAAACATTCAAGGTCAGGTTGGACAGGACTCTGAGCAACCTGATCTAGTGGTAGATGTCCTTGCTCGTTGCAGGGGGGGTCGGACTAGATGTTCTTTAAAGGTACATTCCAACCCAAAACATTCTATGATTCTATGATTCCTTTGTACATGATATCTGCTGAAAAAGTGATTCAGTGCTTTTCCAGAACTCAGTATTTTATCATTTGTAAGATTGGTGTTAGGAAGAATGGACCATGGAAGTACTGAAATAATTTAATAAATATTCTAGGTAAAATCTATGCTCAAACATGCTCATATGTATACTAAAACCTGTTGAAGTATATTTCAGTTTTTCCAGTGTAGGAACCTTATGTATCTGTGTTGATTTGTATCTTCTGTCCCATTTCACTACTAGGTGAGAACACAAAAATGACACGTGACAGGTCTGTCTAACCTGCTGTCCTTTCTCTAAATGTAGGGCCAGATAAGGATAAAAACTGGACAAGTCTATATAATACTTCTTCCTAATCCTATGTCACCTTCCAAATATTTTTAGCCTCAGGAGAGTTTTATTAGTATTTCTGTGGGTTTAGTAACATTCTAAAGATTTTTTTTTCATGACCTTGTCCATTTTCCTCTTTAACCCGTCCAGCCTCCACCATCCAGAATTCCATTTATAGCGGAGGCTATAGGACAACTAGCAACAGTGAAGAAAAACCGAAAAGCTGCTATTTTTTTTTTTGTTTCACTCTTGGTTCCTCATGGCTCCTTTTGATACTCCTCCTATCCTCAGCTCTTGTACTGGAAGAGAAAGTGAACAGGTGGTCCATATGTATCCTTGCTATGACTTCTGAATTTGCAGGATGCTGCTACATCCACACTTCAGGCATCTACTTTGGTGGAGCAGGGAAGAATGAACAACTACATTAAGAGTGAAAAGTAAAAGAACACACAAATAATTATGCTGCAAGCTCATAACTTTCCTTACAAATAGCAGTTCCTGTGTCTTTTCAGAGTGAAATCTAAGAACTCTTTAATCTAAGCCTAAAGGCTAAACTGGGTTTTCAAGGGAACAGAGTTTTCTTTGTAGGGCAGACAACTTCCTTATCATTTGTGCAGCAATGTCTACACTGCTGCTGTCAAAATAGCTACATATTTTGCTGAAAATAGTTCTCCCTTCACAATAACTTATAATAACCCAAGACAGAAACAAAGCAAAGAAAAATTTCATGCCATTAAGTCAAGCAATAAAATAAACAGAGAAATACTGGTGGCCACACAGCAACTTGTTAGGCAGCCTTGATTATGTTATGATCATCTGTCTAAGGAAAGACATACAAAAATAGCATGGATGCGAACATAAGAATGCACACCTACTCCAGGATCCTGTCTATGACAGCATGTGCCTAGAGAAGACTAAATGGGCAGAATAAGCAAGAAGAGATACCAGCAGAGAATACAGAAATGTCTTCAACATGTATTTTTCTTGTTTTTCGAAGGTCTAGAATCTCTGTCCCCATGACAGCTTTGAATCTGAGCTAGTTTTTAATGTATATATCAGACCTTCGTATGTGCTCAGTTTTCCCATGAAAGAAATACACTGGAGCCTTTTCATTTGTGGATGCAGAATTATTTAGAGTAAATGCTGCTGTTTATTTTCAGTGATTGCAGGTATCTTACGTGGTCATGTAACAAAATTTAATTGAGAAGAAAATATTGAAGCTTGTCTGAGTGTAAGAGTGAGACTGAATTCCAACCACACCTGTTTTGGATGTTAGACAAGGAGGAGAAGAGTTGTTTGGTTTCAAGCATATGAAGAAATGGCACAGCTAATTTGCTATGGAAAAAAAAAGGAAAAAGAATTGTGGAAAAACACCACTGAGTGGATTTAGGACAGTGACCATAAAGATTTCCTAACACACTGACTACTTCTTCTTCTTGATGAATGGTGCTTATGTACTGAGCACTAGGAGCAAGAGTGGTCACCAGCAGCAGCTGGATCACTGACAACAGCATGGCACAGATCCAGCTCACTCATAGTAGTGAGAGGCAGGTGCTCTGCTGAGGATCTGACTTCAATGATGTGCAACATATACCCAGAAATAAAACAAGTTATTTGAGACTAAAAGAGCAGGAACTACAGCAGGCTCTATCAGGAAAAGCTTTGAACAACAATACAGAAATAAATGAAGAGGGGGAAATTCCACGTGGTACAGGAACACAAATAAACCACACAAAACTCAAATTGCAGTTTGTGTAATCCATCACAGCAACTAATTGCTCATTAAACAAATAAAGCTGAGATATAATTTGGTTGTTTTTCATGCTGGACATTCATTGATTTCAGTTACTTTTCCTGAATAGTCCATGTCTGCTATAAAGGAACAGTTGAGACAACTTTGATAAATTTTCTACTGTATTTCATACAGATGTTGAAATGGTTTGCTAAATCGCTATGCACATACACAAAATCAGGTCCTGAAAAAGGGAACTGTCTATTTTTATACAGCATTACTAACAGTTGTGTTAATATTTGTAGCAATCTTTTCCATTATTCAAAGGAAGTGCCTATTGATTGGAGTCTGTTTAAACTAGGCCAAAGGAGAATTGGAACTCTACTGGGAGGGGACATCCAAAATTGCTGATAGTGAGTCATGCCATTTTTATAGGAAACAGCTTTTTGTGTCCTCATCTTTTTCTGTGACTTCTTTACAGGAACTGAGTGCCCTTTATAAATTTTAAAAAGGATCCTTCTGCTTGTATTATCAATGAAGGTGCAACTATGGTGCTCTGTCACGTGCTGTGGTGCCTCCGAACAACTTCAAAGATATTCCAACCCTAAAGTCAACAGGAATTGTCATCATGAAGCCTACGCCAAGAAACCTTAAGAAACTTGCAAAATTAGCTGTAGCTATGCATAGCTCTTTTCCACATGTAATGAGAGGGCAAGAACTCCTGGCATTCTTCCCTAATTCAAGCAGTAACGGATGGGCTATTTAACCAAGAAAACTAAAGAAGGCAGAATAAATCAACAGCGTCAGCCTATCTTCTAAGAAGTCTTCTTCTAAACACATCTGTTGAAAGAACCTGGCATCTTCTAATTTTAATGATAGACTAGAATGCCTTTCACAAGGAATTTGGCATGCCTCTGCAAATTTCAAGACATTTTAAAGCTGTGTTTGGTGTCTGATGTCTGTGTTTCTTCTTCTAAATTCATTCTTTCTTAAAGATAACTGGCACTGAAACACAAAGGAAGGAAGGAAGGAAGGAAGGAAGGAAGGAAGGAAGGAAGGAAGGAAGGAAGGAAGGAAGGAAGGAAGGAAGGAAGGAAGGAAGGAAGGAAGGAAGGAAGGAAGGAAGGAAGGAAGGAAGGAAGGAAGGAAGGAAGGAAGGAAGGAAGGAAGGAAGGAAGGAAAAGAAAGAAAAATGGAAAAACAAGAAAGAAAGAGAGAGAGAGAGAAGACGTAAACCATGAAGTTTCTTTTTGAAACACTTGCAAGAGAAAAACCCTAAATGTACTGGGACATCAAAAAACATTAGAGGACAAACTTTGCTGTGTCTGCTAGGTTTTAGATTTTCATTTATATGTAACTTGATCCTCTTACTTTCTAGTGCTCATTGTCTTAAAGGTATTAAGTTATTGCTAGTCTAATCAGAGAACCAGTAGAACCAATACTGGTGTGAAATTCCATTGCTTCATCTTAAGTGGTATGAACTTCAGAGACTACCTCTGACCATTTTGATGCTATTTATTTTAAACAACCTGCACAAAATAAGTACCCAGCTTAATCTATTTCAATCTAATTATAAAAGACAGCAAGATCTGTTTTTGGTTTTGACTCAGAGGACCCCTGAGAATGAAAGAAAAAACCCTTAAAATCACAAAAATAAAAGAAATCTGGGCCCAACTGTCTCACAGAAAATAGATTTAGGTACTAAAAAAGCATGTTTTTCTGAGGTACTTTTACCATTTCACCTAGTTTTAAAAGTTAGACATTATATATTTATTTATACATATTTAGAGGTTCAATTCACTCTTTAGTCATTATATGTCAGATGGAAATCTTTCCATTAAGCAAAAATTTTCCCTGCAGAGCAGAAGGGTATTTGAGATGCAAGATGCTGATTTTTTCTTTTGTTTTTTTTTTTTTTAATATTAAGATGATGCTCAGAGTTTCCATAGGAGCCCATGAGATTTGAGTGCTTTTACCTTCTGGCAAAAAGTGCCACTACTGTGTGAATGTAAGTTCCAGCTTGGCAATGTTGTTCACTGGACTGTTTTCAAAACAAAAAAAACTATACCAGCTTTACCCATGATACCCTGGAAGGAGTAGTTGCAGTACAAAAAGGTGATTTTCCTGAACATAAGAATCTGTTTCATTTTGACTCTTCCATCTTGTGATGTTGAGATTTTGTAAGAAGGAGACCTTCAACAAGGTGTATATTGTCTGGATAGTAGAGTGGTTCTACTTGTCAGATTTTTAAAGCTGTGTGCAATTCCTTATCCTTCCTTTTTTTTTTCTTTTTCAACAGAAAATTATTGAATATTGCAACTTTTATTTACTTACAGAAATCATAGGTAACAAAATGGCAGTTTTCTGTAAGGCATTCAGAAACTGTATGTTCTGAGAAGCACTTCTTAGATCTTGTGGTGTTTGTAAGCTGCTGGAAGTTGGGTTTTCCTTGTGTTGTTATCTCATGCAGACCTGGGTTTTGCAATATCTTTCTCCCTTGAGTTTCTTCTGAGTTCTTCACTGTGCTCTTTTCCTTTCGGTTTTCTTTCCAGTTAGCCTATTTGGTGACTGCCTCCCACTTTCTTTCCTTCTTGCTTTCTTTCCATCTTGATTTCTGTCATTTTGTTTAGAGACATGTATGCAGCTTGACAGATCTTCCCTAAAACCATGTTTGTGTCTTCCAACAGGTTTTTGCTAATTTTTGAATCTCTGACTTCTATCATTTTCTGACCTCATACAACAAAACTGGCCATTGTCTGATTTGCACTGAAGGATTACTTGTTTGTTTAAGAGCATTAGGAAAAAAATTCCTCAGTTTCTCCCAACCCTCATAAGTGTCATGAAATCTACACCACTCAGGCACTTTATTTTCTTGGGAGTGAAATGTTCATCAGACTTCTGAATGGTGACTGTACAACTTCTTTTCTTAACAAGATCTGGTTATAAACTTTTAAAGGCAGGTTCCTGCTTTATTCCGGTGAAATCCTTCCTAAGCCTAGAGTCTTACATATAGATGTGAAATCCAAATTCTTATGTGAATGTATATTAACTGACTAGGAATTTTGGTTGCATCATTAATCTTCTTGTTCTGTTTCACACTCTCGAAATTCTGTGTCCTCGTTTCTGTCTTCTGAACTCACTCTTCTGTAAATCTAAATGATGGTACTAGGAGGAGCGTTTAGTTCTGCACCAGAAAAGATTGACATAAACTACAAATTTGGACGGTGGGAAAAGGCTGGAGACCATGTGCCAGAACTGGCTTTCCTGGCTCAGTCTCTCTCTGTCTCAGACCCACCAAGACTGCTTCTTACTTTCAAACTTTGTAAGAAAGGAGACTTTCTGTTTTTACACAGCATTACTAGCAATTGTGAAAATCTTTTCCATAATTCCATTATTCAAAGGAAATGTCTTTTGATTGGAGGCTGCTTAGCCTTTGGAAGCTCTGTTGCAGAACATCCAATTTGGTGATAGTGAGTCATGTAATTGTTGGAGGAAACACTGCCATATTTTCTAACAAACCATGAAGTTCCTCTGTGAAATCAACAGTAACAACATTACTGTGGATATTGCTTGTCTGCTCTCCAAAAGGAGCCAAAGTGCTGGGGTTTGGAGAGGAGTCTAACCAGGCAGGGGAGGCCTAAGCCACCCATGCTTATTTGCCTAGAACTGAACTTCCACAGAAGTTGTGATTACCAGACTAGAAATAGGCACAGAAATGGTCTCCTCAGGATGTATTCACCTGTTAGGAAACATGTATTACATATCTCCTCCTCATACAAGACATTTCCGCTGTTAACACTACCAGAAAATTCTCCTTGACCTTGGGGGTCAGCATTACACTCATCCAGTTATCACCATCAGGTTCTGGCTGCAGAACATGCTTTTGGGCATGTGTCTTCTACCTCTGCCTTTTCCCACAGGTGCCGTTCAGCTCTTCTTGCAAGGATGGGGCTCATGGCTCCAACCTGGCCCACTAGACCCGACTTGTCATGTGCTCCCTTCCTTTCTCTATGTGAAGCACCATCTCCAGAGGAGAAGGTAAGCATCTCCTTTTCCCTTCTTTGCTATTCCCTTCTTTGCTAGTGTCTACAACTTTGAGTGGCACAGACATCCCCTGTAAGTTCAGCTAACACTAAACAGTGGTTTTATTTACACTCTCATAATATTGATTATTTTTAGTGTTCTGGAACTTAGAAATTAGTGATTTGCCATAAGATCTCAACTTTATATCCACAAAGAAAAAAGCATCTCTAGGCCACATGGTTTTAAAGGGTCAAAATGAATTAATGAGTCTGACAAATTTTGTAATTTTTTTGTTGGGTTGGAGTTTTGGGGGATTATTTGGATTATTTTCACAACTAGACAAAAAATAGCTAACCTTACTCTATCAACAGTAAAAGAATTCATGTAATAATATCAGTCCCGAGCTTTGGAAAATAACCAAAGCCTTCACAAATCAAACCCTCACACATGGTATTAACTTAAAAATTGACTATAGATGTTTTTTTTCCTCCCAGATTTTGAGATTTAAGGAGAATTTATTTCTGATATTTTATTCCAGCAGCTTCTAAAATGTCTTAAAATTAAGATTTAGTTTCTTGATGGACACTTGGCTCCATGAATTATGGCTACATGAAAAAAAATCACATACTTTGAACTTCGTAATAAAATCTTTCAGCACGGGCAACACTGAAAATTGTATTTGTGCCCTCTTTACAACTAGTGTGTTAAGGCATTATTGACTGGGAGATCTGCAGAAATACAGGCTTCTGACTAGTTTTAGGACATATTTAAGGCTAAGAGAAACCTAAGACTCGATTAGAAACAGGACATAGCAAACTCCGAGAACCAAGTATGACCTCAGGTAGGTTGTAACTATGAAATGGAGCACACAGATCCAGATGTCCTGGTAAAGTGATGCTCTAGTATATATAGAGTCCAGATAAGCTTCCGATCTTCCCTTCTGCAGAGGTAGGTTAAAGTTCATGTGTACCTGCTTCGCAACCTTCTCCACAAAAAATGGCAGGTTTGGTTAGGGCTGGGCCTTGAGAAAAAAATCAATGGATCTGTTTATTGTACATGTTCAGTGATGCTCTTTTCCTTACTATAGCCAGTATAGTGTAGTACTACAGAACAGATCTTCTTATGAAATATTTCATAATTTATGTGATTTTTTAATAATAGTTGATGAAAAATAAGAATCGATAATAATACAGATGTAGTAATACATCCCATTTTCAGTTGATTGAAAAATCGTCCTGCAATCTGCTGGTTTGCCAGAAGAGAGAGCAATCTACCTATGGACTCACAGTATTTCAGCAGCCTTGCATATGTTTTAAAAACCTTCCTATTTAAACAACTGAGGAAGGAACAGGACTTCTCTTTCTTTTAGAAATCTGGCATTTGTCACAGTTTCCTTTGTGTCTAAGAGCAGGAACACAGAAGGAAGGGAAGCTGGAAATATTTATGCAAGTGAAGAAAAATAGTTTGTGAAGTAATCTTCAATTACTTCCTGAAGAGGAAAAATTTGCTGCCGCTGAAGTCCTGAAGGGCTGGAGGCCTGGCAGTAAAAGCTGAAATTAGTGGGAAAAGAGCCTTCACGGTTGTCTGTAGACAATTCTGTAACTGTTTTACAGTCCAGGTTGTAAGGTTGGTAAGGTTATGCTAAACATAACAAAAAGGCATCTTGTTTGGGCAAGTTTCTTTCATAAACTTCTTGTGTGGAGTAGAAAAATTGTCCTCATGTTTAGGCATCATCATTTTAGATTTTCAGGGCGGGAGGAAAATAATAGGCATTTTACTTTGCATTTGAATATGTTTCACAACATACCTGGGCTTTAGATACAAAAGTATTTTAAATTTATTCACTGTGTCATACAGAGTCTGTGTTCTCCTCAAACAAAACATTTCTTCACTCAAAAGAAGAAATGTGTAAAAATAATACTGAGAATATAATCTGAAATCCTTTAAATATATTTCCTTATAATTTCCTTATGTTTTCTTAATGCTGTGTATTTTATTGCTATTGAATGTTCCTCCTTTATATGAAGAGCCTCTCAAACGCACATGCAAGCACATTGCCTTGAGTGACCCTCCCATCAGATTAATATGCACAATTTTTCCACTTGGGTTAAGCAAAGTTCTTCCAATGCTAGTCTGAAGGGTTTCATTAAGAACATTTATTGGCAGGCTAAATTATTAGTACACTTTAAAAAAGTCTGCTTTGCAGCATGATGTCCATGTATTTATATTTTAATATTTATTTATTGATGGTTTTCCTAATGATGGACGAACTGCAATTCTTACTCATGTGAGTAGCACTCTGGAACTTTTGCTGTAAAATGGCACAATTCATATGAGTAAATGCTGCCTTTTAAAGCCTTAAATGCTTTACCAAGGTCCCAGTCTTGGCAAAGTTCACACAGGAAAATAGTCATTACTCAGCATAGCGAGTATTTTGAAAAGTGAGAGTGTTCAGAGTTTTATCCTCAGTGGATCTTAATTAATGTTAATCAGTGCAGATGAGATAGCTGATACTTTCATAAAATGCGACCTCTGAAGTGCTGAACAATCCCTTGTAATCACTGGGAGCTGAAGGATTTCAGCACTGTTCAGAATTAGCCTTTCATTTGGAAACATTTACATATCAGATGCATTGAAACTATTAACCAGAGCTGAAAATAAACACCTTGCTGCACTGAAGAGCTGTCCTTGTGGGGAAAAAAAAAAAAAAAAAAGAATAAAAAGGACATCCTAAGGTCCAAATCAGCATAGCCATAATTTTCTTCTCCCTCCTTCTGTAGCCTTATCTTGGGCTACTACCTCAACAGCTAATTGATTTACACCTTGCTAGAAGGGTCAAGACTGCTAAGTGCTAAGCATGCACCATTGCCTCCTGCTATCAGAGAAACTGGAGACGAGAGGAGTTGTAGCTTCAGCCAAGTAGAAATATAGCACTGGGTGCACATCCTTCACAACCTCTCCCTATGCTTATTCCAGATGCAGCAACACTGGAATATGGAGAAGGCCATCTTAGGAACAGAACAGTGGAGTGCCAAGCCACATAATGATGGGTAAAAGACAAAGAATGCTGATCCAAAAAAGGGGAGTACAGACCAAATAGCATCAGTTAATGAAATAATTTGGAAATGTGTTATATGTGCTGTAGGACAGTGAATGAAATTTGGAAAAAGACTGTACAAAGGGATAAGTAACCTTTTCCCCTTCAGTGCACTTAGAGCTGACAAGTATTAAAAAGAGAGGGTACTCTTTGCTTCCTACTCCCTCTTCTCACAGAAGATCTGTATCCCCAGGAAATACTCTCCTCACCAATCCATTTTATTAACTTAAAAGTTTAATCATAGAGGTGTGACGTGGAAGACCTGATTGCTACCTGCAGCCCTTCCACGTCATTTGGGTGCCAGGTTCCCATTTATTTTATCATACTATATTATTTCTTTACTTATATTAAATATTTTATAATTTATTTTAAATATATATTATACACATATATTCTGTTATTTATTGACTAAAACCAGCCATCATTTTAGAAAGGTGTATTCCTGGCTGAAGTAGGCACACCTTTTTCAGGTAGTATCTCTTTGCCAGCTACTTACCTTAGAGATCACAGAGAACTTGTCAAAGACTTGGAGGAATAATGTGACCCAAAGGAATGAACAAAAGATAAGGAATCTGTAATCTCTCTTTGAACTCAGCGGGACAGGTTTGGGCACACATAGGAAAGAGGCCCTTCTCTGGCAAGAATTACACTCACAAGCACCTTGGCTCTAATTCAGCCAGGTACTTACACATATGTTTGACTAGAGATGCCCCACTGAAGTAACTTCCTCAAATTAGGAAAAAGCCTAAATCCTTCGAAAAGCCAGCACTTTGAATGTTGGTATTTGCAGTAAATGCCTGTATAACCAAGCCAGTTAGTACAGCATTCAGACATGGGATCAGAAGGCAAGTTAAAATGAAGTTGTAGATGCATTTGTGTAGATAAGATGTCTTTTTGTCAGCCCACCCCAAATGAAAGTCTGCTACAATCCTTTCCCATCACAATTCAGGCAGCTGGGACAGGGACTGCCATAGGAAACAGATCTACCAAGCAAATGGGCTGGGTGCTGTATTTTTCCAAAATGAAGAGCAAAAGAGAGATGTTCTACACAAATAAAAATCATCGAAGACTTTGAAATAACGTACAGCTGTTATGTATATTAAAGGTATACAAAGATGAGATCTGTCATCTGTTAAAACAAGAACATCCAAGTAAAGATACCTTTACTGGGTCCATGTGCTTTCCTATGTTTCCCATGTTTTCTTCTTGGTCCTAGGAGTTATATAACTATGACTCACAGGCAGAATATGACATTGCTACCCGGGGACCAAGGACTGAGTATGTGTTTTAAATACTCAGACTGTTCAGATTGGTGCTACGTGGGCTGTTTGGGGTGTATGGAGATGTTTGCGCATATGCATGTACATGCATGTGCTTCTGCAAAGTCAGCCCTAGTCTCTCTGCTGTTATCTAGAACAATTTCTTTAGGATGCCACTCAGCGTTTACCACAGCCTTGGGCATGTAGCAAACAGAACAGTAAAATATCCTTTCAGTTAGATACCCAAGCACACCTATAAAGTCATTCCTTACTACAACTCTGGATTAAAAAAAACAAAACCCTTGGCAGCGCCTGGGAAATCTGCACAACCACCTGCTAACTGAACTGTTTCCGTGCCTAATACACTTCCTCTACGGGCCTTAGTCCAATACATTCCACATACACATTCTTCTAAAATGAGAGAAAAAACTCACTGCTTTGCAGGAAAGATGGCCAGATATTGACCGTAGCTATATGTTGAGGCACTTGCTATAATGAATCTTTCTCTTCAGATCAATGCTCATGTCCTCAGCCACACAACAGTTGATTGAGAAATAACTGATCACGGAATTTGCAGAATATATGTACACACAGGTCTTCTGTTCTGACAGAATTTTACTGATGACAGGATTGGCTGGTAGCTTCCACAGAAGGCAATGAGGGTCAGTGATATTTCGCCCTTTGATTAGATAATGTTGATCTTATCTAAAAAGGACTGAAAGGGTCCTCCAGGCTGACCTACTACAAAAAACCAGAATAATGCTAGGTCATATAATTCTTTTTATAAATTGCTGAAACTCTGACTTAAAATATTTAAGGTTTGTGCCCTTATCTTTTACTAAATAACTACTTGATACTCTTATGTTTGTGGTTAAAAATCTTCTAATTTCCAGCCCCAAAACTGTCATAACTAATTGATGACTTTGTCTTATTTCATCACTGTACTTTAGTTTAAACAGCTATATTACCTTCCTGGTGTTGAATGAAAAAATGTCCTCAAGACATTTTTATAAAGAATATCTCAACCTCTGATTTGTTAAAAAGATCCAGTTGCTGCCACTGGTTATATAAAAGGCTTTTACTCTTGTGATCTTCCTAGCAGACTTCCTGTGCCTCTGTCTGACTCTGAATCCTTCTTCCCTGGACATGGACAGCTACTGTTATACATGGAGACTTACCAATGATTCGTATAAAGGCACTATTATTTCGTTCCCTCTTAGCGGATATATCCTTCCTTGCCTGTTTCACAGACATATCGCATCATCCAGGTTTCCTGTGACTGACCAGCATACACAATTCTCTGTCATTCTCAATGGAAGAGCTCCCAAGCTTATAGCCGAGTTTCTTGTTATTAGTCTCTAAGTGCATGAACTTTTACTTTGCACTCTTGAATTCCTTCCCATATCTATTATTCGGGTCCTCAAGGGCATTCAACTTTTGTGCTAATCTCTTCCTTATCCAGCCCAAATACTAGCTTGCTATAAAGCACAGTAACACAGCAGACTGCCCTGAAGTTTGATTATACTTTGGTTGAAGTGTTTGTTTCTGTGCTCTCACTTCCCATTAACCAATCTGTCTTTGCCCTGTGTTTGGTATAATTACTCTTACTGAGAAGGAAAGCAAAATATTAATCTGGTCTTGGGTTATATTTTTATTATCTTTAAACTGTACCTAGTCATCACAGTATGGCATAGTGATTCTTTAATCCATGACCTCTTTTCCCACACAGATACATGTCTGGTAAATCTGCTATTGGTTTAAACTTTTTTTCTTTAAAGATAGAGCTTAGGTTAGCTTTCAAAAATGCTCAATTTATCTCACTATATCTTGGCTTTCTAGGCAGAGCTCTCTTTACTGAGCTTTTACTGTATGATTAATCCTAATATGCCCCTCTCAGCTTCAAGACCCTTCTTCAGTTTTTTGCTACCTATAAGCTCCAGACAGCTTTCACACGTGCAAACACAAGACTTCTAGTGCTTCTTACCAGTTTCCTTTTTTTCTCAGTTCAGCAGAGTCTCACATCAACACAAGTCATGGGCAGCATTCATGACTGCTATGTTTAGGCAGACCTTCCTGAGAGTCATGTGAGTCCACGTGATGAACAAAGGATGTCGAGATGGATTTGCAAGGTGACTTCACATGAGACCCTGCCCTAACAATAGTTTTGGGATTTACAGGCATAAGGTTGCAGGAACGAGAGAACAAGAGCAAGTGAAAAATATTACTGGGGAGCTTTGGAGAACACTGGCGGGGGCAACTTGGGTAATGTTACAGAGCTGTAAGTGAAAAGCAGGCTACTGAACTGCAAATGGCAAGTCCTTTGCATTACACAAGGTAAGGCATTTAAGGCAGCATGCAACACAGATTTCTGTTATTCCTATTGTATCCAGTTGCATCTGCTGTATGAATACTTTGAGAGTACTTATTTTATTGCTAAAGCTTATTGTCATATAAACATTTCAGTGTTTTTTCCCCCTGACCTCACGTCTTTCTGACCAGTAAGATACAATACTCTCAGTAAATGCATTGCTCTTTTTGTCATTAGTATTACGACACATTTTTGTCATTCTGCCTCTTCTCTTTCTGTTCAGTGCTTTTCTACTGCTGCATTTCCATTCATCTGATTTTCTTTCAGCTATGCACTAACTAAACCTATCTGTGAGTTTACAGAACTTTCTTCCGAATATGTCCTACCTCTTTTTTGAAGACCTTTTTATCAATAGTTCCATTCTTGAGACTAGAAGGCCCATTCTCCAAGTGCTCAGGTAGACAAGATTTCCTGTTCAATTAATATCTTCCATTTGCTCACCATTCCAATACCTTTCCTTACTCAGAATCACAGAGTCATAGAATAGCTGAGATTGGATGGGACCTCTGGAGGTCTTCTCATCCAACCACCTTTCTCAAGCAGGGCCACCTAGAGCCAGTTGCCCAAAACCATGTCCAGATGGCTTTTGAATATCTTCAAGAAGGAAGACTCAACAACCACCATTGGCAACCTATGCCAGTGCTCAGTCAACCTCTCAGTGAAGAAGTGTTTCCTAATGTTCAGAGGGAACCTCGTGTGTTTCAGTTTGTGCCCATTGCCTCTGCTCCTGGCACTGGACACCACTGAAAAGAGCCTGGCTCTGTCCTCTTTGGATGTAGCCTCACCAGTGCTGAGTAGAGGGGAAGGATCACCTCCCTCCACCTGCTGGCAATACTTTGTCTAATGTGGCCCAGGATATGATTAGCCTTCTTTACCACAAGGACACATTGCTGGCTTGTTTATTCATCATGTTATGTACTTGTCCCTAAAACTGTCTGTTATTTCCTGTTGCATTCTTATAAATTATTTGGCATACTTTCTGAATTTTCTCAGTTCCATTCATCACTGCTTTTATAACCTTCCCGTTCATTATTATTTTCTTTTCACTTTAAATTTCACTTTAAACTTTACATTTCTTGATATATGTCCCACTATTTTTTTAATTGCAACCAATCTTTGTTAAATATTTTTTTAAAATCGCTTCTTTCTTTTTGAAGATTCAGTAGTTCTGCATTAATGCTCTTCCCACACTTTTTAAAATCAGCATTTTAAATTTGATACAATGACTTAGAGTCCAGCATCATCCAAATTTCTTTTTGATGTCTGACTCAGACAAGGTATTAGGTCTAGACTACCTTATGAATTAATTTGACTGTGCTAAAAGGAAGCAGCATTTTCTTTACTTCCTGAATATTTCCCTTGCCAACTATTGTTTCCCAGATGGTCTTCATCATTATAATCCAACAAGATATGTGCTTTGCTTTCTCCCTTTATTTTATGGGAATCTTTATTTTACGTTTTTCCAACACTATGTGTTCCATCTTTTAACTGAATCACTACTGTTAAGCTTTCAGCATTCAAAACATTAGTTTTTCTTTCATATGACAGAGCACCAATCAAGTAATGTATGAATTGCCACAGCTGATCAAACCAATAGTCTATTTCTTCCTATGACTTTTCTTTGAACTGAGAGATACCAAATATTTTAGAAAACAAAACATTAAAAAATCCCCAGAGTGGCTTACAATAGCATGTTATTGAATAGTTTTTTTCCAGTGCAGGAGGTTAGGGATGGATAATGTCTTGAAGCCTGAAGGTATGCATCTTTTTGTAATACATATATTGCATTTTATTGAGTGGAATTGCAGACATTCTTATGAGGTGTAAAAATGCTGAATCCTCCTTAAAGTCCTGCTCTGCTCTTTAACCTCTTGTGTCAGGGAGCTTCACAATTCAGAGTGCAGACAGGCAGCTCCCAAAGCATCGTCCATACACCACTGGGGTCTGTCAGCCAAGCACCCACAGTCTGCAGCACGTCTGCAGTCAGCCTGTGCTCTCTGATGAGTGGTTATATAGCGCTCTGGTGAGCCAGGAGAAATTCCTACATGCTTGGGTTTTGTCCGTGGTCCCAAACTATGCCTGTAAACATATTCTTCTACTTATTGTTTTGAAATGTAACATTTAAAAAAAAAAATTCTTTCAGAAGTTCCTATGCCCTTTCATTGTGAAATTATTCATATACATTTGAGAAATCTCCTTCTAAAATACTGTTTGTAAATGCTTGCCTTGTCAAATCTTGTTCTTTCATTAAAAAATCTACTCCAAGTCTCTAATCATTCGAATTGCCTTCTGCTGGATCTTTTCAATATAAGTGACCAAAAGTAATGCTATATTATAAATAGTATAGTTATAATATTTAATTGCAGCATTACCTGTTGATGCACCTTTATAATGTAACTTGCATATTATTCTGAACATTACTGCAAAATGAGCAGTTATTTTCAGTGTTGATCAAGGAAAAATTCGTAGAACTTTATCTGAGTGGCTGTCCTCAAAGTAGAAGCCATCAGCAGTGCTGATTACTTGAAATTGTCCCTTTCACTATTACTGACCCTGAATTTTCCATTCTGAGATTAACCTGAGTTGCCAAGCTACCTTAGTTTCTGTAACAATGCTCATATTAACCTATACAATCTGCATCATTCCCACTTTTGCTCAGTAAAGTCTTCACTGAGTTTTAGAAGTTCTGTAGCTGGGTCCCATTAGATAGGAGAGAAATATTAATTACGTGAGAAATTGCGAGACTTAGTACAGAAAATTAAAAAAAAAAGAGTTCATAGATTATGTAGTTTGGATTCTCTGCTACAAGCCTAGGAGTCACACCCAAAGCTCAGGGACAATCTTTCCCAACACAAGACAAGTCATAAAATGCTGGCGCTGCAAGAGATACATTAACTGCATCTATTCAGGCATGATTTTTTTAAGAACTTTTTCAGATACCAAACGGTCCTCTCTGGAAGACAAGCTGGAAAGATTGTCTATAAAACTAGTATCTTTTCTCAGGGAAAACAGTGACAACAACTCAGGTGCTAAATCTATACCTCTGGGTTTTGCTACACACTATCAGGTCACTCCAGAGCAGGAAGGGTCTAATGAGGACCCTGAGAATGAAAGGGATACATGTGTACCTTTAACACAAAAATATAATGGCTAACTCACTTTGTCTGTGAGACCTGATCAGCTGTTGCCAGTAAGTATTTGGGCTGCTATGCTGTATCTGTGAAATTATTCATAAATTTAAAAAGTTCACAGTAGAAGTGCATTACTATGGGTTTGCATTGATGTTGAGCATCTGCTTAAAATGTTTGTTCTCCATTCAATGTGGAAGCAAACCTCCCTCCTGATCTGTGAATTACTCATGGTCAAATGCCAAATCACCATCAAGTGCTAACAGTAAATGATCTACATGATTAGGTTTTAGCATTTCAGGGAGTGGATTTTGATCTCAATCAGTGAGTACCATATGCCTCATTGCCTTGTTTTATGACTCCTGGAGTGCCTTCCAGAAATTAGCATTACATTATATTTTATGGTACAATTACTTTCTCTATTTTATCTCCTACGTTTTTGGTATCTAGAGTTTACTGCATAATGTGCAGAACATAGAGAACAAAGAGATCTGTCTAGTTCACTACTGCATCTTTCTAAATAGTGAGCTTAGGTGCTTTAAGAGGAATGTAAGAACAAGGCAACCATGTATAGTGCTAGATATAATTTCCCATTTTGGGCAATTTGTGGCTTGTGGACTTCCTCAGGCATGAGAGGTATATTTGTGTCACTTTTTTCCTCTATGAATTTCTCAGCTCACTTTTTGAGCCCATAACAACTCTTGTCTTCTGAACTGCCATGTGGTGGTGAGTTACATAGTTTAAATGACTTATGTTAAGAAATATCTCCATTTGGTTTGGTGTTTTTTTGAACTTGTCACAGTGTTATGAGAGAGCTGCTGAATGCTCCCAAGTATCACTGAGTTTATTTGCCGAAGTGAAGGTGTATGCTCGCACTTTTTTGAAGGTCTAATAAATCACAAAAAGCAGAAGGGTAAAGCTTGACTTGCTGCATATTGAGTAAAAGCTGAGTCAGGTAGAAATTCCAGGATCATGTAGAAATAACGGTTGGACTTGCCAGACACAACGTATTTTCTGAGGCTCTGTGGAAGATTTCTTTTCAGGCTTGCAGGCTCCACATTCTCACCATGTGACAGACGACACAATCAGAGTTCAAGTGAAAAAGGAAATGGAAGCAACTCTGCTCACTTAGTAGATAACGGGTATACAATTAAGGGATGTACACAACTATGAAGGCTTCATGATAAGTCTGTGTTACTTTAAATGCATGTTACCTTGCGTTTTTTTCTGGAAATTAGTAAGATGTCTGACTATTTGCCCAGATACTGTAACTGCTGATGACTATAAAGGTCTTTTTTGTTGTTGTTTTCTGGTTTTATTTTCTTTTCCTGGGTGCAGTCTGCCATTCTCTTCTGACTATAAAGAAACTATCTATCTATATACATATATATACACAAATTCAGGCTGAGTGAACAGAATCACAGAATCACAGAATCACAGAATCACAGAATTACAGAATCACAGAATCACAGAATGGTAGGGGTTGGAAGGGACCTCTGTGGGTCATCCAGTCCAACCTCCCTGCCGAAGCAGGGTCACCTAGAGCAGGCTGCACAGGACCTTGTCCAGGCAGGTCTTGAATATCTCCAGAGAAGGAGACTCCACAACCTCTCTGGGCAGCCTGTTCCAGTGCTCCGTCACCTTCAGAGGGAAGAAGTTCTTCCTCATGTTCAGACGGAACTTCCTGTGCTTCAGTTTGTGCCCATTGCCCCTTGTCCTGTCACTGGGCACTACTGAAAAGAGCTTGGCCCCATCCTCCTGACACCCACCCTTGAGATATTTGTAGGTATTTATAAGGACCCCTCTCAGCCTTCTCTTCTTCAGGCTAAACAACCCCAGCTCCCTCAGCCTTTCCTCACAGGAGAGATGCTCCAGTCCCCTCATCATCTTTGTAGCCCTCCGCTGGACTCTCTCCAGTAGCTCCTCATCTTTCTTGAAGTGGGGAGCCCAGAACTGGACACAGTACTCCAGATGGGGCCTCACCAAGGCAGTGTAGAGGGGAAGGAGAACCTCCCTTGACCTACTGGCCACACTCCTCCTAATGCATCCCAGGATCCCATTAGCTTTCTTGGCAACAAGGGCACACTGCTGGCTCATGGTCAACCTGTCGTCCACCAGGAAACCCAGGTCCCTCTCTGCAGAGCTGCTCTCCAGCAGGTCTGCCCCAAGCCTGTACTGATGCATGGGGTTGGTCCTCCCCAGGTGCAGGACCCTGCACTTGCCCTTGTTGAACCTTATCAGGTTCCTCTCTGCCCAACTTTCCAGACTGTCCAGGTCTCGCTGAATGGCAGCACAGCCTTCTGATGTATCTACCACTCCTCCCAGTTTTCTGTTGTCAGCAAACTTGCTGAGGGTACACTCTAACTCTTCATGCAGGTCATTGATGAGTAAATTGAAGAATACTGGGCCGAGTACTGACCACTGTGGGTCACCACTAGTTACCGGCCTCCAACTAGACTCAGCGCCGCTGATGACAGCCCTCTGAGTTCTGCCATTCAGCCAGTTCTCAATCCACCTCACTGACCACTCATCCAGCCCACACTTCCTGAGATTCCCTAGGAGGATGTTATGGGAGACCGTGTCGAAAGCCTTTAAAAGGTTGAGAAAACACTTCGAAGGTTGAGAAAAAAATATATATAGAATTAGAGAGAGTTCATCTTTATGAATGCAAGAACACATTAAAAATTAATTAGTTTGGACTAAGCTGAAAAAATCGTAGCTACATCAGCAAATGAGGATATTTGTTTAAAGAATATCAGTAAATCCCTTGTTAGATAGTTCTGCTAAAGAAAAGTTGAAAACATTTTCAAAACTAATGTAATTTTGTATTTGTACTTGCAGTTTTATTAAGAAATTAATAAATAGGAATATTATTTTGTTGCAATGCATTTACCCCTTCCAAAATCACAAAAGGTTAAAACTGTGCTTTGTGTTTCATCAGTGACAGATGCTGATGTGAACACGTAAAATGTAACTGCTGTGTATGGTTTTTTTACTGCGGTAGCCTCCATATTCCCATTATAACCACACAACAGCTCTTAAAATTCAGGTTAAATGACTTGTAAAATAGCAGATTAAGTAACAGAAACAGCAAAATAATATAGGAAACTGTTCTTAGCAAGAGGTAATTTTTATAACCACAAAGTAAAACAACAGAATAGAAACAAGGATCAAAATCTTCACCAAGCTAGTGGGCCCTTTGTTCATGGCTCTTTGCTCTTTTCTCTTGCTCAGAAGTTCTCTACATAGGCATATATATACTAGAGAGGGAAAGAAGTCAGTAAGAAATGTCCTGTTTTCTTACTGGCATTCATGATGACTGTAGGGTAAATTTTGGGCATACGAAAAAAATGACTTTGAAAATGAGATTTTGTGCTTAAAAATGTGGCTTATATCCCTTCCTGAAAAGCATACCACACTGTGTTAATGGACAAAATCACAAACACTGAAGAACATCCATTCATGCAGAGTACAGTTATCTACTGCATGGTGCAAGGGAGAAAAAAGTGAGAAAAGGGGAGTCATACGTGAATAGTTACTATTTACCAGTACCAGCACTTAATAACACAAACTCAAAAACATCGTGAACCTTTGAGTCAGACTATGAAATTCACAAATGCTGCATTAGACAGGAAAAGAGATTGAGGAAAGGCTCTTTAGCAACCGCAAGATTTTCTGTGTGAGAAACAGTTTTCTGATTTTCTTCCGCTTGTTTTCTGCCAAGTCTGTACCACATCGGACTTTGTTCCGTGTCAGTAAGGAATAGGGAATTCCTCTCTCATGCTCCTCAGTACCACATCCCATGTGGCTGCCTGGCTGGCTCTGTCATCTACCCCTAATCCCAACCGAGAGACTGTGCCTCAGTACAAGAGATGACACGATGCTACATCATCACTACACAAGCCAAAGGACTTGGGGGATCCTGTGTTCACCTGATTGCACTGATACACGACCCAGCGTGTGCAGTCTTCTACACAGCGCCTCTGGGAAAGTGAAGAGCACCACAGTATCAATAAGTAAAGAGCAGCTGCTTCTCTGGAAAACTTTGTTTTTCTAAGATATAGCAATTAAATGAGATTTGCTGTCCCAGTATTCACTTTTCTACACATTTTTTTGAGCTAAAGCCAATAATTGAAAGGTTGTTTTATAATGCCATATGCCGTAAGCTGTAAAATGTCATATTACCACAGTATTCTAGCCACTGTGATATCACCGCTGCCTCCTGTGGAACTCTGGTGAAAATGTGCTCTCGCTTATATTTAACACTTCTAACATCTGAAAAGTCTATTTTTTCAGCGTAGGCAGCTTCTTGTATGTAGTTCCTTATTTTATGAATGCTAGTTCTGTGGTTGCACCACTGTGGGGCTGTGGCTGCAGTGGTGACTACTGCTTGTCTTCACTGCCCAGTGTGTCTTTTTTACCACTTCTACAAGCAGCCTGATGTTGTGGTGGGGACAGCAGCCAAAGGCTAGCATGTAAAATCCAATATACGGAAGGCAATTCTGTGCAACTGCTGCTTAACATATTAACCCATAATTAGTCAAGAGCCAGTAAGCTATATGGAAGAGTCGAAGCTTGAAACAGAGCATTGAATCAGATGGAAAGGACAGTTCATAGCTCCAATAACCTTTCTGAAAAAATTCATCTTTCACTTCATGCAAGCACTGAAATCTTTTGTTTTGCAATTCATTTCCTCTTGTATACCCATCCACTTGCATACCTCAACTATACTCAGAAACTTTTTACTGATGTTAGCTACTTTTATACTTCACTCTACAGACTGTTTTGGTTTGGATTACAGCTGTAAAGCTGCTGATGGTACTTAAGCTCAGTCTCTGGGTGGCAAAAGTAAGATGCCCCTTCCACACATAGCCCCTCAGGGTTATGGTGCAGTGTCTCTGAAAACAAGAGGTTCTTACTTGCAAATTATCTTGTGTGTGCCCTTTCATTTTAGACTGATGTGCCAGCAAGCCATGGTGAGCCTGGCAGTCATTAGAATCCTAGCTTATCTGTAGCTAAGTGACAGATGTCAGACTACTAAAATTTCCTATAACCTTGATCTAGGCCATATGATTCAAGCCAAGCAAAAAAGTAGCCATTCGTCACCTGTACTCTTCTGCATTATGGCATTATGAAGAAATAGAAGTCAGCTAAGTCTTTGTCAATGCTGGAAGAAATTGAGTTGCTTGAATTGCTCAGTGCATACAGGAAGCTAACAGAAAACTGAAGCAAGTACATGGAATGAGGTGCTTACATATTTTATGCATTAAATATTTTCTGAAGGAAATTGTAAATGTTACAACCTAGTGTTGATAATAACAGTAGGATTGGAAGTGCTAGAAATTAGTCCACTGGTAATGTAAAGAAGATGAGGAACTGAGACAAAGCACAAAAAATGCCGATGTTAACTTTAAACCATTACTCAATGAAGGCAAATTTACAAGAAATGTAGCAGTCAGGACAAAATGTAGATGGAGATTTGCAGGTAACAGAAGTTTGGAAGTATGACCAGACAACTAGTCCATAGGAATGTGGCTAAAACAAGAGCTACAGTCAAACCATCTGTGTCAATACTTCATTTAATGAGATCGGGCCATTTGCAGAGACATAGAAAAGAGGTTTTTTGCACTGGCTCACTTCAGGCTTCTAAATTGGGAGTCTGAGCTCCTGTACAGTCAATGTAGACTTCTTTAGAAGGCTGGCCAAGATAAGGAGGTTAACTTTGATGTTCGAAGTCATCTTCATAATGCACATATTTTTCATAACTGATAAAACAGTCAGATCATCCTTACTTAGCTACCTATCTCAAGTGTTCTCAGATGCTCTCACATTACTAATAGTCAGCACATTTGGTCATGAAGCAGAAGTGACATTCGAGATATGACCATTTGACATTATGTTAGGAATGTGTGTTCTGAAATTGTCATTTCTATTCTCATAATTAACAAATGGATTAGTTATTTTATTACTGATAACTAAGTCTAAATGAGGTTATCGAAATAAAATGACTTTGCTTTTGTGAGGAGAGTGAAAACCATGCTTCCCCAATGAAAGCACTAATAAGTAATGAAAGGACAGAATAAGCTTGAATTAAAAAGTCATATAAAAGAAGAGGGAAAGGCAGAATAAAAAGGCAGAGAAGTAGCACTAACTAATAAATGTAAATGAGGTGCCTGATTCAGCACTCCAGAAAGGATCAGTGACAGACAGAGACTAGAGTGTTTTGCTTATTTTAAACTACAAAGAATTACAACTATAGTACAGATCTGACCTGAAGGAAAATACTCTTCTTGCAGGTATGAAAAAAAGATGATGGTGCAAATCAGAGTTCTGTGTTAGATTGCTTAAAAAATGGCAATTTATAAATCCAGCTTCTATTAATAGTTTTCTGATAACTACAATTCATTCTCAAAAAGCAAGTATCTCTCTGAAACTATATCTGCATAGATCTAAGACAGTCTTTTAAGTAAGGAGGATTATCTCATTAATTAAATAAAATTACAGATTTTGTATTAATGGGGAAAAAAAGCAAGGTGCCTTGAAATCAGGGTTTCCTCACCAGGAGATCTTGGCTCAGCCTGCTGTACATGACCCTGCTTCGGCAGGAGGGCTGGACTAGATGACCCACACAGGTTCCTTCCAACCCCTACCATTCTGTGATTCTGTGATTCTGTGATAATATCATTTACTTTGTTATGTGTTGTTTTCATCAGCTTTTTCTCATCAGCTCATGAATTTACCTGTGCCACATCAACATTTCATTTAGTGTATTTCAAGGCTTACAAAAGAATTTCCTTTCCATCCATCTCATTTTCAGAGCTTAGTAACAAATCTATGGATTTTCTTCAAAGACAAATCATCTTTGAAATAGTTACAATTAAATGGCACACCTGGAACTCAAAGCACTAGAAATATTACACCAAGCATACCAGTTTGTTACTCTGTGTAAGATCTCTGAAGATGCTTTCAGAGAATGAACAGAAAACATCTGAAAAAACCAAGGCAGACTACATTTTTCAGTTCCTCACAGAAATCTGAAATGGTGCTTGCTGTTCTTCACTTACTGGTGTTCCATTATGTCTAATAACCAAAAACAAAAATCAAGAACATCAAAGTCAGGATCCATACTGTATTCTGTAGCCAAGTGACAGACTGAAGAGATGGGTCTCAATCAAGGAGATAAAGAGACATCAGAAAGTCATCGTACTTGAGTGACACAGTATTAGTCATCAGAAGCTCCATACCCTCCCTACGTGCGATGCAGCTTCTACTTCTGTTTTAGAAACTATTTTGTAGCAGTGATATTTAATTGATATCGTACTGCATTGCACCTTTAAGGATAAAGATAAAAGTAGATAGCAAAAAATGAAAATACAGGCACTCACAATCTAACAATCAATCTTTTAGAATAAATCCTATCTGTGTTATGTGACCTGGCTGTCTTCTGCCTTTGCTGCATTTGTCATTTATAGCTGGAGAGGACATGTTTTCCTAAGTCTAATGTAATGGTATTAGTCTGAACTACCATGTAAGGCTGGTGGAGTAGGAGGGAGAAACGGTGGAGAGAAGATGATAAAATAAAGGCAAGGAAAGTGAAAACAATTGATGAGGAGTTGAAGAAAAAGAGACAGTGAAACATATCCCTGCCTTGTTCCAAGAATAAAAGGAAAAGGACAATGAGCATAAGAAAGGCAGCAGGAAGAAGAGTTCAGGGTCAAAACAGGAAAGAAAAGCTGTGAAATGAAAGAGACTGGGAAAATTCGTTCTATCAGGCAACAAATGGCTGAAACAATATTGTGGTGAGCAAATTGTGGAAAATATTTTTAAAGGGCTAACTGGAGAAAAATCCTGGATTTGATAAGGATGGTGGTAAGCGCACAAAGTATAGGGTATAGTATTAAATACTGCGCAAACAAAATTTCAACACATTCCAGTTAAACTTAGCTGATTCCTTGTATTCAGTAGATGGTATGTAACAGTTCATGGGTTATTTATACAAGTCTTCTGGAAATGCTTCAAAATATGTCAGTCCTGGTTAGGCATTTTTTTAGGCTCTATCAAGAATAGACGGTTGTTCATGAGATCTGAACTGCCAGCTGGCCTTCTTGACGGTTCCCCGGGACAACTGGATACTTTCCACTTAGACAGGAGACGTGTGCACCTTGCCTTGGCTTGTGCTACCAAATGTACCATGAGATTAGGGAAACATTGAATCACCAGAGGTTCAGAGCCTGGTTTGAAGAATTTCTGCAGTCCAAGAAAGAATAAAGGCTTCCCAAATAGATTTGGGAGTAGCATCTCACATGGAAGGGAAGGCTGGGAGTAGGCATGGAGATATCTCTAAGAACTGATGAAGACTGTACTGAGAGCAGCAGCCTGGTGAGGTACAGTATTTGGATAAGCAGTTGGATTGTGAAATATAATGGAAATATTTTCACTTTGATGTTTTAAATCACTCTTCTACACAAGGAAATATATACATTATAGTTAAAGATTCTTATTAAAAAAACCCCTTTAAAATTAGAAGGACTTTGACCTTTAGTTTCCTTATAGCAATCTCTATAGACATTACCAATGCCAAACCATCTTTCCTGCACTTAACGTTGTTTCCTTTACGTGCCTTTGTCCCTTAAACTGTCTTAAAAGTTGGAAAAACCTGCTTTCTTAGCATTTTTTAAAGAAACATGTTATTTATTATACATCTGGAAATAATGCATTATATATCTCCCTCAGAGCGTTTTTTCTAATGTGTATTTTGGGAACCTTAGAAATTTCAGTTATTTTTATCATGATTAGTTAAGTATAGTTGTGAGTCTTGCTGACAGGTCATTTTTCAAAACCTTATCGTATGTCAGTGAGTGGGTGGTCCTGATGTCAGAAAGTGATTGTGAATGGGAAAACTGGCTGAGGGGTGAAAGTGCATAGAGTTAGAATTTGCCAGTGTCAGGTCGGTCACCACATTAATGCTGTGTGGCTTTTTATTATGATAATATTATTTTGAGTATGTGGTATGCTATCATTCGTACATAGTAATGGAGTTGTAAATTCCTGTGATATGGAATATTTAGGAGAAAAAAGCCACAATACCTAAAGAATGTCATCCACAAGTTTTCACCGAAACCACAAGGATCAGGTTTCACAATCTTCCAGAAAAACTTTCAACCTCTGAAAATTTTCTAAGCAGCATTTACCCCAGGCATAAGAACGTTTTAATAAAACCACCCTACTATGCACCCTGACAACTTTGCACATAAGTGGCAGCATTTTACTATTTCACCATTCTTCAAAGAGTTTTGGTGAGATTTTAAAAAAGAAAATCTGCTGTACTTTTATACAGAATATATTACAAACCCCCAAATACTCAAATATTAAAACTTCAGTTTCCTAATGCTAGACCAGAGATCAGAAATTATATGCTATTCCATTACAACTCTGACAAGCAATAGCAGAGAACAGAAACACAGCAGTATTTTGATTTGCTGACTGCAAAGGACCTACAGACTACCAGCACTATTAAGGCATAGGCCTTTTTTCCTCCATTACTTAATCAGTAAGATTCACACAGAGGAAATGAAGGAATCAAAATCTCCCCTTTCTAGGCATGCAGTCACATGTGGGGAAGTTATGGGTCTAATTTGTCAGCGATAATGGAAGCAGACAGTGATACCTTTCCCATGTAGCACAAGTGGCCAGCTCACTGACCCTACCAGGTACACATCTCAAATGCGCAATCATAGTGTGCCAGGCACAGACTCCTTGGCACCCTCTCTGATCTGTGCCTAAAATGATAAGGAAGTCTTCTAACTCCCTGTCCCCAGCAAGATCCAGAATGTGATTCCAGCAGCCCTACTGCGTTTTGAAAATTTCACACCTCCTCTGTAGTCAGTGTATTTCTTGCATGGTACAAACTAACGAAAATGAAGCCACATCATATTTCTTTTCCAAAGGAAGCAAACTTTGAGTAAACGTTGTTGCTTCCACTTGGCTGCACTAAATTTTGTAGCATCCTCAGGAGGACCAGTCACAAAAGATCACATGGCTCACAAAGTTTATCCTTAGATTGGGCAGGTACCAAACTACTGCAAAGATGCCAAGATCCCAAAGCTCTCATCCATATCAGGAAAGACCTGTCCCTTTTCATATGTTTTTCAAGGTAAGAAGGAACCATGGTATAAAAATATTACAGTCCATACTCTCTGTAACTGTCTTGTTTGCATATATAAATATTGCTTCTTTAAGAAAAACAGACACTGGCACCAGTGTAAGAATGTATGTTTTAATACTTGCACACATACAGATATCAGTCTGTTTAGAGTGAGAAGGCTGAAGAACAGGCACACACAACTGGCATAAAAGCGAACCTGACCTTTCAGTATTTACCCTGGTGGTGTTTTCAGTGGCACCTACCTGGCTGACGCTGGCGACGCTGCTATGGAAAGTGCCAATAGACTTTGCAAACCTGAAAGCTTCTTTGCAAAACGTTTACTATATTGCTTGCCTGAACTTCCTTTTCTGGGGCCCCACATTCTGTAAGCAATTAATTATGTTTTATAACATAAGCATTCAGAGAATAGATCAGTGTTTTGATGTGTACAACCTGCACTCTTTTAAAGGTGCAATTCCTTCAAAGCAGCAACTCAAATCCTCACATACCCTCCTTTAGCTGGAGCTGGAGCTGTGTGCTTTTGCCATCCACTGCAGCAGATGTGGATGCAGCATATTCCCCAGTCCTTGGCAGAACTGCTCTGTTTTAGCTGTGGGTCAGAGGAAAGACAGGGTTGGGAAGAACAGCAGGGTATGGAAGACTGATGAAATGGAAGAGTCCTAGGAAAAAGGAATTCTTCAATAAACATCCCTTTATATTTTTCAGCCACCTTTATGCTCATGCCCCTAATGCTGCCAAATGCAGGATTTTTTAATGCATAACCCACGCTACACAAGCAAAAAGGTGGTCAATAAATGGTATATCTACTTAGAAATATGTGCCCAGCTATTCTGAGAGGTGAAGTAGGAAGTTAGAGAACTGTAAAGAGATTGCTCCTGAAGACGAGTCAGAGGTCCCGATACGAGGCAGGCAAGTACATGCAATAACAAAGTGGAAGAGGCAGAAGATAAAGGGCTGGGTCATGCTGTGAGAGAGAGGGAGTATGGGGTCTGGCTGCTTGTTGGTGGAAGGACACAGCAGAAGTGTGGCAGAAGGGGGGAAGCGTGGGACTTGGACAGAAGGAAGTAGAGCAAAGAATTTGGTGCTTGGCTAATTTCATTTAATCAACATTTGACACCGTTCAGTTTAAAGAAGAAATGAGGGAAGAACGGTTCCTCCAACACCGCCTGAACTGCAGGCGCAGAGCTGGGGTCTGCTGCTGGTGGTGAGGGTGGCAGCCCACCCACATCACGGTATCCCTGCAACAGTCTTACTCTTCCACCATCACATCCGTCTCCTTCTGGGCTTGTTTGGCCTGAAGAAGAGAAGGCTGAGAGGGGACCTTATAAATGCCTACAAATATCTCAAGGGTGGGTGTCAGGAGGATGGGGCCAGACTCTTTCCAGTGGTGCCCAGCGACAGGACAACGGGCAATGGGCACAAACTGAAGCACAGGAAGTTCCAGCTGAACATGAGGAAGAACATCTTTGAGGGTGACAGGGCACTGGAATAGGCTGCCCAGAGGGGTTGTGGAGTCTCCTGCTCTGGAGATATTCAAAACCTGCTTGAACGAGTTCCTGTGCAGCCTGCTCTAGGTGACCCTGCTTTGGCAGGGGGGTTGGACTAGATGACCCACAGAGGTCCCTTCCAACCCCTACCATTCTGTGATTCTGTGATTCCTTGGTACAACCAAATGTGCCACATGGATCGATTCCCAAAGCCATCATTGCCTCAAATAAAGATACTGTGTCACAGACCTTTTCCTGATACTGGAAAATAATTTACCCAGTGTGAGGACTGAGTATTTAGAGGTGCTAACAGTCAAGGCTACGCACTGAATTGTAAATGACTGACAAATAAGCTATTAATTAAAATAGAAATTGATTCCATCTTGTGGGATTTAAGGAGAAATAAGATTCTCGCAAGGTCTCTTCTGAGTGCTCCTTTAGTACAGCTAAAGGCAGTATTTTAATTTTCAAATAATCCAACCCTATAATTAAAGTTACGTTTTTGCCAAAAATTTTAAAATATTAATGAAACTCCAATAAGTCTGGCTGAAGTGCTCCTGGGCAAAATACAGAAATATGCTAATGAACAGCTTCTTCAAAGATGTACTTACGAAAGAGCCATATTCCAACTGGCAAAGTTCATTGCTTTCATTGTCCTTTGTAATTCTAATTAAATATTCTTTTATGAATCAATTTTTAAACCATTCCTTCCTTTCATGTGCTTATGGAATCATACATTTAATTACATTTATCTGGAAATTTATAGGAAATCTAGTAATAATAAAAATTAGTAATCTTTACATCTTTGTTTTAAACAGTGTGTTGATTTTTGCCATCTAGAATGAGTTGCTATTGAAAGATGAGGTGATATATATGACAACATAAATTAATTCTTAGTAAGTGGTTCATAACTGTCCATGCTGGTATAATTTATAAAGAACTTGTTTTGCACAGCAAGTTAAGAGTAATTCATATAGAATAAAAAAGCATTACTAAAAGCCTATAATAGAAGAATTAGCATGCTTAGTCATGCCAACATAAAATCAGAATTAAATATTCTTGCTGATCCTTGAACAGTTTTGTCTCAGAGTGTTCCATTTGCACTATCAGGATGTGTATAATGGTAGTTTTACCTGAACTTTAGGCTGTGGTATCATGAGATACTAAAGGACTTCCAGCACCAACTCATAAAGTGGATTAACTGTGCAAGTAGTTATTCCATATTACCTAAAATTATTCTGTGCTCTAGATGTACTAGCTGTACTACAGGCATGATCTCCAGTACCTCCTTCGTTCCTCTGGCTGCTGGTGCTCCTGGGGGCTTCTGCTCCCAAAACCCCTTGAAAGCGTCAGTGCTTTCTCTAAGGAAATGCTGCCTATGATAAGTAGAATTATGATACCTCTGTTTGGTTTTGTCCACATTAAAAAGACGTGACTCTGCTGAAGCAATGCCTGAGAGTTGTACGTCATTCTGTATTTCACTGCAGGATCTGATATTGAACCTCTGCGCCTAGGCAGAAGTGCTGGATGTGCCAGATCTTTAGGAGAAAGATGCTCTGCCATGGAGCTGCTTACTAGGGTGGCACAGATCGTGTGAGATGCTACAGATACTGATGCAGATGATTGCTCATCATGGCACACAGCTTTAAAGATACAGAATGATCTGGGAAGCAGATGTTGTGTCCAAGATGGGCACAATCATAGCAGAGGCTGCCCCAGGGTCAAAATGGGTTTCTTAGAGGTAGATTGCTCTAGGCCAGTCAAGACATCTGAAGTCCTCTGATTATGCTGCAGGAAACTACGAGTAAAGAAGAAGAACAGCCTGTGTAGAAGCAGATCCATAAGTCCTTTTTCATATGTGTTTGATTTAAAAAACCAACAAATATGTACAGTACAGGAACAAACCAGACCCAAGCATGTCTGTCAGCAAGAAAGCCAAACTTGTATGCCTTGCATCAGTTCTAGCTCTGGGGTCAGGGCACTGCTACTTGCCATATTTCTCCTATCCATAACCAGGTATGCATCCCTCCCAGCTCACTTACAAGAGCTCTAAACCTACAGGATTTGGAGCTCTGCATTGCTATTAGTTCAAGGTACCTCAGAGCACTGGTCGTACCAGGGCTATGTAACTCACAGCACTTCTCAGCTGCTGTTTTTCTCAGAGACAGGACCTTCTAGTTTTGCAGGGTGGTAGTGCTGTTGAAATCTGATGGTTTCACTTGAAGTTACAGTCTGTCACCATTTGCCTTACTGCAATTGTGAAGGATAAAGTAGGCAGACATTAATAGGATATCAAGTCTGATACTGATGGACCTCTGCTTTCCTTCCAGTCAGCAAAATGCACATTTCACATACTATGTCTGGAATATAAAGTTGGTGGCTTCTAGGTACCCACAGTATCTTTTTTCAGTCAGTGGGCCTCCCAGTTTGTTCAATGGCCAAAATAACTCAGCACAGACACCTGTGTTGCTAAAACAGCACAGGGGTTGGAGAGTTAGGGGTAGGGATGCTGGGTCCCCATTCTGACATCGCATCCAGTTACTGTCATGACCTCCATGCTCTAGGTGAAGATGTGACAGTGCAAAGATAGAGGCCCACTGGAAAGAGCTGTCTTCCTCCTGTGTCTTCTACACAGCCCCAGCCTCCCTAAAGAGGCTGAGTCCCTCCCTGCCAGAGAATAGAAATGCCCGGTAGCTGGTGGGTCAGTGCCTCAGTGGTGAGTGGAGGTGCTGATGACGCAATGGTGAGGGAACCACCTCTGAGGCCTCCTCAGCTACAAGCTCCATAGATGGAGGAACAGCAGAGGAGCTGCTCCCTGCAGCTCGCTGTGCCTCTGTAGCCAGCTCTGCCTCCTGGGGCATCTCTGGGCCACAGCTACAGGCCCACAACTTACCTTTTCAGGTGTTTCAAGACTTTTCTCACCTGAGTGAGGAACGTGCCAGGCCCAAGTTTTAAACTTGCTGGTTTCATCCCTCTCCCTGAGATCACTGGTGAGGGGATCTAAACTGATGTTTGGATGTATAAATGTGTAAAAAGAAAGGATCAGAAGGCAGGGGAAGGAAAGAAATAGTGTACCTCCTGGAAATCATGCTCTTCCAAGCCAGACACATGGTTGCTTCTAGTTTGCTGTTCAGGGACCCTGTGTGGCTTTGTCATCTCCAGTCTGCTTTACCGGGTGTAGTAGGCAGGGTGTAGGTGGTTGTAGGGCTGGAGTACCTCTCCCATGAGGAAAGGCTGAGGGAGTTGGGGCTGTTCAGCCTGGAGGAGAGAAGGCTCTGGGGTCACCTTATAGCAGCCTTCCAGTACCTGAAGGGGGGCTACAGGAAGGATGGAGAGGGACTTTTCACAAGGTTGTGTAGTGATAGGACAAGGGAGAACGGCTTTAAACTAAAAGAGGGCAGATTTAGATTAGATATTGGGAAGAAATTCTTCACCGTGAGGGTGGTGAGGCAGTGGAACAGGTTGCCCAGAGAAGCTGTGACTGCCCCCTCCCTGGCAGTGTTCAAGGCCAGGTTGGATGGAGCTCTGAGCAACCTGGTCTAGCGAAAGATGTCCCTGCTGATGGCAGGGGTGTTGGAACCAGATGATCTTTAAGGTCCCTCCCAACCCTTACCATTGTGTGATTCTACGATTCCTTGATTCTGTTATGTAGTGTTACAAGGGAAGGGTGACACGCAGCTGAAGTGTGCCAACAGCAACGATGTAATCAGTGCTACCCACTGCCCGGGGCACCAGCGCTGCTCCTCACTGCACCAAAGGCCTGGCTGTCCCTCCTGAGGGACTCCTCAGCCAGCAGGAAAAACACCCAGCTGCTCTTGCAGAGCGGTTCACTGGGTAGAGGGATCTCACCTTGACAAAGAAGGGTGACGAAGAACATTTCTGTTCCTCTCCATCACACTGTGTGCTGCCACTGATACTTGAGTGATGTTTTGCTGGCAAAAGGAGAGTCTGTGGTAGAAAGCAAGGTATTTGCAGCCTGGTGGGAGAGGGCTGGGGGGGGAAGCTGGCCTAGTGAGGCTAGAAAAGGGAAGAAGGGCAGCATTGGGGAGGGAGAAGAGGAAAGGCAGAAGGGGGATGAAGACTACTTATGAGCATAGAGACTTAAAAGGATGGTGATACTATACAGTGAGATTTGCCTCTCCAATGCTGTCAGGGTGTTATTCTCCAACACAAAAAAGACCATCTTATACATCTGAGAGAATTACTACCACAGCTGAGACCCCCATCCTCTCCATGGTGTCTGTGTGGGTCTCAGGTTGGGGCAAGACAACATGATCAGTGAGAGTAAAAATTTGCCTTAAACCCCTCCACAAACAAACAAACAAAACTTAGCTAGATACTCAGGAGGAGCAAAGGAGACAGGTGAAGCAAGGGGTGAAGAGAACAGAAGCCAACAGGAAGGACTTTTCTCTGTCCCTTCCCTTTCAAGGTGGGATAAACCAAGAGGTCTGGGTGTAGCAGGAGATCTCATTCCTGGCAGTAGTGACAGTGGTTGCAGCAGTTCAGATGGTAAATGTTTGATCCTTCTCCTCAGCCCCCAGCGAGGCAGTAGGGATTTCCACTTCTGCGCCCCTGTGGCCAGCAGGCCCTGCCATGGACACAGGCAGTGGGGCAGGGCTTCTCCTTCTGCCCTGGCTGGCCTCTGCCGGGCTGCAGCTCAGTCTGCAAGGGAAAGAAACAGCAGAAAATGGCTGGCATTGGAGACAGGGCACTGGGCTAGATGAACCATTGATCTGACCCAGCAGGGCACACCTTACGTCCTTCACTTATTCTTGCTGCTCAAAGATTCCCTACGCTTAGATTTAGATGTTCAGAAGAAGAACAATGGTACTTACTGCCTAAACTTCATAGCACCTCTGTGATACTGTTTCTGTGCCAGCCATCTCAGACAGGCAATCAGGATGCTTGGGCAGATGGAATTTACTCTCTGGGGGAAAAAAACCCCAACAACAGCCAAATCAAAAATTGTTGAACATTTTCACTGGAAAGATCTTGTTCCAGGGACATACTTCTCCCTAAGTTATCTTTTCACAACATTTTTCTTCCTTTTTATTTTGACTCCTTGCTGTAATTCGTATGTCAATAAAGATGTACTTTTAACAGCGAAACTGCAAAAGACTAATATTCCCACCTAACTTTAGAAGGGCTGATATGGCTAAGTCAAGCCATTTTTTTTCCAGAGAGTAAACAAGGAATTAACGACTCTCACAGGGTCAAACTGGACAGGAATACACCATTACAATTAAACTGTTAAACTCATAAGGCACTGCAGTTTTAAATGCTCTAACTGGCAGGAAGGGAGTCAGACTTTGGTTTGCTCCCTCATACATGCAGCTCAAGTGATTCATATATATACTTTTATAAACAAATTTTCAGCCACATTTCATATAAAAAACATAAGAAAAATACGTGCAGTTCAGTACTAGTTTTGTTCAAAACTTATCACAACAAAATCCACTCATCTTGGAGTAAAAGTTGGTTTGGGACAAAATGCTCCAACCCTGTCTCTGTAGCAACACTGAGCACAAGAGCAACATTTAATTTAGATAAATTATTCTATGGAGCAAATATCTGGAGACAATAAAAACCACCACCAAAGTTCTCAGTCCTATTCCAAATCAATCAGCAGCAAAGCGACTTTGAACGAAGTGATTCTGCACTTAAGGCTTGAATTTGTTGGAGCTGCCTGTGTATATTCAGGCAGAAAAACCCATCATGATTGTAAGTCCCCTACCCTCCCAAACCAACCAAAAAAAAAAAAGAGAGAGGCATATGGCTGTGATCTTGAGAGAGAGCAAAAACAGGAGACTAAATCAACCAGAAAATATATGGTACCGTATACCTTCCTCATTTAGTTCTTTATTTCAGATACATTGAATGTAAATATCAGTTCTCAATGTGATTTCATTTTACCAGAAATGCCCTCATCACTGGGTTACAAAAACATTGCTACATGTCTTCCTGGCTCAAAGCATACTTGATTATTTTGTGAAACAGAAGTGACTGAGAGAATGCCATCCCGACTTGCTGTAATGTACAGGTAGGGGGAACTAATCAAGGACAATCAAGCTCAAATCCTTTTAGAGAGGGTTAGAAATGGAAACCTTTTTCAGACGCTTCTCTTAGTAGAAATAATTGTTTTCAACCATGGTAAATACACAAGAATGACTTTTTCAAAGTAATACAATGATAATAAAAATAAAGTTCTGTCCCTGTTGTATTCACATTTTAAAATGAAATTTTTAAAATTAAGAACATAAAAGTTAAATCTTCATGCCAACTGTTCATAACTTAAGTATAGAAAGTTATGTTCAAAGAATTGTTCTAGAAATCATTGCATGACTTTATTTAATGTATTTCAGGTGTGTTTATGACCCAATTTACATTTGACTATTCACTTTTACAGACTTCTGTGACTACTTTTTCAGTCACTTTTATGAAATAGCTGGTGAAGATGGTAGAACATTTCTGCCAATTTTGCTTTTCATCATAGTGATGGATAATACATGATAACAGGTATGGCTCCTTTTTCCAAAGGCCAGGAGCCATGGAGCGTTACAAGTATCTTTCTTTGTTAAGTCCTGTTCTTTTAAATATTTTTCAAGCTTTTTAGAGAGACATCGGGGAAACCATGATTTTTGCGAACTTTGTTGGTGAATTACCAAAAGCAATGGATATGAAATTTTCTCTGTGATGCTACAGCATTTAAAGATAACCAGCTCTTGAATGACAGCATGTTGCGCAAACTGTGCTAGAGATTGCATAGTGATGCCTGTTCATAAAAGGAAATGCTTGAAAATGTTACCTGGTACGTGGAAAGTGTCCAGGCACTTAAATGATTTCTGATAGATGTTCTGGGATCTTTACACATCGTTTTACCCTGGTAAATCTGCCCATAGGAAAACTATATCCCATTGCTTTGTTTTGGTTAAGTTCTATTTCTAAATTAAAATCAAAACTCTCTTTGAGAACAAAACAGTCCACAAAGTCCTTAACAGTGGATGTGGCCAAGACAATTTCAGCTGAAGGAATCCATCGGTCAAAAGATCTTGCAATGTTTGAATAATTTTGTTTTGGATAAAGGTTTTCTACCACACCCAGAGCAGCACAAATACCAACACCCATCATCTCTTTATTTCATTGTCGTCCTTGCCAGAAGCCTTTTGTGACAGTTTTTTAAAGCTGACCAGGTAGAAAATTGAAAAACTGCAGAGGCAGTTTGGGCAAAAGCTTAAAGCGAGGCTCTAAGCACGGTTCCTCCATTTTAGCCACTAACTTACAGTCTAATATACTTGGGTATTCTAGCGCTATGTAACTGCTAAATGGAACAAATTAAACAAGAGCCACCAAAATCAAAATCAAATCCGGCCACTCAGCAACATGATGGGGATAATTAGGTTCCAGCAAAGGAGCATTCAGGAGCCTACTCTATATCAGGAGGAGATTAAATTTGAAAATTGGTCACCCACCTTACAGACATGTCTCCTGAAAAGTCTCCTGCTTGGCCATTTTTGTGGGAGTCTGGAGCAGTTTGCCATACTGTTAGGACAGGTAGGCAGGGAGGTGTCTGATTTGGGGGAGTCACTGGAGCTTACATGCCTGACAGCAGGTTTGTGATGCATGCAGTAATGTACACCTCCAGCTTTAGGTGTACAGCGGGTTTTACAGGCAAAAACTGTTCCCATGATTATTAGTTGCCTACAGGACAACGCAACAACTAAACCCTGGTTTTGTGGGTCTAATTTTTCAGAAAAAAAAAGTGTCATAGAATTCCTGTATAGGGTCAGACTCTTTAATAGTTCTTTTTGGTCAATGCAGTGCTGTAATACTGTAATGTCAAGCAGCAAACCAGAAGGCATGCTAACTAAAGATGTTTAAAATCAGAAGAATGATGGCCTGGATTTTTCTTCTTGCTTCTGTTTTCCATTAAAAGCCCAGCTCTTATAATTTAGCAGATTTGCTAAATATGTGTTTATATCTATTAGAGTCTTTCTCTGTGTCTTTCTTATTTGGTGACGTCACTCTTTCTTAACCTAATTATCCACACTTTGAGGCCCTGTGTATTATTTCTATTAGGAAAACAAACTGATGATGAAGTAAAATGTCTTTCATTCAGGCCCTTGTTGATTTACAATGACTACTGGAATTCCATCTCCTCGAACCCTGGAAGACTCAAACAGCATAAGATACTCTTTCCCTCAAACTTTAAATCATTTTTCAGTTAAAGTTTAGGCTAAAAATCTCCCTTTCTACAATCTTCTCAGTGGCATATTCTCAGCACTTGTCCAGAAGGTACCGGGTGACCCCTTACTGACTTCTTTCAAGTGGATTTTTTATTTCAATTGTTGTTCTTGTTGCTACTACAGCTATTCAGAAAACAGTTACTCAGTCTATCTGTCTGTATATGCCCTGTCTGCATGTGCCTTTGGGAAGGGAGGATAGTTAGATTTAGTTTCAGGAGATGTAATGGCACTTAACTGTTTATTATAACAATTTTAGGTTACGGATAGCAGTTATATCCTCAGTGTCAGATGTTTAAACCAATCCTGAAAACAAAAAAGGAGAAAAGAAGGGTCTTGCCCAAGCTGATTAAGACAACAGATCCAGGCAGTTACATTTGATTATATGCACAAAATTAGCGGGCAGGTCAAAATATCATTTGTCAGAGTCACAACACTTCTACAGGGTCACAAATCATACAGCCATAAACCAATACAAAGAGCACAGTCACAAACTGGAAGGGGTTTATTCGATTGCTGATAAATAAATTGATACACAAAAAACCATCCATTTCAATGAGGCCTATCTCTTTTTTTATGTGTTTTTATTTTATAGAATCTAAAACCTGCATTACAATATAATAAGGTCTTCAATCTGACAAAGACTAAATATGATCAAGTGCTTTCTAAAAATTATGATGAATACTCAGAATGAAAGATGGAAGGCGATGTTTGATCTATATTCTGTTTGAAGCCCAGCAGATGTCCAGTGCTGATGGAAAGGGGCAGCTACTGCACTTTCCAGTGATTGATGGGAACCCCATAAATATCTTTAATCCTTTAGAATTTTTCAGTTTCTTGTGTGCAGCCACTAATGGCTATAACAGTAAACCTTTTCCACTGCTTTATAATGAAATAGCTCTTGTGCCTGTACACAGAATAAATGGCTTGGTATGACGCATATTCTTTATTAGGTGATGATGGTGAAGCTGTGCCTCAATGGTATGGAGTCTACCTCTTGGCCTCCAGAGGTCTAAAGAGGATTTAAGTCCATCTGCTGAGACAAATGGGATGTGGGTATTACAAAAATCCAGATTTGACATGCAGACTCCAGCAAGTTCTTCTAATTTTTGGTTTCCTTCCCCTTCGAATTCTTTTGGATGGCCAGACTATAAGTAAGGCTCATTCTTCTGTACCAGAAATGACAGATGTTAAGGCATCCTGGTGCATACATGCTCGAAAAACTCACAACTAGTCTGTGTATCCAGCTGCACAGTGGCATTTTACCACATGCAGTTTTGGGTAGGAAAAAGTTTAGTGCCTGATACTTGAGTGCAGAAGTCCACATCTCAGCATTGCAAAGCAGAAGTCACAAAGATCAACCAATATAGAGCATAACAATTTTTGGATGTTATGGTGTGTAAGTAACAGAGTACCCATAGCACCCTGCAAGACAGGGTAGCTTCAAAGTCTTTTGGGAAATCATAACTCATACCGAGAAAGAGCGAGTACAATAAGCAGCAGTGTGTTACTTGCACAGCATTGTTTCTCTTGGGCCCATGAAATTTGGAACCATTTACAGAGCCGATCTGAAGCCAGCTGGATTCTGATGAATTTTAACCTCAGCCTCTCAGTTTCTGAAAATGAAAATACAGAAAACCCTTGCAAGCTGGTACAGCAGCCTTGTGAAGATTGGAAGCCGGTCAATCCTGCCGTGAGCTCACCGTACAAAATCCTACTAAATAAACGAAACATTGTTCCGATCGGCTCATATAAAAAAATTCAGGCTAGAAGACTTTGATGAAAATATTATGAAAATGTATGTACCTGGTGCCTAGTCTTGCTGGAAACATAAATGAGCGGTTACAAGCTTTTGAATTCTACTTCATAAAGAGAAATCTCATGCAGCTGGCCTGAATCCACAGCACAATTCCTGTCCTGGTAACAGAATCACAGAATGGTAAGGGTTGGAAGGGACCTCTGTGGGTCATCCAGTCCAATCTCCCTGCCAAAGCAGGGTCACCTACAGCAGGCTGCACAGGACCGCGTCCAGGCGGGTCTTGAATATCTCCAGAGAAGGAGACTCCACAACTTCCCTGGGCAGCCTGTTCCAGTGCTCCGTCACCCTCAGAGTGATGAAGTTCTTCCTCATGTTCAGACGGAACTTCCTGTGCCTCAGTTTGTGCCCGTTGCCTCTTGTCCTGTCGCTGGGCACCACTAAAAAGAGTCTGGCCCCATCCTCCTGACGCCCACCTTTGAGATATTTGTAGGCATTTATAAGGTCCCCTCAGCCTTCTCTTCTTCAGGCTAAACAATCCCAGCTCCCTCAGCCTCTCCTCATAGGAGAGATGCTCCAGTCCCCTCGTTATCCTCGTAGTCCTCCACTGGACTGTCTCCAGTAGCTCCTCATCTTTCTTGAACTGGGGAGCCCAGAACTGGACACAGTACTCCAGATGGGGCCTCACTAGGGTAGAGTAGAGGGGGAGAAGAACCTCCCTTGACCTGCTGGCCACACTCTCCTTAATGTACCCCAGGATCCCATTGGCCTTCTTAGCAACCAGGGCACACTAACCTCCAGCCACACACTCCGGACTTTTGCGGAGCTCGTGTGCGAGCACCCAGCTTTTCCCCCTTGCCGCGTTGCAGCAGCAGCAGCAGCCGCACCATCCTCCTCCTCCTCCCCTCGGCAGCTGTCGAAGGACGGCGGCGGAAGGGGACGGGCCCCCCCGCCCCGGCCTTTTCCGGGAGACGGGAGGTCCCAGGAGCCGCTGCACCGCCCGGGTAGCCGGTGCGGACCCCGCCGCCCCCGGCCCTTCCCCGGGCGAGGCCGGGCAGTGCGGGTGCGGGTGCCGGCTCAGGGGCGGTGCCGGAGCGGGGCGCGTCCCCCCCCACGGGGTGCCGGGGAGGGCCCGCCGCCGCGCGTCACCGCCGCCCGCCCCGCGATAAATGCCTGGCGGGGCGGGAGGCGGGAGAAGTGCGGAGCTCCTCGGGGAGGTGGAGGCGACCCGCAGGCCGGCGGCGGTGGCGGTGGCGGTGGCGGAGGCGGCCGCTCCGCTGCTGGACACGTCCGCACCCGCCGCGCCGCTCCCACCGCGGCTGCCGGCCGCAGCGAGCGGGGCCGGGCCGTGCCTGCGCCCCTCGGCCGCGGGCCTGGCGAGGAGGCGGGCGGCGGAGCGGAGCTGGCTGCGGGGAGAGGAGGCAGCCGCCGCCGGAGGGGTAAGGGCGGGGGTGGGGGGGGGGACACCGGCGGCTCCCCGCAGCATCCACCCCATCCTCCGGCCGGGGAGCGGCTCCTCGGGGCCGGTTGCCCCAGGGAGAGCGGGGCCGGGCTGCGGCGCGCCGGGGAGAGCCCGGTTCTGCCCCCTTCGCCGCGTTTTTGTTTCCGTCTCCCCGCGGTCGGCGCGGCGGGACTCGGGGTTCCTCAGCCGGAGTGAGCGAGGGAGCGGCCGCGGCTCTCCCCTCCGAAGCGCTGGGTGGTGGGGCGGGCGGTGCTGGAGCGCTGGGCTCTTGGCAGCGGTGCTGCTTTTCCTGAGAGCTGTCTGTGCTTTCCTTTGTTTGGCGAACGGGGTAGCCCCGTCTTCCCCCATTTTCTTGTCCAAGTTGAATACCTGTAGTTTTATCAGGGTTTTGGAAGTCGTAAAACAAAAGCTTTAGTCGAAGTCATATTCTGAAATGCACCAAGAGGGGATATTCCATATCAACTTTATTGTGTTTTTCAGTTCACGTTTTGGCAGTGAATGCAAGCCTTTTAACTTTTTTTTGTTCTTAAGTTCCGATACTGGAAGTCGTTATCTACAGCCTAATCTTCTCTGATGTCTGGCTCCTTTTAAGTAGACATAGGAAAAGCATGCTTTCTTGCATGCAGGCAGTGAAATGTGCACGCCAGTGTACGATGTAAAACCGCTTGAATAAACAGAAGTTCCTAAGGTTGAAGATAAACTGTCTTCCCAAGGCAACAGTGTATGCTTATGACAGTAAAAGAAAGTAGCATCCCAGTTTCTCCCTCTAAAACCACAGTGGCAAACTCTGTACAACTGCAGTTTTTGTTGCTTGGTAAGTTCATACAGGCCAGTACTTCAGCCTCCTAATTACATTACTCTCTCTTATGCTTTTACAGCCAACAGACCTGGAGGAAAGACTTTGTCTTGGAGCTAACTCCTGAGCATTTTGAGATCATTCATCATGAAGTATGTAGTACAGGAATGGCTCGGAGTAACTACCTTGCTATTCATAGCTCAAGCAGTTTCCGCAATGGTTCTTCCCAATGCCACGCTCTTAGAGGAACTTTTGGAAAAGTACATGGATGAAGATGGTGAGTGGTGGATCGCCAAGCAGAGAGGGAAAAGGGCTATCACAGACAGTGATATGCAAAGTATCTTGGATCTTCATAATAAATTACGGGGTCAGGTGTATCCACCAGCTTCCAATATGGAATATATGGTAAGGAAAAACTGATAGCGACATGCAGAAAGAAATGTTCTTAGAATAGTTGCTGTCACTTTATGAAACAGCGTACTTTCAGTCTTAGCTTGCTTGTTTTCTCATTTAAAGCACTTGTTACTTGTTTGTCTTTTCTTTGTACAGGGTGAACTGTGAGATAAAAATGCCTGCTTGTGGATCAAGTGTCATGTTCTACTGATAATAATGGGTTTAATCTCTCTCATAGCTCTCCTGATTTCAGGTGGCCGTTCCGCAGTGTTAGAGGCCAGTTGCCAAAACTGCATTACTCAAAATAGTTGATTGTGGCGTAAGAAGTTACTGCCTGAGAAGAGTACTGAACTATGAAGTTTCAAAATAACATGGATTCTCTCCCATGCTTCTAGGTTGGATGGAATTTCTGAGCAAAATGAAGCTCCTATAACAAGAAAGTCTTCTATTTAAGTTGGCATGTGTTACTGGATTGGAGTCCTGTACGTTCCTGTGTTTAACAGCTTAATAATGCAATACATAATTTCTGTTTGTGTTTTTCCCTTAAGAAGCCTCTATATTTGGTTTGTTATTAGCACACTTAAATCTCCCGTATTTCTGGACTTTGATTTTATGCAATAGTTCAAGGCTAACTCTGTCTCTCCTTGCTAATTAGATCAAATCAGGTCATTAGAGCTTTTAAGAAATCCAGAGGTCTGATAACAATAGGCGACTTTTCTTCTGTATTCTTGTTTGTGCAGAAAAGCTCAAATCTTTTTCTTGTGTCCACACTGTGTATCATTTATTTATCTGTCCAGGTGCCCAAGAGATGTTATTACTGTAGGCTGGGTCTTTTATACCAAATATTACATAGGTCTCCTGACACTTTCCATTGTAAGGTTATGACAGAGGATCATATTAACACATTTCAAGACGTAGATATCTTTCCCAGCTTGGAATGATGTCTCAACTTGGAGATCTCATTGAACTGAGCATGTATGTCTCTGGAGAAACCATACTTGCTTAAACCATTGATAAAGGTAGTTTAACTTAAGTTTACCTGTATGAGCGTTAATATATTAGACTGAGAGCCATCAGAGAATTAGTTAACGCATTTCATCTCCAAACAAAGGGATGAGAATATCTGAAACCCTTTCAGTTACAATTGTCTGCACATATTCTTAAACTTTGTTTTCTGTTGCGGCTTTTTCAGACCTTGTTATAATTTGCTTTTATGTTCCAAATAACTCAGGTTGATTTGTTTCTGGAAAACTGAAGAAAAAGCTGTCCAGCCTTTTTGTAAGCTGAGAATAGGGAAGACTGTATTGTTTTCCCATGTTAAAATGCTGCAAAACTTTTCCCGGAGATTCTATGAAAAGATAGCTTTGATTTTTGGTTATGTGCCTTTTTCCATTCCTAATGCCATTCTACGTTTGCGTGTGTTACATGTCTTGGAAAGAAGAATTTGGATGCAGTCACTGGAGTTAGATTTTTAACAGCTGTATTCTTCAAAGATTCCTCCTGCACTGCACACACTTTGGTCTAGACTTTGTGTTTGGTCCACATCTGGAACAAGCTTTTTTGGTGGTGGTGTTTCTTCTGTGCTCCCCAGTGACTCCTGACCCAGAGTACAAGTAGCATGGAAAAGAGATTACCCAATTTTAATGTCGAGGAGATATTATTATGTCCTGTTATTTGGAATGGGACAGCAGTTTTCAGGAGAGTGGGATTAAATTTTGGCAAAATATCCAAGGGAATTGGGGATTGGGATGGGCAAGAGTTTCAGGTTTGTGAATGCAAAGGGTCTGGTCAAAGGGATGGATACATGTTCAGGGATGGGGACCCATGCAAAGGGCATGGAGAGAGGCTGAGAGTCTGGTCGAGAAGGTGCTGAGAAATCAGTGGTATGGAGGGAAAGAGCATTTCGTGAACAGGTGTGTTTAGGGGAAGAACTGTGACTCTTCGGGCAGAGAAAAACTGGGAGCAGGAGTTTATGGAGGGAGGTTAAGAGCACAGAGATTTGCTAAGAGGCTATTTAAAAAGACTATTAATATTAATACTATTAATTATTATTACTATTAGGATTATTAATATTAATAATAAGTTCCACTTACCAGGTAAAGAAATAAGCACTCTTAGATCTGGTTTTCCAAGGGTCTGTGACCACTGGACCGGTTTTGTGAATGACAGAAAGTTCAAACACCCAATTATTGAAGAATTAAAACTGTAGTTGGCTATTTGTTGTAAAATAAGGAGTGGGGATAAAGGGGATTTTTAATTCAAAAAAAGTTTCAGTAATCGACCCATTCCACTAAAAAAAAATCCTTGCAATGTGATACATCAGGTCTTACCGAAAGTGAGTTCCAGTGCCACAGAATTGGGAAACAATCCCTCTAAATGTTTGCCTGATGATTAGTGAGCTCCATAAGTACAGCTGAAGCACTTTTGTCTACTTTTGAGGTGCTTTATTAGTAAAGACATGCTGACAAAAAAATCTCCTGCTATGGGCACAGTCATGTCACTGGAAGCTGCCCCTTGTCCTTAGTAAAAGCTTTCCTTGTCAATAGAGCTAGCTCTGCTTGTGGAAGTGAAGTTTTATGTCTTACTGAATCCGAATGGAGGTGATCGAGGTCCTGATGCCTCCCTGGTACACCTTTTCTCTAGAAACCTGTCGTATAGTTGAGTGGTTTAAGGTCTCCAAGAGTGCTTGGAGCTGGGAGAAGGTGTGAGGCGGCTGCATGTTCTCATTGTGCTGTTAGTGAGTAACAACTAAGCTAACCTAACAGGCTGCTCTGGCTGAAGTGCCTCTGTCCTCCTCCTGTCAGCGGCACGTATCTGAGTTGATGATGAGAATGATCCAAGTACTTAAAGCATCAGATTTTATTTTTTTAAATTTAACTTTTAAACTTTTTTCCAGGCTGAGATGTGAAACTGGCTCCCTACATGGCTGAATCAGATGAGTACCGGTGCTAATAAAAGAGGATGGGAATGCGTAGTTAAGGAATGGGAGGGATGAAGAGCCACGCTTTGGGTAGGAGCTGTTGGTTATATGACTTACTTGCAAAGTCCAGCCTTACCTTTGAGAGAACTGCAGGGCTAATGCCACTTTTTGGTTTAAGTTGTGCAGAGGAGAAAAGCTCTTGAGGATTGTCTCCAGCATAGAAGATCTTGGTTCTATTTAAAAAAAAAAAAAAAAAAGGTTGAATTATTGATTTGCAGTACAGCTGTACACTCTCCCCTTACGACTCGAAAAAGGGTACTGGGCTATCACAGTTCAGAGACCTGAGGTTACTAGCTGCAGTAAGATTCACAGTGGATACGTCTAATGAATAGAATGTTCTCATGGCTGTCTGGCTGAACTTACCGGATGAAAAGTTCATCTTCCCAAGTACTGTGGCCCTGGTGGTGAGCAGCAATGGATTCCTAGGGTAAGAGGATAAGAATAGAGCATGTGAACAGAGAAACTTCTGCAATGAAACCCTCCAGCTTCCAGCAAACAGCAGCTTAGGGACTTCCTAACTCTGCTGTTGTACTTTTTGTGTCGTATAGTCTTAGATAGAATTTTCTTTTTATGAATCTGAATGCTTCTGAGTCCACTTATATTCTTTGAATCCATAGCATCAAGTTGCAGAGCTCTATAAATTTAATTATGCACTGTGTGAAAAAGTACTTTTTTGCTTTAAACCTTTCTTTTATTTGATGCCTTTTTTTTCTTTATTCTGAGAAAAAATAGTTTCCCTAGTGGTCACATCTTTTTCAGCAGAAAAGTCCTACTCCTCTTACTTGAAAACTGTTCTATCTGAAAAGCTATTCCATTTTGTTTTCCCTCTCTATCTGCTATGGTTCTACTGTTTTCCTTTTAGTGCAAAGTGAACAAACTGTTGATAGTTATAGTATGCTGCAAACTGATATAGTTGTATTTTTTCTCTTTTTTTCACTTCCTAATAATTCCTAACATTCTTTTAGTTTTTGGCTATGGCTAAACTAGAGCCGACATTTTCAGAAGAGCTATTCACAATGGCTCCAAGATCTTTCCAATGTGCTAAGAGGTCATTTATTACCCTACAGTGTATGTATAGTTGGCTGTAATCTCCAGCAATGTCCTCATTATTTTACATGTGTTCTTACTGAATCCTGTCTGTCATTTTGTCTTCCAGTCACTTAGTACTGATGAATCTCCTATCTCCTTTTATTTTCCTGTCTTGTTTTTAACTACCTTAAGTGCATTCCCTTTTCTTGGGCTGTTGTGAAGAAGGTATACAGCAGAGGACTATGGACACATCTTGCATGGAATTTGACAAATGAGTTTGTATTCTTAAATCTATTTTCTGTCTTTTGTCACTTTCTTCTTTATCTCATGATAGCTTAATTTCATTTATTAATTTTTAAATAACTTACAAAATTTGTAGAAAGCTTAACTGCATTTAACCCTTTTCCACGTGTTATTGACACCTTCCATGTCTAATATATTTGGGACAAATTCATATTGTCCATATAGTTAATGTGTTTTTTAACTTGTCCTATGAAATCATCCCAATGAAAGTCAGTTTTCAGTCTGCAGTTTCTCAGGATCTACTGTAAGCTTTTTAAAACACTAACACCCATGCGCTGTTTTTCGTAACTGTGGTGATGAGGCCATTTCAAGCAAGGTTGTGTACCATGCAGTAATCCAGAAGTTTCATTATGAAGTTCTTCCAGATTCTTGGAGGATGTACTCTGGTCCTGGCAATTTGACACTGTTAATACTTTCAGTTTCTTCTAATGTTTCTTAACTCTGATATGGATCCTTCATCTTGTCTTCCTTCTCTTTCTCCATATAGAAGTATTCTGGCCTGAGAACCTGTGTAAGCTCCTCTGTAGGGAACAGCAGTCCAACAAATTCAGTTAACTCCTCTGCAGTGGCTTTATATGACCTTATAACTACGTTAGATCATTCTTTCCTAGACCTCTTCTTTCAGTGCTGAGTTTTTGAATTGTCAATATTATGACTTCAATAGCAAAAAAAAAAAATTTTTCTTGAAGTTATGATGAACAGTTTGTTATGAAAATGTATGGCAGATACTTGCTGTGTCTATGTTTATCCTGCCATATGCTGTACACAATTGTTTCCTAGTAAAGAAAATAGTAAGGGACATATTTTTGTGTGTGTGCACAAGAATTTAACAGCACTGGAAAGAGATCAGAGAGGGATGAGATTTCCCTGCTGCCTTTCCAAAGCACTCAAACAGCGCTTATCAGAGCATCGTATAAAATATCATGCTTTTGACATTTCCCATCCTGGGCCACTGACACCAGTGTGACCTTCACACCAAGTATGCACTTGGAGTTCATCTGTATGGAAGAGATATCTGAGCTAGTACTGAAACCTGAAGCCAGCTGCTGCTGGCAGCAGCCAGTCTGACCAGAGCAGTGTGCTCGGTGGCTGCTTTGGCGTCCCTGCCTGTTCCTCTGTTGTCCTTGAGCTGTCTGCGCCTGCCCAGCCTCCCTTGGTGAAGACCTAGCCTTTAAGACGAAAATGGGAACCACAGTGCTTTGCCGTATGCTTGTCAATGTATGTAGTAATCTTGGAATATATAAGGCAATACATTTTTTTTTTTTGTGGTTAAAGTCGTTATTTGGCAGATTTGCTTTAGACAACCTTATGCAGTCTACTGCCATCAGTCCCACCCTTAAAGAAGTACCATACAAGAGACTGTGACCAAATCAGGAAATCAGTACATTGGTTTGTTGTTCAGACTGGATTGATGTGGAAGGCCTTATTCTATGTTATTCAGTTAGAAAGGGTTTTATTGCATTGTAGATTGTAAAGTGCTAATAAAACTTGAAAAACTTGTTTTAGGCACCGTAACCCTGTGACTTCCTAACTGTTGATCTTTTATTTTTTGTTAGCATTATTTGTGTATTGTGGACTGAATTTGCAAAACAAATAATTTTCTCCCCAATAATTTCATTGGCAATATTGCAACTTAACAAATCTGAACATATTAATGAAAACTGAGGGTTTTTTTTGTGGTTATCATGGTGAACACTTAAAAAATAGTCATTATTATTTGGATAGTGGAAGCTGTTATTTTCTTCATATAGAAAAGAATAAAATTTACCAAAGTGATTTTGATTAACGAATTTGTAATGCATTCTATTGTAAACTATTTTTTTAGTAGTCATTCCTTGATTTCATACATATTTTCTCAAACAAATGAGTAAGTCAAAGAGATTATGTGAGATCCTCATTCCAAGCATGTGCCTTTGCTGTACTGAAAAGTGTTTAAGTTCCCAGCTTGATAGATAGCAACGCATTTCAACCTGGTATTTCTTGGCACCTAGCCACACACTGCATTTTGTAATTACTGTAACTGGAGAACACCAGTGTCCTCTAGGGCAAAGAAGTCTGTTCTTACTTAATTATTTTTCATCTTTTGGCCAGATCCTGCAGATACATGCTAGGGATGTCATCATAAAGCCCATGCCTTGCTTCTATGAAGTTTTATTTTACAAACCTTGTGAAGAAAATACATTCTTCTAAGGGATACTTTTAAAAAAAGTTCAGATTAGAGTAATTTATTTGGTATAACTGCATGGTTCTTAGAGACAAGTATGAATGTGCATCTACTAGCAGTACTGAATCCATATTTTATTCGGGGGGGGGAAAGAAATATATTTATTCTTGTGTTGGTGTATTACCTCTGAAGGTCTTGTTTTGAAAACCTTGGTAGTGATGTGTTGAAAGTACTGATACCGCGTAATTCTTTTGAAAACCAGGACTGACTTGTGACTTCTGCGGGGCCTTATATTTTGGGAGGCTTGAAGGTTTGCTCCTCCATTTCAGTAACTTCATGAAGACTTCAGAAGAAGAACATTAGGAATGTCTCCAAATGTTTCTCATATAGATTTTTCTTAATTTTTCCTGAGGCAAATTCCTCCTATATTTAAAGACAGATCATTGGACTTTGGATCATATGAACCCACTAGTGGATAGAGCTCTCGTGTGGGTGACTGATAGCAAAATGTCGTTCATGTAATCATAGTGACTGAATAAGGACTGAAATATATTTTTAGCTATTTTGTGATACTTTTAGATCCTACGACCTGCATAAGTCTGGATGTAGCAGTTTCTCTCTCTGTGTGTATCTGTCAGCTCCAAGCTGAGGTTTTTTTCTGTAGTGTACTTTGGAGAATTGAAACAGCGTTAGGAAACATAAAGGAGAGCCTTGTAGTGGACTTACACATTTTGGTGATTTTTTTCTGCGCTGAATAGAAGTGCCCTGTTAAATTTCCTAGACCTTTCTGACAAAGCTTTTTCATGTCTCTTTTTAGTGTGTCTTGTCTGTTTTGCCAAAACTTTTCAGGGACACTTGGTTAAAAACAATTCCCATTGCTTTTGAGCAGAGGACTTTGGTTTGTGGAATCCCTTAAGTGGCTGGACTGCACTTTGGGTGCCAAGAACAGAGCAGCTCTTTTCAGAGTGAACCTGCCTGCTTTCCCTCTGGTTTTCCACGTTTCTGCTCCACTTCAAAGATTGGTGGAAGCGCTTCAGCTCCTTTGCCTGTGCTCAAAGGCTGCTGACAGTCTATCAGAGGACACAGTGACGTTGACTTATCCTTTTATTCTCTCTGTCAGTTTGAGCAAAGGATTGTGCAATGTGAAGTGGCCAAGAAATCAAGTGGATAAGTCCACATTATGAGTTTTGTTGATGGAATGCCAACAACAACTAAGCAACTCCAAGTAAAGAAATTGAAAGTCGAAAGTAGCAGAAAGGCTCACTGTCTCAAAGTTTGCTGGAGCCTTTTCAAAATAAAATAATTAACAACACAGGAAAGACACTGTTCATCTTTTATTTTTGCTGTCAGAGAATGTCTTCATTCCCCGTATCAAAAAAGATTATTAAAGATTAATCAGTAGTACCAGAGTCAGAGCTTAAATACAAAATATGAACCAAACACAGAAAGAATCAATGAGATTTGTGAAAGTATCTCCATGTAGCCTGTCAGCCTCATGATACCTGCCTGGGAATCTTTACAATTTTTTTTAATTGGAAAAAACCCCAAAGTTTTCTTAACATAATGTCGTTGAAATATTAGATATGAATTTTTCCCGGTATCTATAGATACAGTCAGCCTTAGTTTTGGCATAAGTAGAGTGATTGTCATAGTTAGAAAAGTGTGATTTATTAAGATGACTATCTTCTGGCCACATAGAGAGGGACAATTTTTACTTTATTGTGAAGGAAGATAACAGTTTCTTAAAATGAGGCTATTTCTCTCGTTAGATCCAGAATTTTGGCTGCCTGATAACTATCACAGTATATTTGTCCTGAATTCCCTGTTGGATCTCCAAATTGTCAGGAACTTCTTTAATACATTTTCCGACTCTCTTTTTTTAGATTTTATTTAAACATATTTCTAACAGTAGTGCCAAGTCACATATGATCAATGGGTGCTCTCTGGCAGTAAGTTGAATTCACTTATATCAAATCACAGTGGTCGTCTTTTAAAAGCAAACATGCACTGTGACACGTATTTGAGATACTGTGGCTAATCTGTGTTCAAAGTCCAGGAAATTCTGTAACATCTCTAAAACTGCTGTATGAAAGCAATCAGTTACAGCTAGTTTATCGTGGTAATCACTACTAGGATTTGAGGTAAGGACCCATGCTCTGTTTAAGTTGTAATTAGCTATAAATACTTATGAATACTGTTTGTAATGAATGTGTGTAAATCATACTTTGATGATGGACAAAATGCAGAAATCAAGATCAGCTTTCACATTGCCGTTGCTTCTCTTCCATTCGTGTCAGAATACAGAAGTGAATAGATGATTTTTAGTCATCTAGTAGAAAGTCTCTATGCACTGATTTTAAAAAGTAGCAAAGTAAATGTACTGTCTCAGAACACCTTGGAAAGCTGAATGTTCCAGCAAGGCTTTTTTAACGTGCTTAGAGTACACACCAGAATTAAATGTGATTAGTCATGTCTGCCAGTGCCTATTCCTGGTTTTGCTTTTTGAACACAAAAAGCTCAAACACAAGAAACTGTAATGGGGAGATACTTCTAAATAATGGTCCAATTTATTCAGTGTTCGGGAACAATATTTTTGGCCTCATACCGCTTTCCTGTTTCCAGGTAAAAGCCGCAGTTTTCCTGCTTTTTAGTCTTTTCCAAAAGAGTAGCTAAAACCTCAAGGTCTGTTGAAGTATCTCTGCTCAGTTTTAAAAGCTCTATAAACTCTGGTCTACCTCAAGGTAGCGTGTAATTTCCTTACCATTTCATTTCAGACAGGCAGTAGTCCTCCAACGGAAAATGGATGCCTAAGTTTCTTGGTAGTGGAAAGTTTAACAGTTTTAGCTATCCTCTTTCTTTGTGATTAAAGGATATATCAGTACTAGTTAGTACAGTTGTTTTTGTATTTTCAAGAAGAATTGTCTGGTGTTTCAGTACTCCTGAGTTTTTGTGGTCACTCTGCTGTATACTGTAAGGGATCTCAGGCAGTATGGAGGCCATATTTTTTTCAAACTCAAATGACTGAAGGTAAGCATCCGAGTCGTGTGCGAGTTTTTGACTTTTTAGTTGGCTAATTATCATTAGTTTCCATTGACTTTCTTCAGCAGCCTTGGTATGGATAAAAATGCCTCACCTAAACGTAACTGAAAGCCAAGCCAGTAAAAACTGCCAATGTCTATTCATCAAGAAGAGACCATGTCAAACCAATCTATTTTACTTTTTTTTTTTACTTTTTTTTTGACCCAGTAATTAAGCAGCATAATGTATCAGAGGGAAGTAGTAGGTGTCATATTTTTGACTCTGGAAAGTTATTGACACTCTCCATCCCAACATTTTTGCAAGTGAAAATTGACAGAAACTCCCTGTGAAACTAGCAGAAGATTGAAGGTGTTGACGCTATTGGAGCCTGTCCCTTTTTGGTTAAGGACTTAGGTTATGACTTGTGTGAGCAAAGAATACATTTGGAAACTGCAGAATACATTAACAGGAACACAAGTTGGGGTTGTTTTAGAGAACACAATCAAAATTAGAAGAACTTGACAAGTGGAAGTAATGGCTTAGAATCAGTGTGATGAAATTTAGCTGCGAGGTATGGAATAAGGGAGAAATCAAACAGGTAAAATACAAGGAATAAAATGTAAAGGTAACATTGCAATAAAAAGGTGCAGGATTTGCACAGAGTTAAGAAATAGTATGAGGCAGCAATCTTTGAAAGGAGACTTCTCTGTGTGAAACTGGTGAGAACTTGTCTGAAATGCAATGTCCAGTTTTGGTCATTTTTTAAGAATGGTCTAGCCATTCTAGAGAGAATGAATAAGATTAATGGGGTTGGCTATAAACACAGAGTATGTGATTTGTGAGGAAGATTGAAGGAGTGAACCAGCTGAATTTGTTTAATCTGGGAAATAAATAGAAGTTGTTACAGGAAAGAGAGTGATTGCTTTTCTCCTTGGCAATAAAATATCAGCTAGCATTGCAGGGCAGGAGGTTTAAGTTGCATACTGAGGAAATCCTCTTTACTCTTACAGTCGTAAAACTCCAGAAGAAAATTACAGTAAATATTTTTCTGAAATGACTCTTATTAGTTTTAATTTAAAAAATGTGGATAATACACATATATTTGGTTATGGCTCAGTGGAAGAAGCTAGATAGACTGCAGTCAAGATCAGTCTCTTGAAGCAATTTTCAGCTGTACCCTTCTGTCATTCTGTGCCTCTATCATGCAGTGCAGTTCTAGTTGTTAACTGTATTTCTGGCTTATTTGTTCATGGCATTTCTCATTCTATGTTTCATCTTTCCTTTTTTTCCTGCTCAGAGTCATTAGTCTTAAAGAATACACTGGATTCTATTAAAAAGTAAATACATACCCATACTGTACAGTGGTATTTACCACTCACTCTATATTTAGAATGTATACAGCAATGAGGTATTTATACTATGCCATGGTAAATGTTTACTTTCAGTGGTGCCCACTGTACTTACTTTTCCATCTTTACTGAGCCTAAATTTTAGCTCGTTTTTTCTTTCCACGTAGTCCCATCCCGTATGATTTTTTTTACGCCTTCCTACGTGTATGAAAATATCTCCAATTAAAATGTTATCATAGTATATTTTTGTACTTTACTGGAAAACATTTTCTGAGCTACTGGGCTTGCCAGTTCTGTTGCAATACCAGTTTGTATAATTGGTGCACTCACTTATGCTGGTCTGCCTTGGGTGACAACGTACTCTTTTGATTTAACACTCACACAACACAAATGGTGGGATTCATCTCACTAAGCTTTTGATGTGTATGGTACAGATGTCTGCGTTTCAGCCAGTCTCCTTTATAATTAGTAGAGAAAAATGAGAATTTCCAACACACAGTTTATCTCAATTGAAGGTGGGTAGCTAAAATTATCTCCCCCTATAGATGCTTATTTGTCTATGTAACTGCAAAGGTAATTTAGATAATTAACTCAGATGTAGGTGTAGCTTTGAGGCTGTTTAAATTCAGGGGAGGTTAATCCCATTCCATGTGATTAGTTTGGCTGTTGATGAGTTGTGATTTAAGCTGCGGTATCCTCACTGAAACATCAGCTCCTCCATAAGCAGAACACTGGTTTCAGTCTACATGCTGCTTGAACCCCATGTTGACAGAGGTTAATTACCACAATTTGTAGTCCAGTCTGTAAAGTTAAACTGGTGTTAGTTGTGGTTTATTTGAATGTGATATGTTGTAAACCAGAAGCATTCAGAAGATCCGTACTGCATGCAACATATCTGCTGCAAAACTTGTAAATTTCTAGGGTAGAAGAAGAGTCGGCAGCTGGAGTCAGTTACTGCCATTTGGTTTAATCTGCCACCTGGGTTTTAGCCTCAGCTAGTTTAGCATACGTGGAACATTTGTGAAATGCTGATAGTGTCATTTCTATGTGGAAGTCTTTGATGGTGCACTAGGTTTTAACAAGATACCCATGAAGGCAATGTCTGTGTTGGCAAGTGTTGTGGTGTGATAGGAACAGATTTGTGGAGCAAAAGACTTGGTGATGAGGACCTGACATTCATGCTGTCTGCATTTCAGGGGTTTTTATTTTGAACTAGGTCTAAACTGTGTGGACTGAATACCAATGAACAACTGCAAAGTATTAGATTGACGCTTGGAGAACAACTCCTGGCAAGAGTGCTCTGTGACGCACAGTAAGTGGGAGTGATCAGGAGTTTCATTTCAAATGCACATTCCTGATCTGAATTTAAAAAAAAAAACCAAAACCTAATCCACTTTGAGTTCAGTCATGGTAGTATTGCAATCCAATCTGAAAGATCAGCATCATTTCGTGACTTCTGGCTTCATGAAAGGGAATGGTTTAGATAGTAATCTGTGTGAACGTTAAGAAATGCAGCATAAATAGCATTAATAATCATGATACTCAGATGATGTGCAAGTTTTTTTCCAAAGCTGAAACAGGAAGACACTAGATGAAGTATGCAACCCTGCTGAGACTTTAAGGCTGAAGTATGTAGACATGAATGCTTTTTCCTCTTACTGTAAAATGGATGCTTGCCCGGGCTGGAAGTTTAGCCAATGCTCCTGCTCTAAATAGTGGCTCAAGTATAAGTTTGAAATAGCAGGTTTACTGCATGGGTATACTGGTTTGAATAGCAGAAGCATCTGAGCTATAGACCATGCCATCTTGTCAGTGATAAGACTATTCAGACTAGACAGTGAAATCAAGTCTAGAGTAGCAATGAGCCTTGAACAAAGGGGTTTTGTGTGTGGATGAATTATACCATGGGAGGAATGTGCTTCACACAGCAATGACACCTAAAAAGTTAATGATGTAGACCACTTCTGTCACACAAGAGGATACAAGAGCAAAAGGGAAGTGGCTATGCTTGTAACTACAGAGATATGTCCTCTTGGATGGCTACAAAGATGTGTCCTCATGGGTGGCTAAGAAGCTGTCTTCCAACATCTGGATCTTCTGTTATGAAAGTACATGTTTCATTACTAGAAGAAATTGTTTGTTGCAAAGAGGGATATTACTTGACAAGTTAGTCATATCTGCATGACCTAGGGGTTTTAGGAAGAGTGCATTTGACAAGGTTAGAAGTTAAGAGATAGTGTTTCAATTAAGTATTGAATAAACACGTGCTTGAGGAAGTTTGCCTTGCAGGATGTTGATCTTAGATATCAGTAAACTCAGTGTTACCTATGCCTGTTTTGCTGATTTTCAGACCTCTCCTGAGTTTGGAAATTTTTATATCAAAAACTGAAGCACAATGAGCATCTCTAAAATTACGATCAACGTCACTACCCTACCACTCAACAATCTCTGCCAAACATTTCAGTTCATTTTATTCAACAAAGCACAGACATGCTTTCATGAATGCCACCAAAAAATAAAAAAATCATTAGAATAATAAAACCATGTTTTTTTTCTATAGGGGAAGGTCTAGATTAAAGAATCTGTCCACTACTTGGAACTAGACGAGCAGGAAGTTATTAAGGAGGGAGGGACATCATCCTCTGCCTTCATAAGAACATAGGTGTCCAAAGTCACTTGTTGCTGCAGGCTTCAGGAATATGTGTGTACTCGACACTCCAGCCATCAGCTATCAGTATAATGGTACCCAAAACCCTTTGGCTGTTAGCATCATTTAATGTACCAGTTGTCTAAATTAGTTATGTGAATCAGAAGAAAAGTATACCTGTATGCTTACAGAGCAAATGTAGACTTGTGATCCCATCATCTGTGACTTCATTAAAATAGTGGTTCTTTCTAAGATTATATAGTCCATCCTTAAAGCAGATGAGTAAAAAATCTAAGAAAAATTCCGAAAAAAATCCTGTATTCAGTAGTGTCATGGAAGAAACTATGGCACCGAAGAGATCGTTGAGCACAAAACGGTACGGCATATACCATTTTCTTAGACTTGAATATGTATTGATTTGCATCTTTTGTCCTCTTATGTCCAAAGCAGAAAAGTACAACATGCATTTCTATGGCTAGGTGTAGATGTGAACTTGAGCTACGTGGGAGGGAGGGTAAGACAGGTGCATAACTTGGTAGCTACAACTACTTTGACATCGTGAATACTGATGGATGAGAGGGCAAAAAACCTTTTTTACTTTCGCCCCATCTCTGCGGTAACACTGTGTCTTCCCATTGCTAGGTGACATCTTTTGGTCTTTATAATTAGCATCACTAAGTGATCTTCTCATCGAAGTATAAAATGCAAGAAGCATTTAGAAAGTAGAAGGACATTTTTCAGTTAAAGACACAATAGCAACTCCTTTTACATTTGTTGCTACGCTAAGAGTACTGTGAAACAAAAGGAGTATCTTCAAGTAGGTTTGTGCTGCTGAGCAGCTGGTGATAGGTTCAGCGTCTACTTGTCTATTTCAGTGTAGAAAGCCAACCCTGCTCATGAACCCTTATCCAAAAGGTAGACCACATGCTTTCTGACAATGTGAGCAATACTTTTTTGTCATAAACAGATTGAATTACTTTGCACGTAGTACCAATCAATTGCCAGTCACAATGCTTGTCAGACCTGGAAATCAGCTGCCTCGTTACACTTCCGTCTTCTTCTAGTCCCACTTGTACCTTGTGTTACGTACAGAAAGTGCAAACTCGCTGAATCTTGGTCATGTCAGAGCATGAATGAGGCAACTAGTGGATGAGGAATCAGATGCCACACACACCTACATTTCAAAAGACCATAGTCACTCTTGTTATGGAAACAAACAACTTCCTGTTTTTTTAAGTAATTGTGTTTGAAGGGTTTGTTCATCCTTCATCAAGCAAAAGGATCCTTGCCTATAGCTATGCAGATATTTCTTTTAGACGACTTCTGTACCAATTGTTTCAAAGAGTGAAGTTGTTTTAGTGTCCTTAGTTTAAATCTGTAAAATACCAGCTGCTGCTGATGAATGTTGTCGAAGAATTAAGTTTCAGGCATCAGAACTAGGTCAACTCAGTATATATTTCAGTAGCCAGATTTTAATATCACTAATGACATTGTGGTTAAAGCACGAGAAGTGCCTACTTCTGGTAGGATGAAAAATACCTGTGTTGCTGTGACTCTTCATATTCTTCCATTTTTATTCTGGCTTTTTTTTTTTTTTTTTTTAAATGCCAAGCACCTTGGCATTTTAAAGATCCACTAATTAGTTCTGTATTTGTTTGAAGTTCTTCATTGTGTAACTTGCTATGTATGGATATTTTAATGTTTTTGGAAACCTTTCTTTATATATTTGTTTTCCTACCCTTTTCTTTTTTCTTTGCTGCTTTAAGGAGGAAGGGAACACTAGGAGAACAAAAGCCTTTTGAATTTTATGAAATGAAACATGAAAACATACATGTATATCTTTTTTCCTATATGGAGATGCTTTCCTTGTTTGAAAGTAAAAACTTGCCATCATGTAAATAAAACAAGGGAATGCTATTAAGAGCACAAGAATAAAACTCCTATTCCAATAAGGAGGTAGGTTTTATATACTTAAGTTGTTTATTTTATGTGTTTTGTTTCATTTAGCTTGCTATGTGAGCACCTACAGGTAACTGTAGAAATGACCTTTAAAAATACCTTTAAGGTTAGTTGTGATATGGGATTCCAGTCTGTCAGATTTCTTCTACAAGTTTTTAATTTGTTTTCAGAAATTCTATACCAGTTCATATTGTTATTAACACCTGTGTAAAATCTTTGCATCACTGGAGTAGTCGAATATAAATTTAAGATAAAGTCTTCTCAAGAATTGCATCAGAAATTAGGATATCAGTTTATTCTTTTTTATTAAAAATCAGTAGAGTGATCCTGGAGATCGAGAAAAACTTTTTCATTTCTGCATTGTGATTTGGAGTTGTGTTTTATTGCTTCTGTCTTGGTAGCGGTTGGAAACCCAAGTAACTGTGACTTCTAATCCCTTCTACCTTTTTTTGCTGACTTTAGGAGTTTATTGGTGTTTTATCCCCGTGTAATTTTCTTTTGAAACTCTCTGGCAATCAAGAGAGTGACTTGGATCTCTAGGAAATTCTTTGGAACTGAGACATTGGGTCATTTCTTCCAGAATATTTCATAGATTTGATGTAATTTAGGAGAGGTTTTATTTTAATTCTAACTTCACTTCAGGAAACAGAGTCTTTGATGAGAAAACAAGACGGGTAATGGGTGATGAATACTGCAATTAAAGAGATTGTGTCCTATATTCCTATATTCCTTCACAGATTTTTTACATCTGAATATGTAGTGGTTTTGAGATTTACTCCATCACACCCCAAAACAATACTTAAAGAATTAAAATGAGGAATAAATTAAGCTGTATCTTGGTAATCTACTAGGTGTACCTCCATACTGTGTTCTGCAGTTTGGCACTGAGATACCTGAAGTAGCTTTGAAATAACTGGCTCCATTAATAACAGTAGTCATTGTATATTGGAGCACATTTGAACTCAAACATAGTCTTGAAGAAGAAGCAATATTAAGTTGTACTGTCCGTAGGTATTTCTTCATGACCTCTTTCTCATCCAGTAAAACCGCAGATCAAACTAAACATTATCTGGCAGGATAATAGGCAGCATTTTCTGACAATAAACTATGCTAGCTATATGTGCACGACACCTATACCAGGTACTTTTTATATCTGGCTTTAAAAATAAGGAATTTAGGTGTCAAAGACTGAGAAATGAGTGAGTCTTTTCTTCTATGGCACACACAGGGAATTTGCTGGCCAGCTGACTGTTCTGGAGTGACTTTATTGTGTTGTACGTGCATCGGGGACAAAAGTAAGATGTGACATCATTTGCTGCAAACACAAAATATATCTGCAGTTTTTTTGACATCTGATTCATTCCAGATAACTCATAACATTTTGAAGTTGGGGTTATCTGTTGATTGGTCAGCCTACCGTGTGTTTGGATTAGGCAGTATAATTGAGTGAATTCAATCTTTACACAGCTGAAACTACTTATTGTCAGATTTTGGATTATTTTTATCATAAAACTTTTTATTCACCACTTTTCTTCAAAATTCTAGTGATTAAACTTATAATTAGTGAGTGTATGAAATGCATGCTGTGAAGTTTTATAGCATAGACAAAAAGGTATCTGTCTTTCTATGCTTGTAGTTAAATTCTGATTTATGAGACAGTTGCCATGAGATAGTATCACAGACATTTTACAAAGGTACTGAAATAGGAATTACTCAAGTTTTAAAAATCATATTCTCTCTTCACTGTTACAGACATTAGATTGCTAAAGCTGTTTTTAGAGAACAGTTGATGGCTGAATAAATGATGCAAACATATTTTTGTATAAAAACGTACCATGATAATTCAAACAGTGTATCTATTAGGCTAAATAATGACTTTCTTAGTACATTTTAAACATTTCTTATTTCTTTGACACACTAATAGATCAGTTGTCTAGCCTGTTAATGCTAGTTAGAATGCTTTTTAATTTTTGATTAGAGAAAGGAAAATTGAAAAATTTCAGTTGAAACAAAATTTGGTTTTAATCCTCTATTTATTTGTTTTCAGGGAAAACTGCTAAAAATTGTGATTAGCTCAATTCTAACTTCCTTAGTACTTGACTCCCTTCCTTCCTTCTCATATATGTCATGAACTGATGACTCTGTGGAGTTTCTGTCATTAGACCTGCCATGATGATTGACGTGGAAGGGCAGTGACTAAGGAAGGCTGATGTTACTAATGTCCTAGAAAACTCCAGAGCAGAATCATAAATGACGCTACGTCAAGGCAAGTGCACTATGATGAGGCTCACTTCACCATAAACAAAAGCACCAACGGGACAGAGTTAAACCTCATGATGAGCTTTAAGCTGTGACTAAAATAATTTGCACACACAAACCCATTCTTGGGGAGAGTGGAGTTGGCTCTTCGGCTCATATGCAAGCCTTTTCTAGAGTCAGGAATGACTGTATGCTGAGCAAAACTATCCAAGCGGCCCAAGCTCCTCATTCCTGCTGTCGTCTCCGACGCTGTGCTTCCTGCAAAGAGCTTCGCTGCATCCCAGCTGCTCAGCTATTCAGATTATTCCTTTGCTGCAGCTAAGGCTGTGGCCTAGAAGTGTGCCTGTCTCTACCTAGGCAAGCGGGGGGGAGTGGAGACAATATTATATACTTGGATGAAGGCAGGGAAACGGTTAAAAAAGAAGGAACTTTTTTGAAGACTCTATCCAGTCTTAACAACACCTTAGAGTGTGGGTGTTCACCTGTCAGGAGGACTAATGATGAATTTAAGTTTTTCATCAAAAGGCTATTCTTGCAGAGTTCTGGATGGCTCTGTCATGCACAACTATCATCAGTCTTTAATAGAAAACTTAGTTAAAAATAACTACTTCAAGTGCTTGAGGAATTAATTCAAGCAGCTGCTATTGACTACTTAGCTCTAATCTTTCAAAAAATCATAATTTCAGTTAAAATAGCTGCACAAAATGTTCTGAAGTTTACGTGGAGAAAAAAACCCACAACAACAGGACAATTGCTTTAACTGTGAGTGCTGTATTCAGAGTTGAAAATGCGGAGGGATGCTTTACAAGAGAACATATTGTGGCATTTGTTTTAAAATGTTACAGTCTCATGATTCCGTTGTAGAATGGTGAAGCAATTGTACTGCAATTTATAAGAAAAAAATATGTATGTGGAAGAAGTGTGTTAATCTTTACATTTTTTAAAACGGGTACAATAGTGCTTCCTATTTATGACGGTGTGACAAGGAAAGGGAGGAGGAAAAGATTTATACAAACTGTCATATAAAACTTTCTTATCTAAGGTTAGAATATATTCTTATGAAGATTAAATAATGTTATGATTTATGACACTGAAATACAGGCCCAGTAGGGTGAATAGAAAATTCCTACTGTTTCCTGAAGTCAGTGGGTTTTGTATCCATATGTGGGTTAAAAGCTTTCTTCTGTCATTATTATACCGTTAGACTAATTCCGTCAAAATAATTGTTACATTTTGGGAGTCGAAATGTACCCTGTAAATTTCTTGTTTGCTCATAATATTAATAGTAACAGAATTCAATGCATTAGAGACTTCTGAAGAGGAGAACCAAGAAAGATATTCTAGGATTAAACCGGGTGATATTCAAGTCTTAACATAATCAAGGTCTTGCATAACCAAGGACATATTTGTTTTTAATGAGTAATCTGATTAATAAGGTGAAAACTGCGTGTCAAAATCGATTGAAAAATAAATTCTAGCACATGGAATTTGTCTGTATTCTTTGGCTGTGTTAAGCAGTTTTTTTACCTTCAGTCTGTGCCAAAATTTGTAGACATGATCTCCAGTGTCTGCATGGGAACTTCGGTTTGGAAATACTGAATTACTGTTACTTAGATAACACAGTCTCACTCTAAGAAACTTAGTTTGAACTTATGATGAAATAATTGAGCTTCTATCAAGAAATGTGTTTCCTTCATGGAAATATTTCAGTTTCATAACATGAGCATTGGTATCAGAGAGTCAGATATCTGGAAACTACTTCTGCAACTATCAGGAAGTTTAAGAATTTAAGTAGCGGTATGGATACTTTGCAGAAGAGAGACAACTTAGAGCAAACCGCAGCTTAACGCAGTAAAAAATATGCATACACAGTGTGGTATAATTTCTTTCACGAAGGATAGGTTTCAGTACGCCTTTGAAACAAAGAAACTTGCCCTTCAGCTACAAGCCTATTCTTCCATGTCCCTTAAAGACTAAAAAATAAGGATAAACAATTATGATGAACAATAATTCATAATCTTTTTCTTTAACTTGCCCTAAGCATGCCTCTTACTAACATGAATGCCTCCTTTTTTGCCAGCCTAGCCATAAAACCTATGAATGATATCCTTACTCTAGTTTTCATACTTTGTGTTTGCACTGTGAATTATTTCAACAGAAGCTGATTATAGAAAAGGGAGAGAAAAGCACTTTAATTTCAAATAAACTATTGGTTTAGAGGAAATAACACCTTATGTTGAAAGTGTGTTGGCTAATACCCTTTTGGCTAAGAAAAGTACCTGTTACTAAAAAGAAATCTCACAAGACAGAAAATGCACTTAATTTAGCTTGGAAAGTTGAACTAAGCCTTTCAGTTTCATATTTGTCTTTTACTCACTGCAGCATGGCTGCACATGCTTTTAAGGAGAATGCTGTGCAGGGATTAATTTTTTTTTTTTCTCTTAGTGAAACAATTTTCTTTTATTTAACAGAAATGGGGCATGCAATTGTCAAGTCTTCCTTTTTTCTTCAGTCTTCCGCTCCGGTAACAGAAGCTTTAAAAATGGATAATCCTGTTTTTTTCTAATAAAAGATAGCCACCAAGAGCTTCTAAGATGTCTGTTTCTTTTCTTTCAAATTTCAGACATGGGACACGGAACTGGAGAGATCTGCAGCGTCGTGGGCTGAAACCTGCCTGTGGGAGCATGGGCCTGCAAGCCTTCTTCCATCAATCGGGCAGAATTTGGGGGCCCACTGGGGAAGGTAGTTAAAGATACTGTTTTGTACTGTATTTGATTTCTTTTTTAAATCTAACAAAATTTGCTAAAAGGTAACTTGATAGAAGCTACAACTTTTGAATGATCTAATAGACTACCACTGGCTGTCGTAGGTACAGACCTCCAACATTTCATGTCCAAGCATGGTATGATGAAGTGAGAGATTTCACCTATCCCCATCCTCATGAATGCAACCCATATTGTCCGTACAAATGTTCTGGTCCTGTTTGTACACACTACACACAGGTATGTAGGTGGGTTTGGTTTTTGTCAGCTATGGAATAGAGTGGTCAAGACCTCCTGTTAGTTTGCTGTATGATGTGTAGAACATATTAATCTTGCAGTATATACAGTAGCACTACAGCACAAAAGGGGCTTGTAGTTATCAGACTCCGTAGTTACAAGCATTGGGTATTGGTGACACAGCAGACTGTCACACAAATCTTCAGATTTCATCCTCATAAATATCACTTCCTTAACAGGATTAAGGAAAAAGTCCACAAAACCCAGTGCTGAGTGTTACTGCTCCGTGCACTTCGCATAATCTAGTCTCAGTGCTGGTAGTCTTTTCCATAATATGCTGAAGAAACAGCACATTTTAAAAATAAAGGTTTTATTAGGTGAATTCCTCTGATCAAACAACAGTTTTTAACATGTTGCTTTAACTTCAGCAAGATTTTGAAATTGCATAAGAACTAATTTATTTGGTACTTCTGAAATCTGTGTATCTATCTAGCCTGAATTTTTCCACAGAGGAATGAGTTTATTTTCAGTGAAGGGGAAATATGTGATCCTCAGATTATACTAAAATCCACATGTAATATTCAATGTAATATCAGAAAACTTAAAAAAGACTAGTTTAAAAACATTTGTTTGTTTACTAGCGCAATTTACAACTGTATCTAATTTTAAGACAGAATTACCTCCGTATTCTTATTTGCCATTTCTGTAAAAATACCTATAATTACACTTACCCATTACATCCTAGATCTACAATACATATATTTAGTACTTTGTGGTACTAATTATGCACAGTACCTATCTGTTTCAACTCCTAAATCTTTCTGGAACTACACATTTTTCATGTCTTGAATTAATGCAAGTTTAGCACCTGTCATGTTTGTCTAATTTGAACGTTCCATCCTTTGTCGTTCAGATTATTTTCAGTTCTGCAATGACAATGGTTTCGACAGATGAACAAAGGAGCACAGCCACCTTAGACTGCAATGACATGAAAGTGCATTCATTTAAAATTCATGCCTTGAGTATTTTTGGCACATGGGTTTTTTGGTGAATAGTTTTATCATTTATGTTACGTGCTTTCACTGCTGACAAACAGCTGTTCTCTCAGTCTAATGAATCCAGACCCCTCTGGGTCCTGAGGCTGTGCTGACAATGCTGGGGCACAGGAACCTGATTTCTAACTGACAATTCTCTATTAATTGTAATTCCAAGAATCAGTTCTTCAGATCATGTTTTGTGAATATTTTGCTAGACTTTCAAATACATGCTTACACTATTTATATAAAAGGAGAGCCATATCTTTTGTATCAAGGTAGAGCTTTTCTTTTTAATAAGGATACAACCGCTTGGCCTTTTGACAGTTGTAATTAGGTCACTTCAACCCATTTATAACAGAGGGGAATATAAAATCACTTTTGTGATGGGAGTTTTATATTTTGAGGTTTGGAGACAGTTTTGATTTTGTGTTAGTCAGCTTTGATTTTCACATGCCTTTCTCTTTCTGTTTCCATAGGTTGTTTGGGCTACAAGTAGCAGAATCGGATGTGCAATTAATTTGTGTCATAACATGAACATCTGGGGACAGATTTGGCCAAAAGCAGTCTATCTTGTATGCAATTATTCTCCTAAGTAAGTAGGCTGACACCCAGTAATATCTTGAGTAGGCAAGATACTTTATAATAATCCAGGAAATAACCTGAAAGGAGATCAGTCTCGGTTTTCTATTTTTTTTACTATTACAAAGTAAAGCATTGTTCCCAAGGTAGCCTTTGGCTGCGTAAATGCTCTTGTGATTTTCTAGAGCTGTAGTTTTCTGGCCTGTGCTTTAGCCCACAACACCAGAGACCTTTGTTGTAGAGTGATATTTATCTGAAAAATAAATGTATTCCCCATTGTGACTGTAAGGAATGTGTGACATGAAGCCCATGGTTAAGATCAAATTCTATAGAATATTCTATTTAGGGGAGCGGAGCCTGTGCTCATGTAATTGCGGAATTTAATCTTATGGTGTTATGCCAATCTAAAAAGATCTTACAGCAGCTTATGGCACTGCTTCAGTTTTTTCTTCATGAACTTTTCAGTTACTTCCTGTGCATTTGATATATCAAAACAATGTTGAAGTCTGAGTGTGTGCTGGTTTTCATCATTCATTTGTCCGTGTTAAATGCTGTTTAATGTTAAAATGTACATTTATTAAGGCAGGGTTTGCTTTTTTCTTTTTTTTTTTTTTTGGTGTAAAGGGGTAACTGGTGGGGTCATGCTCCTTATAAACCTGGTCGCCCTTGTTCGGCATGTCCCCCTAGCTTTGGAGGAGGTTGCAGAGAAAATCTGTGTTACAGAGGTATGTACTATTTCAATAGTACAAGTATTAATGGGCAGGGAAATGTAACCTTTCTTTTGCTTTCTGTCCTCGTTATGCTTTAACATCGTGAAACAGAGCATGTTATGCGTGTGCCCAAAGATCTGCTAGGGACCTACTTTACTACGATGAATGAGGTCGTGTACTTATGGTACGTGAGGTTGAGCCTTGCCAGAGGGAGTGGAGTGTACTGAACTCCTGCTGACTTAAGTGCTGACTGAGGGTTTTTAGTACACAAAGATGCAGACTGTTGCTGTGTGTTATTTGTATGCCTTTCTGTAATTATAGTGGAAACCTATGCAGTGATTTGTTTATGGGGAAACATGTTTATCTCAGTGACACAGCCATGTGCATTGCTATAGGAAAAATCAAGAACAAGACTAGAAGACATTAGTAATTAAACAAAATGTTAGCTGGGATATTACCTTCTTAAAATTTTCATAATGGTATTCATATTTTATAGCCTTGAAACACAGTGTATTATGAAGCTGCTGTTTCATTTTATTGTACTCTGTGTACAAATAATTTAGCAAATTTTGTTAGTAACTTTTGAAAGTTATTCATCTACTCATACGGACCATAAAAGCTGCACCAATGTGCCCAAATACCTTCTTTATGGTTCTTGCTGAAGTAAGGAATGTAGATTCAGTGAGGAGTATTTAAAATTTGTTTTCATTATGTGTGAATAGAAGGTCGCCATTCTCAGGTGTATATTTTTATGAAATCATCTTCTTTAATTACAAGTTATCTATGAACTTGCTAAAACTCTTCCAATGTACAAGTTATCTATGAACTTGCTAAAACTCTTCCAATATACAAGAGAAATGTCACCTCTGTTCTATTGTTTTACTGATGACTTAAAGGAGATTGTAAAACAGGAGTGTTAAGAGCACTTTCATACCTCAATTGTGCTGCCTGTGCTAGAAAAAAATCTAGCTTTTCTCAGCATCAGAAAGATACTTTGAGCTATATTATTAAGCTTGAGGTCTTCATCTTATGAAGCAGTGGAAAGTTTTCCTTGCTTGCTTGCTAGTATTCATGTACCATTTTGTGAGAAGAAAACCATGTTACCAAAACATGGCAAGGAATTTACATTCTGCAAACACTGAATTTTTTGCCTGAGAGATTATTTTTTGCCCGTTTTCTGAAACAGAGGGTTCAGTAAGGCCTTATTCTCCCCACGAGCCAGAAGAGGAAACCAATGAGATTGAACGGCAGCGATCCAAAGCCCAGGATGCAACGTCACAAAGCCGGCCAAGAACTCATTCGCCTTCAGGCTCCACAGGCAGTGATGACAGTGAAAAAAATGAAGTAATAAGCACACAGCAAATGTGTAAGGAATTTACCTGATTTGCAAGTGGTCAACAAATTTGAATTATATAGTATCAAATTCATTGCAGTGAAATTGCTTTTTGCTTGTTTTAGCTCAGATTGTTTCATGTGAAGTAAGGCTAAGAGATCAGTGCAAAGGAACAACTTGCAATAGGTATGGTAAATTTTACCGTTGTCATTCTGAGATTATTATAAAAGGCTATATTTTGTATGTGGGCTGGAATATTTTCCCTTTTTCTAATCCCAGGAGTTAAGACCAAGTTGTATTTTATTTTCTTAGGTATGAATGTCCTGCTGGCTGTTTGGATAGTAAAGCCAAAGTTATTGGAAGTGTACATTATGAAATGGTAAACATTTTTAAATTAGATTTTGTACCTGTAGATTGTTCAATGAAATGTCTTTTCTATTGGAATACTAGTTAAAATAATATTAAGAATGGTTTTTGAAGAAATTGATATTCACCAGAAATAAAAGCCTACAGCAGATGTTTAAGATAGCATCAGATAATCTAAGTTTGCATCTGCTATTCTGCATGTTTTGTCCGAGTGTACTTCATACTTGTTATACATGCACAGAAGTAGAATTTTTGTGTCCACATATTTCAGTGTAAATATGTGAAGGTGCGACTTAAGGTGCAATTTGTGGGTGCACTCATATAAATTATTTCAGTAAGGCAGGCCTACTTGTGTAAGCATGATGCTAGCTGAATTATATAATTTACTCTGTAGAACTGAAAAACAGTATATGAAATAACAGCTACTGTGAACAGGTATACTGTGATTACAGTTTGTCTCTTAGTAAGGCAAAGTGGTGTTTTCTTCATTTGAAATAATACCTACATAGACCATGTCAGACTTAATGGACTGTCTACCAAGGTTTTCATGACACTTTACAATTAAAACCTGATTTTTAAATAAATTAATTACACTGTGAAATAGGGGTTCTGTCTGACATGGAACTGCTTTTCCTGCTCTGTTTTTCAGCAATCCAGTATTTGTAAAGCTGCTATACATTATGGCATCCTAGACAATGAAGGTGGTTGGGTTGATGTCACTAGACAAGGAAGGAAAAATTACTTTATCAAGTCTTACAGAAATGGCATTCAGTCAATTGGGTAAGTTTTCTTAAAATGTTCTTATGGAACGTTTTTCATCTTTGTCTTTTTATTTCATACAGTAATCACAGTAATAACATTTTGTTCAATCTTTTTATCATAAAGAGTATGAAAATGCTGTAAAAAAGCATGTAGATATACAGGTATTGTATCCATTCTGAAACTTCAGTCAGGGTCTAATGGTGCACAGAAAAGTGATCCAATAATGATGCAAAAGAAGGTGAAATAACTTACAAAATCCCTTGGTCAGTAAATTAGTATTTGTAGTTAAATAATCTCAACATTTTGGAGTATTCAGTTAATTTATTTGTAAGTGTATATATTTATTGTAGAAAGCAAGTACTTACTGCACTGAACTAGATTGTTTTAGATGTTTCGGACAAAGCTGATACTATTTCTGGGGTTGGCCCATCGACACAGTAATCTGTGACAGCTAACAAGGCAATAATCCTTCAAGTTTGCATTTGAAAGTGACTGTCTTGTACTGTGCATGTGAAAAACAGGAACAAAGTAGAAAATACACCTCTTCCTATATGTTCAATAGTTTCATCACAATTCCACAATTCACATATGATATTTTACACCAATATTTTGCACAATTTCTGCATTGGCCCATATTGGAATGATATTGCATACTGTGGAAGCGCCATTTAGAGGTGTACTACACTGGTCAGGTGCTTGCCCTAAGACTGGTATGTGAAAACAGGTCCAAGTACTTGTTGACATGCTAAAAGAAAAACCAGAAAACGGTGCATAAAAGTGGAGAATGCTTGGCTGTTTCCATACATAATTATCCAATGATAGGACAACATCAATATTAGTATGTTTGAATCTAAGACATTATTAGTAGTTGCAAGTTACACTTCACTATATCTTAATGCATTCTGCAGAGATGTCCATTGCTGTCCTTCTTTCTGTCTGTAATTAGTGTATGTGTAACAGTAGTATGTGTGTAACTGTTAATGTCTAATGTAGGAGTAATATAGAACAGAAAGAAAACAGAATGTTGCTAAGTGATGTATTTGGCTCAGGTGTGGATCTGAGGGTAAGAAGACAGGTAATCGCTAGAGGCTGTGATGTCACTCTGTGCTGTGCCAACAAATGCCACATACTAAGACACCTTTCATAGTTTCTCTTTTCAACAGATTTAGCTAATCCAGTATAGAGAGAAACACTGACCAGGTAGACTAAATCCAGTGGCCTACAAATTCGGCTACCTGGGTGGTGCTTAAGGCATTGATATCGATCTGTTTCTCTGGGTCATCCGATGATCTGATTGTGGTTTAAGTTACCCCCCACCCCGACAATGAAGATACGGAAAAATATCTCTTTTTTAAATGCTTTGAGACAACACAAGAAGTAAATCTCAATTATATTAATACTAACATATTAGGAGTCAGCTTTCTTACAAATGTTCAGGAGTAGTTAAACTGTAGAAAATCTTCAGACTAGAAGCAGTTGATTTCCCATCACTTGAAAGCTCTGTGTTTCTATGTCATCTGAGACAAAACTGTATGAGTGTCCAGTCTACAGAGTGTGTTTAGCACCTGTCCTCTGAGAATTGGAACTCAGGGTGAGGTATTAACGCCTGGTTTTGTTTGCTGTGGGCATGGATAATTGTATCATTGCTGAACAGTAATGGCCATTTTGGTGTTTGGTTTGTAATTCAGATGTTGTAAAAAAAATGTAGATGCCTTATAGATAAAAGACTGTTAAAGGAATCTATACCTTCCTATCTACAGATATATTTCAGGAAAGTCTTGCTGCTATGTGTGCGCACAGATGACATAATTCTTCATTAATGTCCTATAGTATTTAGGACATCAACTTTAGTGTGAATTTACAAAATACTCTGATCAGGCATCAACTTCACAAGTCAGTCTATAAATCAAAGTCTTTGGGATAAATAAAGATGATTTACCAAAGTTTCAATCTTCAAAAGGCCCATCAATAAGGCTGGGGATACCTTGCAGCTACCTGACTCTCACCAGTGTCTAGATAGAGCCTTGCATAAACTATGTATCCATTCAATGAATAGATGAAATGAAGTGGATCTCACCTCTTGTGCGTATCACAAAGCAGAAAGGCAGAAAAGGGAATGTCAGTGCAACATATAGCAAATTCCCTAAACTTCAGCTCCTTTAATTTATAATCAGAATTGCTAATTACAGAAATTTTTTCAACTGTTGCATTTTTGTAGTATAGAGTACCATTTTTAACAATATCTCAGCAAGCTAATCAACAATAGAATATAGTGAACTATTCCCATGTCAGTGTTTGACAATGCTAGGGCAACAGAAGTATGACCTAACGCCAAGAAAGCAAACTGGAATCCAATAAATGAGCAAATGTGAAATTGGTGGACCAAGCAACTAAATAAACTAATGCAAGCAGTTTCTGAATACAAATTGCAGTGCTATGGAGCACAAAGGAGTAATTTGCTTCAAAGATGAATAGGGAATAATTTCCTTGGGTTTTTATAATAAATAATAAATTTATTTATAAATTTAATATAAATAAATTATAAATTTATTTCAAATAATAAATAATTTTATGGGTGCCAAAAGCATCATCAGCTTCTTTGTTACAGATGAAATATATTAAAATCAGAGGCATATCCAATGAGTTACAGGAGGACTAAAAGGTGCGTAAAATAGGAGACAGAGGGGAGTAAAATAGAAGTGTTTATCGATTGTAATGTAACAACAGAATGTGTATACCTGGCTTTATATGACAACAAAAACCAGAAATGTGCGAGTACCATGTAATTACTAAGAAAAACAGACTGTTACATGTTATACTGGGTTTATAGTGATACTGGTGATAAATGAATATAGACACAAATCCAAAAGTAAAATTTAATGATATTTTTGAAAAAGGCTGCCAGGAGAAATGCTTTTCAGTGTTGGAGCTGTTTGTAGGAATGAACTTTTTGGGGGAAGTGAATGATCTCTTCTGGTAGACGGATGCTTCTGAGCAATTCTCAACCACAGATTTTGGTTGCCACGCTCTGAGGGACAAACAGATTGCATAATTTGTTCCTAGCACACTTATTCTCTTAGCAAATTAAATTACTGAAAGAGTTTAATATGCATTCCTGGTTTTCAAACAGATTCACTGCGAGTACAAAGTAAATGTGTCATTGCAATGAATAGATTCACAACTGGGGAGAGAGGGTGCAGCGAGTAAAAATTGATTGAGGGCAATGTCTTGAGTTTTCTCTAGATTCTCTAATAACAATTCTCCTAGCTAGAAGAAATCGTTGGAAGAATTTTTTTTTGCTGACTATTACTTCTTTTTCAGAAAATACCAGTCTGCTAACTCCTTCACTGTCTCTAAAGTAACAGGTTAGCATTTATTTCTCTTCAACTCAGTACTACTTTGAATTGGTTTTTTATAAATAGCTCGCATTTATTCGTTTCTGGTTTACTTTCTTCAGTTCAAGCTGTCACCTGTGAGACAACAGTGGAACAACTGTGCCCATTTCAAAAACCAGCCTCACACTGCCCAAGGTAAAATTCTGAGTCTTATTAATTCAAAGTGCTGCTATACTTTCTGTCAGTTACTAATTATCTATAGTTGTCGTTGATAAAGGTGACAACAGCAGCTGTAAAAGTAAAGCCAGAAATGTTTTACCAGTCTTTTAGTCTTTGGTCTAAGGTAGGTAAAGATGATTACAGGCTTTTTCATTAAGAGAATCTCACTTTCTTTTGCCTGTAAAGATCTTTCTTTGGTCCCTTGGCAAATCTTAGTGAAATTGTTGTTGATTACACCAGAGTATGAAGTAAAATACATTTTTCTTTTCCACTGTTAAATCTATGCACCTTGGGCAAAATACACTTCATTTCAGTTTATTTGCCTGTAAAACACATACAATGAAAGGATATCATGCAGATATTTATCATAGAAGTTATCAACTTGTTTGGGAGTTTTGGATGACAGAGTGAGCAAATAAGTTTGCAAAAAAATTGAAATATATATTGTTAAGGTAAGGTATGGTCTGCAGGTCAGTTAGCAGCTTTAAATGTGTGCCATTTCTTTGAAGCCTATGTTTTAACTGTTTGAAAGGAGCCTGTGCCGCAATATTTTGAGGAAGGAAATCAGTAACAGTTCTTAAAACCATAGATGAGTCAAAGGTAAATACACTGTAGCATGATTTACCGCAAGCTAAGCTGGAGATATCCACAGGATTACTTTCATAGCAATCCTACAGCCAGTAGAGGAAGCAAGTACAAAGCCAGGACTGCTAGGAAAACATCCCTTCATGTAGCACTTGGGTCCATGGACTTGTTTGGTGTTTGGCTATGAGTCCTGGCTTTCTGGCTCGAAGATGTGGAGAGGTAAGCGAAGGAGTGGACTGCAGGAATGGATGGGTACAATCTCATACTTCTATCTTTTGCTTTTTTTTCTTCGTTATTAAAGACTAAAACTAGATTCATTAAGAGAAAAATAAAATTTTAAAATAAAAATAAGGTTAAAAATGACTGATCAATTCTGATGCATCAACTTACGGAACTTCACAACAGCAGTGATTCATTCAAGATTCTGAGCATACTCTTAATTCTGAAAATGTAGTCTCAGGAGTTACAAGCAGTAATTTGCTATGGCATTGATTGCACAACCTAATTTTTCCCCTCTCATGCCCTAATCATAAATTAGCAGGTCTTCAAAAGACCTCTTTGACACGTTGCTTCCTTCAGACAAAAATCTGTTTCCTAGCTGCATCAGCCTATTTTATTTACCCATCTGCGAAGACTGTAGCATGCCCAAGTGGTGTGACATGCCGAATATCAATTAGAACACTTGCCCAGGGCTGCCCTGTGTAGGGCGGCTCTAAAGCCATTAGGGCATGACCCATTTTTTCAAGGAAACAGCTCAGTGTAGACCTGGAGCTGACTGACACTTCTTCTTTCTAGCATATCGCAATTGCCAGATGAGATTTTTGATACCTTTTATACTACTGTTGGCTTTCCACATGGTTTTCCTGAGCATTTTGTAGCTATAGCAGGCGCAAATGACTGAGAGTTTTTCTCAATTTTTAACAAAATGCAGTTGAATAAAAACAGTCTTTGTTTCAGTAGCTTTCCGATCTCCTAGAATCAGCTAGGAATCTCAATACTTGCCAAAGTTTTTCATTTTAGCCACAGATGCCAAGTGCTGATCCTCATTATAAATTGCTATATTGACTTGCATCACCAGGTCATCAGCATCATAGCAGGTCCTCATTCAGATCTGCTTCCCCTGAGAAGGTATTCAAATGTACAATTTGTATAGGATGCTGTAGAAACAGATAATAATACAAGAGTGAACAGTCTCTCTTCTCACTGGCTTTTCTACTGGCCTCACATATGTTGAACAAGAACACCATCTGCTTGTCCAAAGAGAAGAAGACCAGACTTGTTGAAGTATGTTTTCAAGCACTTTATTATGAACCACAACTTACATCAGCAGTGCTCTCACCCGTATTGTCAAAGCCTCAAAAACTGACAGCCTTCTAGTATCAGTAGGGACCCATATGTTTGCATCAAGTTGATTTGTACTCAGTACTGCTGATGTTGAGTATGATATACTAATACTCTGATGTCATTCTTCCTAACTGTGTTTGGTTTATTTTTGATATTTCAGGGTGTATTGTCCTCACAACTGTATGCAGGCAAATCCACACTATGCTCGTGTAATTGGAACACGAATTTATTCTGATGTAAGTATAGTGATTTACATTGCATTATATAATGAAATGTAAAAAACTATGCAAAGCTATAATGTAAAGATAATAAGATATATTATAGATATTCAATTTTCCCCATATACTGATTTTTTACAGTATTTTCAAAAGTTCTTTATCAGAGGCTCTCATTTAAGTTAATAGTACATAGCTGCTGAAGATACGGAAAGTTATGTGAAAACTCATTGTAGACTTCAGTAGTCAGTGAATCCATATTTTCTTTTTTTTATCAAAATTCCCACTGATTTGTTCTCATTTAAACCCTTGCTCTTTAAAGCCTGGTGCAACCATGACTTCTGTCAGAGTAAACTAATAAAAAAAAATATATTCTGAAAATAAATGTGAACAGTCTCATTATTTGGGGTATTTCTTATCTGTGTAGATAGTTAAATATTTGCAGCAGAATTTTGATGTATTTGTGGAAAGTATCTCACATTGTCATATTATTTTAACAGACTAATGTTGTATTTTTATTGTTCTGTTTCCTAGTCAACTCTTTTTTTCTGTCTTTTCTACATCATTTTTAGTTCTGAAGTAAGTAGAAAGAATGAGTAGAAAGTTCTTTTCTGTGCCGCTCCTTTGTCCTCTCTCTACGGAGAAGCCGGGATGTAGCAGCAGAGAGAGCAATTCACATTTTTGCCAGTGAACTGTGTGTTTTAGCTGCCTTTTAGTTGTCATAAGCAATAGTATGGCAACCAGCTGGGTCAGGTGGTGGTTTTCACTACTTTCCATCACTTTGAAATGTGTGAAAATAATATGCAAATATTTATTCAATCATTGTTTTGAAACTGACTGATGTCCATTAGATTACCAGAGTAACTTGTCCTGAAAACACTCTTGTAGTGGTACATGTGTGAGAAATACTTCCAGTTCAAGAAACAAATTGATTTGTGCATGTGGAAATGGGTCCTTAACGTGTATAATAGGGGCAGTGAAAATAGATTCAATGAAAGTCCATTTTGTGGAAGATGATTTTCTTTCAGTTCTGTGGCTGCGATCAAAGGCTACAGCCAAAGTTTCCCGGTGTGTTAGAAAAGACTTTGTTGTAGGAGAAAGAAGACCCATTTCTGTTTAACTTACATAAGAGAACATTTCAGAATATGTATTTCCTTTGGTTGAAGAAGTCCCAGATAACTTTAATTAGTATTATAGAGTTATGCTTTAAAATTATTTCAAATGTACTATCTCATTATTCATCTCCATTGTATAGAAATGTGTGCAACCATACTGCTTTTAGGGAAAAATGGACATAAATACAGGTAAGAAACCAGGGATGGGAGTCTTCTTATCAACTTCAGATGCTGTCAGGGTAGCTTTCTACACTGCAGGTGCTATGCTAGGTTAGGTTTATGGTAGTTTGTAGTACACACAGTATAGTGGTGAAGGAAATTGATAGGCGTCTGCAAAGCAGAATTCAGTTGAACTTTTTGGAGTGTGTACCTCAGTATGAGATGAATGGTCTAATAGAGATGTCCATTCCTCTCCATTTCCTACAGAAGGGTCCTAGGGCACCTAGCTCAGATGTAGACAGATGTGTCCTACTGATGTTTGTACAGATGTTTCCATCAATGGTATCAGCATTATGTGATTTTCTACAATGTTCCTTTGTTAGTAACATTTAAACTATTTTACAACTGAGATACTTTTTATTGAAATATTCACTAAAAATATGATTGGCTGTTTTGTGCATGATAATATATTACTGAACTAGTTTCAGGTGAAGTATTTATAAAGAATAATCTATTTAATAAGTTTGTCCTCTTTTGCAGTTTTTCATGTATTCACAGGCAGATTTTTTATAGATATATACAATTCATTTGCCCACTTCTCGTAGCAAATTTATATGAAATTGCAGTCCGTGATCTACTTGGTTGATTCCACAAAACAGACAGCATTTTTGTGATGTTCCTGCAACTTCTTTTGTTTCAAAAATGAGTATCTGGATGTATGCATATATGCACATGGCTATTTGTTTGCGCTACTTCTTAGACCACTTGCATTCAGTAAATGAAGAAGATTTTGCAGAGAGATTAAGAAAAAAAAAAGCAAATAGTGTTAATAGATGTCACTAATGCAAAAAGATATGTTTACAAAAATGCTTTTGTAGTATTCGTGATAATCTAGTTAAACTTTCTTTTTCTGACTTTGGTCTGATCAGATCTGATCTGGCCTGATGTGATTATCTGAACTCTGTTGGAGATGATCTTGCAGCACCTGCCTGTACAGAGATTGTCCTTTGTTGTTGCTGTTAGTCCCTGGATTATCAAAGTACCTAAATAATAAACATTTTCATAGAGAGAAGGAGAGGCTGCAGTAGTTCAGCTGAAAATTCTTTCGCATGCAGATTTTTTTGGTGAAATTTTATTTTAGTGGACACACGTTAGATATGTGTATGGTAGAAGTTCTTAACCACATTCCAGTTGCATTATAAAAATTTATAAAGAGATTAAGGTTTATATTTACCCCATTGTTTTCACAGTAGGCGACATTTTCCCAACGACAATCTCTTACCAGTAGTGACTACATTATGGGTGTTGATTGAGCAATTCTGCAAAAAAATTGAGGCTCTTTTTGGGGGCTAGAGATCAACAAAGGTCTTTTATCTAAACAATTTGATGGAACTGTATAATTTCATACTGTCTGAGGACTTTGGCCTTACTAGTTTTTGTTTCAGTAACCATATATGGAAATATTTCCCTAATACTTGTGCAAAAGTATTCATAATTCTCTGCTGTGTCAAAATATAAGCAATATGATGTAAAAAAGCTATTAAATAGTTCTGTCGTCCTGTCATGGTGAGGGAGAGATGCTTGTGGTTAAAATGCCTTTGCAGAGTACTGCTATGCTATGGTAGATATTTGGTATTTTGCTGAGTAGCTGAAGAAGGAAAATAATTAAGCAGCTTGGTATTCAGGGTCTTGACCTGTTAAATACTAATGAATTTCAGAGGGTTCACAGCACAGCAATAAAGCGGGGTCATGTAATGCTGTATGAAATGTTTATGTTAACTTAAAGATACTGTCTTGTATGTCCTTTGGAGTGAGTTCATCAAAATTAAAGAAATAAACCCAGATATCTGATGAAGACTTCCAGAAAGTGGTGTAAGGCTGTTAATGTAAAATACCAATAATATGCTGAAATTTGTGATAGACCTAAGTGTGAAATTGTGATCTTCTTCAATTAACAGGAGATTCACCTCAACAGTTTGAGGAAGTCTGATCAGGATAATGGTGTTAAGTGTAGGAAATATTATGGCATCAGTACCGGAATCTGACTGCCAAGCCAATGAGAAGTACTTGGAAGCTCAAAGCAGACAAATACTTTCTAAAAAAAATTACATTCTATATATATTGATAAAACTATATGCATTTATTCATCTCTATTCTTAGAAACTAGTTCATAATTATGCATTTACGCTCATTTAATTGTTCATGTATTCAAAAAGTATTCACATTTGTTCTCCAATCTCTTTTGGAAAGCATCAGAATATCAGTTTATTTTAATCTGAAAATAGTCTCTGAGTTGGCCTCTTCAACGCCGTTCTTCTGACCTCTCCTTTTTTAGTTTATCACATATAAGTGTCTTGCATTTAGCTTTAAAATGTTGTGCATTAGCCTCGCGGTACTTCATTGATCCAGTAACCAACTGTGGTACCAATCCTAGCAATTACTCCATCCTTTACTGGCAATAGCTTCCAACATATCATCAGCCAGTTGTCTGTCAAAATCTCCATCCCCTGACTTTTCCTTTCTTTTTTACTTGACCAGAGACTTCTAAATAACATAGGAACAGCCAGTATCTTAGCTATCCTCAAATGCAATTAGGAAGGTATCTACCTATCTAATGACATAGACAAAGTGGTTAGTATTGCAGGGGTGACAAAACTTTATCTTTCTTCTCCCCGATTGTACCTCTGCCATTTTTTGTATCTCCAATATGAACTGAAAACAAAGTTTCTACTCTGTTATAGTACCGGTAATTAATACTGTTCTTCTAGTTCTTCACTGTAGTTAGTTGCTTGCGAATCTCATCTTTTGTTTCTTTAGACTGTAATCCTGTATTGCAGAGGCCATTTTGCCCCCTATATATTTTAAATTGTATATGATCAATCTTATCTTACATTAATCCTATACTATGGGTACATAAAGGATGCTATAATCCCAAAAATACGGTGACTACTGGTGTTCAGGATATAGCAAAAGTCTTGTAGCCCTCAGAGGAGGAGAAAAAGGACAGAGAAGCATAAATGGCATCACTTCAGACATCTTCAAAAACTGCAGCCAGCAGGGTGAAGAGAAAAACTCTAAAGCGTCTTTGCAGAAGATTCTTTGCATAAACAAAGACAAACTATGTAACAGTGCAACTGGCAAGTTCTGTGCCTGGAATGAGAGTAGGAAAATCATTGCTATTTTAAATTCTTAATTTTATATAGCATTGAGATTACAAAATATCTATGGGAACAGATATAAATTATTGCAATTATAACTGGAAGAAATGCAATTTTTGTTGAAATAGTGGTCTGTGTGACCAGCTATTGATGTTTATATTGGCTAAGTTTTTAAGGTTGGTTGAGGAGAGACCTATTGCAGTGAAGACTTATTCCACAAAACAACTTGGCTTCAAGTGGAGATTCACTGTAGCTGGAGCTACACTTTGCTGTGCTGTGTGTTGAAGATCGAAACCTACATTCTGGAGTATCTAAGAAGTTTCATTCATCTGGCGATTAATTTTTAAACTGCTGAAAGAGTAGTAGAGGACTGCAAGTTTAAAAATTTATTTAAGTGAACTTTATCAAAACTGTTGCTGAGCAGTACTTCTGTAGATATTATCTACAGAACCTACATAGGTTCGTGACAGGAATTAGTGGCCAGAGAATGTAGGTTTCACTCAAATGAAACTGCTATTAGCTTCACAGAGAATTTTACCTGCGTAAAGTTTGTGAAATTAGACTCTGATTTAAAAATTCTTCTTTTGAAGCAACTTTGAAATCTTTACCTCCTGATTCTGTTACCTCACTCAGAGTTAAGGAGCTAAAGTCATTATATCTGCCATTAATCAACTGTCATAGCTAAGGGATGATTTTAGACCTCTGTCTTCTGTTTGATGCTCAGATTATATCTTTAATTAGCTTTTAAAATTTCCCCATGCCTGGATAGGAAATTGTGGTGTTCCCTTCGAATATGTATCATTGCACTGCTGTTTGAGGTTTTGCACCTAGGTATGGAATTATTACAGTCCAGCCCTCACCTTTGGGGTAGCACATCCTCCTCCTAGAAACATGACTGCATCGTGCCTTTGCTGTTCTACGGTTCTGAATCTTCTAATCTATAATAATGGGACTAAGGTCTGAGTTTTACTACCTCTCTGCTGTTGAAATGAAGGCTGATAGAGCCTTTCATTTTGAAAGGCTCAAGAATTCAAACATGTTCCTGATACTTGAACTGAAATAGCCTGAAATAAATGATTTTGGGTTCATGCTGCAGATCTTTGAAGAGGCAGTGTCTGTACTCCTATAAATTCCTAATAATTTGCCTACTTGCTATGAAACCAATTTAAATACTATAAGATTAATAATATTAGTCATGCAATAAATCTAATTATTTTATTTTTCCTAGAACTTAGTTTAAATATCTTCATTAGTTTTCTTCTAAACATTTTTGAATTAAAAGGACGACTGAAAACTAATCTTCTCCTCATTCTTTCTTTAGATATCCAGTATCTGCCGAGCAGCAGTACACGCTGGTGTAGTCCGCAACCAGGGCGGTTATGTTGATGTTATGCCAGTAGACAAAAGAAAGGTGTACGTTGCTTCCTTTCAAAATGGGATATATTCAGAAAGGTACAGAGCCCAGTTTCAAAGATTACACTTTAACCTTCACCTCGATAAGGTTTACAAAGTCTTGCATTATGTCTGTTTGTACCTGGGGCAGTGCTGGAAACCAAACAAATAGGCCAACGTGGGTGATTTACAGAGCTTGTGTAACAGCTGTGGTGACTTTGGAGAAGCTGTGGTACCAGAGCTGCCTGCCTCCTCTAAGCTCATAAATCCTTACGCTAAAAAGCTGCTTAGGAACCAAAATAACCCGCTTGTTTACTTTGCTGGTTCTGTTGTAACTAACACAATACTTGATAAGAAAATTGCCTTTGCTTTCTTTGGGATTTTCTTAAAAATAATATTAGTGATTTATTCTGTCCAAGTTAGAGGATCTGCAGTGCAATAGATGGGTGCTGGTAGCTGATGCAAGTTCATTGGTTCAACATGAAATGTTCAGTACTGATTTACATGGTATTGAACCAGTGAGCTTGGATCATAAATAATATTCACAAACACTAAAATTCACAATCATTAAAACATATTTTTAATGTCTTTTTTATTTATGGTTTGACTTTTTTACCAGTGTTTTTCTGAAAGACATGGAGATGCTGTGAAAGTTCATTTAGTTGTATTCAGTGTATTCATGTGTTCTATGATGATAATGCATGGCTGCATGTTGCATATAAAATTTAATCCCTGAAAGAGTTCTCCAGGTTCTAAAGGAAGATAGAGAAGTTACCTTAGAAAAAAAATCTTGTACCACTCTTGTAGTCCTGTAAAACTAAGAATGATTGTTACCTCTAAAACTGTAGGCTTTCCAAGAAATTTGTGTGGGGAAAAGCTCCATAGGTTTCTGCAGAGAACTTGAAAGTAGGAAAAGATAAAGTATTTTTTTCTTATTTTTAATTGGGGAGGGAGGATGTCTTGCCTCTTTCCCTCAAACCTTTCAACAAACCTGGAAACTTGTAAAATACCGATTTTCTTTGCTTAGTGGATGACTTAATTTACGTACTCTTTGGCCTTTCCACATAGCCATCCAGTTCTCTCAGAAAGAGTGCCTCTTTAAAGACACTTTTGTTCTCCATCTAAATCTCCTCACTGAGTAGAGATGTAGCCAGGAAAAGTGTTGCAAATTTAATAATTATTTGTGCTTTACCATCTTGGTTAAGTTTGGAAGGTCAGCGGCTTGGCAAGCAGTCCCATGCAAGTCTTCTGTGAAGCAGAAGATGGATTGTAACGCTGTTGCAGGCAACCTGTTTCATTGTGCCCTTCCTTCGTTTCACCTCCATTTCGCTTTCCGTCTCAGATATGCCTCAGACAGAGTTTGCAAAAGAGAAGACAATGGGACCATTAAATATGACATTATAGCTCAGTTTATAAGACAAAAACATTTATCCTAACAAAATTTCATGCAGTTGGGTATTTTTGTGTCATTTCTTTTGAAGCCAGACGTTTATCCATTCGGAAGGCATTTCCGTTGTTTTTGCAAAATATTGGTTCTCTTTAGAAATCTATTCTTCACCATATAAGCAACTAACAAACAAGTGATCTTCTAGTTGTTCAAGTTTTATCTGAATGTAGTTATTAGAATAGTGAGCAGAAGATGCATGCTTTCTTTTTCCCAAAACCTTTTTTTTTTAGTATTTTCCTTCAGCTGAGCTTTATTCTTTAAACTAAAATCTCTCATCTCAAAGGATTACTTGAACCTTCTTATGTTATCGTTTGCTCCTAATACGTTGCTTGGAAGAAAAATTAATCTCAAATGTATGTAATTTTTATTTATAACAGCTTTTAAAACAATTCTTAGATAGTTAAAAGTTATGAGTAATCACAGGAAGAGTTGCAGGATCCTGGAATTGTATTTAATGATTCAAAAATGTTGTCATTGGAGTGTTGCAGTCTTAAAAATAACATCAGGAATGTTTTTATGTTTCAGTTTACAGAATCCTCCAGGAAGCAAGGCATTCAGAGTATTTGCTGTTATTTGAGTCTAGCAAGTAAGATGTAAAACAGGCAAGTGAAACCAGAGCGCTTGGAAGAGAACAACAAAGGCCATTTCTTATAATTCCTAATGTTTGTATAAAGCTGTAACATTATTGTACAGAAGATGTATACTGCTTTCCACCAAAAAGTTTAAATTACATACATATCTTAATGAAAAAAATCTGTAAAAGTAAACATGGGAGAAAAATTCATTTGAAAATCTATAATGATATATAACAGTATTTTGAATCCTGTGTTAAGTATTGCTATATTTTCTTAGCAGTTACTCCTATACAGTTAATTCAAAGCTCATAAATGTTCTTTGTTTTCTTCATCTGAACATATTATTGTATGGTGCTTTATATATGCCACTAACTGTAACCTTAAAACTATACCATAGGGAGGCCGGAGTTTTTATTTCCAATGTACATAAAAGAAGCCATCCCAATAACTCAATATAATAAATCATGCCTTAAAGTAAAATAAAAATATATATAACTTTTTGATGATTTACAGTAGCATTAGCCTTGCAAGCATAAATGAAGAGGTAGACTGTTTTCAACTTCACACTAATCATAAGTACAAATACCTATTTTGAAGTCAAATGGAAAATATAAATTATAGGGAAGTCCTGGGTCATATTAGCATGTTTTCCTCTAAAGAAATATTTTTAAGAGACTGGGCCATTCATGTTTATTATTTCTTAAATATGTTAATAAATAAAATGCTTATTGGATGCTACTAAGCTCTTTAGTTCAAATAAACGATTCATTATGGCCCAGTCCTTCACAGACATTCAGCTAGCTTGGGATGAGAGAGTGAGAGATGATAGACATATATAACCTTGAAGGATCTGAGAAAATCTTCGCATTGAGAAGTGGAGTAACCTGAAATTAAGGAATAAGCTGTCAGTTCTGCAATGCAGTTCTGCACACATACATGCTTTATTTTTGCCGCATGACTCCTTCAATTTACCTAAATCGGGTTTCAGCAAAACCAGAGAATTGTACATTCAAACTGGCAAGCTTGAGGCCTTAAGCTGTGCATGGTATCCAAATACTATACATTAATATGAGGGTAAATGTTCAAGAAAAATGTAAAGAAAATCATAATAAAGGCTAACCTTGCTCCTCATGACCTGGCAAATACTCCTGCAGGCCAGGAAGTATAGTGGTACGGAGCCCGGTGACTATTATGCCATTTGTTGCTTCACCATTTTTAAAAATGCATTTACGGTGAACAGCCTTGTGCATTATTTTACCATATTATGGTATATGAAGAACATGTAGTGGTGATACTATGTTTCTTTCTATGAAAAGTGTATTGGTGCTTTAAGACTGAAAAGCTGTTATACTTTATTTTTGTTATTTTTTTGTTGTTGAATTTATTTCCTTCCAACTTGTAAACTTATTCGTATTCTTCGTATTTCAGAATATTATATTCTTCCTTCTGTTTTGCTACATGTACTACCTCACATAGTTAGGCAAGCTTTGTCAGTTTTTTTAATCTGTTTTGAATAAAATTAATTTACATAGTAAGAGTACCTTTGACAACCTTTATTTTTTAATTGTTTGTCCTGCCTCAAGAAGAAAAAAATAACAGCCATCCAAAATTTGCTTTTTTTTTTCTGCCCTAAACATAGCAAGTAGACATACTCTGAGGTTCTAAAAGCTGTAAAGGCATTTTAGGCACACAGCTTCCATTAATTGCATGCAGAGTTTTATGGATAAATCTGGTCATTTTTCAAGTTCTGACCAGCGCCTTTGGGAGCAGACTGCCATCTCATTTTAGTGGGGATCTCTGTGTCAGGAAGCGATTATAAAAAATCCACCACCTTTTATTCAGTCCAACTCTTTGCTGTTGTGGTAATTGTTTCTAGTGTGAATGTTCCTAGCTATAAGTGTTGGGAACAAGCAGGTTTTTGTATTACACATTCTCTTTTTTTGCCTCATAAGACTAGTCAGCTTGGGAGTTCCATTTGGGAAATCTATTTAACGGATGAGAGAGACAAAGAGTCTTTGATGTATAAACCCCTATTTTGCAGGTGATGACAAGGGGCCATTGAAATAGCTTTATGTAGATTTTGCAATACTGGCATTAACTGTTTTTCAGGATTGAAACCAAAGTGCAAGTGGACTTTGACTTTGATGGGACTCCAAGTCACTCAAAGACTTGAGATAGATAGACTTGCACCGCCTTTCCTTAAAAGCACCAAAGCCGTAACACAGAAAGGCGTTGCAACACCTACAGCTGGGCTTATCAGAACATACAGTGGCGTAAGGCCACTTCTGAGATTAAGGACACGCAGAACTGCTGAGGGAGACATTTGAAACAAAATGGTGTGAATGCAACCGCAGTGCCCCTTTCCCCACAGGCAGGATGCTTTCTTGCAGCCTGGCCTTGCTGTCCAGCAGCTCGCCATGTCCCCTGCCTGGCCTGCGGTCCCCAGCGGTTGGCTCAGGAGGAGGCCTTCATGGGAAGGCTGTGGGGTGTTGCAGAGCCAGGGCGATGCACGGGCTCCCTGCTCCTCTGACCAGGCAGTGGGGTGCACCCCTTCCTTTGGGCATCCCTGAGCCTGCGGTGAGGGAAGAAACAAGGCAGTCACACCTTCAGTCAAAACTACAACTTCCTTACTTTAGGAAAAATGGTGGATTCAGGTCCCATGTGGAAACGCAGTTACTGCACCAAATTTCTGCCATTTCCCTCCATCTGTTCCTGACGTCTTTTTTGTTCTACTGCATATCTTTATTCTTCCTCTCTGATGTCTCATCTGTAAAGTCCCACCTACGTTTGCTGGGAGTTCCTGTGCGATGGGCACGGGTGGACCCTTGGTGCCATAACAACAAAGTGATGCTTGATGGAAGGAGAAGTGGGGGTTACCTCCAACATGTGTGAACGGCTGCTGTGCGCAGCTCTGCTAATCAGCACAGTGACAAGAAGAAAGGGAGGTGACGAAGTCTTTCTCCTCGCATCTCCTGTTGCACAATTTTTGGAGTACTGCTGCTCTTCCACATTCAGTGATTCTATCCTGTTATAAATTTTCCGGCTAACATCGGCTTTTTGAGAAATTCTCTTCTATATTTACTGTAAGTAGTGGGTCAATGAGCAGACATTTCCAAGCAGCTGTAGAGTGGGAGCTACACATTGGCATTTTTATCTGCACCAGCAGCAAATGAACACCAGATGGTCACAACTAATTCGCAGAAAGCTCAAGTGAGTAACTAGCAGTATAGGAAAATGTTGTAGCCCAAAGAAAAAATGTAGAAGTCAAATTTTAAATTGTGAAGAATTATTCAGTTAACCAAAATGTTACAAAATTATGTTCTCAACTTGAAATTAAAAAAAAGGATTATCAATAAGAAAGTAAAGCTTAATTCATGCTATTCGTAATATTTGTCTTACATCTCAGGAAAGACCTGTAAGTAGCCAACAACGATTATTACAACTGATACATAACAATCCACTGCCTAAAAAAAAAAGAAGCTGTTCTAGTATGTTGATATCTGCCATTTATAATCTTAAAAGGATGAAAATATCAAGAAATGTAAGCCCACTGAAGACAGTAGGCCCTTGAAAGTGTATGTGAAGCAGGGAAGAATACCTATGAACGTTTTCCCACGATCCTGTGATATTTTCCATTACGACTTGCTCCATGAGGAGTCTTTTCAAAACAAAAGTATAGGAATCGTTTGGAGAGGAGTCAAGTATTTGTTAAGCATAGTTCATTTGCTTGGTGAGCTTTTCAGTAAGGATCAGTTCAGGCATTTCTCTGCTATGCTGCATCCCTTCCATCTGGAGAAGCTAATTTCATAACTAAACAAGAGTTAGTATTAAAGAAAGTGGTTGGACCCAAGCAGAAAATTCTTTAAAAGTGTCTCACCATTTTGATGGCTAAATGAGGATACTTCAGTTTTAGGGAACTTGGGACCCATACTCATGTCAGCAGACAGCTGATAGTAGATGCTGGACGTAAATTAAGGAATCTAAGAAGTGTTTCCTAAACTGAGGATACTGAGGAATTGTAGAGTTTACAGATTTCCTTGTGTCTGGTTTGTGCATAGGGGACAGCTTGGTCTAGGAATTATACATAAAGTATTTTTGGAACCAAGTCTGAAACACAGGTTGGGTTAACGTGTGTAAGTCTTCAGGTTTTTAACTGATGAAGCACTCAGTTTGAAGTTTTATGTAAATGTCAGACTGTCAGATGTCTATGGATTCTCAGCAGATTTAAAACAATAGAAGTAATATCATCTTTTTTGTGTGTATTGATACATACTCTCAGGAAAATACATAGCACTTTACTTCATATGGCAGAGATGTAACCAAGTTACTCACATTGTCACCGAAAATCCGGGAATAAACCTCGTAACACCAATGTAGTGTTAAAAGGCAGGCATTCTTTATTGCGACGTCGGATGCACGGGGGATAATTCCACCGAACGTGCATACCCCGTACCTTTTTCGTGCAGCTTATATAGATCAAAATATACATATTCATCTGATTACATAAGCCCTTCCTTTCATAGTCAAATCAGTCCATTTTCATACACTCCTCCCACCTGCGCTTGCGCAGTGCCTCCTAGTGGTGGTCATCAGGGGTCCCAAGATGAAGGCTTATCCTCTTCATCACAGTTTCTGTGCAAACTCAGTCCTCTTCTGGCTCTTGTCCCTGCGGCACGGGTCGTCTTGACCAGTTCTAGGCACCTGCTAGTTTTAATTAAAACTAAATTCTTTGGGGGGAGATGTATGACTTTTTGCTTCAATTAATTCACACAATAGATAGATACGACAAATACACCTGCAACCATTTGGTAACGCTATTTCTATTAAAAATCCCCCTTCACCATTATTGTTTAACATTAATGATTACCTAGGGACTAAACCCTCTATTCCCAGACCTAATGTCCAGATGGGCAGGGCTGTACAAGGCACATAGCAGCATTGTTCGTGCTTTATGATTAACTAATTCCATCACCTTGGTTACAACATAAACAGTGTCTTCTGTGTGGCAGTTGCTTCTGATGTTTTGAATTTGGCTTAAAATTCAGATAACCCAGCTTCCTGCGAATACACAAGGGAAGGTTTATTTCCTGCAATTTCTGTGTCACACAAAGGGTCAGATTTAGAAGTGTAAATATTTGGAACTTAGAAAGATTATTCATGCAGTGCAATACTCTGTTTGGAACTTTATAGAAATACTGTACGAAATACTGTACTGTCATACTTCTATGTCTTAGGCTTTTTATAGCATCTGTGGAACTCTAGGGAATTCTACAAGGAATGAAAAGCCTTAAGAGTTTTGTTTCATTCAGTGCGTAATATGCATCTTACAGGGCTTTAGATATAAAAATGATAGCATGTTTTAGTATTCAGAAAATTGCATATGATTTTATAAAGACATATATTGTGCATATGGGAAAAGAAGCCATGCTGTCAGCATTAGCTTTAGCCTCTCTTTGCTGTCAGGAATAAATGATGGAAATAATATTTTAAATATGGTCACTATCGAACTTATTGATATTTTTTTTCTTTTAAATACAAAGTCTTTGTCATGTACTAGGGGGCTGTGAAAGTACAATAAACTGTGGTTGCTGTTCCATCTTAACATAGGATGGTAATATGACAATTGAAATTTGCTATCAGCTGTTCAATGATCTGTATTAAATGTCTTGCTCATCTCAACCTGTTTGCTGGCAGACAGATGCCTACATCGTTAAACCATCACAGCACTTTGCAAAAAGTACTAGCAACGAGTCTTAAATTTTCAGAAGCCAGCCAAATCCCCCTGGTCAGACCAGCTCAAAATAAGAAGGCACAGGAAAATACGAGAGGTCGAAGGAGGAAAGTGAAGCACATGCAACCAAAACAGCCAGTCATGATGCTCAATGTCTTACTATTCACTTGTATTTCTGCAATAATTAGCCTAGTTATTCAATTCAGCATCTGCCCCCAGTGCTGTATCCAATATTGTTTTTGTCTTTACTAACAATAGGTGAGCGTCTGAACCGAAGCAGCGAAGCTAGTGGTAAAGAACTAAGATACCCTGACCAAACAACATGAGAAGTTTGCAATACTGTGTCGTTTACTAGGCATACAAAAGACTTCAGTTGCCAGTGGCTTTTAATTTCACTGATTTCTTTTAAAGCATAAGCATTATAATAAAATCGAAATGTCAGCAGATGCCGACAGTTTAGTAAGAAATTCAGTTGTTCAAAGAATTCTTGTTTATTTCAGCTGAACAGAAATTCCTGTAGCTAACACCAGCAATACTAGCAATAATCTCCTTGAAATTTTATTTAATATAAAGACTGCTTATGCAGTTTAAAAAACTTTATTTGGTGTGTTTGCAGTTATTTCTGAATGAATGTTGTTTATGAAGACAATATCTGTATTAAGAGTGTCATCTTAGAATAAATATAAGAACTTGCATCAGATATCCTTGCATACCTTTTTGGAATTACTTCCAAAGGCTGAGAGACTCCTAAGAATTTGTAGTAATACTAATTATTTTTAGGATGCTCAAGAAATAAAAAGTGCTAGGAGGTAGTAAGGCTTCCAGACGTTACCTACAGTTTGCAAAGCAAGTTCTTCAGCTGCTTAATTATTCAATAAGGCTTGTTTATATGCAATGTAAATAGCAAGCTGACTTTCACTTCTCATAAATTACTGCTACTGTACATCCTAAAGATAAACTGGAAACGGTTGCTAACAAAATCTCCCTGTAGTCAGCTCAATCTTCATTCCTTATTTATCTGTTGAAATCTATCTGATTACTGGTGGTGGTGGGTGGGGGTTTTTCCTACTGAAGAATCATGTCTTCTTGTTTTATTGTGTCAGAACGACTTCAAGACCTTTGGGGCTGCAGGCTGCACTAAGCACAGAACAGAGCAATCCTTTTATGCAAGAGGATTTAGGCTCATATTTTGGATTTAGCCCAGTTCAGTACACAAAGAAGTACATTGTATGAATTGATTTAGTGCTTGCTGTACTGGAGGTGATAGTCCTACTCTGGCACAGCTAAAACTGAGCCAAGGAATAGTTTTGTGAAATGCTCTGAGCTGCATTCTCTTATCCAGTAAGAATTAGAGAGATAATTAGATCATTTTGTATTTTTAAATAAGTGGAATTACTAGACAGATGGGTTTGGTGACATGCTGATAAAGACTCCCCTTTCTGCCACTTATTGAGGGTTTCAGCATCTTGTATCAAATGTGTTCAATGATGTGCAGATTGTGCAGATGCAGAGATTTTTTGCTTGCCACTAATGTTAGAACAATTTATATTTGGAAGCATCTGCTGCAGCAGCTTCAAAGCCCACGTAATTTTAAAGCAGTTTTCTAAAACTTACAAGGCAATTATTCTGAATTTTTTTATTATTTTGCAATATGTAAAGATTTGTCCTAGAAATGAGGATGTCACACCTTGAATGAAATGTGCTGTTGCATCTGCTACAGAATAAAAATATCGTTCTTTGATTTAGGACTTCTTTTCTGCTAATGCTTCAGTTCAATTTGCAGTTTTCATTTGCAGACCCTGGAGAATTACAGTCCAGTCAAAACAGATAAAATATACTTAAGGAAAACCACCACCTCTACCGTGGTCTCTCAGAAGACATTCAGCTCGTATTTATCTCACATCAGCTCAGCGCATAAACAACTCAGAACCACTCCTATAAAAATCGCAGTCTCTGCCCCCCCAGAAGGCTGAGTTTCTAACGTAGCTACTTATTTAGCATGAGTCAGAAGCACAGGCAAAGGACTTAGTGTCTCTTGTGATATACTGAATATCTTAACATCCATAGTCGTCAAAGAATCAGACATTAACAAGAAAAATGAGTCTAATTTGCAAGTGAAGGCCAGAATTGCTGAAGTCTCAGAGAATATGAGAAATGCCTCTTACAGGAAAGCATGGCACTTTGATGTATTAGGAGACAAACTTATGTGCCTGTATCACATGATCCATGAGTAGAACTGGTAGATACTGCTACAATACAAAGACTGAACCTTAGTAAACATTGATCTCAGTACTTTAAAACTGTCTGGTTACTATCCCAAACCAAATAACCTTTAAATAACATTTCAAAGCTCATTTTTTTTCTTTGTTGTGTAAAAATAGGCAAATACCGGGGTCAGTGGGGCTGAGAAGGAGAGTTTGTTTGTAGTTTGACTGGTAGGTGGGTAAGAGCTTGCTGAGGTATGCTGATACACGGAAACCTGGTGCAGATTTTAAGGTTCATTCACAAGCACCCAAACTCTCTGTAAACAGTTTTTCAGTAAGCTTTGTTCTTTGTGCAAACAAATCACTTAAATGAGTGTCCATTTGAGTTACGTTTACCTGTTTTGTAGGACTGGCAGAGTAAACTGATTTGCAATGAGTTTTTGCGAATAAGGCTCTAAAGATTTTTAGTGATAACTCTAAGTTGAAATAAGAAATATTTCTCTTTCTATTTCAGAAATATGTCTTTATGCCTTGAAACTGCTTATAATACAGAGCTACACCTCTCAGTATCCTCTAATGAAATCAAAGCTATTGGGGAACTGGTACCTTTTAGAGCAGTTCTAAAAGTCTGGAGATGATAGATAAGGAAGATCAAATTCTTCAGAAAACAGGACAAAGTATCCACTAAACAAAAGGCAGGATGGGGGGTGGTTTGTTTTGTAATTTTACCCTAGAAGGTTCCCAAATAGTTAAGATTCGTTAGCAAGTATGTCTTATGATGTCTTCTAAACTGAATAATCATTGTTTCTCTTAATTTGTAGAGCTAGATATTTAGTTATTTAAATTTGTAGATATAAAGGTGCCAGCCCATAATTTTATTTTGAATCAGTTACCAAGAACTAACTTGAATTCCTGTAGTCTGTTCAACTCAAAACTCTTCCCTTGGCTTGTTCCTTGCAATCTGTAGTTCCCTGGGTATTTCTGTCAGTTCATTGGTCAGTAGTACTCTCCAGACATACAAATTCCTAGACAGCAATGTGTTAGGAGTGAAAATCCAGAGAATATGCATTGGCAAAAGGTTATAAAAAATGCAATAATATGTAGGTTATCCTCACAGTGCATGGAAGATAATCTGCTCATGAGGAATGTAGTTTGTGTCCCCAAAAAGCCCATGTAAAGAAAATAGCTTCTTTCAACCTACTGACTAAATCATATGTGTTAGCTGAAAGATTTGTTATTCAGTATGACTTCTGGGTTTGACCCTGGAGTGACTAAAAGTGTCTGTGCAGTTGAAGTCACTACCCAACTCATACTCTCATAACTCATACCTAGTGACAGAAGTGGCTGGAATAGAGGTAGTGTCTCTCCTCCCACCTAACCCAGCTGCTTTGAGTCTCAGCAAGAGCATAAATGCCTCTTTTCCTTCGTAGACAAAGGTGGGAGTTACAAAGAAAGAGAAAATCTTGAGAGAATGTCTGTGGTGATAGTGCACTGCACAGCGGGGCTAGAGGGATGGCAGACTCCTTGCAGGGCTCTGTCACTGGAATTGCTCATGCGAAATCACAGAGAGGACAGGGAGGGAGACCTGCTGTACCATGAGTATGTACAAGGAAGCGTGATAACAAAGGCATCTTCAGCACAGTAACAATACTGACAAGAGACATTTTTTGTACACTAGGAAATTTGGCAAACTGTACTATGAAGCAGTCAAGCTGTTCATTGTTACATATAATTCTGCAAATTTGATAAACAACATGTTGAGTTCTCTTTTCAATTAAACTGGTGTAAATCATTTAACAGAATAATCCCACCAGTATCTATGATGCTCCTCAAAAACTGGGGTAAGGATAGCTTTGCTTTTCCTAACTAGAAGAATACTTCTGAAAGAAGCAAGTTGTTAACCAAATTATGACATCATCATAAAATTTAGCTATGTCAGTATTTGAGATGTTTTTAAGTGGAAGAAGGATCATCATTCCCCATTCTGAATAATCTCTTATCTTGATGTTAGTTGCTTTAATAAGAAGGGACCTTTATAAAGCTAATCCATTTCACTAGGATGTTCATCCTTACTATTCTATGATTCTATGACATTCAAGTCTAGGATGATCACAGAATCACAGAATGGCTGAGGTTGGACGGGACCTTGGGGGGTCATCTGGCTCAACACCCCTACCAAGCAGGACCACATAAAGCCAGTTGCTCGGGATGACGTCCAGATAGCTTTTGAATATCTCCAAGGATGGAGACTTCACAACCTCTTTGGGCAAACTGTGCCAGTGCTCGATCACCCTGACAGTAAGATAGTGTTTCCTAATGTTCAGATGGATCATCCCGTGTTTCAGTTTGTACCCATTGTCTCTGGTCCTATCACCGGGCACCACTGAAAAAAGCCTGGCCCCATCCTCTTTGCACCCTTGTTTCAGATGTTTATAGACATTAAGAAGATCACCTTGAGCCTTCTTTTCTCCGGCTCTCAGTCTTTCCTCAAAGGACAGATGCTCCAGTCCCTTAATGAATTTAGTGGCTCTTTATTGGATTCTTTTCAGTATGTCCATGTCTCTGCTGTACTAGGAAGCCCAGAACTGTACATAGCAACTCCATATGTGGCCTCACCAGTGCTGAGTAGAGGGGAAGGATCACCTCCCTTGACCTGCTGGCAGTACTTTGTCTAATGCAGCCCAGGATACCATTAGCCTTCTTTGCCACAAGTGCACACTGCTGGCTCATGTTCACCTTGATGTCCACCAGGACCCCCAGGTCCTTCCCTTCAAAGCTGTTTTCCAGCTGGGTGGCGCCCAGCATATATTGGTGCACAGAGTCGTTCCTCTTCAGTTGCAGGACTTTGCATTTCTCCATGTTGAACTTCATGGGATTCCTGTTGGCCCATTTGGTCAGCCTGTTGATATCCCTCTGGGTGGAAGCACGACCCTCTGGTGTCTCATCCACTCCTCCTAGTTTTGTGTCATTAGCAAAGTTGTTGAGGGTACGCTCTCCCCCTTCACCGAGATTATTAATGGAGATGTTAAGCAGGCTTGAACTCAGTACAGACCCATGGGGTACACTGCTAGTTACTGGCCTCCAACTAGACTTTGTGCCACTATCATCCCTCTCTGGGTGTGACCATTTAGCCAGTTTTCAATCTACCTCACTGTCTGCTCGTCAAGGCCATAATTCATTAACTTCTCTTAAGAGAGATCAGGATGAGGATCTTAAGGGGAACGGTGTTGATGTATTGACAGAAAGTATCCTCTTCACATCTTGCCTCTCATGATTCCTACTAGTCTGCAAATAATCTTCTCAAACAGTGGCTGCAGGATCGGGAAATTTAATTCATGGATTAGCTGGGATTAGTTGATATTTCTCATTCTTTAGGTGGGGGCAGTCTGCAGACACTGACAAACACTATTGTTGATGTTATATTATAGTAATTTTTTCATATAAATCTCCATAAAAAGAAGTTCAGTCTCATCATATGACTCTTCAAGCTGACTATATGCCTATGACCTTCATCTAGCTCTAAACAATGTCCCAACAATGTCTACTGCAGGAGCCCAAAAAACCCACTTGAGAACATGTCCTTTATAAAATAGGACAGTCTGCTGGAAGTGATGACCAATTTTGGTATTTCAGATGGGAGTTTTTCAGTCTTGTAATTACTGGCAGACCTCTTCAGACCTGAAGTATTGTGTCAGTCTGTTCCTGCCTCTTTACATCAGCTGAAGGCTCAACTCAGAAGATTTAATGTAAAAGTGGGAAGTCTTGCAATACCGCAGGATAATACTCTGCAAAAAGCAAATTTTTTTTGCATTAGCTCTATAAGCAAAACAGAGAGATCTGAGTGTGACAAATGAACTGATGGAAGAAAATGTTCTTTGTCTGATTTCGCTGGAACAGCTCTGTGTGGAACAGAGGAACTGAAGCATTCAGAATTAGAAATGTTTGAGGAAGTGGCATGAATTATAAAACATTCAAAACAATGGGAGGTTATTTCAGAGGAAAAAAAGACTAACCAAGAGGTATACAGATTATTCAAAATACTTCTCTTGGAAGCAGATCATGTACTTCTCAATGACATAAGAATGACTGGCTCTCATTTGATTTCAAACAGCCTGAGTAGGACTGTTTATAAAATTCCATGAGTAGGCTCAGTCTTCTCAGATCTTGCTCCTTTCCCTCCTCTACACACATTTTCTCAACAATCTTATCCCCATACACCGTTTTTGGGATGCTATGCTATGATCCAATTTGGTATATCCCCTTTGATGCCAGCTTTTTTACACAGCGAGCCAACAGATCTTGGTACCTCCTGCTTCTGTGAATAACATTAGTACACCAAGACACAGGAAGATCTTCTTCCAAGCAAGGTAGAATTTACTTGACCTCAAACTTGGCATGCCTGAGTCTTTTGGGGATGAAGTTACAGTTTCTTTGGCTTTCAGGCAATCTTTGTGCTTGACACAGCAGACAGCTCCCTTGTATGGTATTGCAAAATCTAAACCTTTCTGCCAGGGCATTTATGCCCTGGTATAATGAGCAGGGTTCATTGGTTTAACAGACAGCTTCTGTAAAACAAAATCTGCTAAATTTATTGTCATGTGGAAGAAACAACTCCCTGTAATGGCCCATTGTCCCAACTGCCTTTGAGATGCATAGCTGAAACTTTTCTGTCCCTGAAGGTTTTGCTTTATTTTCCACTTTGGCAAACACTGTTACTCAAGAAAAATAACACCAAAATTTAATCATAGTGATTTTTAAAAGCTCAAGCCGGATTTTCAGCTGGTGTCAGTCAGGTCAGCTCTCTTGGCTTCAAGGGAAATTTGCTAATTTACACAGGCTGATGGTATAGTCTACATTCTACAAAAAACCAAACAAAACAAACATTGCCAAAGCTTCTTAAGGACACCTAATATGCATTCATAGTCTGTCACCTCCATAAACTTATACAGCAGAGTATGCATGATTTCCTGTTCCCAGGCTAATTTCCTGGTCAACAACACAAAATGGTAATGCAGGAAGCAAACATGACTCTCTTTAAATTGATGATTTTTTAAAAAATTTACTATTATTGAAGTAAATGTTTCATAAATACCTGGTTATACAATGGAGCATATCTCTTCCAGCATGAAGATTTCAGGAAACAAAGAAGAAGAGAATTGGATTTCTGGCACGGATGGGATAGAAACTCTAGCTTGCACTGCAAAACAATTTTAGTGTCATTAATTTTCTTTGACTGTGAGAGAGGGACTCTTTTGGTAACCCCTGCAGAGCCCCCAATACACAGCCTGTTTATGCAGACTGAACGTAGAACCAGAATTTAACCTAAGCACAGTAAAAATAATGGATAATGTAAGAAGCCAGCTCTTTAGAACAGTCTCATACAAACTAAGAGGTACTTGTTTTTATAGACATAGAGGACTCATGTTGAGTGAGTTCTAGGTGATCTTTTGCCTGGCTCCAAAAGCATCCCAAATCCCATGGGAGGGCTCTGTTTTTTTCTCTGCATCTAGGGAATATTTATGGAGACTGAACAAGGACTTCTTTAAATCAGTTTTTAGGATTTACTCTCTGCTATTATTAGGTAGAATAAAGATTAGATCCTATGATTATGTATGGCATTGCAAAATCTACACCTCTCTTCATTAGCACCACATCAGAACACTCAGAAGGCAAAATATACACACCTGTTGTTTTCATCAGGACAACAATCCGATGACGCAAAGGTTCCAAAGTGAACTTTAATGAGGCAACAATGGTGTTTTTTTATTAAATAGGTATTTATATGTGTTTGTTGGTATATCACATCCTGTAAATTTAGGGACAATTTTTCTAAAAAGTCTGGACTATGGGGCTAAAAACTATAGACATAATATCAGAATAAAATAACACCTAATGCACCTAGTCCTTTGGAAAATCTGTCCCTTACAGAAGGCACTAGATGAGATCAGAGGTCTTTCAAAAATCTAGTCATTATAATACTTCCTTCTGAGAAAAACATAGCTACACCAAATCATGAACATATTTCAACTGCAGTAATGAAACTAACAATGTGGTAGTAATATTTTTTCCTGTTCATTTCCATCAGCCTTTCTTGATTGTACGGTTTTTATTTGTAATAGCAGACTAGTATATGCATATCTATCTTTCTGTTTTTCCAACCCTTCACTATATCTTCACTCTGCCACTACCTTTCAAAGAGATAACAGAAAATGAGAATAGTGAGGAGTCCTGAATGCTATTGGACATACACTAATAAACTTCACAGAAGGTTGATCTCATACTTGAGGTAAATTTTTATTTCTCAAAGTTATAAAGGTCAGGAAAATGCAACATGCCAATGAAACTCCAGCTAACACTTGTTGTCAGGAGTTATCTCACACTACATTATAATACCCGGCATGCATGGCTTAGAAAAAAGAGCACATCTCGCTAAGAACTGGTGTGTGGAGTGGGGCTAGGTAGCCAGTAGGCCAGTTTCGTAGGGTTCTTCTCAGCCAGGAACAGCATGTCTATGGTTATGCCAGTCATCCTTAACAGCAGGCAGAAATTATGGTACAAGGAAATACAAATGCTACAATTCAAACATGAGCAAAGCAATTGACAGATTGAGAGACTGATATGCAAAAATGGAAAGAAAAAAAAAAGAATTTATTGTTCTCTATAGTTTTGAACAGTTCTAGGAGGCTTTCCATTAATTTCATGAAGCTGAAAGGCTATCAAGCTTTTCCTATGGCTCTCATACATGGGTTTTATGCAAAATTTGCAGAGTAAATAAAATACGCTAACAGCTGGCCTGGCATTTACTTCTTTGAAATCAAACCATCTGAGCATTGTAAAAAAAGGAAAAAACCTCTCTGCTACTGTGGTGGTTTTCAAATCTTAGTAATAACTTTGTACATGGAATACTATAATTCACATAAGCACTAGTAATCATCACATTTCACAGAATCACAAAATGATTGAGGTGGGAAGGGACCCCTGAAAGTCACATGGCCCTCTTTCCCTGCTCAAGCAGGGCCATCTGGAGTCGGTTGCCCAGGACCATGTTCAGATGGCTTTTGGATGTCTCCGGGGATGGAGACTCCACAGCCTCCGAGGGCAACTTGTGCCAGTGCTCGGTCATTTAATGCAAACATTGCAATGGAAAAAAAAGTACGCAGGGCACCGCCACATTCAAGAGGAAAAAAAATTACAAAACATTCTGAGGTGCTGGCTGGATTCTGGTGAACCACCCCCAATTGCAAATTATTCTTTTTTTCTTAACTCTGCCAAAACAGGTTGCACCACTCCAAGGTTGTATACAGTTGACATAAAGCAAGGTGAAAACAATACTTTCAAATCTGAAGGCAAAGATGATATATATGATAGTTTTGCCCAACTTATGACTCAGTTTCTGTGTATTTGGGGTATGTCCAAAAATTTGACTGGTATGTTTTATATCTTGAAAAATAATCCTGTATTTTTTCTTAATGTCCTTTGCTATAAACATAATTTCCTTCACCTCCACTGTCTAATATTTTATTTCTTCTTTCATTTATTGTTCAAACTTTCCCAGTGTTGCCATAATGAGATGAAAGACCTTCTTTAATACAAAAAATGCACATACATGTTAGGCCACTGAACTTTCCTGGCTCTACTTGTGTCAGTCTCTCCAGGAAATTGTCTTGTGTTCCTTAACTATGCCCTCCCCACTGTTAAAAAAAAATGTAGTTAAAGTCAGTTGGATTTCTTTTGTTGGTTTTGTTTTTGTTTTGTTTATTTGTTTTGTCTTGATTTTGCCTCAGATGCGTTCCAGCACATCCTTTTAAGTAATTCCCAGGATTCTTCCTTCCAAAATTTAGTAAACTATATAGTTTCAATTTCCTGTTAATTGATTTGCTGCCGTTGAAGTATCTCAACGGACATATGGAGCAGGATATAATTTCCTGGCTGCCTTTCCTTTACTGGATTTGAAAAGTGGTTAAATAGTTACCTTTTTACTGACTACTGAGAAGAAAAATAGAAATCAGTAGAAAGACTGGAAAATATCCAAAATATCTTTCTTTTTATGCCTATCTTTTTTTTTTTTTTTTTTTTTTTTTTGCAGAAGGAACTTGGTGGAACTAATTAATAAAAGCAGTTTTCTTGAAGGGATTGCAGTGTTTTGGTCAAATGATGCACTCAGTGAGTTTGAAGTCTTCTCCAACAAGCTACGAACTTCAAGCAGAAAATCTTCTGCTGCATTACACTGAATTTCTCATGGCTGGGTCAGAGAAGGCTTGTGATATAATTTGACAGTTGTCCATACCGTTTGACCATGTAGAAATACTTCTGAAACAGCTCTGGCTTGTATTTCCCAGTGCAAAACTCAACAGGAATCTGAAGGGTAGAATTCAATTCAGGGTAGCTGCTCACACTCTGACTGGTCCTCCCACATGTATCCCACCCATTTTTGTTCTATTATCACAGGACTCATATCAGCCAGACAAAATAGTCTGAGTAAAGAAAGGGAGTTCTTCTTGTATTTCTGCCTTCTGTGACATTGCCTGCTTCTATAGCATGCCCTGGAAAGACAAACAGGATTTACAGGAAGCCTGAGCTTAGACTTTTAGACTGCCAAAAAGACAGCATAGTTGCAAACAGGCTGCTGGGTAGAGTGCAGATGTAGCCTATTCATGTACATCAGCGTGTGAATATAGAACACTCAGGGCCTCATTTCATTTTGGTTAGACTGAGGCTTGTTGAATCATAATAACTTACATAATCGCAACATAATTTCGGATTGGAGGTGTAGTTTGGTTCATGATGCTGATCCTACTCTTATAAGCAATACTTGAAACTGGCAGTTTTCATTTGTGGGTTCTTGCAAATTTTATCCTTTGATTTCTGATATCTGACAGTTACCTTAAAATTTTGCTTCCTTGAGTCACAAGAATTTGAAGGATTCAGAGTTCATTAATTAAAAAAGTTGTGACAAGAGGACAGTGCAATAAAGATCTGCCCTTTTGGATATGTATACAAGAAAAAAAACTAACGAATTTTGAAGATTAATCTGCCCATAGAGGGTCTAAATTTTCTTTGCTTACACTGATGTAAGACTGCTTCAACAGATTAGTGATTTTCACAGCAGTGAGCAGGGTAAATTAGGTCCTAGAAATTCAGCTTCAGATTCCTACTTTCTCACAAACGTTTGTATTCACTACTCAGAATACATTATGATTTAGTGGGCTGCCTTGTCTTCTCCATATTGGTGATGAAAATAAGCACAGGAAAATACCCTACATTTCACATTAGTGAGAGAAGCTTTATGGAACCCTAGATGGAGCAGAGACTTAGTGCACCCTACACATTTTGGGCAATAAGACAAACCACAGAAAGCTCACAATCTAGGATTTAAAAATAAACTAGCCATATAAAAAAAGAAATAGGCATGGAGCTTGCTAATAGCTCGTAAGATTCTTTTCAATAATCCCTTGCAATTTGCCTTTAATGTAGAGCCATGTGAACATTTCCAACATTTTAATGCAAGTTTATATTTGAATAATTGTTCATCTCTTAGAGACGAAAATTGTCCTGCTTGAGAAACAAGTAGGAGCTCATGACCAATTTTGAAACAGAATTTGCTTATTTTCCCTTCCAATACTCAATATATTCCCATGCCAACATGTTGTTGTTCTAAAATATCGTCATCCACAGAGTCTTTTGTCCACATGTTATTGTTTAACACCCTCAATGTTTGGAGGCTCCTGAAGGGGCAGTTCAAATTTCATATAATTATTTCTATCCCCATAGGCTGCGTTTCCTTTTTTTCAATGTATAAGCAATCCAATTTAATTTTGATTTTGTTGTTGCCAGGCTCAGTGAAAATAGAATCAGAACTACAAAATTTGTATACACAGCAAAAATAGTCTTATTAATATGAGAGGTTAAAGCAAATAAGCGTATTTAAATGTAGATAAAATAATTTCTCAGTACAGCAAGATGAATTTCTAATAATGTTTGAGGATAAAAAAGGTATGGCTGCCTTTATAATTAACTCTAATAATCTTAAATTTTATACAGAACAAAAAGAAATCTGCAGTTACTGTATATATTCACCAGTGTCTGCTATCAAATCAGTTGGAGTTTATCAATGTGGAATTTTAGACTTTTGGGCACCTTGCAGGCCAGAAGGTCCCTCAGCCCAGGGGACTGAGGGCAGAAGGAGCTCCCTGGGGCAGCAGGACAGGCACTGGAAACCCAGCCAGGAGCAGGGCAGCTGGGGTCACAGGGACAGCCCCAGCCCCAGCCATCAGGCACCTCCTTGAGGGTCAGGCCAGGCTGAGGCCGGGCTGGGCTGTGGGCCTGTGGGTGGGCTTAGCTCAGCAGAGCTCATGGCCAGGCAGGTCAGGGCTGTGGGGAGCTGGATACTGGCCCTATTGTGTGACTTCTCATTGCGCATTATCAGATTGGGCATGGTGACAGTGTGGTTGCAAATCTTCTTGCCCCATGCCAGCTTTTCTCCTGACTGATCGCAATACTGGTGCAATGACCTTGAAGCTGTCTACAGAAGGATCACAGCTGAGTGGTAGTGCCCCAGAGGCTACGGTAAGATGGAAGACCAAGGAAAAGAAACGAGCTGATGGGTAGCTGCAGCAGTTTCAAAATGCATCAGTTTTAAAGCTGAATTAGGTTTTTTCTATCACAATAATGTTTTAAATAAAGGTTACTCAGTAAAAATGAGTGCTGTGCCTTTAGAGATCGACTTTTCCCATTGTCCTGATTTTGACAGGTTGCTATGGCTTCTAGAGAATGTCATTTTAAAATGAAGTCCCTTGAAAAGCCTTTTTGTTCTGAAACTGAACAAGTATGTTATTAAAATTTACATATACTTCACAGAACACTAAGAAAATAGTTCCAGAAACAGCTACACTTCTGTCCTTCGTTTCTCTCTTCATTCTGTTGGCCTTCTATGATGGAGCGACTACATCAGTGGACAAGGGAAGAGCTGTGGATGTCATCTAACTGGACTTCTGTAAGGCATTTGACACGGTCCCCCACAAATTCCATCTCTTAAAATTGGAGAGATATGGGTTTGATGGATGAACTGTTTGGTGGATGAGGAATTGGTTGGATGGTGGCATCCAGAGGGTAGCGGTCCATGACTCAATGTCCAGATGGAGATTGGTGACAAATGGTGTCCCTCAGCAGTCTGTATTGGGACTGGGGCTGGTTGATAACTTTGTCAATGACATAGTTGGATCGAGTGCACCCTCAGCAAGTTTGCGCGTGACACGAAGCTGAGGTGTGTTTGAGATGCTGGAGGGAAGGGATGCCATCCAATGGGACCTGGACAAGCTCAGGAAGTAGGCCTGAGTGAACTCCATGAGGTTCAACAAGGCCAAGTGCAAGGTCCTGCACATTGGTCAGGACAAATCCTGGTATCAATACAGGCTAGGGGATGAACGGCTTGCGAGCAGCCCTGCCAAGAAGGGCTTGGAGGTACTGGTGGATGAAAAGCTGAACATGAGCCAAGAATGTGCACTCGCAGACCAGAAAGCTAACTCTATCCTGGGCTGCATAAAAGCAACATGGCCAGCAGGTCGAGGGAGTTGATTCTGCTGCTCTACTGTGCTCTGGGGAGACCCCACCTGGAGTCCTGCGTTCAGCTCTGGAGCCCTCAGAACGAGCGACATGGAGTTGTTTGAGCAGGTCCAGAGGAGGGCAACAAAAATGATCAGAGGGCTGGAGCACCTCGCATGAGGAAAGGCTGAGAGAGTTGAGGCTCTTCAGCCTGGAGAAGAGAAGGCCTCAGGGATACCTTATTGCAACCTTTCAGTACTTAAAGCGGGTTTACAAGAAAGATGAGGACAGGTATTTTAGCAGGGCCTGTTGTGATAGGACAAGGAGTAATGGTTTTAAACCAACAGAGTGGGTTCACACTGGATGTAAGCAAAAATTTTTTTACAATGAGGATGGTGAAACACTGGAAGAGCTTGCCCAGAGAGGCGGTAGATGCCCCATCCCTGGAAACATTGAAGGTCAGGTTGGATGGGGCTTTGAGCAACCTTATCCGGTTGAAGATCTCCGTGGTCACTGCAGGGGGGTTGGGCTAGATGACCTTTAAAGGTCCTTTCCAACCCAAACTTTTCTATGATACTATGGTTTTACGGTTCTGTGATTGCCTTAGCCTCATATGACTTATGACAGTAAAAAAAGGAAGGATGTGTATCATGACAAAAATTCAAAATAAAACAAACCCCTCTAATCCTGATGAAACTTCCATAGTAGGAGCTATCATATGACAGTGAAGTAAATGGGAGACAAATTAGACACTTAATTAATAGTTTTTCTTTTCCTCTCTTTGGTAATTTATAATACACCCTATATAGATCTAGGGTTGGAGAGTGACCATTAAGTAGGCATCCAGTTGTGTTCAGCTCTATTGCTCTGCACTTCCTAACAAGCCAGCTACTGAAAAATCATTGATATTCCTGTCAGATCCATAGCTCTCTACAGACATGGGGCTGTACACTAAGCATTTAACATGATCTTCTGGAAAAAAGAGTCAGTAATATTGTCACATACATTCATTTTGTTGTAGTAGGGTTGGTTATCACCCATGAAACACAGAATTAAAACCCATTTTTCATTAGTAAATCTCCTTGCAGTCTAGCAAATAAGAAGCATACTTACTGATCACTGTTCAGTGTCTGTTTCAGAGAACTTTTAAAGGCAAATGCCAAGCATGTAATACCTGTTAATAAGACCTGTTTGTGATAGAAGTTTAGTTAGAAGTCATGAACAGGCTTCTTATTTAATGGACAAGTTCTTTAGGAGTTAGTTAATAGTACAGTAGTTACTATACTTCATTAAAATATTTTTGAGTGGTCCAGGGTGGCAGCCATGTTACTAAATTGGCCCTTTAAACAGTGACATGAATACTTGGGGTGGGGGCAGTGGTGGGGAGTTGTTTGCCCTGAGAGGTTTAGTGGTGAGTTAGCAGTAGTCAATGGAAATGCACTGGCAGAGAAGCTGAACCTTGCTTTTGTTCAAGACACTCATACCAGTTTAAACTCTTGGGGAAAGATACAGAATCTTACATTTTCTAAAGGAAATATCTAAAATGAGGCATTTGGTATCAGAATTCATACTTGGGCAACTGAATGATTAACAACTATTAAGCACTGGGGTTTCTATGTGAATTTTAATTTTGATGAGAACATGAATAAAGACTAAGTAAATCTAAATAAACATTTATTTTTCTTTTATTATTGTACTTTATTTTTCTTTTGTATCTGTTGTAGTTTAATCCCTGAGCACCACACCACCACTCGCTCACTCCCCTCCAGTGGGATCAGGGAGACAATCAGAAGGGTAAAAGTGAGGAAAATTCTGGCTTGAGATAAAGACAGTTTAATAGATAAAGCAAAAGTCACGCACTCAAGCAAAGCAAAATAAGGCATTCATTCACTGCTTCCCACTGGCAGGCAGATGTTTAGCCATCTCCAGGAAAGCAGGGCTCCATCACGTGTGATGGTTACTTGGGAAGACAAAGGCCAGAACTCTGAACATCCTCCCTTCCTCCTTCTTCCCCCAGCTTTTGTTGCTGAATGTGACATCATATGATACAGGATATCCCTTTGGTCAGTTGGGGTCAGCTGTCCCGGCTGTGTCCTCCTCCAGCTTTTTGTGCACTCCCAGCCTGTTTGAAGAGGGGTAATCTGGGAAGCAGAGAAGGCCTTGACTCTGTGTAAGCACTGTTCAGCAACAACTGAAACATCACTGCGCTATCAACACTCTTTTCATCACAAATCCAACATGTCAGCCCATACAAGATTATATGCAGAAATTTAAGTCCATCCCAGCCAAAATCAGCACATTCTCCAGCCCTTACTCCGTACAGTGTATGTCATGCTCAGGTCCCACGCTATCCAATACATCTTCATTAACCGTCATATCCCTTCCTGTCCTTTGATAGACAAACAGATATCATTCCCTTAGTCTATAGACCATCACTGTGAAACATCCGTAAAATGTCTATAAATGTCCATAAAATGTCCACTGAGTGTTTTTTAGTCCATGCCTTTAGGCTCCATTTTTTATAGCTATCACTCAGGACAGGAGGTTGTGTATTGTCTACAGTTATTGGGCACCAAAGCCAGCTCAGGTCGGGTCACAGCTGTACTTGCACTGCCTCTTGTGAGGCTCATCTTCAATTAGTACCTACTACGTTCTGGTCATCCAACTAGTAGGCACTACACTAAAATTTTACAAAACCAAAATTCCTGCCCAGGAGACACTAGAATTTGACCATCACAATAAATATCTTCTCTATCCATGCAAAAAGGACAAATATTTGTTTTAAACTCTCAGACCTCTTCTTCGCAGTTGATTATAGAGTTGGTTATAGAAGAGTGCTGGTTCTCCAGAATGAATTATTTAGAGAATGTGTTATGATAGTTTAAGTCTTTATGAAAGAAGTACAGAAAGGGCATATCTACATAAGTGATAGAGTGCAGAGAATCACAGAATCACAGAATTACAGGATTTCTGGGGTTGGAAGGGACCTCTGTGGGTCATCTAGTCCAACCCTCCTGCCGAAGCAGGGTCACCTACAGCAGGCTGCACAGGACCTTGTCCAGGCGGGTCTTGAATATCTCCAGAGAAGGAGACTCCACAGCCTCCATGGGCAGCCTGTTCCAGTGCTCCATCACCCTCAGAGGGAAGAAGTTCTTCCTCATGTTCAGACGGAACCTCCTATGCTTCATTTTGTGCCCGTTGCCCCTAGTCCTGTCACTGGGCACTACTGAAAAGAGTTTGGCCCCATCCTCCTGAGACCCACTCATGAGATATTTATAAGCATATATTAGGTCCCCTAAGAGAAGGGCTATCTTTTATGTGAATTTACCTTAGGCCTACACTTGGAGTCTTTCTGTATAAACTGAAGTGCATTACTAGTGCTCTGAAGATGCGCCCTCTGATGGAACCAAGACTGAAGCCGTGCACCTAAGTTCTGTCTAGAATGCCCTGCTTGCAATGTGTACATTGCAAAAATAAACTTTTGCAGCAGTTTTCTTGTTATGGACATATGGTGTGAACTACAACTGGCAAATGACATAAACTTCATTGCTAGTAAAAATGTGATGTACACATTAGATCCTGAAACCATAACAGAACACAGGAAATCAAACCTGCTGTCCTGCACCATTTGGAAAAAGAGACATACCTGAAGAGTACTAATGGGGAATTTCTCTTCTGTCACTCATCACTTCAAGTGTACATCTATTTCCTCCCTTGAAGACTTTTCAATAAAGTTATATGGTCAATGTTCATTTGATTATGTGGTACTGGTAAAAAGCTCCATCATATTGGATTGCTGTAGTACAATGAGATGACCACTTGCAAAGATAAAGTCAACTCTTGCAACCAGAAATTAGCAACTGACACTGACCCCAAGCAAGACAGAAGTAAAGCTCCAGATCAAAGGAAAGTATGCTCAAATTATCTGTATTTGAGAGGGCAAATCTTTCTAATGTGATAAAAGAGGACCGGGCTTCAGTTTCCTTTTTCTGCATCTTTGCAAAGGATTATAGAAATCCAGGAAAATCAACTTCAGGTAGAAAGGCTTTAGAATTTGGAAAACTCCAGCTATTCTGAATGCTGCTACATGTGAAGCAAGAAAGAGTACAGAAAGTACATCCTTCTCATCCTCTGCTTGCCATACTGGTCGCAGTATTTTTAATCTGGTTTATAGAACCTCATGTGTAAATGTTTGTCTGTAAATCCAAGACAGCTTTCCCCTGGTAAGGCACTTTCAAAGCACACCAAAACAGAAACGTTACTGTAACAAGAAACTTCACTTCTCTCTCTGGGGAGAATGAAAGAATAGATGACACAAAACAGATGTTAATCATAGCAGATGCTGATTGTATCACAATGCACAACTGGAAGATGCTCAGATACAATAGTCAGGGCATCATTATGGAACCTGTTTGAAACAGAACAGAAATAAAAGAATTAACCAGGTAGAATTTTCATTTCTTAGATGCAAAGAGAAGATGACTGAGGACAATTGTTGATTTTATGGATTTTACTCAATTTTGTTCAGAAACAACCCTTGAACACTAACCATCATTGTTTGTGACATACACTTTGTCATGCAATTTTTAATAGCCTCTGCTCTTGTGTTGTCAACAGCTTCAGTTAGTAGCTGGCTCATTACTTTTCAAATTACAGGAGAAAATAATTCAATTTAATGAAAGCTACTAGCACTTTGAAGTCAATATTGATGTAAAGCTGCAGGGGAAAACTAGCTAAACTTAATAAAAGCAGCAGTTTCTAAATTAAGCTCTGTGGCACCTATGCCTTTAAATTGTGTTATGCTTATTGTAGATGTAAAATCAAAGATGTTTTTCAAGTACACACCTGGATACCAGCTCTGGAATAGAAAAATTCTGAACAAGGCACAGCAGTGCTGTTTCTTCTGGGTGAAGATTCTAGATGTAATTTGGTTCATCTGTGAAACACAGATTTTATAATAATATAATTGCAGTACAAAAGGCCAAAGTTGCCTCCAGGTGAAATTCACCCGTGTTTAGACACCAAGCGTAAAGTTATTGCTAGCACTATTGGGCTTAATAAGCAATATAATCATCTGCAGTCCTTTTATTGTCCCTTGAACAAAGGTGAGCAGCGCTAGCAAAATTCACTTCATTGCAGTTATTGAACATTTTGATTGGAGAGGACAATCAAACCGTAAAACTTTGCCTTTGCCTCTTGCCCTTTTTATTTTAATGAAATATATACTAAAACATCATTGAAATCTTATTCACACCATAAGAGGAATGAAAGGACTGTTACACAAAACTCGTTTCATAAATCTACTTTGCCCCTTCACATGCTGTGGCTAAGGTTAAAAGATATAACAAATATTATGATTCAATGCCCAACACTGACAATTTTACAAAAGCAGACTTCCACAACATTTTATGTCTTTCTTCGACTATAAGCAAACAGATTCTAGGGTAGGAAAGAAGTGTTACACGAAATACATGTTTTAAACCTGGTTTATGTAAGTGCCTTCTGTGAGGCTTCCTTATATTACTCTGCATATGTCTCAGTGTAAATCTTTACCTAATGACTTCTTACATGCCTCTTTTTATGCTTCTATATAAAAAAACAACAAAAAAAAGGCTAAACCAGGTTTTTATTTCAAGACATTTTTTCTTATTTCTGTATGGGAGACAGAGGAAGGAATCCTTCAGCTTCTGTCATTATTTCATGTGCCTGTTTCTGACATTTTTGTATCATGTGTTCCTTGGCCGAGTCCCTTTGCCTCTTATTTTGTACTGCTGATAAAGACTGAGAAGTTCCATTCTTAAACCATAGCAGTTGTTTTCTTTTCTGTATGCTCTTAGGAAGATTTATTGTATATTTTAAATGACTGTGTTGCAAAATCAAATTATCTTTAGATTTGCCCATGAAATTCAGCCTTATCTTGAAGCGTGTGAGTGTCCAAAGCCACTTACATTATATTATCTGTTCTTAGGTGGGGTTAAGCATTTCTTTGGTCTTAGACTAATTTGGCACAGTGTTGAATGTTGACTTATTTCTAAGCAACAAATTCCTTTTGCATATCTACACCCTCACAATAATTCTCTATACAGATAGATAATAATATTGACTTGCATTTCATTCTTAACTAATTTTATGTGAGGAATATTTATATTACAAAGTTTTCACAGTTTTGACCATGTAAGAATAAAAATTGTAGTATGTAGTGCAATTAAAAAGAATGTGTTTAAAAATCTGATGTATGATGTGGATGTTGTTATTTGGCTGTTAGAACTGTCTCCACATGCATGTAATGGAGAAGTAATTCAGAGAACTACAATTCATTCTGAACTTTTTTTTACAAATTCTTATTTCTTTTTCAATTTTCTAAAAATAATTTTTTGGGCATAAAATAATTTTTAAAACCCAACACTTATATCAATCCATACATTTCATATTATGTTTGAAAACATGCTCAGTAACCCCAGTAAAAGAAATACTTATGTCTGTTAACCTTTTGTGATCAGTTAGCCAAATGGCAATTTATTCATCTTTGCATAGTTGGCTTGAGATTGGTATTCATTACATTTAACACTACAATTCCAGAAGTATGCAATTTCCGGAGTCCAAAATAGATGTATTGGGCTGTACCATTTTATTTCTTTAGATATTCAGAACAGGAACATGAAAAAATATTTGTCTGATCTTGATGTATTGAAGAATGCTGTACATCCATGTAACCAACTGAACAGGCAAAGTAGCACCATCTGCACATGAACTTTCTTAGAGCACCTGTACCAACATATCAATGTGAAACTTTGCAAGAGCAGTGCGAGATGCTCCCTTTGAAAGACTGTCTTAAGTGCATATACTATGCATACAATTTGTGATTTTATTACAAGGTTGTTTGAGTCAAAATAACCAGGGTCTGAGGCTTCTTTTCTCCCAGTATCTGAACAAGGAAAGTAAAACTAGCTCAGATGCTTTTAGGTAAGATGCAGAATTACATCTGATTTGCGATAGAGATGTGAGCAAGAAGGTTTAACAGGTTTATCCATTGTTTGAAGTCTCCTTGAAAGTTGTCCATTACCAATTTCCTCTGACAGAATACAGACGTTTTCCCCTGTACCTTTTCCAACATTTTTGTTTCCAAACTCAGACCTTGATGTCTGGCTGCCAGGGCAAGGCAATCATTATGCCAAGCAAATTCTCTCTTTCCTTGTGCACTGAGCAAATCTGTGACAAATGAATTCTTCAAGACATCTATATTAAAATTGTGATGATCCAGAGCAGGAAAGAGTGGAGAAATGCTCAAATAGATCCAAAAGATTTATTTGCTCAAGTACAAGCAAGTATGAGATTTGGATTTTACCTTTCTAAGCAGTTCTTTTTAACACATCAAAATAAGATTAATGTAATAAAACTTATAATGACACAGAGAAGTATCAAAAACCAGGCCCTGAAACAGGTCCACCTACAGAAGACGTTCCAATTTAATGATTAATTAACTATCCCCTTAATTTCCTCTATAAGAGGAAGACTGTTATCTCCAGTGACCCTGATTACTATTGGCAAGTTCAGGAGAAAAATTCTTGGAGAGAGGGCAGAAGAATACAATTCTCCAGAGTTCATAGATGGAGTGGCTAAAGCTGCTTGCTGGCTTTCCTAGTTTTGATATTCAAGTAACAGATACATTTATTGTTCATAGTGTATCTGTTACCACAAATTTAATTTTGAAGAAGATACATAGAAACCTAGTAGCTGCCCCTGGATACCAGTCTCCTCAGTTGCTAGCACCTGGGGATGCAAGTGCCACAGCCTGCAGCCCCACTCCAGTTGCTGTTACTCAGACCTCCTTGCACATGTACACATACACCCTCTCTTGCACGCTGTGGATTATCCCAGTTAACTGGACTTGGACATGCAGTCTACCTAACAGCCAGCCTTTCATGCCCTGGTTTTCAGTTGCCTCATACACACACACACACACATGTGCACATGAGTCTCTTGGTTGACCCCCTGACTCACAGTCTCCCCAGAAGCTGCCTTGGACCTCCTGGTCATAGAATCATAGAATGGCTTGGGTTGGAAGGGACCTTAAAGATTATCTAATTTCAACACCCTGCCATGGGCAGGGACACCTTCCACCAGACTAAGTTGCTCAAAGTCCCGTCCAACCTGGCCTTGAACACTTCCATGCAGGGGGCATTCAGAGCTTCTCTGGGAAATCTATTCCTGTGCCTCACCAACCTCATTCTAAAGAATTGATTTCTTATATCTAACGTAAATCTAATCTCTTTAGTTTAAAGCCATTACCCCTTGTCCTATCACTACATGCCCTTGTAAAACATCCCTCTCCAGCTTTCTTGTAGGCCCCCTTCAGGTACTGGACGGCTGCTACAAGGTGTCCCTGGAGCCTTCTCTTCTGCAGGCTGAACTACCCCAACTCTCTCAGCTTTTCCTCATAGAAGAGGTGTTCCAGCCCTCGGATAATTTTTGTGGCCCTCCTCTGGACCCACTCCAACAGATTCATGTTCTTCTTTTTTTAGGGGGCCCAGAGCTGGACACAGGACTCCAAATGAGGTTTCCCCAGAGCAGAGTAGGGGGGCAGAATCACCTCTCTCAACTTGCTGAACATGTTTCTTTTGATGAAACCCAGGACATGGTTGGCTTTCTGGGCTGCAAGCACACGTTGCCGGCTTGTGTTTAGCTTCTTGTCAACCAACATCCCCAAGTACTTCTCCTCAGGACTGCAACTCTTTCAGTGAGGCCATCCAGCCAGTTCTTTATCTGGTCCCTTCAGCAGCGCTTCAGTCTGGCTTCCAAGCCTCCTTTCCCACTCGCCAGCTAGTCCAGCATGTCTCACTAGTGATCACACACTGACACGTGTACCCCACTATGAACATGCACTCCTCTCTCCAGTTACTGGCACCCCAGACACATGGGCTCAAACCACCTTGATCTCTCCCTTTTCCTACCTTTGGTTCCTCCCCTAACCATCCCATAATAAGCCTGTGAAATCCCAAAGTGCTCTTTCTAGCATTTCATAAAATGTCCTGCAACCCCCAGGTCTTTCATAGCCTCCCACAGTCATAGGGTGCTCTGGAAGGCCTTTTGGTGCTGGGTGTCCCCTCAGTTGATGGGGCTGAGGGTCACCTGGGACAGCCCTGGGGAGGGTGGACAGGGGCTCACGTCTCTGACACAGTTTTTAAGTTTCTCCCACCTGCCACTGCACCTCTAACATCCTCTGTATGTGTGGAGGTGGACCTTTAATCACATAAACCTAACATTGGTTGTTTTAAAATACTTTGTATAAATTAAAATACACTTAATTCAGAATTAATTTCTGCAGAATATCATCTGCTGTCTGAGCTGGCTTCAGATACAATTTGGACACACAGCTGACACTAAACTGAAATCAATCTGACTGACTGAGATCAATCTCAGTCACTTGTGTATGTTTTCTAGTATACTTAGCCCATACCTTTAACAGCCTCCTTTAGAAGAACTGCTTATTTGGGTATTTTTCCTCCTATTCTTAATTTTCTTCTTCTTTTCTTCAGCTGCCAGAACACAATGTCCATCTACTTCTCTTTGGATATATATGAAACATATCACGTAGAATCAATCACTTCAAAAATTTAAAAACCCAAATAATTTTTTTTTTTTTTATTAAATGGGGCTTAGCTTTAGGAGTTGATTTAGCTGTATGTTTGTGCTTAGGATGGAAAGACACAACAGGAAGAAGAAAGAAGGAACTGATCAGTGACTTCACATGTGAAAGGTTGCTTGATGTTCCTAAATCTGAATTTCCTCAGAGTCCCACATATTACTTTGAGTGTAATACCTTTAAAAACAATTAGCAAGTATACTTCACTGAAGTATTTTGATAATCGTAGCAGAGAAATCAGTAATGCTACCTATCTTTTTTTTTGTGTGATAACTCTGAGATTAAGAGACCTCAAAATGTTCTGCAAATTAGATTATTAGCAAAATGTCCATGTTAAAGTGTGAGACAGGAGGAAAGTAGTGCAACTGGGACCAGAGCCAGCTTTCCCGAGTGACAGTCTATTATGCTGTTCTCCAAAGCTTGGCTAGTTTTTCATGATAGTATGAGGCTTGATACCTCTTGCTAGTCACATTTGATAGAGTGTTATATTGATCACCTAGAAATTTCAAGGATCAGAAAAGTCCTTGATTTCCTTTCAACCCATCCTTTTTCTATATTTAATCTGTCTGAAAAATATATGACACTCTTTACTTTTAGCTAACAATACTGGACCATTTTGTTAACATTTTTAAAAGAATTGTTTTCAATTTACTTTTTTAAAAATTGTTTAAGTTTTCAAGCATGAATTGTCTTCTTTCATTATTTAATGCCTTAGATGCCATTGTTGCTATAGAGATAAAGCAAACTAGCTGATTATTTTTATATGGATTTGCTTACTTAATCCCCCATAGAAGGTGTGGCAAAGGTACATGATTGAGAGAAACAAATTCCTGCCACTTCCTTGCTTGATTCAGCAGCAGAATTGTTTAGGCAGAAATTTTCCTGAATGAGTGTTCTGCCAAATGTTTCCCCTCCTCAGAAGAATGAGTTGGCAAATCTTGGCTTGCTCTATACAAATATGTTCCTGCTTGTTTTACTTCATGGAAATATCTCCCATTTTTCATGGAAAGGGATCCTACGCTCTACCCAGTATGTGAGTGATAAGTCTTCTTTCTGGATTTTACATGTAAACATAGTATTTGGAGTTTGTTCTCCACTATGCTTTCAGAGAATAGTTATATGCTTCATTTTCCTCAGTCTGCCTTCCAGCTCCCTTCCCCCAGAATACTGTTTTAAAATCAAACTTATTAGAGAGATTCTGTTTATGTCCCAGCCCCACAAACAGGCTTTTCTGGCGTAAAGGGGAGTTGCGTTTAATTCTGGTGGAAGGAAGGGGAATCAAACACATTTGAGAGGCAGATGGGACAGGGACAAAAACTTCCCAAAACTGGCATACCACTATGAAAGACTGGTTGTAATTCCATGTGGAATTACTGAGGAATGTTAAGGTATAAGCCTTAACCTCATGTGTTTATTCTTTCACTAACCGAGGTGTCAGTTACTAGGCCATGCTAGGAAGACCCCTGTATGAGAATTCAGTACATTTCAGGACTAGAATACTCAATATTATTTCCTGAATTTCAAACCCAAATAAGACTCTTTGTTAGCTCTTCCTTATTTTTTTTTGTACATCCTAGTGGAAGCCTTTTCATAAGCAACGGCAGAATGAAAAGCCAGTAAAATGGAAAAGGCCTAGATCAGTGAATCAAGCAGCATTGTCATACAATGGAGCATTTAAAAACTGTCCTTTGTCCTTTCTATGCAGTAAGGTCATCACTGACAGAAGGAGAGTTAGTCTGGATGATATTTAAATAATGAGAACTTTTACTGTTTTCAGAAGGACTTTACGCTTGGCCCAGGTTTGGGGATTAGACAGCTTAAAATAGCTGCAAAGTCCCTCTGCTTTTCATGTCTATATATGCAGGGAGAATAGATGGTTGTGCAATTTGAAACTGCTGTTTGTCTTCTTCAGTAATCAGGTAAATCCCCTTCTAAACTGAGTTGATACCATGGCTTCAGTCTATCCCATTGTCTGTATTTTTCCATTCAGGATATCCTTTCATTTTTGACACTATTTAATAATCAGTCACTATTATGAGCAATAACGTTATTGTGTGCTGCCAACTGTACACAAGGTCTTATGCAAGCTTTGTGCTACACGGCTAGATGCCTTCTATTAGTCATTCTATTCCCATTCAGGGAATAATCATCGATAGTAAAGACTTACATTTTCAGACCAGAGAACTGCCAAAGGCTTTAACTGCTTAATGTCTTGATCATTTTATCCAGTCAGAAGTTTGAAAGCACTTAACAATACACAAAAATGCTAGAATAAAACAATGTACTCCATCAGGTTTAGATGGGCATGATGCGTAATGCCACGAAGGAATTTGTGCTTACACTTAAAGTGTTTAGCACCTCCAGCTTAGGAAAACAGAGTCAAACATACCATATATATAATTTAAAGAAACTGAGAAAGTCAAAGTTATGATAGTTTACACCCTCTGAATATGTTGCCTGATTTGTCTGATTAGAAGGATCCAGGCACATCTAGATCAGTGTTTTCCCCTGCCATATTGGGCCCCTGGTTTTACTAACCTGGGATCAAAATATTGTGGAAGATACTGAACCCAAGTTTTAAATAATTTTCAAGTAAATATTAATCAAAAAACCCTCAAAATTAGGAAATAACTAAGCCAAAATTAGGAACTGAATGATAGTTGTTGAAAAAAATACAGATGCTTTCTGGAGAAGAATACTTATTGAGTTTGATGATTGCACATTGGTTTCATACCCAGATGTTTTCAGCTGGATTTGAGGAGCTGGAAGAAGCAGAGCATTCACAATGTTCATTAAGAAAGCAATGAGACAGCAGCTGGAGTCTGTATCATTCTGTTTATCCTTATGCCGTGAAGAACGCTGAGAGGGACTTGGGGGTACTGACAGACGAAAGGCTGGACATGAGCTGGCAATGTGCGCTGGCAGCCCAGAGGGCCAACCGTGTCCTGGCCTGCATCAAGAGAAGCGTGGCCAGCAGGTCGAGGGAGGTGATTCTCCCCCTCTACTCTGCTCTGGTGAGACCTCACCTGGAGTACTGCGTTCAGCTCTGGAGCCCTCAGCACAAGGACATGGAACTGTTGGAGCGGGTCCAAAGGAGGGATACAAAAATGATCCGAGGGCTGGAGCACCTCTCCTATGAGGACAGGCTGAGAGAGTTGGGCTTGTTCAACCTGGAGAAGAGAAGGCTAAGGGGAGACCTGATTGCAGCCTTTCAGTACTTAGAGGGAGCCTATAGGAAAGATGGGGACAATCTTTTTGGTAGACAGCAGTGACAGGACGAGGGGTAATGGTTTTAAACTAAAACAGAGTAGGTTAGGCTGGATATAAGGAAGAAATTCTTTACGATGAGGGTGGTGAAACACTGGAACGGGTTGCCCCGAGAAGTAGTGGAGGTCCCATCCCTGGAAACATTCAAGACCAGGTTGGACAGGGCTCTGAGCAACCTGATCTAGTTAGTGGTGTCCCTGCTCGCTGCAGGGGGGTTGGACTAGATGACCTCTAGGGGTCCCTTCCGACCCAAAACTTTCTATGATTTCTATGATTTCTATGATTTCTCTGTTTGATGTCTTAGACACAAACCAGATAATCCTTATAATAATAATATATTGGATGAAATTAACTGACCCAAGCTAACGTGTCTATATGTAGATTTCTACATACATGCCAGTTCCCATTACAGTCAATGCAGAACTCATCAATATGTTTAACAGTGCCACACAATAAATTTAGTTCACCCCAAGTGCACAAGTGCACACCTGCTGGTCTGTTCCCAAGGAGTCTAATCTTTCACTTTTTGTGACACTTATGATAACTTGGGCTTCCTTGTGCATCCTGCCAAGGAGGTAGAGGGTCTCCTGTAACTTCTGTGTCTAATCTACCACTATGGCTGCTGTTCTATTGTAACACACTATGTAAACTATAAAAGCATTAGCTGCTATTATGTACCAAATGTATACGCTGCTAAAAGTCTATACTATTTTTACTGGTGTAGCTACTCAAGGGCTCTAGCACTGCTGTTCCTAACAGTTGGTAGGACTTTTCTAGATATTGCCTTGGCGAAATATTGGGAATAGCGCTATTCCCACAGAATGGTGACAAAAAGTCTGACCTGTCTTTTGAGAGGAAAGACCTATAGATTTACAAAACCTATGAAACGATTTGTACTTAGGATGTGTTGTGCAACATGCCCTCAGTGCTAAAAAGTTCACCCTGGGTCCATGTTTATTTTACTAATAAAAAAATTGAATTTGTGTCTTGTCTGTTTGAAGGTAGATTTAGATGTTCATTGGGGATGAACTAATCGTATCATGTAATTGTCTTCTAGCTGTTTCAGGTTATTAAATGAAAAGTAGTGAACTGACATGGAGGAAAAACCTGTTTGTAAGGGCAGGATCGTTGTAATATCTCAGCATACCTATATTGCTGTCCAGAGGGAGGACCAGTCACCGGCTAGAGGATTTTGGAGTAAAAATTTAGCCATGTGTAAAGAAAACCATTAATGCCTTTAAAGAATATTCTGTATTATTCTGTACTATTGTCAACTTCCATAGGAAAACCTGCCTTGAGCTTTTAGGTGCTTTTAGCTTTCTGAACTAGCCTAAACAAAGATAATAGGATAAGTTTCTAGCTTTATGTATCTGAAGATATTTTTTTAAATATCAGAAAAATGATATGTTGATATTACAGTTTGGTGTCTTCTATTTTGAAAACTTGAATATTAGCAGATTTCATCTAAGCCTTCCGTATGCTTTCTTTCACTGATGGAGTCATTGCTATGTATAACACAAAGCACTTACCTGGAGCTTTTGCAGAGATATAGTTCTACACAGTCCCTGCTGAATTTGCATTTAACAAATCATTCTGACACCAACCTACTTAAGACATGATGTAATGACATGTGTGCTTTATTTCAGATATTCTGGCACTTAGCTATTTCTCTAAAGATTGGACATATTGCTAATGCATCCAAGGCCCTCTGAAGACAGTTTAGAATTGATATTAATAAAAAACAAACACCAGACTATACTTTTTCTAAACAAGAAATTTGGCTAGGGACTAATGTACATTTTCCCTGAAATCAGTTTAGTCTTGCTGTTAGTAAACAAGACATTCAAGAATTTTAGCTAAGGACTTCTATCAATCCCTGCTCCACCCTTCACACTCTGATTGTCATGAGTTGCCATACAATTAAATTTTGACTAAAAATAATATAAACGTAGCATAGGCTGTGTATCAGTCATTTAGTAGTTGATTTGTGTCATATTGCCTTGGATTAACCTTCACAGCCTCCATAGATTAACCATATAGATCAACTATAAGAAGTAGATTTCCTGCTACCATTTTAGAAGCATGGCATTCTGAGTGGTGTGCTGTACTTCAAGTAGAAAATCCAGCTGGAATTTGGGAATATTTAATAGATTTTTCAGAGAAGCTGTCTTTCAGCAAACCTAGGTGTATTACTGTCTGGAGCTGATCTGTGAAAAAAAGTTTGTCTGTCTGCTGGAAGCTATGTTTTGTAGCCTGTGATGTAGTGCCAGGCGTTGGCACAGAATTGTGGTACTGATGCAGGCATGCTGCTGTGTTTATACACCTACGAGAGCAGATAGTCCCAGACAGACAGCTCTGACTCTGTGAAAACTCTTTAAGAAGGATTTATTTCATTTTAGCTCTGGTCAGTGATCTCAGCAATGAGAAATATGTGTGTAATTCAGTGTTCATTCTTGATTGTTTTGTCTGAAGTTTATAAATCTACATAATGCAGGCAGATATAAGTATACTTGGCTCTGGTTTGTAAATAAAAAAAGTAAACTATATGAGAGAAACACAAATTATCTAAAGCTGAGCATCACATTTTGTTTTACATCACTTGAGAGAATAACTGTTGTCTTCGGAAGGAAATAAGAGATTCTATTAATCACAGAATCACAGAATCACAGAATCACAGAATAGTAGGGGTTGGAAGGGACCTCTGTGGGTCATCTAGTCCAACCCCCCCGCCGAAGCAGGGTCACCTACAGCAGGCTGCACAGGACCTTGTCCAGGCGGGTCTTGAATATCTCCAGAGAAGGAGACTCCACAACCGCCCTGGGCAGCCTGTTCCAGTGCTCCGTCACCCTCAGAGAGAAGAAGTTCCTCCTCATGTTCAGACGGAACTTCCTGTGCCTCAGTTTGTGCCCATTACCCCTTGTCCTGTCACTGGGCACCGCTGAAAAGAGCTTGGCCCCATCCTCCTGACACCCACCCTTCAGATATTTGTAGGCATTTATAAGGTCCCCTAGCAGCCTTCTCTTCTTCAGGCTGAACAAGCCCAGTTCCCTCAACCTCTCCTCGTAGTGGAGATGCTCCAGTCCCCTCACCATCCTTGTAGCCCTCCGCTGGACTCTCTCCAGTAGCTCTTCATCCTTCTTGAACTGGGGAGCCCAGAACTGGACACAGTACTCCAGATGAGGCCTCACCAGGGCAGTGTAGAGGGGAAGGAGAACCTCCCTTGTCCTGCTGGCCACACTCTTCTTGATGCACGCCAGGATCCCATTGGCCTTCTTGGCAGCCAGGGCACACTGCTGGCTCATAGTTAACCTGTCGTCCACCAGGACACCCAGGTCCCTCTCCGCAGAGCTGCTCTCCAGCAGGTCCACCCCAAGCCTGTACTGGTGCACAGTAACAAAATTAATGCACAGGTGACAAAAATTAATACACATTATATATTCTATTTCCTCTTCCTTTCCTCTAAATATTAATTATTATTCATTACATATCAGGAAACATCACTAAGAAACTATTTATTACTACTGCAAGGAGCTGCTAAGGACTAGTTTCTTGGAAGTATTTGTATGACTAGTTCTTAGGTGAGTGTTTAACTTCTCTTGCTTCAGTTGGAAACAGGCACTGTGTGTAGATATTAGACCTCTAAATGTCACTAAGGCTGAAGGCATTTTCCAATTTATTTATCAAGCTCATTGCAGACCCTAGACATGTATTTTATTCCTAGCACGAGTTAAGCACTAGAACTGCTTTGCACACCAAATACTGAAAAACAGATGCAAGTAAAAAAACAATCAAGTGCATCCCTAGATCATATGATGTGTACATCGTGCTTTCTCACAGATATTTTGAGAAGATTATTCTCAAATAGTTTTTCCATTGCATTTTAAAAATATTCTTACAGTACAGGTCTTGTCCCAGGGAAGTACTGCCAGCATGATTTTCTGGTGTCGATAAATTAATGATAATTTGCCAGGACACACAAGAAATTTCATTTTGCTAGAATCATTTAGGAGCAGTGTTTGTAGTGTGCTGTGTACATAGCAATTAAGAGCCCTGGGGCAAATGAGGGGAAAAATAACCCAACCCTGAAAAGGACAAAAAAGACTTGCTTAGAGAGGACTTTGTGCATACAGAGGGAGCTGGAGCAGAAACATTCCCTAAGCTGCAGAGACCAACTCTGGGTAGCCTGACACCCAACCAAAGCTCTTTCAGCATGGTATTAATTAGCAACTCCCTTAAGTAACAATGTACATGCTAGAAACATTACATCATCTGAACTTGTCACTGGCTGTTGAGCAAATAGTTGTGAGGACTGGATACTACTACATTGAAGTTTCTTTGAGTCCTTTCATAAAATCCCAGGCATGGATTTAACAGGGAAGCTAATGGGCCTTCTCCACCTCCATCCTACTTTGTCTCCTCATTAAGAACACTGTTCCAGCATACATTGAGTGTCAGGTGATGATGGAAGTGGCAGCATTTAACTCTGCATACAAATACCAAATTCTTTACCGTTTTTCTTGAAGCTAATGAAAGACTCCCACTGAAGTTAATTAGAATTACATAAGAATCTGATACTCTGAAAGGGTAATTATTCTAGACAATAAGCAATCATAAAATTATCAGTTCAGCAGTGTTTATGAACATACTTGCCTTTAAGCAAGGGCATAAATACATTTCATTTTGTAATCCATTTAAGCGTGTACTTTACTTTTAAGACACTGGACTTCAACATAACCTTTGGGCTCAAAGAGACTTTACTGGCTGGGTGCCACAAAGAATGTTAATGAGTTTGTCTCCTGCAGACTTTCAGTAAAGACACACTGCTTCAGAGAAGATCTATTGAAACAAAAACGTAAGTATAAAGCCTTTAGAACAGCATTGTTCAATCAGTTAATGTGTTCATGGCATGAATGTGATCTACTAAGTTTGATAGGAAGCTGAAGATGATCTTAGTATGATGTAGCCACTCATTTTTTTTTTCCTTTCTTGTTTTTTTCCCTGATGTGAAACTATCCTTGCATTTGTTTGATCAATAGCGAAGTTTGCAACTTCTTACTGGGAAATCCAGAAGGTTCATCTAGCACTTAGCAGTGATGTAACTAGGAGTACCTTCTTTGGAAAGTACTATTTCAAAAGACTGTGAGAGAGAAGCACCACACCTGACATCTGTGGAATGTAAAGTCCTATGATGGAGTTGCCCAGGATTCTGCAAGGGGAAGTAATTTTCTGGAAAGTCTACAGTAGAATGATGGTGATGTGAGGAGGCTATGGGCCTGCTTACGCTTGCTTTCTTAAGTAAAGAGCGTTTGTGTTCAGAATTCCTGTCTGTGTTTGTACCCAGTTAAGTAAAATGTAACTCTGCAAAGAGCTTCCATGTGCAAAAACAGTGGGGAAGGCTACAACAAACAGACTGGAGTTTCAAATCATGAGTGTTTCAGTGTGGGACTTACTTGCGATAAGAGAGGTTTAAAGTAGGAGATCTGCCCCGGCAAAGATCTAAAGCGAAGATCAGACTGTAAAGAAAACTACAAACATTTGGCATAAATTGAAGACAATCTTGTAAGTATCTTTTAGGACTTGATTTAAGACTTTTTTACTCTAGACTGACGGCTCTGGCAAGATCAGTGTAGTGAAGAAAAGACCTTGGCTGTTGGAAAGTAACATTTTCTATAAATTCTGAAGTGTTTTTGCAAGAAGTTTGCAACTTCATTGCTTGATGAACCCTCAAGTTATTTCAAATAAATTCCAAAAGACTATGTCATAATTTTAGAATTTTTACTTGCTTCTTTCATTCATTTCCTCAAACTATAAAAAGCTTGAATAATTTATTGTTTATAATGCACTCAAAATATGTTTTTTCTTTGTAGCCCTTGGCCGATCTGAAAAAAAATCGGAAACTAGAGATTAACTAGTTTATCGCTGTGGTTCAGGAGGTATATTCTTTCCAAAAAGCAATTTTCAAGCTCTTATAACTTTCTAGAGAGGTTATTCTTTGAACTGAAATTTATCATGTTTATTTCAGTGTGCAGCAACTTCAGAAAGCATTCGGCAGAATGTCAGGTGGATGTATATTATCACATTTGAATCTCACGTTGCACATTGAAACAAATGACTGCATTATACCAATTTGCAATTAAGCAAGCTTTTTCTTTTTTTATCTGTCTGGATTTATCTCTTTTTTTAACATTTTAATAATACACACACTCAAAAGACACACAGAATGCTTTTCCATTTTATGTACAATTGCTCACCACAGTTTTAAATAGCAAGAGAATTTTGTGCAAATAATATGTCAACGCAACATTAGTCATGAGATATGTTGAGAACTTAAACAGCAGAAGTCAGAAACTTCTGAAACAAATTATGATACCCACAGCAAAATTAAGTTAGCAAGTTATGCATATATGTGAGATAAATAAAAGAATACACAGTTTATAGAGACATATAATGCTACATATAAAGAAGATTATGACTTATTTAAAATTAGAGGTCCTCAAGCATCTATAACTCATCTTGGATTAGTTATAGCTGCTTTGGGAAATTGAAATTTGAAATTTGCGATTTCTTTCCGATTACTTTCTCATGATAGTGCACATAATGCAGACTTTCCCCAAGTTATGATGTACTGCAAATTTCTCTGAAAATACTTTTTTAATGGGTTCATTAACTGATGAATGGTAAATGATAATTTACTCTGGAAAAACTTCTGCATAATTGTTGTGGGCATTTTACAATAATTAGAAATTCTGCAAGATTCAGAGAAGAAGCTTAAACCTCCAGTTATTCATCGTGTAAAATGACACTTAAAATGAAGCAAGATTAAATGTCTTGTTAGAGAAAATTGATAATATAATGTTAATTATATTAAAATAAGATAATGTTTTCGAGTAACCTGCAGTTTATTCCTAGAATCTCTGTTCCCACATATGCTTGCTGACTGGCTTCGACCAAAAACGTGATAACAGTAGTTGCTAGTTTGGAAAGAAAGGCAGAGTGAAAAGCGAAGTAACCTGGCAAAATTTCTGAGACTCTAATGCGTTTTGGGCTCTATGTGTCACTCAAATGAGCCTGTGATTAACTCTCATCGAGCTGGAGTGGTCTCCATTTAGGAACTATACTTCCGTAAGTACATTGTCAGTTTCTCTCTCAGTAAGGGCCACATTGCTATGATGATGTCAGAAATTAAGTACTAAATATATTTTAAGTAGTAATGATAAAAATTATAGATCCTCCAAATATTTTCTTACAGTGTACAATTAATGGAAGCAACCAAAAAAGCTAAAAAGATAACCAGATACTTTTATTTTGCTTCTTTATCCACTATCTTACTTTTGAAATATTATTGATTTTTTTTTCATGATCTTGCTTTCTGCATTCTTTATTTCTTGTGTAAGCAATTCGTAGTCAAATAAATGAAAAGAGATGAGATCCGTAATGAGGAGGACCATTTGTGCCAGAAATTAGGAGTACTTTCTTTGCTTTAGAAAGGTTTATAAATGCAGTGATTTTTTTGGAATAATAGGGAAGTTTTGTTTATCCAAGCAATACTTACTTGCTTGAGACAATGTAGTAATAACATAAAAGATGATCGCTCTTTATTGTTTCTTGCTTAGAGGGATTATTTGAATGGCACTGAATAGGATTCCTGCCTGTTGTTATTGCTGTTTTTTATTTTCATCTTTCAGTTTAGCAGTAAAAACAAGCTTGAAGGAAAAATTGTTTAACCCATCCAGTTTCTGTGGTTTAAATATTAACCAAGTGTCCAACCAACACTTCTTGGCTTGGTCCAATAACACTCAGCATTCTCTGGAGCTTTTGATTCATTTACTAACAAAATCCAGGTTTCACTGCTTAGCCACCATGGTTACATCAAACACTTTAATTGTGTGACCATAGACTATTTTGAATGTAACTTCCATATCAATAGTAAGTGGGACTCTGATTGTGAAAGCTTTAAAATATCAAATTATAGTGGAAAAAAAAATCTTAATTTTAGACCTTTTAATGGTAATTTATATTAAAGTAAAAACTAGTAAGGTTTAGCACAAATCAAATAAATAGTTATTGAGAACACAGATAGAGGACATTTTCAGTGTATGTTTCACTTCACAGTTTTCTCAACAATTGTGTGCATAAGAAGATTGATTAAATTACAGATGGGGCTAAAAATATGGATTTACAATTTGATGACACATAATTTTGAAGAGAAAGTGAAAACAGACTTGCAGCTGGTCTGAGTAATAGTGAAGAAAAATGGAAAAGATGATGTTATGACAAGAAAGCAGTATCGAGGGGATATTTCTTCTGTCCTTGAAATCATGTAAATACTGACACATTTTGATAAAAGTGTTTATGTATCTCTACCTATGATGTATCCATTCATTCTTGTTTACAGGATGTATTTCCAATCTGTAGTATGACTTTCTTTTTTCCAGTTTTGCTCTATATTATCGTGTTTCATGGAATTATAGAATGGTTTGGGTTGGAAGGGACCTTTAAAGGTCACCTAGTACAACCCCCCTGTAATGAGCGGGGACATCTTCAGCTAGATAAGGTTGCTCAGAGTCCTGTCCAACTTGTCCTTGAACACTTCCACGGAGGAGGCATCTACACCTCTCTGGGCAACCTGTTCCAGTATTTCAGCACCCTCGTCCTAAAAAAATTCCTTCGTATATCTAGTCTAAATCTACTCTTTTTTAGTTTAAAACCATTACCCCTTGCCCTATTGCAACAGGGCCTACTAAAAAGTCTATCCCCTCCTTTCTTATAAGCCTTCCTTAAGTATTAAAAGGCTGCTGTAGGTCTCACAGAATCACAGAATCACAGAATCACAGAATAGTAGGGGTTGGAAGGGACCTCTGTGGGTCATCTAGTCCAACCCCCCTGCCGAAGCAGGGTCACCTACAGTAGGCTGCACAGGATCTTGTCCAGGCGGGTCTTGAATATCTCCAGAGAAGGGGACTCCACAACCTCCCTGGGCAGCCTGTTCCAGTGCTCCGTCACCCTCAGAGGGAAGAAGTTCTTCCTCATGTTCAGACGGAACTTCCTGTGCCCCAGTTTGTGCCCATTGCCCCTTGTCCTGTCACTGGGCACCACTGAAAAGAGCTTGGCCCCATCCTCCTGACACCCACCCTTCAGATATTTGTAGGCATTTATAAGGTCCCCTCGCAGCCTTCTCTTTTTCAGGCTGAACAAGCCCAGTTCCCTCAACCTCTCCTCGTAGTGGAGATGCTCCAGTCCCCTCACCATCCTTGTAGCCCTCCGCTGGACTCTCTCCAGTAGCTCTTCATCCTTCTTGAACTGGGGAGCCCAGAACTGGACACAGTACTCCAGATGAGGCCTCACCAGGGCAGTGTAGAGGGGAAGGAGAAGCTCCCTCGTCCTACTGGCCACACTCTTCTTGATGCACCCCAGGATCCCATTGGCTTTCTTGGCAGCCAGGGCACACTGCTGGCTCATGGTTAACCTGTCGTCCACCAGCACACCCAGGTCCCTCTCCGCAAAGCTGCTCTCCAGCAGGTCCACCCCAAGCCTGTACTGAAGCATGGGGTTGTTCCTCCCCAGGTGCAGGACCCTGCACTTGCCCTTGTTGAACCTCATCAGGTTCCTGTCTGCCCAGCTTTCCAGCCTATCCAGGTCACGCTTAATGGCAGCACAGCCTTCTGGTGTATCTACCACACCTCCCAATTTGGTGTCGTCAGCAAACTTGCTGAGGGTACATTCTAACTCTTCATCCAGGTCGTTGATGAAGAAGTTAAACAAGACTGGGCCAGTACTGACCTCTGAGGGACACCACTTGTCACCAGCCTCCAACTAGACTCAGCGCCGCTGATGACAACCCTCTGAGTTCTGCCATTCAGCCAGTTCTCTATCCACTTCACCGACCACTCATCCAGCCCACACTTCCTCAGCTTCCCTAGGAGGATATCATGGGAGACTGTGTCGAAAGCCTTGCTGAAGTCAAGGTAGATAACATCCACGGCTCTCCCTTCATCTACCCAGCCAGTCATGTCATCATAGAAAGCTATCAGATTTGTCAGGCATGAGTTCCCCTTGGTGAATCCATGCTGACTACTCCTGATAACCTTCTTTTCTTCCACTTGCTTCATGATGGCCTCCAGGATAAGCTGCTCCATCACCTTTCCCGGGATGGAGGTGAGGCTGACCGGCCTGTAGTTCCCTGGGTCCTCCTTCTTGCCCTTTTTGAAGATTGGAGTGACATTGGCCTTTCTCCAGTCCTCGGGCACCTCTCCTGTCCTCCAGGACCTCTCAAAGATGATGGAGAGTGGCTCAGCAATGACATCCGCCAGCTCCCTCAGCACTCGTGGGTGCATTCCATCGGGGCCCATGGATTTGTGGACATCCAGATCACTTAAGCGATCCCTCACACAGTCCTCCTCGACCAAGGGAAAGTCGTCCTCTTTGTAGGCTTCTTCTCTTACCTCCGGGGCCTGGGATTCCTGAGGGCCAGTCTTAGCACTGAAGACTGAAGCAAAGAAGGCATTCATTAGCTCTGCCTTCTCCGCATCCTCCGTCACCAGGACACCCGCCTCATTCAGCAGCGGCCCCACGTTGTCTCTAGCCTTCCTTTTGCTACTGATGTAGTTGAAGAAGCCCTTCTTGTTGTTTTTGACATCCCTTGCCAGCTTCAATTCCAGGTGAGCCTTGGCCTTCCTCGTCGCATCCCTGCATGCTCTCACTACGTTTCTGTACTCTTCCCAAGTGGCCTGTCCCTCTTTCCACATTCCATGGACCTTTCTCTTCTGCCTGATCTCCGCTAGAAGCTCCTTGTTTAACCATGCAGGTCTCCTGCCTCCTTTGCTAAATTTCTTTCTCAGGGGGATGCATTGTTCCTGTGCATTGAAGAAGTGTTGCTTAAAGAGCGACCAGCACTCATGGACCCCCCTGCCTTCGAGAGCCCTTGCCCACGGGATTCCTCCCAGTAGCTCCTTGAAGAGGGCAAAGTCAGCCCTCCTGAGGTCCAGGGTTTTGATCCTGCTTATCGCCCTGCTTCCTCCACGCAGGATCCTGAACTCGACCATTTCATGGTCACTGCAGCCGAGTCTACCTCCAACCTTCACATCCTCCACCAGTCCCTCCTTGTTTGTTAACACGAGGTCCAGCAGCGCTCCTTTCCTTGTTGGTTCCTCCACCACTTGCATCAGAAAGTTATCATCGATGCTCTGTAGGAACCTCCTGGATTGCGCCTGCCTAGCTGTATGGTCTTCCCAGCTGATGTCAGGGTGGTTGAAGTCCCCCATGAGAACCAGGGCCTGTGACTGTGAGGCTGCTTGCAGCTGCCTGTAGAAGGCCTCATCAACCTCCTCCTCCTGGTCAGGTGGTCTGTAGTATACACCCACTGTAATGTCACCTGTGTGAGCCAGTCCCTTAATTCTAACCCACAAGCTTTCAACTCGTTCCTCATTTGCCCCCGAGCCAAGCTCAATGCATTCCAGTTGCTCCCTCACATATAGAGCAACTCCCCCACCTCTCCTTGTTGGTCTGTCCTTCCTAAAGAGTCTGTAGCCATCTATGACAGCATGCCAGTCATGCGAGTTGTCCCACCACGTTTCTGTGATGGCGACCAAGTCGTAGCCGTCCTGCTGTATAATGGCTTCCAGCTCCTCCTGTTTATTGCCCATGCTACGTGCATTGGTGTAAACACACTTGAGCTGGGCTGTCAATCTCACCCCTGGCCTTGGCACTCCAAGCCTAGGCTCATCCCTAGTGAGCTGGGCAATATCCCCTTCCCCCTTCGAACCTAGTTTAAAGCCCTCTCAATGAGCCCCGCCAGCTCGTGGCCAAGAATTCTTTTTCGCCTTTGTGATAGCTGAGTTCCACTTGTTGCCAGCAGGTCCGGTGCTGTGTACACCTCCCCATGATCAAAGAAGCCAAAATTTGACCCATGGCACCAGTCCCTGAGCCACCTGTTAACCAGGCGAGTTTTCCTGCCCCTTTCAGTGCTGTCCCCTGCCACTGTTGGGACGGAGGAAAACACCACCTGCGCCCCTGATCCCTCAACCAATCGCCCCAGTGCCCTGAAGTCCCTTTTGATGGCCTTGGGACTTCTTTCTGCTACCTCGTCCCCGCCAACCTGCATTACCAAGAGGGGGTAGTAATCAGAAGGCCGCACCAGACCAGGGAGTTTCTTCGCAACATCCCTAACCCGGGCCCCAGGGAGGCAGCAGACTTCCCTGTGGGATGGGTCCGGTCGGCAGATTGGGCCCTCTGTTCCCCTCAGAAAGGAATCACCTATGACAATGACCCTCCTTTTTTTCTTAGTTGAGGCAGTCGCAATTCTTGGGGCTGTCTGACTCGTTCTAGGCAAAACTAGTCTCCCCGCAGCCTTCTCTTCCCAAGGTTGAACAGCCCAAATTTTTTCAGCCTTTCTTCATGGGAGAGGTGTTCCATCTCTCTGGTCATTTTTGTGGTCCTCCTCTGGACCCATTCCAACAGCGAGTTGATTGCTTGAGTTAGACCTTTCAAGACCATTGAAAGATTACAAGATAATCCCTTTCCATTTTAAATATAGCTGATCTAGGCAGAAGGCAGAATTTGGATGCTGCCTGCTGCATAGTCAGGCTTGATGCAACCTTCGAGGGCTTGAAGAACATGAATTCTACACAGCATGCTGCGATTTTTTTTCAAAACTGTATTGTGCTTATGGTAGGGAGTTGCTACTGATCCCCTAACCATCTTCCACTTGTGCAACAAATGCACCTGTAGTCTTGGTCAGACTAAAATTCAGACTTTGAATTTTTTTATCTGAAAAAAATTGAAGGATATTTTTCTTGATTTGGGCCCACAGTGGGGAAATTATTGTAAGATTGATTGTAGTGTCTTCTTTGTAACATTATGAATATGATATTTGCAATACAACATTATTGACAAGATTTCAGCAATTTTGGGGCAAGTATTTTGAAAATGGACATAAACACTTAACCATAGTGTGAGTACTTTTCTAGTCCATATTTCCTCCCTAAGGCAATAAAAATTGTCCCTAAATCGTAAGTAAACATCATTTTATAATGGAGATATTGCAGTGTCGCTGAACTGCCTTTGTCTGTGCTCAGCTTTCCCATCTGTTTGAGGTTTTTCTTCATGTTGTCCAATCTCCCCTGTTAGTTTAAATCTATTACCTTTGATTTCCAAAGAACACAGAAAACTATTACTTTCTTTCCTTTCTGCAGTGACCATATTTTTGTATGAAGATATTTATCTTCCCTATGCCTTTTGTCCTTTAGCTATATCTTTGTTGATTTACCGTATTTTCTAGGCAATTTATCATTCTTCTAGAACTGCTCTGCTGGTGCTCCAAACAGGACTCCACTTTGAGGCTGTTATCTCTGGTAAGTACTTCTTAAATTTAGTGATGTAGATTTAATGTCTAGAATATATTATTTTTATAGGATTTAGATTTTTTATTCACAAAGGATATAGTAGTGATATCTTGCATTCAGTGTGTAATCCTCTAAAACCCCTCCTGATCACTGTCTACCGACTTGTTTCTCATTGTATGTTTATTCAGCTGATTATTCTGACATAGAGGTAGCATTTGGTTCTCTCACTGAACTGAATCCTGCTTGTTTCACGCCAGTTCTGTTGAGACAACTCTGAACTCTAATCCTGCCTTGCCAAATATTTATGGGTTGTCCTTGCATGGCATTTTCTGTAAACTGAACAAATATGCTCTCTATTTCATCATCTATGTCCCTAATGAAAAATAGACCGCACCCAGGACGGGCAGCTATGGAATGATACTGAATGTATCCCTCTAGTTTGATAGTAAACTATGAATAAACTTGTTCCAATTAGTTTTTTACATTCATGCTCGTGTTGTACTCATGTAAAACTCAGCTGTTAGACCCAATTTTCAGTTTGTAGGACTTCTGCTGTGTTTCAGTTGCTGGAAGAATGCTTCTTTCTATCCAGCATTTATTATTTGCTATTCTAGATATTGTTCAGAATGTCCCCAAATGCGACATTTGCTGTCTGGTAGATGTGAGGTCAGCTCCATTCCTTATTGCCACAAAGGCCTGTACTTTGGGTGACTGCTGTCATAGATGAGTCTTGCTTGTTTTATTTTTCTGATTTGATGAACAGCAGTGTTCTGTCAGCTCTAAAGTGCCTTTGATCTTTCCTCCATGTCGTTGTTTCACAGAAGGAGATAATTCTGATATACCTTTTGAATACATGTTGCAAATTTTGACATACGTTGGTATTTTCCTTAGAACACAGATTTTTCATAGTTTGTTGATGATACATTCAGACAGGCCACTGCTAACTCAGCTGGTTTCATTTAACGTAGCTGGTGGAGGAAGGAAGCAAATGATGAAGAATATTTAAACAAAGCTTGAGGATTATTTGGTAGAAACAGAAATAACTGGGTCCCAGTGTGGAATAGATGCCAAGTCTTAAAATTCTGAAATGAATATTTAACTTCCAGGCTTTTGAGGTATACTACAGATCCTTGTGATTATGGCTGGAAATGGATCCTCTCTCGCTGACTGCATAATAACAAAGATCAACTATACACTTGTTTAAAATTTCGAAAATAATAAGTATTCGGAAGACTGCTTGAGAAGTTAGGAAATAAGAGAGTAGAAGATTTTCTTTGGAGAGTTGCCAAACTGTTTGTGACAAAATTGAGAACCTCCAAATATAGCACTATGTACTGACTTCTGGGTACGTTATAAAACAAAAGATTTAGTAAAGTTTGAATTTGAACTGAACACATTGGTACCTCTCAAGCAAATGCTGTAATGGAGCATTCCATTTTACTTCAACAAATTAATTTGTACTTTGGGAAGAAAAAGGTTGCAAATCTGGAAATACATTCTTAAAGTAACACAAGTAAACTTGTACCTGCTTTGCAAAAGTACATGTATATTACTATCAGAAAAGTAGCATTTTATAGTGATTTTGCAATGAAGTAAATGAGTGTCAAAAGGCACCATGCTGCAGGGAGTGAAGTTTATGGAGGAGAGGGAATTTGCTAAGACTAGCCAATTTGGTTTATGCTGGCAAGCTTGCATGTAAACTCAAAATAATTTTGTTTATTTTTAGGGTCTTAAACAGGGAAAATTCTATGTTCTTAAATTACTTTATGCATATTTGCAAAATTGGCTCATGAACTCTGCAAGGTCTAGGTGTGTTTACAGTAAGGCATTTTGTAGGTAAACATGCATAAACATAGCAAGTAGAATAGTAAGTAGATGTCCCTGAGCTTAATCTCAAGTGTACCAAAAATTTGTTCTGTTACATTTTTATATACCTAGGTTGTCTTCTTCCATGTCTGGTCTCTTTAGACCAGAGCTTCAAACATTCTTTCAATATTAGATATGGGAAATTTATTTGAGTTTGGAAGATTGGAGCTTGTAGTGGCACATAACAAAGCCTATTATTCATTTTTGGGCTACCTCTGCCATATCTATCTGAAAACATTCACAGCATTATTTCAAGTTGTCATTTAAGCCATGTGCAAAGCACTGAATGGTGAATTTTTAAAAGGTTTTAAGGCTTTTTCTCTTTTCTTGACCACCCATCTATGGGTTGAGAAATTTCTTGCCCACTTTAGATTTGTATAACTTATTTTCAATTTTGAGCAGTGCATAGTTAATATCATAGGATTAGCTGTATAGCTGACTTCAATTTCTCCTTTCTCTGTTGTGAAAGTTTGTCTGCTTCTGTGATTTTAGTCTGAATTTTGAATATTTTGCTATCTAGCTTTCAATGAACAAACCAGAACCTTATTAAAAACTTCTGATGTTACTAACACTCAATACTACTAGCTGAACTCAAAAGAATGTGATATTTTTAGACCGAGTTATTTGGTTCTGAGCCAGAACAATTCTGGAAAAAGTCCAAGAAATCAGAAATACCAGACACTTAAAATTCCAGTATCTCAAATAGGAAACAAGTAACAGCAGATCACATTTTAAAATGTCTCAGAAGCTGCTGTTCACTTGGGAAAACCAGAAGGATCTGGATATCAGAATCAGATATATAATGGGATGGCAGTGTTAAATGTAGACAGGAAGACATCAATAAACTTCCATATTTAGATATTTTACTTGCTGTACTTTCATTACAAAAAAGAGTAAGCCCCCTAGATTCATACCACATACACACATTTTTTCCTTCATGTGTCCACATCCTGAGCTTAACTGGCCAGAACTGCCACTGAATTCAGAACTGGATCTAAGACCTTGCTTTTTAATATGAAGGCATTAATTTCTTTTTGGCACATGCATACAAATGTGCATATTCCCAGTTATGTATATATTCCTCTGTATTATGTGTATAAGAAATCCCTATCCTCTTAAACATGGTGTCCTACTGATGTAACGTGGCCTACTTGACATAAATAGACGGGACATGTCACCACAGGATGCGTCACTGTGGACACTGGAACAGATGTGCTGTTCAGAAATCCGTGGTTAAAATGTCTGTAATATGTGATTAAAGTAATATTTATTTTTCAAAAGTAAAAGATTTACTCCCCACAAAAATGTTGCTCTGGTAAAGTTCACATCTTCCAGACATTTGAGCGAAGCCACCGAGGCGAAAGGCTCTGGAGTGGACAACCGCGCCGTGGGACCCTTTCCCACAGCGGCAGTATCATGCAGTCAAAAGCACAGGGAGGGAGAAGGCACCCCAGCCCCCCCTCCCCCTCAGAGCAGGCAGGACTCAGCTGCTAACGAGCGGGCAGCTCTGACTCAGCGGGGGCGGAGCCAGCGGTGACAGAGGTGTGACCCTCCTGAGTACAAAAGCAAACCCTAGAGAGCGCGAGTGACCAGGAGCATGGCGAACAGGGCGGGCAAACAGGGAGTGGCACGGCAGTTTGCGCGGCAGTTTGCGTGGCAGTTCGTGCAGGGAAGGAGGAGGCTCCCGAGGCAAGCTCAGGCAACTCATCTGCAGGAAGGAAGCCCAGCCATGGCACCCCGCCGTCAGAAGGCTTCTTCTTCCCTGCTGGTCAGAAAGGAAGCTGCAACCCAGACTGAGGTCCCTAGAAAGCACACAGCTGTCCAGGTCTCTGGCTGCAGCGAGTGCCACCAGCTAGCGCTGGAGACGGACAACAGCAAAGGGAATAACTGCATGAGGTGCGACCAGGTGGACTATCTACTCTGCCTGGTGGCAGAGCTAAGAGAAGAGGTAGATAGGCTACGGAGCATCAGGGAGGCCGAGCAGGAGATCGACTGGTGGAGCTGTGCCCTGACAACCCAGGAGTGTACCCATGAACAACCTGTAAAAAAGGCCCAGGACCAAAGGGCACTAGTAACATCCCCCCATCGGGCTGAAGGAAGGGACGCAAAGGAAAACAGCGAGTGGAAGCGGGTCTGCAATCGGGGCAGGAGGCGAACCCTTCCCTTGCCCACCACATCTCCACAGGTGCCTCTGCATAATAGGTATGAGGCTCTGGATGTGGAGGACAAGGCGGTGGATGGTGCAGGGGTTGACCCATCCACATCGGAGGAGGCACAAAGATCAGAAGGACCTTCCTCTCGTATTACTACCAGCTCCACAAGGAAGAAGAGAAGAGTCATAGTTGTAGGAGATTCCCAGCTGAGGGGAACAGAGGGTCCGATATGCCGGGCAGACCCTCCTCTCAGAGAAGTCTGTTGCCTCCCAGGAGCACGGGTCAAGGACATTGCTAGGAAACTTCCTAGACTGGTCCGACCCTCAGACTATTATCCTCTACTGCTCTTCCATGTGGGTGCGGACAAAGTTGCAGTAAGTAGCCCGAAGGCAATTAAAATAGAATTCAAAGTCCTAGGACGATTAGTAAAGGAATCTGGAGCACAGGTTATCTTTTCATCGCTCCTTCCAGTGGTGGGCAGAGACGTTGAGTGACATAGGCAGACTCAGTCTATTAACACATGGCTCCGTGACTGGTGTCACCACCACAACTTTGGGTTCTTTGACTATGGGACGACATACACAGCACCAAGCTTGCTGGTATCAAATGGGAGCCAGCTTTCTCAAAGGGGGAAGAGGATCTTTGCCCAGGAGCTTGTGGGGCTCATTGACGGGGCTTTAAACTAGAGGTGAAGGGGGAAGGGGAACCTATCAGGCTTGCCAGCGACAGGCTAGGGGAGGATACACAATGGTTAGAGGGATGGGGGGCTAGTAGGAGCCCTCAACCCGTTGCCCAGCAGCAGGTGAGGGACACTGCAGCAATGTGGAAGTCTTGCCGAGGGGAGATGGAGGCGCCTGAGGTATCAGGTGCCAACAAGAAAATACCCATGAAACACCTCAAGGGAAAAAAGGAGTGCTCTGCTATGAAGGTAACAAGGCTGACAGCTCAGATGAAATGCCTTTATACAAACGCACGCAGCATGGGAAACAAACAGGAAGAGTTGGAACCAATCGTGCTGCTGGAAAGCTACGACCTGATTGCCATCACGGAAACTTGGTGGGATGAATCCCACAGCTGGAATGTGCTGGGCTGTATGGAATGTGATGGCTACAGGCTGTTCAGAAGGGACAGGCGAGGAAGGAGGGGCGGGGGCGTTGCCCTTTACATCAAGAAAACACTACAGAGTGAAGAGCTGTCCCTGAAGAATAGCCACGAGCAGGTCGAAAGCTTATGGGTAAGAATCAGAGAGAAAAGGGAACCTAGTGGTTGGTGTCTACTACAGGCCGCCAGATCAAGAGGAGCTGACAGACGAAGCGTTATTCCTCCAACTCCAGGAGGCTTCGCGCTCGCAGGCTCTCGTCCTACTGGGGGACTTCAACCACCCCGACATCTGCTGGAAAAGCAACACGGCAAGCTGTAGGCAATCCAGCAGGTTCCTAGAATGCATTGAAGACAACTTCTTAAGCCAGGTAATAAGCACCCCTACCCGAGGGGATGCGATACTAGATCTGGTGGTCACCAGTGCGAGTGAGCTCGTTGGGGATGTCAAGGTCGGAGGCAGCCTGGGCTGCAGTGACCAGGCGCTGGTGGAACTAACGCTACGGAGGGAAATGGGAATAACGAAGAGCATAGTCAGGACCCTATATTTTAGGAGGGCAAAATTCCAGCTCTTCAAGGAGATAGTCAGAAGGACTCCCTGGGAAACGGTCCTCAGGGACAGGGGAACAGAACAGAGCTGGCAGGTCTTTAAGGATGTATTCCAGAGAGCGCAAGAGCTCTTGATCCCCAAGTGTAAGAAGTCGGGCAGAGAAGGGAAGAGACCGGCAAGGCTGAGGCAAGAGATGCTGGTCAAACTAAGGAAGAAGAGGGAACTGCACAGGCAGTGGAAGCAGGGACTGGCTTCCTGGGAAGAGTATAGGGAAGCTGCCCGGTTGGGTAGGGATGGGGTCAGGAAGGCCAAGGCACTGCTGGAGCTGAACTTGGCAAGCGATGTGAAAAATAACAAGAAGGGCTTCTACAGGTATGTCAGCCGGAAAAAGATGGTCAAAGAAAGCGTACCCCCGCTCATGAGCGAGACCGGCGAACTGGCAACAGCAGATGAGGAGAAAGCTGAGGTACTCAACAACTTTTTTGCCTCAGTCTTCACTGGCAACCTCTCTCCTCACCCCTCCCAATTCGATGAATGGCATAAAGGACACCAGGAGTGTAAAATCCCTCCAGCTGTAAGTGAAGACCAGGTTCGGGACCTCCTGCAGAACCCAAATGTACAGAAGTCCATGGGACCTGATGAGATGCATCCCAGAGTCCTGAGGGAACTGGCTGACGTAGATGCCAAGCCAACCTCCATGATATTTGAAAAGTCATGGCACTCAGGGGAAGTCCCCAGTGACTGGAAAAAGGGAAACATTGTGCCCCTTTTCAAAAAGGGTAGAAAGGAAGACCCTGGGAACTACCGACCTGTCAGCCTCACCTCTGTGCCTGGGAAGATCATGGAACAGATCCTCGTAGAAGATATGCTAAGGCACATGGAGGCCAGGGAGGTGATTCGAGACAGCCAGCATGGCTTCACCAAGGGCAAGTCCTGCCTCACCAACCTAGTGGCTTTCTATGACGGTGCAACAACAAGGGTGGACAAGGGAAAACCAATGGATGTCATCTATCTGGATTTTGGTAAAGCCTTTGACACGGTCCCCCACAACATCCTTCTCTCCAAATTGGAGAGCCATGGATTTGATGGGTGGACTGTTTGGTGGATAAGGAATTGGTTGGATGGTCGCAGCCAAAGGGTAGTGGTCAACGGCTCAATGTCCGGATGGAGACCAGTGACGAGTGGAGTCCCTCAGGGGTCCGTACTGTGACTGGTGCTGTTCAATATATTTATCAATGACATGGACAGTGACATCGAGTGCACCCTCAGCAAGTTTGCAGATGACACCAAACTGAGTGGTACGGTTGAGACACCAGAAGGACGGGATGCCATCCAGAGGGACCTGGACAGGCTGGAGGGGTGGGCCTGTGTGAACCTCATGAGGTTCAACAAGGCCAAGTGCAAGGTCCTACTCCTAGGTCGGGGTAATCCCCGCTATCAATACAGGCTGGGGGATGAAAGTATCGAGAGCAGACCTGCTGAGAGGGACTTGGGGGTACTGATAGACGAAAGGCTGGACATGAGCCGGCAATGTGCGCTGGCAGCCCAGAGGGCCAACCGTGTCCTGGGCTGCATCAAGAGAAGCATGGCCAGCAGGTCGAAAGAGGTGATTCTGCCCCTCTACTCTGCTCTGGTGAGACCTCACCTGGAGTACTGCGTTCAGCTCTGGAGCCCTCAGCACAAGAAGGACATGGAACTGTTGGAGCGGGTCCAAAGGAGGGATACAAAAATGATCCGAGGGCTGGAGCACCTCTCCTATGAGGACAGGCTGAGAGAGTTGGGCTTGTTCAGCCTGGAGAAGAGAAGGCTAAGGGGAGACCTGATTGCACCCTTTCAGTACTTAAAGGGAGCCTATAGGAAAGATGGGGACAATCTGTTTAGTAGAGACAGCAGTGACAGGACGAGGGGTAATGGTTTTAAACTAAAACAGGGTAGGTTTATGCTGGATGTAAGGAAAAATTCTTTACAATGAGGGTTGTGAAACACTGGAATGGTTTGCCCCGAGAGGCAGTGGGGGCCCCATCTGTGGAAACATTCAAGACCAGGTTGGACAGGGCTCTGAGCAACCTGATCTAGTTAGTGGTGTCCCTGCTCGCTGCAGGGGGGTTGGACTAGATGACCTCTAGGGGTCCCTTCCGACCCAAAACTTTCTATGATTCTATGATTCTATGATTTATGCTTTTAATAACTATGGTGAATACTGTACCATAAAGCTCCTGTTGGTTAAACTATTGGAATCATGCTAGTATCTTTCAAAAAATTAAAGCCACCGAAATATATTTCAGACACCTGTCTCATCATTTGAGCCTTTCCTTGGGTAAATCTTCCTTGAAGGATAAGGCAAGCTTTGAGCAAAAGCTGTGGAATGGAGTTCAACTGGTACACTTAGATTTCTACAGAAGTTTGGTCCACTGCCTGCTAAAAAGAAAATGAAAAAAATGCTGTGTGTTTTCAGCAAGTAAATCTTTTTGCAGGATCTAAACAGCAGAAAAGAAAGGTTTATCACACTGGTTTTCTTTAACACTCCAAAGTAATTTTATTTCATCCACTGACTTTGAAATTGAAAAAACTGTTTGCTGTTGAGGAGAAGCCAGGACAGTAAAATTTCAGTGATAAAGTCTAAGCCTTTGAGTTATTGGTAACAAATAGATGACTGTCAGGTATTTTATAAACAAAGAAGCTCATGCTTATGAAGAAAAAATGTGGTCCTCGCTTATCAACATGTATTTTCTTTATTACTCGTAAGTAAAACTGTTACTTAAATGATGTTAAGGATGTTGTGTAGATATGACACTTCAGGACATGATTTAGTAGACAAGGTGGTGATGGGCTGATGGTTGGACTTGATGATCTTGGAGGTCTTTTCCAACCTTAGTAATTCTGTCATTCCATGCAACATATAGTGGCTTATCTTACTTTTGGATGTACGTGAAAGGACAAAATTAGCAGGGGAGAGAAGCTGCACAACAGAGATTTCATATCTTTAGGAGGAAGAATATTGAGCAGGCCCTAAGATCCCCAAGTGATTTTAAAGAAAATTATTATTGTTTTTTGTTCAAGGCTATTAGTACCTTACACTCTATTCTCTTTGCTGTTTTGCACAGAAATACCAAAATACAGATACATGGTTTGTGATAATAAGAGTGAAGAGGTGTGACCGGATCATGATGGCAAATATTATGTTCCTAAGTTTGACAAGACCTAATGTAAAATAATTATTGAGATTTATGATTCAGAGTGCTGTGCCCTAACATTGCTGGAAACAAAAGGAGTCTTCATGTCCTTTGCCACAATGCCTGTTAAATCCTGAACAATGGAATTGTCTTGCTTGGCAGGCAGAATAGACAATCTGAGCTGTCTTCACTCAGGAATGAAATTGAATGTTTCTGGCTGTGAAGAGTTTTCCATTTACTCCATTGTTCAGACTGCATTGATTCAGACAAATTGATTGTCTCTGTGGTAACAGATCCATGCCAAGGGATGACATGAGCTAAGTCATCTGTAATTAAGATACAGCCAGTTTTGAACACTGAGTTTCTGAAGGCACTCAGATGGACTTCTGGAGGCATCATAACTACTAAAATACAGAGGGTAGGCAGTGGAATTCTTGCTAGTAATGGCTATGAAATGGGATTAATTTTATTTTTGTAATTTAGAATTTTTGTCATAGAATCATAGAATCATAGATTGAAAAAGACCTCTAAGCTCATGAAGTCCAACCATCCACCCAACACTACTATGCCTACCAAACCATACCCTTAAGTGCCACATCTACACGTTTTTCAAACACCTTCAGGGATGGGGACTCCACCACCTCCCTGGGCAGCCTATTCCAATGCCTGACCAATCTTTCAGTAAAGACATTTTTCCTAATATCCAATGTAAATCTCCCCTGATGCAACTTGAGGCCATTGCCTCTCATCCTGTTGCTAGTTACCTGGAAGAAGAGACCAACACCTGCCTCACTACAACCTCCTTTCAAGTAGCTGTAGAGAGCAAGAAGGTTCCCTCTCAGCCTCCTCTTCTCCAGACTAAACAGCATCAGTTCCTTCAGTCGCTTCTCATCAGTCTTGTTCTCTAGACCTCTCACCAACCTCGTTACCCTTCTTTGGACATGCTCCAGCAGCTCATTGTCTTTCTTGTAGTGAGGGGCCCAAAATGGAACACAGTACTCCAGGTGCAGCCTCACCAGAGCCGAGTACAGGGGCACGATCACCTCCCTCCTCCTACTGGCCACACTATTCTTGATACAAGCCAGGATGCCATTGGCCTTCTTGGTCACCTGGGCACACTGCTGGTGCATGTTCAACTGGCTGTCGACCAACACTCCCAGGTCCTTTTCTGCCAGGCAGCTTTCCAACCACTCCTCCCCAAGCCTGTAGCATTGCAAGGGCTTGTTGTGACTGAAGTGCAGGATCTGGCATTTGGCCTTGTTGAACCTGATACAGTTGGCCTCGGCCCATCGATCCAGCCTGTCCAGATCCCTCTGCAAAGCCTTCCTACCCTGAAGCAGATCAACACTCCAGCCCAGCTTGGTGTCATCTGCAAAGTTACTGAGGGACCACTCAATCCCCTCATCCAGATCATTGATAAAGATGTTAAACAAGACCAGACCCAAAACTGAGCCCTGGGGAACACCACTCGTGACCTACCACCAGCTGGATTTGACTTCATTCCCCATCACTCTCTGCACTCAACCATTCAGCCAGTTCTTTATCCAGCAGAGAGCACACCCTTCCAAACCATGGGCAGCTAGTTTCTCCAGGAGGATGCTGTGAGGAACAGTGTCAAAGGGCTTACTAAAGTCCAGGTAGACAACATTCACCGCCTTTCCGTCATCCACAAGGCGGGTTACCTGGCCATAGAAGGAGATCAGGTTGGTCAGGCAGGACCTGCCTTTCATGAATCCATGCTGGCTGGGCCTGATCCCCTGGTTGTCCTTCACATGGCCAGTGAGAGCACTCAGGATGAGTCGCTCCATAATCTTGCTTGGCACCTACGTCGGGCTGGCAGGCCTGTAGTTCCCAGCATCCTCCTTCTGACATTTCTTGTAGATGGGTGTTACATCGGCTATCCTCCAGTCATCTGGGACCTCCCCTGTTAGCCAGGACTGCTGATAGATGATGGAGAGTGGCTTGGCCAGCTCCTCCACCATCTCCCTCAGCACTCTCAGGTGGATCCCATCCAGCCCCATAGACTTGTAAGTGTCAGGGTAGCACAGCAGGTCATTAACTGCTTCCTCCTGGATTATGGGAGGTTTATTCTGCTCTCCATCCCTATCTTCCAGCAATGGGTGCTCACTACCCTGGGAATAATCAGTGTGACTATAAAAGACTGAGGCAAAGCAAGCATTAAGTACCTCAGCTTCTGTGAGATCTGTGACTAAACAGCAGGTCTAGTGAGGCACCTCCCCTGGTAGGCTCACTTACCAGCTGTGTCAGGTAGTTCTCTTCCACACACTCCAGAAACTTCCTAGACTGTTTCCTCTCTGCTGTATTGTATTTCCAGCAGATGTCTGGTAAGTTAAAGTCCACCACGAGAACAAGGGCTAGCGATTGTGAGACTTCTGCCAGCCTCTTGTAACAAACTTCATCTACCTCTTCATCCACCTCTTCATCCTGATTGGGTTGTCTATAACAGACTCCCAGCAGGATGTCTGCCTTGCTCGCCTTCCCCCTCATCTTTACCCATAAGCATTCAACCTTGTCATCACAATCGTTGATGTTTACACAATCAAAGCAGTCCCACATACAGAGCCACCCCACCACGTCCCTTTCCTCTCCTATTGCTTCTGAAGAGCTTATAGCCATCCATCTCACCATTCCAGTCAGGAGAGTCATCCTACCATGTTCCATTGATGGCGACCAAGTCATAGCTGCCCATGCTATTGCCCATGCTGCGTGCATTGATGTAGATGCACACGGCTTTAATTTATGAAATCATATGCAGATTAATTCCTGGATATGGATTCTTTCTTCCAGATCTGAACTGTCATTTATGTATAGCCAGATATTGGTCAAATGAGCTTAAGCTTTGGACTTAGTTAGACAACATATTCTCCAAAGACTGTCTTTGAATTAATTACCTGCATAGATCAGCATTATAAGCACTGACCTGTGAGGCTCATTCCACTTTTAGCCAGAAGTTTAATGTACTATTCCTTCACAGTCTGTTTAGTTTGTTCTAATACGTATGTTATTCTTGCTAATCGTGTACTTTAAATAATGATATTTACATGACTACATTGTAAAATAAACAGTAAACATAAAGATTTCCTGTCATAAGAGATTTTTTACAAACAGTTTATGTTGCCTAGATGTGGATGTTGACGTTTACAAGAAGCACATCCTTGATTTTTTTTCCATTGAGGGAGCAGGTCTGGGCATAGCGAATGTAAGCTTTCAGTAGGCATGGTGTTTTCAGTTACCTTTTGTGGACCTCTTTTGATCCAGGGGATTTCCTCAGGGACCCTAGGCTATAGTTTGAAAACCACTTATTTTAGAAACTGAGAGGCTGTACCACTCAAGAACTTTAAAAGCAGGCTTTGAGAGGAAAGCATTATTTTTCTGGTGAAAGAACATCATACCTTTCTTTAGGAACAAACAGAAGGAAGGATAGCACTGTCTGGAAATACTCTGTTGTGCGCAAAAATATGCAACATCAATATTAAACTTTTATTAGGTGTCTGGGATTGAGCACTGATTATCTTCAGAAATTTTGTTGATTTTTTAACCTATACAATGATTCTGCCTTCTTTGACCAGACAAAAAGAAAATCTAATTCAAGAGACAGAAAAACATGCAAATGGTGTTAAATCTTGGAATCTGAAGAGTGGAAAACAACTGAAGTTCCAGGAAAAAAACATATAAATGGGAAAAAATCACACATCTAGATCTCAGGCCAATAATTGAACATCTCATTTTTGCTGTTCCTCCAGCTTTTACTGGGTGAAATCCTTACAACTGTTGGAAAAATAGAGGACAACATGGAACAGAAAAGCTGAGTTCTGTTCTTTCTTTAATTAGTAAAAACATTTCATCAAAGTTTTCTGGAAATAGAATTACAAAATCTTACTAGCTCTAAAATAGGTAACACAGAGATTCTGGAAACTACAAAATTCTATGAAGCCTGTGGATGAATGATTTTTCCTTGGGATAATTCAGAAATAAGGGCTTTGCAAGGGAAAAAAGGATTTTCAGAAGGTAACTGAATGTCTTCAGCCATTTCAGTGCGTTGCTCTGGAGAAAAGTCTGACAGACTGGTAGAACTCTTTTCATTCTTGGTGTATCACAGAGCAGGGTTTTTTAAATCTTTTTGTTTGAACTATTGTCTAACCTTTCCAGAAAACCCTACATATCATGTTTTGAAGAGTTGCTGCTTTTTTCTTTTACAGCTGAAATTTAAGTTGAATTTTGAGTGCTTATTCATTTTCTTACATCATTCTGTTTGTTGACTTGCTTGCCTCCAGTGTGAATATGTGATTTCTTTGTCATTTCCCAGACAACCTTCTGACATATTGAGAACCAAAAGTTATTCATAGACCATACTTTGAGAAAGAGTATCTTGGAAGAACTGTAAAAAACTAAGTCAGTTATCTGTTCCACTAACTCTTTTTTCTGTGTTGACACATACCTAAACAAAGAAACAAACAACCCATCATGCCTTGGCAGTATCTTTTTTTTTAAGTTAATTCTCACTCCTGGAGAGGTTGAGAAGTTGATTTTGGGGAAGACAGAAACACAGTTTCAGTAAAGAATTTTTCAGCTCCTTTGTTAATTAAAATTATTTATGTGGGGAAAGTTAAGAGTGTGTTGAGGATTGAATTGTTACTGATGTAAAGGAAACTTCAGCCATAAGCTTAAAAACGACTGCACAATGAGAAAGGTTCAGAAGTCTACACTTTTGAATTAGTAATCAGAGAGAAGAAATTAAAAGATTCTCTTTCCTCTGCTAAACATTGATAAAGGGTCACCTGTCAATATGACTAACATTCTAGAAGTGCATAGAAAAGAATGGGGTAGAGCATATTGCCACTTTTCAATTTTTTTTCAGTCCTGCAGTTTCTACATTAATAATAAGGTGATAACAGGTATAGAAAACCTTAGCAACTACCGTGTGATAATTTTGGTTGCCTTCTCAAGGTTCTGAAAATCTTATTAACTTTCAGAAAAAGAGATAACCTATCTAAAAAAACTCTCAGATACAGCTACAAGTAAAATATTTTTACTATAAAACTGTAATCAAATGATATAAAAGTTATCACATTCAATTCAGAAGTTAAACTTCTAAGTTAAACAATCAAAAGATATGAAATTAGGAAACTAAGTTGTTTCATAGCAATGACTCTGTGATATAAAATTTCAAAACAGCCTTATACAGTTGACTTGCTTTGCTTCAGCGAGAAATTTAACCTTGTTCTACAAAGAAATTATGTTCTTTAGCTCACCTGTTTTGAGGCCCACAAACTTTATAATGTGACCTTGTGTGTAAGTGGCTTTTTCCTTCAAGGTATCAGAACGAAACAGACCTGCCTCCTCCCACATTGACCTTTAAGATAGTACTGTCAGCATCCTCAGGATGCAGTTTTTATCTTTAATTGCTCATCAAATGATTGCTTTTTCCTGGGAAACTCAAACTGCACTGACCTCTTTAAGCTTTTGTTCAGATTATAATCAATAAATTCATTCATTCAGGAAAAATAGCATGTGACATAAGAGAATAATTAAAATTAACCAACACAGCTTTAATTTGGATTATCTAAAACTGGAATACTGAACGAATTCAATCCCTTGTAGGGAAATTTTCATCAAATAAGTGTGAACTATGGTTGAATAATGAAGAAGTCAAGGAAATTACACTTAACTAATGAGCACTAGCTGAACAGAAAAATATGTTCAGTATGTGAGACAGTAAATAATTCATTTGGGAAAATGGATGTTTAAGGACGTCTGAATATTTCTAAACACAAACACTATAGTTCCTGGGCCTTGTATGGAGACACAGTCTTCAATGCAATAATTTATCTCACACCTTCTTTAAAATAACTGTCAGTAAGTTTAAACTCTATTGTATCTAATAAAGTTTGTTGTCTTTATTTAGTCTGACCATATTCTTTTTATGGCAAACCTTTGAATGACTTGAAGAGAGGAGATTTGTCATATGGACAGTTTTAATTTTGGCAGTTTGAGACTAAAATACTTTTTTCCTGTTAGAAGATTTGGTACAACAAGTACAAGATACTCTTCTTGGAGAAGCTGGCAACTGTGGAATAGCAAGTTAGGATTTTCAGAGAGTTTATGGCAGAACAGTTTGTATACAGTAATAATACTTTGTTGTTTTGCATGTATTGAGTTTCTTACATTTTTGACTGTGTAAATGTTTTGCTATCAAGATCACAACCAAAAAAGTGAACCTTAGCTTCTCTTAGTTCACGTGGTTCCCACATTCAAAAATAGGCCACTCTGTCTTTAGGTCCCTCTTCTGGCCAGCAGTAGTTTATTTTACTTCTGAGTTCATAACACTAAGAATTCATCAAGGAAGAGAAATTTTACTCATGTCATTACCATCAGTTTGTGAACATAATTAGTACTGACTCTTGCTAACTATGCACTGCTTATTTACATGTATAAACAGTTTATAAGTATTATTAGCAGTCTTTTGAGTTTTTGTAAAGCAACTAGCCTGCATCTGCTACCTAGAAGTTTTACTTAAAAGTAAGATTTAGCTCTTCTCAAGCAAAGAAATGCACCACAACTCGTGCAGTTGTACTGTATGAGTCGAGACAAGAACAGTCATTATGAGCATAGGCAGACATATATTTTCTTTGGGGCATGGAGATCTGCCCGCTGGGACTATGTTAGGTGATGGACAGAGACAGTGAATGAGTGGGAGGGATCATCAGTTGCTGCCCCCATGGAAGTGTAGCTACTAATATATACATTTACTAGGCATCCAAGCACTACTTGAATGATCTGTATGCCAGGTCATATGTTCAGGGCAGATGGAAGACCACACCATGAAACTTTCATGTCTTGTGATTTAATCTGTAGAAGAAAACAAATCCATAAAGAATTTGCATGAGACAGACCACTGCTGTATGTATCTGGATCCAGGCAGATCACTTAGACTTACTTAGCTGTCTAGCACCCAAAAGCAGCAAGCTTGGAATTAAATAATTAATTTATTTTTAATAATAAGAGGCAAACTCATGAAAGTGACTGCGTAAGAAATGCTTTTCAAATTAAATGTTTAAATACATTAGGAGTGTGCAAACACTTGCAAAGGAGATTTGCTTGAATCTGACTCTTGACTGCTGCCGGGCCTTTGCTTCTGAAGTCCTTGCCCTGACTCTTTGTATCATCCAAGGAAGGGCAGCACTTTCAGGAAAAAAAAAAAAAAAGCCTTTTCCTGATTGACAGTATCCATCTGGCACAGGTTACGTGCTGTCAACACTCATTCTCTGCTTTTTTATGGGTACAAAATACTTAAACCTTGCCCCAAGTTCTCACCAGAGCTGTCTTGTCCCTTTGCAGGGGTACAGTGCTGCGGAAGCTGAGGAATGTAGCCAGTCTTTCTTTAGACTGTCATCACAGGAGAGTACCTCTCACTTTCAAAGCTGAATTATTTTAAATGCAATGAAAGTAGGTAAAAATATGATTATATCAACCCTTGAAAATAGTCTTACTGATAACTCAGATAAAGACAAGACACATGCTGTACAGTGCACCTTTTCAGTGCTGAATCATCTTTTATCAGCATCTGTTAAAAAAACAGAGATGGTGCCAGTTACTTGACACAGACGTCATTGGGGTCTTTAGTTTAGTAGGGTGCAAATATACCCTAAAATTAAAACCTGGTGCTCTGTTTATTTCTGCTGTTCATGAAGCAGTCAATAAACTCACAACATGGTCTCTAGCAATGTTCCAATGTCAGCTACTTCTGTGGCCAACTTTAACCTACAGTGAATGGGTTTCATTTAGCTTCCTGATCCTCTGTATACAGTAGGCTGACTATCCAGGAACCATATTTTATTTTCAGCTTCAGTTTCTTTTCTACTGAAAATAAAAAACAAAAATGTATTCATCCCTCTGGGTTCCAGTGTTAGCATGCTTTAAAATAATATAATATTTTGCATTTACAAATTATCCACCAGAGGGCTTTACAGAATATAATATAGAGGTACCTCTTTACACCTCTCTGAAGAACAGCCAGTAAGTTGAAAACTAAGAACTGTTTAACTGGGCACAGTAATCCTATACAATCGTTCCACTCATTGCACCCCACACTAATGGAGAGAGTATGAAGTATTAAAACAAATGAGTCGTATGGAAAAATACTGTTTCCTCTGGGGGGTGTTAAATCTACAGGGCTATGAATAAAGGGCAAGGTGCTATGGTAACACCACGTACTTCAGGCTCGTACCTCAGAGTCCTTCCCCGTGAGCCCCATTCCTGTTGGCTTCCTCCTTTCACTGTGCATCATTGAGGCATTTCTTGCCTTCAGTTTTCTAGGACTGGTTCTTTCAACTTTACACAGCCAGGCCTCTATATCTTGTGTTATGTAGCACTGGTTCTTGCCTCCTAACTCTCCCTTTGAGCTAGTAAAAGTATTTATATAAAGCATTCCCTTCCTTATAGCTTTAAGAGAGGTATGTTCTCATAGCAGATCTGACTCTTGCCTCCGATTGTGAAAAACAAATATAGAAATTAGAACAATAGCTTGAGGGAGCTGAGGTAGGAAACGAAGTATAAACAAACTTTCACAATAAATCCTGTCTCAAATGGCAGCTACCAATAGCAGGCTCTCATGTGTAAAGAGAATCACAGAATGGTAGGGGTTGGAAGGGACCTCTGTGGGTCATCTAGTCCAACCCTCCTGCCGAAGCAGGGTCGCCTACAGCAGATACATCATACGTGGAAAAGAAGTTCACATCTCTAGGATAGATGGGCGCAAGTCCCATGTTTTGCTGTGGTTTTGCATCAGTTTTATCATGACTATTGTACCTTTTCAACACAAACAGCTGTGAACTTCAGCCTGTGCCCATATCTTGCTCCGTGTCCTAAACAGCAGAAGGTCTTATTAGTGTTGATGGAAGGGGTTTTACAAATCAGAGAAACAGTAAGTACTCCACGGTCTCTGGTACAGAAAGATACTTGGCGGACAGGCTTATGGTGTCAGTATACACATGAGCTGTGAGAGCTGATATCAGGAGAGGTGCACGGGGTACACCAGGGTGTGAGGGGCTGAGACCTGATGTGACTGAGAAAAGCTCTTCACTGTGCGAAGTTGTCTGTAAAGTTGCTAGGGCAGAGGAAGATTTCTAAGGATGACATCTGCTAGCACTGACTCCTTACCTGGGCATCTGCTCATCACCATCCCTACCCTTTGTGTGACCAAACAGGCAGAGGAGGGAAAGGAGAGACAGAGGAACAGACACCATGGCTTCCAGATGCTGTCACAATCTTTCATGGCTGTAAGGTGCAGCGTCAGAAATTTCTACTGGGTCTGTGACAGGGTAAAAAAGATGTAAGAAGAAGGAGGAGGTGCCAGATTGTTGCTGTCTTGCAAGCAGCCTTGCGCATGCACAGGGGCAAAGCATGGTTTAGGCAGCCTGATACTGGAAAGCGCTCGTGACAGAGATAGTGAAATATGGCCATAGCAACAAATCCAGCGTCAGGGAAGTATAAGCAACTCCTCCTTAGTTTTCTTAGTGATTCACATGTGTGTCTGAAAGATAAGACACTTCTAGATTGACCCTTAATAACCATTTCCCCCTGGCTATGACAATAAGTACTCTCAGCTGCAGAAACACAAGTGCAGGTCCTATCTATCTGAAGCCACAGAAAGCCACAGCTTCTTTACTGGTTCAAAGAACACAGAGCTGCCCATAATCCTTTATGCCACTTCCTGTGACCCCCTCCTACACTCAATTGCATCTAAATGTGGCATGTTTCCCATGTGTCTCTGACTCGCTTCTCCTCTTGGCTGAGAAACCTTGTCCTCTGTATTTATGCTCAGTTTCACCCTCGTGCGAGAAAGCCTTTTGCACCACACCTTGGCATTAACAGTCATGGGTCTGAAAGATCTCTGACCCCAGTGTCCACTGAGAAATCTGCTGAATGAAGGAGGACATTCAGGCAATTGGCAGGCATACTTGGTAAAGCACTGGGAAATGTAAAATCACATGACTGACTTAGACAAGCTGTATCAAAAATAATAATTTTATTGCCAGGAAGAGAGCCGTAGTGAAGAAGAGTGGCTCAGAATCTCATGAACATTTAATTAAGTACAATAGTTTCCCTACACACTGTGATACACTAACATCAATATGCAGACTGACTTTGTCAACCTTTAAACAAATGTCTTCAGGCATTTTCTACCTATCAGAGAGCAGGACAACAGGCATTTGTTGACCTAAGTTTGCCAAGCTAAATCCAAATTGCTTTGTATTATCATCTGTATTGTTTGCATTTTGAGCATTAATGTGGTGGCTAAGGACAACAACAAGATCATAGAGACAAAAACAATCCTTATCTCTCATTGATATGAGTTAGATGGGAACAACAGTATGTGTTTCAACAGAATAAACAAAGTCTGGCAGAAAGGACACAATTTTAAATGGCTTTCATTTCATTAAAAAGTCCTGTCTACAGATTTTGTTCAAAACAAATTTGACATGCTTTACCTAGAAGTAAGAATTCTTTGCAGCAGTTCGGAGCTACAAACATCTTTGGGTTCCTTCTGTTCAGTAACATCATCTGTTGATACTGTTTTTGATGAGAGGGAGAGGTGAGAAAAATGCAATATGTTTGAATGCAGTCTAAAAATTAAGCTGACAAAAAGTTCTGGCAAAATCTCTAGTGGAAACTGATAAATCAAAATAGCAGTAAAACAGTTCCCCCAAAAACTTTCATTAAAACTTGTATACCTGAATTTCAAAATTAACTTTATGTCGTAAACATGTTGGAAATTTTATTTTCTAACCTTTGGTTCCAGAAAGAAATCAAAGTTTATTCTACCATGCATTTCACTGTGAAAAAGTGACTCATCAGCTGTCCCTTGCAGATGCTTTTCATAGGGTGACTAACAATGGCGTCCCATGGTGACAACCTGTGTACCAAGCCAGTTTGCAGCTATGCTGAGTTTTTGCAGACTTGTCTTTTTCTTTTTGTATTGTTCCAAGTGACACACAAAAAATTTTATATGTAGAAATATTCTGCATTTGGCAGCTGAATTTCCTCTCTCTTTTTTGTTCCACCAAAAAATAGGTTGTCCTACACCTCTGACAAGTAATTTTCATCTTAATTCCTAGTGTTCACTTAATTCCTTATACCAGAGAATATTAAATCAGTTTTGATTGCCTTTTTTTGTTTGTTAATTTTGAATGACTTTTATAAAGTGGCCTGGTATGAACAAATGCCAGTTTTCTGATGTATATTTATTTTAATCTGTTTCATTCTTCTTCATTTTTTATTCATCTGTTTCTGTTCCTTTTATGAAAAAATCATAAGAAAAGACAATGATGTATTTTTTATCTATATTTAAAATTTAAAAAGGCACAAACTTTTATAAAGATTCCATTTATGAAAATCTCAGCCCATTATGGAAAAATCCTTTATTTTGAACTGCATTTCCATCTTTTGTAGTAAGAAATTCTTAGGCAGAATGACACTGAAAGAGATTTTGCTAAGTCCTTGGAAATACATCTACTGTCTTCAGATTTGATTCTTTACAGAATGCTTAATTGTTGTTGCTGGAGACAAAGTGAAAAAAATAGAAAATTAAAAAAAATTCTAATGCATACCAATATTCAGTGTGACTTCAGGAGATAAAAATAATTTCTTTTCTACTTGAGGAAAATGTTAATACCTTGAAGATTAATACTAAAGCTTTGTTAAATTATCTTCTTTTTTTCCTATTGGCATATCTGAGATTAAATTTTCGTGGCTAGGGGAATAATGAAATTTACAATAGGAACATTGGGTTGGACATGTAACATGGGGACAGCAAAAAGGGTTCTGGAGTGTAGAGAAATTGAAATACTAATGAAACTAACTTTTTTATTTTATTTTATTTTTTTAGGATACCTGTAAGAGATGGGCTAACCTGAAATCCTTAGTATTTCAATTGCCTCTATAAATGTATTCCTCACAATAGGTTGCCTACCCTGAAATTTTAGTCATTGGTTAAAAGTCAGAACCATTTCTTGGAAGAAGAAATGTGACTCCTGATAATTACTTCTCAAATAAATGCCCTACTCACTGTGCAATTCACTTGTCTCTTGATTAAATCCTTTGCGTTCAGTATAATTTTGATAGGAAGAGTGGAGCATCAGCCCAGCCTTGAAGAACCTGCAGATGGCCAATGATAGGGGTGCTTCACGGAACATTGGTGATTGGATTTTCCTCACACCAAGGCAAGAACTGAATATTACTATTTCACGCACATCCTGAGATAAGTGGAAGAGGCTGATGACATTGATAGTATTTCTTCTGCTTGTGTTTTAAAGAAAGTGGATGGAAGCATTTAACTAGGCTAGGAATCCAGCCTAGAAATCACAAATTTAATCATGTCCAGAGGACATACAAACCATTCAGGGCAGTCAGGCTCAGGAAATTTTCATATTCAGGCTCCAGCTAGGCTTAGCCCTCTGAGCAAAGTGCAGAACTGTGCTGCTCTCTTCAGAGTGGGTCCTTCTAGATGTTCACAGAGTTAGACATATGGGAAATGTTATAGTTTAAAAAAAAAAAACGGAAAAAGAAAACTCATTCCTGCAGGTGCAGGTAGCTCTGAAAGTAGTTTTTCTGATCAGACTTTGGATTTTGGCATCTTGTTTCATCTAAACTCCACATTAGAGACCTTTGTTTGGACCAGGTCTCACAGATTGTGGCTGAGCAGGGAGATGAGTGTTGCCCTCCGGCTGGTGTTCTCAGCCAGTACACAGATGACATCTACGGAGTAAGTACAAGCTGCAGTGGGATAAGAGCATATGTAATACAAAAGGTCTATGATTTGAATTTAAAATCTCAGCATAAATTTGCAAGAATTTACCTGTGAAAATATGTATCTCATAAAATTATCCCAGTGATGAGCATGAACCTGGGCCTTGAACTGAGTTACCAGAATTTTAACATGTCCACATACAAAATACAAACTAGAAGGGCTTGCCTTCCTAACCCAGTGAGTACCTGAAAAATTCAGTCATTTATTTTAATGCCTGAATGCTTTGAAAAAGTAATCTGGGTGTATAGGGAAAGGATAAGGAAACTAATGCGAAATATAGAATGAAAATGATGTAGCAGTTTCAGCTGTACCATTTGCATAGTTCCATAGGGTTAATATTTTCTTATTAGGGCTGACAACAACTATAGGTTGGCAGGCTACCTTCCCAAGGTTGATGTAACTTTGGTTGTTTACAGCATTTAATATTTAATTATGGCATATTTAGCCTTTTTCTGTCAAATGTTTTCAATGATAAATAATTTCTGGATTGTTCTGATCCAGCAACTGGGAAACAATCCAAGCAAAGAGATTAGATATATCTGGTTTATATGAGTCTCTTAGAATTATTTGAAAATACTCACATAAGAGTGAAAACATCAGAACATCAAGTTATATAAATATTCTGTTTAGGTTTCTGTTGCAAAATACAAACTGAAAATAGTGCCAGGGATCTTTTATAATGAAGTTTAATTCGATCTCTTTTAAAGATAAAGCCACCCCATCATTCTGTCAAAACATTCTGTTTTGTTTGATGTCATGTCATCATTATCCTATAGGAAAGCTTTCCGTTGTCAGATGGCAATACAATATTCATCTGTTCTGTGTGTCACTATGATTGTTGTGCCTGTAGCCTGAAAGCCCAGGAATGAGGAAGGAAACAATATAAAATACTAAAAAGACTTATGAATCGTTCAGTCCATAATGACAGCGACCTCAGTGCAGAAGGGGTGGCTTCTCTGTAAGACCCCCTTGGCAGTCTTAATTATGTTCTCATTAATAAATTGAAAGTGCTTTGAAAGGGTGAAAGTCGTGGCACTGCGTATCACCATGGCTTTGATTTTTCAATATTATGTTGATCTACCTAGATCTTACGTACCTGTGCAACAGAAAAAGGCTACTCAAATGAATCTAACTCTGTGATAAAAGTCAACAGTACCGGAAAAGTCAAAGGAGAATTCTGAAAAATAAATACGAGAAAAATATATACAAGAAATGAAAACAGCCATTTTTTCTTTGTTTCCCAAACATTTCCTAATTTTCTGCTTCATCTTACTGCTGTGCTTTTAATGCTGTAGCAATATCTATTGCTTCAGAATGTTGTAGTAGGGAGGAGAAGGAAAAGATGGTGAAAGAGTAATCATGAGTTCTGGAACTTGAAGAAAGATGTGGAAAGAAATTCAGGAAAATTACATCCCTTCCCTTCCCTTCCCTTCCCTTCCCTTCCCTTCCCTTCCCTTCCCTTCCCTTCCCTTCCCTTCCCTTCCCTTCCCTTCCCTTCCCTTCCCTTCCCTTCCCTTCCCTTCCCTTCCCTTCCCTTCCCTTCCCTTCCCTTCCCCTCCCGCCCTATCCATTCCCTCCCATTCCATGGAAATCCTTTGTCCTTCTCTTCTGCTACTTAATGCCTTTTTTCCCCACCAACATTTGCTTTTTTTTTTTTTTTTCTATTCTAAAAGCTTCGTATAGAAGGACATTTCAATAAAGGGAAGAATTTCATGCTCTAAGAGATCATTCTTCTGTGATATGTGTATTTTTCAATCAACATTTAGCATTTTCTTCAGCCTCTACCTGCCATGTGGTCTTTCTTTTCTAACCTGTTTAATCATGTATGACAGTTTATTGGATGAATGCTTTTGCCTTTCCAATAAGGTGCTCTGACTTCGTATTTCAATCTTCATATCTCTTGTAAGCTCTCTCCAGTGATTGATTAAAACAGATATATATTTATGGACTACATAAGTGATAACTTATTACAACATTCTGAAGTATCTCAGGCATGCAAAACCAAGGGTGAAATTCAGGCCTCACAACAGCAAAACTCTTATCATTTCTGAGGGGCTGAGATTTCACCCCAAGGATGGAGAGAAATTATTTATGGTGGCACAGGGGAATATAACTATGAATAATTTGATGAAATTAGGATGGAATAAATTCCTATCAGTGACATATATTATGTCAGGGATCAGTATATCAATGGAAGTAATGGAAGATCTATAGAATCAGACATTTTAAACTAGCTTTGAAGAAGGACTAGATAGTAATGCAGTGAGAAATTTAATTGCTTAAAAGATTCAAACTCTCCTCAGGTCGTACAGTTCAAAAGCTCCTGTCGCTGCCTGCTTATCCCATTTCAGCTAATTTTCTGAATAAAATTAAAGTCTTAGTCTGCCTGATGCATTTTTTATGTTTGGAATTAAGTGATCAGAATGAATCCTATTTGACAGAGGGTTAGGGGTTTAGAAGCTCAAGACTTACTATAGGCATTGCAGAAAGAGGCAGCTAGATAGAAGAAGACGGGCAAAATCATTATCCTTGATGAAAATCTAAGAAGACATCATAGAATGCATAAGGCAGAAAAATTCTGGTAGCCAAGTTTCATTCATTCTATCACTCACAGAATTTTTCAAGAAAATTCCTTTGTGTTGCTAAATGCCTTAAGGACTGACTGAATGATAAATGAAAGCAAAAGAAAGGCCCAGATGTATCACATGATACAACTATGAGAGATCAGAGTGGTGTGGAAGGGAAATGTAATTCTAAGATATATTTGTGGTGGGTTGGCCCTGGCTGGACGCCAGATGCCCACCAAAGCTGCTCTAGCACTTCCTCTCTTTGGCTCAACAGAGGAGTGAAAATATGACGAAAGGCTCATGGGTTGAGATAAGGACAGGGGGAGATCACTCACCAATTACCATCATGGGAAAACCAGACTCGTCTTAGGGAAATTAGTTTAATTTATTACCGATCACATCAGAGTAAGATAATGAGAAATAAAACCAGATCTTAAAACACCTTCCCCCACTCCTCCATTCTTCCCAGGCTTAACTTTACTCCTGAACTCTCTAGCTCCTCGCCCAGAGCGGTGAAGGGGGACACGGAATGGGGGTTGAAGTCAGTTCATGACACGTTGTCTCTGCTGCTCCTGCCTCCTCATGGGGAGGACTCCTCACACTCTTCCCCTGCTCCAGTGTGGGGTCCCTCCCATGGGAGACAGTCCTTCATGAACTTCTCCATTGCGAGTCCTCTTCATGGGTTGCAGTTTTCATGAACTGCTCCAGCGTGGGTCCCCTGCAGGGTATATGTGTCCTACCAGCAAACTTACTCCAGTGTGGGCTTCCCACAGGGTCACAGCTTCCTTTGGACATCCACCTGCTCTGGCATGGGGTTCTCTATGGGCTTCAGGTGGATATCTGCTCCACGGTGGACCTCCATGGGCTGCAGGTGGACAGCCTGCCTCACCCTGGTCTTCTCCATGGGCTGCAGGGGAATGTCTGCTCCAGCACCTGACATACCTCCTATACTTCCTTCCTCTCCTTCTTCACTGGCCTTGGTGTCTGCAGAGTTGTTTCTCTCACATATTCTCACTCCTCACTTTGGCTGCCATTGTGCAGGTTTTTTTCCTTCTTCTTAACTATGTTATCGCAGAGGCGCTACCACTGTTGCTGATTTGGCCAGCGGTGGATCCGTCTTGGAGCCGTCTGGCACTGGCTCTGTCAGACATTGGCGAAGCTTCTGTCAGCTTCTCACAGAAGCCACCCCTGTAGCCCGCCAGCTGCCAAAAATTTGCCACACAAATCCAATACAGTATTACTTTACTTGTTTTTAGTAGAGAAACTTTCTAGCCTTCTCTTGTCATAAAAATTCAAATAGCTATCAAACATTTGTGGAGTCTGTGAAGGTCAGACCTCACTCAGACCTGCCAGAACTGAACAGTTCTTACGAATTACCAAACCCTACATGCAGACTGACGTTGTTTCCCAATGCTAGTCCTATATTAGTTGTTCAGAGCAAATAAAAACAAACTCTGTATTTTGCCATTAAATTTTTAATTATTTCATATCATACTGAATGTCCTTTTTTGCAGTCTAAGACACTTTTATGCAGTAGATTAGCAATGAAAAGAAGCAATTTCCTGTTCCAGATTAAATGCATTATTCTACTGAAAACACTTCAAAAGAGTGAGTTCTGCTTATAAATATCTCAAAAATTTTTTTGGCCTTCAGAAATCTAGATTTGTTATGTACTGCCCATTATGTATTAATGTAACGATATAAGAGTGTGGGGATAGAGATCAATGAAATCAATGAAAACTTAGAAAAATCTGCTAGAAACAGGATGTTTATTATTCAGAGTAAACAGTGTGACTTGGAATAACTCAGGTATACAGTTAACGCAATCATTCTTCCTGACGTAAATGTCCTATAGTGGACAGAGGCCAGTAGCTGCAGTAGTATGTGTTTCTCATTTCTTTCCCTGATTTCTCAAGAAGTGGGGTTCAAACTTGTCTTTTCCATATAATTACAGCCACCGATGTGACACAGCCATGAAAAAGTAAATCTTCTTGGAGTCTGTGAGGTATCTCAAGAAGAGGTAGGTGTACCACTGAAATTCCTCCAATGGGTTTTGGTTCTGGCTGCTAATTGATAATAAATGAAATGTTTAGCATTGCCGCTTTCTGATTCTTATGCATCAGTGTTATTACTAGAAAAAGACAGAGTTGTACCAGGCTTTCTAAAGGATGTGATTCATAAATTACTCTCACTGTAGATTTCTCTTATTTCAGTTCTGCTCATGATTAAACTACACAATGAATACAAATGTTTGGTGTCTGACATTCCTTATTAGTCCTGTTTCCTCTCTGATAAACAAAGAACGGGAGTTAAAGAAAGAGATTTGCAATGTGTTACATAGAATCATAGAATCATATGTTGGAAAAGACCTCTAAGCTTATCAAGTCCAACCATCCACCCAACGCTACCATGCCTACTAAACCATATCCTGAAATGCCACATCTACACGTTTTTTAAATACCTCCATGGATGGGGACTCCACCACCTCCCTGGGCAGCCTATTCCAATGCCTGACCAATCTTTCAGTAAAGAAATTTTTCCTAATATCTAAACTAAACCTCCCCTGATGCAACTTGAGGCCATTGCCTCTCGTCCTATCACTAGTTACCTGGAAGAAGAGACCAATACCTGCCTCACTACAACCTCCTTTCAAGTAGCTGTAGAGAGCAAGAAGGTTCCCTCTCAGCCTCCTCGTCTCCAGACTAAACAGCCCCAGGTCCCTCAGCCTCTCCTCATAGGACTTGTTCTCTAGACCTCTCACCAGCCTCGTTGCCCTTTTCTGGACATGCTCCAGCAGCTCAATGTCTTTCTTGTAGTGAGGGGCCCAAAACGGAACACAGCACTCAAGGTGCAGCCTCACCAGTGCCAAGTACAGGGGTACAATCACCACCCTACTCCTGCTGGCCACACTATTCCTGATACAAGCCAGGATGCCATTGGCCTTCTTGGCCACCTGGGCACACTGCTGGTGCATGTTCAACTGGCTGTCGACCAACACTCCCAGTTATTTTTCTGCCAGGCAGCTTTCCAGCCACTCCTCCCCAGGCCTGTAGCGTTGCATGGGGTTGTTGTGACACAAGTGCAGGAGCTGGCATTTGACCTTGTTGAACCTCATACAGCTGGCCTCGGCCCATCGATCCAGCCTGTCCAGATCCCTCTGCAGAGCCTTCCTACCCTGAAGCAGATCAACACTCCAGCCCAGCTTGGTGTCATCTGCAAAGTTACTGAGGGACCACTCAATCCCCTCATCCAGATCATTGATAAAGATGTTAAACAAGACTGGCCCCAATACTAAGCCCTGGGGAACACCACTCGTGACTGGCCGCCAACTGGATTTGACTCCACCACCACCCTCTGCGCTCGGCCATTCAACCAGTTCTTTATCCAGTGAAGAGTACACCCACCAAAACCATGGGTGGTTTGTCCAGGAGGATGCTGTGAGGAACAGTGTCAAAGGCCTTACTAAAGTCCAGGTAGACAACATCCACAGCCTTTCCTTCAGCCACTGGATGTCACCTGGCCATAGAAGGAGATCAGGTTGGTCAAGCAGGACCTGCCTTTCACGCTTTCATGAGCCCATGCTAGCTGGGCCTGATCCCCTGGTTGTCCTTCACATGGCCAGTGAATGCACTCAGGATGAATTGCTCCATAATCTTGTTTGGCACGGAGGTCAGGCTGACAGGCCTGTAGTTCCCAGCATCTGTCTTCCAGCCCTTCTTGTGGAATGTAAGGGCAAGTTTATGTACCCACTTAATTTGTATGTGTTCCTCTGATTTACATTGATTTCCAACAGAAGTTGCTTTTGACTGGAATAGATTTACCCCTGATGAAAGAAATAATTTAGGTCCTGCTCTTTTGTTATTTTCCAGAAAATTTCTGGGCACTTCAGTACAGGTTAGGGAAGTCAACACTTTCATCACACTGTTCCTCATCCCAAGTCCAAACCAAACAAACTATGTCCAAATACAGAGAGCTGAGATTTTTTTCAACAGTGGCTCAGAACTGGAAAGTTGAAACACAGATGTAATTGTATGGAAACTATCTGTGTCATTTGTGAAGAAAAACATGATTGGAACAAGTGTGGTGTATATTACAGTTTAAATACAAAGATGGGATACAATCTCTAATACAAACCTTGTTTTGTGGGCTAAGGGGCCACCCATGCTGGATTAGCCAGAGAGCATTAAAAAGAAAGCTTTCTTATTCCTGACCTAATCTGCACTATTCTTAGGCATTTATTTATTTTTAGCTGTAAAAATCCACTTTTTTTACAGTTTTCCTCTTATAATTCCATGTGTCATACAAATGCTTTCCCTGTTAACTCAGAGCATTTTAGATCTTTCTGATTGTATTTCCTCACTCAGAAAACAATGCCATAATTTAGTTTTTTCAGACAGTTAAGACAATAATTCTTTGGGTATGTGCAGTAAAGACATGAAAGTTTCTGTAGCCCACAGCACAAATAATGTAGATGCAAAGTATCCAGACTCCTTGTCTTTCCAGATTGAAAGCTCAAGTACATTTATGTGCGTAAACAGGTTTCTGACTGGCTTATATCCCAAAAAAGAGATCTGCATTAACACCTTTTCATCCTAGTCAGAGGGCTAAAATTTTGTAATGTTCCCTTATCTGGAAGGTATGTATCTTCCACAATCATCTTTCTTCTCGTCCCCAAAATTTCAGCAGAGTTAGACAGTCTTTTACGGGAAAAAGATACATAATAAGGAGACCAAAATTTTTCAGTGCCAAGGAAGGAGAAAAGGGAAAAAATATTACAAATATTCAAAATATCATGCATTACATTTTGACTTTCCCAAAACAAAATTCTGCAAAAGTATATTTTTTATTCTATTTTTGCATATTTTTTTTTCTTGAGCTCCAGAAGGAATAGAAATATTTTAGTCTTAAGACTGTTCTCTGCCTTACTTAATAGAATAAGCTTGACAGCATGAAATGAAAGCAGCAAATGGAAGCTTCTGGACAAAGAGGAAGGAATTTTTATTGACATCTGTGGAACTCCTTGAGACAGGACACTGCTTGTAGATTTGTAAAGCAACTAGACAAATACGTGGAAGAGAAATCTGTTGACGTCTACTACACAGCAAGATACCACTTCGGTTCAGAAAAACCACATTAAGGATCCGCAACATTCTGTGGAGCCACCAGCATGTCCTTGCCCTGCTCGTACTCTCCCCTAGGCTTCTGCTACTGGCCTATAGCAGGGCCAGGATGCTGACCTCAGTGTATGAAACTTACCTCTACCAATCTTTGCAAATGCTTTTGTGTTCTTCCTTTCCTTCAGTGTCATGTCCCCAGTAATGCTCCTGCGGTTGTGCTTTATAATTATCTTAAGATAATCTCATCTGCATGAACATGAAAGAAAACAATTTCCAAGAACACTGTGAGACCTCTTCAGGAAAAAGTAAGTAAATAAATAAATAAAATAAAATAAATTAAACTTCAATCAGGAACTAGCAATTTAAGTTTGCCTGATGTCCAAAAAAATCCTTAGACCAGTATAAGAAATAAAAGAAAAAGCAATTGTTCACTCTTCTAATTCTTCAAGGAATTATAAGGTGAGGAAAAGTGCATGGTGGTTTAATGTGCTTTATACAGTATTTCTCTGATGTAAAGATAAGAGCGGGAGATTTCTGATTTCCAGATAATAAGTGCTATATAATTGATTCATACCAAATAAAAAGTGAAATTCTTTCTCTCTAAGAATTTTTTTGGTAAAAATATTTTAGAAATATCAAACAAGTGGAATTGTGGAGGATCCCATCAAGGTCAAATATTATTTGTCGTACCAGCACTATAAAGCTCTCATCAATCATTAAAACCTAATATCAAGCCGAGACATTTTCCAACCTCTGATCCTAGGCCAGCTGTTCAAAGGAAACTAGAAATAACTCAACCCTTTGCCATTGCATTTCAGTATGTACTTGTGATGTAAAATGAACATATGCTTCCTTTGCAGTCTTTGATAATTTTGTGTAGTAGACTTGGCATTTTAAAAAACAGAAGCAATTCGTATTTTTCACTTAAATTTTCTTCTTACACAAGAAATAATTGTGAATGTCGGTCAGGTCTGCACTTGTACACATGTCCCACAAATAGCCTTTCAGGCTAGAGAAATTCTCCAGAGCTCAGATTGCACAGCCCATTATGCACCAATACCAAGAAGGTTGCTGGAGAGTCTAAGTCACTGAAGACATAAAACAAGCTATGAAAACTAGGCTGTTGTACTCCTCAGAGTAATTGTGTCTTAAACTGAGTGGTGTCCTGGTATTGGTTAAATAGAACAAATTACCTTCTAGTGAGTGTTCCTTACAGTTAAGTTCTTTGAAGTAGCTGCATTTTTCTGAAGCTGGCTGCATATTTCACAGACAGTGTCTGCTCCAAATCTGATAACACCTAATGTTTATAGTTGTACTGAGCTAACAGTAGGAAAGGAATGCAGAAAAAAGCCCCCTGTTTATAATTATTACTACCGCAGCCAAGGTCACCAATAGACCTGTTAGGTCCCGCAAGGGAGGAGTCATAAAGGGTTGCACTTGCAGGGAGGGGTGGACAGAACAGGTGACCCAATACTGACCAACGTGGTATTCCACGCCATGCACATCATACTCAGTTTAAAGCTGGGGGATCACGAGGGTCTCATTCTCTTCATCCATGCCCGACTTCTGCAGAGGATCCTGCTCGTTGTTCTGCCTGCAATCTTGATCCAGATTCCGATCCATGCATTCCTGAGTCCAGTTCCTGCCTGCTGCCGAGGCCAGTCCGGGACTTCCTGGTGCTGCCTGGCAGATGCTGGCAGGATGCCAGTGCCCCAGCACCTAACTCCGAGAAACTCAGTATTGGTTTTGTATATTTTGTTTTATTCCTTTTATTATTAATACTATTAATATTATTAGTGTCATTAGTAAAACTTTTGATACTGAGTTTCTCTCCCTTTTCCTCCTTTTTCCCTTCCTCTGGTGGAAGGATGGGGGTTAATAGAGAGCATCTGCCGCTCAGTTTATTGCCGCCCTGCTCTAAAGAGTGACAAGTGTCAATAGGACACTATCTTAAAACACTTTAAGAAAAGATAAAATGAACAAATGAAAAAAAAGAGTAATCTTCATCAAATCCATACTGATGTAAGCATGACCTTTTATATGGAGCAGAGACTTTGGAGCATTTCTCTTCACACCTTTCTGGTTTCACAGAGTTTGTGTCTACTCCTTCTCCTTTTACATCCCAAAAGAAAGATGTTCCTTGCATACAGACTGATATACCTCCTAAAGTCATACAAAGTCTCATAGCCCAGGAACAATGAAAATGCTTCAGCTTTACTGCTAAGGCTGGCCCTCAGGAATCCCAGTCCCTGGAGATAAGAGAGAAAGCCTGGTGAAAGGAAAACCTTCCCTTGGTTGAGGAGGATTGTGTGAGAGATCATTTAAGCAAACTGAACACCTACCAATCCACGGGCCCCAATGGGATACAGCTACGAGTGCTGAGGGAGCTGGCAGATGTCATTGCTGAGACACTCTCCATCATCTCTGAAAGGTTCTGGAGAACAGGACAGAAGTGTGAGGACTGGGGGGAATCCAATAACACTCTAGTCTTCAAAAAGGGCAAGAAGGAGGACCCAGGGAACTACAGGCTAGTCAGCCTAACCTCCGTCCCTGGAAAGGTGATGGAACAGCTCATTCTGGATGTCATCTCTAAGCAAATGGAAGAAAAGAAGATTATCAGGAGTAGTCAACATGGATTCACCAAGGGGAAATCATACTTCACCAGTCAGCCTTCTATGAATGCAGCTGGGTAGATGAGGGGAGAGCAGTGGGTGTTGTCTACCTTGACTTCAGCAAGGTGACTTTTGACACAGTCTCCCATAATAACCTCCTAGGGAAGCTCAGGAAGTGTGGGCTAGATGAGTGGATGGTGAGGTGGATTGAGAACTGGCTGAACGGCAGAGCTAGGAGGGTTGTGATCAGCGGTGCTGAGTCTAACTGGAGACCTGTAACTAGTGGTGTCCCCCAGGGGTCAGTACTGGACCCAGTCTTGTTCAGCTTATTCATCAGTGACCTGGATGAAGGGACAGAGCGTACCCTCAGCAACTTTGCTGATGACACAAAGCTGGGAGGAGTGGCTGATACACCGGAAGGCTGTGTTGCCATGCAGTGAGACCTAGACAGGCTGGAGAGCTGGGTGTAGAGGAACCTGACGAGGTTCAACATGGGCAAGTGCAGGGTCCTGCACCTGAGGAAGAAGAACCCAATGCACCAGGACAGGACAGGGGCTGACCTGCTGGAGAGCAGCTCTGCGGAGAGGGACCTGGGCGTCCTGGTGGACGACAGGTTGACCATGAGCCAGCAGTGTGCCCTGGTTGCCAAGAAGGCCAATGGGATCCTGGGGTGCATTAAGGAGAGTGTGACCAGCAAGTCGAGGGAGTTTCTCATCCACCTCTACTCGGCCCTAGTGAGGCCGCATCTGGAGTACTGTGTCCGGTTCTGGGCTCCTCAGTTCAAGAAATACAAGGAACTACTGGAGAGAGTCCACCGGAGGGCTACGAGGATCATTAGGGGAATGGAGCATCTCTCCTGTGAGGAAAGGCTGAGGGAGCTGGGCTTGTTTAGCCTGAAGAAGAGAAGACTGAGAGGAGATCTTAAAAATGCCTATAAATATCTTAAGCGCAGGTGTCAGGAGGATGGGGCCAGACTCTTTTCAGTTGTGCCCAGCGACAGGACAAGGGGCAATGGGCACAAAATGCAGCATGGGAAGTTCCGTCTGAACATGAGGAAGAACTTCTTCCCTCTGAGGGTGATGGAGCACTGGAACAGGCTGCCCAGACAGGTTGTGGAGTCTCCTTCTCTGGAGATATTCAAATCCTGCCTGGACGAGGTCCTGTGCAACCTGTTCTAGGCGACCCTGCTTCGACAGGAGGGTTGGACTAGATGATCCACAGAGATCCCTTCCAACCCCTACCATTCTGTGATTCTGTGATTCTGTGAAAAATTTTTGAAGACAGTACAGAATTTGCTACTAGAAGGAATTAGATCCTTAAGCTTTCTTTTGGTTCAGACATTAGTCTTTTCTGATGGCCAGGATTTGTCAAGTCCTTCTGGCAATGAACTACTGAAAATTCTTCCATGTTCCATCTTTGTTCCAGTTTTAAACATCAGACAACTGTTGTTCTCATTTGGGTTAGCTTCTTGCATCTTGTAGTTGCTCAAGGCTGACATTTTCATGTGTATGGTAGTCATAGTCATAATAGAAAAAATGAATGGTGTAGGTTCTACTTCCAATCTGCAGTAAGTTCACTTTCCCTAATGGCTCCTACTCTTTGAGCATATCTTTGAAGTGTAAGACTTGCTCATCAGGATTTGCAGATTCAATATCAAGAACATACTGTGGAGTCTTTCCTATTTCAATATTTCTTTGTTGAAAATTAGGTCTGGCATGCATACAATCTAGACAAAGGAGAAGGAAAGAAGGAAATTATAAAGTAACCGATGCCTGAAAAATCTGCAGAAGTCTGGATTTTTTTATGCCGCACATAGAAAATATGAGATATGTGTTCCCTCACTTCACTGCAGTATTGGTATCTCTGACAACAATAACCACAGAAACCTCAGAAAATAAATGTCAAGTCTAGAGTGTCTATGAATAAACTTTGAAAAAAAAAAAAACCCACAGAGATACAACTGTGTTTGCGTGCGTAGAGTCATGCTGGAAAGACACTTTGATCTTAAAGTAGGGGTTTTTTTACTACACTGTATGTCCCTTACCACTCTGGTATGCAAGTAAAACTTTAATTGAAAGACAATCGTGGTGAAAACTGATATTTCCCTTACAAAGTGACTCCTCTGAGACCAGGGGCTTATTCAGGAGGTTTAAATTCCAGATGAGGAATATTTTACTGTGACCTACTAGAGCAGTGTGTTGAGATTAATTTCCTGCTATTACTACATTTCACATAAAACAGGCAGTGTTGTCAGGTTTTTTAATTTTGCAGGACAGATTTCAGAATTTTTATTTTAATAAACTATCTATACACTAAACCATTAGTATTACTGTTACTATACTGGTGACAGTTGCCTTTGTCTGACTTCACCCAAGTAAAACTTATGTGGGGAAGAAAGTTTTCTGCCTGCTTAGGGATTGAAGGATTTTGCTTCTGTTATTAAAAAGTCATTTACAGAGAGCTGTAAATTTACACATCATTTTACAAATGGGGTATAAGATACATTCCTTGCCCGGAAGTGTTTATAGTCTAAGATAGAAAAAAGATAAATGAAGACCAGACTCAGGAAAACAATTTATACAGTGTGGTGTGAGGAATAAGAATGAGGTGGATAGGAAGGAAATCTTTTTAGAAGAACTGCTCCTTGTTGAAGGTCAGATCTTATGGAAGATGGAGATGGTGACAGCAGTTTGGAGAACGGGTCAGTGCATGATCTGACCCGTGACACATACTTCTATTTGAGAAAAGGGAGAATAGAAGTGGAAACAGGAGAAGGAGACAGAAAGAAATATAAAGTAAGAGGCCTCGGAGCAACACAGGTGGTAAGCGAGAATGGCAGACCATAGGATTTTCTTCAGGGTCATTTTACGTTGCCTTTTGCCCATGACAAAATCATATAGGGTTCTTTTAGGAACATTAACTAGGCAAGTGTCAAAGCATTTTTTCAGCTTGATACTGCAAGTTGAGGTGCAAGTTTTCCTTACAAAGTTAGCACTGCTTATTTCTTTATCAGACAATTTATTTTGATCAGAATTACTTTTTTTTTTTTTTTTTTTCAAAAGACACCTAGATTAATCATTCTAGTGAATGATTATTCTCCATCATTTCTGGCTCTGCCCTTAAAACCCATTGCTGAAACTCCTCTTTAGAGAGGCTGAAGCCAGAAAATCAGAGCGCAAGCTTTATTCCTTCAATCCAAAGATACATTCTAGCACCTCTTCTACCCTCGCTTATGTCAGTCTGTCTCTGTCTTTGAGTACAGGATAAGAATGAGCCCTGAAGTACGCAAAATGTCAGGAGTACTTTATTTTCACAGCAGCATGCTTTGCCCCAGTTCTGGTGCAGATATTGACGCCTTATTCCGAACGTGCCTTGTGCTCATTCTGGAGGCCCTGCACGGGGACTCCTTGAGCTCTGTCCACTCATGGCATTGAGCTGTGACTGCACTGCGGCGTTGTCTGTCTAACCTAAGCACCCAGCAGTACTCTGAGCTTGTTGTGCTGTCTACCATCAGTGCTATCAAAGCATTAAATCCATAAATTACATAGCAGATAGCTAAAGGCAGGCCCTTTGCATACTCCACAAAGTAGTGCAGGCACTTTCTCAGGAACTGAGAGTCAGCCTCTGGAGGAACACAGCTCTTTCCAGGGTCTATGGCTGGAGTCCAGGCTCCCTAATTTAGACACATACACCAAATGCAGATAGCCTGTTGGCCTGAATACTCCGTTGCTGTGTGACACAGACAGAGCTGTCATGGTTTTCTCTTCTCCCTGTTTGTAATAACTAGCTGTGTAATTAATAAGACATTATTGCCATACTTTATTAGTGTTATTACAGGTGTATGAACTTCTGAATGAGATATTTACAGAATCACAGAATCACAGAATCACAGAATGGTAGGGGTTGGAAGGGACCTCTGTGGATCATCTAGTCCAACCTTCCTGCAGAAGCAGGGTCACCTACAGTAGGTTGTAGACGACCTTGTCCAGGCAGGTCTTTAATATCTCCAGAGAAGGAGACTCCACAACCTGTCTGGGCAGCCTGTTCCAGTGCTCCATCACCCTCAGAGGGAAGAAGTTCTTCCTCATGTTCAGACAGAACTTCCTGTGCTTCAGTTTGTGCCCATTGCCCCTTGTCCTGTCACTGTGCACTACTGAAAAGAGCTTGGCCCCATCCTCCTGACACCTGCGCTTAAGATATTTGTAAGTATATATTAGGTCCCCTCTCAGCCTTCTCTGCTTCAGGCTGAACAAGCCCAGCTCCCTCAGCCTCTCCTCGTAGGAGAGATGTTCCAGTCCCCTCACCATCCTTGTAGCCCTCCACTGGACTGTCTCCAGTAGTTCCTCATCTTTCTTGAAGTGGGGAGCCCAGAACTGGACAGACTACTCCAGATGAGGCCTCACTAGGGCAGTGTAGAGGGGAAGGAGAACCTCCCTCGACCTGCTGGCCACACTCCTCCTAACGCAGCCCAGAATCCCATTGGCTTTCTTGGCAACCAGGGCACACTGCTGGCTCATGGTTAACCTGTCGTCCACCAGGACGCCCAGGTCTCTCTCCGCAGAGCTGCTCTCCAGCAGGTCCACCCCAAGCCTGTACTGGTGCATGAGGTTGTTCCTCCCCAGGTGCAGGACCCTGTATTTGCCTTTGTTGAATCTCATCAGGTTCCCCTCTGCCCAACTTTCCAGCCTATCCAGGTCACGCTGAATGGCAGCACAGCTTTTCGGTGTATCTACAGCTCCCAGTTTGGTGTCATCAGCAAATTTGCTGAGGGTACGTTCTAACTCTTCATCCAGGTCATTGATGAAGAAGTTAAACAAGACTGGGCCCAGTACTGACCCCTGAGGGACACCAGCCTCCAACTAGACTCAGTGCCGCTGACGACAGCCCTCTGAGTTCTGCCCTTCAGCCAGTTCTCTATCCACTTCACCGACCACTCATCCAGCCCATACTTCCTGAGCTTCCCTAGGAGGATATTATGGGAGACTGTGTCGAAAGCCTTACTGAAGTCTAGGTAGACAACATCCATGGCTCTCCCTTCGTCTACCCAGCCAGTCATGTCATCATAGAAAGCTATCAGACTGGTGAAGTATGATTTCCCCTTGGTGAATCCATGCTGACTACTCCTGATAACCTTCTTTTCCTCCACTTGCTTGGTGATGGCCTCCAGGATAATTTGCTACATCGCCTTTCCCGGGATGGAGGTGAGGCTGACTGGTCTGTAGTTCCTTGGGTCCTCCTTCTTACCCTTTTTGAAAATTGGAGTGACATTGGCCTTTCTCCAGTCCTCGGGCACCTCTCCTGTCCTCCAGGACCTTTCAAAGATGATGGAGAGTGGCTCAGCAATGACATCCGCCAGCTCTCTCATCACTCGTGGGTGCATTCCATCGGGGCCCATGGATTTGTGGACATCCAGATCACTTAAGCGGTCCCTCACACAGCCCTCCTCGACTAAGGAAAAGTCGTCCTCATTGTAGGCTTCTTCTCTTACCTCCAGGGCCTGGGATTCCTGAGGGCCAGTCTTAGCACTGAAGACTGAAGCAAAGAAGGCATTCAGTAGCTCTGCCTTCTCTGCATCCTCCGTCACCAGGACACCCACCTCATTCAGCAGTGGCCCCACATTGTCCCTAGCCTTCCTTTTGCTGCTGATGTAGTTGAAGAAGCCCTTCTTGTTGTTTTTGACATCCCTTGCCAGCTTCAATTCCAGGTGGGCCTTGGCCTTCCTCGTCGCATCCCTGCATGCTCTCACCACATTCCTGTACTCTTCCCAAGTGGCCTGCCCCTCTTTCCACATTCCATGGACCTTTCTCTTCTGCCTGATCTCCGCTAGAAGCTCCTTGTTTAACCATGCAGTCTCCTGCCTCCTTTGCTCGATTTCTTTCTCAGGGGGATGCACTGCTCCTGAGCATGGAGGAAGTGACATTTGAAGAGCGACCAGCAGTCTTGGACTCCCCTGCCTTCGAGAGCCCTTGCCCACGGGATTTCTGCCAGTAGCTCCTTGAAGAGGCCAAAGTCAGCCCTCCTGAGGTCCAAGGTTTTGATCCTGCTTATCGCCCTGCTTCCTACACGCAGGATCCTGAACTCGACCATTTCATGGTCACTGCAGCCGAGTCTACCTCCGACCTTTTATTTATTAACAATGTAGAAGACTTAACATTCCTACACGCCTAATCTGCTTGAAAATGTTAGGTTTAAGCAAAAAAATGTGCTTATTCATGTAGCTGGAACATAAGAAGAGTATTTGAAATACAAGACTAGACATTTTTGCAAACTGTTAAAGAAATATACAGCTAAAAATACTGACTTTGGAATGCAAATGCTCTTTGAAGAAAGTTAACCTGGAAATTATCTTAAGGAACAAAACTGCAATCTGCAACCACAAATATCAATTTTTATTTTTTTAACCCATTCAAGAAATACTTTTTAGCTGCGGTACAAAGTTAAGAATGGTAATCAGGAAAGGAATGTTTATGACTTTTTTTCCTATTTAAACTGATATTTAAGACACTCTCTTTTCCCTTTCCTTTTTGGAAGCAATAGCTAGACACAATGTCCAAAGCCATGTTCCAGATCCAATTTTCAGACTCACAGTTTGACATTTAAAATAAGAACCTGACCAAAATCTATGAAATTCCACCACTAATTTTGAATATATAAGTTTGCTGAATCAAGCTTTTCAGGTTTTGTAAAAATATTGTTGCAAAAGCTAATGATACTCACATTTACTTTCTTTCCCATGTTAATATTTTAGCTTACTACTTCAGCTATCAAGAGCAATTGTTTTTCTGAGAAGCCAGACTGAAAAATAGAGACAGTTAATTTTGTGGGAGCTATTAATAAAGTAATATACATTTTCCAAGTACAGAACCTTTGAGATGTTTTCTTCCCTGGCATCTGATTTGTGTGTTTAAATTAGCTTTGCCCAGCAAAACTAAATTATAAAACAAAGAGAAAATTTTTTTTTTAAAAAGATAGACATGTACTGTTTAACCTGGCTGTATTTCTTGCTAGGAAGTAAATACTATTATAAAGAATTACTGTTGACATAGCTGACTCCAAAATGAAAACAAGCTGACTGCTGCAAAACTGGCTGGGACATTAGTTACAGAGCGATCACCAACTATGTCTTGAAAACACACAATATCTGTTTTTTCTCAAAGCATTTGGCTTTGAATTAACTTTATTTTACTTTTTGTGTCTCCACTGTCTATCAGATAGTACAGCATGGAAGTTCTGCAGTTGCTGTTTAGTTGTTAGCACGATAATCTGTGCCTCCATGGAGACAAAGAAAAATAAAATATCTTCAAAGACAGTATCTTAAGGCTTGCATGATTTACAGGGTCTTCATACAAACTGCTGGATTACATAACCTAAGTCACAAACTGGATTCTGCTTCTGGCAAATTAGTGGAACTATTATCTCAGCAGTAACTGTAAAAGCAAACATCACAGCCATCCCATCAAGGTAATTGCATGCAGCAGGCTTTCCTCAAATTGAATTCTAATGGCAATACTACTCAAATCGTCTGAAAGATTCAGATGCTAAAGGGTTACAGGTTGTACTGCACTAGCATAATTTGATCTCTTATCTAGAGACTAACTCTGGACACGTACAGGCCAAACTGTAGCATGCAATAAAACAAATATCAGCAATTTTTGTGTGCATGTATTTGCATTAAGGTAATCATTCCTGAGTAATAAACATTATATTGGTGGTAAGACTAGCCCAAATCATGAATTTGCCTGCAAATTGGGCCCTTTGATTAATCTGGAAACCACATGCTTATATGTTATAAGCACTGAAGAATTTGAGACCAAGTTTCAATTTTTATACCACTGTCATAGGGAGACAAATCTGTAAAGACCTGCCTTCTTATTGTGTATGATAGGCATAGAAGACACACATCAGAGCTATTCTAACTTTGGAAGAAACAGGAACAAAAGGGTGACTAAAACAATCACAGGCACACTGAATTATATACAGCTAGCATGGGAACAGGAGAGTAGCTAACTAGGCAACCCTCTGGAAAAGAATATCGCTTTCCAGTATGCATATGGTCATGACTAAAAAAGCGTATAAATAACAAAGACTGAATAAACTGTAACTGCAAATCAAATACTGGATGTTTTCAAATTATACAGCTGTGGATGTTTTCAGATTATATAGTTGAGGAGTGATATTAGAAGAAGAACTATATCTCATCAGTATCCTGAGCTGCATTAGGAAGAGCAATGAAAGCAGGTGAGGGAGGTGAGAACTCTTCTCAGCACTGGTGAGGCCACATCTGGAGTACTGTGTCCAGTTCTGGGCTCCCCAGTGCAAGAGAGACATGGACACACTGGAGAGGGCCAGATCCAGGCCACAAATATAATCAAGGGACTGGAGCTTCTTTCATATGAGGAGAAGCTGAAGGAGATGGGACTGTTCAGCCTGGAGAAGAGAAGGCTCAGGGGGATCTTATAAGTGCATATAAATACCTGATGGGAGGGCATGAAAAACTGGAGCCAGGCTCTTTTCAGTGGTGCTCAGTGACAGAAGAGGCAATGGGCACAAACTAAAACAGGAAATTCCACTTAAGTGTAGAAAAAATATTTTTGCTGTGAGTGTGGTTGAATGCTGGCACAGGTTGACCATCTCTGGGCAACCTGTTCCAGTGTTTTACCACTCTCATGGTAAAAAATTTCTTCCTCATATCTAGTGTAAATCTACCTTCCCTTAGTTTAAAGCTATTACTCCTTGTCCTATCTCAACAAGCCCTGCTGAAAAGATTTTCCCCATCTTTACTATAGGCCCCTTTCAGGTACTGAAAGGCTGCTATAAGGTGTCTCTCCACAGCCTTCTCTTCTGCAGGCTGAACAGCCCCAAATCTCTCAGCTGTTCCACATAGGAGAGATGCTCCAGCCCTTGGATCATCTTTGTGGCCCTCCTCTGGACCTGCTCCAACAGTTCCATGTTTTTCTTGTGCTGAGGGCTCCAGAGCTGGATGCAGGACTCCAGGTGGACTCTCACCAGAGTGGAGTAGAGGGGCAGAATCAACTCCCTCGACCTGCTGGCCACACTTCTCTTGATGCAGCCCAGGATATGGTTGGCCTGCTGGGCTGCGAGTGCATACTGGTGGCTCATGTTCAGCTTTTCATCCACCAGTACCCCCAAGTCCTTTCTGGCAGGGCTGCTCTCGATACTTTCATCCCCCAGTCTGTACTGGTACCGGGGATTACCCCAACCAGTGTGCAGGACCTTGCACCTGGCCTTGTTAAACCTCATGAGGTTCATACAGGCCCACTTCTCAAGCTTGTCCGGGTCCCTCTGGATGGCATCTCATCCTTCTGGTGTGACAACTGTACCACTCAGCTTGCTGTCAACTGCAGAGTTGCTGAGGGTGCACTCGATCTCGCTGTCAAAGTCATTGATGAAAATGTTAAACAGCAGCGGTCCCAGTATGGACCCCTGAGGGACACCACTTCTCACTGGCATCCATTTGGACATCGAGCCATTGACCACTGCCCTCTGGCTGCAATCATCCAACCAATTCCTTACCCACCAAACAGTCCACCCATCAAATCCATATCTCCCCAATTTCGAGAGAAGGATATTGTGGGGGACCGTGTGAAAGGCTTTACAGATCCTCCTTTCTACCCTTTTTAAAAATGGGCACAATGTTTCCCTTCCTCCAGTCACCAGGGACTTTGCCTGATTGCCATGACCTTTCACGTATCACAGATAGTGGCTTGGCAATGACATCAGCCAATTCCCTCAGGATTCTGGGATGCATCTCGTCAGGTCCCATAGACTCATGTATGTTCAGGTTCCTCAGGTGGTCACGAATCTGGTCTTCCCTTACAGTGGGAGGGTCATTACTCCTCTGGTCCCCATCTTGCAGTCCATCGACTCGGAAGGGATGAGGAGAGAGGTTGTCAGTGAAGACTGAGGCAAAAATGTTGTTGAGTGCCTCAGCCTTCTCCTCATCTGTTGACAGAAGGTTGTGGAGTCTGCATCCTTGGAGATGTCCAAAACACCCTTGAACATGGTCCTTTAGATTCGGGAGTGGGAATCATCTAGATATATCTATTTGAATGCTTCAGGAAGCACTCCTTGGCACTGTAGTCAACAAGTACATGATGACCTTTTTCTATACTATCAAAATCTTCAGATGTGAAGGAGGCCAGTCACAAACTACCATTTTTAATGGTCTTAGCCCATACAGGCCCTTACCTTTGCTGTAAATTGCTTAGTGGATTGCCATTTGGCTCAGATTAAAACTGATTCCAGGGGCACAACTGTTCTAATAATTTCACAGTACAGACAACTGGAATAAAAAGCTCTGCAAATCAAAAGAAGTCAACTTTTCAGTAAATACTTTGGTTCAGGAATGCAAGGGCTTGAACTCAGTGTAAACATTAAACTCTCAATTCTCACCTTTGTGCAGAAGAAATGTGTCAGAAGAAGTCTATTTCTTGCTTGTTGTATACCCACAGAACCTTGAAACCAAGACACCTGCAAGTGAACAGAAATGGGAGCTGCAAGGCTACAGATAGGACTTACTTTGCATAAACCTTCTGTAAATAATTTTTCCAGTCTCTAGTCTTTGGTGTCACCTTAATGCCTTCAGTAAATCAGAACTGGATTGGCAGTAAAACTACACTAAAATAGAAGAAAAACATATCCTATTTTAGTAGGGAAGTACTAGGATTGTTGTTTTATTTACATCATGCAAGCTTTTCGTTTTCATACAAGGACTTGACAGTTGCCACTGGAAGGCAGTAAATCTGGGAATAACTCTGGCACACAAAAATCTTCAAGGATATAAAACATAGACTAAGATACAGATACTAAATCCAAGTGAAATAGCTTCTGAAATAACAGTGCAGTGGAGAATTTCTCCCCAGTTTTCTGAATGAAGACCCACTGAAGTTTATAAAAGGATTTTAGGTACACACTAGAGACCCACAGATGAGGATGGAAAAATGCACATCAGGGGATAGAAAGAGCTTAACTTGTGAATCATCCCAAATTTAAATAGTCCAGGAGTTAACAGCAAGTCTAGATCAGTGAATATCGAATTTTCTAAAGCACTGTCAACAGTCAGCCCTCTCTCTCTGCTGTGGAACATGAGGTGACACATGACTGTAGCTAAGATCTGATGGGAAAATCTTGTCTTTCTCCCACACTAGCATGACATATAACCTCCTACTCTCATCTTGGTGAAGGCAGGGAAGAGTGGCCGTAGTTATGAACCATAACTGGAGCCATCACAAACACAATACTAAGACATTCCTGTGGGCCACCTCAAACGAACTGAAGGATACTGAGGTCTGTGACCATAGTTTGAGACTCGATGTAACACAGATTTGGTGGGCTGCAGAAGATACAAGACCTTCTCTAGCTTGTAGGCATTCTTTTTGTTAAGAATTAGCTCAAAATGGAATTTTAAGGTACTGGCAACTTGCCTTTCTTCGTTATACACTTAACCTCTCCCTAGTTTCACAGGAGGTTTACCAAAGCTTGCAAAGGGGAATGGGTCTAATACTGAGAAAATGTGAATAATATGTGGGCTGCATATGACACTTAGGGTAGGAGTGAGTTTAAGTTCATTTCAACTAAAAGCTTGAAGTAAAAAATCTTTAAATTTGGTTCATGTGAAGCAAAGCTGAAAAATATTGAATATGAAAAACATAATATTTTAGAGGCCCTCATACCAGCCACTGTATTTCTGGCAGTTTTTACGTTGACAGTTTAGTTCTCATAGGCTATTTCATAATGACATAGAGAGTTTAACATTTAAATTAGCTTGAGCTGGAGAAAACCACAGTTGAATCTAAAACTGTACATTTGGCACTGCTACAAGTATTGCAGCTGAAAGCTTTAGGTGTGAATATATTCTGATATTTCCTGTTCTAGGTAGATAAGATAAAGATTTTATATAAAGTGAAATTCAAAGTGGAGAAAATCTGTTTTGCAAATTACCCATACGCAGTACTTTAGTTGATTGGACTCAAGATACTTTTGTTCCAAATGGAAAGCCATATCTTCTGACAGATTCCTGTGTTAGATTTCACACCTGGTGTTTTGAACTAATTTGCTAATATAAAAGTGCCTAGAATTGTTTGTCCATGTATTTTGTTTCCATTGTTTGTCCTTTATAGCAGAAAAAATAGAAGGAAGCAAAACATTGCAGTATTGTCTTTTTTACTCTGAGTGTAAACAAGACATTTGGCCTCATAGGTTCTCTCTGCAAGCTCTATGAGATTATATTTTTCTCAACCATACCAATGACACACACTACACTACCTGATTAATCAAGCTTTCACTAATTCATTCTCCCTGGTTGCAGTCTAATTTAGATAAGCAGTTACCCTAAGTTTTAACCAGGCAAGAATTGGACGCATTTTTTCTAAGGATAAAGTTTGAGCACAATTTCTTTTTCCATCCTTTTTCCAGGTCAGTCAACGTCATTTGAAGGAAAACAAAACTGAAACAACTCCCCTTCCAACTACCGTACCAATTCCCTTCTTCCATCTCATTATTCAGTGACATTTTAAGTGTGAGCTGCTGGGAAAAAAATTGTAGTCTGGTTTTGCTTCAGCTGGTTTTGCAGTTGTTTCAGTGTCTGTGGGAGTGCTGCATTCCTAGTCTACTGGGCTGCCTGTGGAACATATGTGCAGATGAGGCACAAGAAAGCAATGTGTGTTTTTATGTTCCTTCTTCCTTTAGAAGCTGCAGAACATAATACCTGCAGAATCCCAGGTATCTAGGAGTGGCTGTTGGCCACCAACGATACCAGGGCACAAAATTGTTTAATGTTCCACTATCTTCAAAAATTGTCTGCAGATACAAGAAGCTATTCCCTCATTAGATTTCACACACTACTCTCTGACTTTGTATCAGATCACATCAGCTGAATGTGAATTGTGAATGACAGAGCTGGTAATACAGGGATGTTGTTTTGGACTAAGTTCATTTGCATAATAGGATGCAAGAGTTTGCAATAAATAATGTCTTTGAAGAGTATGGGAAAACTGATACCTAACTTAATCCCATTGAAAACAATGAGACAGGCAAGACTTCTACAAAATTTAAGTGGTAGGAATGCTGGCATTCCCTGCTGTCTGAAGAAGTCAAGACCATTGTAAGAAACACTAAGCTTTACTGTGCACATTTTGTTTTCTTCAAGGAAGCAGTCAGAGTCCCCACTGTCATCCAGAATACTTTTCCCAAGTTCATTGAGAATTCAGATCTTCATTGCTTTACTATATCCTTAAAAAACTCCATGTAGAGGAATATGTAAGCACAGACCGGCCATGTCTAGATAAAGGCACTTAACCTATAAGCATGGGACCTATCAGGGAAGAAGGTTCCTCATTCCTTGGGCAAGGCAATTCACAGGACGACCCTAATACCCTTCATTGTTGTAAAGACCACTTCTCTTACTAATTTAAGTAATTTATTTTAATAAAGATTTTTTTTTAAAGAAAACTTCTTTGCCAGAATATTGCCAAAGTTATAATTTTCCTGGTGTGGCTAGTGGGTTAATACAACCAAAGTTTAGGAAGCTGTGAGTAGTCAGCACTGCTCTGCTGTGGACATGCAATTCCTGTCAAGCATGAAAGTTCTCCTTTCAAAAACCTGCTATCTTTTAATGAAGTATGTAAAAAATGAATGGCATAAAAAATGATGTGGTGTGCAGTAATCTGATAAATGTGCTAAAACTCTGGTATTTCTGGGTATCTCCTTGACAGTGTTATTGAAGAACTGAAAACACTAAACCTCAAAAAGCATGTTTTCATGAACAGATTGACTTACCTTATAGGAAATTCAACTTGATTTTGAGGCAGTTTATAGAAGACATACTTAGGAAGTTGTTTTTTCAAACAAGTTGTACAGCATTTATCAGGAAAAGGTTTTGAATTGTTTTGGGGAGCTTCAACGTCGTGTTTGCAAATACTCTCTACAAAATCGTTTTTGAGACAATATGTAAGGATTACTTGAAAAAGATGTGTTCACCTAATATGAACTACCAGAGTATTGTCTTGCTGGGAATAGTCTACAATAACTGTAAGTCTTGGAGTTATATATTCACTGCTGGATGCAACACTCTATAAACTAGACCCAGAGTAGTTCTATATGAATTGATTTATCTATCGCACACAATGTAATACTACACAGTAGTAAACGCTCAGGTGCTGGACACACTGAGCAAAGGCTAATGAATACTGTACCTTTGGCCCCTGGGGTTTGCTTTGCTATCTCTTCATTTTCCTTCACAGGTATCAATTTCATTTCAGATTCCTGTATACTCAGGTAAAAAAATTCAAAGAAAAGGAGAACATGCATCTGCTACATACGATGCAGAGCCCTGAAATTACAGCAGAGTTGTTTCAAATTTTGTGTGTGTGCGCACAGAAGTTTTTAAGGAGATGACATACAAGACTGCTTGTGAAAGAGATGAGTCAAAAAATGGGCACAGAATGGTCTTGATTTTAGACTGTGAATTAGCAAGAGATTGCCATGAAATGAATAGGTGATTTATTCTATAGTGGATTGTGATTTGTTTTTGCTTGCAAATTTTAAGCTTTTTGTAACAATAATACATCTTTTACAGGTATCAGATTATAACGAAAAGTCAGTTATACTCTTTTTAAACACCATTGTAGCATAGACTATTATTTTGTAGTTTCATAATGTTTTTACAGTGAATTAGGAGGGCATGTATTTAATATCATCTTGCAAACAGATATACAAAAAGGTGGCATAAAAATGAAGAAAAGAAAGAAAAAATTATTCCAGTTCTGAATGGAGAGTCAAAAGTCAAGCATTAATGCACCATAACCATCTAAAATTGAATATATTTTAACAGGCTTAATATTTGAGAATTCAAAATCACCAATGAGGAATTATACATGAAGTAAGAATTTAAATTACAGAAATTTTCAGGCTGATTTTGAAAGTCTTTTGTCTCTGGAGAGATTCTGAGGGACTGAAGTCTGGCTCATATATTGTCATTATTTGAGAAAGAGCATGAGGGTAGAGAAGAATATACAGACTGCTTGGTTGAGGAGAAAAATCTTTAAAACCTTTTGCAGGATCAAGTAGACAAATGTCTTAGAGGAATTCTTAAAGTCAAAAGAATTAGCAGATAAGAAAAGGTGAAATTATTATTATAATATTGAAATACTATTTTTGCAATAAATGAGGAAAACATCATTGAGAAAACATAATTCTTTAATGTTCAGAAAGCACATAACCTAGGATAGCATCGAAGATTAATGTTTTAAAAAACACTGTCAAAACAAAATTTATCTCAGTGAGATGTTGATTGGTTAAAGGGTGATAAGCATACGAGTAGGTTTCTTTCCTAAGATTGAACAAAAGCAATGAAATACCACAGATATCTGGGCTAGCCAAGATGATGTTAAGTCTATTTTTTTGCTACAAGAAACTTGTGAGAGAGAATTTTAACAGAAAGAAATGATGGAATGGGAACTGGACCAGACAGGTAAAGGAGATGCAGAAAGAGTCAAACTTTCTTCAGACTAAGACTGAAGATTAGAAATTACTACTATCGCTATTATCATAATTTCAGTAATTATTCTTTAGTCAGGATGGCTGTCTTTTTAAGACATGAGGTGATGGAAAAAGTCGTCTTACATTATGCCAGTTATGTTTTTGTTCTTTCTCTGTCATGAACCCAAACCTGTAACAACACCCTGACCCTTGTAATTACAGTGGGCAATTGAAAGCCTTTCAGAGAAAGTCCAGTCCCTTTACATGGTTGCATGCAGACATTATTTGGGAAGTGGCTCTTACTATTTCAAGTGAATAGTTGTTCATTTGTTATTCTGAATGAACCCATTCATCAATTTGACTGACAACTGTCCATTCTCAAGAAATAAAAATATTATTAGTTTCAGCTACTTTTTATTTTAAAGGCAATTCAAAGTGGCTATATCATATCTGACCCTGCTACCCAGCATAATGGAAAAAAACACTTTCAGTTGCTTGTAATTCAATGTTCCCAACTGATGTATGTGCATAGTGAGTTTCTGTCAGAGATTTTAATATTGCAAATTCAATTGGATTTTGCTTCCATTAAAAGTTTGTTGGAACACCTCTCTCCTTGCCCAATTTTTTATTTATCATAGAAAGACCTTTCTCAATATACTTCTAAGTGTTTCTTATCTCTGTAAAATACGATGTCTGGAATTTTACTAGAAATATTGTTGCTATCAGAGCCTCTTTGTTTCCTGTTGCAGTTATGTTATAAAGTAGCCTTGGTTCCAATAAATACTGATTGCCCAGACTTCCTTCTTAGGTTAAGAGCAAATCACATCAACTTCAAAGCCCTAATCGCTGTAATTAAACCAGGCCTAATTACTTCACCCTCGGTGGCATCAAAATAAAAAGACCTCAACACACTGAAATATGGGGGACCAGATAACCTTTTTTAGGTAATACAGGAGGAAGAAACTTGCACATAAAAAATCAGTTGTAATATCAGGGATTTTTAATTAATCTAATTAGTGAAAGAGCAGTAAATGTGAAATGGGAATAGGTGCAACACAAATTTACCAAAAGAATGTGATGCCAAGTCAGCTGTATGGCTCTCTGAGCTCTCTGGACTTCAGATAAATTATTTTAAGGAAATCTATTACTCTAGAGAAGTTGCAGATTTGTATGAAAACTGTAAAAATTACTTTCAACCATCAATACAGTGCATCTGAAAAGGTCAGATGTGGTACTAAGATATTTCCAAACTTTTCAGTAGAGTGGGAGAATATGAATGTCAACATACAAAGCAAAAGAGACAGACATCTAGAGTTCTGTCTGCAGTTCTGATCATTGACTTTCAGAAAGATGAGCTTGGGTTTGTACAGGTGCAGGGAGGAGATGCATGACAAGGATTATGCAATGCCTTTGCCTGCAATAGGAAAGAGGCAGACAAACTGGACAAAGAATTTTCCAGAAAATAACTTACATCCATTCAAGTACAGTTAATTCAAAGACAGTTTGTGGACAATACATAAAAAGCTTCCACTATGGAGAGAAATGTCAGCATGAGTGGATTACTGGATCATTGCGAGAAATTTTATTCCGTTGTCAGACCTTGTTTGGTTAGTGATCTATAATCAAAAGAAATATGTTGTGAATCAGAACGCAGAACAACACCATCTCCTTAGATGAAATATTTGGTGGTACTGGTAGGTAACACCAAGGTTCCCATTAGAGACTCGTATATCAAGTTGGTATGGCTCAAGTTAAAGCGATAAAGATAGATAGGGTCTCTGCTCCTAATAGTTGTTAGTTCCAGTGAGACCAAACTATATCTGTGATTGAGTTATTACCGTCTCTGCCCTGGAGCAGAAAGATAGACACTTTTGCTGATAATTGCATTGAGACATATTATTATTAGGTTATTAAGCAGAATGCTTAATCTGTCTTTAAAAATGTTTCTTAGCTATTATAGATCCTTCTGCAGTGAACCATAGAATGTCATCTACCAGTATGGGAGCTGTGAACAAACTTGATACAAAAAAAAAAAAAAAAAAGGTAGAAATTTCCGAGGATCTGCACCTTAGCTTCAATGCTCCTTTTCATTGTGAGGCTTCAATGGGCATCAATTTATTCTAGAGTAAAACAACGTGATACCTGGAGGCATTATCAGAGAAGACCTCTGAAAATGAGTAAGAGTAGCTGTCTCAGAGCTCAGGTCTTACCTCAGACCTCTGTGGAGATGGAGCATGGTGTTCAGTCCTGCTCTTTGAAGGAAGAACTCGTCATGTCCAAAGGCTTCTGATCAGGCACATGAGCTGTTTTGCTATTTCTGTCAAGAAAAGATTCTTCAGTGGTTGATACAGTAAAATATTTACCCATGAATGCATTTCTATAGTTCAAACCTTAATTTGGTATATTCACTTACTATTTTGAGGGTGGCACAAGAGGCATTATTTTCTAGCACATTATTTTAAATTGCCAGAAGGGCTACTGCCATGGTATTTATTACTTTTCTCCTTCTAAAACACCATTAACCAGTATTGCTTCTGTGGTTAAATTTAGTAGCATTATATGAAGTGCATACTTTTATTTGTGTAGACAGTATAAACACTGTGACTGCAAGCTTCTCTGTTTCCCATAGGAAACTGAAGCCAGGAACATGGAAATAGCACCATAACTAATCCTCAGTAGAGTATTTTTACCTATGACTAATTCTTCTTCTTAACTTTAAATTCGCATTTCCAAGACAATTAAAGCAAGTGAAATAGTTGTCATCACGCTGACTGGTGAATAAAATTTAATCTTTTCATAAAAAAAGCAACCCAGGAGATTGCCATTTTTCAGCAAAATATCTGGCACGCCAGTGTTGGCCTAAGGTATCCATCAAAATGAATCACTTGGTTTGGTGAAATATTGTTGCAGTAGTAAAAGCCTCTCTTTCCTATCTTCTGTTACTGTCTGCAGCTTGAATTGTAGCAGCATCTATGAGAACCAACGGACCGAGCAAGCTTTACATCAGTCACAAGCATTATGTTTTTTCTGTATTTGCTGCATTTTATCTATAGAGTTGCCTTCTAGACAACCTGCGGATCACATGGCTAAGCATAGTCAATAGTTTCTTAAAACCTTAAAGACCTGTCAGGTGCAAAAGTTCCCAAGTACCTCCATAGCACTCCTTATTCACCCCTGAAAGAGTACACACCCAAGAAGACCACTGTGCTGAGTCCTGTACAAACACAGAAATGCGGATAGATTGTAGGAGGTGACAGAACATTGATCTCCTAGAGATGGAAAACGGAGCAGAATATATAAATAGAAAAATGGACGCTAAAGCATGAAGTAAGTACAAGGCAGCTTTTTAAAGGTACTTAGGTTTTAATAGGAAAAATGAGCTAAGGAGCTGGGAGAACACTTACTAGAAGGCATTGAATAGCACTTGCTAGCATGTGATGTCATCTGTCCCCTAGATATTCTAGCTGTCAACGGATGACTACTGAGCACAGTTTTCAGGCTTTCAGCCAGTCATTGGGCCTCAAATACAATCCAGAGTGCATGACTCAGAAGCACTTGTAATTTTTTCACATACCTTCTTATTTCCCAGAAATGACAGATAAATTGGTGTCAAAAGGCATGAGAACGAGCCTTCACCAGCTGAGGCGTGGGCCACCATAATTTGACTTGAAAGAGTCCTAAATATTTGTATGCTGCAGGCTGTAGGGGCTATAGGTGTTGTACAGATTCCTTTTATTACTTCTTTCCCATAAAAAGAGTTAATTTGACAAGCATTTATATTGAAGAAGAATGATCAGTTCTTGTTGAGAGCTTCACTAAGCAAGTTCTTGCTCTACCTCTTACAGCTGCAGGGCTGCCAGCATCAATAGTAGAGCCTTCCCAGCATGAATTGCCAATAGTACTGGATAGCTCATTCAGAATTTCTGTACCGTCTTTTATAATTAGGAATATAATAGTGTGATAGATGCATACATTTGTGATTGTATTGGTTCAGAACCGAGTTCTAGATCAGTTTGTTTCTTTTGCATACCTTCTGGTACTTTTTATTTATTTGCTTCTATAGATGTACCTCAAGCTAAGCTGAGGTGTACATGTATCCAAAAGGAACTTTATTCTAACAGCAGTTGTCTACTTCTGTTTATTAATGACATTCCAACTATTGCTGCTAGCTGTAATGCTTAGCACTATTCATGAAGTCATCCAGAAGGGATAAAAGATTAAGAGGAGGCCTGTAGACCTTCTGAAAACTGGATTAATAGTTACTTAATTTATTCGCAACAGGCAGTATTAATTAAATAATTAAATTCATAGAAATTTACAGTTGTTACTTGAGGAAGCTTGAATAAAACCCACTATGCTTTAGAAAGCACTTAGACATTCAGACCAGACAGCTTACTGCCTCCAAAAGACCGAGTTTTGGAGGATAGCTGGCATTTGGACAGTTGGCAGTATAATTTAAATTAGGTGTAGAGCGGAATTTTATGCACAATAAATCATCGCATGGGAAAACTCATAGATGCAAGAAATCTGTGTTAGGAGGGGAGAGGAGGTGATTAAGGTTTCAGGCAAGCTGTCTGCAGTGTTTTTCATGAAAATAAGACTTCAGATCTCAGGAAGAGTCAGAAACACACACAGCTCTGATGCAGGGTACAGTCATATCCTCTGAATATATACTTCCTACTGTCACCAAGGAAGGTGGGCCATTGATTGTGGAAAAGCCTGTGGCTGTTTTTATCCTGCTGTGTCCTCTCTCTCCCTAGAAACATATTAATCATATTTTTTATTCCTGTGTTCTGGATTTGTAATAATGAAGAGGTGGGAGAAAGAAGATGCAGAAGGAGAAAGAAAAAGCCGAGATCACCAGCTATGCTATATTGTGTTGAGCTGCAAAATGATTTTCGGATAATTGCAATTCCTGAAGAGGCAACAAACTCCATTTAGACTCTCAGGTCACTTTAAACCCAAAGAAGATTAGATTCTTTTTTACACAGTGCATTATTGTCTGATAGCACAGTGGGTGTCTAAAATTGTGAATTCTTAGATTTACTGTCTTATAAAGGGATACCAAATATGAATACAAAACACAAATGTGTGTACATATATATATATTTTTATATACATGCATTTATTTGTGTATGTGTGTATTAACCACCAGCTTTGTCCTGTGATGTACAGACTGCAGAGAAGCAAAGTTAGTTAGGGGAGAACTGTATTATATATAGTTTATGAGGTTGTAACGTTGTTTACAAAGTGGCATTTCTGCTCTTGAGTGATTTTGTGCATAAGAAGCACATTGCCAAGGAAGTGGGAAATCAGTTTTATGGTGTTTCATGTGTTCGGAGTGGGCAATGTTGTTTCCAAATATGAAAAAGATCACTGAGGCATCCCAAGAGGGCCAAGACACATAACCTAGGAAAATATTTGTTGTCACAGCTACTTTTCAGCCTGACAAATGCTATACTTGAAATCAAGAACTCATTATGCATTCCTTTTATCAACACTTATCTTGCAAACCTAACTACAGGTGGTTAAGTCATAATTCAGGCTGAACAAAGGAGTCAAAAATACTTAAAAGAAAAAGCCCTCTTGTCTCTTTCCACTTCTCCAGAGCTAGACTACAAGAATTTGGGGTTTAGATGTACAACTGGTAAACTGAAATGAGAAAAATGTGAAATGCAATAGCTGAATTTCATGGCTGTTAAAAAGATACAGAAGCAAAGGAAGGGTGGGAACCTATAGCCTTTAGGAGTTTGAACTCCAGAATCCTACAAATCTTCAGAGCTAGAAACTGATTTATACAAGCTAAGTCTCATATATTAGTGGTAACCTGCTAACAATCACTGGACTTTGGGAGAGATTATATGACCTAGCACATGCCCGAGTTACAGGATTTCTTGATTTCTGGTGTCTGACCTGTAAAAGCAACTTACTTTATTGAAATTCTTTCAATTTTCATATCTATAAAATGAAAGTAGTGGTTAGAACTTCTGGGCCCTATCTAGGCATATTTAAGACGTAACGTGACACTGCAATGATGACCCCGCTTCTCATCTTCTAACACTGTAGCTGGTTATTGAAGAACTGTGCTGTGCTGCTGCATGTATCCTGATCCCTTACTTGTTAACTTATTAAGACACCACCAGAGAGTTTCCTCAACGCTGCAATGTGCCATATAAGCATTAGGGGGATCTAAAGTCTTCTTGAAACCAATTCTAACTATTCTGGTGCTGAATTTTACATGCTAAGGGACATGATTTTTTTTCTATTGAAGTATTTCAGGACTTTTTTTCTGATGTTTTTTGTGTATAAGATATACGTGTTTTATTTGATAAATGTAAGTTTCTGTGTATTTTGGCATTCCTTTCAGAAAATAGAACATTTTCAATTGGAAAATCAGCCGCAGATTATCTACCCTCAAAGACCTTGAAATATTCAGCTGAGCATTGCGGGCACTGCTTCACAAGAAGGTGCTAAGCAGCACTAAGATTTCGGAATACTCAGGAGAGAGATTTTTCCTGTGAAGCAACTCATCCAACCGTAATGAAGTATCACTGCTTGCTGGGACAGAGTTTTTGCAGTGCGTGGCTTGTGTAATATAGACCCTCTCTGTGTGCAAGAACATGTTTAGTAGCTACCTTAGTGCTGAGTCTCAGTCTCTTCTTTCCAGTTCTCAGCAATCTGAAAAACTATAAAGGTATTTTGAAGTATCTCTGCCTGCACTACATTTAGAACTTGTTCTACAAGATGCTTAGGAAGTAACCTTACCTCCTTAAAATCTGAGATCTGTGGGTGTCCTGTATTCTCGTAGGCAAATGAAAGGTATTGTCTAAATCCACAGGACTGTTTCCAATCACTGCCCAAACACTAGAGGATTTTTTTTTAACCTGTATTCAGCAACAAAGCAAGAACCAGTGTACCAGTAAAATTTATGTTGAAAATCTTACATGTCAGTACCTAGAAATGAAAATTTTTGTGCTTCTTGAAAATGACCTTTTTTTAATTCTTGCAGCCTAACATGTCAATCATAACGTCACTCAGACTTCCTGCTTCTGAGTGCCAAAATCCACTTCTTTTATGTTGTTTGGCTTGTGGTCAGCCTCACAAGCAGAAATCTGATGTGAAGTAAATGATCAATATTCATTCTAAGAATGCTCCTACATTTATTCCAGATAGTTACAACATTGCAGGGGGTTAATGGGCAAGCTCATTAATTCCCGAAGCTTTGCAATTTTTCCTTGCACATGATGTGCACTTCTAAATATAACACCAGATTTGGCATGACAAACACAGGAATGTTCCAGTTTCAATACTTCTAAACTTCTCTGACCACTCAAATATCCAAGAAGTGCTGATCTATGACATATCCATCAACAACACCTACTATGTGAGAATTAAATGCATTGGACACGAAAACATCATCTGCGGCCCTGTGTATCTTGCTTAACTGCAGCTTGCATAGCTTTTGTTCTGTAAATCTTGCTTTAAAAATTACTCTCATAAAGCCAAAGTATGCAAACAAATGTAGTTTAAGGGGCCTCACTGGTTGTTTTGGGGCTTTTTTTTTCCTGACTTCATCATTTCTGCAAGGCACATGTTAAAACAGCATGAAATTAAATTAATGTTTTGCCCGATTTTGGCTTTCAAAAATTGATTTCGGTTCATGTAAATAGGCCCCAGCTATGGCACAGCTAGGAGGATGAAAAACACATTAATGCCAGACTTGCCCCGAGGTGAAACCTCAAAGACAGACTTAAAAAAAAATTTGCAGATTTTTGTTTTGTTTTGTTTTGTGTTGGTTTTGCTTTTTCTTCCTAAATTTTAACTGTTTAGTTACTCCTGCTTCAGAAAAGAAGCTTCTATGTGGCCAAACCTGAGTCTTCAGGATATAGCTGACATTAATATAACTGTGCACAATAAAAACATTTTTAGAACAGCTTTAATAAACAAATACAGGGTTATATTTTTAACTGGTTTAGTTCGGTTTTTTTCCTAAAAGTATAAATTTTATTTTATGATCTTTCAAGAGGTACTGTAGTAATATACTTGAAGTATTCTGTGACATTTTAAAGTAGTTTTTTACAATTTTCTAATAGTTTTTAGTGTAGGTACAATTCCAATACTTTCACTACAATCTCCTATTTTTATCTCTGAAGTCAAGTTTCTGGAACCGTAGTTAAACACCTTGGTTAAGCAACCAGTTTTCACAGAAACTAGACAACTAATGGTCACTCAGTGAAAAGTTTTGAAAGATATCAAAATTTAAGATAGAGTGAATTGACTTTATACACAGAGACTTTTGCTGTTAAAGACATTGCAATATGACAAGCATGTATAATTTCTTCCACTGTTTCCCATGTATTTCATGCTTTGTTTGAATTTATGAATACAATAGGAGGACGTTTTCAAATGTTAAAGTACGTTGAAAATATCACTTTTTTTACTAAAGAAAGTTTATTTTCATACTGAAGTCTCTTATTCCAATCCGTGCTGTTAGTTATGGCTAAGTTTTCTAAAAGTCTTCTAGGAGTGAGCAGATAAATATCATGAGCAATTTTTTCTGTGTATTCATGTTCTTAAATGATACTCTCCATATAGTTTGTAATGGCGCAAGTGGGAACGTAGTAAAACTAATTTCTTTTTCATCTAGTATACGTAAATTATATTATTGAGTTCTAAAAGAGCAGGTTTTCATCAGAGAAACAGTCGGAAATGTCCTTCCAAAGTCATAAAGTCATATACTAAGTATTTTGGATAGTAAAGCATTTACACAAAAGAAGTCTTCCAGTGCACAAGCTGTGATAACAAATTATGCTTTCTGGAAAGACACATTTAATCTCCATATTTAGTCACTGAAGAAGGATATTTTATTAGCTCAATTTAAAGAACATTAAGGAAATAATGTCCTAATGTATCTAAATCACTCATTAATTTACTATTCTGTGGCTTTTTCTTATATCCTTGGTTTAACCCCAGGCGGCAACTAAAGAGAGTTTTACACACTGGATTGACGGGCCAAGGTCAACCATATGAGGTTCAACAAGGCCAAGTGTCGCGTCCTGCACTTTGGTCATAACAACCCCGTGCAACACAACAAGCTTGGGGAAGAGTGGCTGGAAAGATGCCCGGCAGAAAAGGACCTGGAGGTGTTAGTTGACAGCCAGATGAACATGAGCCAGCAGTGTGCCCGGGTGGCCAAAAGGGCCAACAGCATCCTGGCTTGTATCAGGAATAGTGCGGCCAGCAGGAGTAGGGAGGTGATCGTGCTCCTGTACTTGGCACTGGTGAGGCCACACCTTGAGTGCTGTGTTCCGTTTTGGGCCCCTCACTACAAGAAAGACATTGAGCTGCTGGAGCATGGCCAAAGAAGAGCAACAAATCTGGTGAAGGGTCTAGAGAACAAGTCCTATGAGGAGAGGCTGAGGGACCTGGGGTTGTTTAGTCTGGAGACGAGGAGGCTGAGGGGGAACCTTATTGCTCTCTACAACTACCTGAAAGGAGGTTGCAGTGAGGCGGGTGTTGGTCTCTTCTTCCAGGTAACTAGCGATAGGACGAGAGGCAATGGCCTCAAGTTGCATCAGGGGAGATTTAGATTAGATATTAGGAAAAATCTCTTTATTGAAAGATTGGTCAGGCATTGGAATAGGCTGCCCAGGGAGGTGGTTGAGTCCCCATCACTGGAGGTGTTTAAAAAAAAGTGTAGCTATGGCACTTCAGGATATGGTTTGGTAGGCATGGTGGTGTTGGGTTGACAGTTGGACCTGATGATCTTAGAGGTCTTTTCCAACCTTAATGATTGTATGATTCTAAACACCACACAGCTGCTCGCTCAATTCTGCCCTGGCAGGATGAGGGAGAGTATGGGAATGGTAAAAGTGAGGCAACTCAAGGGCTGACATAAAGACAGTTTTATAGGTAAAGCAAAAGCCATGCATGCAACCAAAGCAAAACGGAGGACTCATTCAATACTTCACGTGTGCAAGTAGGTGTTCAACCATCTCCAGGAAACTAGGGCTCCATCACGCATAGCTGTGTTGTGGGTTTGCATGGCAAGGTTTTAGTAGCGGGGAGGCTATAGGGGTGGCTTCTGTGAGAAGCTGCTAGAGGCTTCCCCAGTTTCTGATAGAGCCAATGCCAGCCGGCTCTAAGATGGACCCACCGCTGGTCAAGGCCCAGCCAATTGGTGGTAACACCTCTGTGATAAAATATTTGAGAAGGGGAAGAAAAAAACTGCAGGGAAATGAGAGTCGAGAGAGAGGAGTGAGACTATGTGAAAGAAACAACTCTGCAGACACCAAGGTCAGTGAAGCAAGAGTGGGATGAGGTGCTTGAGATGCTGGAGCTGAGAGTTTTCCCTTGCATATCATGATGAAGACCATGGTAACGCAGGCTGTCCCCCTGCAGCCCATGAAGGTCCACGGTGGAGCAGAGATCAACCTGTAGCCCGTGGAAGGGACCCTATGCTGGAGCAGGTGGATGCCTGAAGGAAGCTGTGACTCTGTGGGAAGCCCGTTCTGGAGCAGGCTCCTGGCAGGACCTGCAGACCGGTGGAGAGAGGAGCCCATGCCGGAGCAGGTTTGCTGGCAGGGCTTGTGACCCTGTGGGGACCCACGCTGGAGCAGCCTATTCCTGAAGGACTGCACCCCGTGGAAGGGATCCACGCTGGGGCAGTTCGTGAAGAGCTGCAGCCTGTGGGAAAGACTCATGTTGGAGAAGTTTGTGGAGAACTGTCTCCGGTGAGAGGGACCTCACGCTGGAGCAGGGGAAGAGTGTGAAGAGTCCTCCCCCTGAGGAGGAAGGAGCGGCAGAAACAACGTGTGATGAACTGACCATAACCCCCATTTCCCATCCAGCTGTGCTGCTTGGGGGTGAGGAGGCAGAGAAATGGGATTGAAGCTGGGCCCAGGAAGAATGGAGGGGTGGGGGGAATGTGTTTTAAGATCGAGTTTTATTTCTCACTGTCCTGCTCCAATTAGATTGGTGATAAATTAAACTTTCCTTTTCTCTCTAAGTTGTCTGTTTTGTCCCTGACAGTAATTGGTGAGTGATCTCTCCCTGTCCTTGTCTCAACGCATGAGCCTGTCATCATATTTCCTCTCCCCTGTCCAGCTGAGGAGTGGGAGTGATAGAGCAGTTTTGGTGGGCACCTGGCATTTATCCAGGCCAAAACAAAACAAACGGTTACTTGGGAAGACAAATGTCATCACTCTGGACATCCCCCCCTTCCTTCATCTTCCCCCAGCTTTTATTGCTGAGCATGACATCACATGGTATGGGATATCCCTTGGGTCAGCTGGGATCAGATGTCCCGGCTGTGTCCTTTGCCAGCTTCTTGTGCACCCCCAGCCTACTTGCTGATGGAGTGGTGTGAGAAGCAGAAAAGTCCTTGAGGCTCTATAAGCACTGCTCAGCAATAACTAAAACTTCCCAGTACTATCAACACTGTTTTCATCACAAATCCAAAACATAGCCCAGTACTAGCTACTATGAAGAAAATTAACTCTGCCCCAGCCAAACCCAGCACAATCCCTTCATTTATCTTATCCTCTAAGCACCATGTTTCGTAAAACAGTACATTATAATTTCAAATTGGATGTGTTGAAAATATGAAATAAATAAGCTAGCAAAATGATATTTCAAAGTGATTATTTAAATTAAGCTGAGCCTGGTTTACTTTTCTGTAAAAAATAAAGTGAACTCTATAACCCTTATCAGCCTGACAACTCATTGTAAAGATTTTCCTCTTCAAACAGTGAGAAAGAAGTGAAAAAGATTAAGAGTGTGTCTGCATTACACAGTGCTGGAGAGGGTAAAGATATTCCTTTTATCTGGAAATGAGTTCAAGTGAAAATCTATGCTACCATGACAATACTGCTTTCAGCACACAACTGTAGTGTAATGTTACCTTGGACATCTCCATGCAGTTTTTCAGCGTAGACATACACTCTATAGTCTCTACAGATATTGTCTCTATCTATTCCTAGTCCTTTCAACATCTGCTAACATCTCCTAACCCAATTAAATTCTGTAAGCAGGAAGAAGATTGATTGACTACAGAAGACCCTACATCTCCTTTTTGAGTGTCATTCTGTAAAAAACTTTGAAAAGCCTCACTCAACAATCTCTTGAATTAAAATGTGACCTCTGTCAGCCTGTGTTGACAGACATTTATCCATGCAGATGAATGAACTTGAAATTCAGCAAGTAAAAAAAATCAAGCTTTGTGTAGTTGTAAAATCCTGATTCAGACAACTCAAATGTATTCCTAAAGTTTATGTTGAAGTTTAACTACTACAGTGGAAGACCGAACCGAATTCTTTTTGGGAAAAACACATCATTAAAGATGCGAGATATGTAAGATGATGAATGTGCTTGACAGGTGTAGCTGGTAACATATTTGCACTTGTAGGAGACATTTAATATAAAATCTACTTCATAAAATCAATGAAACAAAAATTGAATAGGTTAAAATCTGTTTAGCTGGTCAATTAAAAAAAAAATAAATTCAAAAATAAATCATCATCCTATGAGGACTGTTGCCAGTGGACTTCCACATAGACCCGATACTGGTTTGCTGCTCTATCACATGCTCTTACCAGTGACTTGGAGAAGAGTTACATGAACACAGATGTACAGATGTAAAATTTGAAAAGAACTCAAAAGCTGTTACAATAATAAATAAGGTAAAAGACAATTGCAGGGAAGGATGTAGCTCTTTACGATGCTATCAGGACATATGTGTGTGATACATTACATACATCACTTGTATATCTGCTATGTATGCTGCATAAAGGTTGGGACAAAGGCATTCCCTCCCTCTGTGTCTTCATATGTTGGAAACATCCTTTTACATGATCACATTATTAGTATGCATTTACCAGTGTCCATGTTACTGTCCTGAAATAGGATGTACACCCGGGCACCTTCTTTGATCCTGATTGCATATAGAGAGAGGGTAAACTGGTACTGACAACAGTCATATTCACGAAAATAAGATTAAACCTGTAAATTTATAATAAGGTTAAGCTTTTCCTATTCATGAAAGTACTACTGGACTTGTAGGAGCAAAGCATGTCCCTTGTAAAATCATCTAGGGAACAAAATGTATTTTGTCTGTAATTCAAAAAGAAGTGCAAGTACATTTGGTAAATGATGAATAATTGTTTGAATGTGAGCTCCCAGCTGTAAACTTGGAAGCATGAGATTATGAGTGTGTATGCAAGGAAATACTGAGTAGCAGAAAATAGAAGCCGTTGTACACTATTTAAATGGTCTCAGTTATGTTGCATGGAAGACATTTCTTCTCACATTCAGACCTTAGGCAACAATGTAGACAAACTGAAAAGATTCAAGACAGTTAAAAAATATATAAGGTCTGGAATTTTTAGCTTATAAGAGGGCACTGAAGACCTATAAATAAATGGAGAAGTAAGTTGATCATGACTGGAAGAACTGGGATTCTGAAAGTAGCACTTTAATATCGTGAATAAACTAATGATTGGTGACAAACTAGATAACTTGAGATTAGAGTTAGTAGCAGATATTTACAGAAACAGTATCAGAGATTAGGATAAGTTAGTAAAGAATGCAAAAAATGGATGTCTAAAAAGTAAGGGTTAGATGCAGGAGCTACTGATAATGCAGTCTGTGGTAAGTGGGAGGCCAGATAATGTAATCATGATTTCTTCAGGTTCTAGAGCCAATGAATACATTTGTCTACATTTTGACCTTTAGCCTTCTATGGAATATCCAGGAGCATAAATCAGCATGTTTAAAACCAAATTGCCTTTCTTGAGGTGCCGAGGCTGTTTTCCATTAATGCATTACATTTTATATTTTAAAAATTTAGTTATACTATTTTGTAGCAACTATGGAAGAAACTGAACCACTCTGCCCCTGTCTTTGCAAACCTGGTTTACACCTCAGAGGGGCAAAGATGAATCAAGAAAACAGTCCAGGCAGCAGTTTGGAGATGAGGAAGAGGATTTTTTTCCAAACATTAGACAGAGCTCACAGGGAATCAATGCCTGTGTGCATTACAACACAGTGTATCAGTTATCAGTGGAAACTCTTCAGAGAAGGGGATGGAATGAAATGTCAGTAAGTACAAATGAATCCCTAGACGCTTCCCTATACAGCCTTGATATTTTCTGCCTTAACAATTTTTCATATAAGTACTTTCCATAAAATCAGAATCTTCTCTGATAAAATTTCAATTTTTACTTCAAAATATTTGGAAAATAAATGCATTTCAGGAAGTTTTGACTTGGATTGCATCGCTTTTCCTGTTGAAGTACAGACAATCAAACAAATAGGAACCCTTTGGGAAAAAGTTTTGAATTCCCCAACCTCATTTCAGTCAGTAAAGTAAATGCAAAAGTGCTCACAAATTATTCTATATTACTGATAATACTGTTAACATTGGAAGTCAGATGTGTGGGAACTCATTTTCTGGAAAAGAAATAAATCTTTTTATCTTAGTAGCATGGAGAAATTGAAGGGAAATATCCTTTCTATGTAAAAAGCCCTATGCAAAAAGAGAAGAATGCCACTTTTTTTTTCAGAATGTGTGGGCTTTTGTTTTATGGTAGACAGTCCAAAAAATTTACTGGTTTCATAATTATTCTTGGAATATAAAGATTATGCTTGCAATTTGGCTTATGTAGCATCGTTATTTCTTCTTAGTTCTGGGAAAACATACTTTGCTTCATCCATGAATGGATTTACCAGCAATTACTTTCCTGATCTGAACACAAGTATCCAGAGAAAGGTAAAAGGCTGGTCAAATCCAGCTAGTTAAACTCCCATGGAAGGTACATAGTGGAGGTTATGAGTCGGACAGTGATTGTATTAAAAGCATATGTTACAGAGAGTTAAAAAAAAAATATGATGTTAAAATACACATACAATGTATATTCTCATTATGTACACCCCTAACTGCTTCAAACTCAGTGAAAGATATGCTTCTGCAGCTCTTTCTTTCCCTTGTTCCCTCCTTCTCCACATTCAGGTTTGCAGGAGAAGGTCATCCAGGTGACTGTGTTACATGTGAGCCTGAGTGTGCTCCAGGCCTGCTCCAAGTAGAATTGCATTTTTACTAGGACCATGGCATGCATGGAGTTTTACCCTGGCAAAGGATAAAAAAAAAGGAAGGAGTGGTAGAGAGGAACTGTTATTCCTCACCTGCACTGTGCCATAGAGAGAGGCAGGGAGGAGGCTGAAGAGACGTGAATGAAAGAGTGAAGTTAAGCCTGGGTAACAGGGGTATGGGGAAGGTGTTAATTTGTATATGTTTGTCTACTACCCAAATATATTTTAATTTGCAATAAATTAAATCATTTTTCCCCAAGTTGAGTCTGTTTTGCACCTAATGGTAGTTGGTTAGTCATCTTCCTGTCATTTTCTTGACCCACAAGCTTTCTCATCCTATTTTCTCCTGCAGTTCTGCTGAGGAGAGGGCGTGAGACAGTAGCTGGGTGGGCATCTGACAGCCAGCCAAGGTGAACCGACCACAGAATAGTTTTACTGATACCTTTCCAAGAGTATTTCTTTAGTACTGCATTTACAAGAGTACCTTTACAAGAGTATTTCTTTATTACTGCAAGCAAAAATAAAAATCTATGCTTTCCTCATTTCCTTCCCAGTCCTCGCCCCAGAATGGTGCTTCACACTTCTGGTTTCCCAAATCTAGCATCTTTGACCAGCCAGCCATTCCATTTCCACCATCTGCCTGTACCTATTTTTCTTCCAGAAGTCTTAGTTCTTCCTCACCTAATTATTTTTTCTCCTTCCATGTCATATCAATCATTCTCCCTTTGCTGCCTCAGGATCTCTGAATCCCAATCACTACCTTTTCCTCTAGTCTCTGCAGTATATCTCCACCTGTCTTAGAGTTATTTCAAACATCTCTGACTACTGCTGCACATGATCTCTGCCACAGACTTCTCATTTAGCCACTCCCAGTTTCTTCTGTTCTCAGTTTTGCTCAGTTAATTTCTCATCTCTGTCTACTACCTCAGCTTAAAGTCTCAGTTTTCTGAAGTCCCCTCCACACTTGTATTGGCCCAGTGCACTGCAATCATGGTTGTAACTCTTGTGCCTTTTGGGTTTGAATTATGCAGTGTCTTCATCCTCCATGTGATGACTCCATGTAACAACTGCGGTCCCAGAGCAGTTGTCCAAAATTGCTCTTGGTAGAACTTTGCAGAATTGGCAGTCAAGGGAGACCCTTGTTTAATCCTTCATTATGAGAATCTAGTAGGAACTTAGCTGCTAAAATTGACCATAAATTGAGACTGCATGGACAGTAATTTTGCAAATGCTTATAACATGACACCATGTGGGTAGATTTTCCAGCTGATGGCAAATAGATGTAAATATTCCCTTCACTGACTCCCAAATTATTCCGGGAGAAGGAGATAACTGATAAGCAATCCCAGCCCAAATGTTTGAAGTCCGGCAAAATTGTAAACAACTGAAAACAGGGTCTTGCAATGCAATCAGTAGGGAAACCAAATATTAGGTGGATTTACCAGCCACACTTGTATGATAACACTTACAAGGCCAGATTGTCAGCTGGTAGAAATCACAGAAATTGCAGTGAGTGATGACAGTACCTCTGATCATAGTAGGTGTAGATAAAGCTGGTTAAATAAAAATTAAATTCTGTGTTTAGATCCTATGTGAGAAAGTATCCTTTATTGTTACATTTTCATAGAATCATAGAATGTTTTAGGTTCGAAGGGACCTTATAGACCATTTAGTTTCAACCCCTTTGCCATGGACAGGGACACCTTCCACTGGACCAGGCTGCTCAAAGCCCCGTCCAATGTGGCCTTGAATACTGCTGGGGGGGCACATCCAGAGCTTCTTTGGGCAACCTGTTCCAGTGCCTCATCACCCTCACAGCAAAGAATTTCTTCCTTATGTCTACTCTAAATCTAATATCTCTTAGTTTTAAGCCATTACCCCTTGCCCTATCACTACAGGCCCCTGTAAATACTACCTCACCAGCTTTCCTGTAGGCCCCCTTCAGGTAGGTGGGCTGCTATAAGGTGTCCTCAGAGCCTTTCTTCTCCAGGCTAAACAACCCCAGCTCTTTCAGCTTTTCTTCGCAGGAAAGGTGCTCCAGCCATCTGATTATTTTTGCGGTCGTCCTCTGGACCTGCTCCAACAGCTCCATGTCTTTCCTGTGCTGAGGGCTCCAAAGTTGGACGCAGGGCTCCAGGTGGGCTCTCACCAGAGCGGAGTAGCGGGGCAGAATCCCCTCCCTGGAGCTGCTGGCCATGCTTCTTCTGATGTAGCTCAGGATATGGTCAGGTTTATGGGCTGTGAGAGCACATTGCTGGGTCACGTTGATCTTCTGCTAAACTGACATGCTCAAGTCCTTCTCCACAGAACTGGTCTCAGTCCATTCTCCGCCCAGCCTGTATTCGTGCTTGGGATTGCCCTGACCAATGTGCAGGACCTGGCTCATTTTTAGTGTATCAGTGAGCTTATTAAGGTAAAATTCATAAAACAATCCTGGATTACATTGAAGTTAGCTATTGGAAATGGCATCATAGTCTTTGTCATCAGCATAGTGTTCATGTCCTGCAATGCTATTCATATGTGTTATAGTCGAACATTATATTCTAAATCCTTCAAATTGAAAGAGTCTGCTTCAGCAGGAGGGTCCCTGCTTCGGCAGGAGGGTTGGACTAGATGACCAACAGAGGTCCCTTCCAACCCCGACCATTCTGTGTGATTCTGTGATTCTGTCTTTTAAAAGACTGAAGTATTTTTCCAGAATATTCTGAAATCTCTATAGTGTCATTTCTAGGAATAATGAAAATATAAGCTCTTACATTGAAAAATTGAGTTAAAAACACTTCATTTCTAAACCTAAGCAAGAAACTACGCAAAACTTTTACCTCTGAAATTATGATTTCTTCTATACATTGTATATAAAACCCAGCATCTACAATGATAAAGAGAGCTAAAATCCCACCCATACCCCTTAAAAATATTTCTTGTTCACACAGAACATCAGTCAGATATCTTGACCTAAAAATTTCTGTGCAAAAATTTGCACAGGGTTGAATCTTTGGGCCTAGTTCTTCAGACATCCACGTCCAAAAAGGGCATTTGCTTATGATCTTTGTTGTTCGCCTCCCCCCCCCCCCAAACTTTGGGCTCAACAGAGATAAAATGAGTAGATGCATGTAAAGTATGGAAATAAAAAATTAACTGGTTGAGGCAGATTCCTTGTAAGCAGAACATCCATACTAATGCATTCTTTATTATTCACGTTTCAAAGACATCTGTCTTAGTAGTAGCTAAATACCATAAAATGGCTGAGGAAAAAAAAGTGTTTAGATTAGAGGTCGAAACCAGAACTTGATATTTAATATCACATAATGTTATAGACCTATGTACTTAAGAATATTCTTCCTGGAAATCAGTTTATATTTGCCTTTTTTATCCTGTTAAATACAGTTTGCTTCCCTGTAAAATTCCTATCTCCTTTCATTGATTGTATCTTTCCATTAATTGTGAACAGATATTCTGACAATCCCAGACTTTAAGCCTTTCATTAGCATAAATTTCTTTTATTTGTATTTATAGTAGCTACTGAGAACTCTATTCTCTTGTGTTAAGCACTATACAAACTGCAACAAAAATGTGATGGTCACTGTTCATAACTACTTGCATTTGTAGAGCATGTTTTACCTTGATTTGTGCATAAAGAGAGAGGTAAAATACAGTTATCCTTTCTTGTCTCTAATAAAATAGAAATATTTGCAAGGACAAAAGATTCTTACAATGTTAGACTACTTTTAAAATTTTAAGTACAAAACATTTTTCTCACAAGTTAAAAATTTTTGTTCAGCAAATAGCAACAAATCAGTGTCTACGAACTTCTTCCTATCATTTCAAGTGCAGCCAAGGCTATCACACTACACATATTTCCTGGCATAACTTGTCAAAGAATGCCAGAAAAAGTCTTATCCCAGCTCAAGCAAAATTCAGTGAGAGAACTTATGGAAGGGGAAGGTGACACTTATTTACAAGATCTCCAAGCTGATTTTACTCAGTTGCAGTCTTTTTTTCATAGAATTCATGCCCTCACACACACACGCGCGCACGTGCGTGCATACTCACCAGCAAGAGCATTCCGTGTACCCAGTGATCTGGCTGGGATCATTTGTGCAACACAAGGGATACTGTCTATCAAGGCCTCATCACATTTCTGGAATACTTTTTGACGAGTTGTAACAAACCAGTTTTGGACTTCATGGGGAAATCCTCAGAACATTTCTTAATTCAGCCTCTAAAAATTTTAGGTTATTTTGCTGCCCCTGTTTTTCCTAGTTTGGAATATGTGTTTGCTACATATGTTGACAATCTCTTTTCCTTATGAGCTAACAGGAAAATGAATGTTGTATGTTATATGTTGCAGTCTTCTTGCCATGCTCCTGGTGTATGGATGCAGGTCTTCCACTAAGTAATCTGTGTCTTATCAGCGTGCAAGCCTTTTGGTCTTTATGCAAGCAACACATACCTCAATTTTACTGCTGAGAAGAGTGTTCTGGAATCAATAGCCTGAAGATGGTGTTTTTCATGATGAATGCAAGCCATTTCTTTTAACCCTTTTGTGCTGTTTTAGTGCTTAAACACACAGACATTTCTGTTCATAGTTCATTCTTACCAACCTTAATATTTCCCTTAAAAATTGCCACAAAAGAAGAACAGAATCTGTTTTTCACAGTGAAAAGAACTGTTAAGTAATAAGATATAAACCTGATGGTCTATGTAGCATTCTCTGATATACTACTGTGGATGTCTCATATAGTTTGACATCACTCAGTGCCCTTCTTTGTAACTTCATTAGTAAGAATAGACTTGCTAATATGCAGCCCATCCTTTTTTTTTTGTGTGCCATGTTAATTGTCACCATATTCTGATCAATGAATATACCTATTGGGAACTATTAAACTCATCTGACTTCCTATGGATTGTTTCAGTTATCAGATTGGCATTGGACTATCAGTTATTTCCTTTCTTTTACTACTGCTCTTCATATGTGTTATCGAAACAGAATTAAAGGCCCATGAGCTAACATCTTAGGATCAGTATCTTTATTTGGTTTAAAACTAATAAGCTGCCTTAATTCTGCATACACTATAATTAAATTTTCCTGAATTTTCTGTATTTTTTTCTCAAAATGTTTTCATCCAAACATATTCTCACCATTTACGCTAACTATATACGTTTTGCTCTAATGCAAACAACTATGGACAGTGCATGCAGGGGGCTGCTCAGCTGGAAAACAGCTTTGAAGAAAAGAACCTGGGGGTCCTGGTGGACCAAGCTGAACATGAGCCAGCAATGTGCTCTTGCAGCAAAGGAGGTGACTGTTTTCCTCAGCTGCATTAGGAGGAGTGTTACCAGAAGGCCAAGGGACATGATATTTCCCCTCTGCTCAGCACTTGTGAGGCCATACCTGGAGTACTGTGTCCAGGTTCCTGCTCCCAAGTACAAGAAAGACATGGACATACTGAAGAGAGTCCAGTGAATGTCTGCAAAGGTGATTAAGGGACAAAAGCATCTCTCCTATAGGAAAAGGCTGAGAGAGCTGGGACTGTTCAGCCTGGAGAAGAGAAGGTTCAGGGTGTTCTCATCAAGTATATAAATGCCCAAATGGGGAGTGTAAAGTAGGTGGAGCCAGGTGTTTCTCAGTGGTGTCCAGTGAGTGGACAAAAGGCAATGGGAACAAACTAAAACACAGGAGGATCTGTATGAACATCAGGAAATTCTCTTTTTACTATGAGGGTGACTGAGCACTGGCACAGGTTGCCACGAGACTTTTTGCAGTCTCCCTCCTTGGAGATATCAAAAGCCATCTGGACATGGTCCTTGGCAACCAGCTCTAGGTGGCCCTGCTTGAGCAAGGGGAGCTGGACCAGATGATCTCCAGAGGTCCCTTCCCACCTGAGCCATCCTGTGATAACGACGAGTAAGGCTCATATAGGAACATTTCCCACCACTATAGAGGAAAGGGATTTGTACCCATACATGGGAAGAGAGACCACCTGTTCCCTTCAGGATGTCTGGTCAAGGACCTTTTCAATGCAAGAGGGGATAATAAGAAAAGGAGCAAGCCAAAACCAAGAGTATACAGGATATCAAACCCGATCAACAAATGAGGGAGGCAGTAACGAGAACAGAAGTGGTTAGTCACACTAACTGATGAGTATGTGGAATGTGGGAGTGTTTATTTCATTAAGATTATTTGATCCAGGACCTTATCAAATGGGGTGATAACGAAAAGGATACAGAAAACAGAGACACAAACCTGACAAACATAATGGAGACAGAGACAAGAAACAAACCTCACCAGTCACACTAATTGATGGGCTATCAAGAAACTGCAGGCAAATTAGGACTTTGGTACTGACAAGTATGCAAACCTGAGGGTCCAGGGTGCTAGAGGAGGGGTGGTGAAACTATGCAAACTATTAAAGGAACGTGCAGGGGAAGGGGATGGGGGGGAAAAAATCGAGAAACAAAGAGAATGGGGTATTAAAAGAGCAGGCTGCATGTAAAACAGAGCTGGTCAGTGCTCTTGTCTGACCAAGCCCTGTGTTCTATCACCACGGTCTGTCCTATCTTCACACTAAAAATTTGGGGCCAACACCTGGAGTCTGACTGGGGTTATGGGCACCGCTGTCTTGTGGTGTCAAGGATGGCAGATAAGAGCCCGTGTGCCTGGTGACAGCTTCTAGGGGAGTGAGTGTCTATATCTTCCTCAATCTGTGTGTGAAAATGTGCGGGTGTGTGTCATTCACTAGCAAACCTTACGCTGGACCAGCTGGATCACAGGCAGCCCTGGGTCTGAGCAGGGGTATCAGGCAGGTGGAGGGCCCGTGCTGGTATACGGGGAGACCTGTGAGTATCAGATGCATGCAAGACAAGCGTGCGAGTGCTTCATGTTTGCTAGCAAGCATCAAGCTGGACCAGCCAGCGGGTAGGGGGACCTGTGAAGAAAGTAAGGGGGCCAGGGATCCAGGCAGGAGTATTAGGCAGGTCTGCACCATTACTCCGAGGATTTGCAAATGTGCGTGTGCTTGTGAACACAGAGGGTGTTTGTGTGTGTGTCTGCACTAGTGAACTTCTGTCTCTACCAGCTGAAGACAAGCAAAGGGACTTTGCTATCTGTGTTCATATTTTATGTGGGTCCTGTATGAGGGTGCTGTTGGAGGCAGCATCTTTTAGGCAGTACTTTACAATGAGTGTTTAACCTTACAGACAGTCAAATTTTAGAGTTTTGGAATAAACATTTTGGGCTCTCCAGAAAAACAACAATTCATCTGTCAAAGCAAGAGTTTACTTAAATGAGTACGATCTATCCACACAAAACCAGAAGCACCAAAATCATTGAGCCATTGATCACCGGTTCCTTCAGCTGTGTTGCCTTGCTGGTTTTGGGATCACAGGATTATTTTCTAGTAGGACTGTTCTTACTGAAGCTTAGAAGAAGACCTTAGCTTGTGTTTCTTATTAAAAATTGGTAAGCATCACTCTCAAATTGTTCATCTTCTTTGCTAATTTTTGTAAAATATGATTATACCTACATTCAACAAAATAACTGAAGTCAAGCAACATAAAAAAGAACATGTACTATTCTATTATTGATTTCAGGTACATACAGAAAAAAACAATCATTCTTCTTTTTACGTAGATGTAATTTATCTGTTGGACCTTTGTGCCAGTATGTCCAAGACTTAGGCTTGTGCAACTGATGGCATTTTAAAACAAAGGAATTAAATTTCTTAGTGAACGGAGGAGGAAATCAGCAATTTAGGATCACAATGTCTTGGGCAGAACAACAGAGAAAAAACTGGACAGGCCTGACTTCTCCAAGCAGAGATGGATTTGCTGGAGTTCTGTCAAAAGAGCTATAGCTGTGAATTGTAACCTTTGTTATAAATGTAGAATAAATTCCACTTGTGAAAATCAAGTAAGCATTACACAGAGTTAAGCAATACTAAGTAGGCATCCTACTGACGAAAACAAACTAGGCTCAGAAAGAAACATTTGTTAAATATAAATTAGGGGCTCTCTGAAACAACTTCCATAAAATATAGGAAAGTATGCCTCCACAAGCATAATAGGAAACAAAGGACATACATCATAAGTGGCAAAATAATTATGGAATGCAACTTTATCGCATGTGGCCAATGTTTCCAATTATTTCTGTAAAATAAAGCCATTTTTTTCCATTAATGACGTTGCAGATAGCTCACTCAGAGGATCATTACTGGCAGGAGAACTCTCCATCTCTTTAATGAGGAGCTCACAGGCCTTGAAATGATACTGAAGTAATTAGAAGATTGACTCAAAAGTGGGAGTGAAAACTTCCGTGTAACATATACGAAGCTAACATGGAATTGAAGAGTACCCCAGAGAGTGAACAAATGTAGGGTGGCCTTAATGTGCTTTCACCTCTCACTGACTATTTAATTGTAAGGATATGGTGATAAACTGTTTCCAGTTTCTTCACTGGAAAGCACATTCTTTTCTCACCCATGAGAAAAAATTATGAACATATACAAATATGTGGGAAGAAGTGAAAAGATTTGCACTTTGACAGCAAGATAATAAAAAGAGAGCATTTCATTTGTTTATTGCAATTTACAAATGTTAACTGTTAAAATAGATGAACCTGAGTAGAAAGACATGCCAGCATGTCTTCTGTAATCTAGAATGCTTTCAGGACAGCAGAATAATTCACAGTGAAAACCTGTTGTTTTAATTAGTTTTCTCCCTCTGTGTCTTTATATGTAATCCTAGAGTGAAGTTCTTCATATTTTAAGGTATAGGGCAACAGATAAAGCCATGTCAACGGTTTCACGTGAATGCTGTGTTCACTTCTGATATTTGTAACTCAAAAAGATGAAAGGGAAACAGAAGACAGTCAATGAAAATAACGAAAATTTTAAAAAGAATGGTACTTAATTTATTCATGAAATACACGAGAAAACACAAAATATGACACTGGTGTGCCATTGATCCAGGCACACCAGTGAACAAACATGTACATAGAAGTGTGTTTGAAAGGCAGACTGCAACTTCATTTCTAACTATGGGTATATAAACATACAACAGACGTAAAAAATTTCCACCCTACCGTTTGTGAGCACATAGTATCAATATCCCTTGACCCAATTATAGACCATGTTTCTAACAAGGGAGCATACTCAGTCTCTGCTAATCTAAGTATCCCCATTCTTTTCTATCACCCACATAGCACCAGCCTTGCAGGTGGTCCCTTGTCCTTCTGAACACACTGAACACAAGTACAGATATTCTCCTTGGCTGTGCTTATGGTAACAGTTTGTGAAGTTAGTTCCCAACCCTGTGCTGGGAAGAAAATAAAGCAAATATTTTGGCCAGTCTAATCTTCCTAGGAGACTTTCCTTCTTGCCTTCTTGCTCATGGAAGCAATTGAGTAGTCTTTGGGTCAGCTCAGCTGAACATGGGTGGGTTAGGTCACTGCTGTCTACTTCAGATCTAGCCGAAAAGATTTACAGAGCATCCTGTAGCTTCCTTTGCACAATAAAATCTTATCTAAAGCCAAGACAATAGATGGCGCATTGTCAAATCCTTAAAGGATAACCACGATCTTAAACACTGTTGCATCTTACTGCTCTAGGAAATGGCATTATCACACGAAGGATATAAGCTTGGAGACTTTCTACATATGCAGTTGGTATCTAAGTGAGAAAAAAACCTACATTAAACTATCTTCATATTCTTTATAATAAAAAGCAGCAAGGAGCCTTGCTCTGTCCTGATGCAAAATCATAGCAATGTCAGAGCTTCCAATGGCAGCTGAATGGAGGCCCCAACCTCTGTGCGCAATGTACTGTCCACATGGTGCAAAGCTCTCACAGCGTAACTCTGAATCAAAGCTGTAATGTCTCACTGCAGGAGAGTGAATGAAGTGAATATCTATCAATGAATTCAATGAAGTGAATATCTATTCATTTTTATGAGAATACTGAAAGTGTTAGGTTTGCAAGGTTAAGTCTGAAATAGTGTGCCGGTGAGTGGTACTGCAATAACTAGACTTTCTGGTCAACTAAGTAGGACAGCAATAGGAGGGAGATTTTCCTCTTCAACTAAGAATACGCAAGCCCACCAATGCATGTAAAAGAAACAATAAGTATACAGCCTCATTGTATAGGACCTCTTGGTAGCCCTAAGATGCAATGCTGAGCAGTGCACAGCTTGGGCCTAATTTACTGAGAATATTATTACAATCTAAAACAGACTCATGAAAAAGCTGAGGTGTCTGGTCCTTAATAATAAAGACTCCTCTTATAAATCAGTGATAGTATCAGACATCTTATATTGTCACAGATTTAAAAAATGCAATAAAAAGTATGTTTGAAAGAGTTAATGAGGAAATTCAAGAGCAATAAAAGATCACAAGACTAACTGTTTAGCCAGCCAAAGAAAATGGTGGTAAATTGTAACCAGGTGTTTTTATTTCCTGATTCTCAAAGTATTGCAAACTCAGCTTTCTGTGTTAGAAAGGGCAAGATGCAGACCCACATACACAGAACATTCATCAGATTCACCTAGCACTTATAAAACTTTAGACTTCCCTGCTTAATTTCATCTATTACAATTGATATATGTCCCAAGATTGTTGAAAGTGGTGTGACTAATAAGAGAAAGCTGTGAGGATGACACAGGTTATCAGATAAATATAGCACAGTTTATTTATTTACTAGTGCTATGTAGTTTTGCGTATGCTGCTACTTTGTCACATGGACAGCTAAATTTTACTTCAGCTGCTGAATCAAAATATCTTCATGCAGTGTGGTTTCCTAGCACCAGGCTGGGGACTGTGCTCCAGTATCAATTCTAAAACTCCCCCTGCACTTCTTTTAATGGCTTCTGAATGAGAGATAGAAGTATAAAAGGACTTCAAAACACAGATGATAAATAATACTTCTAGACAAATTGCAAGAAATTATAAAAAAAATCAGAATTTTAAAATGTTCCTTAGCTAGCATTTCTCCTTATTTGGAAACTGCACTGAAGATTCTTTGAATTAATTTTCAGCATGGTGGGGATTTTGTTTCCTTTTTAGCTGCTTAGCAGTTAAAAGCAGTTCACATTTAAAGATAATATTACTTCCATCTTGGGAAACCAGCTTGTTGCCTGCTGGCAGACTGGGTGGACACTAGTCTCTTATACATCCTGAGTCATATTTTACAGGCCTGTATTTATGCCCTGGCTACCCTGGGGCATCTCAGTAAACATCAGATATCTATGTTATGATCAGTGGGTATCTAGTACAAGCAAGTAGACATCTGATTATAATGGAAATTTAGACACCTGGAGCTTGATTCAGTCACGTTCGCACAGCCCATGTAGATATATAAATAATAATTACAGGTGTCTTAAGTATGAACTGACTTCCCGGGGCTTGACTCAGTGATCTCCACAATAGGTGCCCACTGACGTCTTAGAAGCCCTAAGTTTTGCAAGGTGTCTTCGTAAGTCTGGCAGACACGGTACAGCATTTGCAGGATATCTATACTATTCTGGAGCACTAACTGGAAACCATGGCATCCTGCAACATCTCACATGGCACTAGACAGCTATGTGTGAGCAAGTGAATCGAGCCTTTAATTACTATATCTCAGTGTGGTATTTAATTGAGCTGCTCAGCCCTTTCAAGAGAGAATAGTTTTTGCCATTTTCAGAAGAACTTCTGTTAATGGGAATTTAAAAAAAACAACTGTGATCTTAATAAAGATTAGATATCAACAGGAAAGCAGCTCAAGTGAAGGAATATTTCATTCACCCCTAATTTACTTCTCAAGTTTTTTATGAGATCTGGTTCTTCAGACTAAAAAGAAGAATTCATCTTGGCTGATGCACTGGCTCTGCAGAAAGGCACTGGCAGTTTTGCTCTGTTAGGCTGCTAGAAATTTGGCTTCCACAGACAAAAGAACATGGGTCTGTGCACATTAAGGAAAAAATCAAGAAAGAAGAAAACAAATTTATTGTGGAACTAAAGAGGCGATTCAGTCAAAATAGCTGTTTGAACTGAATATTGAAACTGCAAATTTGGGCCATCTGCAGTGATGTGAATACAACGCAAAACAAACTGATTAATTTCATATACTTGGTTTAACACCTGTCAAGTTGTAGCAACTGTTAGTCATTAATCCAGAATAAAAAATGTTGGACACAGTGGGTAAAAAAAGTCCATTCAGAAATCCATATGTTATCCAGTATTTTTTTTTTAAAAAGCAGATTAAATTGATACAGTTTTGTTACACACAAGAAAAAAAAGTGATACTTGGGCAGACTACAGTCCAGCCTCTTCTCTTGTTAAATTTCTTTCCCTTAACCTTCAGCTTCAGGGAAAAAAGTTTTAATGTCATTTCCTTATCACATATACAGCAAAAAAATTCCACACACATAAAGATTATTTAGATTCTGACACAGAACAATGAAACCAAAGAATGCCAGAGTCTTGAGTAAAGTCTGCCATATGTTCCTCCACACAGCATCTGTCTTCTCAAATTAAAGACACTTTAGTCAGGAATCCTGAGTGCTTCAGAACTGGCATTTTATGATTTAAGACTATGAATGATCTTGTTTGCTTTTGTTCTTCTTGCATTGTTCATCCAAGAAGTATGCTTAGAGGAAATTCAGCTATAAATAACAGAAGAGGTACTTCTGTATCTTTTTAAAGATAGATGTCTTTTTGCAGAAAATGGTCTTGAAATAAACTCTCTTTACTCTATGAAACCAACTAAGGTTTTTTTATTTTGTTTTGTTTGATTTGGCTGAATTTTTCAAGCAGCTTAAGCAGCGTTTTCACATCATGAAAGAGAATTTTTAGCAATGATATCCATAGAAGTGCCACTGTAATTTCCTTAACAAGATCACATTTTTTGCTGCCTAGTTGATGCTGAATCTCTTCAGTGCAGGGTCTTCCTTTCAGAGAAACTTAGGTTTCTGTTGGATGTCTTTAAAAATATGGAATATCAGGAAGGGACTAACTATCATTCTGAAAAGACAAGTTTGGAACATAAATGGGCTTGCCGCACATTTCTTGTTTGCAATTCCACATGGTACTTAGTGAAGGCATGTATCTGTGTTATGATATTACATACATTGTAACCATTATTTATTTCAGTGGGAAATTCTTTAGATAAAATGATGACTGTGAAGAACTATAATTTTTCCCCTAAATTTTTAAATTGCAGAATCCACCTAGCTCTTCTTTTTGCTGAACCATGCTGTCCCACAAGACTGCATGCAGCTATATCTGGATACAAAGACTGTGCTTTGTGGCATTAGTCAAAAGAATGATGAGGTCACTACCTCTTTCTCAGTCCTTCCAGATAATCATTGTCTGATTTAAGAAAATATAAATCCAAATGTTAAAGTGCATAAGACGACCTAATGGGGCATAATAAAAATTTCTCCTATAAGCAAGCCATTCTATAGGTTTGCACTGAAGGTTTGCTTTGTGTCTTCCTCAAACATCTTTCTCAGGATACTGTCAGAGACAAACTACAGAACTACATGGACCTGTGGCATTTCTTAAGTTACTGTTCATCGTCTATTAAAAATTGAAGTACTCCATATAACTACTATAACATTGTCAGTTTCAACTAAATAATCACCAAGGAAAAGTTTGACAATGTATATGATGGCTACTTGTATACTGCTGAGGAAACTAAAATGTTTGCTGATCTTCAGCAAACCAGGGTCTGCTTCATACAGTAGTCCTGAAGCCAAAATTTTAATCAAACACTTGGGCTGGTATAAAAGCAAATATCAGGCATTTTTGATTCTACTACAAATGTTTTAGATGGTGATATCTGGCTCAAATTTCTACGTTTCTACCACTTGATCTTGCTAGGTCTGGCAACAGCAAGAAAATTCTTCCATTTATATACCACAAAACCTGAGCTTCTGTACGAGGCATGCTGATTTTCTTGACAAATGGAACAGCAAAGAAGAAGAAGCAATATCAATATTTAAAATAAATACAATAAATTCCTTTTTTGTTATATATTTTGATAGCTTTGTTTCTAATGAGACTTGAAAACAGTCAGACAGGCATAAACCAAACATTTTTCTCAAAAAAACCACTAATCTGGCTCTTTTTTTCCCGATCATTAATATAGTAATGAGCTGCATTTTTATAACTATACTTTAATTCCAAGGGAAAATTTATAGTAGCATACACAGATTATGACATGAATAGGTTATCATCCATATAGAACACTCATAACAAGTCCTGAAAATAAAAGTTCACCATATAGTAACTCTGGATATTAAATGCTGGAACCAAGAATAAAGTAGAGGGATGATAAAGTCTGCAAGACACGGAATGTTACAGTTTATCCTGATTAAGACAGAGTATGCAATTAATCTTTGTAATTGTTTGGAATTTTTCAAGGTAAAATCAAAAAAAAAAACCCTGCAAGTATTTACACACCTTCAAAAGTTTAGTCAGCAAAACAGAGTCAGCAGGTTGTAACTACTGACTGGACTGACTTCCTTGGGCTTAGAGTGCTGTTGCACATATCCAAGAGTGCTGTGCTTAATTACATTTTTGGGTTTGGCTCCAGAAAGCCCTTGCTTCAGAGATAGCCTTTATTTACTGTCAGACCTGGCATTGCACAACACATGATTTTTCAGCTCCTCTCCTCTAGGCTTCCTGTTCCTGGGAAGCTACACTCACTACTGTGTGGTTCCCAAACCAGCATCTTCTCTTTTGTGTTTTTTCTTTTCCCACATGACCTAATATTTAATAAACATAATTCTTGGTTGTTGAATTATGTGATAAAACCTCATCTACACACCCATAATGGATCACAGAGAGGCAATAGTAGCTGAGTAGCTCAAATAATCCCTGCCCTGGATACTCCCAGGCTCATCCCATGAGCCATCATTCCATCACAGGCCCATATCCATAAACCCAAATGAGCACAAGGACACTGTAGCAGGCAGGGAACCCAAATTCAGGTCTCAGCAGAGGAGCCATCCTGTCTGAGTCCCTCCCAGGTGTGCCCCAGAAGAGCCTCAGCCCCAGTCTCCAGGTGTGAAACCCATTAAGATGAGTCAGAAAAAGAAGAGCAGTGGCAGCTACTGAGCAGATTGCATCTGAGCCCAGGTGATGGAGAGATCCACATTGTACATATATATATATGTACATGTACATATATATGTGCTAGCAGACTTCCATCCTCCTCTGTCAGAGAAGAGAGGAGGATGAGGCCATTAACGTCCTTTGTGTCTATGTGAGTGCTCAGTGCTTCTGTCTGTGTTCTCTGTGTAGCTTGCTGTGTATAGATGTATAGACTGCTGTATGCACATGCTCTGTGTGTGTGTGTGCCTACTGTGAATATGTGCTCAGCCTTGATACTTGTTGGACCTGGGGGCATGGAGCTGCAGCAGCCTTGCCTCTGCTGGGCTGATGGATTCTGCCGCATTCACAAACACTGATATTTGGAATTGACCTATTAGCTATATTTTTCTAATAATCTGTCACTAATCCTTTGAGAGGCTTGTACTGTCATTTGGACTTGGGCATCACTGTTGAAATCTCACCGCTACAGTGACAAGGTCTGTTTTCTTTCCCAGTCTTTAAGCTCTTTGACTTGCTCTGCTGTTTAACTGGGCTTCTCTCAGGCAAAATGGAAACCTCCGTGTCCCTGGTACCTTTCTTTTCTGAAAGCTGAAGCAGATGTTGTCTGCTGCTTAGGCACACCATTTTGGTAGCTGTCGCAGCCAGCTGAGGTACTATTATGCCAGCTGTAGTGTGTCTGGCAATCACATGCAGCCTCCTCTTTACTTGTAGCTTTTGTTTCCCAGGAGAACCATAGTCTTAGCATATGTCAACATTTTTAATATTAATATGCTTTTTTCTATTTCAAATAATGCAAATAAAATTACTGCTACATTCCACAGGGAGGTACAATTTCTATGATCTCTCTGTTAGGAGTTCTGTTGGTTGGCACCTATCAAAAATCATGATAAATTCTTTTGTCTCTTTTTAAGTGCACAGTTATAAAATGTTCATTACCCTTCTCGGATTTTTCAATGCCAACAAAGCAATTATGTTTTCAACTTAATGTATTTATTTTTTCTTCAACATTTTAAGGCTCCTTACCTTGGTTTCTTAGACAAATCAAGTAAGTTCTGGCCTAAACTGAGAGGAAAGCTAAGTGGAGGATTTTATTAATTTCTTTAGGTGTAGAAATAAATGATCTGTGATTTGTTTTAGCTAATGTAGTCCTTCTGTAAGCAAGGGAATGAAAAAGATATACCAAGGGGCTACAGCCAAAGCCTCTGATTAAATAGTCTGACACTGAGTTTTACCTAGTGCTGTGAAACACAAGGCAGTAGCCTCCAGTTTGACCCTACTGTTGTAAAACATGCCAGGCATGATTTGGTCTTTCGCTCAATTAATACTAGAAAATCTTTATTTACCACTTCCAATTTCACAGGCACATTATTAAAATTTACATCCAACATGCACATTGAATATTCTTAAATAGCAGCACTTTTAGAAGAGACCCAAATAAAGTGAAAGTGTACTAAGCCCATGGCTTCCAGCAGTCCCTGAGAAGCAGTCTGTGTGGTGCAGCATTTGTGCTCCCCAGTGCAGCAGCTGGAATGGTTGCCCTTCTCCAGCTTTGCTGAGGTACTGGCAATTGGTAACATGGGCATTTTGTGCCAGTAACATGTCTTCTTTCTTCACATGGAATGAGCATTTTTGTTCCTTTTGCTTTAGTCTGATAACATATTCTTTTCTGAGGTTTTCCCAGTGCCTCTGGTGAGCTATTCTACTGTTTCTCTGCAAGTCAGCTTTGTAAACATTAGTATTTTGTAGATTGTCATAGATCCAGATGAAACAACTCAGGTGCATATCACAGCCCCAAGGCTGTTCTCCAGGGAAGTACTTCATTTGCCAGGATTATATTGGATTTTTATTTTGTTTTTGAAAGAAACCTTCTGTGACGACACGTTTTAGCACATGAACATAATCAGCATTATCCACATCTTTTCAAACATCTCATCTTGTGTCTTGTAAAAATCTTCCTATCCTGTATATGAACTAGATTCTTTCAGACTTGCAAAAAAAGAGTTCTCCATCTTTTTTTGCCCCACAGTCATCACACAGGAGTATCTATCTTTAGGTTCCCTTTCTGTTTCTTGTTTCTAATGTAATAGGGCTACCCAGTTCCTTCTGGGACCTTTATTTTGGGGCATGAAAAGCTTTCTTAGAATCATAAGTAGGGGGCAGAATGATCTTCCTGCTCTATAAGGTGTTGTACGTCCTTCAAAGGACTTCCAGGCCCTTTCCTGCATACTTTGACCCAGTATTCTTTAAAGGAATTTTATCTCCTGCAAAAGGCATACGACACTTTCTTTATCCTCAGTGCATGCTGCTGATCATCAGCACTGCTGTGAAATACATCCTTTCCTATTTATGTCTATTTACATCTAGCAAAACTGTAGATTGGTGGGTATTTTTTTTGTAATGCTAACGATGTCATTTCAGCCTTGTTTGTTATACTCTGCTAAACGCAGATGTTTAACGCCTTTCATTACGCTGTAGGATAAATGTTTGGCTTGTACGTTGCTACTTTAGAAAGATACGAGTCTCACACGGGTCCTGCATTATGTCTGCTAGGTCTGTGTGAAAGTCTCAGCTACACTAGGTGTGCTAAGCATGTGTGTTATTGCAATTGAATTGAACACCTAGTGTATAATTCAGTATTAACAAATATTTCTCTTGCTTTTTGGTTTGTAGTTCATTCTCTTCCTACTCTGTGTTCATTGCTACCCATTTTTGGGGGTCCAATTTCTCTACATTTTGCACAAGTGGCTTTGCACTTGAAATTACATGTGGCATCAGGCAATCCACTGTATTTTTGTCTCCCTTCTAACTTGACAGACGTTGTCCTAACTTGTCTGCATGATATGCATGGAGTGCACTGCTAAATCTTTTTTTTTTTTTTTTTTTGACTCAGCTTTCTTCTCTTTAGATATTTCAAATATTTTAATGACATTTGTCACGTTCGTCATCTGAAAACTTCATCCTCATCTAGAGAGGCTTCCATTGCCCGGAGTGGTCTTTGTGGGGATTAACTGTGGATCTCCCAAGAGACTCTGTGCCCGGAATACAAACTAAAAGCTTTTAATAGATCTCACTTATTTCCAAGAAGTGGAGTTTCTAGAAGCATGGATCTTTGAGGAGATCTGAACATCCAACTCTATATCATGCTGCAGGTGCCTGATCTTTATTTCTCTTACAGAGATGCCACTCCTCAAGACTTGTTTTCCAAGCTGAAAAGAACCACAAACATTCCTATAGTTCCAGTTTCTTTTTGTACATATGCCATCAAAAAAAGTCTCTATTTCAATTTTACATGTGATGTAGACATTATCTACATTTTGATATGCAATTTCCAAGCTAAGGAAAAGCTTTTAATTCAATTAAGTATGTCACGGCATGCTATGTCCTTCCCATAATTTTTCTTTTCCTTATGACCCGTTCTTTGAAGATTCAAAGAAAATTACATTTTAATATTCTTCTTTCCTTTCATATTTTCAAAGATATTGAGCTCTAACTGTTCTCTGATCTGTTTGATTATTCTGTTGCAGATATTTGTATTTTGCTGAGGTATTTATTTTTACTGGTTCATCAATCACAGTGCCTGATTTAAGCATTCTTTATTCCGTGACATCATTCCTTTGGTTTTGCTTAACAAAAATATATGCTTCTTCATTGCCTCACTCGCAGACTTCTTACGCGTGAAAGGCTAGACTGCCTAAAAGGGCAATCCTTAGTATCACAGAACTTTCACAAGACTTTCCACCACGCGGTGATTCTTGGTTAACTACACTAATACTCATGTAAACTGGTGTAAATGACTGTATGTACATGTAAGCATGGCATTTCCAGGTGTATGCCACAGCTTTGTTCCAGTGTTGCACAGGACCAAGATTTGGGTTCTTACCTGACATCTCTTGCTCTCTAAAGATGAGCTACAGTTGCTTTATCTGGACAAGAGAAAGATCAGGCAAGGCTAATTGCAGTTGGGAAGTCAAAGCAGGGAAGGCTATTATGGTGTATGCTGCTCATGAACTCAAGTGGATGGTTCTTGCCACATGTTCATACCACTCTGAACTTCTCCACGTATGTCTTTATTCTCTCTTTAACATATCCTTCCTGTTGCCAGGTGAAAATATTATATACAAGATGACAGATTATTGTGGATGTGAGGGGGTAACTAGTGCAGTGGCTTATTGTTTTTATTGCTGAACCAAAAGGCATGAGCAGAGATTCTTTGCAAGCCTACAGAAAAAATTAACTCCTCCTACGTGGAAAATAACCACAAAACCACTGCATTTAGTTAGTGTGTGGGAACCCTTTATGGCAAATATGTTGAGAAGGAATGAAAATTCTCCTCACCATGCTGCAAGCAATTCTTCTGTTTCAATTTTTATAATTAATTGTGACTGAAATTATGTGCTTTATAAGCCCCAGCTTTATTTTATTGGTTGTTACTACTACCGTCTGTGGGTGGATATCTTGCATGGTAAAGGATATATTTTCTGCTTGGCTACAGTTCTGTTTCAGCTTTCAGGTGTCCTTGCCATATTGCATTATTTATTCAAGAGAAAAAGATTAAGATTTTCCCTTAAAGAGTTTTAAATAACTTGTTAAACATGGAGTTATTTTCTCCCTTTCTCCCTTTCTCCCTTTCTCTCTTTCTTTCTTTCCCCCTATTTTTTTGGCTTCATATTGTTCTGTGTAAATACCTTGCTCTATAGAGGTTTCTTTATGATAAATTGAAATTTAATTTTGGTATACACTCTTCCATTCAGCCATCACTTTAGGATTCCACTTTTATATCACTTATATTGTTATATATTCAATTCTAGCCTTTCTCTTTTCTCCTGAGCCCAGTTACCACTCAAAGAAAATATATCTATTAGGAAGTGGGGCTTTTTGAAAGTGTCCTGTCAGCTATATGGAGAGGGGCCAATCCACTGCAGGTCTTATATATGTTCAAATAAATATACATATGTGTATGTATATGTGTGTGTGTATTGAAAAGGAATGCAGGAAGGGTTAGAAGAGTAAAACCAGGAATTAATAAAGATAAATGACAGGAAATCATGTGTGTGTTTGCGTAGGGGGAAGAGAATGAGTACGAGGGAGGGGGAGGAAGAGGATAGTAATTCAGCTTTTGGTTCTGGAAATTTCTCCTGAGCAAGCAGATGCTCTTCCTCTTGCTATCAACAGGGATCTGAGTGCATACAAAGTGCAGACCCGATCTGATAGATTGGAAAGGAAGTTGTGTAGTTGAATAACGTGAAGTTAATGGAGAGGGAAAAGGTTGTTTTATCTTGACTCATAAGTCTAGTCCTTTCCTCATCCATGCAAAGCAGCCAGTTTCAGGAGCTCCCTTCAGCTGTGCTTTCTGATTGCAGATGGTGTTACTATTCCCTCACTAATGCTGCAATTAGGAACATGAAAGTTCCTAGTGTAAAGCACACTTTCCTAGCATACAGTAGCTATGCTAGAAATAAACACTTATATACCTGACAGCACAGGAATTTTAATATATAACACAAGCATTCTACAAAATGCTTATACTTTGCAGAACATCCTCTATTATACCTCAGCAAAATTAATCAAGGACTACTCTTCATGTCAGAATGAGTGTGTTATCTTAAAATGCTAATAACCAAACAACTTCTGCGCTCTGGGCAGAAGTTCACACAACTATCAAACACATTTTTCCTTTGTCTTCTTGCTAAGAAAAAGAAACTCGGAACACCCTGCTGCAGGCAAACAATGCCATAGATTAGGATTTTAAGACAAAAAAAGGACAGAAAATTTAATACGATTCATTTTCACAGCAGTTCTAACATCGTACATACACCTTAAAATGAGGAATAAAAGTTGACACTACATACAGGGATAGACATAAAAGACAGAAGAGTTAAAGTTGCTGCAAGAATCATAATTAAATTCCCCAAGGCTTATACAAAGCTGCATTTACAATTGTAGCAATTCTACTACATGATTATAGAATTAAATATATTTTATAACTAAATTCCAGTCCAATAGCACAACAAACTCAGGATTCAACAGTGAGCTGTTCAAGGTGCAAGTATTGATATATGGTAAATTGTCAAAACCTAAACAGTACAACTGAAACCTCAGTATGGATGGAAGGTAGTTCCCAAGTTGGGCTGAGGTCCTGAAGGAGCCAATAAGCTTGTGCATATAACTTCCCAACCAGGGTGACAATTAGAAAGATTGAGATCTACTGCTTCAGCAGTGTGTTCTTTAGCTATAGTCATCTGTCCCTGATATTCCTGAAAATAACTAATCCTTCTTCTCACTATGCCAAGGCCCCAGAGAGGTAAGAAAATGTTATTCTCACCCTAGCTAATGCAACCTGCCCAGTATCACTCAGAGCTCCTGCAGTGGGGGAAAGAATCTGCTGTATTTCTGAATCCAGTCTTGTGGCACAAACACTGAAAGCATTTTTGCAGCCATATGTAACGCAACATACAAGACAAGACCATAAACTACCATTGACAAATACTGCTAATAGCTCCTTTGCCCATAGATGGCCATAGATGGGTAGCTACAAGTCAACTGAGAGGCCAATTACAATGTTTTCATGGCAACAGCTCCACCATTGGCTTTGTGAATGTGCAGTTGTGCAGCACGCAAATGCAGTGGTTCCTTATGAAAACTCCTGTACCTTGACAGAGCTTCTTTGTCTCAGCCACATTGTATTACTCCATTCAGCATCAGATAAGAACCCAATTCCACAGTATCGTACCAACACTTGCAGAGTGTTTTTAGTTCTTCTTGTGCACAAGGAGAATTTTAACTGATCCTGATAATGATCATTTTTAGTAGCTTTCAAAGCAGCATGGGTTGAAGAGATACTCCAATCTCAGCAAAACAGAGACGTGTTTTTGTAATTACTGAAGCCACAAAATTATTTTAAAATGAAGGCTAGTATTTGGCAGCTGGAAGCTTATATATGAGATCATGCAAATGCATCACAGACTAAAGTCTAAACTAATAACCAATCTATTCATTGTAGTATGAAAAAAAAGGGGAGAAAAATGGCAATGTTCAAGGATTCAGTCCTGTAGCCTTCTCAAAGAAGCCATCCCTGAGTCACAGCTTTGGGACTAAATATTCAGAAGAAATGTTGTATGGGTGGTTATGTGGCAATATATGTTTGACAGAGAGAGGAATCTACTCGTCCCTTGAAAGAAAGCCTACATTTTTGAGAAGGAACAGTGCTTCTTTATGGGAAACATGAAGGTGAACCTGAAAGAAACTGAAATCTATTTCTCAGCTCTTTCCTCATCACATTCTGAGACCTTCATCCAGACAAAATCATCTCACGCATATAGTTAGCAAAGGAATTTCCTTTGGGGAGAAGCTGCTTCTGCATGAACACACACAACATGGGAAACAAACAGGAAGAGTTGGAAGCTACCGTGCTGCTGGAAAGCTATGACCCAATTGCCCTTACTGAATCTTGGTGGGATGATTCCCATGACTGGAGCATGGCTATCAATGACTACAGGCTGTTCAGAACGGACAGGTGGGGAAGAGCTCTCCATGAAGAATAGTCACGAGCAGGTCGAAAACTTATGGGTGAGAATCAGAGACAGAGGCAACAAAGGGAACCTGGTTGTGGGTGTCTACTACAGGCCGCCTGATCAAGGGGAGTCTACTGATGAAGCCTTATTCCTCCAGCTTCAGGAGGCTTCACGCTCGCAGTCTCTCTGCTGGGGGACTTCAACCACCCTGACATCTGCTAGAAAAATAGCACGGTGAGCTGCAGGCAATCCAGGAAATTCCCAGAATGCATTGAGGATAACTTTTCAAGCCAGGTAATTGACACCGCTACATGAGGGGATGCAATGCTGGACCTGATGTTCATCAATGCAAGCAAGCTCATCAGTAACGTCAAGATTGGAGGCAGCCTGGGCTGCAGTGATCATGCATTGGTGGAGTTCACAGTCCTGAGGAATATGGGAAAGGCGAGGAGTATAGTCAGGACCCTAAATTTTAGGAAAGCCAACTTCAAGCTCTACAAGGAGTTAGTCAGTAGGACCCACTGGGGAACGGTCCTCAGGAACAGGGGAGCAGAACAGAGCTGGCAGATCTTTAAGGATGTTCTCCACAGAGCATAAGACCTTTCAGTCCCCAGGTGTAAGAAGTCAGGCAAGGAACGGAAAAGACTGGCATGGCTGAGTTGAGACCTGCTGGTCAAACTAAAGCACAAGAGGGAACTGCACAGGCAGTGGAAGCAGGAACAGGCCTCTTGGGAAGAGTATAGGGATGCTGCTCAGTTGTGTAGTGAGGGGATCAGGAGGGCCAAGGCACGACTGGAGCTGAACTTGGCAAGGGACGCTAAGAATAACAAGAAGGGCTTATATACGTATGTCAACCAGAAAAGGAAGGTTAAAGAGAGCATACCCTCCCTGATGAACAAGAATAGTGACCTAGTATCAACAGATGAGGAGAAGGCTGAGGTACTCAACAACATTTTTGCCTCATCCTTCACTGGCAAACTCTCTCCTCACCCCTCCCGAGTTGATCGACTGCAAGATGGGGACCAGGTTGGTAAAGCCCCTCCCACTGTAAGGGAAGACTAGGTTCATGACCACCTGAGGCACCTGAACTCACATAAGTCTACAGGACCTGACGAGATGCATCCCAGAAACCTGACTGAACTGGCTGATGGAGTTGTCAAGCCACTCTCCATGATATTTGAATGGTCATGGCAGTAAGGCGAAGTCCCTAATGACTGGAGGAAGGGAAAAATTGTGCCCATTTTTAAAAAACACAGGAAGGAGAACCCTGGGAACTACCGACCTGTCAGCCTCACCTCTGTGCCTGGGAAGATCATGGAACAGATCCTCCTAGGGGCTATGCTAAGGCACATGCAGGACAGGGACGTGATTTGGGCCAGCCAGCATGCCTTCACCAAGGCCAAGTCCTGCCTGACCAACCTAGTGGCTTTCTATGATGGCATGATTAGATCGGTGGACAGGGGAAGAGGATGTGATCTCTCTGGACTTCTGTAAAGCCTTTGACACGGTCCCCCACAACATCCTTCTCTCTAAATTGGGGAGATATGGATTTGATAGGTGCACCTTATCGGTGGATAAGGAATTGGTTGGATGGTTGCAGCCAGAGGGTAGTGGTCAACGGCTTGATGTACAAATGGACGCCAGTGAGAAGTGGTGTTCCTCAGGGGTCCATACTAGGAACGGAACTGTTTAACATTTTCATCAATGACTTAGTGAGATCGAGTGCACCCTCAGCAAGTTTGCAGATGACGACAAGCTGAGTGGTGCAGTTGTCACACCAGAAGGATGGGATGCCATCCAGACGGACCTGGATAAGCTTGAGAAGTGGGCCTGTATGAACCTCATGAGGTTTAACAAGGCCAAGTGCAAGGCCAAGCGGGGTCAGGGCGATCCCCGCTACCAATACAGGCTGGGGGATGAAGGGATTGAGAGCAGCACTGCCAGAAAGGACTTGGGGGTACTGGTGAATGAAAAGCTGGACATGAGCGACCAATATGCATTCGCAGCCCAGAAGACAAACCATATCCTGCATCAAAAGCAGTGTGAGCAGTGAGTCAAGGGAGGTGATTCTGCCTCTCTTCTCTGCTCCAGTGACTGTCCACCTGGAGTCCTTCATCCAGCTCTGGAGCCCTCAGCACAAGAAGGACATGGAGCTATTGGAGCAGGTCCAGAGGAGTGCCACAAAAATGATCCGAATGCTGGAGCACCTCTCCTGTGAGGAAAGGCTGAGAGAGTCAGGGTCGTTCAGCCTGGAGAAGAGAAGTCTCCAGGGAAACCTTATAGCAGACTTTCAGTACCTGACGGGGACCTATAGAAAAGACGGGGAAAATATTTTTAACAAGGCCTGTTGAGATAGGACAAGTAATAATAGCTTTAAATTAAAAGAGGGTAGATTTAGACTAGATATCAGGAGGAAATTTTTTACCATGAGTGTGGTGAAACACTGGAACAGGTTGCCCAGAGCAGTAGTGGAGGCTCCATCCCTGGAAACATTCAAGACCAGATTGGATGGCGCTCTGAGCAACCTGACCTAGTTGAAGATATCCCTGCTCACCGTGGGGGGCTGGACTAGATGAACTTTAAAGGTCCCTTCCACTCCAAGCCTTCTATGATTCTATGGTTCTAAGTTAGGTAGAGATCTATACCTCACTTTGGATGGGACAACGATAATCCAGAGAAACACTAATTTTCTGCTCCCACAAGCAGTAACTTCAGCCAGAGCCCTGTGAGCACCAGGGAATTACCCCTCAATACATCATAACTTTGGCCCATGCAACTGTCAAAACTTGTTCCAAGATCCTGCAGGTACGTACTGGTTAGTATAGCAAACACTGAAAATCTGACAAGGATCAAGCTTTCTTACAGGAGAGAAGAACATTAGAACTAACACCATGTTACAAGCTGCCCCACTGACTCCTGAAAGTTGGCAAATCCACAGCTGTTTCAGTTTTACTATTCACAACAATATTTCAGTCTTTGACCATGCCTAGTACTGCCTGATGCGGGAAGAGCTGTCACAATCTAATGGTGTGAAGAACCAAGTGATACTCCATATTTCCATGAACTAGTGGGATGTGAATTTCCCATGGATAGTCTGACATTTCCAGGTGCAGTTCTGAAAGGCAGCTTCTTTCAGACAGCAGAAGTGTGTCTTTCATTGATCACTTTTGAGTTTTAAGCTTATAGCAATTGAGACAGATAGTATCAAATGCTTTTTTTCTGATCTGAGTTACAGTGCTAGAACTAGATATATGTGGGTCGCACCAGCTTTGATATTCTATATAAAGTCCCACCATGTGTTCATTAGCCCTCATGGCCTTCCTCTAAATCATTAGTCTGCAAGAAGAAATATAGAATGGAGAAAAAATCTCATACTGTTTTCTAGCAGGTTTAAATTTAGTTTCAGCACCTGTAGTTCTTTCAGACATTTCCCACATTAAAAATTATAAGCTTTAAATAGGCTCGTAGGAAATGGCTCCTTGAACAGCTAAATGGCTGTACTCTGGACACGATCAAATTGCTTCACTTTGTGAGCACAACTATCCACAGATCTGGGTAGTTCGTATCCAATAATGTCCTCCAGCAAAACAAAGAGGCAAAAAAGAGTTATTTCCTAAGCAAATAAATGGTTTAGGTATATCTCCTTATTCTGACCTCATTTGTGGCTATTTGCTACATAATGAAATCTCCTATTAAAAATAGTTCTGTTTTCACACAGTAAAAAATGGAAAGGTCACTCCCCCCAGTAGAGAGACTTTCAGTTTGATTTAAAAATGGAAGTTAAGGATTCAAGATAGACCTTGGAACATCCTATGTGAGAGAGTAAATGAGCTTAACAAAAATGCTCAAGATTTACCTTAGTCATAGCCACTGTTGTGGGCAAGCATTATTTTTCTTACTGAGTATTTTTGTTTAATTAATAAAACTGGTTTTACCAATTACAAACACATTTTGCACAACAGAATAATGAAGGGTAAGAAGTGAAGAAGTAGGAGTGTAGATTTGGGAAGCTGCACAACTTGAAAGACACAGTGAACAGTAAATCATGACAGATGGACTTTTGGACATGACAGAAAGGTCTTCTCTGCCCTGCCCTGCCCTTGCCTGCCCTTTGACAAAGCCTCTATGAAGTTTTACTGAATTTTTGTCAATGTAAAATTTGTGTCATCAGTTCCAAACCTGAATGTTCAATGAACATTTCTGAAAGCGTAATAGGCAACAGAAAATGTGAGGCCACCATCTTTGAAAAGGAGAATAGAAGGAGCAAATTATCTGAAACTGTTAAACGGAAGCATTCTATCAAATCTGGTTTAAAAAGGAATACAGATAAAAGCTGGGTAAAACCAGCCATACCTTTGAGTAAGAAATAACTACTAACAAGCATTTAAAGAACAGACAGTACACCAACATAAAAAGAATTGCATTTACATTACCTAGAGTTCCTCAGTGAGGGAATTACAAGTTCAGGAGCTTAGATGCAGAAATAGTTAAGGAGATTCGTAAGCTTGTTGGCTGTTATTTGAAGCTGAAACTTCAGAAAAAAAAAAGCTGCTCTCAGTAACACTCTGTGGGTAAGGATTAAATTATACTTATGATTCACTGCCCAATAAAACACCTGGCAGAGACGTAGATATTGAAAATCTCTTTTTGTTTGGACTGACAACTTTCCTTTACAAAAAATGAAACATTTATCTTCAGGAAACTGAAACAGGAAGCTGGTGAAATACTGTCCTGTTGTTTTGCTAGATTATCTCAACTAGAACTTAAATATGATTTTGCCCACTTGGATCACAATATCAAACTGCAAATTGTGTAACTTTGTTCCCCAGTCAACCTTCACCTAAGAAGAACACTCTGAGAGCCAAAGCTTAATGTGGATGAAGCTTTGAACTTAGGGCAAGAAATGTAAATGGATTTTACAAGCGTTAAGTTTGGTAGACAATGCACTACCTGAGTGCATGTTGAAAAGTTTTGAACTGTCTTGAAGGCTTAAAGCAAATAACATAACTGAACTCTCATTATTCCTAGTCTGTCGCCCATTTTTAAGTCATAAGGAAGGGAATTCATTTCTTATGGACAAAAAGAGTCATAGCCAAGATGCAGCTTTTTCAAGATGTGACATAAACTGAGAATGAGGCATCTCTGTGAAACGAGATTGAAGAGGGAAAGGGAAGGAAGAATAGAACAGCAAAGGACAACACGCTCCAAATAATTTCTTGAAACATGCTAAGTTCAGAAAGAGTTGAATGAAATGGGACCCTATGATGATCATAGTAGTGAAGTGAAGTAAAAGTGAAGAATTACAGAAAAATTAATCTTGAAAAGACTTTGGGAGATCACCAAGCTGATCTTCACCCTTTAACATTTAAGATTAGAAATGAAGAAAATATTGAGACTCAAATAACAACTTGAGTTTTGTTGCTGAAGTGACATCAATACATTCATGAGTAAATTTTACATTTTCTCATTTGGAAACATTGAGTGAACTACTAGTCCTATGAACAGCAGGCTAAGGAAGACAGGTTTTTAGTGAAGTTGTGATTATTTGATTTGTTAACCATGCCATATTAAGACTATTTCATTAACCGGTCCCGACTGAAGCACTATAGATTCCTTTTTGTAGTTAAGATTATAAAACCTAACCTTACATGACTCCAGATAATCCATGCAGAAGGGGATTCACTTTTTGGTACACTGATTCTCTGCAGCCTAGTTTGGGTAGAGCTCAAGCTTCAACCTGCCTGCTATTCATCAATATATTTTTGTGAAACTTCGAAACTTTGTTTGGGATTCACTGTAAGACTAAGAAACCTTAGATGCTTACAGAAGAATATCTGCGTGTGTCTAAGCTTCCCTGATGATCAGTGGAGATGTAGAACTTGAATAAGCTGCCCATACACATGGTTCAACTGCTATTTTGCATATCAAATGGACACAAGCTGCCTCAGCAAAAAAAAGGCTGCAAGAAATTTTTAGGTCTTGTGGCATATCTGCCAAAGTCATATTGATTTCCCAAATACCCTAGTAAGTGTTACTAGGCACCTATGCATGGACAACTAACTGAAACACTTAATATCTTTGAACGATCTACCATTCTGACTAATTTAGTCTGATCTGCTACAGATTTAAAATATGTATTGGCTAACAAGATACACACATACTTATACAATTATAGGCAGTGAATCCCCTAGGGAAGAATGCTGAAAATTAAATGCCTCACTTATGGAAGTATGAGTTTCTTGAAACTGTAAGATAATTCATCACAAACAAGACGGTTAACTTTTCAGTGTATCTACTGCATTATAACTTGAGAACAGGTCTTTTCGATGTGATTTCCAGCAGAAGAAGACAGTCCATCCTTATAATCTGGTGATGGTAAGGAGTAGAGCATGGGGGAAAGTTTATATGACCGTAAAAGTCAACAGTAATTTCTGTTTATTATTCTTTGGTAGGTTTGCAGAGTGCACAGAAGAAGTGCTGTAATATATTTATGTAAGGCTGCCAAGGCAGGCACCCTGAGAACCCTGCAGTGATGGAGAGCTGTTCTAGAAAGTAGCTGTTAGGGCATGGGGTAAAGTGCAGGAGCTGTGGTCATAAAATATAATAGAAACTTTTTAATACGGGAATATGTTTCTGAAAGACAGGACATTTTCATGTAATGTATTACTAACTTATGGGGGGGGGGGCGGGAAGCTTTTTTGAGGTGTGTGTGGGTTTCCTCTAATTCAAAGAGTCAGACGTGCGATTTTCAGAGATACGGTATGAACTTCTGGCACACTGAAATAGGAGTAATCGCTGTTCCACACAGCTTACAGACTAACTGTGGTATTAAACATTTTCTTGAAGACCTGACAGCTTAATATAAACTACCTGAATGAGGGATGATTTTAACTAACTTTTGCATCAAGCTCAAGACCTAATCATTTTGCAATGAAAAGACATGAAACCAGATCAGAAGGCAGATGAGTATGAAGGCCAAGTTGAAATAAGTGTACACAGCCTATAGTCCTTTTCAGGTAGGCAAGCTCAGCAGTGGACAATGCTGATATGATTCACTCTGCTGAACAGTGAAATAAGAATGTTTGTACCAATCTGTTCATTTTCTTTGTCATAAATGAAACTGCCATGATTTTAGCTTTCTCTTGCAAGTCTGATCTAGTGGATAAAACAGTGGACTGGTATTGTATTAACTTCTTTTCTAGTACAGGACACAGAGCAAATCATGTTCCCACTTCATGCTTTAGTATGCTGATCTCAAAGCACTTCGAGACCTAAAGAGAAAAAGTAAAAGATTGGAAAATATAGCGTTTATTGCCACTAACTCTTAACTGACCTCTTTTTATGTAAAATCAGTATCTGATACCTGAAATTACTGTTCTCCACAGCATGTATTGCTGACCCTGCCATCCTTCGAAGTTGTGTATATGTCAGACACTGCACTGGAGAAAACTTTTGTTACTTTGTGCTGCTTTGGTAAGAGTTAAGCCTTATTTAGTTTTTCCATCATTTTTCCTCTCTGAGCCAGTGTCAGCAGCAACACTGAAACCCTCCTGGCTGATCAATGTGTTTATTTAACTTGTTTCCAAATAGATTTTTTTAAATAGAAAATTAACACGAAGTAAAGGAAAACAGAATACAAGTTACTGCACCTACCTTAAGTTATTACTGGAAAAAAGTTATTGTGGCATAAATTACTATTTTTCCTTCACTGCAAACAGTTTCAGTTTGTCCCCATATGTTTTTGAGCTCCAGAAAGTAACTAAAATCTTTTTGTTTATAGTTTAATTGGTACAAAAAATAGCACAGTAGCATGAGAAACTGACATCTGTGCTGAAGCTGAATGCATAAAATACCCATAAAATTACGAACACACATTCATTTTCTCCTTATTTGCTGGAAAATGTTGAATGCTGTTAAATTTCTTCCTTGGGATCTCAGAATGGCTGGAACTGGGCAGAGATGACAGAAAGAGTCCACAGTGCTGGTTTTCCCTTTACACCATCCTTCACAACTGCCATGAGAAACTGAAGTGAACCTAGTGAACCTTACTCATATGCTCAAAATTGAGGGAGCATATGGAGTTTGGAACAATAGTTTGTTTGGGAGCATATTTTGGAAGTGAAAGGAAATCTGCAAGCTAAGAGAATGGGTGTTGCAGCTGAATATTAAGAGGCTCCTGGCTGTGGTTCTCAATGTTAGGCCTGCCATGAGGCACAGAGGAGGAAATAACGAGAAGTTAGTATGAGATCATGGAGGTGTGACAGCCCTTTCAGACAGAGGAAGAGGATCAGCTCCAGCTGCCTGTTCTGGGAGGAGAGCAAGGGCCTGAAAAAACTATTCATACAGGGATTTTCACACATGTCCTAAAAATATGCAAGACTAGAATTGTAAAACTGCAGGCTTCCCAGGTTAAGATGGAGGCTACAACTAAAGGCAAGGCTATTTACTTTTTTAATGTTAGAAGGTTTTTTCTCTTGATCATTGAGATTCTGATAGAAGCACTCAATTCTGAATCCTGAGTCTAAACTAGTGAAATTTAAGGAGACACCACTTAAACTAGCATTATGTCCATGAAAATAATTAAAATCTGGACTGTACGTCTCTTGCAGAACTTTGGAAAAGATTAAATGTTTCTAATGAAGGCGGATTCTTTACTGTAAAGAGGTGTGCAAGACATAGAGGTAGCAATAAACTGAAGGAGACAGGCATGCAAGCAACTACATCTACAGCACTGAGAGTTTAGTCTTCAGTCAAATTAATGAAGTAGCGTATCTTCCAGAAGTTTCACTGATATCTATGGATGAAAAAGCAGTCCTTAAATTCATAAATTTCCTTCATTGGCTGATTAGGTCTGCACTGTTGTCCAGTTTGCCCCTGGAATTTGCACCAAAAGAGGTAGAAGGGAATATAAGAGCTGTAATTCCTTGCCATACCCTAACTGTATCACAGTAACACACAACGTTATGCTAGCTGCTGCAACTTTTGGCACTTCCACCCGCAATTACAATATGATGTCAAGAACTGTAACACAGAGAGGGAAAACCGCTAGCCAATACAAACATCAGCTACAAAAAAAATTCAAGATTGCATTGTAGGTTGTTTCAACCTAACATGTATCCAAAAAGTGATTTCATTCCTGTGAAAAAAGAAAGGATGGAAAATGTATCCAGTCTCACATAATCCTTTGCAACCAGGATAGCTTTATTTTCTTCATTTTCTCTTTTAAAAATTCTAATTCTTATACACATTTCTAAATTTTTGCATATATGAATATCTTGATTTTTCTTGTGAGAAGCTGCCAAGGTTACTACTGCTCTCCTGTTGATGCTCGTAGCTTCAGCAGCTATTGTCAGAAGGTTAACTTTTTGATTCCAGGAGACTCAGGACACTGCTTCCTCTGAGAATCACACACAGGGATCCTCTCCACAGGGATCAAGGTGATAGACAGAATGGACTCCTGCAATATTTTTAAATCCTGTTTCCTTTTCAGCACTTAGTGGAGTGCATCTGAGGCTGGAAAAATCAGCACACACTTCCTGGCTAGCTACATATGTGGGTATCATCCCACTGCCTACTTCTGATCTAAGTGAATCAGTTCCTTAAGCAGTCTCTACAACTAACACACGCTCTAGAAAATGGTAATTTTTCCTATATATGTTTTTAATTTCCAGCTGTTACTTCTATTCTCTTACAGAAAATATGCTGCACACTAAATATAAATATAGCAACTTCAACTGTACCAAAAAACCCAGGGTTTTGAGAGGTATATCTTTTAAAAATTTGAAGAAAGAGTATAGTATGCTAAACATTAGGGAATTTAATCCATCATTATGCAGAGCTAATACCTAACTTCTACACTAAAACGTCCTAATTTGAACTCCACTTGAGATTTAAGAGGCATACATCAGAAGGCCTTACATTGGTATTCTAGAAGCTGTGGCCTATTTAAAACAGATATATTCAAGAACAAAAGGAGAGAAAAGGAACTACCCAATGATATATACCACTGCTATTTCTTACATTTTACCACTGTATCTAATAAAAAGGAGAGATTTTGAAGGAGTCAAGCCCAATAAATTCAGAAAAATTTCTTCTTGTACCTTATAAAAAATCCCTCAAACTAGATCAGCAGAAAAGTCTCTATTAGCAAGATAAAAATTCATGCCATTTTAGAAAATCTCAATTAAGTAAAACTAATAAATGAGGAAAAGAAAATCATTGATGAAAAACATAATTTCATTTAACTGTGAGACTAGGTACTCTAACACTCACTTGGTCTTGTGTTTGGAGTGACTGGACTCAATACTTAAAATATTTCTGAGCAACTTTTTACTTGATTAATTTCTATATAAATCTCTTACAAATCAGAAAAAAAGTGTGTAAGAGCGGAACTGAATCACATGGTAACCCACCAAGAGTCCAATTATTAATGGAATTCCCATGTGCAGTTAAGGTCCACCCTACACAACAAAATTTACTTGGGGTCCAGCAAGCTACACTCAAGAGTGGAGTTAGGATTTGTCCTTTAGTACAGTTTGATTTTAATTTGTGTCTTTTTTCACTAACTGATAATTTCTCCCTTTAGCTGAACGGGTGCATTGCCTGCACAATGTTAAAAAACTAAATCAAAAAAGAGAACATCTGTGGCAAGCCTCCAGGCACTGAAATATTTGGGTGGAGATAAGTCAATTGTACATCTGAGTGAGTAATTTCTGCCCTGGCATAGGGATTCGCCTTCCTTTGAACACTGAAACAAGCAATATAACTTTTAACCTGGTCTGAACTTTAAAGAGCTGCTGACGACTACTGGAAAACCTTACAAAACCTTACACAGAATCAATTCTCCTTGTGTCTTATTGTCTCTTAAAATTTACCTTTAAACAGAAAAATTCAATCTAAAATACATAGAACAGAGTTCTTGCAGTCAGAGAAGTAAAACACCAGGCACTTTAAACAATGCATGTGTAAGCATTAATAGGAAATGATCATTGTTTTCATTTTTGCATAGACTTCCACAAAGTATTTCCTTGCTGATGAAACCAGCATTGAATGAGATTTATGGCACAAAAATGTAGTTTCATTGCTTCAGAACTCTCCTGTTTTCTCCCAATACCTACAAAAGTTTGGCAACTCAAGCACTGAGAACATTGTCTACAAGGCTGACTAATATCTCTCCCATTGTTTCATTGTTCTTTCCATCTTCTTTGTTCTTAACAGCTCACTTTTTCATATTTAGACCATAAAGCCTTGGGCCAAAGGCCATATTTTCACTTTGTGTTTGTCCTGATCCAGGCCTCTGAAGCTCTATTGAAAAAAACCAAAAAATTACAAGTGTGCAATAACCAGAAGCAAAACAAATATCACAATTTTCACTGAACAAATAGTAGAACCAATTTGCTTCAGATATGTTTGTGAACTTGCTGGCTTTTGTCAGTGTCTGAGCTGTAGACAGAAGCCTTCATTTATTTTAACTATGTATGTCTAAGCAGTAACATTACAACTGCCTTCACATCCAGGGACTAAGACAGAAACCTAATGAACTGTGCTCTGTCTTTTCCTTTCCTGTCGTGGAGCTGCGTATTTGCACAGGTAGGAGGAAGTTAGAAAGCTGATGCCATCAACGAGTGTGGCACTTGCTCTTGAGTCATATTATCCGATTATGCAACTGCACAGATCCCTTTTTTATTTCCTCCCTAAATCATAGAATCATAGAGTGCTTTGGGTTGGATGTACATGAGTATTGTTTAAACCCTGGCTCTTGTGTCACTGCAGTTTGGGAACCTACCATAAAACAATGTCTGTGGGGTAGAAGTGTATCCCTTAAAAGGCTGGATTAAAAATTCACTAAAGGAGTTGTACAGAACAGTCCTCCATCTATCTGAATTAAATGGGGGGAGATTGGTATAACAGGTAAATTTTCATGTTGTGCCTCTGATTCTTTAAAAAGACTCCATAGCTACTTTTCCATTTGAATTTCTTCCCATAGAAAGACCCTACTTTATTTTCTTTAAAGGCAATCCTTAAATTTTCCTGCTTTAGTTCAGAGCTTTGCAAATAAGGCATCACCTACATAAGAGAGTCATTTCAGTAATCCAATTTTTTAAATGTTGGCCTTAGCCAATAGATAGATTATGGTAATTAGTGTATTATGAACTATTAAGTAAGTGTAATTTGGAAAGAAGGAAAGGAATAAAATTTTTAAAACATTTTCATACAAAGACATAGAACAATGTACTATATTGTACAACACAATATAGTATTGTTTGAAATCTATTGTGTGATCAGATAATTTGAGACAAACACATTGCCTAGACACTCTGCATTATTCAGAGGATCTTAACTCTGGCATTTACATTAGAGTTTAACTCTGTAAACCTGACATTCCTTTGTATGGAACACATGCAAATACAGATGGCCTTAATATTGTAACATAGTACTGTATGTTGAAATGAGTGATTTAGCAAATTTAGCAAACAAGTTCTTTCAATCAGATGGAAACTTCAGAAAAAGTAAGGGGGGGGGGGGGGGGGGTTGTTTGCAAGTTATTTGACCTGTACTGAATTACATGATTGATACCCTTGCATAAATATGTTTCAAAATTTTGAGCCCACTCCAGCAGAAAATATCCACTGCCTTCCGGGTCGCTGAAACCCTGCTGGCAGCAGAAGAAGCCAAGGATGTGGGAGAAGAGAAACAAAGAAAGAAAGAATGTTAATGGTTAGAGGCTGAAAGGCTCTTCTTGAAGTGAATTCTTATCTCCACCTCCATTCCAGTGTCTTTAGCCCCCTGTTTTTATTAGGTCAGATTATTCATTTCCACAATATCCTCTACATTAGACACGACGAACCCGTGCATGTCTAAGCAGGCCACAGGATACAGTAATTTTTCTGGACTACGCTGGGGGAATAGAAGGGAAGGAGAAAGGACTTGTACTGGAAATGGTGTGTGTGAAAACACTCAAAATTTATTTTCAGGCCTTTTAGGTTGCTTGCTTCTTTTGTCAAACATCAGATGTGAAGCATGGACTACTAGGTCTGAATATTGAGGCTTGCTTCCATAGGCAATTAATCACCTTCTTACTTGAGTCTGTGTCAGGCACCAATGTTGGAGTGCTTCAGTACTCTGTTGAACTGGGGACTGGGTTTGGTTTGATACAAAGCATAACACAAAAGTCTTTGATCAGGTAAATTACTTTTTTTTCTCTGTTCTTTGTCTGTCAGAAGTAAATAGTGGCTTTAAACTGATCTTTGGCCAAGCTATCCAGAAGGCTGACCACCTCTGAAGATACATCTTCACCGTTCTCAATCTAAGAGTATGTGGAGTTGTATTCAGCTCAATGATACTACCAAACTTCTCCCTGAAGTATTTCTGATTTGAGGTCAGAAAAGACCACTACATACACCTCATCTGACTAATGCAGGCCATACAACTGTATCCCTATCATTCCCCCATCAAGACTGTCACTTCTATTTGGTTTATTAACTTTCTTAGCCACAGCATTCTTAATTGTTCAGTGTGAGAACCTGTGTCTTCTTCTTACGGTTCATTTAAATCTCTGTCCTGAAAAAAAAATGACCATCTAGCAGCCAAGTTGGAGAAGTCATATAAAAAAGAAAGTAAATGTTCATCTTTACGAATGCATACAGCAAAGTTTACAGGAAAAACATAGAGGACAGGTGGGATTTTATAATGCAGATATTTTACAGTAACAAGTTAAATGAAAGCCTAATAATTTAATCTATTTAATTATTTAGGACCTGGTTTAGGAAAAGAAAAATCTCTGAGTTCTGCACGACAGACTTGGAGAAGCAAACAACCATTTTTCTATGAGCCTTATGCAGTCTGAAAGCCCACCATTTCTTTGAAAATACTCTGTATACTTGTGTTATAGATATCAGCCATCTGTGATTTCATCTTAAGATGTGGTTCAAAATAGATCGCATGCTGAATAATTACAATCTTATTAGTAATTGTTAGATACATTATGGAAACGATTTATTCAGATATCTTCCCACTGGTTATGGATGTTATCATCACATGGCAGCAACAGCCAAAGAGTAAAGAGTTATGATTTAGGTTCTGCTATTCTATTAGCAGGTCTCAATCTCAATAATATTTATTCAGAGAGCAAGCTAAGAAAAATAGGTCATGTGGAAACTGGAAACACCAGAAATGTCAGGACAAAGACAGTTCTTACAAAAGCTTCGTCCAAAACAAACTTTGGAGTATTTTAGATTTGCCCGTTGATATGCTTCCACTATGACATGAATAATTATTTATGACTAACCTAATATGACTAGCTATTATCATTGTTATTAAATGCCACTGTTAAAGTAGTTACAAGTAATTTAATTGCTTTACAATACACATAAAAGGACTACAGGTCTTAGTCAAATTTGAGATGTACCAGTGAGAGCCAAGTAACTCCACTGAAGCCACGCAGGGCTGCACACAGCCACATGCAGAAGTTTTACATGCACTAGCTGTGCCAGTTGAAGACTTTAAGACTTGTGGCTCTCTGTCACTGCCCACCACCTGAAGGTTACCACGCTCACATCTCTGCCAGCAGGCAGGAACTTCTCCCTTTAATACACTTCTGGCAAAACTGGCCCCGTGAACTCAAGTGACCTTTTGCAGCTGGCTTTCCCAGAAATGAATTAGTGACCAACATGATGCCATCTGCCAGTAGAGCTTCAGAGTCATTAACTTCCTACAGAAGAGTAGTGCTAACATTTGCAATGACTATGGCTCTTTGTGAAGTAAATTTCTGTCCATGGACTAAGAAGACAGTCTAAAAACAGACTTTATGAAAAAAGTGATTAGCAAGTAAATGAAGGGGTGAGACCAAGATGTACTGAACAAATTGCTGAGTGGGGGTGAGAGTAGGCAAAGTCTCCCATTCTATTTCTGAATATTAGTAAGATAGCCTGTTTCTACCTAAAAAAACCCCAACTGCTTATCATCAACAGAAAACCAAAGCCCAGATACCAGAAAATACGTATGAAATATGACACAGAAAGAGAGAATGACCAAGCAGCATAGCAATTCTAGTTTTTCAGCCAAATCAGTGAACCTGTGATTGGCATTCAAAAGGACTTCTGGTATAAAATGATGAAGAGGGAAGGGAAAGGAAATAGAAACAAATTCATTTTATTTAAATAAGAGTGGTATATTACTTTGGACAGAATTCAGCAGCCATGGGACTGTCCTGTGGAAATAGCAGTGCACTATATGCAAGAAGGAGAATTTAAAATGATATGTAAATCTCTGGAAAATAACTCCAGTTTTTGTCATTCTCATTAGTACTTGTTATGCTCACTGGTAGAGAATAGCTTTGTTAGAAGTGTAGGAATATGCACGACTTCACCCAAGACAGTCCTCATACGTAAACATTGTTGTTCATACAGTAACACTAACACTATCTTTCTGGCTGTTATGAGCAAGCTGATACCTGATCACATAATAAGAACCTGGAAGGTGTCACTCAGTGGTCTCCAGGGCAGGAAGTAATCTGCTGCCAGGGGCAGATATGAGATGAAAATATGTTAGAGATATAACTATGGAAAAAATGACAGACCAAAAGCTCTAGAGAGGTAAGCATTGCATTTTTCTGATCTAACACAGCTTTCAAAAGAATAGTCTATTGCAGAAAAACAAATAAATCACTTTCCTGGGCATGTTTCTGCTGCAATTATGTTTGAGTAAACTTTATATCTACCTTCTTAAAAAAAAATAAAAACATAATGACAGGATAGGAAAAATACTATCTCTGCACAAGTTTTAGGCAAAGACATGTAGTATAGTAACATGCCTCTGGAGCTATCTAGCATTGTTCAAGAGATAAGGAGCAACTTAAACCTCAGATAAGAAAGGAATTTGAAGAGGATTAAATATTTTTAAAAGCTATAAAAGAAGCCTAAAGTGATGTAATTCAGTAGTTTGAGAATTACTTTATTACTGATTCACCGCAAGCTGAAGATACTGCAGCATATGGAGAACAGCCTTTAACTGATCTAAGAGCCTTCCGTAAAAGGCAGTAATAGAAAATCAGAGAACCACCATCTTGATTGACTTACCATGGATTTAAACCACTGAACTGTACTCTTGATAGTAAATGGGGTCAAACAGAAGCCATGTTGCCACAGATACTCTTGAATGCAGCCTTCTAACACCATTAATCGTGATAATTACCACAGACTTATCGGTGCTGGGCCGTGAGACAGTATTGGTCACTCCAGCACAAATCTGATTCAACACCATTTACTTTCTTTTCCAAGAAGTGACTTCTGTGAAAAAAACAAATAAACAAAAGCCCCTCCTCCCTAAAAGCTTAGCTTTTTTGACTTTGATTTTGTACATGTAGCACATGTCTCTGCATCCCAAAACACAGTCAGGTGTTCAATTTTCACAGACCATGGTGGCTACAGACAGTTAGCAGGAGGTGTGGTACGGCAAGACTTGGATGTTATCATGGCATAGAACTGAATTTCATTAAAACTATAGAAAACTATTCCAAACCCAGTAGGATTTTTCTTTATCCTATTGTTATTTGTAACATTTGATTTGCGGTGCCACGTAGCTGCTGACCACTGTTTTCTGAACGATATTGTTAACATATAATAATCTAAAAAAATCCCAACAACTTTGCCTCAATAAACTACGTTACACAAAATGTATCTGACTAGAATACATTCTAATTGCTATTCTGTATTACAATACTGTAATATATAACTCAATTCTTTTTATTTGAAGGTTCCTGCAAAGCAACTTTTAAAACAGTTTCTATGAAGACTGCCTCAGTATGTCTTGGGACATGGCACAGCTTGAGTCACAGCATTTGGTATAGAATTTGTGTCACATAACTCCTGTGTACAGCAGCACTGAAACTTTTTGTCTTCAACAACTGAAAAAAACTAAGCTATTGAAATTCACCTGGGATTTCATCTCAGCAACCAGATTCAAAGACACTACCTATGGATAATAAAATTAATACAGATTTATAGGCTTTGAGTTATGTTTTTCTCAGCCTCCATTGGCTGCAAGAAGTTAAACAAAAAGCAATCGTATTTTCCATTCATATTCCTTCAACTTCACCTGTAAAAAACTGATGACTTGAATTAGTAGTGGTGTTTGATCAGGTTTTTGGTAGTTTCCCTGACAACATTATTGCTCAATGAATACAAATTAGATTCATTATGACTTGGCTGGATTCGATACAGTTTTTGATATAAGCATGTGTGCTAATCTGTCAAGTAAACACAGAGCATATGATGGTTTGGCCAGGAAGTGACATACTTTGAGCTTGATCCATGTAACCTCACTGTTTCTATGGCTGTGTGATTGCTGAGGACTCAGCAAACACGTGCATGTGCTATTTTATTCTAAGGCTGTTGCAAACTTATTTTTCATCCTAACCTAATCAGCAGTAAACGACGTAAACAATGTGAGAAAACTGTAAAAAAGTTTCACTGGTAATTATTCATGCTTCTAATGGGGAAAAATAATCCTTCCAATATGTTTTCTGGTCTCATGAGTCTGGTGCAATGTGTTCCATTCCACTATTCAATACGGTAAAGTAGGATAATTTCCTCACTCCGTTTGCACTCTAGGGAAGCCTGTGGGTCATGACTGGATTGAACATTTGATTCAGACCCAAGCCCATGGCCTTATTTTGGAAAGCCCCTAGTCCTTATGTCTGTGTGTCTGAATACTAGAGGCCTGCTACTTCCATGTCCACACAGTCGAAGAAACAGCCTCAGGATACTGCGTTCTCACATTGCTACAGGTTTTGACATATCCTCCTCATCAGTCAAGGATGGCTTTACTGAGCTGCAAGGCACACGTTAGTAACCGCAGCCACAGAAGTGCTGCCTGGCACTGGGCTGCTTCTTAATTTTTCCGCTGGAACTTACTGTCACAGAGGAGGTCTCAGGGGCACTGCTGGCCCATTTCAGTGCAATGACAACCAGATGCTGTTTGGTTACAGTTAGCCGAGTTAAACCAGTTCCACTGAAATGGAACAAGGGCTGCTTATCCACAGCCATGACCCCAGTTAAGGAACTATTATATTTCTGCTCCTCAGCTCTTTATTTCTTCATGGCTTTCCGTCTGTCACCTACGACCTGTTACAAGGCATTTTGGTTAGCCCAGGAGAGCTGATTGTTCTCTGACCTTTATGATACTGCTTCGAGCTGTGATCATAGAAGGCAGTATAACTTGTTCATGGCAGGCTGGCAAGAGATTCATGATTTGGTTAGGGCACCAGTTTGAAGACTTGGTCTCACAGAAATGAAGAAACATAGTACAAAAATCAAGAAACATTAGAACAAGCTCTGAAATCTGACTTTCTATTTTGTATGTAAAGATACCAAGTCACGGAAATCAGTATCTTGAATAAACCATTAGGGAAGAATTGGAATTTGCTGGGTATTTTGATACATGTCTTTGTGTGAGTGACACAGATTTTGCTTTCCAAATCTAATTATGGAATTTCACCCCCATCACCATTCTTTTGACTGGAAATTGGGTGGCTTCATTCTATGATTTTGGCAGCATAAACCCTAATTTCATTATTTCCTGATTTACAAGTACAGAGGACTTATAAACTACTACATACCCAAGAATAACACGCCTTGTTGGTGGGACTGAACCTGCTAACAATGTGCCATGCCTTGTGGGTCCTAAGACAAGACAGATTCCTGAGTCAAGTGCAGGATTTCAGCCAGGAAGTATCTTTAACCCCATACCAAGACAACTTTTACGTCCTTCCTCCTTGGCATGACATGTAGAGTGCAGCTTTAGAATCATAGAGTCATAGAATCGAATCATAGAATGCTTTGGGTTGGAAGAGATCTTTAAAGGTCATCTAGTCCAACCCCCCTGCAGTGAGCAGGGACATTTTCAACTAGACCAGGTTGCTCAGAGTGCCGTCCAATCTGGCCTTGAATGTTTCCAGGGATGGAGCCTCCACTATGTCTCTGGGCAATCTGTTCCAGTGTTTTACCACCCTCATGGTAAAAAATTTCTTCCTGATATCTAGTCTAAATCTACTCTTTACCCTCCCTGAGTTTAAAGCCATTACTCCTTGTCCTATCTCAACAAGCCCTGCTGAAAAAATTTTCCCTATCTTTCCTGTAGGCCCCTTTCAGCTACTGGAAGGCTGCAATAAGGTCTCCCTGCAGCCTTCTCTTCTCCGGGCTGAACAACCCCAACTCTCTCAGCCTTTCCTCACAGGATAGGTGCTCCAGTTCTCTGATCATCTTTGTGGCCCTCCTCTGGACCTGCTCCAACAGTGCCATGTTCTTCTTGTGCCGGGGGCTCCAGAGCTGGATGTAGGACTCCAGGTGGACTTTCACCAGAGCAGAGAAGAGGGGCAGTATCACCTCCCTCGACCTGCTGGCCACACTTCTCTTGATGCAGCACAAGATATGGTTGGCCTGCTGGGCTCTGAGTACACATGGGTGGCTCACGTCCAGCTTTTCATCCACCAGTACCCCCAAGTCCTTTCTCGTAGGGCTGCTCTCAATCCCTTCATCCCCCAGCCTGTATTGATTCTGAGGGTTGCCCCGACCCAGATGCAGGACCTTTTAAGAGGTTCACACAGGCCCACTTCTCCAGCTTATCCAGGTCCGTCTGGATGGCATCCCATCCTTCTGGTGTGACAACTGCACCACTCAGCTTGTCGTCATCTGCAAACTTGCTGAGGGTGCACTCGATCTCACTAAGTCATTGATGAAAATGTTAAACAGTTCCGTTCCTAGTATGGACCCCTGAGGGACACCACTCGTCACCGGTGTCCACTTGGACATCGAACCATTGACCGCTACCCTCTGGCTGCAACCACCCAACCAATTCCTTATCCACTCATACGGTGCACCTATCAAATCCATATCTCCCCAATTTAGAGAGAGGGATGTTGTGAGGGACTGTGTCGAAGGCTTTACAGAAGTCCAGACAGATCACATCCGTAGCTCTTCCCTTGTTCACTGACCTAGTCACACCATCATAGAAAGCCATTAGGTTGGTCAGGCAGGACTTGCCTTTGGTGAAGCCATGCTGGCTGTCTCGAGTTACCTCCCTGTCCCCCATGTGCCTTAGCACAGCTTCTAGGAGGATCTGTTCCATGATCTTCCCAGGCACAGAGGTGAGGCTGACAGGTTGGTAGTTCCCAGGGTCCTCCTTCCTACCTTTTTTGAAAATAGGCACAATTTTTCCCTTCCTCCAGTCGTTAGGGACTTCGCCTGACTGCCGTGACCATTCAAATCACGGAGAGTGACTGGACAACTCCATCAGCGAATTCGGTCAGGATTCTGGGATGCATCTTTTCAGGTCCCATAGACTTACGCATGCTCAGGTTCCTAGAGCTTGTAGTTGTGATTCAGGTCCCTTAGAGCTTGTAGGTGTGATTGAAGTGTAAAAAGAGTTTCCAGTGCTGGTCTTGGATAGCTCTGAATGCCAGTCCCTAGTTTCGGGGCAGAGTCTAATGAAAGAAGAGAAAGGAGCTTTAAAGACCGTAATACTCCTCATTGCCCACTCTTAACCTCCAGTAGTTCTAGAACTGTAATTAGCTCCAGAAGCTGGCATTAATCATTTAACATACTTATTTGTTGGTCATCCATATAACACTCAGACACATGAGGTATAAATACAGAGTTGCGCAATTCAGACTGGATAGCATCGCTATGCTTCTATCTTTATGTAAGTCAATGGAGTATTTCAAAGTAATTTAAGGTTCACTTCCACATTTTGGGCATCATTTATCTTATTGTTTAACAAAATCATGATAACAAAGTCACTGCTTAATCACTCTACAATTGCATCGCATCTTATTCCAGAGCAAAAGGACATGCATACAAAAATAGGAAGCGTATTTCTGACTTTTAGCCAAACATCTGTTGGTTTTTGACACTATCCAAAAGGTTTAAACAGTTCAAAGCACCCCAAGAGTAGTGATCACTATGTCTATATTTCTTAGTCCTGGTTGAAACATGTTCAGTGAAATTTTAGTTTGATGAAATATAGTATTATAACAAAGCTAAAAATATTTCAGTAGAAGTCATGACTTTTGAGAGAAATCATACAGGGAGGGGAAAAATGAAGTGATAAATTCTCTAGCACTGTAAGTGTTGGGAAACCAGGCATAAGCAGCATTTGAACAGACATCCTTGGACATCACTTCCCATCCCAATAATGAAATAGAAACTTATGTGTCAGTTTGAAAAGTGATAATTCAATACCATTCCAGTGATAAAAAATACATTTTAAAACTTTTTTTTTTTTTTTTTTAATGCCTATGTAGAACAAAATACATTCAAATTCCACAGAGAGTTGTCACAAAATGGAACCACTATTCTTTGGTCAAGTCTGATATTTTAACACCAACTACTTATTTTGCTTGTGGAAAAACTGGCATAGTAATTATAAAAGATACTCGATATGTCTGCGGTTTAGAAAAAGCATGGGGATAAATCTACCTACAAGGGAAATGACACAGTTCAGGACTGAAAAAGATTTTTCCTTTGCAGTCTTTGATGTAGGGCATTGTGCTCCATAGGTAGAGTTCCCTGAGTTAGCAGCAAACCTGCACTACAATAGGCTTAGTCCAGTTCCACAGAGACTTCTGGTAAACTCATGGCTTATTACTAAATTCGTTATTTGGAAACTGCTTGCCACGGGGCTGCACTTTGCCACTGCTGCTCATTCTCCCAGGAGACACAGTCTGATATCTCTGCATGTAAGAGGCTCTTCTTGTCTTTGTTTTCTCCCACTTACACAGCTTTTGCCTTAGAAGACAATATCTACAAGTTTCATCCCAGTACTATAGAAATAAGATTTACTAGGTCAGTAGCTTCTTCTGGTATGTAAAGATAAAAGGCCAGCTCACAGCAAAAAAAGCTTACCATAGCAAAAGAAATTGTGCTAGTTCACATGTACTAGATGGCTTAGGTCCTCCTCAGTGAAATTTCTAAGACAACCTCAAATTTCCATCTTCACCCAAAATTCCAAAGACACAAAAAGAAAGGTTTTCTGTAATGTTGTTAGCCTTGGTTGCTTTTAGAATTCCACACAGAAATGTGTTTTTTCCCTTGGACAGTGAACGCTTTTCATTGCAGCTCTCTGAGGTGACCTCTGGATGAACACCGTCCTGTGCTCCCTTGCCCAGTAACAACTGTGTTATGATCATCCTGATCACCTGGCAATGATGGTTCACTTCTTTCAAAACTTCAGTGGGGTCTAACGAGGTTTGAATTTTAAAATTTTTGAAGACTCTTGGCAATGATTTACCTGAATTTGCATGGCACTAACTTAAGCTGCAAAACAAAGCAGTGCGGGTGCAGTGTGCTTTTATACAGGCAGTACATGGTGGGAGGAAACTTGTTCGTTGTGAATAGCTGTATTCTTAAAAAAAAAAAAAAGAAGAAAAGAGAAGGAAGAATTAAAAGAAAAAGTTGATAGCACAAAAGAATTTTAAAGCTGTGTTTTTATCTAGTTTAACTTAGTTTTCCAAGCAGCAAACATTTACTGCTGCACAGGATTTCTTTCTTCTGCCTAAGTGGTTCACATGGGTAGGAGAATTGAGTGCTTTCAATAAAGCCACTCCCGAATAAATGTGCTTTTGCCTCTGCCTGAGATGAGTTTAACAAATCAGCAGAGGGAGAACAACACAAGTCTACCCCAGTCAGTCATTTCTATTTGACTCCTTTACACTGAAAAATTCTGTGAAAATTACTGAAAATTCATTCTAGTATTATTATTAGATGTGTTAATCTTAGCTTCAGGGCATATAGTTTTTAAAACTTGTCTGCTGTATAGTCAGTGCTGTGTTTTCATTTTGTATGTGCTTTGTGTAGACATGCTGTGGTCTCCACGACAAGAAATTTTATTCATGCACACCAAGGACCCATGCCTGGATACTAAAGGAAAAACGATCCCTAAGGCAACCTATAAAGTGCATCTGCAGTACAAGCAAGGTGTAAAATCTCTGTGGAGTTCACCTTCTCATAGTTATAGCCTGCACTAGGTTGACAGGAAAAAAAAAAGCCTTGGAAATTGCCATTAGAGGGAGCGGGTATAGTGCTGTATAAACAGAGCCAACTAATCTGCAGTGTAGAGGGTGCCGTTCCTCTCACAGTGGAATAGTTCACCAACCTCTCGACTACAACTTCATTGCAGATTTCTGTCATTATGCTTTTCCTCTTGCTTTTCTTTGTGGAATAGTTCTTTATTTGAGATATGATTGGTTATTTCCTATTTTTTTCTAAAACTCTTTCTGTAAATACCATTAACTCACTTGAAACTTCAGTGTTCTGGTGAAAGTACAAGGGAATCTCCTAGCTAACTAATGTGTTTTCTACAGTGGCAATGAGGGCAGTAAGGTATAACTTACTGGATAATTAAACACCAAGGAACAAAACTTGAGAGAAACAGAGAGAAATATTTGTTTCCACTGTTGGTTGAAATATATATTCCATGTGGAAGAAAAAATAAATCGGTGTTCAGTGCTACAATAGCATTGATGGACTGGATAGAAAAAAAGCAGAAAAGGTGGTGAGAACATTATGATTCCATTTTACTTCTAGGTTTGTTCTTCTAGGCACCAATAACAAGTGTTTTAGTGAAGTTTATCTTGTACACTTACTCTGAAATAAGAAAGGACATCGCTCACAAAGCAAAAATCCAGTGTGGACCTAAATATCTCCCCCTAAAATTGCAAAGTAACAAAAGCAGGCTTCAGAAAAAACTGTGTGAAAGAATTCAAGGGTATTATGGAAAGAAATCCAGAAGTAAGACTGATTTCCTCTATGTTCTCACTGTATTTTCACTATAGTATTTATGTGTTTAATACTGAAGAGATAAGTGGGAGCCCTGACAGAAAACTGCTAAAACAATCAATCTGTTGCATATGCTGCACATTTTGTTTCTGCACACAAACCCCTTTCAGTGTTGCAGCACAGGAGGGACACAGGGGCACATGTGCATTGGTACAGTTCCAGGGGAGAGCTCATGTTATGATTTACCACAAGGCCACATCTTTGCTAAGCTGTTAGTATCATCTATGCACATATTATAGTAACATCTATACCATCTGTCATACCAATCAGTATCAAATACTTTACAGATGTCTGTGTACAATTATATTAAGAAATTGTGAATAATATCTTTGCTGAGATTACACTGTTGTTGAATGGCAATGTAAGATAGCCATGAAACTGCAACCCTGCTGCATGTCACGGGTTTAATTTAGCAAAGCAGTCAGCAAGACTTTTCAGATACTTAAAATGCAGAAACACTTTGTCTAAGGCTAGATGAACAGGAAAATCATTTGTTTACTTGAAAAATACTGATGAAAATAAACAAAATATGTTTTGCTTTCATCACGTGCATAATTTACAAATCTAAAAATACAAATTCTTGCACAAAACTGTGGTAAAAAAGAGATGTTGGTTCTAATAAACCCTATGAATAAATTCCACTGACTCTAAGCTTCTTTCAGCAATCACTATGAACAGGAATCTAAGGCTCCCTAGTATAGAAAACCCAGAACCCAGCAATGAATTTGCTAGACTTGCTAACAAGATTGTAGTCTTCCATATCAGTGGTAACAAGTTCCAAGCACTGCCATGTGAGCGGATGCTACTGAACAGCCTCTAAAATCACCATTGCAGCGGCTTTCAAACTTGACATATGTATTTCCATTTGCTTGTAGAACTTCAGCAAATGACACAGACAATACCCGGGTGCCCAGCTGCCTCCACATAAACTAACTACACAGTCTTCTTTTTAGTGAAGCCATCTTTATGTCCTCTTGATGAACACTTTCTGATTTGGCCTTAAAACCAATCTCACCTTCTAGAAACCTTGTATTGTCAAAAAAAAATCTAACAAGTAATACTGAAATATTATGACTAACTTCCAGCTGTTTAACTATTATCTCTTGAGACTAACATATCATGAAACCTTCGAAGAGGTATTGCTATATCTACAACCACACACTACCACAACTGTATTAGGTGCAGTCTTGTGAGGGAGGTAAATTCATGACTGGCATCTTAATTGTCATAGACTTTGTACTTCCTTTTCACTTTTGAAAAACGGGTTACAAACTGTATGAGCAAAAAGTGCACATAGCATTTCTACTCTGATGTGTTTGTATTTTATGTTCCCTTTGGACAAGCACAGAGAAGCAAAGAAAGGAGCCCTCAGCTGAAGGTGACACTCACTCTCTGCCCTGCCAATTTATTCTCATTACAGAAATCCTCCAAGAGAGGGAAATATTATGTGCCATGTAGAGGAATATGTAGAGAGGCCATCTTATATGAAGAAATGAGTGTCAGAATCATCTTTAACTGTCCTCTAGTTGACTGTAGAAACTGCTTTCATGTCCCAGCTGCTGATATATATTTTCTATGTATGTTATTATCAGTCAGGAGAAAGATAATGCTGAGTACTCGGAAGTACTAGAATTACTGTCTGAACATTTCACATATATTTTGTTGCTATTTGTTTTTATACTGAATTTCCTGTTCAGTTTAGTACTTTGGCATCTTAGTACATCGAACCCTGGGGTGCCTCCAGGCTATATCCTTAGCCCATTCTGCACAAGAAATTAAATGAAATGAAGAAAATGATTTCTCTCAGCGAGCTTGTGCTATCTGGGAAATGGGATTTCCACCACCCTGCTGCTATGAAAGATGAAAACAAAAGGTTGACCAATATGAAAGCTAAAGCTTGAATATATTTTCAGCGCAAATCTTTTTGTGGAACAAAATGTTCTTTTAGAATTTCTTCTGCATATTGACTTATCTGAGTAAACAGTCCTTAGTTAATAATGCAGAACACATGGTCCTGTTTTGATAAGCACATCCACAGGGATTTGTGCCATTCAGTTTGAACAGAGCTACAAGTCATACATTTTTGTACCAAAACCTGGGCAGCTCATGTTAATTTATGGTCAACAAAGACTTTTTCTAAGTCTTTTGCTCACCATTATTGAAATGAAATATGAAGTACAGTGAGTTTAAGGACTATAGGAAGCCCGCACTATCAGATGATGTTTAAAGCTGTCATTCAGGTTTGGAGATAGAAATAAGAAAATCACAAGAGCAATGCTCTTGGTCTCATTTGGGAAAAAGGACAGAGAGCACTGCGTACATTACAATATCGTACTCTTTAGCACCAAGATATGGATCGGAGTGTCTTAACCTGGAGATGGGAGTTGCAATTTCTTTGAACACAGAAGGGAGTGGTAGTTATACAACACTTCCCAGGCCAGCTAAAAAGTGGAGATAAAGCGTGTGGTTGTCATAAAATAGTCCAATGCTATTTAAAGTGTAGTAGCATGCATTAACTAGAAAAATGGCCTGTAGCTAATTCAGCCTATTACAAGAATCTGCCTGAAATCATCCAAGATTTCACAGCTGATGGGCAATGCACCTGATTCACTGCCACTGTGTCATTGCAAATCATTGCCTTAGAAATGTGATTAAAAGCTGTTTATTTTTTTAAATGAACAGGAAAATTCTAGGAGGAATTGTTAGCGGTGAAGCATTTTAAGTCAAAGAAATATTCACATTGCTGCTGCTGTAACTGAAGACTCTTGAAGCACATTTGCTGTATGACAAACCATCAGCAGACTTCTACTTATCTCAGTACAAGCTATGTTTTATTTCTGTGAGCTTTTGTCTAAGTGACACTGAGCAAAATGGAAGTATAAATCCCTCTAGCTTAAATCCTGGTCATGAGAATAATCCTTTTCTTTCTGATAAATGGGAAACAAAAAACATGAGCTGGTCATGAAATGGAATGAACAGTAGAAGGAAAGGTGTCAATTTAAAAATAAAAATAAAAGTGGGACCATGTGGAGAGTGGCAACAGCAATAATTATTTGTATAACAGAGCTTATCTATCTTGCTGTGCAGGAATATGAGGTTTCAGAATCTTTCCATTAAAAGAGAAATATTCCCATAATTCTCACTGTAATGGTCATCACTGCAAAAAATAGAAAAAATAGTCTGGTCCATATATTGCCATTTGTTTTTTCCAAATATTTTTATTATTCTTGTTTATTTTCTCTTCCTCATAATGACTAATAATGTTTTTTAAAGAAAAGATCCATGGAAATCAGTGGACTAAATTCTAATATACTTGCTAGAGATCATCTGGAAAAATAAATTACTAATCAACATCAGGAAAAATATCAGAATATTATCTGATCTTCAGGTTTTCATTTGTTGCAAGTGCTAGCTGCACAGTCCATCGTTTTTTCTCAGCAATAAAATTGTTTTGCAGTTTGGGGGTATGACTAGTTCATCTAAGCTCCTATAGCACAAACGCATTTTCAGTATGCAGATCATTTTCTAGGAGAAAAATTAGAACCTATTCATAATCTGCAGTTACCACAACTGCACTGATTTAGAAGCAATTTGGAAGTAAACATACATGATATTACTTCTGTTGAACAGAAGAAATAAATTCTTATCATTGTAACATTAGCAGTAGCTGAAAAGTTTAAAGTGATGGCAAGGACATTTCAGTTTAAGAACTCGAAGTTTCACACTAACCCCCTAATTCTTGATTCACAGCAGCTTTAATAAACAGTTTTCTTCCTTATACTGTGCTCTTCTATACCTACTGTGAGAGACAATAGACATTTGGGACTGAAATGAACACTAAGCTGCAGGTCAGCATGTATATGCTGATTCTTAGGATTATAACAAGAACTATTCCTGAATTTCATATTGAAATACCCACTGAGATCTCATAAAGAACTATTTAAAGCCTCCACAATAACTCTGCAACAAAAAGGTCAAATAAGAATTGCAAGCAGAGAAGCTGCTGGAGATCAGCAACAAGATTGAAAGTAAGGAAACTGAAACAAGCCAAAGACAACAAGCATGTTATCTGACTCCTATCTGCTCTGAGAGATTTGATAACAACTTTGAAGGTCCTCTGGTTACCACACAATTCCGTCCCTTAACATCTATAGGCTGTGTATGTTTAGATGATTTAAGGTTAAAGCAAGTATTCTGCAAAGAAAAGTAATTAGCTGTTGTTTCTGGTAGACAAAATTATTATTAAATGATAATGTGGCACATTTCATAGACTTTTCTCACAGAAGCACCCCAAAACCAAAGAAGATTTGGCTAAGCACCCAGTTTCCTTCCTTTGTTCACCTGTCTGTTGAAGTGTGAGGCACCAAGCCGTCCATCCCTGTGTTGTCTCTTTGTGTGCGTGCTGCCCTGCCTGTTTCAAGAGAAGCTGCTGTTTTCATTCAGCAGTAGGTGAGATGTGACACAGATTCACAGACAGAGGAGGCCAAACAATAAAGACTAAATGGTCTTTGTGAACTCTGTTTAAAGAGAAGCAAGGAGTTACTGTGAGGTATTAGCGAGGTATACAATGCTGCAGTGCCAAGATGAGACAGCCTCACTTTTCAGGAGCCTCTGATGCAGTGGCAGATCCATTCCCTGCTAAGATACAAGCTTTTGTTATGAGAGATGCAAGTATTGCTCTAGGAAAGAATTAAGAGCTACCCAAACCAGAAGGACCAGAAATCACAGACACTGAGAAAAAGGGTGCTACAGAGGCAAAAATAATCCTGACTTCTGAGTTATTATTGCCATATTTCATAGCTCATGCTCCCACGCAGACAGTGAATTTAGTTTTAGCTAAAGGCACATAGCAGAACTGGAATTCCTTTAGTAATTATTATTCCCTCAGCAAACTAATTTAATATGTGTTTGTCTGGCTTCCTTCTGTCCTGACCAGAATATCTGTATGTGAATGTCTATATTCCTCTAACTTATTAATGTGCAGAACTGAGCAAGCCTTTAACTTCACAGGGTCATGGAGAGACACATAACTCATGGTGTTTCTTGAAATAAGCAATAAAAAAAAGCAAACGTATTTTGAATGAATTCGGGATACAGTGTGGAGTGTTAGCAGTAGCTTTAGTAGTTCACTGTTTAGGGGATCTATCATTTCTTTTCGATTTTCCATTAGCACGACATGCAAAAGATTCAAGGAGGGAAAATTTTTGCAGTTCATGTAAAGCTTAAAGAGCAAAGCTCCTTTCAAAAGCAATTACTGCTAATGTAGTTTTACTAGAATCCAGTAGGCTATGCTCATGCTCTGATTTTCCAGCTGAGATGCACCTGGTCATCATTGCTCTCCATGTAAACAGATGGGCTGCATTGTTTCTATGATTTAGACAGTTCTGTATAGCTTATCTCCACAATATGAAACATTTACTTGTTCCAGAGAACTCATTTCATAACATTTATTTCTAACATAATTCCTGACATCCATTTTCCTAGAGACAGTGACTGGAAAGTACTGTGTCCAGACTGAGTATTATAATATACGTAATTATTGCTGGGATACTAAAAGTAAGCTGGCTTCCTCCCTTCCAATTGTTCAAACAAGCAAATTCTCCTTGGTCAAGATAATTAAGCTGTCTGTCAGCCTTATCACCTCAGTGACAGACTCTCCTCATTTCAGCTGGTGTTTGTCAGGCTAAGTAGGAATTTCAAAGAACAGAAGGCTTGTGAGCAAGCGCGGAACATAATTTATACGTCAATGTCATTTTATGAATGAATCCTAATCAATTTTAGTGTAAGATCATCTGTACATTGAATCATTCAGGAAAATTAAGACAATTCAGCTAAGAATTTTATTTCCGTGTATGCATGTTTAAGTGCTTTAGGTATCATGGGAATGAATTCAAGTGTGAGCTAACTAGAAGCTGGAGTGTTCTAAGTAGGAGTTACTCTTGTGTGCATGCATCTGTGTAGGTTTAATCCCCTTTAATTGACTTCACATTGTCAGGCAATTTACGTTAACTTTCCTTACTGTTTGCTTAATTTCCTTACTGTCCTTAATGGTAAGAAACTCAGACTTGTACCCATGAATGGGTCTGTGGAATCACTTTTTGAAGTTTTTATTATTCTGCCATAGGCTTTCCATTTACAGGTATCCTAAAGGAGAAATAAATTCTTCTCTGCTTCTCTGAAAGATCATTTGATTGATTTTCTATCTGTCTGTTTTACTCCTTTCAGACATGGGAGAGAAGTAGGGTACTTCATGCTTGTAGAGTTTATGAGAAAATATAGGGAATAATATAGATGTGGCTGATTTCACGATTGGATAGAGGGATGAAGTGGTCTTCTAGCTTCACTTTCAACCACTGTTTATTGTCTTATTCAACATTGAAAGGAAACAGCAAAAGCTGAAGTCTCATTCACCCTCTGCAGGACACCTGACCTGGAGTAGCAATACATAACACACAAACATCTTTGTAGTGCTAAATACCAAACTACATCTGCATTATCGCATGCTGTTCCTACTGCAGGATTGGTAACTCCAGTCCTACTCACTGCCCTGAAGCACCTGCATGGAGAGGTCTGGCCCTGCACGGCACTGTCCCGCACCTCTCTGCTTTTCGATTCCCAGAGACATGGCCACAGGCATAGTGTCAGAGAAGAAGAGACAGAAGGTGAGTTGTATTTGTCCATCCTTCTCCTTCTAACTTCTCTCCCCTCCCCTCTGTAAAAGGCCAGAGCAGAGCTTTTGTGCCTGTGAGGTCAGCCAATGAAGGGTGGCCTGGCAGTGTTGCAGGGGATTTCATATGCTAACAGATGGAGCCAGGAGACCTAGTGTCACCTTGTCTTTGACACTCACCTCCCAGACCGGTCCCAGCTCTCCTGTACGATTGAATCATCAGGATAGTAGGGACAAAAAGGTTCAGTGATAGCACAGTTTGGGATGTGTACTGTGAAGGATTCAAATGGCATTGCCTATCACTGTTTCAAAGAAATGGAACAGGAGAGGCATGAACAGTTCCTAATTTCCTTATACACATAGGTTGAGGGGAATAAGCAGCGAAGGATTTGAGGTAAGAAAAAGCTCAGCCACCACCAGGGGCAAGACCTATCTGCCACTCGTGAAGATCAAGCAGCAAAAGGTTTGGTCCAGGTTCAAGGTAAGTGTCAGGCAAAAGAGGTCACCCTTCACACAGCAAGATTCTGGCAGGGCAGCAAAGATGAGCTCTGCAAAAGGGCAAACCAGCAGTGTACGCTTTCCCACATCATGAGATGACTGTGTAGGGTGCCTTCCAGAATTTGGGGAACTATTTATTTATTGTTCCTTAAAGAACAGAAAGGAGTTCTGCCAGCATGTGCAGCACTGCTTGTCACCAGTCTTAGGCTAAGCTAACCTGTGTTTATATCTCCCAGATCTTTGACGCGGGGGGAATTCCAACCTGTCTCGCTCCAGGGAGATGAGACAGTCCAAACATATTACTTCATCTCTCTGGGTTGCTGTCTGCCATAAGTACAGTGTTGTCTTTGTGATATACCAGGATGCAGATTTATATTTAATGCTTAATTTAAGAGAAAGAACAAGGGTAAGCAAATAAAGTATGCACAGCAAACTGAAGCATTTGCAGCTGTGTGAGTAGCTCCTTGAAAAGCCTTCAATATAAACCGGCAACACAGCACAGTCAGTACCTTTGCAGGCAATACTGTCTAACAACTAGGTAAAAGGTTTCAATAACATGGTGCTGGCAGAGTGTATTGACTGTTTGTCATTGCACCAAGATGACTTCACAAAAATCTGTACTCAGAACAAGCCACAAAACGCTAAGGAAATCAATAGGTCAGTTAGATGCCTTTAGAGCCAGTGGTATTATGAGTCACACTGAACTGATAATTATTATCTCTGCTAAATTAAAAACTTACTTGAGTTCAGCACTTTTGGTGCACCAAGGGAGGGAAAGGTAACCTAAGGAAATAAGTTTATAGAAATTTAAGAATTTGTAGTTGCCCTTCTCCTTATCAGAAGCTGATGCTTGTGAAAGGTAGAAGAAAAACAGCATCCTAGAGGTTATTGTTAGGTTGTTTATCACGAAAGCTATAAAAAGCACTTCACAATACCCTGTTTTTTTCTAATTGTATTAGATGCCCTAGATATTTAGGGACCAGTAAAACCTAAAGGACTCACAGTTAAATAAGGCTAGTCTATAGGTCATGAAAGAGTTGTTGATGACAAAAGTCTTAAAAATCTAAAACTCACTGCTGCCTGTCAGTTTTACAGAGAGGAATGATAGATACTAGTTCCAAAGCAACGGACTGAAAATGCCAAGGTGTCAGTAAAATTTTCTTGTGTAGCAACCTACAAAGTCTTTCTCTTCTCTCACTCCACTAAACATATGTGTGCATCTTCTCTGGGGAGACTGTCATACCCAATAGACAGAAATGCCAGAGATACATTGTGCCATTCAGCTCCACATCAGTTTCTCATTCAGTAAACTAACTTTCTGCTTATTACCATCCAATAAAACAAATTGGAATAAACTACCCCTCTTCAGCTGCCCAGGAAGCTAAGAGGGATTAGTGCTATGGCTAGGAACAGCTGGCTGAACTAAAGCTGGGCACAATAAAAGTGATGTTGATAGGCAGAGGAAAACATTTTGGACAAGTAACCAACACTGTAATAAAATTTTTTCTTGAGGGACAGCTGCTCTCATTTCTCATTTGTTAAGATGGCAGGCAGCCTCGGCATCTTTCTGCATTTCTCATTACACCATATGACAAGAATCACCCAAAACATCTTCTTTCAATTATGGCCAGCCGTGAGATTGGAACTTCTTCTGGCAGAATGTGACCTAGTCACAGTTATTAAAACTTCTGTGGCTTGGTTTGCAATGAACTGAATTTGAATGCACTGCACTGAATTGAATGAGGTGGGCCTCAGACAGTAGTATCACCCACAAGCAAAGCTCTGTGTGAAATCACAGGGATCCACACACTTAAGAACTCTTGGTGGCTTTTTTGTTTCATGAAACAGTCCAAATGCCTTTTCAACCCATCTCTACTTTTAGCATCCATAATACCTTATGGCAAGGAGTTCCACAGTTTAAGCAAGTGATACCTGAGGAAGCCTTAGCCTTTTACTTATTTCGAACCTGTCTTCTACTGTTTCTTTTTATGCTTCTAGTTTTTGTACTGTAAGACAGCCCTCTATTAAGCATTTCAAAGTTATTAATGATTTTACAGAACTTTATCAGTTCTCCCTCATGTCTTTTCAGGCTGGAGAGGTGAAATATGCTTGTTGGTCTTTTTTATGAAAAACATTACATAATTTTGATCATCCTTGTTGCCTTTTTTCTGTACCTGTTCCAGTTCTACTATATACTTTTTGCAATGGGATGACCAGGATTATACCTGTTATTCAAGATGTGAGCTCCCCATGGATTTGTAGACTTTTTCAGTAATGTTCTCTGTTTTATTCTCTGTTTCTTCTCCAATAATTTTCAACATTCAATTTGCTTCTTCACAGCTTCTGAGCACTGAACTGCTGTTTTCCTAGAAATAGGTATTATAATCACCAGGTTTCTTTCCTAAATGGTAATGATCAGTGCAGAGGATATCAAAGGGATTTTTTTATTTCAGTGAAATTTTTATTCCATATCTTTACATGTTGGGAACAGCTGGACTGATGACATTTACTTTTATATTTCATTTTTTGGATGAAAACATCTTTGGGTTTGATTTAGTGGAAATAAGCAAGTTTTCCAACCCCCTTTAAAAAAAATCAACCGCCATCCATGGTCAAATGTAAAATAATGAAATGCATCAGCTACGAATGCAGTTTCTTCTCAGTTCAGTGGCTGTATTTCAGAACAGTAGGCACAAGAACAGTGGATTTCTAATCACCCACAGACACAATCTAAGTGTATAGCTTGGGTGGGTCATAACAGCTATCCAACTTTTCCATGTCACCTTGCTGTTCATAGTGAAGCCTACATTATAAGAAAGAAGTAGAAGAAGAAATAGAATTTTAGTAGATTAAGTCTTAGCATCTACCACTGACTTGCTCTTTAGAAGTAAAACACCACTATGACTTGACCAGTCTCTAAACAAAACCTTTGACTTTGGCACCATAAGACTTTCCTGAGGGAAGAGAGACCATCTCATTAACTCACAGAGGGTTTGCTCTTACTTTCACCACTCTATTCAGAGAAAGTGTCATTAATCAGCTTTCCATTAATATGGGTGGCTGTATCTTGGCAGCAACATTCAATTTATTCAGGGCTTACAATTTAGAAATATCCACCCCACTATATCAAATGGTGATTTATCATTACTGCAAGGAGATGTTAATTAGAGCAGAACTATAGGCCTCACAATACAATCATATTTTAATGGGTTTTTAAGTCCTAGTAAAAATATTTCCAAAAAATGCTTGCTGACAGACTGATGTAATTAAACTGATGCCTCAGTTTTTCAGAGTTTGCAGGGCAGTCAGTTACAAGCAATGTTTCAAAACCAAATCTCATTTTATAACACTCTGTACCATAATTATGGATGAATAATGGAAATCAATGCAAAGGCAGGAACAGAAGATGAAGAAAATTATTCCGGTTAAATCATTCATTAGTATAATCTTTTATGTAGAAAGCAAAAATAAGCAACAGCTAAGATTTCTTTTGCCTGTATTTTCTTAAAAGAAAACCATTAATGAAGCTGCAAGCAGGAATGTATTTTCATAAATGTGACCTGAGATATTGTATTTCTTTAAGTACATATCAATTTCAAACACAAGCCTGCTCGGCAGGATGAATAGAGCTCTCCTAATAAATCATCCATCCTTTCCACTCACGCATGAAATCTGGTAACATGCACGACAAAAGATAACAGATTATTACACCAAATCAAAAAAGAATAACATATGCCTATATTTCTCAGGCACTATGCTCAAGTAGGATTGCTATGTCTGCTTAACTCTTCTGCTTCTTGTTTGGTGCTGGAAGTTTTATGGGATAAAATACAGTCTGAGTGAAAGTCTGAGCTGTGTTAGCATGGCATTTGCTCTGACATCACAGCTAGCATACAGAAAACGCAGTGGTTGCCAGGTTGTTTGACTACCAAATTCTGAAAAATATAAGGGAAGGAATTGGAAAGAGGACAGTAATCTTTTAAAAAAAACCCCAAACTGGTTCAAAGGCACCAGAAAGGAAAGTAAATTCTAAAGTATCTTTGCTAATGACGCAGTCGTCCTGTTCACTGCGTCACTGCATCGCCATCCGCGGCGCTCCCCTGACCCCTAGCGGTGCCCACCGGGGGCCGCTGTACCTGGGGCTGCAGCACCAGGGGCTGGCTGCGGGCCCGGGAAGCCAGCGGGTACACGTCTTCGAGAAGGCTGCTTCAAAAGCTGTGTGAAATACTCGTGGGTTGGATGCGTTCACCGCCTCCAGCCACCCACTGGCGCGTTTTCGTGCCGAACATGAGGGTGCATTTTCACACTGATGAACCGGAAGAAGGAGCGAGGAAGCTCCCCTGGAGCAACAGAGCAATGCAGAAGAGACTACGAGCCAACAAGGAAGCCCACCACCAGAACACAAAATGTTCTTTTTCAGATGGGCAGATATTCACGCATACAGAGGAAATACTCTCAGCTTATCACCCTGCAACAAAGCTTAGCATCCCCCCATGGCTGCTATATCATAGTCCAATGTTATGTCTAATGAAATTATGGAAAAACTCCTGACCCAACCCACATGCATCCCATATAATTTGAGCTCACTCTCAGATACTTCAGTGTGGTTGATGCAAATAAATTATGACTCTTCAGTTTTACCAGGCTGCAGAACTTTATACAGTGAAATGTATCCAGAGGTTTAAATCTGGAGGCTTTAGTGACAGGTGCATTACATTTAGGATTTCAATATATGAAAAGTTTAATAGTGTCAGCCTTTAATCAGTTTCAACTATTGAAAAAATTACTCTAACCTGTTTTCTTCTTTCCATTAAGTCTTGTGTAGAGAATCAATTACTTTAGTTGGCATTTTCTGACACAACTTACTGGATGAATAGCATTTGGAGAAATTGATAAGTAAGGATTACGGATGGAATGCAGGGACCCGGCGAATTCAAAGGTATTTTGCCTTTGAGTTAAAGAGGGTCAAACCTGAGCCTTAATCTAGCTATCTGACAGAAGCCATTTAATGATGCTATCTCAAATACTTCCACATAAAAAATACAGGGTCTGATTCTGTTCTCATTATTACACATCCATCAAATCGCATGGAACTACTGCATTACATATGCTGGAACAGGTTCTGTTCTGATCAGGTGATCTGTCCTTTGTTTGCTTGATAAGACCAATCAAAGGGCAGATGACCTAGTTAGAATATTAGGTTTGGAGAAAGTCGTTTACATATCATCATTGTTTGTAGATCTAAATTTTCATGAAACAAACTCTACAACTACAGTAACTTTCCCTGTATGTTATTCAGAATACTATATGAGCTCATCATGAAGCTCCTATTCAGACAGGACACTATTAAGCAGACCTCCCCGCAGCACACCTGGAGGTTGTGAAGCCTGTGGTGCTATTAGGCATTCTAAGGGAGGAAAAGGGACTTAAAGGAGCATTGTACCTCTGAATCAAATCTGGGTGGATAGATGTGATGCCCTCATGAGGGCTTCTGAAAACACTCAGTAATTTTAGCCAGTTTTACAAAGGACAGAATTGCCAAAAACGTTCATTTCAAATACGGCTTCTGAAAATCAGATTTTAGTGCTTCCTCCTGCCTTTCCCTAAAGGAGGTACTGGCACACTTGTGCCCTGCTGGAGCCTGTCTGGGAAAATAAATGGGGCTGGTTCCAAACGGCCACCACGCAGGCTGGCCAGCAAAATGGAGGTAAGCAGGGATCTGAGAAGACATGGAGACAGAGCAGAGAGTATGGGGAACCATTAGGAGTAGAGGAGAAGCAAGCTGGAGATGGCTGAGGGAAAAGTTCAAAGGTCCTGAGGAAAATATCTGTAAATCTTTTGGTTTGTACCTACAGGTTGCATAAGGCCCATTCATTTCTGGAGAAACTCCTTCCATTTGTAAGTTCAGATATAATTTTTTTGCACCATAAAAATAAAAAAGAGAGAAAAAATGGCTTCAACCCACATTGTAAGCTCTGCAGGTTAACAAATGCAAGTGGTGGAACTGTCAGTGGCTAGAACAGTCGATTTTTCAGGAAAGAAAAAACTACTGGATAGAGCATAGGACTGGATGGGAAACTTGGGGGAGATACCTTGCTCTCACTTGAAGTGGAAAATATCCATAGATTTTAATGTCTTAGGATCATGCCTTGCAGAGAAAAGCTTCAGATGTTGAAATATTTGCTACACTATATTAAGTTCACTGCTCAAATAGCTTGTGTGAAAAGACAGGCATTTTACATTTATTCACTGAGAAATGTATCTCTGTAACAAGACAGTCTTTTAGGGCTGATCAAAAGTACTGCAACCTTGCTGGTTTAAACTGATGAAAGTACAGTACTTACACAAGTATTTGGAAAATATGAAATGCCATATAAAGTTTGGGGGCGTTTTTTTCTTTTAAAACAAAAATATATTTTTAGGAGAAAAATCACTTCTAGCAGTAAAGATGATAAAAAATTATCTCTAACTGTTGGAAGGATATAAAATAAATAACAGAGAAAATGTGGTTTAGAGCTAACAGAGGCCACATCTTATGAAAAATAACAATGGGGTACAAAGTGAAAGATTTTGATGTGAAGTAAAAGCTCTTCCTAAGCTGTTTTCCATTCTGTTTTGTGCTTGGGGCAGATTCATAGAAGCTGTGGGGGGAAAAAAAGTGAAGAAAATATTTCTTTCTTGGTTTTTCAATGTTGAAAACATTTATAGCTGTATTTTAACAGTTTGAACAATGTTAATAGCATCTGACTGTGAATGAATTTACAGATCTGTAGAATACATTTTTATAACTAAAAGACCTTCTGTTTGAATAACACTTATTTTTACAAATGCTGCTTTCCTCTTCCATGTTTTTTCAAGGTAGACTTAGCATTGTTAATGAAAAAGTTACAGCTGTCATTTAAGTAGAGACAATTAAAAGTAACTATGTTTTTCTTTTGATGATCTCACTTTTGTTATTGGTCTCTTTAGAAGTGCATGAGGTGACTCACCTTGTCCTGCCTTCTTTTGACTAACCTTTGCAAATTCTTCTAAAACACCAAAGAAGCAAATGTATTGCTTTGTTCATGTACAATAACAACCTAACACTCACTGAGATCAGTTGAAAAACTCAGCATTGTATCTTCCAAGACAGACTCACAGATTTTTCTGAGAATGCATCACTTCCCTGTGCTGTTTCATTGTCCCTGTCAAGGTCATTTCTGGAGTAAAACGTTTACATACTGCCTTGGGATATTTTACTACTGAAAGCATTTTTAGGTTACATGTAAAATAGCAGTTCTTAAGACCCTAGTATCCCTCCAAATACCCCAATAGATTTTCTCCTAGCTAATATAATATTGTAGATACAGCATGATGCTCTACTAATACCCGTCCTGATGCAGAGTGGGGAAAAAGTGTCATAATTTGTTCAGACAAGCAGGCCAAAGCCCAGATCTGGAAGCTGTTCATCTGCAGATATCGTACAGCCCAGACTCTGTTCTGATTTCAACCGAATATAACAGAGGTCAGCTTCTGTGGTTCTAGGAGTTTGGAGGTTTTTTTGGAGGGGCACGTCTGTAGGTTTTTTGCATATCAGTTTTCCTTTCTGTCCCTTTTTTACTGGTGACTTGGAACTTTGGCTGAAGGTATTGGAGTCAATACACAGACTAGCAATGTTACTCCGTGATCTGTTGCTAAAAAAGTTTTCTGATGGTATGGAGATTCCTCATTTTCTTTCCATTTTCTCTCTACTACCTCCTAAATCCTGTGAATATCCATCTCAAGCTGCCATTAACCAGCATTCAGTCAGCCTCCTGCTGTGTTCTATGTATTTTTCTCCCAGTAAAAAACTCTGGCCATTGTGCAAGGGACACTGCCATCCAAATGTCATATCTCTTCAGACAGTCAATGCCAAAATGATTTTAAGTTATACTTCAACTAAAGAATAAATATACATTTTGGACTTTCTTTCAGCAGCCTGGTTCCTAAAACTGAAAAACATTTTCTGAAGCAGCAGTTGTCATTGGTTGTGACAACAAGCTGTGGAAACAGTCCCTCATATGTTTCTACGAATATATGAATTTTCAAATTATTCTGCTTTGACTCCTATCCTAACCTTCTTGTGCTCACTATTTAGCAGTACCCTAGCATGTAGGTGTACTAGTAGGAATGCTGATCAAAACAGATAATTTATGATACACAGTCACAGGTACTGCTGAGGCTAATATATTGAGAGAGTGATAAAAAAAATCTGATAGGCAGATTTTCAAAAGTAATCAGCTCATGCAAGGCAAATCAAACTCACAGAAGTGTTTTGCTTCAACTGAGGTTGTGTTCCAGAAATATTTAGTATATTCAATAATTCTTGCTCACAAGAGAAAGTACAGAGAACTTTTGAAAACTTGATTACATTTTTGTATATACAAATGAGAGCTATCTCTTTAAGAGCAGGTCAGTAATTTAGGATCCTGAATAAAAACACAGAATTCCTTTAAATGTGATACCTTTCAGTCTTTGCACTCAATCAGAGAATATCTGGAGAACTATAAAGTACCATTCAGGAATTCTGTAGAAACTATTCAGAGTATTGGAGTGAATGTCCTATGAGGGACAACAAAAAGTTAAATAAAATTCTAGATAAAAATTATTGATCTGGGTCTACAAAAAAGTGAACAGCACACTGCAACAATGCTGTTCTAATGTGATGATACAATGCTATTTTCCGGTGCCAGGCTTTTTATACAAATATTTGTATTAAATGGACATAGACACTTGTGGTTCTGTGCCTCTAGCAGTCTTTTTTGTCCAGTCTCTTCAGGTTCACACCGTCTCAGACACATGGCTCATAATTTCTGGAGTGTAGAAGGCTACCCGGGTGCCTTCCAGGAGCTTCGGTCTCCTACCATAGAGTGACTCCACAGGAAGGGGTGTTCCTCTCCCCCGTCCTTAACCACATTTAAAGGCATCTTTACATAACTTCATTCAAAAGCTGAAAAGGAAGTTCAGATTGTTCTCAGGATTCCTGTAGGAGCAAGTTTGAACTTTTCATCTCTATATTTAACTTAAATATTTATATGGCAAAAATAAATCCCAACTAGTTTTACTCTGTTTTCTGGAAATTTGGAATATTAGGTTTACATTTTCCTTGATTATCTTTTCTTCTTATTATTACTTGAGGTAGCTGGGAATATTCCGCCTGGATATGCTGCTTGTTTGGAAACAAAATGTTTTCATGAAAATGTGAAAACTTTTTGTTTTTACAAGATTCATTAAAAAAAAAATTATTTTTTTTTTAATTCCTTAAAAAGCAGTTTGAATTTTACTGAAAGGAAGCCTTCACCATAGTTTTCAAATGTTTTAGAATGTATTTCACCAAAATGTTCCCTTTTTTTTTTCTATCCCAGAATGAACAAATTTGAAAACTGTAAGATTACCTAGAAAAGTGAAAATACAGTTTTGACATAAGTCAGGAAGAGAGGAGGAGCAAGGAGATTAATCACATGCAGTTTTTAATGCCATTTATTTTTTTAATACTGTTTTATTTTCACTGACTAATGATCCAGTATCTATAAGTAAAACTTCTCTTTACAACTTGTAATTACTTCTCCTATTTACTACATGGGAAAACCAAAGACGAACAAATTCGGTACAGAGTTTGCATAAAGGAGCTCACCAGTGCTGGATGCTTCCTATTTTGGATGATCTGTATTCCCTTAAGATCTATAGTTCTAAGGCCTTTTCAAATGGCTGACCTGAATTACTAACTCCAATTTTAACAGTAAGGGAGAAATCGCGGATCTTTTGAAGTTAATAGCAAAACTTTCAAGGTTTTCAAGGGAGCTAGGTTTTCATCACAAATCTATCTAATGTAATAAAATCTAGATCATTTAATCCCTGGTCCTGGAATTTAAACACTGGACTTCCTTTTTACGTTTACCACTCAATAGTTCAGAATTGTAAAGAGAATATTTTTTCCCCTATTGATGTAACATCTCAGGGACTGGCAAATCTAGGTGGTCCTACCACCCCTAAGAGAACTGAAATTTTTTAATGGAAATTGGAGCATAGATGAATGAGCTAACAGCAGGGTTCAATTTTAATGACAGCAACAAGGAACTCTGTAATTAAGCACATTAAGGCAGAACAACCTCTTTGAATTTCAGAACATCTCTAGTTCATGCTCTAACATCTGTTTTTCTTACACTGCTTTAATCTGCATCCTCCCTTCAGGCATCTTACACCAAGAGCTTGACAGACGTTCCTAGCTGACAGTAGCTGGCATCCTTTTAGTTGACAAGGGAGACCACTGTTGAAAGAGATTGGGAAGAGCATTCTCTCTTCCCTCAGGGCCTAAATGCTCTGCTTTTGCAGAACTCCTGCAGGACCTGCTAGCTACAAACTCAACCTGAAAATACATTTTTTTCAGAATTCAAGAAAGAGTTCACCTGATCTTCTCGCACACTCTAGTCTCATACTTTGGATTTTTGCCCAATCTCCCAAGGGGAAGAGTTTTTGTGTTTTTTTTTCCACGTAGCTGTTATTTCAGCAGAAAGTAGGATAATCTCAATTTTTGCAAAACACTGAAGCATATGCTTATGTCCCATTGAAATCAGATGCAAATGAGAGTTTATCTAAAATTCTTCTTGTGTATGTGGTTATGAGATTAAGGGACACATCCATATTTTTTGCTGCATCAAGCCCATTGAATGTACCTTTGAGAAACATAAACCTGATATAGAAAAGTGTTATGTGTTGAAAATCATAAGAAATCACAAGAAAATAATCAAATGCATTCATAAATATGCCATCCAGTTGCGCTTGTTTTCCTGGACTAACTCCCATCATGTGCATAAAAAGATCTGTTTAGGCTGTATGCTTCTGGGCAAGGAACCTTACCTTCGTGTTTCTATTTAATGCATCTGGTGCCATGTAGGTAAGAGTAGCGGTTTTAATCACTTGTTCTCCCATTTCTGTAATCCCAGTTATTTCACTTGTGTGTTATTTATCATTCCTGCTGTGTGTTATTTATCATTCCTCATTGTATCCATCTTGTTGAACAGCCACTACCTGGTGATCTGCTCAGATGAATAGTACAGATTCCTTCCAAATACTGTTTGATGTGTATAGTCAATGTCTTATACATTTTGTGATCTGTTCTCATAATCAATATTCATGATTAGATGCCGCTGATCGAAACATCAGTTATATTCATACATGGCTTTCACAAAAGACTGAACTCCAACTTGTCAGGACTATTGCAATGACGGTGGAATGATTATGATTAAAACTAAGCTGATATTTCCACTTCTGCAGCCAGTGTTTCTGGTTTTATTATTTTAGTCTTTCAAAGAATGAAAATGGATTATCCAGATGATTTTTTTGTCTTTTTTCTTTTTCTTTGAAAGAAAACAATGCTCTAGATCCATTAATCTAGTCTTTCTTCACTTCTAAAACAAACCAGCTCCTCTGGATAAAATTCTAGACAAAGTAAGGTGGTTAAAAAAGCAAACTGGTAAAGACATATGACACACATTGAGCCTTGTTATTGACAGAATTTTGAAAACAGAAGCCTTGCTGAGATGTTCAGAAGCCATTAATGGCACATTGCATCTCACTATTGGCTCAACTCTGTATCCTGTTTGCTAGTCATTTTAGATTCAAATACCTCCTTTAATCCCATGTGGGTGTTGAGCTTGTTACAGAGTGAAAATGTAAGCCAGAGAAACTTCTGAAACAGCACTAATTATTATTAGGTACAATCATAGTTCTGGTTTACTTCCCCACTATACCTGTTGTGTTTGTTTGCTAAAAATAAAAAAGTGTGCCCATACATTCAAAAAAAGGCATTTTTCATTAGAAAGATATGCTCTCGGATGCTATATTCCATTAGGAAGAGGAAGCCCTAGGCTTAACACCATAGAAAAATACATACAGTGTAGTGACAAAAACTAAATTAATGTTACAAATCACTTTCAACATGAGATGTACCTACCCAGGAAGAACTTGCTCAAAGGGGAAGTAATTTCCTCTAGTGGCTTATTCCACCAGTCTTAACCCAGACCCTGTGGCGTCCCGCAGATGCCTGACACACCGTCCCCCGGCAGAGGACTCCCCAGCACCGAGGGATGCTCTGCACTGCATCCGCCCTACTCACCCCCGGGACAATATTTGTTTCATCAACCTACAGTAGGCTGAATACGTTGATAAACCAGACTATTTTACACACTTCTGTTTTGAAGCGCTGTCCAAGATAAGCAATGTTGGCCGGTGCTGTGAGAGTATCTAATTATTTTTGTTGCTCAGAAACCACATGCAAACTAGTTGGCCCTTGCTGTCTCTTGTCATCTGATGTTACAAAGCAATCTACACTGTCTGTGAGCTTCAGAACACATACTGACAAAAGAAGTAGTTTCCCTGGTAACAAGGACCATATGAAAGCTCTCAGAACATATCCTCCCCAGGAGTTAATTTGTTTCAGATGGGAAAGGTGATTACTTATAAGAAAAAAGGGAAAACAGCTGAGCTATTTAAGGATGAAATAGTAAAGAGTAAGCAGTGTTATTTGTTCCACTTCCACTGTTTGCATTTATATGCACATGATATATGTATTTATATGTATAAATATACGTGGTTTTGTATGAATTATCACTGCATAAGTGCTAATAAAAACATGCAATGCATTTGGCAGTAAAGAACTTCTCTGAGGGCTTCATTACATCACCAAAAAATGAAAAATCATTTCTCAAATGAAAAGCTTGAATATTTCACAAAGGTCCAAGCATACGAAAAGATGAAAGCACTGCAGGAAACATGAATACAGGTCTAGCCAAAAGATTAGGAAATACAGTATGATTGGATTGCCAAAATTAAATAAATAAAAAGCAGACTAAATAGAGGAAAAAGTCACAGTAACACTTAAAAATAAAACTGCATATGGAGGTATAATGTTCACATGCCGATAGCTCTTTTAGGAAAAGTTAATTCTTTTTCCTCTTGAATAACTGGAAGTATTATGATGTGATTGATTTAAATGGTCTTCCAGATGTAAAGTGTGGGCTACTAACGAGTCATGACTCACTAGATTTTTTCATACAAATGCTGTGTGGCTGTGATTGAAAGGAAAAGTTGTCTGTGGGTTCATGAGCTGGAGAGCAAATGGTGTCCACAGCTGGGCATGGCAGAGGCAAGGAATTTTGCACAAGTTATATTGTTAAATGTGATCAGTGAAATGAACACTTGGGGTGATTGCTGACTCGTGAGTTGGTATTTCTTGAACTGTTTAATGATTATATCCACGGAGATCGTTTCTCGTAAGACTTCAATGAATAAAGATACCTGTATGTTTTAACAAGACTCTTCTATTTGAAAATAAATCAAATGAAAGGCCAAGACATTGTTGGGAAGAGGAGCAGCAAACGAATAAAACATCTTTAAGATGAGAACTTTGACTACCTAGATGTGACTATTGAAACCCAAGGTTTTCTTTGTTCAAAATTCAGAGTTTTTTGTCACTTTGGATTTTTCTGTGGGCTAAGTTGGGGTGGTTTTTGGTTCATTGTTTGGTTGATTTTTTTGGGTTTATTTTTCACAGACCTGTGTGGAAAACCAGTGCAAAAAATACAGATTTTCCTTGGCCAGAACACTAAAATTATTAAAGTTGAAGTAGGGGAAATTAGAAAGGTCTAGCTCTATATGCTTGTCATAACTGTGATTATTTATCTGACTTTTTCCCAAGAGACTATGGCAGTAACATTTCTTCCATAAAGTTAAGTCTTTTTCTTTTTCCTGATAGCTCTTAACAGCATTAATTCATTGAAGTTTTTGATGACAGTGTAAATTTTTTTCTTTTCAGCTAAAGGGTGCATGAGAATTGATACCTGGTTGAGAAAGTTACGAACAAACAGTCAACGATAATGGATATATTTCAAACCATTTTATTGAAATAAGAAAGATATGACAATGTCTCTTTAATGTCTCTGTTCCCAAAAGAGAAGACATGAATTAACTGTTCCAAAAATTCAGTCATATATTTAAAATGCATGATGGAATTCCTATAAATCTCACTTTCTGCAGTGTGCCACACCTCAAATTATTTGGAAACCTGAGCTGAGCTCTGGCAGGAGTCTGTGGTTTTCTTGCTGAAGAGTTCTGCTTTCGGAGAGTATGTGTATTCCAGAATTTCCTCTTGCTCTCAACGTGTTTCTGGCTATGAATCAAGATATTGCTATTGTTTTTAGAAGACATGACTGACTCAGAGCAAAACTTTGAGGAATGTCTAAGTGCCTTCTAGGTTAAGTCTCGGTTTTAAAAGTGATTTAGGCACACTACCTAGAGACAGATAGGTTCATCGGAAGATTTCCAATGTGTCTAAGAAGTTAAATGCTCTCTGTGGGATTGCCTCTTACTGTTTGGACCTATTCTCGGGATAAGCTGTTTTATGATCTAACTCTTCTAGATACTAAAGCGAGTGATGAGATAACTCAAACTTTCCCATCAATTTTTCCGTCAGACTCTTTCTATCTGCTCACATGCTGGTGATGTCTCACCCAACTGTAACTGGGTTTGCTTTTATATTAACCATTGGAGATCATTTGAAAATTTAAAATAATTATTTACGTTACTCCTTTATCTTTTTTTCCCATTCTTCAGCACAACCAGTCTAGTCCTAGATAGTACAAGTATTTAGAAAGTGTATTTGCTAATGTACACAAAATGAGAAACCTGATTTCTGTCTCCTTCTGAGTCTTTCTTACTATTAAAAGTCCTTGTACTCTGCCAGATTTTTCTAGGGAAGTCAAAGTCTCCCACGTTTACCCTCCCACTTTAGAGTCTTTGCCACTACTAGAAGACTGTGGGCTGAGGAGCCCCGTCTCCTTCAAGGAAGATAAAATCACTCACACTGTCATTTTTACCGCTATGCTTGCTTCTTCTGAAAGGCTCCCTCCTTATAGAGATGACGTCTCTCCCCTAAAACAAGTTGTGACACCCTTTTCATTTCTGTAAATTTCTGCTGATAATCTCTATTCTATAGCCTTCTTCCTTCTCTCCCACATTACTTTTGGACAAAGAGTTTTTAAAAGTCAATGACAAAATTAGTAGCAAACACTTTGCCCTGTCTTTTATCACTGATGATCTTCTTCCTCTCTTTGCTGAGATTTTATTCTTGCTACAAAGTGGAGTTTCTAAAATACAGATGACTCCAGCATAAAGGAAGATGGCAAATTAAAAAATAAAAATTAAGGTTAAGTACTGACTCTCAGTATTAGTACATGAATATTTTTGACTCTCACACTGAATATTAATTATTATTGTTGCTTTATTCTGTCCTACCTATACGTCTTTGGGATTTGTCATGTAGTCAAAAAAGAACCAAGACATACTATTGAACTAAAAAGTTAATTCATACTCTGATATGAAGTAATAAAACCTCATAGTGAAGAAAACTCTCTATGTTAATATCTAAGCACAGCTGTGGTTTTTTTTTCAAAATCGATTCAAGATGCATTTTATCCAGTTTTTCCAAGGGGCAGGACAAGGATATGTGCCAGCAGAATAGCTGTTGATACCATAAAGCCATTAAATAAAGAACATAATTTCAAACTAAACACTGGAATCCTGTCACAAACTAAACACTCCATCTGGTGCCATTTAACTGAAATAACTTCTTCAAGGCACCACTCCCATGAAACATACAAACTTCAAACAGCATTATTTTACTACAAATGTGGGCTATAAAACTTGATAGAAAAAAAGGAAACCATAAAGTCCTCAAGTTTCCTCTGAGCCTGAGCTAGAATCCAGATCTTCCTGAATTAAGTCACTTTCAACATGTTGCAACAGATCTTCAGACGAATGAGGGTCCCAGTAGATATAAGTTTTATTTTCATAATTCATCCTCAGCTTGGCTGGGAACAAAGTAGCCACCTTCACATTTTTGGCAAGAAAACTTTCTTTACTGGAATAAAGGTTTGCCTTTTCAATGGGGTGTTTGGCAAGAGATCAGGAAAAAATAATATCTGATTTCCTTCACACTTGACTTGCCTTTTTTTTTCTTTCAAGCTTTAGTAAGAACTTTCTCTCCATCCTTCAAATCCTCCAGCCAAACTATAATTGCTTTGTTAGGTCCTTTTTGATCCACTCACATACCCAATATTTTATATCTGCTTTACAAATATTGTCTTTTTAATGACACTGAAAACTGTGAGTTTTGGAAATAATTTTTTTGCCTTGACTTCACAGTTTACTAGAATCTGAAACTCCTTTACTCGCAGTAAGATTATTATGCCAACGTCATAAACCTGTATTTTATTTTCCAGCATAACAATGAGTTTTCTTTTATGAGACTTTAAACATTTATCAGGGGCCTCTGCTCTGTATAACTCTTGTCCCTACAATGTCTTTTCTTTGGGTATTTTTCTACTTTAATTATGTACCAGTCTATGCTGTGGACACTCTCTTTCTGCTAATCAATTTAATCTCACCAGAACCAGCATGATATTCCTTCCACAATAAGCTCCCACATATTTATTAGTATTATAAAAAAATGTGAAGGGATTGCTACAATAATTCAGCCTTCATAAACTAAACGTGAGTACTGTTCCTGCACTAAACTGAAAGAAAACACTAGAGATTTTTGGTGCTAGTTCATAACTCTAAAAATTATTCTGTGCAAATTTGTTTTTACACTGGTCTGAGCAAAAATGAGAAATTCTTAACTACTCAGATAGCAAAACTTACAAGTCAAGAACATGGGATCTCTGTAGGCTTCTACAGAACACCATAAACATACTGCTGTCTACAACAAATTTCCCCTGACCAAGATCATCTGCCTTGTTTCCCTCTGAAATAAAAGCTGCACAAAAACCTGGTGGAAATTCACTGGCTTAGGAGACTAACCTAGGGACTTTATGAACTGTTTGGAGCTTGAAAGAAGCCATGTTTTACCTGAAAGTCGTAAAAGACAGCAGACTTGAAGAGGGAGAATTTACATACTGTGCTGGAAAACTCCACGCTTTGGAGCTGAACGAGAACAAGTAGCTGCAACTTTCACAGAGGTCTTATCCATGACATTAAATCTAGGATGGTTAACAAAATCATGTCTATTAAATACGATACAGACCAGGGTGAAAATTTAAGCAAAACCAACAACAGCAACAAATAAAAAAAATTCTGAAGAAAGTTGAATATTTCAACCAATTGGACAGAGAGTTGTACATTACGTTACTGTTCTCAACTTTATCTCATACAATCTGTAATAGAAAAGAGTAAATTTGTTATTAGGCAACTCCATGGTGCTACAGGGAAATTACATATAATAAAAAACTAATAGAAATTTTAACAGTGGTGATGTACCAAGGCCAATTTAAAAATGCTTATAACTGTATTTTAAATTCCATAGTACTTGCAGGGATATATATGACGTTTTAACAGAATGAGATGCTGAGGGAAGCTCTCAAGGGTTCCTGGAAGCAACTTGTTAAAATTCTGTCACTAAATTGAAGGGAAATTGAGGATAATTTTAAAACCTCTAATGCAATTCCTACATTCTCTGGAAAGAAAAAAACATCCTACTAGAAATGTTTGGTCCCTGGTAGTCATGAAAACAACTAAAAAAGAATAATTTATTTTGCTTTTGGAATGCACAGCACTGGTCCCAATTACATTGTTAAAAATGTCTTGGGGATAATATAACCCAGCCACCTACAAGGTCTTTATGTCCAGCCCCTTTTCAATTACATAAGCTCGAGCTTCTGATGTTGTGTCACTAGACTGCATATTTTTTTGCTTTCGTGGTTGAAGGAAGGCTTGTAGGATTCGTTTGTTTGTTTTCAATGGGTAAACATATCGGTAGATTTTCTGGTCTAGCTCTCTTCTTGAAGTTTGGGGATGGTAGGTTACTTTAATACAAACTGTAGGAGAAAAGGTATTTTGGTGCCTGATGGCAGTAGAGTGAAAAGAATTAATGCTTACAGCTTTGTCCCCTTGATGCACCCAAATATAGAGTGTCTTGCATATGATCTTAAAGACTTTGTGACTGACTTTGAAACAACTTTGTGCTTTCATTCCATTTTGCTGTATATTGTATTGTGCCTTCTGCCAATACGGAAGGAGGTCTTGTGTAAAAATTTAGGCTTCAGTCCTGTAAACACACAGGCTTTTAAGAAGTTGAATAGTCCTATTGCTTTCTGGGGGACCACTCATGTATTTGAAGTGAACCATTCACATCCGCATTTGCAAGAAAGGAGTTTAATAAGTTTAAGTATTAGGGTCAATGTGGACTAACATTACAAATGAATTTCTGTTCCAGCAGAAATAGCTAAATCCTACCCCTTCCAAAGCAGTGGTATGAAATCGGAATTAAAGTTTGCTTGCTGCTATTTCTCAGGAGCTTTACAACTAAACCTAGCTATTGACAGACCTCACACAAAGTTCAAAACCCTAAAAACCAGCATTACTTTTACAGGTTTTGTTACTATGAAAACCATAGTGGAGAAATAACATTTTTTCTAACTGATGTAATTTTTCTGTATCTTTTGTTTTGAACTAAGGCAAAGTGTGAATATTTACAAAAAATGTTTAAATGTAAGCAAGAAAGAATGGTTTGGGGATTGCACTACTAAGCTAAGATCAATAAAATACCTTTAACAGATGATATTCTAATAACTAAATCATAGATGTTAAATATTTACTCTTCGTATAAAACTCACAAAGTGCACCCTGAAGTTACTCATCATGTTTATATTTTTAAGTTGCCTTGTAATATTGTGAGAGATTTAAAATGACTGTACATCAGAGGAAAATATATATTCACCTTGGAACTATAGAAATTTATGTGCCCTTGGCCACCAAAGCTATTCTGGTAAAATTAGGTAGCCAAAACCCAAAATAGGTATTCACCTAATGTATTCCTAAAGTATTTCCTAATGCAGTCCCTAGTATGCCTTTTTAAGGTGCATAGGACACAATTTATTATCTACAAAGGAAGCAAGGCAATATGTTTGAGTAAATACTTTAATATTAAACTGTGATTTTTCTCTGTAAGATATATAGACAAATATTTCACATAGAATTTTTGCAGTGCACATTGTGAAAGAACTCTTTATTTCAATTTGGGTAATTTTCACAAAGATGTAGTAAATGTAGAATTTTTTCAGCTGTCCCCAACTTGAACATCAACAGCGATCTTTCTGTTGGCTTTAACAACAGCAAATCAATGCCATGTTACAGCATATACAAATGAACATACAGCAGCTGAGAGATCAGAAGTTTAGCTTGAATACTCGGTCAGTCTTAATGCTGTCTTCTTACCTGTATGCATTAAAATATGGCTTTAAGTACATGATTGCATAGTACTATTTTTATTAATTAACTAAAAACACAAGAGACCATGAATTTTTTGAGAACTTTCATCTTTAGGTTGAGTACAAACATTAAAGTTTTTAGTTCAAAGACAAATTAAAATAATAGAACATTTTTATCAGTATTATCCCTTTGTCACAACACAATTAGAGACTGAGCATGTTTCACTGATCATATTATGGTACTAGCACTGCATGATACATATGTCATATACTAGCAATGTAAAATTGTTCAATTTGTTTAAGTGAGTGGAACAATTATATGTAAAATAGGAGTTTGCAAAGCCTGGGTCTAAGTTTGTGCCCATTAAAATTAGTAAGACCTCTTTAACTGGAAAACCAGAAAATATTACCCACTTTTGACTATGCCAAATTTAATTCTGCAAATATTTTAATTGCACAGCTGGTGCATTGTATTTCCATCCATCTACATTTCTTTTACGCACTCCAGTCATGCTCCAAAGCATTGACATCATTCTTTCCAAATGAAATAACAAGTAAAAGGGAATGAAATTGTAGGAACTTCTGTTCAATTACAGTTTCAACTGATAACACTGTGCCATACATCACCACAATACCTCTCTGTTCCTCCTGGCTTAAAGAAGGTCAAACTATGTAAAGACAGAGTTCATATGTTCACCATATGTAAAAAAACCTTCAAAGTAAATGGTGTAAGGCAATGGTCAATCCTAAAGAGAACACAAGCTATAAACATCAGTTGGACAGACCAAGTTTTAATTTTACTGGTTAAAGTAGCATAACAGAAACACAACACAGTGGTTTTTGTGTGAGTTCTCCATAGGTTTCAAAATCATCAAATAAAACACTATACTCTTGAAGCCATGCTTCTGACAGACATTCAGAGGAATCCTTGCCCTTGACTGACAAAATGCAAGTCATAAATACAACTGACTCATGTGATCTTTTCTTAAGTTACAATTTCACCTTTCACCAATATCTTTGTATATCTTCACATTTTCCACCACAACAGGCAACAAACTTAATGCTCTTAAAGAAATTTCACATATATGGACAGTCAAAGGCCAGCTAGAATTGAGGGACCAATATAGATGGTTTTACCAGCAGTTAATAAACATTATTATATATCTTGGTATAAGCTACACCTAAGTGCAGCTTTTTAACTAGCATCTCTGATCATTGACCACAGATCACATCAGGAACATGGTTTACGGCAACAAAGATGCATAATATAAGCATACTGTCTTCAGAAACAGGAGGAGTAAACTATTGGTGGAATGGTTCCTCAGACATAACAAAGGAGCATTAGACACCTCAAATTTTAACAACTGTCGATCAGAAAAACGAAAATCAACTAATCAAAGAAAGCCACTACAACTATGCTAGTATCCTGGAATTCAAAACACTTTGAAAGAATATGGACATTTCAAATATGTGCATGCATGCATTTATACAGGTAGGCAACATATGTAAAGCCAGGCTGTGCTGTTCATACAAATACAGCAAACCTGGTATAGCCCCTTTGATGTTGCTCAGCACAGAACACATGCCTGTTTCATCCTAATATAACTGGGATATTTCCTTAGTCTGAGCATTTAAGGCTGTCCTGCAGTTGAAGTTGTCCAAGAACTAGAAAGTAGCCTCTAAAATCATGTTTACAAATCTTGTGTATGGATGGAACTGTAGAATTTTAGAATTAATGTGACTCTCCATTACATTTAAAATTTATGTCTTCATCCAGTTGAGATGTATTCTTAGAAACAGTCCTTCGACAAATCACAGCCCTGACAAAAGAACTGAGAGACTGAGGGTGAGCTGCTCTGGACTTTAAATTTGAGAAAATGCTCTTAAGATCACCCTTAGGATCACGTGTGGTGGTGTTACCCCGAGTGGCCCTAAGCGACCACTGAGAGATTTGTTGTTTCACTTTAGGCTATCCTTTTTTTTCTGGAGATTGAATTTTAAAGATGAAAACATTATAGTTTAAGGACAAAAGTTCAACCTGAACATCCAGTTTCCCTGTGGGTTTCAGTGAAATTGTTTTTGTGATCTTGTGCCTAAAAATGAACTGAATGTAACACAGCAGGCATTGGGTAACACAATACTGACATTCAAAAACAATTAAAGTGGCCCCAGCTTTATTAATAGCCAGGGAATATTTTGTTTTCTAAAACAGATGCTTTAGTTATACCACAGAAATTTAATACATGACAGTTGTTATAGAATCAAGCCATATATTTTATAACAGTGAGCGCTATTGATCAGTGTCTTAATTTAGTTCGCTTCATTTGACCATTCACCCATAGTCTTTCAAAGGCTATATTATTTATTTAAGCCTGAGATATCTGATAATATCTAATTAGTCATTAGTATAAGTCAGTGGAACAGATTTTTTAATTGGAAGAGTAGGTTTTATCCCATGTACCAAAGTGAGAAATTAATTTAAACTGGATTAAACCACAACTCTTCAAGGCCTTTCAGGGCAAAGATATCACAGGCCGGTGAAACTTTATGTAACGGAAGTCCATAAGATGAAATAAACAAAACAAGACAAAATTTCTTCCTATTTTTCTAGTATTGTTTAAGCAAGACTGTGCTTGGAGCTGGAATTCCTGGAATGTTTCCCCAGATACATTCTGCAAATGCATTCCCACTTCGCTGAAAGCACATTTCACCTACTGACAGATTCACGACTACGTCTTATTCTGCTGTCATGCTTCCTTAGATAAGTTGGTATTTTCAAGAGACAATCAAAATGTACTGGAAATTCTGCTAGCACTTAATTTAAAATGTTGTATCTCTGCCTATGTAGATCTTTCATTTGCACAATATCTGTATCACTCTCTGATTCTCTTCCTTGGCTTTTTTGTCTTTCACATCAAGCTTCAATTTTTGTCATTTACATTCAACTTGTCCTTCTTTGTCATCCCATTGTAGCCTGTCTCAGCCTCTGGGTTACTTCTGCATAGCTTCTACGTACCTGTTTGTCCTGGCATCAGCCCCATGTACTATTTATATTAATTAAAATAGCTTTTTTTAATTAACTTTCTCTGTCCTAATTAATTTCAACAAAGACGTTGCTATCTAGTCAAAAGAAAACACAGCAACATGCACGTGTAGATCTCTCTCGTGGATCTTCCTATGCATTTTGGGATGGATTTATTTTATCTACATATTTAGACTGGAAAATCCTCAAGGCAGGACTTCTGTCTCAATCCCTTCTTGATTCTGTGAAGCAGCACAATGCCGGCACCTGGCAAATAATTTGTAATAAGAATAATAAGCTGTGTTTTGCCAGGCATGAGCTAACAGTGTCCTTTCCAAGGTTATGTGGCAAGTATGAGAGACACAAGGTACTTTTTTCTTGAATGAGAATGGTTTCTCAGAAATATTCACATTTTAAATGGTAAAAATGTAATTTTTCTGTTTTTTGTTTAACCAAACTGTTCTTTTTCAGACTAAAGCTGTTTAAACAATACAGCTGACCTGATTCTCACCTCAGATAACTGGCAAAAGAGGCACTTTCAAATCCAGGACTTCAGAGTGTTCCAGAAAAATCTCACATGGATTGCTGTCTGCATCTGAAGGTAAATTAGACTACTAAAAAGGACACAAATGAGCTCTAAACACAGGGAGCTCAGAGCTTAAACTAGAGATAATTATATTGTTATAATAATAGTAAAATTCTTCCTCCTTGATTCTCAGGCTTTGCACCCTTTGACTTCTTGTGACTGTTCAATGTAATGAAGTGAGCATATCCATCCACAAGTATTTGAAAATCTTAGGCCTAACTGTGTGTTGTGTTTTACAGCACATGGTGGAGTTTTTTCAGTGTTGAGACATATTTTTCAGCCCCAGAACCCAAACTTTCTACATGTATGTACCGGTTAAGAAATATTAATTATTTTCCCTAATTCAGTATGGATACATGATATAATCCAAACTTTATTTAAAGTTTGCTCTGAAAAATATTCCACATTATCAATGCTGGAGACACACAATACTTGAGGAAAGGCTGCTTATCAAGCATTCTCTCTTTCCTTTCAAGACTGAGACTTCGTTGATTTCCTTTACCCGTCCATGGCAGCAAGAAATCTGCCACACTGCAAAGCCCACCTTGCCCTGCCAGACAGAGAATCCATGCCGTGTGCTGAGAGACTTTCCATGTGTATGATAACATTTGGTAGAAGAGGTTATATGGCCAATATAAAAGACAGGGGAAAACTCAAATTCCACTTTTTTTGGCCAAGGGTTTGTCAACCTTCATATCAATTGCAACAGCTTTTGTGCTGTTCATAGGCAGGTAATGACAGCTCCCATTGGTACACAATTCCTGCATGTAAAGCAGTACCAGATAAATACTCTCAGAATAAAGACATGGGGACTGTCAAAACAAATAGTAGTTTTACTTTTGCATTTCAAAAATTGCTGGGTCAGTGAAACACCATGTTAAAAATTCCTTTCTAAATATTTTATATTATTGCTTCAGAAGATAGTAATAACTGTAGAAAGCCTAGAGCTACAAACCACCATTATCATCTTTGCATTTCAGCTAGTTTCACAATGACTGATTTAATAAAACCAAGTCTGTCAGTAGTATTTTTAAGGAAAGCTTTGGCCAGACATATGTTTTCAGGTAACGCTTCCCATCCACATACAAACCATTCCTTCATCATGAAAGGATTTTTTATACAGCTAGCTATTTGTATATATTTTAGCTTTCATGCATATGTATGTATGGGTATATATATTATAGATTATAAACATAGCCTCAGAAATATTTCTGCACATCGAGGAAGGCACACATTTTATACCAGAAGCTGTGAAGTATTATATAAAACACACAAATAGGTGAGCCTGGGCTGACTCACAAATATGTGAAGGATAAGCCTGATCCTGGAACTTATGTGAAGCTTACTGAAGGCAATAAAAAAATCTTCCATTAATTTTTCAGCGTGTTTTTCACAAGGTTTTTAACTATTCAAGCACGTTGTCCTTAGACCTATAATGAAATAATTATGGTGCTAAGCATACTTTGGGTTTTGCTCTGAATTTACAGACTGAGATGTGAAGAAGTCAGGAGAGAAAATTATTCAGAACTGTTTACTGAACACTGCTAAGCTTTGAGGATTTTTTCTATTTATGTCCAGAATTGTATACCTCTACTTATAAACGCTCTCAATAAATTCCAATGTCAGGATCTGATTATGAATATTAAGTTCATCCAATAGATTTTGAACAGACCCCAAAAGCCATATCCATAGTTGGAGCAGTCATACACATGCAGCAGATCTTCTTAATTACCAGTGACATCACACATGAACTGAAATTATGATTAATTACAATTCCTTATATTAATATGCTGAATACCTGTCTAGAAAATATCCACATTAGAACGGCTTCCTCTAACTTTCACCTGTACTTTAAACTGTTTCAGAGCTAATGGGGTTGCATATAAGCTAACAACCAACATTTTTTTGACTGAATTCTTCAAGGGCAGGTGGAACAAAAGGAGCCTGTGAAGTGTTACAACTGGAAAGGACAGCAAGTGTCCGCTGTCAGTGTTTATAAAGAAAATAAGCAAGCATGCAAAACTGTAGGGTGCTACTTCCCCCTTCTCCTGGACCTGGTCACTCGGTCTCCTCCACAAAAGGTCCTGCACATCCCCTTTTGCTGCGCATAAAGATAAATTATGCAGAAATTCCCTAGAGTGTCCTTTGTGAAGATTGTGTTAGCTGATTTCTCGAGTTCACCAAACTATTGATTACCCAAAGACTTCTGACATCCAAGTCAAGAATCCAAAACAGGGGTGAGGGGCAAAATAATTTAGGCTGTCACACACAGATTGGGCCAGCCAACTCTCTGATCTGTCTGTCCTCAAATTACATAGACGTCTTTAAAACTGAAGCGGTACTGTCTTGTGTCTGAAAGCATCAAAGAGGGTGCAGGGTTTATACAGAGAAAAAGCAAGTGCTTCCGGGTGGAAATATCTCAGTTTTGCAAGCATTATTAATTTCAAGAGGCATCTTATATAGGTGGAGCTACATAAGGCCTTGAATTAGATTGATGAAATAATAAGAAATGGCAGCAGAAAATGAACGGAGACAGCAGAAAGAAAAGACCATAGAAAACACGAGTGGAGAACGCTACCTTAGGAAGAGCATCATTTGCAAAGCACTATTTATTTAAAAATTTATATTCAATAAGAACAGATTAAAAGTGGACAAAGGACTGATAAAAAGGAGATTTGAGATGAGACCTGGTGTTGTAGGAGATTGAATGACTCCCAAAACGAAAAATGACCTCTGATTAGTACAAGGCAGCACAAGCCGAGGATAATCTGAGAGAGCTAAGGGGTAGACAGGGGAATACAAATCATAAAAAAAAAGGAGAGTAACAGAAAAGAGGGATGAAAGCATGACTGTGATGGCTTGAACTCTGTGTACGAGGATAGGGAGCCACTAGACTGCCTCCTGAGGGGAGAAGGTGAGCATCCAATGCAGTGAAAATGATTTATAGGAAAGTGGTTTGCATGAAAGGAAGCGACAAATACAGAGAGGAAGATAAAAAAGAAATGCAAGACAGAGTTTATTTAGAAATTTAATGATTCAAAATGTAGCTCATAATTTTGCATACAATATGCATTTTTTCTCAGATACTTGGTGAGAAGCACTATTTTACATAAACTAAGCATATCACAAAACTAATTCCCCTCAAAATTTTTCTTCTGAGGTTGCTTAAGTAGAGACTTTTTCCATTATTTACAACATACAACTAAAAATGAAGATTGTCCAAACTAGAGGTATTTCAGATGAAAGATTTTATCAAGAGAGAGTTCACAACATAGTAAACCCACAAAACAGCCACTATTTTGTAACTTTAAAAAACGAAAAAATATCTATAATTACAGTAAATTCTTTTTCTACAGAAGTTTTCCTTTAAAAAAAAATAAAAGAAGAAGTCTCATCTTTATGTCTTCATTAATGTAAGGGAAACATGAGTTCCTCATATTGCTAGTTTTAACAATATTACATAAGCTAATAACTCACGTTATTAATTTGAAATGTTTTTTATAACTCAAGAAAGTCAAGTGTTTGTCTACAGTTTTAAATATGGGAATATATTTTATCATGGTCGGAATGTAACTTGTGAGCACCAAATCAAAATGGTATCACTGTCACAGGCTCCTGTCATACTTTCCCTTCTGTAAAATAAGGCTGGATTATTTTGGCCTCCTTCCTCTATCTCTGCTACCCAAATTGCAGGTTCCTTGAGGAAGGGAGTCTATCTTGCTATTTGTCCGTGAAGTGCCAAGCAGAGTGAGAATTTAGCCTCACCTGGAGCTTCTAAAATAAATAAAAATTATTGAAAAGAAAACCTTGAAGCCAGTGTTCAAAGCTATCCACAAATGCCGTGTTTAAAAGAGCTGTGAATGGCAAATATTTACTCAGTGTATTCCAGATAAATCAGAATAAACCCATTGTGCTATGTGACATTAAGATCAAAAAGACCTTCTGCTGTGAATGGGTCCATAGTAAGACATAAGGATCCATTATTTTTCTTCACTGTCATAGTTTGGAAACATTCCTAATCCCAGATTGTAAACTTTTATTATTGTCATATTTTTAGATGTTAGCTACCTCAGCATATTTTCAACATAATTATGAGTTGTGAGATTGGTATTTTAGCATGCAGTAAATCTGTATAATTGCAATCTATACCTCTGAGCTCACTTTTCAACTCTTAGATTGAACTACAAACCTCTGTGGTACTGTTTATGGAAAATTCCATATGCTTTTTAGGACTTTTGACCTAAATTCCTTAATGTTCTCCGAACAAGAATATCCCAGATTTTACCAAGAGACTTGTTAGGGAAAAAACACAGAAAATAAAACAAATACATTTGACTGTTTTGTTTTCTGAAGTTAAAAATCTCCTAATACAGAGGAAAAATCAGTTTTGCCAAAACATTGCCACTGTACAGAACAGCCATCTGTAAGGTGACAGGTGCCGGTATCCCGTTGTTATAAAAGTAAGACATGAACTCAAATAAACAGTGATTGCAGCTAATGGAAATGAGGAAGTTATTGACAAATGATTTGAGCTTTATGAATAATTTTAGACAGAGATGGCAGTAAAGAAGTGCAATCACAAGGAAGATGTAATAGTTCATAGAATTTCTTTATCTTACTGAATTATTTTTCTGTGAAGGACAAAGACAAAGATAAAACCAGGGTCCTGGTATCAGAAATGCATATTAATTTATAATGTATTGCTTAATGATTTCAGCCAATGGTAACAGCAGGGCTTCGAGCCTTGTGAATTATTATCAAAAAGTATTAGCTTTTCTGGTGAACATATGCATGAATGAGCAGTGGTACAAAGCTGAAGAAAAATCTGGAAGTCTCTGATCTCAGGTTACTGGAGTTCTTTTCTTTAAAGACTTACTTGACCTTACAATGGCATGTCAGCAAATTAGATTTAGGTAATGCTGTTCCCAAGAGCTCTAATTATGGCTTATATGTATATTCTGCAATTCATTAAAAAAAACATGCATTATAACAGCCTCACTGTATACTAATTTGCATACGTATCAAAATAGAATCTGAACAACCAGAATTTACAGAATGGCTTTAATTTTTCTGAAGCATTTAGATGTTTCATAAATACTCATAACTATTTTTCATGGCTGACATGCATTTCTTGAACTGTCTGAGCAAGGATAATTTACACCTGTTTTTGGAAGTGGCCAGCACAGATAACTGGTCTGCTCAAGAACATGTAGTAATATGAAATATAATTCTTTAAAAAAAATAACTGAACAGATTGCCCTAGGTGTGACATCTATGGAGGACAACGAGAATACAGTAATGAGAACGGCTTATGTTTGCTATTCCTCATTCACACTGAAAACTTGTCATAAAAATGGATTACCTGCCATTCTGTCCTGTTTGCAATTCTTGTCTTGTGCTAATAAGACATCAGAAGTTTAATGTTTAATATACCCTGTGAAATAAAATAGCATATAAAAATGTGTGGATATCAAAACATTTGCTATCTTAACCTCTTCCCTTTTACTGTGTATCTACCAGGGTGACAAACAAACACCACTTATGATGCTGCCTACTGCTTTCTAGTTTCTGGGAGTAACATTACGTGCTTGCAAGTATCACAGACATGTGGACCTTGACACATGAAAAAAACCCATCAGAAGGTGATAAACATTTTGGGTTGCTGGCAACCCCCAGGCCTGGAGTTGCCTAGTTGATTTTGGTGATATTTTGTTGTATTAGTGGCCTAGCTGCCTTCACTTTTATTAACTCCAGAGCAAAATCTGCAAGCTGCTGAGTGTCTCTCGCAATGTGATGTCAGTTCCTAGTTTCTGGTGACCACAAGGAGAGCGTCAACATCTTGTCGAGACACCTTTATATTCAGCTAATTTACTAACATGAATTCAGTATTTAGGACTGAACCCAGTGAAACTAAGGGATTTGAGGATATTAACTAAATATATTCAAGAGAGTTGCTGCGCCATTACTTCTTCAGTCATATGGAATTAGACTTGATTGGATACCTTAACAGGTACTTCAAAGCTGATGGAAAGGACCAAAGGGCTTTTAAGCCAAGGAGTTAAGCGGCTGTGGAGGAAATTCCTATATCTGGAAAGACATGGACCTGTTGAAACAAGTCCAGAGGACAGCCACAAAAATGATCCGAGGGATGGAACACCTCTCCTATGAGGAACAGGTCGAGAGAGCTAGGGTTATTCAGCCTGGAGAAGAGAAGGGCAAGGGGTAACAATCTTAAACTAAAAGAGGGTAGATTCAGACTATAAAGAAGAAATTTTTTACGATGAGGGTGGTGAAACACTAAAATAGATTGCCCAGAGGGGTGGTAGAGGCCCCATTCCTGGAAACATTCAAGGTCAGGCTGGACAGAACTCTGAACAACTTGATCGAGTTGAAGATGTTGCTGCTCATTGCAGGAGGGTTGGACTAGATGACCTTCAAAAGTCACTTCCAACCCAAACCATTCTATGATTCTATGATCTTTTGTTTATGTATAGGTGTACCTTATGAAGGCTTGCACGTTGGGGTGCAACAGCTTCTCTCACCTTTAGTGTATTGCCTGTAAGACAGTTCTGTTTATGGACTGACACTACATTTACTTGAATAAGCGTTGAATTAATGTTAGTAACAGTGGGACTGAGCCCATAACTGTCAACGTCTACATTTTGTGTGTCTTCAGAATGCCTTATAGTCACTGAGTTTTCTGAGCTCCTCAGATGTAACATGCTTGAATAGCCCGAAACTTAAAAAAAATTATAAGAAAAAATGAAATAAGAGAAGTCAGACAAAAAGGAACTTTTCTGTGGGTGTTAAACAAAAGCAGTGCAAATTTATGTTAATAATAGAAATAGTGTCACAACTTTACCCCATAGAACTGCTGCCCTAATGTAAGAGTGTCTGTAAGCCTTCTTAAAATGACATTAGAAGAGAATTTGTCACTCCAAACTGCAGTTACATTTACAGTAGAATATTTGTACAAGCCGTTTGCTGAAATACCTCTGTTTTGATTCCTCAGTAAAGAGAGGAAAGGCAAGAAGCTCTAGCCTATATTTACCATGGCGCAGACTCAAGATAAGCCTTAAAATTACTTTTTGGTGTCCAAACAGTGTGGTTTCCCCATCAAAAGGTTATTTGATATAAAAAAGCTTTATTTGGCAAAACATCGGGAACATTCACTCTTTAATTAGAGCAGAAAACTTCTGAACAGTCTGAGGCCAGAGTTATGGCGTTTTATGATGCTTCTTTTCCTGATTACAAAAGAAACAAGTGCAGCAGAATCTCTTTCATCCCCTGGGAAATCCCTATAGGTCAGTTACATTATGAAAAAATAAACCAGAAACTGTAATACTGAGTATGCTTTCTTAACATCTTGAGGATTTGTTTAAAACCTGTGGAGCTTAGCTCCTGGTGTTTTTTTTTTGTTTACACTCATAGTGCTAGAAATTTTAAAAATGCGTTTCATTAAGTTCCTTTTCCTGTATACGTATATCCTTCTTTTTAACTCCATTTCTATTTGGAGTGGTTTTGCATTTAATTTTGTTGGTTAAGTGCAAGTGGGTCAAATGTCAGCTTAAGTGTCTTTTTTGTTCTGTCCTTGAAGGAGTGGGAGCTTTTGTTTTACTGTATAATTTTAATACTCCTTGCTGCTCCCAACTGGATATTCCGCTGAGTGATTGCAAGTCTTTAGGCAAAACGAGTTCATATCTAGTTGATTGACTGTGAAAATTGTATCCAAACCTCCCCAGAATAATACACGATCAAATGAAATAGTTGGTATTTTTGAAAAAAATCTAGCTTAACCTAGATTTACTCTTTCTTTAAAAAATGAGGTGAAACTACCTTCAGTTTTTAGACACAGCAAATTACATTCTGCTTGTCATTTCAAGTGATAAGACCCAGAAAGCCCATTAATTAAAACAGCCACAGAGCATCTGCAGCAGTTTTGAATGAGTGGAAGGTCAAAATTCTCTGTCTTTGTGGATTAGTATTTTTGTGAGAAGGTCGAGGGGCTTGTTACCTGCCCCAGAGTCCTCCGCAGCTTGAGAGTTTGCTCTTTCGCAGTGGGATTAAATGTGATGGTGGTTGTCCAGACTGTGTTTATTTCTAGATATGAAGAATAATAAAAGCTCTGCTTTAAACATGCCCCATGACTGAGAAGGTAACATTTTACAAATTGTGTAATGGATGTTCGATTATAATGCTTCAGCGTTTGGGAGGCACATCTATCTAAAAACTACCATAGATCACTGCAGGCTGGGCTGCCAGGGAAGGTTTATTTGCATGGAAGCAGCATGGCTAAGAGTTAGAGGGCCTGCATACTGAGGCAGAAGGACCTTTATTTTAGCTTTAGTTTTACCAGCTTTCTAAGAGATATCTGTAGCTCTGGGCATTTCTAGAATAAAATACAGTAAAATTACCAAAAAGCTGATTTGTTTTGTGGTGTGAAAAAAACACAGAAGCTGCTTGAAATGCATTTTGGGTAACACGAATGAAACTAGAAGACAAAATCTTTTGAAAAACCTGCCATACTGATTTGCTGGAATAATTGAAATAGAAATAAATTTATAAGAAGAATTTTAAAATAATAGGATGGATTAAGCAACTCCCACAGAATCATCTATCATGCCTAAGAAGTTTGGCTTATCATACTGAAAATGAGTTTTGGAAGAGGCACAAAAAGGTCCATTTAAGCAGAGATAATAGAATTAATCAAGGCAGTTTTCACAGGAGTAAACTGAAACACTACTCAAAAGAAAAATAGGTCTGAGCATTCTTCAGCTAATGAGAGTTTTAAGGCTCTCTTATCAGGAAAGATGTGTAACTGAACTCTTCATCAACCCTTCAAAACAGAAATATAAAAAAGAATATTCTCATATACTGTTGAGGTCTACATTGGACTAACATTTTGAACATCATGTCCATTGTGAACAGGTTTCAGCAGAACTAGAAAAAGTAGCAACAAAATATAATCAGTATTGTGGATCAGCTGAACAGAAATTATGTAAACTACGACTCTTCAGCTGGGAAAAAACAACTGAGGAAGGCTGTGATAGAAGCCCATAAAAAAGAATGATGACTAAAACTTTTACAGGCAAAGAGGAAGCAGCATGCAAAGAAACTATTTTACAAACAAAAGGAAATGCTTGCGTAAAGGAGAGAATTAAACCGTGGAACTCAATAGCACAGGATGTTGTGAAGGCCAAAATTGTAAATGTCTTCAAAAAAGGACTGGATGACTTTCCTGAAGGATAGGTCCATTGATAAATATTAAGTGTGATAGTCTATGTCCACCCTCTGACACAGGATGTCTTTAAAATACTGACTGCCAGAAGCTGAGAGACAACGGTAAGCAAGGGACCTTTTTAGAAAGGCTGAAGAGGCAATGCATGGAAAAACAGGTCAGCTGAGGTCCTAAGTACAAAATCAGCATACAGTATGGCAATACCAAAGGCCCAAACAGTGCCTGCTAGCCTATAGAGGCAGTAAGAACATATAAGGACCAAAGGCAACAGAAATGCTGTCATATCCTGCTACTCATCATGGATGCATTCCTGCAAAATGTCACAGTTAGTGATCTGAGAGACAGCAAAGCAAATGTTATGATAAAAAAAATAAATATGCAGAGATCATCCACTGCAACATCATATCTTCCCCACTCGCTTTCTTCAAACCTGTTCTTATGAGGATTATGACATTCTCAGAAACGCTCAAAACAGCCATGTCTTTCTGTAAAAGTTTCTTCATTCTCCACAATAGGACTTACAGTCTCTATCTGCCTCAAGTCCATAGGCATTTAGCCCTTTCACTTCTGGTGACCAGACACACTGGCATATTCTGCTTACTCCATTCTCCCGTCCTGTTCAACTGTAAAAGTTTCATTTGTCCCATGACAGAGATTTTTTGCCATGTAATTTACGTTGACAACAAGAACACATAGCATGGTTGGGGGATGGAAAACATGCCCAAGGTGAAGAGATTTTTCCCTTCAGGTAGACCTTACAGCATCCTTCCCACATGTACAAGGAGCTCAGCAGGAAGCGAAGACAGAGTGAGACCCTTTGCAGCAGTGCATGACTGGAGCATGAGAGACAATAGGCACAAGCTGAAACAGGAGTCACTCAAACAGGGCATAAGAAGAAAAAATTCACTGTGTGGACAGTCAAGCTGTGAAGCAGGTTGTCCAGTGAGGTTGTGCAGTCTCCATCTCCAGAAGGTTTCAAACCCAACTGATTAAAGCCCTAACCTAATTTCACAACTGACCCTGTTTTGAGCTGGAGACGGTACTAGAGGACTCCTGAGGTTCCTTCCAGCTTGAACTTTCTACGATCCTATAATTTGCACTCTCGTGAATTTGGTCCACACTCATAATCCATAACATTTTATGTCATAAAGGCAGGAGGCACACAAGATTTAAAACCAACCTACAGTTTAAATATTCTGAGATCATATATTGGTTGTTGGGCATACTTCAGAATGACTAGGTGGCTCAGGGATGTATTCAGTCGTAAACGGTTTCCAGGAGGTAAAGGATGGAAAAAATAACTGAGGAGGAAACAGCAAAACTAGTAAGATGAGAGTGTGATGCTACTACAGTACTTTTTGTGCAGTCTTAGGGACTGTGAAGGAATTTTGTGTGAAAATCTCAATAGGTACAGTGGAAACTGTCACTGACAACAGCTTGCATATTCTAAGCAGATCCTGCTAGGAACCTGGCAGCTCAGCATTGTCTGAGACACCTCCTGTGTGAATGTAAAAGAGCTGCTTTGACATACCAAAGTCCTCACAAGCAGTGGAAGATCTTCATCAGTGTTTTCTGTCTGTTACAGAGAGGATACAATATCAAGGTCTATGTACCTGTGGTCTTAGAATAGTGGTGCTCATGTTTCTTAGTACACGCTCTTTTTCTTAAAGACTATTCTTTGCTTCACAAGCAGCTGAACCTATAATACCATGCATATTTTACAAGGCACTTGAACGAAGTATGTTCAAGCACTCCAGTATGTGTTATTACACGAGACAGGTACTTTAAAAGCTCTCATGTCCATTTCCTTTGTCTTTGGCTACTTTTTTCTACCCTACATCTCAGTGTGTCATATCCATTATGCCTACAGAGCTGTTCACAAGGCTGCTTCATGAAGTGGATCAAGAAAATCACTTAGATTAAAAATCATGCTCCAGAAACCAGGGTTATTTTAGTCTGACGGGAGGGAGATGGAAATGTTATTGCAAATGTTTGAATAACTGGTAAATTCCATACCAATATTCCTTTCCAGTGTTGTTTTGTTCCTTATTTTGTATCTACATACTTCCTACAAGTAATGACTAGGTATAAGCTTACATTGATATATGATTACAGTCTGTTAAACCTTAGTTTGCCATAGACGTTGCTAAGAAGAGTTGTTATTTTTTCCTTGAGAAAAGCTGGAGTTTCTAGCTTTTAAATGCCTATAACTGACAAATGTCATGACCTTTAAACAAACAACAAGATAAACTTCTATATTTTTGAAGCTGAATGCTACAAAGAGCAACAGACTATAAAATTAACTGACTAATTTAAAAGTTAAACATTGAACAGGGAAATATAATCTGGATGTGGAGGTTTTCCATAATGATACGATAAAATATGACTCAATGCCTAGAAGAAAAAAATATTTTTTATTGTTTCTGGTTTTTGGATGTATAAAAGGTGACAAGATACTGTCATTCAGTGTTTGTAGTGACTAGCTGGTAACATGCAATTAAAAACAAGTAGCAGTATGCCAGTTCTGCCCACAGGGTACTTCTCCGGGACAAAGATGCACACTACGGTACATATCCTCAGATGACTCTTGGACAGTACAGCAGGAAAATCTTATTTACTTCTGAGATTTTAAGGCACATAGATCGTAATCAATAAAGCAAAGCAGACAGTATAGTAAGATCTCCGAACTAGTTTGAGAGTTAATTTGATAAAGGTTAAATATTTAACTGGGAAAGCCAAGACAGATCACACCACAAACAATTCAGAACATCAAGAGTTACATGAATTTATGTAAGAGTTTGGACATATATGAAGCAAAAAGAAGCTTCCCAGTCTCTTTACTAATATGATACTTATGACTGGATCCTCTCAGGTTGTGTAATCGCATGAATACGGGTTTGACACACTGGTTTGTTCAAAACTGTCTCCATCATTTCAGGCAACACTGAGACAGATGATTTTTCTTATTTAAATAAAACTTGATTTCCTCAGGATGATTTACTATTTAAGATAATTTTTTGTACAGTGAAAGTGAAATCCCACATGCAAACACAAAAGGCAGTGGGAAAGTTGGTGTGTTGTACTATATCAGCTTGCACTAGAAGAATGTAAAACAAACTGGGATGGATTTCTGAAGCAAGAGATTGATCTCTGCCTTCACACAGCAGTGTGGAATTCTTACCTTCCTGTTTTTTATATGGAAGATGATGTTTTCTTAGTTATATCTCATTTTTTTAACCTCTTAGCTTTGAATTTTCTGTTGGAATTATCAGTACTGAAGGGGTATAATGTTTATTAGAAATATCCATAAGAAACTTTTTGTGCCCAGTGATTTTGAGCTACGTGATTATAGCATTGATAACAGAGGAACATTCTTGCAGTCTCTCAGCTGGGATAGGATAATAAATCTGTCACAATGGTTCCTGAAATGGAATATGGACCATATGGTAAGATACTAAAAAATGTGCAAAAAATTGCACATGTGAGGTGTCAGTGATCATGAAAACACTAATTTCCTGGTGTTTCAGAAAACTTAACTGAGATGGAAGGCTATCACTTCAGGATGAGCATGTACATTCTACTGCCACCCAGTGCCACCTGCACTACAGAGTAGTTACACAAGCAAATTGCAAGCTGAGGGAATCTGCCCAAGTAATACACTTCATGGAATTAAATATGATTCTGCTTATAACCTGTGACCTTCATGAAGGAAGCACCTGCAAGATGTTCCATGTGAAATCAATGGCCACAACTCTGGGAGTTTATTAAACCATCCTACTACGATGTCAGTGATTTGAAACACTGCCATTGTACACAAAACATGGAAATATCTGCCATGACAAAGAAAAAGTATGTCTACAGGCCGCTCCAGAAAAACAATACCTGGTTATTTTGATGCCAACCAAGTAACATTTTAGGTTAGCACATGGAAAGTGTGCTACTATTTTACTTCATGTTGTGTGCTGCTCTATGCATGATCTGTGTTCTGCTCTCCCCTGGTCCGACATCTAGCCCATGGGACTAGAAAGTCTTCCATTCTACACCCAGCCTGACTGTTCTTAGAAGAAGCTCTATTCAACAGTTTACGACAAAGCCAGTGCCAAAAGCTGACATTTCTGTTAGCTTACCCTTTCTGATTACTAGGTAAGTGAAAAATGCAGACTGAGAACATTTTAAGGATATCACCCAAAAACATATTTTGACTCCTGTTTCTTATGAACTCTTGTGTTAGGCTTCATTTCCTGCCCGTGAGTCACCAAAAAGAGGAGTCTGAGACAAACAGTAACGTGTCCATAGCAAAACTTGCTGGTAAGCATGGCAGCAAGACATTGCAAAGGTCACCAACTCTGCAAAGTCAGCATAACCTTCCACCTATTGATTCTGCAAATCAAGAAACTCGCAAGCTGCTGCAAGTAAATCCAAATCCTGTAAATATCAGGAACATGAAGGTTCCAGTAAATAATTCCTGTCAAAGTAAGTCTATAAACAACTCGTTAAGACTTGTCAAACTGTCAGAAGTCTTTTATATTTTCAGCACTCTTTCCAATATAAGAGATAAAACAAGAACTTGCTGATATTACCCTACAGCAGGCTGTTGGGTATGCTGGTGCCTTTCCAAAGGTCTTTAAGAATTTTAGACCAAAAGGAAGGATCTAGCAAACTTCTTTGCAAATACACATCTCTCTGGCAAGCCACTCAAAGAAAATAAAGCTAGAAGAGTTATGATCCTGTAAGCAAGAAAAGAGTCAATTCCACCATCTAGCAGTCAATATGTCTGACTGTTTAGTGCTTGCCACAGCTTGTTAGAGGGTTTCCTCCTCAAGGAACATAAACCAGTCTTGGAAACAGCTTTCTATTTAGAGCAAGCAGAGATCAGATTCGGTAACAATAGCTCTGGTAAGGTTCTAACATAGTCCACCTTTACTGAAGTCAGCTACTGGAAGAAACTTAAGGAACATTTGCATTTGTTATGGTCAACTGACAACATTTGCAGGGAGAAATATCTGTCAGTTAAGCTTATTTCTATGTTATCCAACAACCTTAACTTCCACACAGCTCTTACACTGCTGCATAAAGTGCCCAGCAGTAAAAAAAATCTTCATGCCGAATCAAATTTCTTAATGAAGGGCTCCTCCAAGACCCACTACTTCTCAATCAGTGGTACTCTACCTACCAACTCCTATATGTTTCTGTCTGCAAATGAATTTGCACTTGCAATCAAGTCTGGTTCCTGCTCTGAGGTCAGCAGACATTTCACTATGCTCCTCAGAGCATGAGAATATATCTATAGTAATAGATAATTCGAATAGGGGAAGCTTAGCACTGAAGTCACATTGACCAGCTCACATCTTCATGCAAAATCCTCTTCCCCTGCAGGGACAGGATAGCTACATCTATACTACCTTTTGGGAATGGCCTATCGGGAACAGCCAACTTGTGCAAGAATATCCAGGCATTTATCTATTAGTGGGTAGGCAAATCCCTAGCTGGGAGGGGTTAGGCTGTGCTAATGAGTATACTAAAAGTTAAAAAGCAAGAACAATTCTGAACCAGTGCTCAACTCCATGCTCCAGCCTTGTTTTATTCCACAGCATAAACGTAGGCTTAGAGACCAACTTCATAGTTTGGAAACTAAATCCGCCATAACTTCTGCTTTTTCCCAGAACAGGAAGAAAATCACAGATAATTAAAAAGGAAGTCATAAAAGGTTTGTCTCAAAAGGTTTGTTCAGAAATGCAAATTAAATTCCTGAATCAGAGAATAATTCAGGTTAGAAGGGACTTCAGGTTGCCATCTAGGCCAGCCTCCCACTGTAAGGAGGGTCAGCACTGAACATGGACCAGGTTAGGGCTGCCGGCTGAAGTGCATTGGAGTCTGACTGAAAGCTGCTCACAGCTGCCAAATGCATTTTGAGAACAAGCAAATACAAGAGCCCAGATCTACCCATTAGAAGGTAATGGGAACTACCAGGGGTAAAAATGTATGTATCTGCCCTGAAGATTTTAAAACAAGGATTCACCCTATCTACAGCAGATGACTGCTCATCTGTTTGATATAACAGCCTTCATACACAGTTGATCCCTCCTGAAATAAATAGCTCTTTGAGAGTAATAAGCAGTGCATTAAACTCAAATCCAATTCCTTGGCTTTCAATACTATTGAGCATTCTGCCATCCAAATATTAAACGTGAAGCAGCTGCACTATAAGAGTGCCAGAAATTTATGGTCAATAAAGATCTGCCACTCGAGGCTAACATAAACGAAGAACAAGCCATCTGCCTAAAATCCAGAAAACTGCTTTAAATATATGCTTCAAATCTTTGGGCAGAACATAAAACTCTAACATCTTCATGGCATTTAGTATAGGTATTCATTAGTATCCTAAGTAAGAAATGCATTTTTAATCCCACATAGTAATGCCAGGGTTTACCTTACCTTGGCAATAAAGTTCTGTCTAAACTAATGTGCAGCCAAGGAAGTCATGGAAGGTATACACATCTTCTACATAAGCAGGAATAACTTTTTGAAGAGAATTTCAGAGAATTTAATAATTTACATTATTAAACAACTCTGGATTGTGCAGTGATGTAGGGAACATCAAATAAATTCATCAGGCTGTCCCAGAGTCTGTGATAGGTGTTCTGTGGAAATATAGTGTGTTGCTGCTTTTTTGAATGCCTGCTGTAAGAGAGAAAGAGAATGTTGATACATAATTCTATAGATAAATGTTATTTTATAACTTATTGGGTGTTTCCAATTTATATATAAGGCATTTTTTATCATTTCTGCATTGAATTGGTAGCAGTTCTGCGGGGAGTGGATCTGCCATGAGGTAGGCCCTGTTAAAAAGCTAAAAACAGAAGGACTAGTGTTCTATTTTTCTACTAGTAATTTTGGAATACTGATTTTTCAGTGAAAGAATACCTCAGTACTTCTACAGAAATGTGAGGAGGATAATAATTTCCATTAAATCCTTTTTAATGATTCAAAGTTTACAAATAAATCTTAAGAAGTTACAATTGCAGGAAAAAAAAAATTCATTACAAAAAGGATAAAGCAAACCTCATCTTAGAGCAACGTGTGTGAGGATGCTGAACTTTTTCACTTAATGTAATTTTTGTTCTCAAAGGTGCCTCTGCTTTGGGAATGTGAATTGGCCATAGTATTCAGATCTTCTTATAGACTATACAGATAGCTATGAAATGCCTCTTGATTTAGGGATTAGCAATATATAGATATGTGAACATTCACCCACAACATGAACCTATCTTCCTTCATGAAAATAAGCTGTGCTACGACACCAGAATGTACCTTTAAAGGTTAATTTAGAACTGTTATCAAGAATTTTTTAGTTCCTCATAAAAAGATATTTTTTAAAATTATTTTTTACTACATCTCATATAGGCCACAGTGAGTAGTTATCAGGTACTATATACGATTGTGTAATTCTGACCCTGATGCAATCAGTCTAAGATGGGCTAAATTTTCCAGAGAAATTTCCTAATGTGATATTATTTGTAGTCATCAAGAACACCACGAGGGCTTTTTCGTAATTAAGTTTTAGCATGGCAAAAAGAAAAAGGCCACATGGCCATCTAGTGTTTACTGTGAGAAATGCAAGTAATCAACTTCAAAATCTTGCTCCCCATTTGACAATAACTCTGCATATCTCCTTTAAAAGTGAAAAAGTTTTCAGGGTGCACGCTATTTCTGCGAAGCCGAAATCTGAAATTCTGGCTGTAACACTGAAAACCATAGTACACAGGTTCATTTTGCAGCTTCATTTATTCCTGTTAACTATGTCCTTGAGTCTAGACTTCTGCAGCACACTCATCAGCATGGAGCAGTGATACCAGGGCACGCAGCTAGGACTTTCAAAGGCGCTCTCAGGTGCTGAGTGAATACATTAAATTTTGGTAGCAGTCAAGTGCCTAACTCCATTTGGTTATGTAAACAATACCAGCTGGTATTATCTACCCCAAATTACTATTCAAAGCCAAATAAAGATTTCTTGCCTTCTCACATGCACAAACTCTCTGAAGCCCATGATTACATCCAGACTGCTCTGAAGGAGGGTTATGCCAAGCAGCCTGGAAGCTCTCCGCCATGCAAACATACCAGGCGCACCCTGGCATGTGGGGTCTGAGAACGTGCTGCAAGTCTCAGGTCTGGTCTTGCTCTGAGGGCAGATTCAAACCCATAGCAAAAAAGATAAAGACAGATGTAATAGGATTCTTCAGCTGCAGTATGACCTCGTGCTGAACCAGAGCAAGTATTTACAGAAGATCCGTAAGTCAAAGCATGCTTATGGCTGTCAGTACGTGTCAGGGTGGAGTTATGATACACTATTGTTACAATTGTATGGTAATGTTTGCCTGTACATTCTATAATGTATTCAGTGTAAAAAATTCACATTCCGCCACAAACAAAAGTCGTTTTGTTTCCCTTGAAGGCAAGAGGAATTTTGCCATTGACTTTGGCAGCATTACATTTCTTATTAAATTAACTCATTTGTGCTCATATAGATTTGTTATATTAGTTATCATTCACAGAAATGCAGAAATTATCATAGACTCATAGAGTATGTTAGGTTGGAAGAGACCTCTGGAGACCGTCTCTTCCAATCCCCAGGACCAGCTGGAAAGAAGGGAGGAGCTCTTCTCCTGACGCCAGAGTACTTCCTGACAACATCACTCGGAAATTCAGGCTGAGTCCTTTTTTGCAAAATGACAATATTTTTAATAGACACTTTCTACTTCAGCTTGTTCTGCCTGTCCTTGCATGGTTTCATGGTACTGACCATAATCCTTCAGGAAAATAGACAACTCTTCCTGGGAAAAGAAATCTCGCATGAAAGCTACTTCTATTGCATCTGAAGATGCAAGCGTCTCACCTAAACATCTCATCAGTACATGTTCATTAGCAATGGCCCTTTTGTGCATATGGAGTTTTAATTAGCACTACCTTTGTCCCTGCAGGAGGTAGTGCAAATGACAGCTGAGTTCATTAGCTTGCTGCCACTGGGTAAATACCGAGATGTCTGCCACCGACATGAATCTCTTCTGCACTTGTAAGCGTGGGTTCTTGTCCTACCTCTGCCTCATTTGTTAATTCTGGCCACCAAGAATTGTGACATCAAGCTTTATTTGAAGGTACTTCCAGCATAAAGATGGAAGCAATTAAATGACATTACAGCTAATGAGGGACCACCTGAGCCCTATGGCAATTTCTACAGGCATATGGGATCTGGTGTGCTATTCAAGAATGTAGAAGAAATATCTGAGGTGATTTAATTCATTAAATAATTCCCTAGGTTCTCGCTAAGTACTACACATACACAGGTCACAGTGTTCTCCTTTTCTTTTTTCCAGTGTACAATTAATGAGATGGCACACTGAGGAGTGGTTGGATTTAAATGTAAGAAGACATGCCATGTATGCAAATGTCCTGAAGGAAGCCCAGACGCGTATTCCACAGAAAAAAAAAAAAAAAAAAATCAGTGCAACCTGGCACAACAGCATTCTGCAATCTAGGTAACTGGATTTACCCCAGATAAAAGAATATTACACTAAGCCAAAGACGAAATCTTTTAAAAACTGTCCCAGGGGTTGAAAACACATCCTCCCATACATTTGGTGACAGATATGTCTAAGTCCCTGCAACGTTTTAAAAAATCCCATCATCCTATCATCCAAATATTTACTCCTGTCATATTTCAGAAGATCAGATTCTGTCCTAAAAAAGCTGCAAAGGACAGTTCACTGTAAAGGAAATAGTAGGGCTTGAATATGATAGGAATACTACAAGCACTTCTAACTACTTGCAGGATGTCCAATACAGCCTCTAGCTCGTCATCACAGTGTGTGGATAAGGCATGGTGCAGAAAGCATAGACAGCACTGCAGATAATTTCCAGCCTAACCTCTTGGGTTTCCTTCTCATAAAACCACAGGAAAAGAGATAGGACTTTTGAACCCTGTCTTACCCAGATCCCTTTGTATAGATAGAGGCCAAGGGCCTAAACTTGCTCCTGCTTAATCTGGATCAGTTGTACCTTTTTTCAGAAAAGATTGAAATAAGAGGCAAAATCCTCACCTTCCCCGTAAAAGTGACGGACAATCTTCATGGCAGAACTCTTTGCTTGGGGCAGAAAGCAGAGTACAAGCCCTTTGGTGGCTGCAATTACATCACTGACTAATGGAGCACAAAAGGGGTGTTTGTTTTGAGCAATCTGCTATGGTTCTAGGACTTCATGGCCACATCACACGTGTACTGGCAGTCAAGCTCATGCCAGTTGCCAGCCCTTCATGTGTCCATACACCTAAACTTAAAAGGCAATGCAATGAAGATCTCTATACCAACACCAAAGTGCCTCATTGCTGCTGACAGAAATCCCTGCACGACAGATGCAAACTCCTGATGTTCCTCATGTCCACACTGTAAATGGGGCACAGAGGATGGTGGCCTAGCAGGACACTGAGAAGAGAACTACTTTGAATTCATCCTCGCTGCGCTAGAGTGTGTGTGTACACATGAACCCAGGCACAGAGGGAAGGCAAGTTCTCACCCAAACAGGAAGGCCGCCAACAGACCAGATCACTATCGTAGGTGCAGCTCTGGTTCTCTTATTCTCCCTCTCTGCTCTTTGATGCAAATAGCTGCATGTTCACATACAAATACAGAAGTACACCTATAAAGAGATCAATAGGAGACAGGTGCCACTTTAATTGCTCTTCAAACGTTTCCCTGCAGCTGCATTTAAGGAAAGACAGACCCTGCAACCATCAAAGGGTGAATCCTGGCGTGTTCTTATCTCAGCTTCACATCTGACTCCCCTGTTGCCACTGTATCGGAACAGTTCATAATCTCTCTGTATTTGTCTGTACTCTAGACTACCCTGAGATAGGGAAGTGTTTGTGTATTTTCCTTGTAGACAAGGGAGGCACAGGCACATTCCTCTCTTCAGTTGAGACCCATGGCAGACAACTGAGTGAAAACCTTGGCAGTCGCAAGGCCCAGAGTACAATAACCTTTCAGACTTCTGGTAAATATACACAGACTTGATTAGTACTATACTATGGTGTAAAATTCATACATGAAAATATACCTGTGAGAGTAATGAAATATATCTTCCACTTGCTTGTTTGCTGAATATTCTCCATTTCCCCAGTAAGCATAAAGCTTTCGAAACCTTACAACCAGCTTGACAGAAGGTTATTACATCGAATTTAACTTCCTTAGCTGTTTCAAGGATTTCCTGATGCCTTTTGACCTGCAATTTGATGCCATTTTTCAAATGAAACAGCTTAGGGGATTGGTAACAAGACAGGGGGCTTTCACTTGCGGGTCTGTGGCAGCCATCTACCTTTGTCAATACTGATTACAGTAATGTGTGGTTGCTTGCTGAAAATGAATTAGAATTCCAACTCTGCTCACTAATTGACAGAAACTGCATCAGAAACTATGCTGACCACTGGCATCTACGTTGTGATGCCTCAATGAAATGGGTGAAAGAAGAAGTATCAGGCTCCATTCTTATCCTTCTGGGACAGGGTTGGATCACTAGATAATTTGTGGAATTACATACTGCCCATACAGTACCTAGTCAATGACCAAATAAGGAACTTCACTTTACAGGACTGTCAATCTATCGCCTTTCAGGAGTGTTAAGTTCACTTAAAAAAATTAACTTTAGCAGAAAAGGATGTTATTGCTTTTACTGAGGTCACTGAAAGGGTAATATCATTCTCGGTGATGCTAATGTGAAGGTACAGGGGTGACATGAGCTAATTGCACAGTTACCACTTTATTATTGATTTATACTCTCCTGGCATTTACAGGGAAATAAAATAGAGTTTACATTTTACACAGTCTCACAAAATATAAGCCACAGAAACTACTGTAGAGAGTTGGACTTCAAATTGCTAAAGTCACATGTAAAGGAATGAAATCAAGAAAAGGCATGATATCTTAAGCTTCCTTCTGTGAAACATTAAAACTATAATTGGGGGGGTTGAAAGAAAGCAGACAAAGGGCATTCAACTACTGAAAAAGTTTACTCGCCCAATATCTGTGTGCATATAGAAATGTTCTGCCTCTGTGATTAGCACAATTGTCATAATTAAGGCGCACAAGAGGGCTTCATAAATGTGTTTCAGCTGTACATTTTACTCTACAGATATTCAAGTGTCAAAAAATAAGACGAAACACAAGTATAACTGAATGGGTATAAATTTACATGTTCAAACTTAGTAACTCTAAAGCATGTACATAGCTGTTCGTCCCTTGAAGTATTTTCTTTTGCCAGCCTATTTAGTCTGCTAACTTGTTTTGGTCATTTTGTTCATTCGCAAGTCAGAATGAGAGACTTTTTGAAAGCAAGATTTCTCAAGAAGCTTCATCTGAAATTTCTTCAGTTACGGGGCTCATTCAAGATTCACTTCTCTGACTCCCCTCCCCTGTTCCATACAACACTGTATGATGAAGGGTATCAGGAAGCAATGCTCCAGTAGAGAAGCAAGTCTGAAATTCACTTCACTGTACAAATCTCCAGTCCTGAGACTCAAACACAATAACAGAGGACGAAATCACGTGCACGCCGATAATTGAAATGCAACACAGGTCCTGGAAAAGTAGGTTCCAGCGCCCATGGCTCATATCAAGCATCTGAAAAATATATCTTAGGTGTACTTACATAAATGTTTTGTATACGTATCTGAAATCCTGTGGTAGACCTGTGGAGCATGCAGCTTCATCTTTAGGGAGTCTGGCACCTCCTTCTTTATTGTGTGAGTCTAGCCTTCTCCCCAGAACTTCTATTTGTCCCGACATGAGGAACATCCCATTATACCAGATACGTGAATTGGGAACCGGAACATAGAGAGCCTAAGAAACTTGGCAAAATATCACACAGTAAGTCTACTAAGAAAGCAGAGGAAGAAGTACATCTATACAAATGTATGAACATATATACATATATAGATCATTCCTCAAAGACAAATCAGCTGTTCCATGATGATGCTAGCATAGACGATAGAGAAGAAGCTGTTCCCCGAGGACATCTTTCTCAGAGGATTCGATGTATTCCACACTGGGGATAGAATTTCCTTTCAATGTACTCTTTCCCAGCATTCCTCTTTTGGTTTATATCTTTTGTATCATGGAGGCAAACCAGTAACTCTTAAAACAGCTATTTTGTAATGAGGTTGATGCAATCCATTTCTTCTAACGAACACATCATTCTGACTTAAATGGTCTTTTTGTTTCTCTTCTTCAGGGAAAGGTGGACGCTCTCAAATTCACTCATGTTAGCATACTATCAAACTACACATACAAACTTGCTAGGAAAAAACAATTCGAGTACTTTACTGAAACATTCTACTGTCAGGCTGACGAAAACATGCATTGATCTCTCCCGTTCCTTGAAAGAAAATGCTTGTTTGTACAAATCAGTATGAGAAAACACACTGAAAGTCTGCAAGCATTAATTTATATCGTGTGATACGATTTATGGAGTGTGGTCATTTTTATAATGACCTTGACATATTTCCTGGGGTTAGTGACTGCTTTTTACAAATGGTTTGATAAAGTAAATATATTGTGTCTCAGCAATCTTAAGTGATGTTTGCTTTTACCCTTTTTTTTTTAATTAAGCTTTTAATTTTATGTAAACTATTTAAATAAATGACAACTTCAGGTTCATCATCTAAAATATAAGAATGCCCATACTGTAATTAGGCTTTAGTTTAGACTTACGGGAGACTGCATTATATCACACGGTTCTTACGGAAAATGTAAATGCGGAGTTTTAGATCCATAGGTATGTTAAATAGCAGTGTTAAGACAAACTTCTTAAAATATCACTCTTCTCCATCTTTTATTACCTTAGAAATCAAAATTGGCATATATTTTTAACATAAATACGAACATTGTAGTGTTTGATCATGTATTCTGAATGTTGCTGTGCTCCATACAGAGCACGAGGAATGTACAAGAATCACTACTGTGGCTGGGTTCTAAGTAACTTTGGTAATTATGTGAGCACATAAAAGGCTGAGGTACATATAAAACGGGCTGCCCCTTCTGGATCTGGTGACTTCAGCACCTGAAGGTACGCAGAAGTTCTCCCTTTCACGGATGGTTAGTTATGCCTCAAAATCCTCCAACACTGTAGTTAAACCAGACTACAGCCACTCACCCTCTGCTGCAAGCTGCTTGTCCTCCTTTCATCTGTATTTTGAACACCATAACCCCCCTCAGACCTCCTGTCATAACTGCATGCATGTCCAGTGTTCCTGAAATAATCTGATTAAAAAGCAAACAAGTCGACATAATTTTTAAGTTAAGCTGGATCATTTTGACATGGTTACACCAGGAGTGGTGGGTAGCATGCTTCAGAAACTGGCAGCTTTCAGCTGAGGAGGTGGGCAGCCTAGGGACAAGTGCTTGGAGCAAGGTTGGGACTGGCTGGGCTCTTCAGCACTCGCCTGGCTCAGCCCCTTCAGCCTCAGCTGCTGTGACCAAGGCTCGGGCCTTCTTCTGCACTAAAGACCTGAGCCATGTGTTTCCGAGCAGACTGTGTGGAAGCGGTTGGAGTGCAACCAGTTCAACTGAAACCATCTGCGAGGAGTCAGCATCCATTTCTCCAAAGCAACGCTTTTCAGCTGGTGACCTGTGAACCACTGTGGTATGTGAGGAATAAGGAGAATGTGAGGGGTAACTAAGAAAAGTAAATACAAACACCAGTATAGCCATGAGCCTGTACCTCCACTGAAAAGGTGGTGATATAGAAATGGAGTAAGTTAAAACCCATTCTTTTGAACAATTTAACATCCAAAATGGGGTTAAACTATTCTGTAATTCTTTAAATCCAGTGCCAAACACAACATATTCTGGAATGCTATAAAAATATCTGGTAAACTTTAAGATTTAGGCAAAGTTGAATTGCCTCATCTTCTCTGCCTCTACGTGAGCATAAAAATAGCCCAGACACACGACCAATAACCATCATTATTAATCCAGACAAATGGAATTCGTTTAAATGGTTCATTAGACTTTTAGGGTGCTTTTTACCTGCAGAGCCCAACTGAAAACATCACAGAAGTTTTCATCAGTTGAAGTCATGGAGATCGAATTATTCCCAACTCTCAGCAAAAGATGATTTTCATATGCCATGTCTACACTGTCAATATCAAGGTATACACGCTGTTTATCAGAATACACAGTGCAAATTATACTCAGTTATCAGTAAAAGATCATTTTCTTCTGCCCTGCCTACATTTTGAATTCAATCATCCCTAACCGAATCAATGAGATGGAATGACTTTGTCTACAAATTATGTACCAGAGGCACGCTCATCCTGTTAATCTCTGTGCTAGCCTGTTTCAGTTGTGCTATGTTCTCATCTTGGTGCTGCTGAAATCTCTTTCAGCAGCAATGTCCTCTGCTTACCTATTCTACAGTTTCCAAGATATGTCCCAAGACCTGTATCACCTGGGAGGCAGTCTAAGGCAACCACCGCGTTCTCAAACATGCAGGGAGAAGCCTCCACTTCAGTAAGGATCGTTTCAGAACAGCCCATATTGGGCAGAGCACACAGACTCACAGGTGTGTATCCATGCATATAAACCCTTTTGATCATTTTTATAGGTAAGCATGAAGTATATTCTAAATCACATTGAAGGCATCAGATAACGATAGATCAATACACTTCACACGCGTAGAACAAGAAACAAATCCTTAGAACGCTGATCTGCTATGACCAGTGCTTTTAGATGTGGTGTGTTAACAAATTTACAGTAACTATGAGGTTTTTTTCATTTTATCTTTTGTTCGTGCACGTGTGTCTTGACTGTATTTTGTGAGGAAAGGAAATGAATGATGATTTGCACAAACCATGCCATGAACATGGCCTGGATTAAGCAACAAGATCGAAATCATATCTCCAGATATGCAGTTACTGTCTTCATCTGGGGAATTGTTTTCATTGTACGTGTTCTCATTACATCCGTAACTACAGATGTGCTGCCGAGCCCTGATTCCCGCTTTAACCTGGCAGGATTTTTAATCAGAAAAACAAGCACAGTGAACGTGACTTGCACCTCCCGACGTTCGCTGCCGTTGCGTGAATGCCGGTGTCCTAGATGATGCTGTGCCCCCCACCCCCGATCAGAGGATGCGCTTCTCTTCCGTGGGAGGCACTGACAGGATCGCTGGCGCAGGTCAGGTGGAACAAACAGGACGAAGACCCCGGCTCTTACGCTCTGTTTAAGCAATCCATCTACATGATGAACATCTGAGGGGTGACGGGGCCAAGGCGGGAGGGGGAGCGAACGAAGCATTCGGGCAGCGTGACACCTTTCGCCTGCCGATCGCCTCCTCCTCCCCTGCCACACGCGCGTAAATGACGATTCAGAAGTGACGCGCCGGCAGGGTTTTGCTCACTTTCCCGCTCCGGGGCGGTCGTTACGGCTGCGGCGGCAGCTCCCCCCCTCGCTCGGGCTCCCGGGGGCCCTGCTGCGCCGCGGCCTGCTCCCGGGGCCGGCGGGCGGCGCGGCCCGACGCCGCTAGGTGGCGCCGCTGGGTCCCTCAGGGCACCCGCGCCCCGCCCGCGCTACCGGCCCCGCGCAGCCGCAGCCGCCCCTTCCCCCGTCAGATAGAGGGGGGCAGCGGGACCCCTCCTCCCCTCCCTACTTACCCCGCTGCTAATGAGGGGAACGGACGGGGGGGCGCGAATCGTCTGAAAAGAGAGGCGGAAAATGAGCCCGGGCAGCCGCCAGGAGGCTGGTTTTGCTTCTCCGCTCTCGCAGTGAACTCCTGTAACCTGCGGTCATTAGCATAATCTTCAGAGATCTTTCGGGGGGTAATCTTTAGAAGGCCCAGGGTGCTCGCTTGCGAAGCTCCTAAACAGCGTGTCGCTGGCGGGCCGTCAGCACCCTCCGAGGGTTCTTTCTTGGGGTTCGGGGGGTTCCGCTCCGCCTTCTGCTGCGGCGGACAACAACGCGGTCTCCGCCTGGGTAGGGGCCAGGAGAGCCCTACAGCTCCCATCGCTCCAAACCGCTCTCTTCCGGGCTTTTAATTGACCAGGGGGAAAGGCATACATGTTCCCTCGAAGTTTACTTTTCGTCGAGGGTAATTATCTCCCTTGCATTTGAACTCTTCGGGAGGGGGGGACGGGGACGACCAGAATAAGTTTACAATCGTTTGATTCCCCTGCCTGAAATCTGTAGCTCTTTTGTGTGAGCCTTCGGAGCTCTGGAAATGAACAACCCAAGCCCGCGGTTTGCAGAAATGTTCATTGCAGCGAAGGGCGTGTTCGGAGAATACAAACAGCACCCGCAGATAGTTGCCAAGGGCACCTCATACATCTTTGCATTACACCTTGAACCAGTCTGCCCGTATCTCTGAGTTTTTATTGCACAGATCATAAATGATTGTAAAATCTGCAAATCTTTCATGAAACCCTGGCAATTAATAGTTTAGCCAGGGAACCTTTAAAGAAAACAGGGTCTCTAATGCAGCCCTTGAAAACGGTTCACAGCCGCGTGGTGCCGGCGTAATCTCACAATTCAGAGTTTTAACAGGTTTACAGCTTTTCTTTTTCTTTTGAACAATCCACTTTCACTCTGTTTTCCGAGGCAAGAAAACACCAGGAACATTAGTTAGCACCCGAACGGCAGGTGTCCTCGGAAAGGGCTCTGCAGAAGTCAGCTCGAACGCTCGGTACCAGAACCTGTAAAATCAGACCGCGTTTCCCATTTATGGTTTCAGGTAACCACATAAAACTCGCTGTTTCTTTCAGCCGGTTTGGTCCTGATCGTTTCCTGCATCGCGCTTTTAAAGCCAGGAGCACCCCATGACCCTAAGTGACTCTAGTTCTCGGCAGCTGTTTAGATGGTTTTTGAAGACACGTTGGGGTCCTTTATCAATTATTCGTGTTAACAAAGAAAAGGCGCTCGCCTGAAGAAGGGAAAGTTTTTCAAGGGAAGCTCCTGCGAGGAGAGAAGCGCCCGGTGCCCCATAAATGATTTACGAGGATCAGTAACAGGGAAAAAGCAGCCCAGGGGAGGAGGAGAGGGCACACAAACGGTTGCTTCACCGGCAGGTTAATGATACCGGCACTAAGAGGGGGGACACCGGGCGGGGGTGCCGCGGTGGGCGGCCGCCTGCCCCCGACCCTGGCTGTCGCCGCAGCCCCTGACCCCCAGCCCTCAGAGGCAGCCCCCGCAGCCCCCCGTGTTCCCTCCCCGCATCAGCCGGCGGGCGAGGGGCGGACGGACGCTGCGAGGGGCGGGTCGGGGACGGGCAGACCCTCGCGGAGGAGGCCGGGGGCTGCCCGGCGGGAGCCCGGCGGGCAGCTGCCGAGGAGGTGTCTGCGGCCACAGCCACACGCAGCCGAGAGGCTTAGAGGGGCTTCTCCAAATCGGCGCAGAAACTATACTGTCCGGGACTTCTCCCCTGAAGTCAGCGCCTAGAAATATTCGTTATCTCCCCTGCAAAAGGCTAAGCGGATTTTCTCCCCTCCACAACCTCAGGACCGTCTCCCATCCCTGCTTTCCGGGATGGAGTTGGGGGGGCAGATGCGGTGAGCAGGAGGGACGTCTCCTGCCCCGCACGGCCCAGCCGGTGCTTTCAGGGATCCCGAGCAGAGGGTCCCCGCCGCTGCCCCAGCGCCTTCGTGCTCCATCCTCAGCGGGGGCGGGGGGGGGGACGACGACACAGGACTGGAGGTGGCGGGAGCCCTCACTCTCGGGGGAAGCGGGAAGGGCTCCCAGCCACGGGCGCCGGGGCAAGCCACAGCTACTGCCGCTCTTCGGGCTGTGGCATGATTCCATCGCGGAGACGACGCGTGAAAACGCTGCTTCAGAGGTAGCACAGGCGGTGAGGTGACCGTCAAGGGACTCTATGCTGCCCCCCACTCTTCCTCAAAAACGTTGTTGGTAACTGAAAGAGGCAACCACTTCATAAAAACCATTTAAGGAAACGCTGGAGTCGAAATGAAACCCACTAGTTACATTAAGGTTAAATCAAACGTGGCCTTATGTGATGAGAAATACGCGCAAATGTTCCCCGCACAGGAAAGGAATTCCATTTACTATTCTGCAAGCTATTTGCTTTTGGCACCATGTAGTACCTTTCTCGCAGGAAGAATAATAATAACGTTTGTGTACGCCGAAGTGACTGGAATCAAAACGTTCTGAGCCCCCCCCCCCGCCGCCATCAAATCTGCCCGCATCCAGATGCAAGTGTGGAAGTACACTGGCTACAGATGACCACTCGGCTTTAGCATGTTAAACTTTCTTCTAATTAAGATAGCAAAGAAACTCCGACCAATCCTCTTTATTCATATGAGAAAACTGGTTATTAGCTGACCTCATATGGCAGAGGTTCTCGGAAGAAGGGTGAAAAGCAACCCTCCTGTAAGTGACAGTCACTTTTTAAAGCGGCTGTTTGCGCCTGCGGACTGCTCCGAGGCGCGCTGTAGCCAGCAGCAGTAACGTTTATTTCATTGTCAGCGCTGCCCTTGCCTGCAGTGTTTTATCTGCGGCAGGAGATGGGCAAGAACTTCTCAGGAACAAGTCTTCCTCGGCGACTTTTATTGGCCTTTTAAAAACCGCCTGTGAAATAACACCGGGGGACTAGGGATGTATTTACACCTTCCTTGTGGCTATCTGGGCAATTATTTCCAGTCGTTATTAATGTTTCGTAATGGGGAGAGGGAACTGTCAAGCAAAACTCCCTTTGTTACCTCCAAGGGACAATCGAAAGCCCCTAGAAATCGGATCCAGAGCTTCCACGGGCAAACTCTGGAAATGAGGAACTGGCCATCTTAACGAGATACAACAGCGTGGCAAGGTACCACCGGTGGGAAAGCGGAGGAAACTCGCTGATCTCCTCACCGGGGAGACCCATCAATCACCGGCCGCGCTCAGAGGCCGGAGGAGGAGAACATTTCTCATATGTTTTTTCCCGGTCTCCTTCCTGGGTAGAGCCCGCGTAGCCCCCCTCCCGCGGGAGTGTCGTTAAATCACCGACCCGGGGGTGCAGTTAAGTGAGTCACGCACGTTCACGCGTCCCAGGCGAGACAGTCCCTGGCTGCGGGGACTTTCTTCGCCCTGGCAGGGGGACTTGTGCCAGATGTCCTCATCTCACGCCGCCAAGGAGGCTCCCCCCGGACCATATTTGGAGAGACAAGACACCACCTTCGCTGCCTCGAATTATTTCCTTTCTTCCTGATGCCTCTGTGGGTGTGAGCTGGTGATATCATGGGCAGGGCGTCGATTATTGTTTCGGGTCTGTGAATATTCAGTGTCGGAGGACAATGACAATTATTATTTTATAAATACTTCCTCATGTCACGACCTCCCCGACGGTAAGAGGTCGACGAGGTGCCTGTAAGCGCAGGGAACCCAGAGTTTGCAGCGGATCCCCGTCTTCCGTCCCGTTTTTTGACATAACCAGGCGCCCAAATAAAAGGGGGGAGGGGGTACTTTCGTCCCCCCCTCGGTGACTGCTTCAGTGGAGCAAAGGGAGCGCCGCGCCGCGGGGAACCCTGCAGGTCCGGGCGCCCACAAACCCGCGGCTCCCGAAGGCGGCGGAGAGCTGAGCCTCGCGGCCCGGGGGTCGCCGTCCGCTCGGGGCCCTGCGGGGCGGCTGGGCTGGCCCCTCCCGGGGGGCAGAGCTCGCCGGGGGCGCCGCCGCGGAGCCAGCCCGGGGGGCAGCGGGGCCGGGGCAAAGCCCCACCGCGGCCCCGCGGGTCCCGCCTGCCGCCGCGCAGCGGGGCCGGGCCCGGAGCGGCAGGCCCGCCCGGCGGCGGGGCGCGGGCTGCGCGCAGGGCCGGCCGCTGTTGGCGGCAGCGGCTTTCGGTTTTCATTGAGGCCGCTGGTTACTGTTTAACATCCCCACCCACGTTTCAGTTTGTTTAGTAAATCGATCTGATGCTCGGGGCTGAGGCTGCTGCCCTGTCGCCATTGAGCAAAGTTAATTCCCCCCCCCGCACCCCCCCTCCACACACTCTCTCCTCCTCCTCCTGCTGCTTCCCGCTGCAGCATATGGTACGGACGGTGCCGGCCGCGCCAAGCGAGCCGCGCAGCCCGGCGCCGGGACGCCTGCGGGGAGCCGGGGGGTGCGGGGGGGGGCAGGCGGCCCGGGGGATGCCGCCGCCCTGAGCCGGGACCGCGCCGCCGGAGGCCGAGCGACGGGGCGGCCCCGCCGGTAAGTTCCCGGGAGCTGGCGGCGCCGGCGGCCGCCGAGGGACACCGCAGCCCCGCGCCGGAGGGGGCCAGCCGGCGTGCGGGCTGGGGGCAACTGACCCGGCTGGTGGCGAAGCGGAGAGCAGCCGGTCGGGGGGCAGGGCGCATTTAATTATATACTTTCTTTTTTAATTTTTTTTTTTTTTAAATACGTCTGGTCACGTGCCCCTGTTGTCGGCGCCCGGGGCGCTCCGGAGTAACGCGGTGCGCCGGGCGCAGCCTCGGGCCCCCGGGGCGGGGTGCGTGCGTGTCCCGGCCGCGGGAGCCCCGCGGAGCTCGGCCCCGGCCCGGCCCCGGCCCCGGCCGCGCTGCTGCCGGGGGCTGCGCTGGCGTCCGGGGCTCCGCAGTAGCCCAGGTCGCGGCTTTGCGCCGGGCTGAGGGAGAATTTCCAAAGGCTTTTTGGTTTTGCCTCGCTTGTTTGTTTCTCCGCCCCCACCCTCATGGTCGTCTGTGCGGCAGGTGGATTTGTTGTTGTAGGGCTGCTCCTAGTAATAGCACGTAGCCAGTGATGGACGACTTGGTAGAGAACCCCAAAATACTCCCCTTAGGGGGAAAAAAACCCACAGAAAAATTCAAACGTGAAACGGGCAAAGCAAGCCAAGGATGAGCTTTGCAAGTGGATCCAGCAGTGTGGCCAGTGTTGCAGGTGCACTGTTTATGGGCTACCTTTAATGCAAGCCAACTTTCAGATGTCACACCTGTGAGTCGAACATCGGTTTCTGTACACTGAGATGCGAGATACAGTCAAGTGTTTTGTGAAGTAGACAGTAGGCTGCAATGATAACGCTGTTTTAAAGCTACTTTGCACATTCGCGGCGGTGAATACTATTCCACAGTAAACTATGGCTGCGTTAAATTGGACCTTCCTTTGTGTAGGCCTTTTCTTGTACATTGCTGCACATACTTTGATATACTATGATTTCTCATCCGTATTACAAAGGCAGTAGAGTAACATCTTTGTTAATTGGTGCCAAGTTTGTTAAAATTGAATTGGTGAATAAGACTTCTCACGCTACACAGCTTTCAAAGTCCCCGAGTCTGTTACACGCTAAAGAAAACTACAAAGTGCTATGTAATTCTCCATATTCCTTAAGAACAGAAGTTCTTACAACTTACATAGGAGGCATACGAAACATTTATATACATGCAGGTGATTTTCAAATATTATGAACGCTATTTTGGTAATTTCATTCTTTTCCTCTTTTCTTTTTATAGTCATATAGTAAGGGAAAAAGGGACAAAATGCTCAGTTGTAACTCTGCTCACACTTCTCATTATTCTTCAGTCTCTGAAGCACTGAGAGGAAAAAAGAATTTTAAAAGTGCTATTTCCATTGCCCAGTACTCAGCTCCCTGTCTCTCTCGTACTGAAGCGCACTAGGCTGCCTACAGCTCACTTAATAAATAAATAAAAAAAAAAGTATAGGGCAGAATCAGGATACTGTTACCTTGTTCATGGTGTTAGCCTTTGATTGTAGCAGCTCATGCATTTGGACTCATTTCCCAGAACACGAAATTTGTGTGTTGTCAGCACAAAGCATAACTTTCTCTGCAGCTTCTCTCATGTAACTAGAGGAATGCCTCTGTTCCACAATTTTGTACTTGGTAGCAGTAGTGTAAAACCAGAGCAATGCAGAGGTCCTGTTTGCATTTCCAAGGCAGCTGTTGTAAGTACCCTTAGGCAGCGTACTGGGAAAAGTTTCAGGTGGCCTTGGGCTACCACTGCTCTCTATCCTGCCACCCACCAGGGAAGAACACAGGAGGTACAGCGAGGGAAATGGGATTCCTGTGACCCGGCTATAATAACCAGTTCCTTGTACGGCCAAGTGATGTTTACTGCTAATTTGCGCACATCGTTAAATCATCTCCAGACCAACTCCCTAACAAAGGCGCTCTGGTATCAACACATCTTTGCTACTCCCATTCCTCAAGATATGGCCTAGTACTGCTTGGCCAAATTTGAATCTCTGAATCAAATCCTACTTGATCCCGCTGAGTTTACCAAACACCTACAGTAGTGCAAGAACAGAACTTGGTCCTGGTGCTTGACGTGGCTCCTGTTTCAAATTTTGTAGCAGAATTTATATCATGTGCTTACGGACTCAGTACTGCAAGAGGTTCATCCCTATTGTCTCTTCAAGCTCTTTATGACTGGGATGGAAAAATGGGATCCAGCACATCTCATCAGTATTACTTGCAAATCTGCATCACAGACATCAGTTTCCACTGGCTACAAGAAACAAAACATTACTTTAAACAGTATCAATTCTTCTTAGTAGGTCATTAATTGAAAGAGACTTCCTGAAAAAAATTCAAAACTAGTAATGTGGCAACCCACGTGACAGAAAACGTTGTCAACTTTTTTTTGTTTGCTTTTGTTTTTTTGGGAATTGAGTGTATTATAACGAAACAATAACAATTCACAACTGATTTAAGACTGCATAGGTGTTATAATGTGGCTCGGAGCTGAGCAGACAGTGCTTTTACATCTGTCAAGTAGCAGGGGCCATGTACTCCATTTATTAATTGATAAATGGACTCTTTCAATGCAGAGATCTCTGACTCAGTTCTTGATGATTTTAGAGTTGTCTCTTGCTTTTGAGCTTTGAAATATTCTCTGATTTATTTATTTTCATTTTTTATTTAATGAAGTGGTTCAGCTGTTCAGAAGTCTTCCATTTCTCTGTTTAAAAATGAATATTAAGCCTGAAAATTAGTTTGATTTTCCTATATAGTGTCATGTTGATATGAAATATGTAATAATAGATAATTGCATTATTCTGGCAATGTAGACTGGTATCGTAGACTGCTGTAGAATGTAAAGAAAGGTTTTATTTCTGTACTAAATAGTTACTGGTTGTACATGGTAATATTTTCTGTGATAGAATTCAACTTCTCAGCGGAAGTATCAATGCAACATAAAATAATATGAGGTTGCAGGAAGGCACGGCTTTTAGGTTTTAATGTATTTTAATGTATTTAAATACATTATACGATTTATCATGATGAGAAAATTCGGAAAATGCATTTCTAACAGATTAAGATGTTTGAATGTCTTGCAACAGCTTTGATTGAATCAAATATTTTTCATTTCAAATTTTCAATTTTAAAACAGCACACCCTAAAAATCAGGTCAGAATGCTGCGTGTAATGTCAGAGCTGAGATCTGTCAAACTGAAAGGCTCCAACAACATTTTCAAACCTTTCTCAATTGTCAATTTAAGTTAATTGAAAATGAAAGGTCTCGCTTTCTGGATTGGGCCATTTAAATAGAAGCCTGCTGCTTTCATTTTGTAGAAGGGCAATCTCCCTCCACATACGTGTTTTTAAAAGGTTCATTCATAATTCTCCCTTCACACTTCTATTGGAAATGACAGAATTCATTATTTTGAGTTCTTGTACTATTTTTCTGCAACTTGGATGATGAATTGTACGAGATCTAGTTCATAACGCGGCACGGCAACCCATGAGATTTAAAATTCTCCAGGCTCAGCCTGTCTCTTTCTGGCACTCGGCTTGCACGGGTGCAGGAAGCCTCCATATGCATCTTCAGCCTCTTATGGAGAGTAGTAGGTTGGGATCTTTTTATTTAATACTGACTAGGGAAAAGACTCGCACCCTTTCTCCGTAATTCACTAGAGGTATCCAGGCAACAAGGACATACATTACAGTCAGCAGTATACAAGGTGCTGTGTGAATTCTCCTTGCCTTCTGTTTATCTGGGAATCCAACTGCAATAGACCTACACAAATAGTGTGTTTCCACTGTCTATTCCTAGCATGGTAGAGTTTGCCCCTAGACTTTAGGGTTTTTATTTGTATTTAGTTCTCTGATGGAAGAGAATTTCTCAATGTGTATGTGTGACAGTACCTGCCCAAACACAGGGATTAGGCTCATATGGGAGAGGGGGATCGAGCCTCTGTGAGATGGCAAATACAATTCAGCTTGCAATTGATAGTGCATCTGCTGGAATGTTGAAATGAGAATCCTCTTTCTGAGAATAATTTTTGTATGGGGTTGCTAGGCTACACCAGCCTGATTTGTACTTGTCTGAAAAAAAAACCTAGCAGCAATGTCCATCAGTAACTACTTGCTAACCAAAATAGGTCTCACTGGCAGAAAGTTATGCAGAACCAATTTCGTTTTTTATTTGTTAAACAAGGCATTTTTTCATTAGCTGCTGACATGTAAAGTATCAGCACTGGACACTGAGCGGGACCAGTTCATACTCTCAGAGCTGATCCAGGTGCTTGAAGACTGCGCATTGCAATGACCATGTTTCCTCACGAATCTCAGGCACTTTTTGTGCCACCCACAGATAAACAGTTTCTTCTTTTTTTTTTTTCTTAAATGATTATGATGAGAAAGATGATTCTTATTGCTACCACTTGTCTCAGAATCACACCCCAAAGTGTCTTGCAGACAGTGTCTTTTGCTATTCCCGTCAGGATAATAATATTTATTCCTTTTGCAAGGAAATATCAGACTGACATTACTTTAGCAGAAGAAATTCCTTGGGCAGAGGTCTAGACACTACTCAGAGAAGTGAGATGGTGACCACGCTGTGATTGCACATTAATACACACTCACTGTCCTCTCTCTGCACCTGATAGGTGTAAGTCAGGTGTTGGCTGGTACCCGCTGTCGTAGTTCCAAGGGTAAAATTATGATTTTGGAAATGGATAGGATTTTTTTTCACCAAATTGCTAAATACTTCACCTGTTTTTTACTCCCTTCCCCCCAAATGCTGAACAAGTTGAAAACAGGCTTTTCTGCGGGATCGTTTGGTAGCTGCTCAGTGACCCTGTTAGGTGGGACAGAGATCCCGTACGTTGTTGGCTGTGTGTGTAGCTTCATATCGTTTCTGGGCAGTTACCCTTGGATCCATATTTCTTCTTTTATCCTCACAAAAATAGAATTAGACTTTTTACTTACAAACGGTAAAAACAATGCATAGCTTTTACTGCTAGTTCTAATTTTGGTGGTAGACACTACCTACATAATAGGTATGTGTTATTCTTATTTTAATATCCTTCCTGCCTTTTGGGAAAATGGTGATATTCCTGGCTTTAATGTCCAAATCCAAAACGTTTCAAAAAGATTTACATTTTTAAAGAGGCTTTAATGTCTTCCAAGCCTGTCTCAGTTCACATTTCACAGTGTCTTACTCTATACTATAGCTTTTAACTTTCTTTTTTTCCTTTTTATCTATCTGACTCTCTGAGCTTCAGTGACTTTTTACATTAATATTAAACATGTAATTTTAATGAGTGGTTTAGGGAGACTCAGAGACAATACCTTTTAATTTACTTTAGTTTTGAAGTGCCAGAACTTGACCTGACATAAGGTTAAGGCAGAACTTTAGATTTGATCATAGTAATATGAATAACTTTGGCCGTGATAGTAAGAGGGAAAAAAAAATGCAAAGGAAGGCACTCAGTTTTAATATGAGATTTATCTTGCTGTGTTTCGTTTCAGAATCTTCTAAATAAATTACTTGAATACAAAGTAGTCTCTTTAAGAGTTTGGTGTTGACACCAAAGTTTGCATGGAAAACCAGATCATTATATCAAAGACAAAACACTATCTGCAAAAATTTTTTTAAAAAAAGGAAGCTTCCACTGAATGTCCCCAAAGAGCAAAAAGTAGTCTCAGGATTAGGGGAAAGAAGTTTTAGTTGTAAAAATGTAAAATGCATTAAGCTAATTGCAAATCAATTAGGCTAACTTTGTGAGTGGTTTTTGTTTGTTTGTTGTTTATGGCTTTTTTTTGGTTTCAAGTGGGTTAAGATGAAAAGAACTTATCTTGGATAAAAAGTACTTTACAGGGTCTCTATCGCCTTAACTACTGTTATTTAGCATTGTGAGTAAAACGTAAACTGCATGAACCAGAGCCCCAGCTCCCAGGAATTTACAATCCATACTGCATTTAAAAATATGGATGCATTCTGTGCTTCACAGACCACAAGTCTGGTCTGAGCTTTTTGGCTGATTTTGGGGTCCATCTCCTCAGCCAAATTTTTCAGGCTTCGTTCAGATGCCCTTGTTTGCAGGTAAGTAAAAGTGGAGAACAAACAGTACAAGTTCCCTGATGCAGGCTGATGCATTTCACTTCCATTTTCAGGCTCAGCCGAAACAACTGAAGGAGCCTGAGGCATTAGTACCGCTTGCTTGCCTGCTTCATCTCCCACCCCTCCTGAAGGTCATTGTCCCCATAACAAAGGTGCCAGAATTAATACATATCCTTGTCCGCAGTTGGGATAGTTTCTTAAGTTGTCGAATACAGGGACTCTGGTGTTGATCTAATGGATGTTGAACTTCCACGGCTGAGGTCTGGGTGCGTGCCCACCTCTGCTGTCCCTGTTGGAAGGAATGGTCAACTCTGAGGAGAGCCGAGGCTGAAGTTTTAGAGTATTGTGGCCAGACATCAACAAATTGTTCTGTCAACAAAATCAGTCATTTTGTTTCTTACCAAAAAGAGTAAGGTGACTGGTGGATATATAATGGTAGGGGTATTTGCCTGCTTGAAAATTGACTGAGGGCAACTCATTTCTCATTTTTAACCTCATGTTGATTAGCGGTAAATAGGAAAGCAACTCCACTATAGTAATCTTTCCAATAGCAAGTCTGTAAAGACCTTTTTAATAATGGAGCAAACCCAGGAAAGTTAATTGAATAGGCTTACATTTCAACGGCAAGGACAGGTTAGGCACTTTGCAGACGCTGTGGCTGAGAAAGGGCTTCAGATTTTAACAGAAATTTTGCCATGATTTTTGTTAGTACAGAGCTTAATAGTGGAGTTTCTATCTTATTTTAATCCAATAGGTCAAGTAATTTATTTCCCAAGATGTATTTGAAGCTGAAAGAGGTAGAAAATAAAAACTCTCTCAGTGATCATTCCCAAGTTTCTAGGGTACCAGAGAGGGTAAATGAGCATTCTGAAAGTGAGATACATGTATGAATTGCAAAAACCTTGGTAAGTAGAAAATGGACACAGCCTAGAATGGCCCAAAGAACATATCTATGAGATTGCAGCAAAGTTTTTAACCCTTTATGATCTCCTTTTGCAAGTAGCAGCCCTGAATTTGTAAGTTTGGTCTCTTGCTTTCCAGAAGAGGACAAAAAGCAGCATTGTAGAGCAGTTAAAGCCAGCAAGGCGATTGTTAAGCCTCAGATGTACAAGGAAAGCCATGAAGCAAAATGTCTTCTGATACAGAAGTGTTTCATTTGTTTGGCAAAGTAACATATTTAAAGAGTTGTAGGGAAGCTGCTGTTTAGGACTAGACACATTATCGAACCCAGAAAGACAATATGCTCTGGGACGTTACTATGAAAACAGCTTCTTTGTCTGCCTTGTCTGATAATTTTAGGTGATCAAAGTAATAGATTTCTATTTTTCAGTTTAAGAGCTCTGTTCTACCTCAGACCAGTACAACTGGTAGTAGAAACTTTGGGAAGCCTTGGCATCATGCCACTAACAGTTTAGAAATCTTGAAAACCGATTGTGTAGTGCAGTTCTCCGGAAAGGAGATATCTGTCCGCCACAAGTGCAGCTTGTGATCCGGTAAAGTTAAAGATGCTCCATTGCTCTTAGCTAGATAAAAAATTCAGCGTGTTCTGTAATCCTTGATGAGTGAATACATGTTTTTTTCAGATATCAAGAAAAATCTGCATCTTGCTGGTGGCTGCTGTTTGCTGGAATCTCTCTCTTTCAACTGAGATGCTTTCCACATACAGTTTGGATTTGGTGTGCCAAAGAACACAAACATCTTCATCTTTGCCTGTTTCTCTGCATCCTGATCCTAATGCCACTGAATTAAAAATTCTAACTTATTTTGGGTCAGACCCAGTGCTGGGTATTTGAGATGACCCTGACCCTAGAGTCAATGTAGTTAGTCAGAACTGCAAGAGGAACTTGTGTGTGTACAAGGATATTTTCTGGCTGGGAACACTGGTAACTACTTGTAGTATATCTCAAGCATTAGATACAACATTTGGATGAATGTATATTTCCTATGTCTGGGAGTAAATCCGTGAATCATACAAGCCTGCAACTTGCTTGCCTTCTTGCCCTGATACAAAACATTTAATGGTGTTGTTAGTATGTGACATAGTTAGATTCCTGTTGAAAATCAATAACCTTCGCATAAAGCAAGCCTTACATCCTCTTCTAAATTCATTTAGAATCATTTTGTGTGCCTCATTAGCCTTGTAATTTAAGAAAGAATAAAAGAAAAAGAAAACAAACCAGCCACCTATTATTAAACAGTGTATGTAATTTAATTTTCCCAACCAAAGGGGAAGTTTATGACACTAAATATATCTGATAGTCTGTAAATACCTGTGTTTATAGTTCAACAGAGTAGTGGTTCTCAAACTGTGGTCTGTCAAACACTTAGTGATGATACACAGTGTGCTGTAGGTGGTATGATGCCACTGCTTCCTTTCTTCCTTCTTTCATCTGCTACTTCACTTTCATGGGAACTAAATGTAGCACTTTAAATTCATTCCTAAAGATTCCATGCAATTTCCCATTAGAAGGTGGATGGTCAATGTGAATAGACGTGTTTTACATGTTTTTTACATGTTTTAGAGACGGGACCTATACTTAAGCACAGTTGACATTTAAAGCAATAGGCATTGAGTTCCTGAGAGGAAAGACACCATACGACATAGAAGAATATTGTTGACTTTCATATAAAACTTCCAGTGAGTTTTTTGGAAGTTCTTTGAGCAGATTTTAGTGTGAGAAAGAGTCAGTTAATTTTACTCATAGCTGGCAACCTATAAAGATACTGAATCTTTGAAATTCCTTGTAGTAACCTTATGGGAATTATGCCAGATTAAATAAATGGGATGGGGTTGATGATGACCTACAGAAAAAAACTGAAGATAGGCATTTATTTGAGTTAGAAAAATATCAAATGTCATACGTAATGGATGTGTGAAGAAATAAGATTTGTTCTGCTTAGAGGTACAGTGACACCCACTTTTTTGTGTAGTAAAATGTGAAGCAATACCAAGACAAATGCAGCTCTACTAGATACAGTTGTAAGAAAAAGCAAAGCCTTTAACAGCTGCTTTATTAAACAATTCTTACTTTTTGTAATTAATTTTTACTATATTTCCAACATGCAGTCAATGTTTAGGAAATTTAAATTAAGCAAACTCTTTGCTGATTTAAATTTATTATTAAGAATAATCTCCACCAAAATAAAGCCAAAAGCAATAAATATTTCAATGTGTTTTTTTGAAATAGATCCTTAAAATAATATTTAAAAGGAAAACATAAAATTTAAAATAAAATTGGAATAAGCAATTGACTAGTCTAAGTCTTGAACAACACATTTTTCAGTTTCTAGGAACTTCACATAGAACACCTTAGAATGATGTCCCACATGTAAGAACCTTACTGTAGACTGTTACTTAAATAAAATATTAAGATTTAGTAAACTGTATTAAGAAACGGAGTTGGTTGTAATGAAGGAAAAAATCCCACACATTTTAAATTCCCTGAGCAATTTCTTGATGCCTATAGATGCCTGTTGACTGAGCCTTGATGACTATTTTGTCTGTGTTGATACCTACGTCCAAACAGCTCATTCCAAAATTTCTATGTGTGTCTCTACAGTCTGTGTGTGTCTCTACAACATTTTTATTTAAGAAAAATGAGTGTGTACAAGTTATTTATAGGCTTGAGTACTAATAAACAAGAACAGTGTGCAAAGGTAATTTTTTCTGTACAAAGGCTGACCATGTATGCCTGGGTTTTTTGCGTGTGTGTTTGGGAGTTTGTTTGGCTTTTTTGTTTGTTTGTTTTCTCTTGGTTTTCTTTGTCCTTTGAGTACTCTAAGACACAAGAAGAACAGCTGGCTGTGTACGAGATGTAGCTGGTTGGTGGACAGCTGCAGCATGAAAAAATGTGGCATACCATGTTCTTCTTGCATCGCTGTAGATTTCTTCCAGTCAAACACTTTGGAGAGGAAGGGGGTTGTTGTTGGAGGAGATGTATTCTTTTTGTGTCATTTACTCTTGGATGAGGAGCAGGAGCATCATTCTGTGTGTTACAGTCTGTACATCTGTAGGGCTGGAGAGCTTGGCTTTAGGGCAGAAAGAGATGTAGCTGAACTGAAAGCAGATGAAAATCAAGATGAGGAATTTGGTGAAGATGTGTTTAGGGCATATTTCCAAAGGCTCTACTCTCCCACCTTGTGTTTAGAAGGGATGAAATGAAGTTGCTGGCCTCCAACACCTGGAGTCGCTATGCCAGGAAGATCACAATTCAGACATCAGTCGTAGCAACTACTTAACAGGGTTGGAGTTCTAGGTGGAGGTATCTTCACAAAGGGACAAAATGTGCAAACTTTGCAGTGCTAAGTCTGGGATTCTGAGTAAGCTGTTGCCCTCGCAGTTTTTTTGGGAAAAAAACCCACATTCTGGCTGTGTGCCAAGGAAATTTCTGTATACCAAGGACGTTTCAGGAATCAGCAAGCAGTTTGCAAGCAGATGAGATGCAGGAGGAGAAGAACCAGATTGATGCTGAAATTATGAAATATCAAAGCAGCTGAAAAAGAGCAGAGAGAAGAGGTAAATAATGAAAGAGACATTTTGTTTGGGAACATCTTGAGCTTTGGTGTCATAAGCCTAGAACTTACTTGAACAGCAGGGACAAAGGAGAAGGAGATATGTTAACAGGTACTGAAGTGTCTACAGATAAGCATCACTGAAGCTGGTGTGGTGGTTAAGATTATAGGTGTCTGATGACCTCAGGTTCGATGCTTAGGAAGTAGTAAGGTGATGACCTGAGAGACAACAGAACAGAAGGCTCAGAACTGAGCCTTGCAGGAGTCTACAAAGGAAGGATTCTCTGCTTGGAAGAAAACAAAATGTTGAGACATGAAAAACGAGTATTTTCCAGATAAAGTAGTAGCAATAGATGTATGTTATAGTACAGCAATGGGAAAGTTGAAAGAATTAGAGAAATGTGTATATATACAAGGTGTGGATACATATGCATGTTAGAGGCCTACTTTTAATATATTGCAGCTTGTCAAATTCATTAATTTCTCATTCTGTACCGCATGCACACTTATGGAATCACGTCAGGGTAAACCTGATAAGAAAGAGGTACTACCCTGAAAAGTCATGAAGAAATGCAATTTTTCAATGCAACCTAACTTTTTAAAAGCACAGCTGAAGAATTAAAAAGTAGTTTTATTAATAGCGCTTCCTATTTGTAGCTGAATAAAAAATTCTAAGTACTATGAAATGAAACTATTTTAATAGTCGCAGAGACTCTAGCAGTATCAGAATCAGTATGCTATTATTAGTACCTCATTGCTATCATGTGGGAATATTCACACCATTTTTGCACATTGTTGCTGATTTCTCTGCTGACTGAACTTCAGTTAATAGAGTTACACCAGTTTAAAATCACTGTGATAGAGGGGAAAAATGAATTCCATCATTTCCATTAAAATGCACTATCATTGTGTGAAACTAATTTCTTAATTCAGTGCTAACTCCCTTTACACGTAGTTCTGTTGGAAAAATTGTGTGGACTTGCCTAGCTTGTACCTCAACAATGGCACAGTGTGGATACAGACAATTGCTTGTTCTTGATTGCCAAAGTTACTTGCAGTCACCATTATATAACAAAGTATTTTCTAACTCTGGAGAACCTTAACAGATTCTTTGCTCAGTCCTTTTAACTCACAGGTTCACATTCCAGCATTTATAAATGTTTGCTACATAAATGCTTTATTTTTTGAGTTTTCCAGATTTCTGTTTGAAGAAGTAGCTTTATAATCCAGTCCCATGAATTACAGCTACTAGAGCTTTCTTGAGGAGGCTTTAGCAGGTGGGGCTCTGTACAAAGCTCCTAAAAGCATATGAATAGGAGAAAAAAATGCGTGTAGAGAGCTGAAGACAGAACTTACAAAGCTTTTAGCAGGCAGTATAAGAAAGTGCAACAAATGTCCTACATTTTGAAACAAAAAGAAAGTCATCCCTCCCTGAAAGTTCTTTAAACCGTGAGATCCTCTGCAGCTCAGTGCTTCGTGCAGAAGTATAGATGACATAAATGTAAAGGTTTTTCTTGCCTTCCTGATTTCTAGGGCTGTTAAATGTCTGAGAGTAAACTCAGATGAGCACTAACGATTTCTAGCTGTTACCATTACAGTAAATAATTGCTATTTATAGTAATAATGGTTTAGCAACAGTAATACCACCAGATGTGTCACAGTCTGCTTCTCTATTTATTTAAACAACATTTCAGCTGTTTGTATTTTACTTTGAAGATCAAGAAGTGTATTTCAGCCAAATCAGTGATTAACATTGACACTCCAGTGTCCCTGGAAGGAGGTCTTGTTTTTATTAAAACTTTCTCATTCGGCAACGAAAGAGGTGATAGCACCTTCCAGTAGTTCAGGTTTACTTGATGAAGCAAAATAACTTGCAGACCTTGTGAGAATGGGTCCCATAGGATTGGTTGTGGTCTACTTTCGCATTTGTGATTTTCTCTTTTTCATTTTGTTTGAGATTGAACTTGAGAGAGAGCTTTGTTCCGGACAGTAGTTTATGGCAGTGGGCTGAAGAGATGAGATTTCATTGAATCATAGAACTAATACACAAAAAGAAAATATGTGAAAGTTGAAATGACAAGGTAGAGTAGCTTGGTTGTTGAGGTAGATAAAATAACTAGGTTCTCAGGGAAATGAGGTGTTGTTTTTTTTTTTTTTTTCCCCCTGAACTAGATTTAGTTTGAACAAGAACAGTTGAGATGGAAAATCTAGACACTATAAAAACTTGATAAAACCAGAAAAAAAATTCCTCCTGCTTTTTCTTGTAACTTTGTGTTGAAGGATCTGTAATGGTGTGATCCCACAGCCCAAAGAAAGCAAACCAGAGTCCATTCTTTTTTCAGTGTAATACAGCTAAAGGAATAATAAATAGATTTGATTAGAGTGGATTTCTTTTTACTTTATTTACTGTGCAACTGCACTGTCAGAGCACCTTGAGGTATTGGAATGCACAGGAAAATCAGTAGCACTTGGAGAAATCTGTGTGTTCTGCAAGTTGGTTTGTTTTTCTTTTTTTTTTTTTAATCTAGAATAATAGTGTATTTATTTTTCTTCTTTTTTCCTTTAGAACTACTGGGGCAAGTTGTGACTGATCTAAGACATGTGAAGTACCCCTTTGTGAACAGGAGAATAAAGTCGGCTTGATGCAGTCATGCCACAGCACTGACAGAGATGCACTGTTTTGAGCTAAAGAAGCCAGGGGTGCTGTCAGGGCTCTCCAGTTTCCAAAGAACTGTCGACTCTCATGTGGGTGGAAGGGAGAGAATTACTTTGCCTTTGATTAATAAGGAGTTAATGTCAGTAAAGCTTCCTTTTACGAACGTGCGGGGAGGAAGCGGCGGGCAGCGGCCTTGGTGGCACACAAGGGAGTGCGCTGCGCCCTAGGGAATGTGGATCTTTGCAGCAAGCGGAACAAGCCTGGGCTGAACCCCGAAGCAGGACAGTATTTCCGACATTTTTATGTTCTTGCTTTTAGCACCTGAAGAAAATGTCCGTTTGCAGTCAGATGTCGTTGGCTTGGAATTTAGGAGGACTGTAACAAGTTGGTCAGGTTTTGTCAATTTGCTAAGGTTTTCTTCAGAAGTGTGCTTTTTCTATTTGCTTGTTTGCTTTTAAATTTCTGTGTTACTTGCACTGGATTTGCATGCAGCTAATCCAGATAATTTTTTTTCACTTTACCAAATTTATCAATCTGGCAGAAATAACCATGTTCTCATCCTAGCACTTTCAGCTGCCAATTACTTCACCAGTGAGGAACGCTTAATGTAATGTGACTGTACTGAGCTCTTACTTCTCTGGCGTAAGGGGATGGTGACATCTTACACTATTATTTCACTCTTCCATTTCGCTGCTGCATGAAGTCTTATGTTGACAGCTGCCTTAATTTAGAAGTATCTGTGGAGATATACAAAAATATATGATGGGATACTTTAAAAGCCAGTAATTTAATTTGCCGACTTCTAACTTACCATACATCTGAGGTTCAGAGAAGACCCGAAACTGATCTGAACAATTACTGTGTTTTTCATGTAGTACGGTGTTGCTTGTTGGTCTCATGAGGCTGAATTCTGTTTGCAGCTATAATAAAAAGGTAGCCTTTGCTCTAGGATCTTTAATGCTTGCTGAAGTATTATCAGTAAAGTAAATATTTCTACTGCAGACCTGACTTTTGCAGCCCCTTCCCTTCTTTATTTGCCAAAACAAATCAAATTGACTTCATTTTCCACATGTGGTCTTTTCTGGCGAAACGGGGTTAGATTTTGAAAAACAGAGTTTACTCAATCCACATGTTTGCCAGGGTGACAATTTGCAAAGAAGGGAGAACTTTTGACTCTTTGAAGCTTTGTAATATGTTGTTGTTGTTTACAACATACAACGCGTTTGGTTGTGGTTTTTTGTATAAAATTAATTAGCTTGTCCTTCTCTGTTTTGGGTAAGTAAGCTGAATGTTTGGAGGTGTTCAGTAAATGTGTTAGAGGAGACTTATGCATAACAGTAATGAGCCGTATAGTATAATCAAGACCTACAACATCTGCTGTAACCATTACAGTCTCTATAATAAATTGACTGAACACTGCAAATTAATGTAGAAGTTAGATTTTTTATTTGCTGAAGACATTTTACCAATCCTGTTCCCCCATACTTCTTGCTGCCACCTGCTGAGATGACTTTTTGTTTGATGTTTATACCTGACCCAAAGAAACTTGACTGGAAGTGATTCCTTTGAGTCCTCTGGGGACAACTTGTTATTTGTTAGACAACAGAGTGGGACTGCCAAGTTCCCTCCTTAAAAACTGTGAAGTTAATTAGTCACCACAGTTAAAGCAAGAGGGTGATGAGGCATATTTAATATGAGTGAGAAGAATGATTATCCTAAGAGACAGATAAATTGATTAGGGTAGTATCTTCATTAAGTTCACTTTCTCACTCTTACACAGTGCGAACATCACAGATACTAACAGCTCTGGTAACTTCCCTAAGTCTTCCTGCATTTACGAGAACACTGGTGTAGTTCAGGTTGCACTGCAGAGGCGAGAAGTAATGCGTTGACAGACGGATCATATGTGATAACTGGCAGGTACTGATGAAGGAGCATGACACTCCCGGTAAAGCTACTCTTGGTTTTGCCTCAGACAGTAGGTGATAAGCCAGACCAGAATGGTATTTTGAGGCTTCAACCACTCCAATTTAGTATCAGCTATTTTTTTATGAAGTACCTTTAGTTGTGCTTGACAATTAAACCTCTTGAAAGTAGAGTTTTACTATTTGGTTCAATAACTTAATTTTTATATGCTTATATACATATATAGAGACATGTATTTTATGCATGTGTGTATATATATAAATTTTACATATATTATATATACATTTCAGTAGGATTGAAAATGCAGTGGTCATTGTCCAGCAATGGAGGAAGACATAGCCCTTGCCCGCAAAACATTTGATGAATGTTTTCAGCTGGGTTAAGGAATGAAGTTATTTGCTACAGTTAGCTTGTCTTTATTCTTATCAAAACTGTGGGGCTTTCCAATGTCAGGACACTTGGTGGGTGGATACTTCTCAGAAGAACAGAGGACTTATCAGTGTTTGCTTAGGATCTATAATGTCTGCAGCCATAAAAGTAGCTATGCTGTCTGTAGCACTCATAAATCTTCATCTAGTCAAGGCTACTGTCTCTTTCTTCATGCAAGTTTGTGTTTAAAAAAATGAGCGTAAATCAACTGCATAAAGTAATTACTATCTCAAAACACCTAACTTCTTAATTGCTGTTTTTGAAATCATTCAGTTTGCAAAATTGTCTGTATCACTTACCGGCCCTGCCACATAACCTCTCTCTTTACCCTTATAATGAAAGCGTATTGCTCAGGCACATACTCACCAGAGGGCACTCTTACACACACAGATAATTTGTTTCTTCTGGTGAAAAGAATGTCTGGTGTTGGAAGAAATGGTGTGTTGGTGTTAAATTTTGATGCACACTTTGCTTAGGGGAGCTGTTGTTAATAAGGCAGTTTGAGCTGGTTTAGTCTCTTTATGTAGATAAAGCATATTCTTCCTACTGAGAAGCGGCTATCACTACCAAAGATGACACTTGTGTAGAGGGTCCATCTTTATGTGTGTGAATTAACTACATTATGTCAAACCCTATGTAATTTATAGCAAGTGAGTCTAATAAGCCTGAATCTTTAGATTTCCACTGAAACAGTAGCAGAAGGGCAAAGACATTTCTGTTGTTCCTGTTTATTTTTGTGGAAGACAATGGACAGGTAATACCAAGCAAAACCAGTAACTCTGCTTCAGGTAATTATTATGTCTGCTTTTGATTAATTAAAAGCGTATACTTAGGCAATATGATTACACAGAAGATCTCTGTATCTACACGCTTACACAAATTTGTATTGCTATTAGTTGAATAAAGATAGTTGAGAAAACTAAATAGTGGTGAAGTTTATGCTTCAGGCTATATTTTATTGTGGAAATAGACTAGTTTTGCCAGATCTCTTATGACAAATTTTACTCCAATGTCTTTTTGGTCTGATTATGTGTTTCTTGAATTTTTACTTATATTTTTCATAGCAAAAGATGTTTCAAGTTTAGTAGTGCCTCTTTGGGTTTTTGTGTGTGTATTTTTACTTCACTTTATTTTAGCATTTCCCAAACCACCCCAAACCACAAAAATTAAATAACATGCATCATATAAAAAATGGATCTTCCACCACAAGTTAATATAGACATTTGTTAATAATTAGATGCTTTTCTACTGTCTGTGCTCCAGCATCTATTATTTGTGAAATTCAGTGGCTTTTTGATCACAGAGTGGATTTTTTTATTTTAGGTGAGTCTGTTTAAAAAAAAAAAAAAGTTTAAATCTCCAGTAAAAAGAATTTTTACAGTGGGAGTGCGCACTACATAAGCTTGCAGTTCTTTCAGTGAGTCACTAGGTATAGGGAAAAGGATGTTATTGACATAGGTGTGCCTCAGTGGGCCTCCTGGTGGTGTGTACTCCCTGTGTCCTGCTCCCTGATTGTACTGTCTTGAGAGAGAAAGCACATGCCATAGCTCCTCTCCTGCTGATGAGGTCAGGGAGAGGGAAGCAAGGGGGCTGGTGCTCTTCCAGAACTCATTGCAATAGAATATGTAGCAAAGGTGAGGCATGTCAGGCTTAGGAGCTTTGAAATGCTTTCTGGTTGTGATTTTAGACATTGTTACAGTATAGTTAATTTTCCAAAAAGCCTGTGGCAAATTTCCTTGAAAAGGCACTTAAAAAAACAAAGCTATCATGGGTTAAGATGGAAGGATTTTTCCTGGATTAATGATTGTTTAATAGATAGAAAAAAAAGGGTAGGGCTAGGATTAGGTTTAAGGTTAGCTTTCGTAATGAAAGGGAATTGCTAACGAAGTCACACATAGACCTGTCCAGATAAACAGATAATCCGAGGACTTCTACTGTTCAATATATTCACCAGGGCTTCTTGAAAGGAGTTGATTCATGAAGTTGCAAGATTGTTGCTTCAGACCTACTGCCACAGGGTACATCTAGAGTGCATCTATATCCTAAGTAGCAGATCTGGACCTGGTAACCCACTTAAAAAGATGAAACAAAGCTTGCAAAGGTACCCTTTACATGTCATTTCAGTGTCAGTCAAGATGGCAGCTATCACAGTAATACTGGACAGGTTTTTGTAAGTATTTTAATAGCTTTGGGTAAGGAGCAGGGTACTAATGAGCACTGACACATTAGTTCTTTTCTCCACAAACTCCCCACTGGAAATCCTAATAAAACAGATGTGTTAAAACAGTTGAACAACACTGAGTTCACGGGACTTCTAAGCATGTCACTTTCTTTCTATTAAGTGTTTTGTAATTTCTGATGGTTTTTCTGCAAGCCCATTTGATTATACTTAGTGCAGCCTTGATGCAGTGCGCTTGAATTGCTGTATCAGTGAGATACATGAATTGTAGGCCATTATCTGTCATTAACTCATCTAGAATTTCATGGCAAACTAAGCGCTATGTGTAATGTGTTTTCTCAATTGCTACTGACTGTGTTGTCTTAGTATAGCAGAATGTTGCTGATAGTACAGTCACATGCAGTTCAGATACATGGAAACCAATCTGGGGGAAAAATGGGTTTAGTTAATATTGCAAATATTTAAAATTATTTTAGTTATTTCAATGAATTTAGAGGCATTTAAATTAAAATTTATCATGTATTTATTTTAGATTTGTTAGTTGCATACTTTGCCTGTGAAATTCCTATCCATGCAGAATAAAAAAAAGAAACAAAAAAAAAAAAACTTGGGCACTTTTATCAGGATATGTGTACTACAAAAAAGGCATTTACAGGTTAATGAGTGGATGTTTGTACTTTCCAACACTTTGTTTCATAAAACAGATGTCATGTTCACCTGCAACTGGGCTCTAAAAATTGCCTGCTACCATTTTGTGATTTCCTTAATCATTTACAGTTAATTGACAACTGATGACCTTAACACAAAAAGAGATCTAGCAAATGCAAACTCTTACCATCTCATTTCTCTAGCGGATACTTAGGATTGAGGTTAGATTTTCAAAGGGGTTCATGCCTCAAAAGATACAAGTAGACACCTAGTGAAATACACCCTACCTTTCCTACGTGTTGTCTGTAAACTCATCATCTTCTCTGCCAGCAAAAAGGAACAGGGTGATCAAAACCACCAGAAATAGGTGCGGTTGCTGGTTCTCTTTCCTGTTGAGAATGGTGGTGCAGTGAATACTGTGGCTATGTGTGTGTGTGTGTAAGAGGGAATCCTCACTGGAGAAGTCTCTGTACAGGATACCTGCTCTTATTCACCCTCTTCTGAATGCCAGCAATCTTGTCCTTCCTTCTTTTACTCTTTCAGTTGAGAATCATGCTTTTCAGTATGCTGGTTCCCAGCAGCATGAGGCCAGCCATTATCAAGAGCTGTGGGTTCTCTTGCAGTGCACATTTGCATCTTAAGGTGCCTGAATACTTTTGAAAAATCTCTGCAGCTCTGGTTTGTGTGGGTACTTGATCTACTGCTGATCTGTGGTTTGTGTGTGCTGCTCGTTTCAGTTTGTCCACTGATGTTTTGTTGAGAAGATGAGTTGTAACCAGGTCTAAGATCTCTCTGCTCACCACCTTCTTCAGTGTTTAGAACTGATGGGGACAGAACGTTCTCTATGACAAGAACATATCTAGGCTGATGTATCGCATTGTTTCTTCTTGTTTCTTTTTGTTTCATCTCATCTCCTCACATTTTATCATCTCATCTCATCTCATCTCATCTCATCTCATCTCATCTCATCTCATCTCATCTCATCTCGTAATTTTATTTAATTTCCTGGAGACTGCTTTGCACAATGTTTTCTATACCATGTCTTCCAATAACTAACGAAATGTTTCAACTAAAATCAATGGCAGCTTATAAACACACTAACAAATATTTTTATGGTGTATAACAATTGCAGAGTTTACCTTTTATGGCATAAAACAACTGCAAACTTTCTTCTCTTAGTCTGAGTAAAATTTGATTATTTTTTATCAGACTTGCCATCAAGCCATCATCTGATTCTATTTCTAGATTTACTACTATTTCTAGCCTCAAATATCTTTTGTAGTTTTACATGTTACCAAGTGTTTTAGACAGCTTTCCTCATAGATTTGTTTGAAGGAAATATCCTGAATGATATACTTTATTTTAAAAACTGAAAGGGATTTTGTCCTTTGTCCCCTAGTGTTATCTAGGAGATAGTGCATGTTGCTATTGTTTCAGATTTCATGCTGCTTTGTAATAATTTGCACATTCTTTTGTGTGGATTTCTTACTGAATCGTATACTTTATGACTAAATTTGGTTAAATAGTGGAAGTTTATTTTGTGTTCATATTTGTTTAGCTTAATGCAGAGATGTTAGAACACCAAGAGGAGTGGCTTGATAAAGCAACAATCTACTAACACTTCTGGTACAGTTAATACAATTACTTTTGCATACCTCCGACAGGCAATGGTTTCACTTAGGAACTCATCAGAGTGAGTGGTAAAAGTCTATGTCCATTAGCATAGGAAAATAAAAGCCTAATAAGATTGAAAAGGAGAAGGAACAAGAGGACTGACATGAAAGGGTAACAGAATGAAAAATTTCAGGGACTTGAGTGACTTGTAAGGTGAGACACAATTAATCTTACCCAGAGGTTGTAGAAAAGGTGGTTGATCATTCCGCTTGTCACTGGTCACAAGTTCCCAAAGAGAAAAAAGATGAATCCTGTTGGCTAGCTGGGGAGGTAAAATGCACTGTGCTGCAGCTCTTGACCTAGTAAGTTATTTCATCAAGAAGCAATAAAGAATTGGCAGAAACGGATGTGAATGTTAATCTGAGTTCAGTGTTGCATCTAACTATTGTTAGAGCTAGGTAGAAATTTCTTTTTTAATTTGCTAAAGTTTTAAAGAACTTTTTAAACTTGGATTAAGGATTTTTCATATTTGGATTAACTAACACTTTGCCGATTTTGAGAATCAGCTTGCTTCCTTTTTCTTTTTAATTTTTCAGTGCCATTATTTTGTGTATTCTTTTTCAGAAAAATTGTATAAATTAATCAAATTTATGACTTAAACTAGTAGTTATCATTCTTGTCAGGTATCTCTGATGATGTTACTCCAATGACCAAAGAATTAGTATGGTGAATGTTTACAGAATTTTGGAAGTTTTCTTCTGAGAAAATCCAGACTTAAATCTGTTGTATTTATATAAATGTATATTTTTGAACTTTTAAACTTATCAGCACATTTCCTTAAAGATAAATGTATTGCATTTAAACATGACTTTCTCATAAAATTGTCCCTAAGCCAAACTGCATAACCTTCTCTTTCTCTCTCTCTCTCAATATACACAAAAGAGCACTATATGTGTGCGATGAAAATAAAATAATAATATAAATCTGTAGACATTATTTTTTTCTGCATATTTTGTTAATTTATTTACAGTATGCAGGTAAATTGACATTGATTTTTATTCTGGAAACTAAAATTGTAACTATTAAGGTGAATATATTTGCTTATCCAAGACTTCAGTGCCAGCTTTTGCTATTAAGATTAGGTAAAGTACATGTTGGCCACATTTTAACTATGAGTTCTTACAATAGTTTAAACATGTAAGTAAACAAGCCACAGCATATATAGGTAGTGTAATTTTTTTTCAGAAGGTCGTCTGTGTAAGTCAGCTACAAATCACTTTTTTTTCTTCATTGCCGGTCAAGTCTCTTTACCACTATTTATGTTACAAAGGTTCTATTTAAATATATTAAAAATGTTTTGAGGTTTTTTATTGCTGGATAAATCAGATTCCATTATTGACACTGTTTCCTGATTTATTTTTAGTTTCTTTGTTCAGAAAAGGCTGCTAAATTTAGGGAGGCATAAAGTTGACAAAAAGCTGCATATGTTTTGCCAACCCTGTTCCAATTGCCTGACACTTTGTCGAGAGTGTAAAATTATGTAGCAGAGAGTAAAATATAGATTAAACAAAATTCAATCATCCTGAAAAGGGCATTGTTTTGTTTTCGTTTTCTCCCATTATTTTCTTCATCTATTTTTTCCCGTATCTGTCTGTGGTTTTTTCTCCTGTGCTTTTAAGCAAAATGCTATGATTTATACACAGTGCTTTACTTTAAATCCTGGCTCAATGCAATGATTCAACACATAGCTCTTTTTTATTATTTTTTTATTTCAGCAGGCCATTTTTCACACAATAGCATACTGTTTGGACACTTGAAAATTCAAATGGAAAGGAGAATTTTTTCCTCGGAGTAGTTTTTGACCAACTTTTCTATTGAGAACATGCTATTTGAAGAATGTTGCCAAGCTATGTGCATTTTCTATATATTGTGTGCACTTTCTTGTGCAAACACAGCCTGTTGTATATTTTGCTTACAATATTAATACAACATATCACATGCTATCTGGGTCACGTAATTTCTTTGTTCTGAGCAGTTGCTAGTTTATGGCTGGGCTTCCACATTTAAGCAGCATATCCCAGTCTGAAAGAGGACAGGTTCGCAGAGCTCACAGAAGAGGAACAAACCACTGCTGAAATCTGTAGTAAAACAACCTGTCTGAAAAAAGGATAAGCAAAAGGGAGAATATCTCTGGAAAAGTCTAGAGAAGATGGCGAGAACAAGAGAAGAACAAGCAATCATATGATACAAGGTGTATCATACAGCAGGGGAAATGCAGCATTAAACCCCCCAAATTATTTAAAAAAAAAAAAATCCAGATATTTTTTTCAGGCAAAGAAAGAGGAGATTCAAAGACCAATTCTGTTCAAATTGCCACAGGAAATGCATAAAGGCACACATAGGCATTTATAAACATCTGTTATGAAGGTTTTAAATAATAAAAAGTAAATAAAAAGTAAATAAAAAGTAAAAGCGGCTGAAATTTTGGTACAACATAATAAGAAATCCAACAGTGGCCTCTTCCAGGTTCAGAAATATTATGATTTTTTAATCCTGAAAAATGTTTCCGTGAAAGAATTTCTTTAATTTCCATAGTAGTGTAAAGACATATTGGCTTAATGACATATATTTTTTTTATTATGTTGAAGTGATTTTTATATATAGCAAACTGATTAAACAAAATGACAAGGAGAAGAGATTGACTGAAAAGGAGCCAGTGGGAAAAGAGAAAGAGAGAAACGTTGGGAAGGAAAGACTGGAACATACATGACACGTGGGTGAGGTGAAAGTAAAGTGGCTCTGCAGACATTTTACGTGTCATAAAGAGGTAACCCTACAAAAAAAGAATTATTAATTTTCACAAACAGGAAAAAACAACCAACCAACCAGGGATGTTCAAAAGGTGGAACTAGAAATATCCAAATGAGAAGTCAGTTACTGATTGGTCCCTAGATTTTTCTGGTAGATTATTACTGGCCATTTTAAAATCAAAATGGGTTCTTCTGAAGGGCAAGCACATGTCCTTGGTCCCCATCAGGAATAACTGGATCAAATTGCACTTTTCTGGGTTACTCAGAAGTAGTGTGGATTATCAGAACGTCCCCTTATGGGAATTATGTTTCTTAAAACTTCTTAGAGAATAATATAAATGGTTAAGTAAGGATAGATTAAACTCTACTTAAATAGTTAATAGATAACTATAGCTCTTTCAATCGAAGAGGTGTGGTATTTTAAAGGAATGGATTTTAGATCGACATAGAAGTGATTGTAAAAACAATCACAATACGTTATAGTCAGTACAGTTTAAATTTGACTGCTTGTCAAGTATTTTGAGGAGGGGAGAATCAGATTTACCAACACAGTCACAAGTGCATAGTGACGGAGCACTGGAACAGGTTGCTCAGAGAGGTTGTGGCTCCTACTACTCTGGAGATATTCAAGACCTGCCTGGATGCGGTCCTGTGCAGCCTGCTGTAGGTGACCCTGCTTCGGCAGGGGGGTTGGACTAGATGACCCACAGAGGTCCCTTCCAGCCCCTAACATTCTGTGATTCTGTGATTCTGTTAGATTTTGCATACCTTTCTCACCACTATGGAAATGTCTACAGACTAATACAACAGCCACAGCGCTCTTTGATGTTTCAGCCATTTTATGTACCTAATTTGGACAGTGCACTTGAAGGCTAAGGCACACATTAGCATTTTAACACAATCTCAGTGCAGCTATGCAAATTTTGTGTTGCATCTAACTCATACCCAGCTGGGTCAGAGTATGGGCAGCAGAAGTGCAGCCTGTACCCATCTGATGAGGCAGACCTGATGTCCACTTCTTCCACCTTTCTGGCTGCCCTAACTCAGATCTTTTGGTATTGCTCTGTAAGAAAATGGATTTGGGCTGAATTTGCAAAGTTTTATTTTTTCTTCTATAAAGCTAATCTTTTTTTCTTTGAGTGTTCTTTTTTTGCACAGTTTGTGTGAAGCGAGCTTTAAAACATTAGGCAGAAGTCTGAGAGAAATGATCATCAAGGGTTTGAGATAGAGGAGAATTAGTAGCAGCTCCAGGTATCACTGGGTATGAAGGTCTCTGTCATTAAGGACCACAACTAAATAAACATGCTGGGATATAATTGCTTTATTGCTCTTTGCTCATTTTATGTCATTTTATTGCCTTACTAATGGCTGTAGGATTAGGTGTGTAAGAGAGTTCTGAAAATGTAGAACTGAGATATACAAAAAAGTGTGTGCTTCCCATAGAGATTCCAGCTTTTCCTCATCGTGGATGATGGAGAGACAAATTTACCTTGCATGGATAAGTGAGGGTAGGGAGAGAGGCACAGAGGGACTTAAGGAACAAATCCATTCCTAATCTTCATCCTCACTTTTCTTGCTGCTGCTGATTTTTATGTGCCTTTATAGTGGCCCCAGTGGGAGAGGCTGTGTCATTACAAGCAGTGCTTTTTTTCCTCCACAGTTAGCCAAGTGGTATGTTTCTGATCCAGGATCTATGTGTGAAAATATGCAGATAAGAATTAATTTTAGATATATTTAACTATTCAATAAAGCAGTCTCATTTCTGATATTGCCGGAATAAATCTGGTATACTGGTGTAGCAGTACCACTTCTAAGGACAAAAGGCACTGATGTGCTAATAATTTTACTGCTTTCTATTTTGCATGCACTGCAGTTTACAAGATCAATAAAGAATGTAGTGCCTCAGTAGACCTACAATTTAGACTGCAAGAATCTCTGTTCTTGACTGAAGTCCTGTTGTATCCAAATAAGCGGAGCTAGTTTCATCCCTGGTGTCTAGAAGTGATTTTCTGTGTTGTCAGTTTCTTCTGAGGAAAGAACGATGTATGACCCATAAGGTTTCTAGGAAAGTAAAAAGCAAAGCAAATAATGTTATCTTTGATGAAGCCAGTAGATTTTTTGGTTTTAATAGGAAAACCTAAAAATGATATGCTTTTATTTTGATCTTAATAGCAGACAGTTACATTTGGGATGCAGAAAAAAACTTGTCTTTCAGAACTGAGTGGCCAGGTATGTTTTAGTTGTATTTAAGAATTGCTCATAAATGTACAGACTACACATATATAAAAATGTATAGAATTAGTAGATAGCATTGACATAAATATACATAAAACAAAAAAAAAGACAGTGACTGTTCAGCTGAAGCTTAGCATTTAGAAGTGCAAGTCACCCCAGAAAAGTCAGTGAGGCTGACTACAAGAGGTGCAAAGTAGTTCTCAAGGTTACTAGAAAATGTCCCTTTGTTTCCTTCATGCCTTCATCCTTCTTGAAACCCTCTCCACATAGTCAAATTAAATTTGTTTTTCTTTCAGGCTTCTCTACTACAAATACTGTTTTATTATGTAGTTTACCCAGTACCTAAACATGAAAGTCATCCAAAGAGAAGGGAATCTTTTATTCATACGCTTCTATGTCAACAGTTCTGCAGTCTTAAAAACCTTTTTGTCTCTTATTCCCTGTATGTAATCCTTCTAGATAGTATTTCAGGACAGTATATAAATTCTATGCTTTTTTATTCTACAAGTGGAAGAAAATCTGGCATCAACATTGTCTGATGACTTAAGCATTTTCTTGAAGTTACTTTAATCTTCAGAAATACCTTGTATCTTGAGTGAAAGCACTGTATTCTCAGCCTATATAATCCAAAGAAGAATTTTCTTTAAGACCATGGTTGGTTTGCATGGCAGGTAGCTTAGCATTTATTTAACTCTTACTGGCTGCAGGTATTACCTAGAGTCAAGGATGGAAACACAGGCTAGGAAATAAGCCTTCACTCATCTGTATATGGAGAACTGAAGCTTCTTTTTTGAATGTAAAAGTAATGTTTTGCTGTATGCTTCAGTAACCTACTTGCTTGGTAGAGACTATATCATTAGCTGTCCTATTTTGACGTGCCACTCTCAGAAAATGATGATCATTTGGAGACGTAACTGTTGGAATGATCACATGCTCCTGAAAGCCACATGTATACCTATGAAACTGAAGAAATTGGTGGTAGGTTGGTGGAAGGTAGGCACACCGCAAGGATTTTTGCCAAATGGTATCATCATGTTGTTCGCCCACGGCTGCATGCGCTCCTTGTAAGGCAGCTGCTTCCTCATCGTATATTATTATTTTCTCCATTTGTCCAAATTTTCCAATATCCTTCTTGGAAAGATGAACAGAAGACCTGTGAACCACTAGTTTCTTCTTCCTTTTTTTAATTGATATGCTTTAATCAGATAATTAAGGACTTCACATTTCCAACATGTCTTGACCTTGAAGACCCAGTCCTGAAAGGTGACAATTTTTCTGCTGATTTCATTAGGCTTTGAATGATCAGATATTCTTCAGTTCTGGGCCTTAAATACACAACACTTAAAAAAAAAATTTCCCCTTTGCATTTTCTTAAGTGAATTCTACCGTGAATGTTTCTCTCTGTCCCCCAGTGAACTCCATGATTCTTGTTCCTTCCTACTCAGCATCAACTCATGTGTTTTGAATTCAGTCCCACTTGGTTCATCAGGATGATATTTTACACATTTTCCCTGTTTAATTATATAATGCCACTTTTGCTCAATTTGTACAAACATCCTTTGGACTTGTTACAATTTGATTTTCTGTCAAGGATTGTTCCAAAGAAGAGAAAATGATGGGCAGAGGAAATGATGCTGGTGTATATCTTATTTGCAATTCTAATAACAGCTTTGTGAATTTGGACACGTTAAGTAAAGAGCACTTCACTCAAGTGCACATTACTGCGGAACTTGCTAAACATGCCTGAGAATAATGTCACTCCAATCTGGACAAATTAGATGGATAACATCATTTGCAGCAGTTGTTAATTATGTATCAGCTGCAGTCACAGCATAATTCTGTTAATTGCTTATCACACTAAGGTTAACTTTCAGTCATTCTTATTTATTTAATTCGTAATTAGAATAACACACTTGATATTGTTCACTGACCACTTAAGAAAACAATATTCATACTGGAAATGTTCAGCAACATAAGACTAGAAGAGATCTCCGAAGTCATCAACTTGGCTGATGTCACCAACCCATATAATAACTTTCATAAATTTCTCTCTGTGTCTTAAAACCAGTTGGGTTCCTTGCCTCTACTACCTAAATGGAGGTTTGTTACAGTGCCGTAACCCTGCCATGTTTAGAAGCTTTCCACTTGCCAGCCTGAAATTTATGCCTTTGTTCTCACGGCAGCATTGTTTTATTGTCTAAATAATTCTTCCCCCCCTATGATGGTTACAGTGCATGATTTATTTGTAGAATAAACTCCTTCTCACTCTTCATTTCCCTGAGACGAGCAAACCAACTCCTTTTAGACTTTCTGTAAGATGCACATTCTTGTGCCCTGAACATGGCTGGCAAGCCATTAGTGCTCCTTAATTCCAGCTGTAATGGCAGTTTTTAATGCCCCCCCTCGTGCAGATGGAAGCAGAAATGCCGTTCACTGTCAGATGAATGACACCTAGCAGGAGGTATAGATAAGTTCTGCTGGCTCTACAAAATGTGTCCAGACGTACTGGTGGAAGCGATTGGCTGACTTCTTATTCTGGCTAAGTGAACAGATATAGCAGTATTTTAATTAAAACTGTTTGAGACAGCTAAGTCAATCTTTGCAAACCAAGTCCATCATAGTAACTTAATTTATGTATTATTATCTCTAAAAAATAGAGAATGCAGTAGTAATTTCGCCAGGGAAGGCTAGAAAGATATTGTGATTCTTAGCAAATAAAAATTCAATTGAGAACTGAGAAACTGGGGGACACTGAGCAAACAATCCTGTACTGGGGGGAGAATTAGGGGACTGGCTGGAGAGAAGCTCTGCTGAGAAGAATCAAGAGATCTTGGCAGACAGTGAGCAGAGCATGAGCCAGCAGTGTGTCGCAGGAGTAGAGGCCGACAGCATCCTGGGCCCTATTAGCAGGATCAAGGGAAGTGATTTTCCCCCTTTACTCAGCACTTGTTAGATGGCATCGAAACCAGTGCATTCAGTTTTGTCTCCTCCCCTTACCCCGCCTCCCTCCCCATCCCCTTCTTTCTTCCAGGAGAGACATGGGTAAACCGGATAAACTTCAGTGAAGGGCCACCAAGATGGTCAGGGGCTGGAGCATCTGCTCAGTTGAGAAGCTAACGGACCAGAGCTGTTTCAGCCCAGAGATGAAATGGCTTTGGGAGAGGGGCCTCACAAGAACCTCTGATACCTCAAGGCAGTTTGTGAAAAGATGGAGGCAGGCTTTTCACTGTGGTGCAGGTGGGAGGACAAGAGGTTATGGATGTAAGTTGAAACAGGAGAATTTCAGTCTGGATGTAAGGAGAAAAACCCCTCCTCTGAGGACAGGGAGGAACAGGTCCAGTAGAGGAATAAGGTTCCCCGAGAGGCTGGGCAGTCTCCATCCTTCAAAGTATTTCAAGATATGACTGTATAAAGCCCTTAGCAACCTGGTCTGACCTGCACTGAGCAGAAAGTTGAACTAGATGATCTCCTGAGGTCCTTGAAATTAAGGATTAAGAATGCATTCAGGATTCCTCATTCCCATAGTGGTATTTTATATAGATTATCGGGTGCTGTATAAATGCCCAGTCTTTTAGTTCACTTCTATATCTCTTCATTCTTGACTGAATTTTATATTCAGATCCCCTTCAGGAAATAATATCAAGATAATTTTTTTTTTAAATTTTTATTATTTTTATTTTTATTCCTTCTCTTCAAAACAATACAGCACAACAATCTGCTACAATACTACTTCAGTCACTTTAATTCTCTTCAGTCTCGGAGGTTAACAAAGAACCTGGTGTTCTGTTTCACCTCACAGTCTTCTCTTCGCTTTTCTCTCCTAACAAATGAAAAATATGTCTTCACTTACATAAAATTAAACTGCTTACAACAAGAATTGTGTCTTCACGTCTTTTTAGGATTTAGTGATTCTGAAGAGTTTGGGATCTCAAAGTAATTATTTCTGCCACACTTCTTAGGAATAGTTAGATTTCAGATTGTTTGGGTTTTTTTAACTGTTACTTCCAAGACAATCGTACACAAGAGTGCTGTACTTTTGTTTCGTTTTTTTTTACCAAGAATGCTATGCAGATCAAATTAGATAAATCAAATAAATCTTCAGTTAGAAAATATTTATAATGTTTCCTATCCCTAACATTTATAAAGTCAAAAAAAGCATAACAAAAAAAGTTACAGTGTTTTAGTTGCACTTATTCAAAGGCCCAGGGATGGCCAAGCTTTAGCAAGAAGTCGTATTTTTATTAGACCAAGCAGGACATCCACTTCAAACAGGCAACACTGGTATTCTCTTTGGTGCAGTGATTATGTTGTTGCTGCTAGGTATAACAGTCAGTCTACTACAACAGTGCCACTGACTCTAGACTTTACCTCACCTAAAAAAGAAAATCCTGTTACCCCTGTTTTTTCCACTCACCTGCAGATTCTGAAAGTTTCTAAATGATTAACTTGTTGTATGTGTAATAAAACCTTAATATAAATGGTTAGGATACACCCTCTAGTGACCTTTTCATCACCTGTCTAAATGAGGTCATCTTTGTTTCAACACTGCTACTGAGTCAGCCTTCCTGATTCCTAACCAAATTTGTTCTGTGGTTCTTTCTGATTAGGACATTCTTTCCTACTGTGATTTTGCTTCTTTTTGGAAGTTGAAAGACTGAATTTCGAAAGGAAGTTACTTTTGGCATTCTCACAAATCAGCTAGGGGCATTAAAATACTAATGTGTTTTAAATGCTGCTGTATTTACAGAACTTATTGATCAAAAGTTGACTGTCACTGTAGGTATTTTCTCACATGTCTAATTAAAGCAGTGTTATATGGAAGATCAATAAATTTTAGGTAGTGAGTGTTACTAGGGCATTTAATCAGTAGAGAGTACAGTTTACAGCTGGTTTTCTCCTTAATCAGATGAAAAGATGTATATCTTTACCACATTGTTTTGAAAAGGCACCAAAATCTTAGAGTGCAACAACTTTTGTGTGTCCCTTGAGAGAAATTTAGCAGATTAGTTCTGTTTTCTCCTTTTGTTCAACATGGAGAGTAGCTTTGGTAAGGCAGCCTAACTTCTAGCGGAAAGCTGTTCCTGCGGCTCTACCTATGCTGCAGGGCAAGTGCGTCACAGTACTGGTTTCAGGAGATCACAGAATCACGGAATGTTTGGTGTTGGAAGGGATCTCTGGGGACCATCTGGTCCAAGCCCCCTGCCAAAGCAGGGTCACCTAGAGCAGATTACATAGGACCTCGTCCAGGAGGGTTTTGAAGGTCTTTGAATATCTCCAGAGAAGCAGAATTGACAGCCTCTCCGGACAACCTGTTCACATGCTCTATCACCCTCAAAGTGAAGAAGTTCTTCCTCATGTTCGGGTGGAACTTCCTATGCTTCCGTTTGTGCCCGTTGCCGCTTGTCCTTTCACTGGGCATCACTGAAAAGAGTCTGGCCCTGTCCTCTTGACACCCACCCTTAAGATATTTGTAAGCATTTACAGGGTCCCCTCTCAGCCTTCTCTGCTTCAGGCTGAACAAGCCCAGCTCCCTCAGCCGTTCCTCAAAGGAGAGATGCTTCAGGCCCCTAATCACCTCCGTAGCCCTCCACTGGACTCTCTCCAGTAGTTCCTCATCTTTCTTGAACTGGCGAGCCCAGAACTGGACGCAGTACTCCAGATGAGGCCGAGGGCCGAGTAGAGGGGGAGAAGAACCTCCCTCGACCTGCTGGCCACACTCTTCTTAATGCACCCCAGGATACCACTGGCCTTCTTGGCAACCAGGGCACACTGCTGGCTCATGGTCAACCTGTCGTCCACCAGGACACCCAGGTCCCTTTCCGCAGAGCTGCTTTCCAGAAGGTCCGCCCTGAGCCTGTACTGATGCATGGGGTTGATCCTCCCCAGGTGCAGGACCCTGCACTTGCCCTTGTTGAACTTCTTCAGGTTCCTCTCTGCCCAGCTTTCCAGCCTGTCCAGGTCACACTGAATGGCAGCACAGCCTTCTGGTGTAGCCACCACACCTCCCAGCTTTGTGTCATCAGCAAACTTGCTGAGGGTACATTCTAACTCTTCATCCAGGTCATTGATGAAGAAGTTGAACAAGACTGGGTCCAGTACTGACCCCTGGAGGACACCACTAGTTACAGGCCTCCAACTAGACTCAGTGCCGCTGATGACAACCCTCTGAGTTCTACCATTCAGCCAGTTCTCAATCCACCTCACTGACCACTCATCCAGCCCACACTTTCTGAGGTTCCCTAGGAGGATGTTATGGGAGACCGTGTCAAAAGCCTTGCTGAAGTTGAGGTAGACAACACCCACTGCTCTCCCCTCATCTAGGGGGCTAGAAGGCTATCAGATTGGTGAAGTATTATTTCCCCTTTGTGAATCCGTGTTGATTACTCCTGATAACCTTCTTTTCCTCCACTTGCTTAGTGATGACATCCAGAATAAGCTGCTCCATCACCTTTCCTGGGATGGAGGTGAGGCTGACCGACCTGTAGTTCCCTGGGTCCTCCTTCTTGCCCTTTTTGAAGACTGGAGTGACATTGGCTTTGCTCCAGTCCTCGGGCACCTCTCCTGTCCTCCAGGACCTTTCAAAGATGATGGAGAGTGACTCAACGATGACATATGCCGGCTCCCTCAGCACTTGTGGGTGTATTCCATTGGGGCCCATGGATTTGTGGGTGTCCAGATTGCTTGAATGATCTCTCACACAATCCTCCTCGACCAAGGAAAGGTCTTCCTTTCACCAGGCTTTCTTTCTTACCTCCAGGGCCTGGGATTCCTGAGGGCCGGCCTTAGCAGTGAAGACTGAGGCAAAGAAGGCATTTAGTAACTCTGCCTTTTCTGCTTCCTCTGTCACCAGGGCACCCATCTCATCCAGCAGCGGACCCACATTTTCCCTAGTCTTCCGTTTGCTGCTGATGTACTTGAAGAAGCCCTTTTTGTTGTCTTCGACATCCCTTGCCAGATTCAATTCCAGGTGGGCCTTAGCCTTCCTCATTGCGTCCCTGCATGCTCTGACAACTTTCCTGTACTCTTCCCAAGTGGCCTGTCCCTCTTTCCACATTCCATAGATCTTGCTCTTCCATTTGAGCTTCACCTAAAGCTCCTTGCTCATCCATGTGGGTCTCCTGCCTCCTTTTCTAGATTTCTTGCTCAGGGGTATGCACTGATCCTGAGCATGGAGGAAGTGATTCTTAGATAGTGACCAGCTCTCTTGGACCCCTCTACCTTCTAGAGTCCTGACCAACGGGACTCCTCCAAGTAGATCCTTGAAGAGGCCAAAGTTAACTCTCCTGAAGTTCAAGGTTTTGATCCTACTTATCGCCCTGCTTCCTCCATGCAGGCTCCTGAACTCCACCATGTACCTGAATAGTGTCCCAGTAGGGTGGGGAAGTAACTAGTGTCCTCCATATGCCTTGTATTTCTTGTTCCCTGGGCCAAAGTGGGTATCAGCTAGTCTCCGAGCTCTTGTGCATGCTTGGTGTATCTTCCTCCGGTCACAGGGATTTTGGGTACACATTCTCAAACCGGGACTGCAGGCGAGACCATGCAGGACAGCTGTCCTGCATTTAGGTATGGTAATTTAACATTTGCTTTGTTGCTTTCTGTTATGAGGAATGTTCTTCACTTAGCTTATTTTTGGACTATGTTACCTGTATCTCCATTTTGATCAAACACAGAGATAATTGGGTCTGATTCTGTTAATCTTCATTTGGTATAGTGTCCATCACTTTATGGTTGCACACACGTTAAGTTGGCTGTCTCTCTTCCTGAAGCTCAGGCCCTCTGAAATGTGTCTTAAGCTGGAGCAAACATCCATTACGTAAACTAGGAGTGCAACAATATTTTGAATTTGTTGTAAAATGTGATTAAAAATGTTTTTTTTCTGTCATTTGCCATCTGTAACAGGTGGTGTATGTGATATACTTTCAGTTTTGAGAAAGCGCTCGGTTGGATAGTGCAGGAGGTATGTGTCCATCCAGGGTCTCCACTTTCAGCTCTCTTCTCTGATTTTGGGGAGTCATTCAGGTAGATTCACCTCACCTGACTCTAGGTGTTTCTTATTTTTGTGTGAGTGCTTTGGTTAGACAACCAGTGGGAAGAAATGGAGGTTTTGAGAGGGACTCAGTTCAACCTAGTGTTAAAGATAGTTTTAATGAGTCTGTTTAGAAGTGCCTGTTTCTGATCATTGTATATAAAGCAAGTTAGGCATCTAGTTTGCATGCAGATGACTATACTGTATACATGTGAACTCAAATATCATAAACATTATCTTTAGTTATCCTTTGCCTCAGTTCTCTGTTCATAAAAAGAGGAATATAGTTTGCCCTCTCTCAACAGATGTGGAGATAATGTTACTGACCGCAAGGTTCTTAGATAAAATGATGAAGCCTACCTACAGGAATACATTAAAACCATCAATAAGGTCTCATGAATATTGCTGATGTCCAGAAAACCCACCCAGACACAGGTGTTACCTATAATATTTAAGGTAAAACCGATCAAGTAACCTACATTATTGCAGCTACACAGAACTTTTCAGACTGGATCTTCATGAGTTGTGTGGTATTTTTTACTCATAACTGCACCCATAACTATTTTTCAAAGTGCCCTCTTACCTGCTTATAAGATAGAGATTAAGTACAACTTTGCAGAACTGCTTCTCTCGTAGCTTCCATGCCAGTGAATTTTTTCTGCTCAGCTTAATCAGTGTTCTGGCATTATTAATCAGAGTGATGCAGCCCACCTTATTTTTCTGATGTTTATCATCAGCTTTTAAAGAGGACTTCTACTGATTTTGAGCTTATTAAAATCACTGTTAAAAATATGTTGGGAGCAGATATATCTGTATCTCTTGGAAGTTACAGTAGTTAATGTTTTATTCCTACCTGAGAACACACCTAACGTGTTAAAATGAAGAGATAACCACTGACCGATTGCAGAGTGGATCAGTATGTGTACAGCAAAGAATAGGCTTAAGCTCCTTCTCCAGAGGATTGTGTTTTATGTGCACTGGGATCTTAATTTACTGCACTTAGAGTACAGATGCCACTGGTCATAAAGCTATGAAGTGTCCAGGGCCTTCTTGATTCTTGGGACAGCCCTGTTTGTATTTTCGAGATACTGTTGTCATTTCGTGTTTGCTGAAACCAAGAATGACTTTGTTCTCATAAGGAAAATAATGTAATAACTATGATGTGAAATTTCTTGTTTTATGTTCTAATATAATGGTTTTGTTAGCCCAATTTAGGATTTTTAGAACCTTTGGATTGTTGGTGTGGATACATTTTACAAGCTAGGTTTTCAGCAGTACTCAATCCCATCATATACTATTGTTCTCAGAAGGGAAAATATCTCCTAGAAAATCAGGGAATTTTACACGCATGCCTCCCCAGGAGATGAGTTGTTCTAAAAATCTTCATATTTATTTGATGTGTAAAATTGAGTTACTTTATTACTTTGAAACCCAGTCCAAAATATCATTGAAACAGAATATATGCCTTTATGCTTTTGTGTTTTTCCTTTATTTGAGTAGTGGTTTGAATTTTCTGTCCTTTTACCATACTCTCAGTTTAAAGTCATAGTCTTTAACATACTCTGAACTTGTCATTTTGTAACAATAAAAATGAAGGAAGTTGTCACGCTGAGCATAATCACGCCAGTGTCATGGAAGGGTTAAGCCAAGCGTGTTGACACAATGTTCTTTCTGCAGGAATGTGATGAGTCAGTTTAGACTCTAGTTAAAAATTTTAATTTTAGACAGAGTAACTGAAAATAATGGGACTTGCCTGACTATTCAGTTATTTAATTAGCCTTTCACGTAGGACTAAGAGTTATATACTCACTAGCATGGACAGAAGTGTACTGAGTTTGTTTTGGAACGTTATGTAGAGTATATAACTCATTCAGTAGGGTATAGGATATATAAATTAGAAGACTTGCTGTGATTAATTCATCTCACAGAAAAGAAAGACTCTAGGCAAGCTGAAAAAAACCTGCAAACACACCTTGCCTTGACACTGGTTGAACTTTTTTTGAACTCTTTTATTGTGTATACAAAAGTAAGGGTGTTTATCTGTGGAAAAAAAACCAAACAACATTATAAGGTATTTCTCCAGATAAGTGCAGATAAATTACAAGTAAAATTTATCTAACTGGCTATATGAAACATGTTTTACGAAAAAAATTGCGTAAAAACCTGCCAAGGAGTCTTATTAAGAAGTTACTAATCACCTGGGGGTGACTGAACAGGAGTGTTTAGTTTTGCTTATCAATGTCACGATGGTTTGGTTTTGTCTTACACCTGAACTCATTCCTCTTTTCTTCTCATTCTGCTCTCCAGGACAAGTCTCTGATTAATTTTCCTGCATGTATCAGAAAATAATAAGTTACCTGATCTAAGCAAATAATTAACAAGTAACTCTAGTCATTTAACCGTAACTAAGCAAATCTCACTGCAAAACACTATGCTACAAAAATCCTTTAAGCCCTCTAGATTGGCAACACTTCATGGCTATTGAGAGTTTTCAAGAATAAAATGAACTAAAGAATATCCAGTTAAAGTAGAAATATTAAGCACTAAAGTTTACCTAATATTAATTCGCATACCTAACAGTAAACCTTATGTGTTGCTATGTAAAAAACAGAAGCATCCTATTTTTTATCCTTCCTCCTCATGAAAATGCACAATTTTTGAATAGTGCCTGCTAACCCCAGACAGGATTAGCATATTTAGTGTTAATCTGGACACAAAGGAAGCACAGGAATGGATTGAAGTGGTGAAATACAGATTTACTACTAGCTCATGGAGAGAATCTGCACATGGACAATACAATGTCAAGAATTACTAGGATTCAGTATGTAGGAGGGAGAGCTTCCCCCTGTCATATCCATTTTTGTAGGTATACTCAATCTAGCTGTCACAAAAACCACCAAAAATAAATTCCCGTGTATACATATATACAGATACACACTTATACACATACACATGTATATATAAACCAAGATTTTAAATCTGCATAATATTTGATATCTGATTTATAGTGAGAATTACAGAAACACTTGAGAGTCTGGGAGTTTTCAGGGGTCTGACATTTTCCATTCTCCCCCAGAAATTTCGAATAATTGTGGAAGACAATGGAGGTTGGACTCAGAATCACAGAATCACAGAATAGTAGGGGTTGGAAGGGACCTCTGTGGGTCATCTAGTCCAACCCCCCTGCCGAAGCAGGGTCACCTACAGTAGGCTGCACAGTATCTTGTCCAGGCAGGTCTTGAATATCTCCAGAGAAAGAGACTCCACAACCTCCCTGGGCAGCCTGTTCCAGTGCTCCGTCACCCTCAGAGGGAAGAAGTTCTTCCTCATGTTCAGACGGAACTTCCTGTGCCTCAGTTTGTGCCCATTGCCCCTTGTCCTGTCACTGGGCACCACTGAAAAGAGCTTGGCCCCATCCTCCTGACACCCACCCTTCAGATATTTGTAGGCATTTATAAGGTCCCCTCACAGCCTTCTCTTCTTCAGGCTGAACAAGCCCAGTTCCCTCAACCTCTCCTCGTAGTGGAGATGCTCCAGTCCCCTCACCATCCTTGTAGCCCTCCGCTGGACTCTCTCCAGTAGCTCTTCATCCTTCTTGAACTGGGGAGCCCAGAACTGGACACAGTACTCCAGATGAGGCCTCACCAGGGCAGTGTAGAGGGGAAGGAGAACCTCCCTCGTCCTGCTGGCCACACTCTTCTTGATGCACCCCAGGATCCCATTGGCTTTCTTGGCAGCCAGGGCATACTGCTGGCTCATGGTTAACCTGTCGTCCACCAGGACACCCAGGTCCCTCTCCGCAGAGCTGCTCTCCAGCAGGTCCACCCCAAGCCTGTACTGGTGCATGAGGTTGTTCCTCCCCAGGTGCAGGACCCTGCACTTGCCCTTGTTGAACTTCTTCAGGTTCCTCTCTGCCCAGCTTTCCAGCCTGTCCAGGTCACACTGAATGGCAGCACAGCCTTCTGGTGTAGCCACCACACCTCCCAGCTTTGTGTCATCAGCAAACTTGCTGAGGGTACATTCTAACTCTTCATCCAGGTCGTTGATGAAGAAGTTAAACAAGACTGGGCCCAGTACTGACCCCTGAGGGACACCACTTGTCACCAGCCTCCAAGTAGACTCAGCGCCGCTGATGACAACCCTCTGAGTTCTGCCATTCAGCCAGTTCTCTATCCACTTCACCGACTCAATTATCTTAAAGGTCTTTTCCAGCCTAAAGGATTCTATGATTCTTTGATTCGATTATTCTATATATGTTGCAAAGTCTACTCTGGACAGCCTCCTGGCTAGGTAAAAGAATAGAACTACTTCATGTCCGCAGCCTTTACCTCCTGTCCCCAGTACCTGGCATACTTGTTCTGACTGTCATCAGACTTCTGCTTCACCATTAGCTGTCCTTGTAAATCTTCCCTTAGATGTGTGCTGTTTCAACAGGCACTGCCATGGCCTTGACTGTTCCATCACCCAGACACACTCCTCTCCATCAGCACAGTTGCGCAGCTACTAGTTGATATTTCATGGTAGCCTATATGCAGTAGTCCCTATGTGACCTCTTGGCTACAAGGTGACTTTTATTGGACTGTTTCCTGCTCTTCAGCAGTGGTATTATTTGGTGAAAGGCTATCCAAAACCCCTATGCTAAGCTGAAGGCTGAGAAATCTCAGAAGAGAGTTTTCAAGTATTTGCTGCTGACATGCAGTTATTATAGGTGTAATCCAGTTCTCATTAGCTGAAGAAATTTGCTGCAACATGAGAGTAATAAAGAGGTGAAATAATAACAATAGAAAAAGTCTTCCTGATTCTGATAGGTAATCAAGGGCGGGAGAGTGCAACTGCAGGACCACCACACCCAGATTCACCACTGGTTGCACTAAACAGTTGACAGAAAGTAGCACAGGGCATCTGCAAAATGCAGAAAATGTTGCCTTAATAATTTTGGTCTATGCAGAGTTTGGGTGAATGCAATGTGAGAATAATTCTTGAAACACACTTTTCCATTAAAGAGTGATGCATCTATGGGTTTGCAAAAAAGAATGTGTCTTGTACTTTGTGAGATGCTACCCAAGGCACTCACTGATGTTCTGCAAACTGATGTGTGTGCACATGTGTAAGTGATAAATAAAATCAGATAAACCAGGTAGCTTTGTTTACCTTGACCTTAAGTAGAGGATGTAACATCTTCCCTTTGCATATGGCACCCTTATATTACTGTCGCTATGCTAGTAGCATATTACCTCAATGACAATGTGGTATATAAACTGAATAAATCATTTATCCTTTTAGAACAAGCTGCAGAGAATGATATTTGGAATAGGGAGTGAGCATCTGAAAGTGGGCTATATCCCTCAGCCATTGTGAGTTATCTTCAAAATTACCCTGCAGCAACTGTTTTTCAGGCTCAAAATATTTTAGATCTTGCATATTCCTTTGATATTTCCCCTCAAGTACAGACAGGGCAAAGACTCTAGTGGTTGCGAGATTAAAATTGTAAACTGCACTTTGTAGAATTTGGAGTGTTAAATCTCCTACTCGGCTTTGAAACTCTGATGTAGACTAGTCATTGACATCTTCATAACTATTTTGCCAATATTTACAGCTTCAAAAATGTGCTAAATAGGGCGGGTCCACAGTGTTTGACAAGCCAGAAGCCAGACATGTTCTTTGTTTTCTATGTTTATTCATATTCATGGCTGTTGAAGTTGTAGCCAGGTGTTCTGCAATACAGATACTTTATGAAGCCAAAAGCATAAATACAAAGACAATTCAGAACTTGCAGTAATGGTCTGTTCCCTGTTATGCCAAAATGTAAAAAAGCCTCATCATAACTTATTAAAGCAAGCTATATATTTTTGCGGTATGATACAGTGGAACCCGACGTAATGAATCACCAATTCAAATGAAAAAGAGGCAGATTCAATATGTGCAAGAACCTTGTTTTTATAGAATGCCTGGGGTGGTCTAAGGGTCTGAAAATGTGTGTAATGGAAACAGGCTTAAGCGGAGATTTCCCACAAAGATTTGTACTTACTTTTCACCTGGCATGATTTGTGGCAGCTAATCTTACCACCTTGCCTAATAACTGTGCTGTGAAAATCTATCATTCAATTCTGGTACTGGCTTTGCTTTTCTAGTGTTTTACTTAATTACTCTATTTTTAGGACAAAGTCTAAAGGAAGATGCAAAATGAAAGGCAGAGAAGCACCTAAGGGCCATAAATTTACTTGGTAAGATGATAGTTGGTACTGGGTTTGAGAAGTGTGTGTGAGACGGTGCCTTTGATTGTCTTACTGGACGCAGTTATTGTGCTGTGCATTTACTCTCATGATTCACAAATTGTTCTGAAAAATCATTTAATGTTAACCTGCTCAAAGGGAACTTTGGCCTTGTTTGGCTCTGAACTTTTTTTTGGATAGGGGCGTGACAGTGTTAGACACTTGCTGTAATGTTTCAGCGTTGGAGAGGACTGTAGCCCTGTTTCCATTACGGTATTTAGGTCTTAAGCACAAAAGGCTATTTATCTTCCAAGAAGTCTAAGAAGTTTTGTAATGCATGTTCAGATTTTATCACTCATTTTTACATCTGATTCAACTCTAACATTTTTAATAAAAGCGAACTATCTCCACAAAATAAAGTAATAAAGCAGTGTTACAAAACTTTTCCATGTCAAACACGTCATACACAAGCAAACATTTCCCAGCCATTACTCATGGAGCATGTATGAAATGCTTGGGGAGTGGGTGGCAACAGATCTGATGTGACGGTGACTGGCAGCGTTCTCCCTGGCGGTGAGGGTGTGTTACAGGAGAGGAACACTTAGTCTGTGGTATTACATGGGCGTTTGTCTCTGTAAGCCAAAGAGGAGATTCCGCGCTGGAGTGCGGAAATTTGCATACCGCTTCCTGGACAACAAGCTTTTGGCAAATAAATTCTCAAACTTGGAGATCTTTGACGGAGTTTACTGTAGTGAGGTGACGTTCTGGCTCAGCTCATGTGGTTTCATTAGGCTTAGTTAGTACAGACTCCCTGCGTATCCCATCTCACATATGTGCCGGCAAATGGGAGGAGAGACATACCAAAATAAGTGTTTTATCAACATACTGGATAAATATTTCAGCTTATTGACAAAATAGGATGCCTTCCATGGCTCACAGTACTTGCAAAACAAAGAAATACTGTGAAGGTATATTCCTTACATAGAACACATGGGAAACAAGAAAAAAAATCCCCAAACTTGTAATACTTTCTTACAGGGACCTACATTTCTTACTAAGCTGAAATAAGAAAAGGATATATTGCTACTTCCGAAAGAAAAGAAGAAAATAAAAAATGTCAGTAGTGACAGTAGTTTGAGATTTATTTTTATTTTCAGGAAGACTTTTATGGAAATAACCTTGATTTTACTAGCTTATGTTCTATTTTATACCACAGTCAGAAAGAAGGATTACATTTAATAGGGAGAGCAGAACAATTAACAGAGTTAATAGTCTTGAAGATAAGATAGGAATGCTTTCTGTATGTGACTGTGAGGTCATCAGATTTAAAGAAAGAAACCCAACAAAACCACATGAACAAAGCCATTATTGTATAGCTTTCTCTTTCTTCAAAATTACTGGAAAATTTATTTTGAAAAATCATTTCTCACTCAACTTTACAGTACCATTTATCTGAAAGGAGTGTTTTACATTTTGACTAATTATACAATTTTAAAACTCCTGCTTACCTAAGGGTGGTATTTATTGGCTGTCAGTAGTAGATGAAGATGTTAGAATTTGAAAGAACATCTCATACTACAAGCTGCAAGGTCATTCAGAATTTGAAAAACAGTGCAGATGTCCAATATTAAAAGAAATCTGCTGCGTAGGAGTCTGAATACTCGTGAACATTATAAAGCTTGGGCTGACGTAGGACCAAAAGCTCTTCATCATTAGCTTCTTTCCTCAACTGCTCGAATTTCAGGACTGCATTCTGGTCCACCTAAGGCAGAAAGAAAACATATTAATATTTTACAGTAGTCATTTAATATACATTAATTGTGTGTGATTTACTTCATGATGCCAGAAATCCCCCAGAAAGCAGATTTTTATGAATGCAGGATTTGACTGTAGAAAGTTTCCTTAGCAAAACATGGAAAAAATAGTATAAAGAACGGCTTTCCTATAGTGTGCATTTTTCCATATTAAAAAATCAATTGAAATTCATTTTTATATGACAGAAGTATGAAGGGTCAATTCATTCCCTCTCTTTAGTAGTCACTGAGGGGCCTGTTTTGGCAGCAGTGAAGAAGTTCTGCTAACAGCGGTGGGAATAGCAAGATTTGATCATGTCATACATGATATCTTCCATCTTACATTCATTCCCTTATTTTAAAGTTAATCATATGCCAGAGTGTTTTGGGGACTGGAGTTTTGAAGTAAAACTCAGCTAGTCTTAGATATGTTTGTATTTAAGCAGCACACAATTTTGATATGAAAAAGCCAGAGATTTTTTGCAGAAAATCTTATCAAAACTTATGCACTAAGGAACAAAACAGAATTCTAGTAAACGTGTAAACCTTTGTATATTACTTTAAATAGCATATTTAATGCAATTAATCATTTTTCATGTAACTAGTAGCTAGTTTTGTAGCGAACACTACCCAAATACAACAAATTATTGTAGCAAATACAACAAATTCTGCTGCTGAAGAAACTTTTCCAAATGAACCATCAGATAGTATAAAATGATTCCATCTGGTGATGACTACTGTGATTTCATAACCAAATACCAGCTGGCAACAAATAGGTCTTCATCAATCTTAATTTATAACGATAGTTAGTATGCTTCTTTAAGAAAAATCAAAAATATTAGCTATGGTGAAAGACAGTGAAACTGTATGTTTCCAGCACTGTGAAATGGTATTTTGAATAGAATTTCTTCCATTATTGTAGGCACGAAATACTCTAATATTTCAGTCATAGACATAAATATCTCATATATTTCCCATATATTTTTTGTCTGCTGTAGTGTATATTTGGTTTTGTAGTTGTAGTTACATTGGCCATTAATAAACATGCTATTCATGGGATGGCATTGTAGGCTTGCCCTTTTGAAAGTAGTAACTGGCAGGTTTTTGGTATCTCATTGAATATAATAATGGATGAGTGCTTTAAAGGAAAAGGAGTAGCACTAGGTTGAAAAGGACAGCCCCTGTGGAGACCCTCCAAAATCTGCAGAGAATTTCTGTAAGCAATAGCACGATCCTAAATACTCTTCGGTTTGGGGATAGCGCTGTGATAGCCACTTGTACAAGAATCCTGTTGTCCTGATAGGGCCACTGGACTCTACTAGGGCCAGGAGGAGAACTCGCCTGAGACTGCATCCGTGTGTCCACAAGGACACAAGATGATTTGTGCCTGACAGGTAGCCCTGGGGACTTGGAAATTATAAGGATGAATTTTGGAATGCTTTTTTTCTAGGTCTTTTCCTGTAAATTTTCTTTTTTCATCAGTAGCTTGTCTGCCATTGATTGCCTTGCCTTTTTTTTTTTTTGTTTGATCAAGGAAGTTTTTTTGATACAATTTTGCAGATACTTTTACTGAACAACAGCTGCAGGCACTCTTTCCATTCAAATAAGCATTTCAATGCTGTATATACAGTTATTGGCTCTTGTTAATTGAATGTAAACTGGACAGTTTTCCTATATATGTAATCTTTAATGTAACTGTTGTTCAGTGTAAAGGGTAGTTTTCTGTAAAGAATTTATTGAGAAGTAATAATTTTTGAAGTTCCACTATACAGCATTTAAAGGCATGTGTGATTAGCAACTGAAATTCAGCTATCTTTTGCATAGATTCAAGCAGCTTTACAGAAGGTTTTTTAAATGACTTTGTACACACCATGTTCACCAGCTGATGAGCAGTGGGCCTACCCAGAGATTCTTCTTTTCAGAGAAGGATTTTTTTCACTTGTGCATCTGCATGGTGCTTGAAAACAACACGCTGCCATCACATCTTGCCTGAAGAAGAGTTAAGAGCAGAAAGCCACCTTCTGAGAGTGTGCAAGGTCCTCTGCCTAGAGCCTTCGCAGCAACAGAGTGTGTGATGGGGGGGATCTATAAACTGGCCTTTCCTGCTGCAGAGCTTGTGTTGCTTGAGGCCTTGGTTAAGCATGCCGACACAGACAGCTCGTTGCCCCTGTTAAAGAATGCTAACAGTAGTTAAAACAGAAGGTTTTGCAGCTGTCTTTTAAAATATGATGGCGGATGTTTTGGGTATAAGGGTAGTCCATAATTATATCACACTGCTTTATCATTTTGAACAGAGAGAGCAAAATGGCATATGAACCTACAGTCTCTGCACAGAACAGTCAGAGCATTTAGGACCGTTTATAGCACACATTGACAACAAAATGCGTGGCAGGGTGCAGGAGATAGGAAGCTTCCTGCATGTCCTTGGGTTCACTCAAGAACTAGAACCAGTACAACTCCCAATAAGGTATTCCATAAAGCATTCCAAGATTATCAGAAGGACTACACTGTATCATAAAAGAAAAAAAAAAAACCAGGTAGAATATAGCATGCAGAAGCAGTTTTCCAGCTCCTCCCATTGCAGCACGTAAGTGACACAGTTATAGTTAACTTTGGATTATCAATCACTGTGAAACAGAATGGGAAGGTTGTACATTTGAGCAGCTTTTTCACTGTTTTTGCATTCAATGATGAGGCTCTCGGAACCAATACTAGACATGGAAATGGCAAACTACAGTGAAGTTTTAGATCCGACGTATACAGCACTGGAGTTCGAAACTATGCAGATTCTATATAATGGCAATGGTGAGTTCTGCTCCAAGATGCAAAATCAAGCCAGTTAACACAAAAAGTGAAGTGCAGTAATGTTATGAGGAGTTAGCTAAATGTTGTATTAGTGGAGTATTTGGGGTTTGTTTTCAAACTACAAATCTGCCCTTTTACACTTCATCATTAAGTTACTAACATCATAATTATTTTACATTAAGGAAAATAAAAGAAAGGTTATATATAATAAAGTAACTGAATTGTACTGTCACCAGTCAGTTAATCAAAGGAAGAAAATGGTGTATTCAGCAGTTGTTTTATTTACTATAAGACAAATGAATAACTAGTATTGACAATTTGGACGTGACACTGTATTTCTTATATAACGTTCAGAAGGACAAGACAAAATTATCCAGAGGCTTATGAAAAAAATTAACCACTGTTTCTTGATGCCTAGTCGCTGATTGTTGGACTAGTATTTTATTTATTTAAGTGTCAATCTAGCCTTTCTAGGTGTGCCTATATAAACTAGAGTGATTTTTTTAAAAAAATCACATTGACTTTCTAGAAGCTAATGTTTATCTGAGAGAAACTATTTGTGAATGGCTAATGTAACAATTTAGCTTCAGGTGGAATTTTTAATGCAATACATTTTTTAATAAATTGTATCAGTGAGTTAGCTTGAAATAGGAAGCACACTATTTCATTCTTACCATCGTTGACTACTGACCGAAAAAAAAAAAAAAGGAAATGTCCAGCTATTAGAATGAATAAAAATCTTAGGCAAATTAAACTGCTCTAAAATGACTTTCCAAATCTTCTAATACACTTAAAAAACTTGTTGTATTGTACTATAAAGTATATTTCATAGATCTATTGTCGTATGTATTTTTAAAGGCAGAATGAATGTTTAGTGATTCGCAGGAAAAATACTTAGCACTTGCATTTCCACATATTCCTGCCTTATAGAACTGAAGTTAGTTTTTGTTGTTGGGCTTGAGGTTTTATCTGAATTTCTGATATTACTTTACAGCAAGCTTAGTAAACTGAAAGACAGATGTGGTTATTGATTTGGGAAGAAAAAATAGACCTTTATGCCCTAAATGATTTTGAAGCTGTCAACCATGATTATGTAACTTTTAGATGATTTCTCTGCTTTTTGTTCTAATATGAGTGATTTCATTGGTCATTTGTTTTTTGCTGAATAGCACTTTTTCAGATCTGTTAATGTTACATAAAATGGGAAAGCAGGTTAAGGAGGTTATGCTGTGTTGCATTACATGTTGATGATAGAGCTAGTTAAATTATTGACTGTGATTAGTTTGATAATTATTAGTTATTATGTTTTATAAGTTTTAAGTTACTAGGTTTTTCTGTTTAGAGTTTGCTTTGAGTTTATCCTAAGTGCTTTCTCACAGAATTTGTAAAGATATTGTCTTGTAGCTACAGTGCTAACATTCAGAGAAGCTTAACAAACCTCATTCAGGCAGATTATGCAGTTCTGTTAAATAAAACAATTTTGCAAAATGAGCTCAATTTCCAAGACAAGGAATATCAAGGAAAATAAGTATATCCTTGTATACGTACACAACTTACATTGCTATGAAATATTTCATTACTAAATTTAAATATTGTATTTTTAATTATTCTGCTGTCATGATGATGCAAAAGTACAAAACTCCAAAAGATAGATTTTATATTATTCTAGCTCAAGTTATTCTGTAACCCATTTTTAAAAATAATTTTCCAGTCATGACAAACCTAGTTTTAAAATAAAATCTTTACAGAACTGAATTCTTACCTTTAAGATTTCATTTTTATTTAATCAATTTTTAATATATTTCCTATCAGTTTTGTCTCTGTAAAACAGAAAAAAATGTTGCTTTTTCTCTCCTTGTCTAAAGAACTCTGTTTAAATTAAAAGCTCTTCAGGACACAATGAAAATTTTATAATATATTTGTATAATACATTTCAGTTGGATCTAGTACAATATGAATAATAATGTGTATCAATATTAACAGTTTTTACTTTTCAACCTGTCCACTGGTCATGAACCCATGGACTTGACTTTTAAATGCATGTTTGAATAACTAATTGACTCTTTCCTCTCCCTGACCAAACAGCTACAAATGTTTAGGGCATACTGCAAACAGCTTTCCTTTCAGAATACCAGAAGCACAACAGAAAAAGCTATTTTGCATTTATTTCTTTGAACATGTCTGTTAAACATTGTGACTCAAAGAAGAATAAATGTACCTGTTTGGATTTCAGGTGAATTTCTTCACTATTGTTTACAGTATTCAGTGACTAATTATTAAACACGTAGCTAATATTCTCTTGTGCAAGTAAAGTCTGCACCGATGTTCCTTTGGAAAATTTGTTCAAGAAATAGCACTTAGACAGTCCTCTTAACATGCTCTTTTTTTTCAGGTGGTACTATGCAAAAATTGTCTGTTTTTTTTTTTTTTGGTCATGTATGCAGTTGTATCTTAGAATTGTGGAATCATAGAATCGTTAAGGTTGGAAAAGACCTCTCAGATCATCAAGTCCAACCGTCAACCCAACACTACCATGCCTGCTAAACCATGTCCTGAAGTGCCATATCTACACGTTTTTTGAACATCTTCAGGGATGGTGACTCCACCACTTCCCTGGGCAGCCTGTTCCAATGCCTGACCACTCTTTCAGTACAGAAATTTTTCCTTATATCCAGTCTAAACCTCGCTTGACACAACTTCAGGCCATTTCGTCTCATCCTATCGCTAGTTATCTTGGTGTGATAGCTGCCAGTTATTGCCAGCTCCTGTGAGAACTCATGTATGAGATCTACCAGCTGACTAGGCAACATTGCTTTGTGCCAAAGTTCCTCTTCGTGTTAGTAAGAATGTATACGCAATTACACATGCAGAGTTACACTTTAATTTTTAACCCCTTTCAGTCAGAAGGAGTTTAGAATAAAATTCTTGTTGCAAACTTCATAAATTCTGCTAACCTCTCTATAACTTTGAAAGTGCTCATCTGAATAACACTGGATGTAATTAGATATGCCATGCTATATAAATAGGAAGTGTCAATTAAAAGAGAAAAGGCCTTTATTTAAGTACAAATTGTTCATGAGACGGTTGTTGAGAGTCGTGTCCGTAACTACATATGTTGTTCTTGCCTCTCCTCAGATAGTTCAGGAGAAGCTGTCAACATGAATGCTGCTGACAATGGAGTCAGTAGTCTCTGTGCAATATGTGGAGACCGAGCAACTGGAAAACACTATGGTGCTTCCAGCTGTGATGGATGCAAGGGATTCTTCAGACGCAGTATACGGAAAAACCATGTCTATACATGCAGGTATTTAAAAAGTTAATCTAGAGGCACTAAATTAATGAATTGGAGCAAAAATTACTTTCAGACCTTTTCAGACTTTTCAGAACTTGTAGGAGTATATTCAGTTTTTCTTAAGGAATTCTAAACAGCACTTTTGATGAGCATGTGATTCATGGTTTATTCTCATGATTTGGAATAAATGCCTTTTCGTCAAGACTACTTGACACTGCACATTCTAGATACCACATTCCAGATGTATGTTTATATTGTTGATATCATTATGTTTCATTCTTTTATTTAAGATTACAAAGGTCATTGCCTGGAAAAAAAAAAAAGGAAAAATTCTCAGATTTTCACTGGCAAAGTGAAAAGTGTAGTTCTTCACTGTTTTCTAAGAATTCCCTTCCTTTTTTTTTTTTTTAAATGAAGGCAATTTCTGAATAAAATGCATAAGATCTGTGACCGTTGTTTTAAGGACTGTAGAAGCACATCTACACATCTTCCCACTTTGGGTGACACACTGCTCTTTTGAGTGACCATTTCTCACCTGCCAGTCTGAATGGCAATCTGCTAATTTCTGGATGTCTGGCTGCCCAAATTATCGTACTGCAGGTCTGTGCACCATGTTTGGCAAATTGGCTTGTGCATGAGTGAATCCATACAATATCAGTTTTAAGCCGTGCACAGAACATATGGATATTTCTGTGAGTTTAGACAAATCACTAAAAGCGAAAAGCTTTTGTAAGAAATGCTTGTTACTGGCAGGGTTGTTTGCTACACTCTTCCTTGATTGCTTAACACTCTTCTAAGGAAATCTCTCCCTTATAGATATACCACAGTGATATAGCATAGACATAACCCTAAAGTGGAATGACAAAAGCTGATATAAGTGATTCCAAGAAGTGCTCTGTGAAACATAGATCTATTTGTCTAACAAACACGTGCACAGCAAAAATGCAGAAGCAAACAGGGAGAGGAGGAGATGCCTCATATACATTGCCTTTAGGTACACATGTAGGTGTGCACGAGAGCTTGGGTGAGCCTTCCTGAAGTGTCATGCTCTGTGTGTTTCCTCAGGTCTTTATTTCATTGTGGTGTTAGAAAATTTTCCTCCCAGTTCTTGTTTATGTTGTCATCTGTAATGATACAACATGTAGCTTGTTCATTCGTATCTCCCAGAACGAGTAAACTTTGCCAGCCAAGGGTACTGGTTTTGCAGCTGAGGGCTCCTCCATGCCAGTGACACTTGGCATTTGCCCTGATTGTCCTTTCCTTTTTCTGTTTGTAGCTTTTCTTCTTTTTTCCCTCCCACTGTTTGGTGCAGCCAGTTACTGACATATGTCACATGTAAACTGAGGTGTAAATGATGCACATAATTCCAAAATTTTCCACACTTCCACTTTCCAATGCGTACATGTATCTCTACATACACATATATTCCTGCAAAGTGAGCAGATATGAAACACCTCTCAAGACTGATTAATTAAAAATAAAAATCAAAACAATGGAAGAAGAAAGTCTGTGGTTATAGGCATTATCCTGACAGGCCAGATGAGCTGGCTTTCTTCTTCATAGTCAGGGTGCCGCTTTATTAGTGGTTTATACATCTACCTTTTCTTGTCTTTAATAGATTCAACCGGCAATGTATTGTTGACAAGGACAAAAGAAATCAATGCAGATATTGTCGTTTAAAAAAGTGTTTTCGAGCAGGAATGAAAAAAGAAGGTAATAGAATCATTTACTATTTGATATACAAAGAGAAATAATCTAAATTATTTTTATAACGTAATAAAAATTCTAAAAAACTCCAGCAGAATAATTCAATGGAAAGTCTGCTATAAGGCCTTCATGATGGAGAAATGCTTTTATATTGAGGGGAAATATGCGTCATCTGATTTTCAGGTGGGTAAGCAGTTCTAACACATTGAGCATTAGCAAATCATTGTGTTTAAAGCAAATTTGCAGCTGTTTAATCCATTAATCCTGGCACCAAAAATCAATGATTTCTAAGTGTTCAACCATAGCCTGGAAAAGTTCAAAGCGTGAGATTTTCATTTTAATTTTTACCGAATTTGAGTAATAAAATGTCTATCTGGGATTTTGTTTCTACCCTACCAAAGTAATCACAGTGCCAATTTACTGGTTCTTTGCTTGAATTTAAATGTTTGAGGCATTTAAGCCAGAGGAAGGAGTGTGAAGTTGAGTGAAAAAGTAGTGGTAGCTGTCAGTGGAGTGTCCACATTAACTGAAAAAAATTTCTAATCTCATTGGGACTTAATATGGGAAGATTGTTACTTATGCATCTCACTGAAAGATAAGAAGAAGCATGGGTGTCACAGTGATCTTCCTTTCAAAGTAGAAGGACCAGATGACCACAAGAGCAGAGCAATAGGGAACAAAAGGCAGTGGGACTATCAGAGGATTTTTGTTACCAGGTTGTTGGGGCTGTTTCTTCACTGGCAGTTATGATGTAGAGGCAAAAGACGGCCTGATCTGGTTCAAATAAGCACTTGAAAATGGTTCATCACAAACTTTGCTGTCTGTTTTCTTTGGAGCATAGTGCATCTGCCTGAAGGCCACTCTGCAATGTGAGTGTGCAGTTCTCCTGTACTGTAACTAGGTTATAGTATTTTTAGTCTATACATAGTTTCTCTAAGATAAAGGAAGCTGTTTCTTTACGCTTTCATGTATCTACACCATAGTACTGCTTTGCTAGTGACCAAGTTTTAGTATAAGGTAAAATGGATTTTCTCTTTGCAGCTGGATGGTGATATTCTAAACAGCATTATACAGTGCGTGTATGAAACAGGTTTGCTGATTCTTGTGGATCTCCTTGAACACAGTTAAGCCTTTTGGAACTCGACCCATTAAAATCAGTAACATATTGTATATATATTAACAATCTGATGTGAAGAAAAGGGAAGACCTGTGTGTCTACATCAACCCTAAAAGTTTTGCAAAAAGCAGAGCTTCATAGACTTTCAAAACCTAAAATTAAAGAACAGTTTAGCTCAGAAGGGGCATCTGGAAGTCAGCTAGTTCAGTCCCCCATTTAAAGCAAGGCTAACTTCTAGGTTGAGTCAGGTTGCTTGGGACCCTGTCCAGCCAGGTTTATACAGTCCCTGAGAGGGAAGATTCCACAGCCTCTCTCAGCAACTGCTTCCAGTGCTTGACCACCCTCACTGAGAAGAGTTTTTTTCTTTATATCTAATTAGAATGTGTCTTACTGCAGTTAGGATAGTGTCCATTGCTTCTTGCCCTTTCACTATGCATCTGAGAAGTACCTGGCTTCATTTTCTGTGAACTACAGAAATTAGACCCAAACCTCTGCCTTGGTCCTCTCATTTCCACATAAACAAAGATGTCTCTCTGCTTCACTTTATGCATCTTGTGCATTACATCTCCATAGCCCTTCGCTGGACACTGCCCAATTTTCCAGCATCTTTCGTGTACTGGGGAGCCCAAAACAGAGAAATAATCACTTCCCTCAAGATTCTAATGCAGCCCAGTGCATAGTTAGCTGACATGGCCATGAAGCATGCTGCTGACTCATGTTTGTTAAGTGAAGATATATCCTGCACAAAACTTTTAACCTAACTTGCACTGCTCTGCCTCCTGTGGTCCCACTAGCTATAAAACTTTCATTTTTCATTGCGTCCAAGCCATGTTTATTCAAGGCTTCCCAGTGCTAAAATAATTCAAAATGCTGAACTGTAAATTTCACTGCTTGTGTGTTGTTATATGCCTCTCTACACCATCAGGGGATGTCTCATAGAGTAAGTGTAACATAGTCTGTATGAAAGTTTCTCAGCTTGTTTCTAGCAAATTGCCTTCTTCTCATCAAGGCAAAGGTGAGAAGGGCTTCAGCAGGTAAAAGCTATGCAAGCCCTCTTTGAACAAATATTCCTCCTTCCACATGGAATCTCTGTTTAAGGCAATTTTAACCTGAACTGACAAGGCTTTAGCAAGTCAGACAATCCAGTTTAATAATCCAAAATTATGCATACACAGAAGAAAACTGAAGCATGAGTCTCAAAGTGCTCCACCAGTGACTTTCACTAGTGATTGTCAGAATAGCTTACCGTTTTTCTAATACTAATCAGCACTGACCTTATTTTAATATTCTGTGGCAGCACTTTAGCTGCTGAGATTCAGTGAAAGTTTTTTTCTCCATTCTTTTAAATGGAGAACTGTTTTAAATAAAGGTTATTTTTTTTTGTTTCCTGCCTACATGAGCATTTAGCACTTTGTGTTTATTACTGCACAACATTTCTTACTTTGACCTTAATAAAAGGCCCATCAGTGAGTGTCCTTGGCAAAAAAGTTAGTATACCTCTGGAATAAACTATGTGCATTTTTCGGATAAACCCTGAAAACTATTCAGTGTATAAAATATTTTTTTTATTGAAGCCTTTGGTACTACTTCTGAATTCTGTAATGCAACTTGTTTCCCACAAAATGGCAAACATATCTTTGGAAATAAAGCTGCTGCTCTTAAAACATTATGAGATTCCTGCTGCAATAAAAAGATTTTGATCAGCACGATTCTTTTTTTTTTTTCTTTACTCCTTGTCCTAACCTTGGACATGATCTAGGTTTTAGAAAAATCTGATTGATAGGTTTTTTTTTTCTTCCTCCTTCAATTCAAAAGTAAGCCTTTCTGCTTCATACGCCTTGCATGTGCTGATTAAGGATTCCTTATCCAAAACTCTTCAACTGCTTTTTTTTGGACTCCATGAGACAAAATTTACTGGCTTGAAACTTTTTTAGTGCCTTTTTTTTTTTTTTTTAAACTTGGTTGATCTTCTGTAAACTGGCTAGGAATGCAATTTCATTGAGGAGGAGCATGAGATTGAGTTTCAACATTATCTTACTAGTGGATTAAGTTCATGAATCATTACTGTTTCAGGATTTCTCACAGGAGGGCATGGGTAGGGCTTTTACACTTCATCTGATTGAGACATTTTGTCAGTTGTGGTGTTGTACCTCTTGACCTGTTCAGTGGTCTGGAGATGTCCATTTCTACCATTATCATAAAGCCTCATTTATTAAATTGGTTAAAATAACAAAACGACAGCATGTGTTCAAGTTCAAATGAAGAAAGAGGTTTTACTGTAATAAAGCCAGTCACACAGTGCTGATAATTCAGTAACTATCTAAAATTAGTTATATGTAGTTTTTACAGGCAAACACTATACAGATAAAGACCATAAACGTGTTGTCATCCTTCCTCATTACTCACAGCTAAAAGCACAAGGTCTTTTTTGAAGGTCGTACCTTTTAATTCTTACAGTTATCTAGTAAGTTTCTGAAATGATCTTGTGTGGCAATGTCTGTAAGTCAATAAATGAGATGATTATTATTTTCCAGCTGTACAAAATGAAAGGGACAGGATAAGCACAAGAAGAAACACTTTTGAAGGCTGCAGCATTCCCTCTATTAGCACATTGTCACAAGCTGAGACGCTCTCCCGCCAGGTACTGAGATCTACCACAAAATTATTTGATGACTTTAAGACCATTTTTTCTGAAGTTAATTACTTTTCAGTTTCTTGTTTTATTAAATATGATTATCAGGATTACTTTTTTCTAGTTCCAAAATGCACCCAGCTTCCTCTTCCCAATGAAAGAATCAGTGATAGAATAAATTCTTAAAGCAATGTCAATAAAAAAAAAAATCTGCTTTGTCCAGGACAACATGTCCCAGGCGCCTTTCTTAATAAAGCTTTATGATTCTTACTGCTTTTAAATCTGTCACTGTCTCAGGCAGCTGGTGGCATCTACCTATCCTTGAGGCTGATTTTCCCATGAAACATTAGGGAAAAAATTGTCCAGCGCCATTACATTCAAAGGGGTGTGGACACTTATTTCCTTAAATTCTTTTGAAAATCCAATTTTTAATATCCTTAGATATTATAAATACGGCAAGCAGAAGTGTTCCAACTGCAGAGTCTATTCACATCTCGCTTTTAAATTTTCTTTGTCTCATCTGAACTTCATTTTGTTCTTTTTTTTTCTTCCCTTATCCAATCAATTGCTGAATGGAACAGTCTCCAGTCCTTTTCTGCACCTCAGTAAATCATGGTCATTGATTCTGCATTCTTGCACCTCTTACTAACTTGCTTAGAATTTAACTGCTACCTTTATGATTTCATGTTGACTGATTTATACATCCCCAAATGTTTTGTAATCTCATCCTTTATCAGCATCTCTCTTAGGGTAGAAGTGCCTGTAAAGAATTGATGCAGGAATTACTGGGTGATAGTCTTTGATACATATTGCATGTCGGGCAGACTAGATGAACATAATGGACCTTCCTACCTTTCATACCTATACACTATGAAAAATATATCTATTTTTACCTCCTTAGTAATTCTTTGAACTTGCTTATTGTGCTTTTTTTTAATGTTACTCCCTTAATCATTTCCAACTTGTATATGCAATTCATGTCTTAAACAGAATCACATCCTTAGTCTTTCCTGCCACAAAGTTCTTTTCAGACAATAGATTCCTGGCCTAAAGCATCACCTTGCATATACACACAAATTTATTCTACTCATTTTTTGGTATCATAGAATCATAGAATCATTTATGTTGGAAAGGACCTTTAAGATCATCGAGTCCAATCAGCGCAAAAGAGATCAAAAACAGGAAAAAGAATGGGGGAGAGGTTGAGACAGGGATAAAAAGACCACCAGAGAGACTGGGACGACAAAGAAGAAGGAAGGGAAGACTGCAGGGATAAGAGAGAAGATATCTGAGAAGAAAGATGTTTGCGAGATGTCCATGAGGAAAGAAAATCCAAGAAGCATCACAGAAATGAAAGCAGCCCGAGTCCTCCTCAGTCACCCAAACGAGCACTTTCCTGATAGTGATACTCACAACAGTGGAGATGATAAAAATGAAAAGCACAGACTTCTAAGCCAGGTTGTGTGGCCACAGGAATCCCGGTTACTGAGCCCTTGTCATGTTACAGAAGAGTGGCAGTCACTGGGAAGAAGCAGAGCAAAAAATCAAACAGAAAGGAAAGTTCCCAGAATTATGAAGAACCAGAGATCAAAGAGAGGGTTTCTTCAGCAGATAATCAAAGAGGGCAACCATATGCTTCAGATAGCACCTAGTCCACGCTTCAGGAAAATCTTGGACATTGCCCCTCTGAAGAAAGAAATGCTTGTGACGGAATGCATGATGACAGCGAGAAGTCTCAAGTGTAGAAAAAGGCCACAAAGAAGAAGAAAGATTAGGACAGTAGGGTGGAAAGGTACGCTAATGAATCAATGACCGGGGAAAGCCAGGTCTTTTCACCCAAGAAAGGTCAAAAAAAGAAAAATGTAGAGAAAAAGCAGAAGAGGTCCAAGGGTGATTCTGAAGTTTCTGACAAAGAAATTGTTCCACATCATAAATGGAAGAAAGGCCCAAGAACCTCCTCTGTAACAAAAGAAGAATTGGTTCTTTTCAAGTGGTTTCTCTCCACCTGAGAAAGCTGTGGCAGAAGTCCCCCAAAAAAGAGAAGATACAACATTTAGTGACTGGTATGTGGTAGTAGGAGAGAATTGCTCCCACTATGCCGAGCATATATGAAGATACACTCTTGGCCTCAAAGACCAAGAGGAAACCTTAACATGATGGAGAAGTAAAATCTTAAAAGTCCTTTTTACGTCAAGCACATGGGTCTGTAAGATGAGTTCAATCCTGAGGAGAGACATGGAGGAGGTGTCACAGATCATTGTCCCAGTCCTTCAGCTGCAAGATGAGGAAGAAGGTGTCATTCATCTGTTTTAAAATTTTCATATTAAAATAGGGAAAATGAATTATTTTGTCCCTGAAGATCCCTTACAGAGGGTAATTGTCCAATGCAATTTTTCTCCTACAGGCCTAAGAGAAGCTTCCAGGATTATGTAAATATGAAACGTGCATGCTGGACTCTTGTAGGAGTAAATGCATGTGTCTCTGATGGTTCTCAGGACAATAGGGATCTAGTGTTATATTGTCATGTTCATCAAGTCATTAATGGGTACAAGTTGCATCGTGTTTCATCTCAGAGAAAAAGGAAATTTTTTACAGTTAGAACAATCAATAAATGGAACAACCTTCTCAGGGATGTGGTGGAGTCCCCATCACTGGAGGTTTTCAATATGTGATTAGACAGGGTGCTAGACAATGCCATCGAGGCTCCCTTTCCCAGGAAAGGTTGGATGAGATGATCTTTTGAGGTGTCTTCCAAGCTGGGCTAATGTATGATTCTATGAACCATCGACTTCCATGTTGCACCCCAGAAATGAGAGGCAAGTTAAGCAATAGAGAAATAGAAGGAGGAAAGTTCACAGCTTCCTATCCTTGTGAAGAGATGTAACCCTAGGAGTCCACAATGAGCTCTGTGGGAGTCATCCCATGAATCCCAAGCAGAAGCTTACCAAGTCATTTCAGCACAGACTCTGTAGTTCATCCTGGAAGATGTAATTTATAAAGATCCATAACTTTGATTAGAAGGTACTAAAGGAAGGACATCGTATTAAGTTCATGAGTCAATAAGTCTAATATTTAAAAATCTGTTCTTTAGCTTCTTGAATTAACTTCAGCTTTGTGTATGGTGATATCTTTTTCTGGTAGATCAGAGCACCTCCTTCTATCAGAACTCTCTTCTTTGTGTACGTACTTTTGAATCATGATCAAGACTCCACTTAGTCTTCTGGTGGAAATATATTTAATGAAATGTATTTAATTTCTCTACTCTCTTTCTGTACTGAAGGTTTTCTAGACTAAAACATTCTGATAGCTCTCACCTGAATGATACTCAATATTTTCAACATTATATTGGTAGAATAGATGCCGGAAATGGACTCATGATTACAGCAGGGATTTCACAAATGCTCTGTCTACAAAAAGACAATACCTCTAACCTTTTTCATATATCATAGCCTTTGAATTATGTGGCTGAGGTTTTTTTCACTTGCCTAGCCGCTGTATTTCCCTGAGAACTAATGTTCAGCTGGTTAACTGCCATTAATATTTAAGCTGTTTTCAACTACCATATTATGCAGAAAGTGCTGAGCTTTAGTTTAGAAGTGCAACTCCTTTTGACCACCCAAGGATAATGGGATTTTACCACAGATCCCACTGGGGGATTTAACAACCTAAATAGAATCCACCATCCTGAAATTTGTAGGTACACAATATTGGAAGACAAAACAATTGGGGGGGGCGGAGGGATAAACTACAGAATATCCTGACTATGATTTCTGTAGTAAAACATAAGGTGAAAGTCAGTTTCATAGGACTTGTCCAGTGGTGGGGTTTTGCTGTTGTGGTAGGATCTTTTTCCTTTTTCTTTTTCTTTTTCTTTTTCTTTTTCTTTTTCTTTTTCTTTTTCTTTTTCTTTTTCTTTTTCTTTTTCTTTTTCTTTTTCGTTTTCTTTTTTGTTTTCTTTTTCCTTTTCCTTTTCTTTTTTTTTCTTTTTCCTTTTCTTTTTCCTTTTCTTTTTCTTTTTCTTTTTTTCTTTTTCTTTTTCTTTTTCTTTTTCTTTTTCTTTTTCTTTTTCTTTTTCTTTTTCTTTTTCTTTTTCTTTTTCTTTTCTTTTTTTGATTTATTTCTATTTTATTTTTTTCTTTTTCTATTTTTTCTTTTTCCTTTTCCATTTCCTTTTTTTTTTTTTTTTTTTTCTTTTTTCTTTTTCTTTTTCTTCACTAGTATGAGAGCAGCTATAAACTGACCTTCTGTTCTCAGGCTTGGTTTTATCTTAAATTGTCTTTCCTGCCTGGCTTAAGGGCAAGCCTGGTTTTGTTCTTTTCCTTAAAATTCATTAAGAATTTCAGGATTTAGGTCAGTGATTATGTGAAAGTGCCCCAGCTTCAGGCCCAGAAAGATATTGCTCTCTTCTTATTTCACAGAACACTGTTCACTGCAGGTGGTCTAATGCACACTTATATCCTTTACATTTGCTCTGAAATGTCTCGGGCCTCTGCCTATACTGTGACTTTGTCATTACAAAACATTCTTCTCCAGGCACTGAAACACCCTTGTTTTACCTGCTAAAATTAATGATACTTTTCACTAGAAGAACATGCTACCACTTTATCTCTCTCTTTCTTTGCCTTTAAAGTTACAGCATGCTCCTATGAGCTCTTTTTTTTTTTTTTATGGAATAAAGTAAATGTCAACTATTTTAAAAGAATAAAAAACCCCACTACCCCCCTACGCATAGTAAGGGCTCTGGTATATTTTAAAATAGTATTTTGAAAAGAGAAGCTATTATATCATGATCTGAATAGTGTAATTTTTAACATACACACTAGTAATAACGAGAAATATAATTTTATATTTTACGTGCAGACTAATGGTCTGTATTGTCAAGGAATTTCTCAAGAGTATGCGTGATTACTGGTGCAATTTTTTCTTAAATATTCTGTTAACCATTGAAAAAGCAGTTATATGAAATTTAACATTGTTAATTTTTTTCTCTCCCTATGTCCAGATCTCAGTCTCCAGTCCTGGTGGTAGCACTGACATAAATGTCAAGAAAATTGCTAGTATTAGTGATGTCTGTGAATCTATGAAGCAACAACTTTTGGTGCTGGTGGAATGGGCTAAATATATTCCAGGCTTCTGTGACTTACCACTAGATGACCAGGTATAAGAGGAGACCAAAGAGATAACTTTAACTGCTGTCCTGTTGTTTCTGTGATACTGAAATGTTATGGTATAACACTCATTTTTTTTCTTATCAAATGGAGGTAGGTCCTAGGCCCACCATCTTAAAATTTTTTAAAGTTTTGAAATAGCACCACCACAAAAAAAACAAATGAAATTTATACAATTTTAGCACGTTAACAAAAAGAAACAACAAACCAGTATGTCTTTCAGTGTTTTGTTTTTTATATTCTTTTGGAAGCAGAGATACCAAGGTGCATGCAAAAATGAAAAAAGACATTGTAAAAAAAGCCACATTTTTCTGACCTTGCAAAGCATTTATTTCATGTTCACCTTTTATAATAATATGGTTTAAGACAGTGTGTTATTTAATGTGAAGCAGGTCTTCCCCTCTTGCAAAAAATAAAAGACTTTAGAATCTTGAACAAATGCCAGACATACTGATATCAATCCATAGCAAATAATCTTTCATATAATACAATGTACTAAAATTATAGATGAATGTGGGGCAAAAAAGCATCAAACCTTGAAACTTCTTAAGGTTTTTTTTTATCACAGAGGTCTGATCTATCATCACATCTCTAATATATCCTAATATATCGCTGAGTTTCAGAGTAAGTTGTGCTGGCACACTCAGAACCAATGTCTCCACGTTGCAGTGAGGAGTTCGCTCACCGCCCACCTGGGCAGGAGATTAGCTCATGGCTCAGGATCTCTTGATTCCAGTCCACCAAAATCTCATTCAGCTTGAAAATGACTCTGTGAAGTGTAATTGTGTAACTAACTCCTCTGTTTTACCTCTTCAATCTCTGTTTTTAACAAAGTCCTACAGGGAGGGTTAGATCATCCTTGGGTTTGAGACTCAAACTTAGCTCATTACCTCTTACACTCTTCCTCAGGAACAGGGAGGTGTGTCAGGCCACAGAAGACCCCTCAAATAGAGGCTTAATGATGCCTTTGCAGACCTACAGAATATGATATGTATGCACAAGCTCAACATACTGGAATAAGTTAAAAATCTGTTCATGTGAGAGAATGAGAGTTTTAAATGCATTGGTAACAAAAGGGCAACAAAAGCAAGCAAAAATATTGCTGTTTTTATCATTAAGGTGGGATGAAGGAAAAGAGAAGGGATCAGACCTCATTAAAAAAAATATCAGCTTAGAAAGGTAGGATGAAAACACCCCTGCAGTGCTTCAGAAGTACATGTTGGGAAATACTCCAGAACCTTAAGTACTTTAGAAGAGCAGTGAAAAAGTTATTTGGAGTTAAAACAAATGCCACTTTTTGCATTTGTGATGGCCTTTTCTAAGGGGTATTGTGCATTTAGTTATAAAATAAACCATCTGATTTTGAATAAATGATTCCTGATCTGGGAAACAACCTGATTTACAAACCACAGAGCAGGCCAGAGCACATAAGTTAACTCTACTGAGAACCTGAAAAGTCTTAACACATAAAGTATTCCTAGGTGCTGTGTAACTTTACATCGCTCCTAAAGTATTGTCTTGGGTTGGTAAGAAAAGAATTACTTCCCAAGAGAGGAGTTCCTTGAGGAAATAGAGGCCATCGCTGAAGTTTCAAACAGTCATGAAAAAAAAAGGAAAGTAAATAGATGACAAAAAGTAAACTAATGACCACATTTTTAAGTGCCTTCCTGGTATGAATCAGGTTTCTTCTTTGTTGACAGTAATGGATATTTTAGCCCACTGGCTTTGTTAGGGAAAAAAACTCTTTTAAAGTGCCACATAAATTTTTGCTTCAAGGTGAGAAAAATGCAACACTGATAGTGCCAAATTTACTGTAACAGTTCATTCCAGCCCACCGGAGTCTTCAGCATCATCTTAAAATTCCAGAGAAAACTTTGTTGAGGGAATAGGCACTAGCAAATAAATGCAAGTATCTTATTTATTAAGAAGTATTTTGCAGAGTTGTATATTTAAATTCTAGAGCAAATCCTAGAAGTGACAGAGGATGACAATTACATTCGCTGTTAGTACAGTGTTAAGGTTTTTAAATTTGCTTTACGTTTTGCATTAGATTCTTAACAGTCTTGAACATGTACCTGTATCCGAGTACACTCACGGTAATATGCATCCTTATTTCTTTTGCCCTTGTTGGAACTTACTGCTTTATCTTCTAATGAGTCTGCCTTTTTTTTCTGGAGGTTGCCCTGCTACGAGCACATGCTGGGGAACACCTGTTGCTTGGAGCAGCCAAACGGTCCATGGCATATAAGGACATTTTACTTTTAGGTAAATATTGGCTGTGTTTTAATTAATAATGATGATGTTATAGTACGTTAGCAACCATGTAATCACTTATGTGGGACAACTGCTCTGACAGAATTAAAGCACTGCATTCTGTGAATGTTAAATAGCTACTAATGACATAATGTCACGTGCCCTGTTGCAGCAACAGCAGGTGGACAGTTTCCTGTCTGTTAATATGGCTAAAGATTTATTGGATACAAGAAAACACAATTTAAGGGAGTTCCTGGCAAATTGTCTGCTTACATGAGCATTCTTTCTGCACCTTCATCCCATAAAAATACAGAACAAAACAATGAAAAAAAACCCATAAAAACCCTTTGCTTAAGAGAGGAGCAGCCAACCTGTGGCACATGTACTAATTTCAGTCTTTGTGAAAACCATTTAGCTGATGCTTCCCCAGGAGCCCTGCAGACATAGTCAGAGAAGATCCCACAGGCTGGAAAAATAGTTATCCTGCTTTCTGCAGCTCTCTTTCCCAGGAGCCCTCTCACTGCTGCCTTGACAGTCGCCACATGGCCATCATGTAAACAGCATGCCTGTTGTCTCCTGCCATGGGGGAGATCGGTGCATCCATGGTAGCTGAGGAATCCCACCTGCATAAGCATGTTCTTGGTCAGTTGACGTGACTCCTTCACTAGGTTAGATAAAGAGACCATGGCTGTTAGGGAAGGAGACGTCGTCGTGTGGTGGAAGCACATCATCCCTTCATTCACACAGCGGAGAGACCCAGTAATATGATGAGATGTGTACCTGTGTGTAGAGTGACATGATGAGGCATTTGTTAGTGCTGTTTCACACAGTACCCTGCCAGTCTGAAGTGCACCCCGCCAAAAATGGTCTCATTAAACATGTGCAGCACTTCGCCTGTTTTCTGACCAAGTGTGTATGTCTTCTTGGACAGGATTTTTGATGTGAGGCAAGACTGAAGAATAGAGGCTCAGACTAGTTTCTTCACTGGAGGTGTGGTACAAGGCAGTTTTCTGCTATTTGTTCTTCCTCTTTGGACCTGCCTTTTCATAGATCTAAATCAGCTTGAATTTACTTTTACATGTATCATAACATTAAAGGGACAGGAAGGGCTTGTTCTGGGGATACTACTCTCACCAGCAATCCTTTGAAGTTAAAAACTATACAAATTACCTTCTTAACCTAGTTCTCTCTATGGATACAGTTTTACTGAAAAAATTTACAGAAATAAAAAGTAAATATTTGCAGCTTTGTTGGGATTAGTAGGTAATAAAGACAAATAATGAGGAAATAATAAGCAGAAAATTATAGTCAGCATCCCCAACATCAGCATATATACTGGAAGAGGAAACAATCTGAGGCTCCAAGGCTTATTTCTGATATGTGGAGACAGAGATCTATATAGCTTATTAGCAATTTTGGCATATCTCTTGTGATATAATCATCAACTTTTCTTTCAAAAACTGCTTGGTGGCTTCTGGAAGCTCTGTGGATTTCCCACTGTTCTCACCACTTATGTTAGACGATTTCTGGGCAGAAGGTGAATTTAGATGCCATGATGGAAAATTCCTCAAAATGGAAATTTGAAATTAAAAGAGCATGGAAAAGTCATTCTTTTCTGAAAATTTTCTGATGCTGCTAGACTTTATTAGAAGTAACATCTGCGAGAAAATGAAGCATTCCTGGTGTTTCCTCTGGAAGAAGGCTCCTTTGTCCATTGACAATTCCTGATCATTCAGCTTGGGATATGTTATTTTAATGGGAGAAGAAGAAATTTTAGATCAGTTTACCATTATATTTATCTCTTATGTAAAGTTAAAGGCCTACTTGCTCCATGCCTATGCATTTAGATGTGGACCTCAGTCCTGTGGGCTAATCAGTAACTGTGCATGAGTGGACATATTTACATGCACAGGTTATTTACTGGGTGACAGCTGTATTTTACACATATGCTCTATTTGCAAAGAACAGTTTTGTATGATACAAAGGAGAGCTGTTACATGAACAAACGCTAAATGATTTGATTAAGCAAAATGAAATATGTTTTTGAAAATGGACTTCGTCTAGTACATTACATCAAAGTCTTTAGATCAATCCACATGTTGGTATTCTTTCTCTCCAAGGCAACAATTACATAATCCATCGCAACAGTACTGAAGTAGAGATCAGCCGAGTGGCAAATCGGATTCTAGATGAACTAGTTCGACCCTTCCAGGAAATTCAAATAGATGACAATGAGTACGCTTGCTTGAAAGCAATTGTGTTTTTTGATCCAGGTACCTTTTCAAAAATATCTCTCAGAATTATTGTGCGTATGATTATATTGAAAATAATTTTTGTTGATGTAGCATCTCATCATGTTATGTAGCTGGATGGAAAAGAATAAAATGAAAAAATGTAAGATACTCCTTCGAAATCATAATCTGCCTTGACTTTAAGTTTTTGTAATTTTTTTTAAGATGCAAAGGGCCTGAGTAATCCAATGAAGATTAAAAACATGCGGTTCCAAGTCCAAATCAGTTTAGAGGATTACATTAATGACCGTCAGTATGACTCCCGAGGAAGATTTGGAGAACTTCTGCTTCTACTGCCTACACTCCAGAGTATCACTTGGCAAATGATTGAGCAAATACAATTGGTTAAACTGTTTGGAATTGTTAAAATTGACAGTTTGCTTCAGGAAATGTTACTGGGAGGTAAGCTAACAACTTGTAAAATTTACCATGCTGTATTATGTTGAGTTTAATACACTGGGATGTTGAAGGAATTGTGATGTAAGCAAGCACTTTGACCGCTGCCTCACTGGCTGAGCTTTGGGTCATATAATTGTTTGCTAAATCCTACTTGTTTTGACTGCTCATCTTGTTAACTTAGTTGTACAACTTCACATTGTGCTGTGTACTTCTCAGCCATTGCTGGGTATCTAAACATACAATTCCTCAGGCAGATGGAGGAATCCTTACAAATATTTTATGAAATCCGCTGTTAATGCAGTCAAAACAGTGAAAACAAACACAGTGCTTAATATGGTTGAAGTCTGGTTAAATTGTTTAATGAACACCCAGCGGCAATTATTCAAATTGCCAATCAAAATATTTGCTTTGCTGAAATGTAATTATTACAGTATAAGTCGCTGGCAACAACATGGTCTTTTGAATTGATATATGCTCATGTTATTTTTGCAGGTACTTCTAATGATGCCAGTCATCTGCATCACCCAGTACATCCTCACTTAGCCCAAGATCCACTAACTGGCCAAACTATCCTCATAAGTTCAATGTCTGCTCCTGTACATACAGAACAGATGTGTAAGTAATTTCAAGTTAGCCTTCTGTCATAACATGTCACTGTTACAGTTAAAAATTAATTAGAATGCTGGCCTGTCAGTACTCATAAAGTTGTTTCATCATCGTTCTTAAATTAAAATAATTATGCATTAAAACCAAATGTATATAAACAGTGTAAAGTGGGAGACTTTGACCTGAATTTAATGTAATTTTAAAAATTCAGCACCATTCTGATATATTATTTGTTTTACATGCACAACATTTAATAAACTAAAAATTCTGATAATTAAAATATCCTGTTTGCCTAGCACGTCAAATGTAACAGAACTTCCTTTTGAGGAAGTAGTATGTGTGTGTGTATGCAGAATAGATCAGAATATAAAAATATGTAATTCTTTCTATATTCTTTTTCAGCAACTCCAGAAACACCATTACCTTCCCCTCCTCAAGGTTCTGGGCAAGAATACAAAATGTCTACAAATCAGGCTTCAGTCATTGCACAGCAATCTGTTTTGAAACAAAAACCATTGTGATAATGTTTCTCTGTCTGTCTTGCTCTTCCTTCCTTCCTTCCTTCCTTCCTTCCTTCCTTCCTTCCTTCCTTCCTTCCTTCCTTCCTTCCTTCCTTCCTTCCTTCCTTCCTTCCTTCCTTCCTTCCTTCCTTCCTTCCTTCCTTCCTTCCTTCCTTCCTTTTTATGCACTAGATGAATTGGTACGACACTTGCACATTTAAAATCTCAGGATAATAAAGTAAATTATTTCCTCAGCAGCCACTACTGTGGGTGTTTCTTAAAACACCTCATGATTTGGAAAGTAATACACACTGTTCTGACTGCTGCATACATCTGTAACAGTGGATGCTGCAGTCTGACAAATATGTATAAAGGTTGATATTATTTTTAGGTCTTTTAACTGCACAGATTAATTTTTAATTTCTTGTTTTAGTTGTTGTCTTAATGTTATTGTTTTAGATGTGTATATAATTTTTTCATTGTGACGGAACTGGTTAGTGCTTGTTTAGCTGTGAACTGTAGACATGAAAAAGTAGGGTAATCAAACAAAAGGTAAGATTCCATTAATAGTAAAACAGTAGGCTACCAAAAAAAACACATGCATTAAATGAAAAGGAGAAAACTTAACGGACAGAAATACCCAACTGATTTAAAAAAAAATTTTGGTTTGAAAGAACCATCTCTTTCAAGTAAAATGTCAGCAAAAGAGTTGAATCCTCCCTGCTTACCTATTTGTATGAGTCAGAGGGCCTTCCATGTGCAACTATGTTCAAGGACTTTTTAAAATCTGTATACACAGTAATGTCTCTATTGGTCAATTGGACAGTGTCAAGGCATAGGTGCAGGCATTTGTATTGCTGAATTGTTAGAACAGGGACTGGTAGGTTTTTAGTGAAGACTAACTAGTACTCTCCCAACCAATTTCTGGGCACACTTTGGGAATTAGGCCAGTCTAGGGACACTTTTCACCGGGTGCTTTGGATATGGCCACCTCTCTTTAGGGGCACGCAGAGTGCAATGAGGAATATGGCCAGACCATGCCACTTGACCTCAGGGCTGGAGTACAGACTTTATACTGTTTGATTTACTAGTGTAAATGTAGCCATTGTGTTTATTTGCCTCACTGGCTGGTCAATGCATGTTTCAGCAATCACTCTAAACTTCACCTGCAGGGTAGTAGTAGTTAGGTAGTAGCTCTGTGTCTTGAGAGATATGGCTTACCTAACTCAAGTGGCAGATGTGCCTGAGTTCAGCTCCAGATGTTCCTGATTTGAGCCATGGTATTTCAAGCTAGAAGACAGCCAGCACACCAAATACTCATCCTCTGGATTTTTAAGAGTTTTCAGAAGCATGAGATGAATTGATTTAGTGTGACAAGCCCCCTTCTCCTCTTCATGCCCTTCCAGTCTGGGGGGATCCAACACCGACTAAGTTTTGTGTCTGGAGTTTATAATAACCCATCTGGGTTTGGACCCTCTGTGGATTTGCACAAAGGGGAGCTTGTGACACATGCTCACTTGAACATATACTCACTCAGTTACAATTTGTGAAAATGATCTATTATGATATATAAAGTAATTTGTTGTTCATACAATACTGACTTCATAAGAAAATCACCACTTTGCACATTTAATTCATTACAGACAGCAAAGATTTTCCTTTAGTACTTTAAAGTAGACTTTCTTCCCAGAAGTTATGTAAAAGACAAAGAGAGAAAAAAGAAAGAATAAAATACTCCAGTTTGCTGAACTATTGCAAAGAGAAAACACAGTGGAGTCAAAATTCTGCAAGGTGAGATGTTGGTCATCTTGAACCAGAAACCTGCATTAATCACAACATTTGAAGATGACGTAATTAAAGCTCTGGCTTTTAAAAGTTGCTCAAACAAACTGATACGATTCTTCAGATACATTTTTGCAGGCAGGAAATGCGACACAGTGAATGCTGAGCTGACCTGAACTTTCAAAAGGCTTTAATGAGAATACACTTACCACCAGGTACATGCTGTGTTTCTTTCTGTTGTTTTGAAGTAGTTGCATTTGTAAATTCTGCATACAGTAGCTCTTAATGTTTACCTTTTGCTTTTTAGAGTGTTGTTCTTTTTACTGGTTACTGCTTATTTTTTATCAATGCATTGCTCTTTTTACAAGTCCCTTTTACTGAGTTTTTATGACAGAATAAAGTGCTGAAGCTTTGCCATTAACTTTAGGGGGATCTGGACTGTGCTATTTTTACAAGTTGGCCACCAGCACTTTGTGAGGAAACACAAAGGTAAAGTATGCGTGAGAGATACTGAGCGGCCCAAAAGTTGACTGGTGGGCATCACTTTTGTGTACTAGTTGTAGAAAGAGTGTTTGGCTCAATTTGGATCGGCATGACTTTACTGGGTCAGATTAATTCAGTTGTATAAACGTGGCAGTATTGGTCTGACTAAAAACATTTAACTGGAAATAAAAAGTGCTCCCCAAGTTGGCCACCCTTGCCTTATATAAGCAATGTGCATAATAGCTTAATGGGTTTAGTTTTCACACTGTACTTTAGATATCAAGTGTACAATAAAATGTTTTCACACACTGCCAAAATGTACTGGATGAAAAATATACTTTAGTATTTTATCTGACAAAAAGCCGTTATCTATTTTGTACGATATATTACATTTTTGAATAAAAGGAACAGCACTGTAATTTATTGGGAAAAGCTGATTTATTTTATAAATGTAACATTATTTTTGTAAACTTAATTATGAAAAATCAGAAATGATTAGCTTTGTTAAATATTAAATTATAATGAGATGTAACTTTATATGTTTGAACTCTGATACCAAGTTTTTGTGTTGAGAGTTTGGAATTGAAATCGTTGCTGGAAATACTTCAAATGGACTGTTTTTCATCAAAACTCAATAAAGAAAAATGAATGATCCAAATGACACATTTGCCTTTTGGTAATTTTGTGACTATTTACATAAAAAATGACAATGCTTTATACTGCTTATGTTATGGATAAGTATAAAATTGAAACACGCTTTTGTCTCTACAGTATCCACAGCATCACAGAGTGGCAAAGGTTGGAAGGGACCTCTAGAGGTCATCTTGTCCAGGCCCGTATTCAAGCAGGATATTGAAATCATATGAAAGAATACGATGGAAACATTTTAGTCGATTCTGCTGTAACATGGCAAAGTATTAAATGGCAATTTTTGGTTCTGACTCATAAAAAAATTTAAGCCCATGCTTAATTCCATCTGTGTTTAAAATGAAGCATATGTTCAACAGCCTTATTTTTTTTTTTTCCCAGGCAGGGATAAGTCAACAAATCACTCCCTTTTGTTGCTCTAGTACATGGTTATTTATATTAATTTAGTTGCAACTAAGCAGTTGTTTATTTTGTAGATAAAGACTTTGAGAACTTTGGAAAGACTTTTTAAGATATATGTTTTTTTAGATAACCAGTATCTCCTCAGGCTTGGAAAGTATGTTCAGTTGTGTGTCTTGTTTGAGTAGATTTTGGACAGAGGTGGGGTTTTTTTTGGATTGGGGGGTGGTGATAACACAACAAATTGGGCTGTTTGCTTTTGCTCACATGCGCTGTACTCCGGATTGGAGAGCTGCAGGGCAAAGATGCCATGGGAGGCAGAAGGGGCTTCACTTCTGAAGGCTAGAGAACTTCGGGTCTCTGAAGAATTTCTGTCTGTGGCTGATTCCTCTACATGAAGGATTTCTCTGCCCTTGTAAATGCTGACCTGGGTGAAGGAGGCTCATGACTTTAGGAAAAGAAGAGATTTTTTTTCAGCCTACAATGAAGAAATCATGGAAAACCCTCTACATCTTCAACAGCATGAAGTGCTGGCAGACTTTTCTTTAAGGATTTCCATAAATCAACTTTACAAACAACTCCAACAGGTGAATCAGGAGTGCAGATTTTACACAGAGAGATGGTTGTATTAACTTTTAGTTCTAATCACTGTACAAAATTCCTCCCAGCTAAGGAGTTCTGAATGTGGATAAGGTATTTACTGGGTTTCAGGAACCTTCTGCAGCAGAACATTTAACATTCTCAGAATATAAGAAGAAAATCCATTACAGCTCTTATTTAATATTTGTATACTTGTTTTCACTTGAAGGATGTTTGTCAGTCTGTGACAGACTGTTTCTAGTTGTGCACCTCCAATATTTCTGTTGCTTATGCTAAAGTATACAATAAGAAAACATTTAGCTCCACGTTTTACAGTGTCTTTCATAAATCGTCTGTATTTATTTGAAAATATCTACACTTTTCATATTGTCCCTGATGCACAGCTATTATCTTTCTTTCTTCCCTTTATTCTCCCTTGGAAAAAGACAAGAAATTAAAAAAAAAAAAGTTTACCCCCAAATTTGAAGTAATTGCATTAACAGGTTTCTCTCTCCTGTCAGTTTTGTAATATAAAAAGATATGGAACATAGTTGTCATTAAGGCTGGCATCAGTCATTACTTCCTTCTGGTTCCTTGTTGTCGCGGGGCAAATCCAAGTATTTTCATTAATTGGAAAGTCTGCTTGTAAATAAACAGCCCTCTATAAAGTCAAAATCTAAACTTGATTACAGAGGATAGTAAAGACACTGAACTTCAAGAAATATATTTTCAAAAATCTCTTCCATAAAAATGAAATTAAAATGCATGCCTGATTTCTAATCAAAATTATAAATATTCCTATGAAAGGGTAAGAAACTTAAAGACAGAAATGAAATATAAAGACTTCTACAGTGAAAAAGAACTTCCATCTTCTATCACAAGATGGAAAGAGGCAAATAATTCACATTGAATACCAATATAACTAAACAGCTTCTTAACAGGATGGACAAAATTTCATCAGGATTGGGGAGCAAGCATGTTATGCCTAAACAATGTTCTTATGATGATGATCTCTATTCCTTAATGTTGTAGTGGAACTATGATTGCTACTGACATTATCCGAAAGTTCATCTACGTTGAGTGTCAGTGAAAGTTGTCACATCAACATTAGATTTACTGGTGGACTGAGAGTGCTGTCACTTCCTCACTAACAGTGCCTGATGTGACAGATGCTCCAGGTCACATCATGGTGCTACGGCCTTGCACGAGCACAGAGCTCTTAATTACCCAATGATTTTGGGCCTGACACCACTTTTTTCTTCTGCAAGGAAGAATGACACTGATGTCTGACACGATGAGATGCGCTCCACGGGGTGAACAGCAGAAAGCATTGAAGATTTCCCTTTAGCCAATCTGATCAAGGGGTGCTTCATCTGAAGCTTAGATGCTATGCTCTGAGATTAGAGAAGAAAGACCAGAAATCCACATTTCCAAAATTTCTTTGACTTGGATCTGAATAGCACTGGCTGGTGTCTTTGAGTCTCATAGTAGCAAGAGGGCACTCTGAATGGTTGAGAACCTCATTAGGCTCAGTGGCTTTGTGGGGTTTGGCCTCCCATGTGACCTCTTCTGACATTTTGTTAGTAGGTTGACCAAACAGACAGAAGTTGCTGTTTCAATTTTAGAATCCTGAATGTTTTCAGGGAAACATGGCAACAAAGATTGCGCAGGGAGATGTGTCTCTGGGACTGAAATTACCTTAAGAATTTAAAGGAGAGAGTGACTGCTTAGAGAAAAATATTTTAATAGAGGATATGATATGGCGTACTACAGTCTTCCAAGGGAATTTAGTGAAAAGTGGAAGGAAGAAGACCTGCACAAATCTGATAACACCATCAATTCCATGAAGAGATTACGAGAATCTCTACAGTGGAGGTATAAGATTAGACAGCTTTGCTCAATATAGTTAGATTTGTGGTCCAGTGTATCACCTGTACATTGCAAACATCAGATTAAGCTGGAACAGCTGATTCATTTATAATTTTTATTAAGCAGTTCATGAAACATATTCAGCAACTTAGTATGCCCTCAGGTGCCCACAGACAATTTGTTGGTTCTCCACAGGGCTGCTGCGCAGGGAGGCCGGGGCACATACTGCATCTTTGCTCCAAGACCTTTTCTCTAGGTATTATTTAAACACTTTCCTTATCAATGGGCAGTATGGGAGTGAAACAGGACCCTTCATATAGCCCATGACAGTGCTTACTGTCACCAGTCCCCTTTTATCATGGTGTTTTGTTGCACGTGGCACAGCTGAACCTGCCAGTTGCATCATTTGCACTACATGTTCGCACATCCTGACCACTTTTCCTGGAGCCACTCTGCAAGTTCCCCCATTCTGGGAACACTGCAAGACAGCACCCAGCTGATGCTATGATGCTAGCAGTCAGTCATCTTGCAAAGTGATCATGCTAGCAGCTGATCCATTATGCTAAGTCATGCTTTATTTCATACTTCTCACAGGCCAGCTGAGGTGAGATAAAAAACTTGGTTGAGTTTTAGTTGTGTACAGAGCCAACATTTCAATTTGATACAGCTTTGGAGAAAGTAAAGCGTCGGAGCTTGTGACATGCTGATCTGTCGCCTTCACGAGTATCATCAGCCACTCGATCTGAAGAGTGCTTGTGTCACCTATTAGAATGGACCCTACTTCCTATCTTCTTGAAATAAAACAACTAAACAGAATGAGTTACAACTGCTATCTAGCTAAAAGTATGCCAAATTCATAGAAACACAGTTTTGAGATGATATAATATTTTCTTTTCTAGTCTATGCATTTTGCAGCTTAAATGAAATGGTGCAGCTTATGTTACATTTTGATCAGCAAGCAGGTTTTCCCTCCCTGTTTTTTTGACCTCCCCTCACAATTGAATGAATTTTCATGAATATGACTGTTCAACAAAGCATCCCAGTTTTCAGATGCCTGCCTTTTGTAATTTAAATAATGTAAGCATATGAACATAGAGATTTTGCATTAAGAGGCAAAGGCAATCTCACCAAAAGAGTTTATTCAATACATTTCCAACATCATCTATTCCAAGATATAATTAAGATTACCATGGCCCAAGACTAATTTGCTGTGGTTTCCAAAAAGTGGAGAAGATAGCAATTGTAACAGAGGACAAGAATTTTCCATATAAAATTTTTCATTGTCGTATTAGATTTTTTAATGAGCATTGGTCCTGATCAGAAATGTAATAAACTGGAACAATACTCTAAAATATGCACACAGATGTATTATAAAATAGCAAACTTTATATATTTAACTTATGTACTATGAAATACACTTTTCTTTTGCAATATGGACATTAACAGCCATTTTTTATCTCAACTGCAAAATCACAATTTAACTGTAGCATGATCTGTCCTCTATTTTAATGTGGGGTTTTTTGCAGGTTGATTAAAATTGCATTGTGTGATTAAGTACATAGAGGCAGTTATTCTATCCCCGTGACACTGTGCCTCTTCAGAGATTGACAGCCTGAGGTGCTACTCATTAACCAACAAATAATTTAAAAATGAAAATAAGGATGGAGTCCTTCTAGAAGGCAGGAGAGGAATCCACATCTCCCTCATCCTGAGGAAGGCACTGTTGGAGCTTTCAGCTTTTGACTTACAGAATGGAACACCTGCTTAAGGAGAAATTTGCACTTTGAAGGTAGGGAAAAAAATCCCTTAAAAAAATCCCTTAAAAAAATCCCTCAAAGAAATTAAAGTGTTGCTAGTCTCAAGGGTACCCGGTTAGAGAGGATAGATTCAAGAAGGCTTGATGAACACAGAAGGGCAGTCAGCCAAGGAACTAACACAGCACTATTGCATTTTGCACAGCACTATTGCCTTTTGCAATGCCTCAGCTTCAGGAGGTACATGAGTATGTGAAAAGGAATCTTTCTTTTGTCATGGTCAAAGCAAGTTTCAAGGCTTCATGGTTAACAGACAAGCTCCTCAAATGATGAAACTTACACACAGAAAAACCAGAAGGAACATTATTTTGATTTGGAAATAATTCAGCTTATTGATTTTTTGTACAAGTCATTCTTTCTCATATTTTGAGTACTCTATTCAGATTTTAAATGCTTGGAATTGACCATGCTATGTCAGATGTCATCTTTGTGTTCTGCCTGGTGGGGGAGAGCCGAGGCAGTGAATGAAGACATTGAAAGGGAAAAAAATATGCCAAAGTAATGGGAACTCTCAGACCCAAAGAATGCACCTCCATCAATGCACTGAATAGACTCATGGGACCTACTTCAGCTAAAGCATGTGAATGGAACTATTTGCTCAAATTACTATCTTCAACCCTAATAATATCATTTGCTGGTGATAAAGGTTCTTTAGTGTAATAACTATTAATTGCATTGCTCTGTCCTCTCTCTCACCTGAATCTTATCTTTCCCAGAGTAAGAGTCCTTATTTATTTACAGCTTAATTTATATTGAATCCTGTGCCTGAGAATCCTTGAACCCATCGAGCTTACAGCACTTGTGTTATCACACTGCTAGACCTTTTTCATATGAGCTCAGGCTGAGTTCCATGAGGCAAAAAAAGCATCTGCTAGAATAACTAGAAAAAGCAAAAGAAAGCAGCAGCAGATTTAGAAGGATGCAAAGTGTCCTGTCGTTTCTGTTACTCGCTGCTGCTGAACTCACTACCTGCTGTTTATGACCTCTGGACATGTTTAGTGACCACACGGTAGTTCCTCATGTCACAGGGAGACATATAGTGACACAAAGGTCTATATGCTGCCACTCATTTTCTCTGCACAATCTGCATCTGGATTGTTATGGAGAGTGTTTGGAAAGATGTAAGCAGCACAATTATTTCATTCCATTCTTTTGTTTAAAAAGCATAAATACATGAGTCATCCTTTGCCTTTTTGCACTTTATTTCATTGATAAATACTGACTCTGAAGTATTATTAAAACTGCAACATTTGGACCAGATCTTTGTTGATGTATGTCACTTTCTCTACCACTCACCTTACTAAAACCAGTTTTTAGCAATGTTCATTTTCTAATACTACTCAATATTATTGCAAGGTAATTTAAGATTTCAATCTCAGTGTATGACGTGACTATGGGACCGTAGTAAGGTATACCAGTATTTCTGTAAAGAAGGTATTATTGCAGTCAGAGCATGTGCTACAGTACTTTAGAGCTGCCCTTCTCTGACATTCTCTAATTTGGGTGCAATGTGTATTACAGGTTAATCCCCAATACACACAAACCAGTTCACCAATTTAAACCTCATTATTTCCTGTCACTTTATTTTAAACTACAACCAGCACAAGAGACAAAGCTGTGCCTATTGTCCACTGTCATTTCCTTTATATATGGAGACACTGAGAGTTATTTGTTGACCTTTGAAGCAGGGTGTCAAGCTCCTTTAATATTCTTTCATTTCAGATGATGAGGAACAGAGCAGAGAGTGCTGGGTCAGTCCCACATGACTCGTGTCCTCGGTGGTAATGGGGCTAAGTGGTACAGGTGACCCCTATTGTAAGAATGGAGCAGCAGAGTGCCTGCTCCAGCATGTCTACAGGGCTACACCACCCTGCGACTGAGAGAGAGTTACTTTCTGCTACTTTTTCTGTGGAATAAAGACAGCTCAGCCTCCACTGAAGCTGCTGCTCCGCTGGAAGGTTTCTTATTCATGCATTAGGCATTTTGCTTTTTTATGTGAAAAATATTACACTGCAATATTATGGCACAGTACAAAACATGACAGTATTATTGGAAGAAAAATTTTGCTAAGAGCATAGCAAGCCTACCCTGGAGTTTGATCAAACTCTGTTGTGTAAGTACGCAAACTTGAGGAAAGATAGCAGTGGTCCTATTAGCTCTGTTCATAGCGAAAGCAGGAGTGTCTGGATATCCCTCACTAATGTAACGTAGTGCATAAGAGCAAGCACCCACCTTCAGGGCATGAGGTAGAGCTTTTCAGACTTCTAAGGCATTTGAAATACAATCTGAAAAAATGCTTATCACTCCAACCTGATTGGACGGAGCACGTAAGCAAGACTTAACTTCAGAGTCATGGCTGACTTCATTGGAGCTGGTTTTAGGCTTAAAGGCTAGCGCATTCTGACACGCTGTGCTGTGTAGGGACAAGTGGCACACCACTGCATGCCACCCTGTGGAACGGAAAATATTGCAATGCTGCAGCCCAACATACCAATTCTGGCTGCTCCGGCCACCGTATTTTACAAAACACAATCACTCTCAGCAGAATAGATGCTCTCTCCTATGTACAGGAAGCAATGTAAGAAGACAAGATGTAGACTGAGTTAAGTCTCTTCTGTAAATTACAAAGGCTCACCCACTTCCTTATCATTTTGAATACAAAATTAATCACAGATGCAAAATTCTGATTTTTATCCCTGGACAGTGCTGAGAGTTTTGGAGAGAATTAATATCTCTTTCCACCTGTGTATGAAGTGTTGGTGGAACTGACTGCTCAGCCATCAACTGGGTAGAAACTTTTGTCCTATCACAAAGCTGCACTTGCAAGTAAGAGTTACACTCCCATCCTTCCAGCAAGGTCGGAGGCTAAATGGATTATGAGAGTGTGCACTATGTTCTAAAACCTTTATATACAGTGTCCCTCAAAACAAATCTAGTGACAGGAACTTTGCACTGTAGCTAATGCATGAATCTAAACTTTGGCATCAATCTTCAAAGATATCTTGGCACCTAACTACTAGTGAAATCAATGGAAGTTGGATACCTAAATAGTAATTAAGTGCCCAAGCATCTCTAAGGATCTGTACCTTTGATCTCAAAATCTGTCAGTCCAGCTCATTACAAGCTCTGCAATTGCTTTATAAAATATACAAGGTATGAATTAAGGATAAGATTAATTAATAGCGGCATTAACTGTAGCAAAGCAAAGAGACAGATTGCACTGACAGAGAAACAAGAAAGGATAATGGATTTAATGGCATGTGTTCTAATGGAAAAAAATAACCTACTGCATGAGACTGTCATATCTGAAAAAAATGTGGCTACCATTTGCAGTTCATATAGGGACAAAAAGGTTTATACACTAGCAGTATATAAATCACTGAAAAGAGTAAGCTGAGATCTTTATAGTAGCAGTGATATATTTTCCCTTGTGGAAGCCCTAGCCCAATTTTGTATCTACAGAACCTCTCTCTGACTCAAGGGGCTGACCTATCTCAAACACCCAGTGCTGGGGAGGGATGCATCCGGAGTGGAAATGCTCAGTCTCTTTGAGCAAACACCCATTGAGGAACAAGCATGAAACCTCTTGTCTTCATTTACTACCAGATAATGTAGGAAACTCATCATTTAACCTACTAGCTTCCATGGTTGTCATTAAAAGTATGTCCCCAGGCAGGGTAAGGACAGAGCCCTAAATCAAGACTGAGAATTTGACCAGTGGGCAGGGAGCTGGAAAGTTAAACATTTCCAGTCCAGATATCTCCCATGTGGAAATTCACATGTGTGCTAGCCACTGAGCTAGCAACTAAAGCGCAGAACAGGACTTGCCTCATTCCTCATCCCTTTTCCTGACCAGACTGTGGATCTCCACGAGGAAACTTGGTCAAGTTCAAAGGTATTGAGGCTAAGATGCTTCTGGCTTTGTACACAGGTAAAAATTTTTGGAGCTTATTTATGGGACCTTGGTGTTAGGCAGAGAAGAATTTTGAGGATGGCAGCTGGGACCGCAGCCCCACTTTGATCCTATGTATATTCAGTGATGCAGGATGATACTGCAGCCTCTGAGCCACCTCTGGGCTCTCACTGGCATGCCAGCTGTTATACTGCAAGCATTATACCTGTGTCGGTACCAGATTAAGCTCAAAGATAAAGCACTGATATGGCTAAACTGCCTTCAGACCCAGGCTAGCATTTCCACATATGTCTGTGTTAACTTTGTCACCTATGCTGCACTGTGCAGGGCAGGCTTGTGTTTCTGTCGGACCGCTTCGTAGACCTAGTTTTCAGTGCTTTCTTGAGAGGCTTCTTTGCCACTTCTCTGACTTCTTAACTGATCCAGATAATTACATCTACAGATCCAGACATGGCAGAGCAAGTAAGTAAATCTAAAAGTTAAATATAGCTGAATATGATAACTGTTATATGAACTCATAGTCAAGCTGATGTAGAATGCAATACATGATGGTAGCAATAATTTTACCTGGAAATGGTGTAGTGAAATCTGTGAGACTGAAGGGCGGATGAGGTTTCATCTTAGATACTTAAATACTCAAGGTAGGAAGTAGGTGCCGAAGTCTGATGGCTGCAATTGGTCCCAACTTCTTGTTAACATCCCAATTGCACCTATTCTGCCAGTACAAAAGTTGTGGGGGGAATAAAAGAGGAAAAAAAAAGAAAAGAAGCCTTTGCAATGATATTAAAATGAACAGTTTCAGCTTCATGTCCCATGGTATTCGATGTAAGCAGCTGAATAGCGAAGAAGTGGCTAAGGAATAAAGTGCTGATACATGAGCCAGATCTCCAGGTATGATGGCAAAGTGCACAGTCCAGTTTGGAGAGAGAGGGAATGCACAGGAAGAGGAACTCTCACCTAAGCCCTTCCCTTGTCCTGGGGCTGCTGTGTGCAGGGCCAGCCCTCAGGCGTAGGTTAGAGCAGCCCTAAGGCTACCTTGCTAAGTAGACAGACCCCTCTGCAAGCGCAAGATTATTCCCAAATGAATGTTATCGACTGCTGTGTTCAATCTGGTGTTAAATGATTCATGTACTAATTGAGCTCCTACTACTTACCAGCTGAAACGTCATTTGACCTCCCTGTTAGCGAACACAGCCTTGCTCCAGTGTCCTGACAGTCATCATTGTGTAATTGACCACCACCACCAAAAAATAAACAAGAGCCTGCACAATGAGTTCTGCTGATTGAATTTGCTTTGTGAGAGTGATCAGGTAAATATAGTGCTGCAGTTGATTTTTTTTTCAAGCAGAAAAACTATGAAATGCTTCAGGGCACCAATGAAATAGGGAGAAACCAGAAACTAGGACAAACTGGGAACAATAGTCCCCAGTGAATTACTTGTTGCAATACCCTAGCTCATGTTAGTAATAGAAAAAAGTAGCGGACAACAGTATATGGTCATCTTCATAATTATATACTAAATCCCAGAATACTTGAAAGATGAGGTAACAAGGGAAAAGGAAGGTGATTTAAAAGGGTCCAGCTAGAATCACTCTGGCAGATATTCAGTTGACTGGTGGGCCTGTGCTTCCAGTAAGTATATACTGACTGAAAGAATCCATTCTTTCCTTCCATTTGTTTTTTTTTCTTAGTAGTTGTAGCATCTTAAAACACTTCTTTATATTTGGGCATTGCATCTTTAGAAGCATTCATCTGTGCCACAAAATGTTTGGTACAGATCCTTCTCTTTCCAGTACTTATTTATCTTTTCCCAGAGGATAGTTTTGCATTGACTCCCCAACTGGTGATAAAGTATGGTACAACTAAATCAGCCTTCTGTAAAATCTCATATTGCAGGAAGAGAGCCAAAGTGGCACTCTTTGCCACTCCATCGAGTGCCCAGAAGAACTAAGGGGACACTTGTTGAAGTAACCAGACGAAAGACCTCAAGGAACTAACTAGAAATACATTTCCATAATGGCCTGGCATCTTCCTATACTCTTTCTTCAGAAAAGAAGGTCAATTTTTAACCTTGAATAATGGACATTTTGGATATGTGAAACCCTATTCAAGACCTGACTTAAAACTTTATGAACACTGAGCAATTCTGGACCTAGCTTTGAGTTGGATGAGGAGTTTGTTTTCGTTCATTTTGTTTTTTTAATTCCTTTATTTAAAATTCAAAGAGTAGTTGGGGCGGCTGATATGATTTATGTGAGGTAAAATTGTCCATGAAAAAAATGGAACAGCAATTGCCCAGTGGAAGCAGAGCATCATTGTGATTCTGTCATTTGTGTCCATACAAATGCATCAGGAGAGGGAGTTATTTGGAGCTAGTTTGTCTCCAGGGCTGGTACACAGACAAACCAATACCGCCTCAGTACCAATAACTGACTTACTCTAATCTCCGAAGGCTTACAGGCTTGGCCATCTTCTCCATGTCTGGGAAACATTTTTATTTCCAGCCAGGCCTTCAAGGCACGGTGCAATAGAGCTAGATGTGTGTGATACTGTGTTCGGCCTCATGCATTCTGCCAACTTCAATGTGAGCTTCAGTGTGAGCCTCTGGCTTTCGATGTGAGACTGAGTTCCAGATCTTGGCCTTCTCTCTCTCAGAGGAAAATTCCATCTGATCCTTCAGGGTTCATGGGAGCTGGACATGCCTTGGAGATCAGCATAGGATCTCTCTCAGAGGAAAATTCCATCTGATCCTCCAGGGTTCATGGGAGCTGGACATGCCTTGGAGATCAGCATAGGTCACAGATCACTCATGTCTCCTATCGAAGATAGAGGTCAGGAAATCTTCTGGCCATAAGTGCTAAAACACAGTACGACGTTAGTCTGTATGTGTTGCTTAGAAAGCTGATCAAGGCAAAATAAGGATTACTCAAACTGAAAGACAGACACATTGAGGTCAATCAGCTTAATGTACTGACATGTAAATGCTTGATATATAACCAAGAGAATCTGTTGTTCTTTGTATTAGGTGTTACACAACTGACAAAGAGTTTTGAATAAATTGTATAAAATGATATTGAGACTTACAGGTATATTAATCTTACCAGGCACAGTGAGGAAAAAAAATATAAGAGAAACTAAATGCACATTTTTGAACCAGTTCAATGGTCCCTTTATTTTATTATAACACACATCACTTTCATAAAAGAAAATCACATCTTGAAGAACTGACTCAGTAGAACACTCACCTAATTGTGTGTTTCAAAAAGATTTAAACCTGGGATGATGTGATCTGACGAATCAGAGCTTTATATACTAGAGTTCCCCTGAGCATACCAGCAAAATACTAGAAAAGGAAAGTAGAAATATATTTGGTTTTCCAAAAAGTCTTTTTAGTCCACTAAGTAACTCAAGAGTTGTAAGGGTGAAGGTAACAAAGAGTCTTTTTTTCAGTAAGAGACAAAAAAGAGAAATACGAATGAACACGTGAATTTCAGCACAGTTAAAAGGATAAGTAACAAAACAGTGCTCATGTTTCTTGGTGATGTGAAAATGCGAGCTGGGGGGGAGGAGCAAAACTGTAATTATTGTCTTTGGAACCTATGGTGGTAAAACTAAAAAAAAGTTTTCACTGAGGAAAAAGAGGAACTGTCCATGACAGCAAGATATTTTTTCTGTAAACATATTTGCCTCCCATCTCACCTCCATCTGATGGCCACTTTTCATCTCTAGGACTTTCATCTCAGGAACTGCCTTGCTGGCCAGCAGCTGTGGGGAGTCCCACAGCTGGGGGGGGGAGGAGTGCTGTGGCAGTGCAGTGGTCAAGGAGCGTCAGACCATACTGAAGCCCAGCACCCAGAGGAACCCTAACATAAGGCACAGTCTTCCCTGCTTGAAACTCTGTTTAATATATTCCTAAAAATTGCATGCAATTGCAATAATTAGGGAAGTCCAGGACCTGCAGGATACATACAGCCCCTGCCCAGCCCTACAGTATTTTGTCTCTGACTTTGCTCATTAGCTCAGTGCCACCTTAGACAGTCCCTATTTTTCATAGTATCTGACCAAAGATAAAACAGAGATTTTTAAATTTTCTGCTTCTGATCTTTGACTTATTAATGAGAAGTTGTCAGATGGATATTAACAATCTAATTTTTTTAGATTGCAAACCAAATGTTTCATAAGAACTTCACAGGCCAAAGATTTTTATAGGACATGAATAAGAAATCGAGATGCCGTATTTCTAACATGTAACCTTCATACCCATCAGCACACAACATAACCCACAGCTCCAATTCATTTTAGTGGGACAAAAGCAATCTAAAAGAGAAACAAAACCAACTTCATATTACTAGAAAGAATTGAACTCTGATGTATATTGATGTTAACACCCTTCAGAATTATTTTTTTGATAAAGGTTCTTTTGCACTATTTTTAGACATTTATTTATTTTAATGGTGTACATTTGTGAGTTTGTTTAAATAAAGTATGTGTATTACAGTGCATACACATATGAATTATACTTGTATATATTTTTGTATTACATTGATCAACTGTCACATGCACATAAAGACTGGCACAATGTTTTATGAATTCTTAGCAGATTCAACTTCTTGGTTCTCTGTCAATTATACAATGAACATTGAATTATTCCGAACCGTTTCAGCAGCTTTAGGAAAAAACTGGTCCCTCATTTTACATCTTATGTATAGATTTAGATTACGTATTAGGAAGAAATTATTTACTGTGAGGCTGGTGAGACACTTGAACAGATTGCCCAGAGAAGTTGTGGATGCCCCGTCCCTGGAAGCGTTCAAGGCCAGGTGCTCAAGTGAAAGCAGCGGGTGCTCAGAAGGTCTGAAAAACTAAAGCCATCTTATTTCAAGAGGGAAACATACATATTGAAGCAAGTAGAATATGCCATGTCAAGAAACTGGCGATTTCATAATAAAATAAAATAGTGATAAAATTATATAACATATCACATTCAAACACTGAAATGAAAGATGCTTGAACAGTAAATTTCTAAAAGTTTGTACTTTAGGAAATCAGTCTCAGTTCTATGATAGGCTTGTATTTATTATGATAGACGTGGCACAGACTTATATAGTCAAACAGTTACTGCTGATATAAAAAAAGTTCAACATGCTTTACAGGATGTTCATTTTGTTGGCATTTATTGTAGACTCCATGATTTCCAGAATCTTTGATATGCATTCAGTACCACTATGCAAACCAAGTATTATCCTCTTAAAGTAGCAGAATCTAGTCTAAAAAATAAGGTTTTAATACAACATTTCTTCTTCCAACGTTGTCCATGAGCTGCCATCAACTCCTTCTTCTGTATAAATTATTTGAAAAATTGTGTTACTTTTCCATGAAAGCAGGGAGTGTGCATACGATCACAATGTCCTGGATATAAGCTACAGGGAATGTCTTTAGACTGTTTCACCATTTACTTCTCAAAATAACCATGTAATACTTCAAGGACAGTACGTGAAGCAGCCATGCAAAGCATCAGTGCTATTTCTGGAATAATAGGAAGGGATGAGGTTTTATTTCAATGAGGCTTCAAGCACTGATCAGACAACAACCAAGGAGCTTCATGGCTATGTAGAGCACAGTCTGTTGCAGTGAGCCAGCCTGTCAAGAAAAAAATTCTCTGATTCTTGCATGCCCATTTTATATTGCCTTTCACTTACCCCAATCCCAATATTATGAGGGAAAAAAAGCAATTTAGGAATGGGCAAGGAAGTATGGAACTTTTCCTTTCTAAGTCTGAAATTTCCTATGTTACTGGACTCCATTGTTTGCCATCAAACTTCATGACATCAGGCTGCTGCTTTTTGTGTGTAAAATATATTCATAATCTCTGTGCAGTTTTTCTTCTAAAACAAGTATTCCTAACCTCTAAAATAATCTACCCAGCTCCTAAAACTCAGGGTCTGCTTTTGGTATTCACATTGGAAGGCAATTGATACACAGCTGGCCTTAATTGGATTGCTTTTGGGCAGGCTGTCAAAGAGAAGAACTGAAAGGATGTGTTAACCTTACTTGCAAAGGCAGTCAGAGTCACACAGATAGACCCATTGGTCCATTGTGTGGTCAAAATTTTGTGCCCTACTTCTGTACATTAAGAAGTCTTCCTAGCAATCTTTGGTACCTATCATGAAGAGTTGCTGGCTTTATTTTTTTTTTTCCTTCCTTCTTGTATTATTTAAATAAGAGCAGCAGAAGAAATGTTTTCTGCTGTCCTAGTTCTGGAGAAATTTTCTTACATTTCGGATAACTATACTCACCTTCAAGTGTTGTTAGTATTTTTCCATGGATTCAATACTTTTACTTGGGATCTTCTGCCTGTAAAATGTGATTAATTTTAAATTAAAGAATGACCCAAACAACACTTGAGACTAAACTGAAATATTTTATAAAATATGTATATTGATTTTAAGCAAATGCAAGCTTTTTAGATAAAAAGACTCTTTGATCCATATTCAGCACACCAAAAACTAACTTTCCTGACTTTGATCACACAAAAGCATAGAGAAGATCTTGTCAGAGATGAAATACAGAAGTGAAAAGAGGTGAAAAATGAATGAAGTGACATAACACTTGTTGAGCTTTGTTGTCCTTGCTGTACTATACTAGAACAAGCACTTCTTGCTAATATGATGGAACAGCTCAACAATTTTCAGGCACAAAGACTACTTGAGGGAAAATTCAATAAGTAAGGTAAGAATACCAAACTGTAATCAGGCCTTGGGGAAGAAGTAGTATTGAAACACAACTTTTTTTGACAGTTCTGAGTGTAGCTCTGTTGGTCTGTTTCAAAAACTGTCAAAATAATGATAAGTGGTCTTAGGAGTCTAGTTTGACTCTTAAATCAAATAATCTGGCTGCCTTCTTGGTATTAGAGCTGTTAGCAATTTTAAAACTCTGCTTTTTGAAAGAGAAAAGATGTTAAAATAGAAAAATGACTATCCTGAATGACAGCCTCATCAAAATCAATAGGATTGACTAATTAAGACATCTAAGCTGAAATCAATAGGATCTGACAGCTAACACCTCCCTGTAGCAACAAACCAGCATAAACAATTTTACATCTATACTGATGTGAAAATTAGCCCATCCTATTTCTATCTCAATTCAGTAATTAACATTTTCCCTAACAACAAAGTCATTCCACACCTAGTAAGCTCCCCACATTCGAAAATAAAAGCTGATGAAACAGATATACTCTCTGTCTTCTGGTGCACATTTGAAGTTTTTTACAAAAAAGCTTTGATAGGCCTAATATTTGAGTTCTCTTTCCTAAGATGCCAGTGGACTATAACAGGCAATTAAAATGCATGCCATGGCCAAGAGCATCAAATGCAGAGCCAGCAGCCCCGAATCAGGAAAAAATCCCCACAACCAACACCTGCTTTTTATTTTACTTTTTCATTAATGAGTCTTTAATGGGAAAGCCTATGGGTGGATAGTTTCCTTCCAGTTTTTCCACTGAGGGTTTGCTCTGCCTTTCCACAAGTTTTCCAGTGGATTTCTGGACATCTATGAAAAGTCTGTGCTACATTACTCCTGAACCTATCCTCAGTGCACAGTAGAACAGGTTCATGGACATCATGCCACCTTGAGGCTTGCTTGAGTTGGAAAGGGGAGAGAGACAAGGACAGAATCAGAACACAACTCGTGCCATCCAACAGACATGCAGCCTGTTTGTTTTGCTTCTAGTTAGATTCTGAGTCTTGTTGGAGTTTTTGTTTATTCTGAATTTCTAGGCAGAAGTAACAGTCAACAACATTTTCCATCTAGTTTGCAGCAAGGCTGTGACTCTTCTTCAAAACATGCTGATGAACATGATAACCTTCATCAAACCAAGTACAATCCTTCTGACATTACATATAAGTGACCTTGAAGACAGATCAGGAAATTCAAGGAAAATAGAACACATCAGAAGTGTCTTCTGAATTATACTGTTTTCCCTAGAATTCACTTCATTTCTATTCATTTCCTCATATTTTTTCCCCCTTCCATTTGCTGTTGGGTTTTTGCACAGTTCATTTTGCTATTTAATTAATGACCAGATGAGTATAATTGGTTTTAATACAGTTGTCGGTAGAAGACTAGAATCATGTCTTTCAATCACTAAAGGTTACAGTAAACAGCCACTTGAATACATATTAACAGCTCACTGTGGACCATATCTTTCCCTCAGGTACAGGCACATTTATTTAGAGGTAAAGTACAAATTTAAGCATGCCTTATAACCAATACAAAATGTATTATAAATCACAATCTCTCATACCAAATTGTGTCTTTGTAATTTCTGAGCCAAAGTGCTTCCATAATTTCCTGTCCTACAAAGGATTTTGAAGATGCCTGGATATCAACAAAAAAGAGGTTGTATGATTCATACTGGAGCAAAACTGAAGTCCAGACGCCCTAAGCAAGCAGTAAACCTTAATATTGCACATATTCAAAATTTACTGTAGGCACAACTTTCCTTCCAAGAAATTTCTTTGTATCTGCATGCAATATTTGATTTGAGAAGAATTAAACATGAATTTAAATTTGAGCATGTGTACAATGATTTCTCTTGAACTGGGGTGGCAAGACCATCCTTGACGGTGGGTGTTTTTCTTATTTATGTAATGTCTGCCCCAGCTTTGTGCAAGTCAATGGAGTTTTTCTATTAGATCACCTCTACTGATCTCACCTGCAGTAATGTGGCTTGGAATGGGAGTATGGCATTCAAGTAGAAAGTTCCAGCTTACTTAGGTGTCCTGGGTTCAGCCAGGACAGGGTTAATTTTCACCGGACTCCAGGAAGGGGCATAGCCGGGTGGGCTGACCCAACCTGGCCAAACAGAGCCGGGTATTCCATACCATGTACCGTCATGCTGGGTTCTGGTGGGGGGGAGCTGGGCGGCAGGAACTCACTCGCGGCTCGGGAGCGTGGGCGCCGGTACGGTCTGGGAGAGCGGCTCTCTGGGTCGTGCAGTTTGTGTTGTGTTTTCTCCTTATCTGTATCGTTGTTGTTCCTGTTCCCTTTGTTTGCTGTTCTGTTAAACTGCCCTTATCCCGACCCACCAGTTTCTCCCTGCTTCTTTCCATTCTCCTCCGCACCCTGCCGGGGGGAGGGGCGGCTGCGTGGTGCTTTTGTTGCTGGCGGCAGCCAAACCAGAACATTAGGAAACAATGCTGAACCTGAGTCAGTGGCCTCTGAACTACCCTTCTCTACAAGTCCCACTGCTACAAGAACTTGACTATGTGGTTCAGTTACAGCATTTTCTTCAAAACTATGCTACAAAGGACATAAAAATAACTAGCAAATATGAAAAGATGGTAGAATACCAAAATTTTGAAATGGCGTGATCCAAATTGCATTGTGACCAATCACAGGAGACACCATGATGTGTTATTCCTTTTTTTCGTTTTAGTTAGAGAAGGATATGGACTTAGGAGCGATGGGTTCAGTTTCTCCATTTTTTCCTTTGTGTGTCTTTTGGCAATTCTCTTGGCCCAGGTAGTTTTTAGGTCCAGGCTTTAAGTAGTTCTTGGGTACATCCTCAATATCACTGTCTAAGGCTGTGTAGAGGAATATGGACAGAGCTGCGTAAGAGCTAACACTTCTCCAAAACAGACACATTGCTTAGAATGAGAGCTAATGAAGCACGCATCTGAAATAGGTGTTTCTTGAACAATATTTTTGACTTGTAAATCCAACACAAGAGTGGGTAAGTGCTAAGATCACTTCCCTCAGAAGTGGGGAAAACAGAATTCAGATCCCTGTTCTGCATTTTTCATGGCAGTGAGCTAAGACAAGACCTTCCATGTGGTAGATGAAAATTGCTGGATTAAAGAGACACTCCCTTTTTCCTTACTAAATCATTTATAAAGGACAGAGTAACTCCAATATGACAAATTTACACTTCTCTGGAAAGCCAAGTATTTTGCGATTATGGTACTAGTGTGGAAACTGGCAAGCTATCCCGAAAATTCTTGGTCTAGCTCCAGCAGAGGCAGAACCTGAATGTAGATCTCTTACCTCTGTGTGAGTGCTTTAGACTTCCGTTCACTCTACGTTCTGTTGTTTTCTTTGGAAAAGGGCAAACTGAGTTTAGACTCATGAGTCTCATGGAGGGTTAATGACAGAGGATTCCATTAGGTGATGACCTAAATTTTGCGATACTACATTCCCTTACTTTTAAGGGGCCAACCCTTTAAGTTTCTCTCTGCCTCTTTTTCCTTGTCCTTAAAAATGATATATTGGTGCTTCTCACTTCCTATGAGTGTAATTATAAAATTGCAGGAACAAGGTTAATGGAGCCATGTAAGTTCTGTGCATGGATATCTCATAGCACAATAGTGCATGAAGATGGTGAGCCAGTGATTCGCAAAGGCTGAAATGAGAAACTAATTAAGAAGAAACACCTCTGGGTTATGGACTCCACTAGGCACTTCTTTTCTAGAGGTTCCAGGTGATCGATGTAAGAGGAGCCATAACAAAGGTACTACAGAAAAGACATTTTTGTATCTGAAGAGGTAAAGGATTTGTATAACAATTAACCCCATAACATGTGAGTTTTGTAATGATAAGGCTACTGCTAATCTCTTTTTCCATCTCTGTGATGTCATGGAAGGAACATCATACTTTAAATATAAATATATGAATAAATGTAAATATAAATGTAAATATAAATATAAATATAAATGTATAAATATATATTACAAATAAGGTAAAAATGTATTTTTACATCAGCATTCCCTTAAAGTATTTTAATCAATTCAGTGAAATAAGAGTCTGTAAGCAAAGCATTACATAGATTAAATAACAAGGTGCAGGTGTCTTGCTTTAAGCCTGCAGAGCTCTGTGATACTTCTCAGGAGAATACCTTCCATTTTAAGTGTATTATGTTTATTATTCCTTTCGTCTCCCTCCTTTCTTCTTATATTTTAATTCATTGTGAGGCTTCTTCTTCATCACATGGGCTTTTATTTTCAAAATAAGCCATTTGTGCAGTATCTTTTCAAACGCCTTTGGAAAATTTAAATATATAATGCAGCTACATTCCCTTTATCTGTCATGCTAGCAATATCTTCAAAAAGTCTGGTGTACTTGTAAAGCAAGAGCAGCTCTCCTAGCACTCCTACTGCATCTTGTTAACTAATCCCCTTGTCACCACCTCACTTTCACTTTCTTCTGTCACAAATTAATCCATCAACAATCTTGTAATTCGAATGATCTGCTTTCCTTCTTTTTTCTGTGAAGTGACATTAACTCGTATTTGAGTTGTAAGAAGGCTGCATAGTTCTCACTGAACGAAATATAATCAAATCTTATTTCTTTTAAATGCTACTTGAAGGCTTTGCTACTTACCATGCAATGCTGTCAACGATATTGAAGAACCTAGACAGAGGTAAGATGTGGGATCCAGACCCCACTGAAGCCGGTGTAAAGCTTCCCATTGACTTTACTGCCATGGCACTAATTCATCCTCCTTTGCTGGGATCAAGCAACTTGATTTTCCCATATCCTGGGGGGCGAAAATAGAGTTCCTTGACTGTCGTGTTAAACTGAGGGGAGAGAAAGCAAGCTGATATTATCGCATTAAAAAAACATCAGAAATAAAGCCTCCCCAACACAACAGAACTGAGTGTGCATTGTTGATGAAAATCATACATGAGGGATTCTGGAGTCACCTGGAATTAGGCTTTTAGGTTTTCTGGACTGCTACAAACTGGAATGTGCTACTAGCAGGCAGAACCAGTCCACGTAAAAATTAAAGGGATAGGCAGATGCTACTGACTTGTTTCAAAAAGGAAACTAAGTACCGTGGAAGCAATAATCCAAGAAAGTATAGTTCTAATAGGCAATCCCATTTTCTGGCTAACTACAGCCACTTGACCTTCGTCCTTGCTTTTTACAGTGTGTCCAAAATAAGCAGAAGTTTAGTGCAATGCATACCTTGCTAGGGGCTCTTGCAGATAGAGAGAGGGGACTGGTACCCAGCTGTATTGAAATTCATTCAGCTGTTTATACCAGTGAAAAACAACTGCAAATATTTTCCAACTTGACAGCAATTTATATCCCTCTTGCTTTTTATGATGAAGCACATTTGACAATAAGAGATAAAAGACAACTGAGAACGAAGCCACAGGAATTAGCCCAAGACAGCAATTTAATACCTTTTCCCTGACCGACCTACCCAAAGCCTCCAAACAACCTTTAAGACCTTTAATTTCTTTAACCTCTTTAATCTCGTCAAGATTTTTGAAACTGGAAACTCCAAAGTCAGCAGTTTCACATAAAAATTACATCTTAAAACTTTGTGGAAGACCTTAACTACATCCCTTGGAAAGGAGGAGATTTATTGTAACGAAAAAATTACTATCGTGATCTCACATGAGGGGTGAATCTCATTCTATATAGCTTGCTTTATCATCTTTTAAATAGTAAAGCATCCTTTATTGACTTTTATAAGGTAACATGGAAGATTCATTAGTGTAAATATTTTATGCATTGTAGGTTTTTTTCAAATTTGTGCACCTCCTTCCCCTCCCAGTATGACTAATATACAATTTTAGAAGGCTAATGAATATCTTAATTTCTTTTTATAAATTTGCAGTCTGGGGACTAATCTATATGCTGTTCCTCACTTAGGCCAAAATTTATCTTTCATCAAGAACTATCTTGTTTCTGAATCTCTTTAAAATTTAGGTTTACAGGACTTTTTTTTCCTGTTTATGTGTCTTTCTGCTAACACTTGGAAATGGCTGGAAAACTTTTACAGCCTAAATACTTTCATTTTAGGAAGAACTCACACTCAAGTAATTTCAGCCTACAAAATAGGTATGTCAGGAAGCTATGAAGGTATGAACTTTATATGATGAACATGAAAAGGGTTGCAACTGATGCTGTATTGTAATGGAGTCTGTACCAACAGTTTCCCATGCTGAGAAGGAAGACTCATGTTTTATACATCTGATTCATACGAGGGCAGGAGTGACACACTCTTGAAGACAGAGATGTGTTACAGTCATGCAGCTGATAGTCGGGGATGCATAGGAATGTCTTTGGGAGAAAAGAACAGCGTCTGGAGCTAGGACTTAATAGATATAGAGCTAAATCGTGTTTCTAGCCAGAACTCTGAAGTTTTCACTGCTTTGGCTGTAGAGACCATGCTACATGAGAGCCTATGTTACAGGACACAGCTAACGGTGGGGTCAAACAGGAGGGAAGGGTGAAGACACTCAGTCGTAGGTAGGAATTGTGTGAAACCTCACAGCTTGTGAGGGGCAACCCTTCGCCCACCAGAGCCAAGGGACACTGTGCCTCCTCATCCGGGAAGTGCTCTTGCGTGCTGCTTTCTGTCTTAGGGCAGAAAAACCTCCTCTGGGCTTCACATATGGAGCCACGGACCTGGCTGGTCACTAGAGAGAGGGTTTAAGATCGTCCTCTGTTCAGGAGGCTCCCACAGCAGATTTTCCTCCCTGTCACTGAGTCCCTGTGGGACCATATGCAAATTCTGCCTTCTGTAGGCCTCAGTTTCCCCATTTGCAAGCCCAGAACATATAATCCATGCCATTGCCACAGCCCTTGAATATCCCTGAATATAAGCAACAGTTGAGTGCAGATGTCTACTAAATATTAGCACTGTTAGAAGTAGGTTATCAAAACTATGTGGACCAGATCCAGAAATCTGTTTGGGCACAGACAGAGATTTGCAGAGGCAGAATGGACACAGAGAGAGCAGTTGCATGCAGTGGGACCCAACTGTTCATTAATATTTTTCGTGTTATTTTTCTGCTTTTATAGCTTTGTTTTTTATTTTGAGCACTAGCCATTGGATGCAAAGGCAATTATTGCCCCTGCATGAAAGTTGTGCTTTTTCATTTCCATCTCTTTTATTATGGCAATTGAATTCTCATCACTGACCCATATTCCTCCTTATTCCTATAGGATACAGACTTTTTCAGTTCTTCTCTCTATCAAGCAATTTCCAACCTGTCCTTCCTTTAATGTCATTTCCAAACTTCCATCTATCTAGCCTCCTCCCAGGCAAGCATTTGGTGGATGCAATCTTCTCCAATATAGTATGGCATTATTTCTGTATTTAAATACCATGTTATATACATAAATGGAGGTATGGTATGCAGAAATTCATGAAGAATCTCCCTGTAGGTGTCAAACAAACCCTATTGTTATTATAAAGGTGAGTGAGCTAGAAGGATGGCTTAAAAATAGACAAATATACAAATAAAAATGATAAACAGAGATATTTGTAGAGTACAGTCCTAATAATTGTCTCATTCAGCAGGCAGAACAACAAAAAAGCACAAGGAAAGAGAATAATCTGCCCCTCTATAGGAGGACACACGTTTATTCTGTTTCTTCTGAAAAAGCTTGAATAGTCAAAGTCGGATCAGTTTTATACTGATGTAACACAAGCAGTTTCAGAAGGATGATTTTCAGCCTGTGTCAGTGATATAAAATCACATTCTTAAAGCAATATAGGTGTTTTCACTTTCATTTTAACACAACTGTTCTTTAAGAAATTTTCTCCGTCTCATGTAAGCTCGATCCTAAAACCTAAGCCTTCTGATAATGGTCTGCTCTTACGGAGAGAGAATGTTTACGTTACAGGAAGACAACTTTCAATTTTTTTTTTTAATGAAAGAGTTTTACTTGGCAATGTAGTGTTGATCAGACTCTCAAAGAAAAATGCCTACTCAGTCCTTTAAAAAGCAAATAAGAATTTGAGAAGGCCTACCTAACAAAAACAAATAAAGGAAGGCTTGTAAGAGTTTTTCCAATTTTCTGTTGATTAGAATATACATGTATTTATAAGTAATTACGTATAAAACTAAAGTATATATGTATTTATAAGTATTTGATATTTTTATTTTTCTTTTTAATGCAGACCTGCTGCTCTAGAAACCAAATCAGTGTGATTTGCTGTGCTGTTCATCTTTTCATAGGTCTCTATATTCCTGAATTTGGGATGCAATAGAAAGCACTGCTCACAGAGGCTTAACTGCAGGATTGGGACCTTGATGTGTAGTATATGTGAGCTCTTGTAAGAGAGCTTCATTCCTGAGAAACATGCAAACCTTCAGTGTGTTTCCTAGCATTGAATTTAAAGATTCCACATGAAGCGTTGAAATAAAATCTGTTCCTAGCCTTGGATAACAAGCCCTTTCACATAAATTTGCACTTTGTATCTCCTAAGTTTGCACAGGAGCCAGAGTGGTGATCTGATGTTGGTTCAGATCACTGGAAGGATGTTCTTATAAACGAAGAGCTGCAGGCCATGTCAGAGCCTCTTTCCCATTCTTGATCCACAGCTCAGTTAAGAACTAACACAATTTTCTTCATTCAGGACTCCTTTTATCTTTTCCCTTTCTCATGTGTCTGTGGGGTGTTTTTTTTTCTCCTGTTTGCTGTTGCACTGCTGCTGAATGTTGATGAGAGACTACTTAGGCCAACCCTAGAGTGATTTTATGTTATTGTGTGGGGTTTTTTTTTCCCCTCAAGTCCGACAATACCTGATCCCTGCATTTGAGAATACCAGGTGGCTTATATTGCCTGTATACTGGATGTTGTGCTATGATGAAACCTTTCCTCACCTCTCCTGAGGAAAGGAGATGCATTAGAAGACAAGGCAGAAATATTTCTCTCAGTGAATCTTGCAAAAGAACAAAAGCATTCTGTCTTCTGTGCCTCGTGAGCAAAAATCGTGGGATGGAGTCGTATTGCAGAGGAGAGAAAACAAAGGTTCAGCGCTGGTGTTCTGGGTCAGTAGGTTCCAAATGTACACTTACTTTTACATCTGTTGCACTGATTTATATACAAGGTGGAGGTTAACTGTTTTCTGTTTCCCTTTTGCTACAGCTTCCTCTGAGCTCAGAGCATATGCTTTCTTGATACTATTTCAGAAGAACCTTTTTTTTTTCAGAGATAGGGGTGGCATTTGACTAGACCTGGTGAAAAGTCCCATTTTAAAATTGTACCCTCTATGCTTGTTAAAAATGTACAGCAATCATTTCCTCTTTGTTCCGTTTGCTAGGATCTAGCTGTGTTTTTAGCAGCAGTGGTTGTGAGAAAAATACATGCCCCAAACTCTTACTTCCCACTGTAGCTGTGATTGCTGGGGGTGTTTGATGGCTGATGGTTTTCTGTGCTGCTTTGTGCTGGAGAGGTGAAAATATTAAAGCCAGCTCTGTCAAATGGAGAGCAAATGAGATATAGCTTCACAAAAAACTGCCAAGAGAAAATTTTCCTAGACCAAGGGAACTACAGGGAGTCGTCTACCAGGTAGGGTGAGCTTTGGCTAACACAGATGTTTATATATGCCCCTGCTTCTGTCTTACATTGATGCTCTTCTGCCAGAAGTAGGGAAGGCACAGATTAAATAGTTGCCTTTGCTTGTATCAGCTGAACAGTCCTGATAGGCTCACACCAAAGAGAAACCTTTTCATAATTCTGTCAAAGGAAATGGTATATAGGAGTGAGAGTTTCGCAAAGCTGTGAGGAACTGTGCTGGTGCCAGTCAGCAGGGCAAAATGTTTCCCCAAGGGTTTTGTAGTAGGGAAGATACCGTGATGTAGCTTTATTAGTAGAACAAAAACTCTGTTGTGAACTACTTATGTGCACCCTTAATGGTAAGTATGCAAATCCATTCGCCTCAATGGCACTATTCATGTATGTAAAGTTGGACACGTGCTTTAGGTATCCCTTACTTCCACCCAAGCCATTTTGTAGTTAGTTCAACAACAAAGCAAAGCAGTTCCTCCATCTTTTACCTTGGTAACATTTGTGAAAGTGCCGGCAGGAAAAACCTGCAATGAAAAAACTATATTGAATGTTTATAATGGAAAGGGTTGTAGTCTTGTTACCAAAAATGTTAACAGAAAACAATAATTTCTGTGGACTTTTTAAGAAGCCCGAAGTTTAAAAGCCTGCAGTAACTGTGAACAGCAAAATCTTGCTGTAATCCTAGATTGGCATGGTCTTTACAAAACAAGCCATGCTCAAAATCAGGGGGATTGCTTCTAGGTTGCAAAGACTTCCAGTTGATTTCAGTCCTCTGAAGTGACATATTGCAAAAATCATGCCTTGTTTGGGTGATGGTGGCTTGGAGAGTACGGTTCACACACAGTAAAGAATTGGAACCATCTGTATTACATAGTAGGCAGCAACAAACGTTGCAGCAGAAGTGTGTAAAAATACAGTGATCTGTTTTGCAATGGAAATCTCTATATGAGGAAATTCTACCGTCCTGCAATCACACGCCTAAAGACATTAATAGCATAAAGCATATTTTAAAAGCAAGTGCTAAACCTATTAATTTCTTACATCTCCATGTATTTGTCATTTACTATGAAATACCTAAATATTTTTTGCATTGTTTCAAAGAAACTGTCCATATTTAAATGAAAACCTCCTTTCGCTGCCCATGCTCCACATTTCATTTTATCTGTATGAGAAACTAGGGAATTAATAATTATTTCACTTAGAAAGGTATGAAGCAAATTCCATTGCCTTTGTCTGATTAGAATCTCCCCTGCTGGTTTAATTAAAAATGGCCATGTGACAAGCAAAGAAAGCATCTCTCCTTTGAGGTGGAGGGGGAGGAGGGAATGGTGGTGTATTTTCCGGTAAATAGTGAATCCTGAAGCTGCAGAGTTGTAAAATTTAAATGCTTAATGCAAATGAAAAATGCAGACTCAGGTCAGCCATAGACAAATGTCACTAGACTGGATGCAAAATGCACTGCAGGCAGAAAAGATGACATTTATCAGTCATCCATACATCAGTAACTAAAACAATTTTAGGGTTGTCTAGACAGGCATCTATTATTCCTTAAATTTAAAAGCTTTAGTAGAAAGACAACAGCAAATGCTCTATTTATATTTAGGGCTTATTTTTTCCAGAAGAGACAAGATAGGGAAAGGAAAAACGATAGTTTTCAAAATGAAAAGTACAAATTTGCTTTTTCTTCTTTCTGTCTTTTTTTTTTTTTTAATAATTTTTGCTGTCTGAGTGAAGGAGATTTTCTTGGCATGTTCTGAAGGCAATTTAAGTGAATTATCAGAGTGTGCATGCAATGCTGGCTATAATTGTTACAGTACAACCCTGTAATATTGAGCTTAATTACTGTGCACAGTGTTTGGCCTTTATGTTTTCTGCTTAATTTACCCTGTATAGTTAACATGAATTTAGTGAAATCATTACGCACCTTTCAGGTTTCTTCTTTGGGAAAAAAATATTTACATTCTCAGGAGAAACAAACCAAAATAGATACAAATATTGATATAAATAATTCTGGTGGATGGATCACTTCGCTCTGTTGCCTATGTGGAGCCACAGTTCTGTAAATATACATTCATGTGCTGAACTGAGGTCTGTGAACTATCCCATTATCTGCAACAGGAATACTTGCAAGCTTCAATTTCTACATCTGACTAAATATTTTCAATATTTAAACCACTTGCAGTAAGGTTTTTTATTTTCATTTTTACCCCATATAGTACCAAGCATTTTTATAAGAATGTGCACAAAATTTCAATTATTCTCTTTATTATGCAGAACACATATTTCAGAATGAACGAAACTATTTGTGTGATGAAATTATTTATACTACTGCTTTAAATTAAAGTTAGTCTGCAGATACACTATACTTAAGCAGAAGCAGTATAAGCCTACTCATCTGCAGTCTGTTGTCCATTAATACCTCTTGTGTTTGCAGGTCTCTCATGTTGCCTCCTACAGCAGAAGGAAACAGCTCAGTGTCAGATTGCCCCTCTGGCAGCAGGGCTGAAGCGTTGGCTGTTCAAGCCCTGTTATTCAGTGCCAGCAGTTTAGAGCCCTGTAAAATGTAAAGTCAGTTCTGGCTGTCACACACAGAGCAGAGTACTGGAGCAACTTGGTAAAAACACAGAAGCAAAAGATGTTGCTTGCACAGTAGGCCTGAACAGAGTGCTCTCCCTTTTTAAGAGATGGATGCTTTTAGTGGGCCACAATGAAACACAGGCTGCTCGTGAAAGAAACAACAAGAAAAAATTCAAAAAGTGAATAATAAAAATAAAATTATCAAGGGTTTCAGTTAAGAACATTCAATTGTATTCACTGCCATTCAGAAAAGAGAACTGCTATAGAGTGTAACACCTATACACATTGAAAGTATTTGGCGGTTTTCTTCTGTTTTTTCCTGCCTTACAGTTCTTACCTTCGATGTCTGCTGCAAAGAGGTGATGGGTTTGTGTGACGTCGTGTTTCTCATGGTTTGTCAACTTGGGAATGTCAGGCAAAGGTAAAGAAACTGAGTGACGCAGAGGTTTCGGTAACTGTCTCCCGGATTCACTCACGTCTGGCTACCCGTACAATGCTGACTTTGAAGCAATTAAATATATTACAGAAGCGCAAAGGGGTGCTGCAGCAAAGTGCGTACACAGTAAATCCCCGCACCTTTAATTTGGCAGAGGTCATAGGAAAATTCTGAACGTGTATGAAAATTCAGACTCCCTTTGATTAAAAACATAAATAATTTTGGCAGCTTTATCTCTCGTTTTGATGGATGACCCTGCCAGCGTCATAAGGTGCTGTTTTCTGACAAAGCTGCCTCACCTGCGAAATAAATAAAAACAAAAAACCCCTCGTCTTCCGGCTCCAAACCAGAGCGTCCTGTAGGGTTGAAACAGACCCCTCGACGCAGGGTCCGGGTGCGAGCGGCCGAGGGGGGGGGGGTCGGGGCTGCCGCCCCCCGGGGCCGCCGCCCCCCGGGGCCGCCCCGCTGCCTCCGCCCGCTGCCGGGCCCTCGCTCCCCGGGGGGGTTGTCGCGGTCCCCCGGGACTGTGCTTCCCCCCTGTATTTTTCCCCGTTTTCCACGAGGTGGAGCTGCAACAATATTTTTCCCGTCCTTATGCTAAGGAGGAAACAGTCACGGACCCATTTGAAAGGCAATGTTCATCTGAACGATTCAAATGTATTCCTGTTAATTTGTATTTGATAAAGGTTCAGAAGTCTTTTGTTGTGTGTCTAGTTAGCCTGCGTGTTACACTGAGAGCATTTGCAAATTTCCTGTTTGATTGTGAGCCTTACTGTGATTTTTTATGTGGCGCTTATTTGTTTATACGGGTGCGTGTGTGTATTTCTGCCTTTGTAGGCGTGTGTATATAAAAGGCAGGAAGAAAAAGCCATGTCTTCTCAGTTGTTGTTCTCCCGAATGAAGTGGTAAAGCACAGAGCGATGCCTGGTGTGTACACAGTGCCAACACATTATTCAGAGAGAAGTGGAGATTAAGGATTTGATTATCATCTGTGTAAAGCTCAGTTGGTCCAGTGTTCAGTACCCAAAACTGAGAGACAGGACAGTGTTTAGCTTTCAGAAAACTCCTTTTCTGTTTGTGTTCCTCTTGGACAGCTTATTGAAGTGGGAGCTCAACACCCTCCTACCCGTCTTTAGCATCCAGTTATCACAACCTCTTTTTAAAGGGTCGAGACCCCCAGTGGTGGCTACCACTAAACACTGAAAGGCAGAGAAAAAAAATAACGAAAAGTCAGGTGTGGCAGATGAACAAGTGTGCTTGCCCTTAGGGTTGACCCTCTGCAGATTCAGGGCGACCACTATTTGAGTGGAAGTGCCTGTGTTTCGTTACTCAGATTCACAACCATGGATGTCCTTTTAGACCTTGGCTCTTTGCGAAGGGTGGGATACTTGAACTGGCCAAGCATGTCCTTTCCCTTCCCTATGGGGCACAGCGGTGGCAAAAGATCTCTTGGCACTATCTAAACCTTTGCTACACCTGATTTCTTGGCTGTAGTGAGCTCCTTCAGGGGTCTCAGGGTTCAGCAGGTAGTAAATGTACCTGGTTAGTGGGAGCAGCGTTGATATCTCTTCCCCAGAGGTTGTACTGGCTTCCCGTTTTTTTCTTCATTAAAGGTGAAATGTACTTTTGTCTAACAAATTCCTATGTATTTTACACCCTGTGTAAATCAGATTATTGATGCTGGATCCAGCGTGAGACCGGTAATCTGACATTCCCAAAAGAGTCTGGGTGATTTTTGACATGTAATTGGAAAAAGTATTTAAATCCTGTGGCGTGTTTCAAGAATCCCAGAGGTTATTCTATACCAAGGATTGCTTCTCCTTTGCACTTTAGGTTTGGGAACCGAAGGGCTGATGAACCAGCAGCACCTTTCAGGTAACAATAATGATAGTATGTGTGGGATCTCGGTGGGTGTCTTCAGCCTGCAACACAGCATAGTCTCAGTCTGAGGTGGTTAAAGTCTGATTTCCATTGCAGAAGACAAAGTTTTGGTTACCTTAGACTTTATTATGTCTTATGAATGTAGAGAGGTGTGGAGTGAGACCATGCAAAAATGATGTTTGGCTGAAGAAGTTACTGTCACTGTTTTACCGAGGTGGCTTTTATGATGGTATAAATACACTTCTTAATTAGATGTCTTCCTGCCTACTTGTGATTGGTAAAACCAATTGGTAAAAATTAGATTATTTGGAAATACCCATCTAATGTGTATCCATGTGCTGGATGTGCCAAATTGTGTCTGCCTCCTACACCCTCCAGCATTGCTCAGCGTTACTAGAGCATTCAAAGGATTATTTGTAAATTCTTGTCCAAGTGACAAAGCTAGAACATTTATTTCTTCAGAATATAAATATAGCTGAGTAATTTTCATCTAGAAATTCTACATGGTTCTGTTTCTACTTAGGTGTTTCTCTTCTGAAGTGTTACTGCAACTGCATCTCTCTGTTTATGACAACAACAAGAAAAGCTGAAATTTAACACCAATTTTTGAGCTGATCAGCTCTAAGAATGAGAGTGATCCTTTTCAACCTCCACGTTTCTTTCTAGACTTTTTTTAAACTTCAGGCAAAGTTGCTGACCTGCTGTAGGTCAGAAGCACAGATGGACTTCTGAAACGACATTTTATCAACAGGAGCGTGCCTGTCTCTGTCCTCTGTCCTTTTCTTCTTTTACTTTAAAGTGTCCTGTAAGCTTAAGAAAAGGAAAGGGGGTTTTAGAGCCTTTTGCCTTCAGGATGATGGCTGAAAAAGCTATAGAAAATGAGAAAAAAAATTCGGAAAAGCTACCTAAGCCCCCACAAAAATGACCACGTGTGAAGAAATCTGTGAAACTGGGATGCTTGTGGTGTGACTAAGTAAATTACTAGTAAGACTAGGCTAGGCCATGTGAGCCATTTCACATGTGACTGTCACTGGTACTGTGCACTCATGCTACAGTGCATGTTGATTTTGAATATTAATTTTAGAGAAAGAAGTAGGTATGTTCTGTACACAAACATAACAAAGGGTAAAAAGTTATCAGTGAGATGTACCTCATGGTGAAGCAATATAGTAGGAGTTACAAGCCATTCCTACTGTGTGTAATGGTGACTAACACAGTAGGAAGGGATTAGTTTTAACTTTTTTTTTCTTTCTTTCTGTTCTTGTTTTCAAAGCCATTTATGCTACAGAGCCTTTGGAATAGCATCTGTCTAAATAATGTTTGTTAGAAGGTTTTCATTACCTGATGTAATTAAAATTGAACAGTCTTTTAGGGTGTCGTGCTGAAGACATAAGCCTAAGAGTAGTAACCCCTTGTGAGGGTGGGAAGCTGCTGTTCCACCAGGAACACGTGCTGGTCAGCAGCGGGAGGCTCCGCACAGCAGTCAACCATCATTATAGCTGTGCATTATAGCTGTGCTTCTGGAAAGGATTGGGGAAATCTCCTGCCAGCAAAAAGGTGCATCTGGGAAAGAGTAAGCTACATATTATTTCACTTTAGGTCCTGTAAAAGCTAACTCGCTGCTCTTTGAAGACCAGTAACCGTATTTATGGAAGTGGTGTAATACAGGGAGACCTGTAGGCAATTAGCCTATATTTGTTAAATAATCAAAGCTGTTGAAGGTTTGTGAACTAGTAAAAATATTTGTAAGGAAAACAAGTATCTAAACTTTTCAGATCCATTTAGTCTAATTTTGATTGGATATGGTAGCCTAACTCACCAAATGGACACTACTGCAGCAGCAGTTATGGTTGTAAATACCACTGTAATGGCCAAAAATAAAAAGACATTCCTCCATGCTGATTATTCAAGTTCAGTAATAAAGCTAGAGGGTTTTAATAGGAATGTAATTCTGAGAAGTCATTTCAAGTCGTTTCTGACATTTCAAGTCAGAAGCACTGCTATGAACATCTTTCGAATATTTGGTCTCAGAGATTTCTCAACATGTGTTAGCAAGTGTGGAAAGAATATATAAGAGCATACTACATTCTGGTATCTCTGAGGTAACTTCATGACAGCTGAGATGCGGAGCTCTTCCATAATTATCTGTACTCACAGAAGAGTCCATTGATGCAAGAAATACATTGTGAGCCAAATATGCAGGACGATGCGAAGTTTGAAGGATGGTATTTTCACACATTGCTTTCCCAGCTATGAGCAGCCCTCTTGGTGCAAGGTGTTGTTCTACCTACTGTGGTTGTCCACTGCATCTATAAGGTGAGTAAATAGACACCCATTATTTTTGGTAACAGAAGAAACAGTAAGCTTCTTAATACATGTGAATGTACACAACCATATTGTCTATGGAAAAAAAGCCAAAAGATAACTTAGAAGGGAAATACATCTGTATTTCATTTCTCTTCCACTTGACAGAGTGTGAGGTTATTGTGATAAATTAAGTTCTACCCATGGTAGAAAACTGGGGCAGGTAAGGAGAGGTTCAGGCCAAATATGCTGGTGGAGTTTAACATAGTGTCAATCCAGAAGGGAAGCTGTTGATTCTCTGATCATTGCTAGAATATAGTCTAATGGTTCCTTTGACACCTTTGTCTTTTATTTCATCAGTATGTAGTACATGACATTTTGTACTTGTGAAAGGTGCTGAACTGACAGGCCTTGAAACTGAAGTCTTCTCTTTGTACACATATCAGACGATACATAGACAAACACAGCATCCCCTCTCTGCCTCTTTTTCTGTCTTTCTTACACTTCAACTGCTTTCTTGCTGTGGCTTTCTCATACGACCACCATTTGAAGTGAAAAGATAGTCCAATCTCTACTACAGTTCAGTAGTTACTGTTTGCTGTTAATGTTACCAGGAACGTTACTTGTCCTGTGTGCTTTTTCTTTCTTTTTTTTTTTTTTTTTTTTTTGATACAGAAATGTATTTCCATGAATTTAAATAATTCCAGCTCATTGCATGTGGGTCACAAACTGGCCATTAGACTGTAATATCTTTAGGTTACCAGTGACCTGAACCAGACTTCATCTGGTAACCTATAGCAGAGGTGAAATGCTCCATATCCTATTTCCATTCCTGCTCATACAAGAATTTGTTCAGTATAAGGTTAATCATGCATACAAGAGAATTGTTTTTTTCCCTGAAGTGCACAGCAAATCTGTGGTTTTGTCCTTTCTGGCTGTTTGGAGCAGACAAAAGAGATTATGAATGGGAAAAGTAGAAATTAGAGTGTTAACAGTACCAGTGAATGTGTAGTGAAATTATTATGTTTCATAATATTAGTGAAATTTGTCTCTTTATTCACATAACACAGAAGTCCCTTTGGGAATATTGGATCCACCACGCAGGTCAGAGACAACAATTTTGCCAGTGGTGTGGACGTCTAATGATTTTACCATTCTTGCACTTGGAGGGGAGAGGGGTGGGGGGGAAGGACTTATTGTCTCCTTACAGTTTTGAATAATGTGATCACTTAGAGAAAAAGAAAATATGAAACAATCCACATTCAGGACCAAATTTAACTTCAAAATGTACAGTGAGTTGCTGTGGTTGGCACCTTCCCGAAGTATTCAGGAGTTATTTTATATTTGTCTATCATCTACTTAAAAAATAAAACAGTATAAGTACTCTAAAAAAAAAATTGGAATCCTCCAATTAAAAAAAGAAAAGTAATAAACCTATAGCTTTCAGGCTATTTGCATTGAGCAACAGAATAACTTCCGGTGGGGTGGAGGTGCAGGGAAAAAATTCAAAATTCCTTGAAAGGGAGTTTTCTGACCAAAATTTTGGGCAAGGCCTCTACTTAGATATTTTTAATACCATAATTAGTAAAATGTAGACTCAATATATAATTGCATTTATAAGCTGTTGCAATGCATATCTTCATATGTATGTTTTTTTCTTTTTTTTCCACAGCACTTTGAATCGTTTTATCCTTTCAAGGTGTTTCTTGGCATACAGAAATTATAACATTTTCTGCTTTTCTTTAAAGGTTTGCTATGTAATTAAGTTTTCAGTTATCTTCTACCAGATGTTGCAAATGATTCTATTTTTTTGAGGAATATGACAGGAGGGTATCCCAGTTGCCTAATTTGTTAATACTTTGGCAGATGATAGAACAAAATCAGTAATAGAGGACAAAAAGTATAAATTTATTTTTGGAAGTGATAGAAAAGCATTTTGTTTTTTTGTTTTAAATAATCTCTATCTCTACAATAACATAGGATGAGGTTAATATTTTTAGTAATAGCATCATATTCCTATTCCACTTACTCATACAAGGTATCACATGAACATAGACTTAAATTATTTTTGTCAGGACTGGGTTTGCATTAAGGATCTGTTTAGCGATTAAGGGCAAAAACTGCCCCCTATCATTTTTCACACTTACATTTACTCATACTTTCAGACTTGTCTCGGCTAGATCAACTAAATTTTCCCTGAAAGATTGAGAACATATCTGGCCTCACTCAGTCACAGTCTAGAAGGAATTCAGTTATTTCAAGAAGTCTCATTACACAAGATCCTTCTATTGCCTCTTGTTATTTATCTTTCAGTACTATCACCTTTTACTACCCTTTCTTCTTTCTTAATTCAAATTAATAAAGTCCTGCAGTGAATGATTCTTCAGCTCCTTTGAAATTTCTTTTGAAAGAGTGAGAAGTCCTCAAAAATCACAATACTCATAAAATGGTTGAGGGGGAAAAAAACCCTTTATTCTTTCCTCTAGACTTCAGTGACACTATGAAGTTTCACATAATTTGCAGACTGCATCTCATAAAATACTGGCAAAATTTATTCAATTCAAATTAAATAGATGTAGCACAGAGTAATCTTTCTCTATTAAATATGTCACTTTTTGCAATTGTTTCTTAATATCCCTCACAGCTTCCATCTAAGATTAGCACTTTCTTTGCCGCCACAGTTTCACTAACCTACTGAATTATTCACTGAAGCATAACCTTCAGATATCAGGTTAGAAAGACCTTGATTATGGCAGGAAGTGAACTGTATAAACCATTTTTCTTTAAAAGAAAATTTCTCAGTATAGAAAACTCTGAAATGAGATAAGTATTAAATGTGTGTAAAAATTAAGATCATAATTGATAGGAATTTAGTCAGCTGTGACATTCCAGTATTTTGTTTATAATAATGTACAATAACACTCTAGATACCATTTAATAGTGTAAAAACATGTGCATTTTCAGAGTGCTTATTTAAACTTAAAAGTACAACCCAGGATAGCCGTGTCGGTCTCAGCTGTAAAGTAGAGCTGTGGAATCTCTCACATGGATTTAACATACTGGACAGAGAATATTTACATCCAATTCCTGATTTTGTCCCATTTGCTGAAAATTACTTTTAAGGGGCTCTCAGCTCTGGAAACCATGGTGATAGAGTGGAAGGCTTCCCTACAGCAAACCGCTGTTATTGACCATTACTTTGTGCCAATCCACTGTTGAAAGGTCATTTGAACACCTACCAAGAAGACAACAGCTTCGGGAACACTTCCTTTGCGAGTGTTGAAATACAAACTCACCACTCGTCTGTCTGCTTCTCATGACCTGTCCAGTGGCACCCAGGAGCTGAAATGTAATTGTGAAGTTTAACAGGCTTAAATGCCCTCCTTTTTAGAGGTACTGTGATAGCAAAATGTCAGGGCAAACAACATTCTACAAATTATTCTGCTAGTCATGCGTACAAATTTTCATAATGACTTGACCTAGAATAGGAACAAAATGTGTTTTCCTAACATGGGTGATAACTGCACAATTATGCAACTGATTCTGCTAATATTATCAGCCTCCTGTTACTTTCCCAGATGTCAGAGAAATGGCACAGAAAGAGAAAACAGGTGGTAAGATTGTGGGATATCGCATATTAGTACAGTTCATAACAGAATTTTCTGTGTATATTTGTTGACTGTAGTTTGAAGAACTATAATATAAAACATGCTGCACAAGGATCTAATGTTTCGGGTTTAGCAGGGTCTTCAGCAAATTTTCTGCTGCGCAACAAAATGTTCAGTTCCTAAGATGTGTTTAAACCTCTTGCTTCCTCTTCTCCATCTCCCTTTCTCTGAGTGATGTTTCTGGCTTGTAGAGCTTTGCGAACATGTAAGGGTGTCACTTATGGATAGCTAAATTTGCATTAAAAGATTATGTGAATTTGCAAGTCAGATATAATTTTAAAAGAAATACAAGTAAAGTAAAGGAAACTATTGGTTTAATGAATTTTTGAAAAGGCTGTATATATGTTGCTTTTCAAGGGTCTTAGACAAAGGACGTCATAAAAATTGGGTTCATGTTGTGGGGGTGCAGGTGATTTTTTCCTCATGTTTTAATAAGCATTGTGTGTACGTACTTCATAAGGATACATGCAGCCAGGTATCCTTGTACACATTTATTTGATAATTCAGCTCTTTATTTATTCTGTGTTTATTAAAGAAGTATGCCTTTGACAAAAAGGTCTGCAGCTGTGGCATTTGAATTGCAGACCAAAAATACATGTGAAAGAACTAAACTTCCTATATGGGAAAAAGGCTAAAATGTGTACTTAGGGAAATGGATCGTTTTGTACTCGGAAACTTACGTTGGAAGTCACTGTGGGCATGACTGAGTGTACACTGTTCATTTCAGTCTAGCTGCATCCACTGAAGTGGCCTAGGAATTGCATCAAGAGTGTTTACAATTCTTTAGTTCCTGCTTTTTTGCCTTTTGGTAATGTTTGCTAGAAATCTTGTCAGGCTTAAAATAATTGGAAGAAAACTACAATAGCAGTACTGAAAATGGAAGTCGTAAAAGACAGGATAGATTGTGGTAGTAGTTTGTCCAAAAAAACAGACAAAGTGAACATCTCATTATGTGCCTGGAGACTGTATGATAATCAGAAACCCTGATTAAAACGAATGCTAATATGCCATTTTTTTTTGCCAGTAAATTGATTTGCCATCAGGCAATGAAGAAAGGTTGTGTAATCTGAGGCAAGCTACCTTTATTTGAGTTTTACCTTCCCTATTTCATGGGAATGTTTTGAAGAGGAAGCTGTTTGCTAATAAGTAGAAAATTTGCCTTTAATGCAGTGATAGGAGAACCTACAGTATAGCCAGGAACATAAAAATTCTTGCTCAGTGGTTTCTGAAATGGCTTTTTACATTTTCTGATTGCAGATTGTACTTTTACAGAATCCTTTAGAGTTGGATTCAAAAAAAAATAGATGGTGAAAAGTGGAAAAGTATCAGATCAAAACTTGTTTTTCATGTTAGGACTTTGGGTAATTGAAGGACAAGTATGGTCTTCAAATGTTACACTTTCTTCAGATCTGTAGGCATTTGGAAGGTTAATAGCAGACGTGTTACAGTGGTTGCCAATAGCAACCCCTGTGATTCGGATTGGGTTCAAACAGCCATTCAACCCCACTTGTCCCCACTCATCTATTCCAAAAGCTAGCCATGCGGATTGTTTTGGAGGATGACATTTTACATGTGTGCCTAACAGTCTCCTCTGTACGTATTTATCTAAACATTTATATTTCTTCCATCACCACATTACACAAGTGTGAATGAATCTTGGCTGACAACATTGCTGTGAGGAATGGAGAGGAAGTATTATCTTCCTCATTGAACAGAGAGAGAGAACTAAGATTTCAAGACTTATTGAAAGTTTCAAAGAAAGTAGGTATCACTGCTGGGTGTCACTGCTGAAGTGTCTGAGCCTTTATTTGCTTCTCCCTTTTTTCTTGTGTCTGTGTAGAAACATGCCTGAATCTTCTGTGCCAGCAGCTCCTTTGGATTGCTACCAGGGATGATACATTGGCTCTTGGAAGCAGCACTGGGATTCCTACCTTTATTATAAGAGTTTTTTTTGCATGGTGTAATTCAGATTTTTAGGCATATATATGTGTGTCTGTATGTGCATATTTGTTATTCTTCCAATCATCAAATATTAATTGTCAGCAATTATGCATATACAAATATTTTTGTAATAAATTGCATATACTGTTTGATGATAGTCAAGATACTTGAGCATTTACTTGTAGTTATACTGTGCAATCTGTTCCAACAAATGTCTGGGTTTTTTCTCCTTAAACAGCTAATAGATACATCCTCCAGTCACAGTGGGATTGGGAAAGAGTTTGTGAAGCCATGCCCCAAGGCAGCTGAACGACACCTAGGGAGATCTGAAATACTATGCAGATGACACAAAATGGAAATGCTTTTTCAGGAACTGCTATGCAGCTTAGAAAAGCAAGAAACCTCTGAACCATGCTTTGAGTCCACTCTTAGCGGGCCGCTCTTGGACTTAATATCTATACCTCCCCCTTTCCCTCATGCCTACACTACTTCTCCAAAGCTTGACTCTGTTGCTGCATTGTGCAGTAGAGGGGAAGAAACAAATGTGAGACTGCATGCAAATCTGTCGAGGGTAGTCATCAAATCTTCTATCGTATTTTGTCAGGGACAAAGCACAGTCATTTCTAGACTACTTGAAATGGATAGTGTTGTTCTGATTGATGTATTTATCCAGCACACCTTCATACATTCCCATTTGATGTCTTATACTTTCTGAGGCACATTCCTGAAAGTGTGCAGTTAGGCCTGTTGGACAATCACATGCAAATGTGAATCTCGGAAGTAATGAGAAGTATAGAAATCCAGTTGTAAATACAACCTGCTGTTGTATGGCAAGATTGCCTCTCCTTAGTTCCCAAAGGTCTGCTCAGCATAGCAAGGAGGATAAAATAGCTGAACAGAGATGCAGTCTAACTGCCCTCTGAAGAGTCCAGCAGGTACCCATTCTGGCAAAGGGGCTTCTGGTAAGCATCTCTCAGTTGTGATCTTGTTCGGGACCAGTTTAGTAGTAGATTACAAGTACGGTGGGGTTTTTGAGAAAATGGATGTGGATGTTTCCAACGTAAACTGATGCATTATTATGCACCTTGAGGGGGTAGACAAGGAATTTTGCCCACAACAGGCTTGGCAGTCATATGTGTACCCAAATGGTACCCATTAAGAGAGGTAATCTCTCCCTCCTCCTAAACAGGGTAAGGTGTGAAGTCAACTCTCTGCGCTCAGGCATGAGCTGCTACTAGTGTCCATCTCCTGCTCCCTTCCACCCTGTACTATCACGAGTAATATGCCTGCATTACAGTGAAGTGCTCCTGTTAACAAGCTAAGAGGACCCAGCCTCAGATCAGAGAGCTATTGTAGATGTATTTCATTGAGTTGTGCTGAAAGTAAAGAAACTTAGTGAAAGTCTGTCTCAGACACATGGAACGAAGACAATCATGAAAGAGTGGGACAAGAAAAAGGTCACAAAGAAAGCTGAGGAAAGCCTGAAAAAAAAAGAGAAAGAATTGGAATAAGAAAGGAGGGAAAGTATTTAAAGAGCGCAAAAAAGGGAACAGATGGAGGGAGATTCAGTATTTACAAATGGGAGTAAAAAGTTAATTTGGAAGGAAAACACACCAAAGGGGCTATGAAGAGGAAACTAGGGAAGGGGGAAGGAGGGGGAATGCAGGAGAAAGGACTGAGGGAAGAACAAAAGAAAGAACAAAGAAAAGAGCAAAACCCACATCGCTCCGCAGTTATTGTATTTTGGCCATAAATATTTGCAGGTGGTTACAGTAGTAATTTCCCTGATTCTCCTCCCCTTTTCCCTTTTAGAACCACCTCACAAATCAGTAGAATCTCCAAAACAGATGAAACTCTTAAAGAGGGAGTTCTGTGTCTAAAACCACCACAGCTGATCCACAACATCCACATCACTGTAATGATGTACTGCAAGGCACACAGAACTTGCCTGTCATTGTACTACACTTGAAGAAGTCCCTCTCTAAAACACAGACAAAAAAAAGAATGTAACTTTTTGTTTCATATTCGTCAACTGATCCTTGGCTTGTTGCTCTTTGAGTGTTAACATTTTCAGTTGCACTTGGCACTTTCTTAGCACGTTTGGGCTTTTACCATTTCTACACATATTAATAGTAATTTACAAGTGTGAAATGTTTCTCGAAACTTGCCCCATTCCTGTCACTGGCACAACTCTCCATGCCTGCAGAAGGGTCCAGCTTCCCTGCTTCCGCGGCTGGTGAGGGCATTGTGTCTGTGAATCTCTTTCCCTTTTGCTGCGGAGCTTCTGTAGAAAATCAGAGAAGCTTTGCAAGTGTGTCTCTCGCATATTTCTATCACTTCTCTGATAATCTTTGCCCATGGTTGCGCTGAGCTCTGTGTGCGGTGGTGGCAGTTTCACCTTCCCACTTTTACATGTCGCTGGTTGTCACTGCACTCCTGTGTCTGGGTAGACACCTCTTCACCGAGAGCAGCTTTGGCATTGTATCTGGGCCTTGTAAATCCTGGCAGCAGCGCTATGCACGCAGCAAAGGCTTTGTGACAAAATAGACGAATGACAATTAATGATGGGTGAATTCGGAAAAGGGAGGAGGAACATGCTTGGGTCAAGTGAAAAGATGAATTTCAAGGCTTTTGAGCAGAAGGCAACATTTTACAATTCAGGCTACAACTTTAAAGCCCAATAGAGAAACCCCTTCACCCAGCAGAGCTCAAAGCCTGTGTTAATATCTGCTATTTGCAGAGACCCTTGACTTCAGCGGGGGCTGGTTGTCGTCTGGTGGGAACGTCACTGCGTGATTGAGGCATTATCGCTTTGAAAAGGGCCTTAATCACATGATCGGTCTATAAATTAGATTTTGCTCAGTGCAAGCTGGGGTGGCAGGACTGGGCCCCTTGACTTCAGGGGGACCACTCGCTTCAGTAAGGTTTTTCATGGTCGGGACTTTAGATTTAGGAATAAATACTTTATTTTCTGCCAAATATTAAAAAAGAATTAACCTTACCGAATTATTCTGAGCTCTGCAAATGCTAAAACTAAATGTTCATTTAGTGAAGGATTTTTGTTTACAACAGGCATTAAACAGAGGGAATGTCAGTATAAGAAGAGGTGGACTTAATGGGTTAAAAACTGTGTAAATGTTACTCTAGTTAAATTACAGCTTGTTGTTCAGATGAATACTCTCCACTTCTCATATAGCTTTAAATTATGGACAAATGCTTGCAATTGTGAACTACCTACATTGTGGCTGCCTGTTCCCAGGCTTCATCAACCCTAGCTGTCCAATGGGATTACTGTAAGCTTTCACGGCAGTCTGCCAGCCACTGATCAGAAATTCATATCCCTGGATGTTAGATTGCTCTCTTTATTCCATCCTTGTGATGGCTGTGATTGCTGTCATGGTGTTAGGTTAGAAATTAGCATTTTGTGGCCCAAATTTTGCCATCCAGAACATAATCAGAAAAAAAAGGGGGGGGGGGAATCAAAGAATAGTAGTTTCATCTGTCAAAGAAGGGAAATGCAGTGTTACCATGATACAGATGTCTACGAAACTTAGGTCAGAAAATGTTGTGGTATTTATGGTCCTATCTGGCGAATGCTTAGGCAGGTGGTGCTTTTCTGTTACTGCAGACCTCTGCTCATAGATTAATGCTTTTCCTCTGATAAAAAAAACCCCTAAACAAAAATCCATCCGTGAAACTATAGGTGGGCTTCAGAAACTCTTCAATAAAAAAAACCCAAAACAAACCAAGAATCTCTAGCAGATACTTTCAAGGACACGCTGAATTAATCACAAGAGGCTGGTTAGCAGGAGGTCAGAAAGAGTCTTCTTAGCATCATTTTGGGTCATATGTCTAGAGGCGATGGCAGTACGTATGTGCTGTATTGTAATATACCCTTTCTAGTTTTCTTGTCTCAGTCAGAAATGGATGAACACATACTGAATAGGGCTCTTGAAGGGAAAGAGACACTGGCAAAAATCGGTACTTTGGAGGCTTTTTCCCTGTTCTATAGAACTGAGTCATATCTGAGTGGCTGTTAAAAATATGTCATTGTTTTTCAGCAGATTTGTACTATATTCAGCAGTCCTTGTATTCCTTGTATTTTATTTTCTAAAAATGTTATATCTGATGAAACAAATGTGGTGATTAAACAGCACAGTAGTAGTCACTGATAGATTTAATGAACATTTATTATTGCTCTAAACAAAGATTTTTCTATTAACCTGTTTCAAAACAATTCATCAGGGCTTATTACAGAAAATTATGAAAACAACTGTTTAAAATTTAGAGTAGAGATATGGTTAGGTCCTTAAAAGTAGCTTGTTATTCTTTTTAGGCAACTCACAGACATGCTAATTTTTCCTGTCATTAGCACTGAACAAGCTGGAAGGATTCTGACATGTGAGGTGCACAGATTCTGTTCGGAGCCTTGATTTTTATCCATCCAAGCTTATCCATCATCTTTAATCATGCAAAAAGCAGGATTACTTAATCATTTCATTTTATTGAAAAGAAAAAGAAAGATTTACATTAAAATGATGACATGCAAGAAAAAAATAAATTGAAAATGATGATGAAGAAAATGTAATATAGAGACTAAAGCTCCATTGGTTTTGTGATGCTCATTTAAAGCAATGATCTAGTAAAGCCAAGATATAAAAGTAATTATGATGTTAGCTGTTGAAGTATAACCATCTTATCTTTGCATTTTAACATACATTCTAACATGAGGTGTGTAGTCGATTATAGCAGATAACTAAGGAAGATACTCTTTTTCACCTATTCTGCATTTATTCATTGCGTTGAGTTGTACCTTTGTCTGAACTAAGTGTATTTTAGCACACATATGTTAACAGGCAAGGCATAGTAGCATTTTCACAAGCATTTCAGTATTCACATGACTATCTGTTAATCTCCCTATATAGGACAGTCCAAAATGATAACAGTTTTACACTGTCTACAGAAAGTATTGATCCAATGCAAAAGTGAATTATATTTTGGAGGTAAAAATTAGCAAATTATTCATGAGTGGCTTCTCTATTTATTGGATTTTAGACACTACATTGTATTCCCTACTGCTTGATTTAATATATTCTGCTTGTTTATTTGCTTGTTCTCTATACCCATTGTGAACATTCTTTTAAATGAAAATTTTTTTTTTCTTATATAACCTTTGTGTCAGAATTTAAGTGGTAAAAGGAGTGGGGAAAACATATCTGCAAACTTTTGAAGTCAAAAAATATTTTTTTAGGAAACATATTATAGTTTCCAAAAGAAAGTTTGTTAAAGGAGAAAACAGGGAGATATTTTCTTATGTGGATATCTACAACAAGTGGTGTATTTCATTAAAGTAAGTTTATTAAAAGTACCATACTTTTAGGTCTTGTTCCGATATTTACGTAAAATACCGCATTAAACAAGTAATTACATTACAAATCAATGTTTACCAATTAGGTCATTAATGATTCATTCTACTCTACTAGGTTGAGTGAGTTTAAGGTTGAATACTCTGGTGCAAAATTGTTTTAGGTACATTAACATTTAATGAAATCTGAAAAATATCCAACTTTTTCCTTTAATATGTAACATTTCTAGGTGTTGAATATTCATTTTATTGTAAGTGCTAAAAAAAGAGAAAAACAAGTTCAGGCTTTTTTCAGCTTTACGACAGTGTAAGAATCTTGTATTGCTATTGAAGTTAAGAGTGTAGAAATAAGAAATAGACCAGAAAAGATAAAAATAGGAGGGTAGCTATTTTGTGAATTCAGTTGGTTTTGAAACACTTTCTGATATTAGCTCTCACACTGCTTGACTGTAATAACTGACTGTTTTGAAAGGTAACCCTCTAGTAGCAGGGAAACAGTTAAAAATGTCATAGGGTAAGCCCATATGAGTGGGGAAAAAATTGGAAGTATCTAACCACAAAACCGATTCTTGTTTGTGTCTTTTTTTCTGGGTTCTGTTTTAGAAAGGATACGGTTGTTGTTATAGGAAAAATATTAAGCAGATGAGAAATTTAGCCCTCATATGGCTTCCTTATGCTGCTATTAAAAACCCTAAACCTCTCTCTGCTACTATGCATGTTTTAAATACTTTGAGAATTAAATTATTGTATTTAGTTAAAAAAAACCCAAAATCAAAAAATCACTTGTTTTTTGAAACATTTTCTATTATTCCTCTTCTTGAAAACATCCATCTATCTCATAATTTTACAAATCTTAGAAATACAAGTGGACTCATAGTGAGATATATTAATATAAGGTGCAAGTCAGCAATCTGCATAGTGATTTTTAGGCACAAGAACAATGTATTTGTAGTCTTTCTTCTCATAATACAAGAGAATATAAGGGATTTTATAAAATATACGACTACTTCTCTGTAGTTAATAAGTCAACATATTTTACAGATGCAGACTGAGTAATACACTGAGGATAAAAAGGCCTTTCAACAACAAATTTTCTTCCAGACTAAGTAATCTTTCCATATTGCTGTAAATGAACTTAGGTAGTACTTATATAAATTTATATAACTTGTGTTATTTTACATTAAAGCAGTTATCTTCCTGATTGATTCATATGAGTTCCCTTACTTAGTGTGGTCAAATATCTGTTTCTCACTTTTGCTTTTATAGAAGTGGAAATATTTTTCTTCTTTTTTCTCTTTTTTTATTTTTTTCCAGACCGGCTAATGTTACTCTGATGGTATGATGCTTGTTCAGATAGGGAGTTAGTGATCTTTAGATGGTTGTCCTCAAAACAGAATTGTTTAGTGAAGAGAATTAGATCTGACCTTATATTGACTTATTTCCATGCTTTATCTCTGTGACTCTGAAAGAACTGCAGTTGTTCGTTTATAATTTGTGTATTTGTCTAGCCACTTGCAAAATGTTAGAAAGAATCATGTTATTTTGGATTATATTAGATACTTTTTATCTAACCAATAACTCGGATTTTGCAAGATTTGTCATGTTCTAGCCTGAAGAATCTTCCTTTGTTCCTTTTCTGGAAGGACTTTATGCTTTAAATGAAATTTTTTAGTATTTTCTAGAAATTTACTTTCATAGATACTAAAGTGTTCTTTTGTTAAGGTTCTATTAATTCCTGATAAATTATAGCCATGACGTGGAAGGCAGACACTTATTACTCGTTAAGCATCTTTGCATATGATTCAGTTATTAGAAATAGTGAAAGCATAGTAGTCAAAACAGCAAAGATGAGTGACAAAAAACAGATTTCAGTAACTGTAATGTTTAAGCAATAGGTGGCAGTGTTACCTAAATACTCTTTGCTTTGAATTGTAAAAGAATGACAGTACTTAAGGGAAACAGGACATTTGTTTTACTTGTACATAATTGCAGATTTGTACAAACAAATTTTACATCGTTAAGGATGTTTTCAAAAAGTTTTCCTAAAACCCGTTTAATTCAGTATCCATTATCGCTTAAATGACCTACATTTCTGTGGTACGTGATTTATTAGTTAAAACATTATACTGGAACCTAAAATCTTCAACTTCTAGCTGAAAAAATAATTCCTATGATATACTGTATTTTAAAAAGTCATCCATTGTAACTTCGTTATGTATTTATAGTAATAAACTTCAAGTATGGTATTAGAAAATATATTACAGAAATTACTTTTCTGATTTATTACAAATTTATAAATTTAGGACCTAGTTAAAAAAGTTTATAGCACATAGTACTTCTGTAGAGATTACAGGATAAACTTTATGTATTCTTTGAGTATGCACAGCGCAGTGTCACAGAATATACCTGCACTAATCTACAAATACTCTTTCTCTGTTTATGTACAAGTAGGCACTCCTTTCCTCACCTTCTGAAAAGCATACATTAATGAAAAAACGATGGCATTGCTTAGCAAAACTGACGCTTTAATATACTTTTCTAAACTGAGGATGCTTAGGTGCATATTCGCTTAAACATACAATGCTTCACAAAATGCAACATTGCACATTACAATCAAAAACAATTAGCTTAAGACATTTTGGTCCTTTAGGTGTTACTTATGCATATTTCATCATATAATAATTAAAATACCGTACTGACCAATGCAGCACTCATACTCCATGCCATGTGTTCTACCTCTAAGATACAGCTTTCATACAGTAGCACTTCCAAGAGATGTGTTCATCGGTGTGTGACAGAAACACAATGCTGTACTTTTTTGCAGTTTGAAGGGGGGGGGGGGAAGACTTGCTGTAGTATGTAGTCTTAGTTCGGTAATTACACCTTAACTATTTACTATGTTATATCTATTGATTTTTAATCTAAAATTAGGATGTTGCTTGAAAGAAGGAGAAAGTAAATGATAAACATGCTAGTGAAAGAAGATAGTGATGGATAGAAGCAATGATGAAATGTGTCTGAATGAGAGGGTAGTTTTCTCCTGCACCACCATTTCGTTGCTGCTCTGGGATTACAGCAAAATGGTGGCTACTTATATTTTATGGAAAATGTAAATTTTATGGTAACCTTCCTGTAGACTCCAAATTGCTTCTCTCCTCCATCCCTGTTATATTGCTTTGTTAGAATGAGCGTGCAGTTTGCCTTCTGAATCTTATAGTACTATGGAAATGGTAAAAGCTCAGTTGCAAAAATCTGCATTGACAATATAGACTTACTTACATACATGTGGTTAAAACAAAACATAATCAAATGGGAAAATCATGTTGTTTGCTAACTACAGATAAGGTACTAAATGGTCATAGGTAAAGAAATAAGATTTGGAGTGTATTCTTGTTTTGCACAGCACAGAATTACTGCAGCTGAGGGGAAACATTTGTGACACCTTTTTGATTTTTTGGATAAAACTTTGTCTTTATTATCAAAAAATTCTAATAAGTAGTAGATCTCAAGAAGAATAGAAGAGACAAATTCCTAATGCTTTGATTTCTAGCCTTGCTGTTTCTCTGTTCTCAACAGTTGATGTGGTATGGAGTGACAACGCTGTCCTATGAACAATCCCCTTATCTACCTTCTTGGGCACTGAAACACTACCTCACTGAAAGAGCTTTTTGGTTTTCAGAAGGATGTTACTTGTAATAATATGATTTTGCCCATGTACCTAATTTTTAGAAAGGAAAAGTACTGGAATACGTAGCTTACAAATCTGATTTTTAATAATTACATATATTAGAAGAGAGTGAATGCAGGAAATCAAAAAGCAAAGGGAAGTGAACAGAACCAAATTAAGAAAATGGAATGAAAGGGAGAAAGTTGGAGAAGTATTACAAAACTGCCTTTTTCTTAAATTCTGAAGGCAAGATGCTTTCTAGAATGTTTTGTTTCTGCAATTACTCTATTATAGTCTACTTGGTTTATTAAAATATGAGGTATTTTTAAAATGCAATTTTATCTCTCTGCAGATAGATAAATATTTAAAATCAAATGTATATAATATTATGTAAAATTTCCTTGCCTAATTATATGATGTGCTTGTTATAAGTTACCTCAATTTTGAAGACGTGACATTAGATATAAGTGAAGTAATAAAGTATTGAATTTAAAGAATGTCATAATGGAGTGCAGATTTACATATTTTTAAGTAAGCAGGTTCTTCAAGGAGAAAATTCTTTCTTTGAATGTATATTTTATTGAGGTTGGCATTGTGGTAACTGTCATAGCATAATCCATAGAAGAGTATACTTTATCTCCAGAGATCCTAGTTACCTACAGGTAGAAGCGGTTAATGGATGTTAAAGTTTATACAAACATTCACAAAGACATTATCCTCATTAGCATATCAAGGCAGCTAGAGACAGAAGAGGCACGAAGTGTACCTTTAACTTCCACTTCACCCTCCACACTTTGTACACAAGTGAATCGGTTGATATCCCTCAGAGTAAATGGTGAGTCACAGCATTATGTAAAAACAATGTTGCTCTGAATCATTTCTGATGAGTGCATAAATTTAAACCTCAATATCTTTTTTAGTTATTTTGTTCTGAAATGCTCAGGCGTATTTGAATAGTGATTTTAAATGTAAAAATGATAATAACTTAAATATTTTTATGATGCAATCGTAAAGTTCTAGTTGCAATATGACCATTTGTTTTGTTACTTCAGTTTCTTATTTATAGCCTGAAAGTTGGCAACACTGCTAGGAAGGACCTTGTTAGGAAATCATTCTATTTTGTACCTAACCAAAAACACACTGATCTCAAACAACATGACCTTTAAAGTTGGAATGATTTGTTTTCCCCCTTGTAACTAGATTTTTTTAGCTGTATATTTACATACGAAGTTTAGAGTATTTTGTAGTTCTATGCTATATGAAATAATACCCAGTAAGATCTAAAAATGAGTTTCCTAATTTTACATGTTTAAAGAGAACTGATATGCACCATACCTTTATTTTAATAAAAAATCATAATCCTGAAGCCCTTTATATCACTCAAAGTATTAATCTTTTAGCAATATTAATCACACTATAAAACATAAATTTACATGCCAAAATATGCCATTTAAAACTGCTAAATAATAACATCAATATTTATGTAACATAAGTAGTTCTGTTTTATAGAGGAGTTCTGTAATCATTTGTTTTTGAAGTTCTCTGCTGTATATAGAAATACAGCTTTTGATTCTTAAAAATTGAGGACATATCACTGCAAGTTTGTGATGGGCACAAGTTTTAGTATAAGCACTTGGACTTGCATAGTAAGAATTAAAAAAAAAAACATGTTCAAGCCCCACCAAGATTGTAATGTGCTCATGTCAAGCCAAAAAATCATCAATATACACTAAAACATGTTTAATCCTACAAAATTACAGCTGTGCAGGTTAATGTTGGCTTTGTCCGAGTCTGTCAGAGCTGCTGTTGTGATCCCTGTTTTCACAGTAGATCAGACCGAAATTAACTATGTGTCAGCAGATGCAGTAAAAAAATAATTGGATGTAAGGATTTATGGCATGTTGTTGTAAATTTGTGGGTTAAGATAGGACTTAATATTTAAAGAAAAAAAAAGATAACTTTTAAATCCTGAATGAGGTATAAACTATTTAAATCTTATAGCAATATTTAAAAAAAATTGTTGCAATGCTTTCTCATGTAATGATAATAAAAACAAGTCTGTTGATTATTTTATTTATTTCTAAACATGTGATAGTCATAATGTACACAGACATTATTCAGAGGATTTTTATTTTGTATTTTCATTCACACTTTCAATTATTATTTTCTGTTGACTGCTAAATAAGCTACCTGCTGTATCAATGCAGACACTGAATAGCTCAAAAGTTTTGTGCTATCCAGAAAAAACCAAGACCAGGAGAACAGTCTAATCCTTTTTACTGAACAGGTATTGCTGTCTAATGAGTATGGTATAGTTTTCTTCATGTCTGCAAATTTCCTATTAGCTTGAAAAGTGAATGTGTGTTTTTCATTATGTTTAGAAGAAATTAAAAATAATATTAAACTCCACAAATATATTAGTATTGCCTCATTTAGCTTCCGTTAAGTAACCATAGTGGTTTAAGTAGTATTTTGCAAACCAGAAATTTCAGAAGGATGTTAGTTTTGATTCTGAATTTTCAGAAATTAACATATTTTTATATGACTGTGAGGTCTATACATAAGAAAGTTTTGGCTTTTCTGTTTTAGTTTACAGTTAAAAAAGTTTGATTAAAAAATTTAGAATCATGGTTTAAGTTGCTATGCAGCATTTTTTAGTGCAAATAATTTTTGTTGTCTTGAAGTCTGTCAAGGAACAAATTATTACTGGATAACACAAATATAGGTAATCACTCTGACCAACAAACTGAATGTCAATTAAAAAAAATCAAAACCACTACGTTTCTCTCCTTTTTTTTACCTCTTCTTCTGATGCTGGCAAAGATGAAAGCTGTGCAATTACATCTCAAAGGCTGGGACTCTGAATTTCACTAGATTTGTCAATCAGAAAGCTCAATTTACTTGTTCACTTTCATAAAATTTAGAAGTAGAGGACAGAATGGTAACCTAGTCTTCTGTCTGAACCGGTGCAGAATTGTTTCCAGCCTGTACATTTATCTGGTAATGTTTTGGCCAGTTATTTTAAAATTGCCTAGCAGTGGGCCACTCTGCTCTCTGGGGAGATTTTTCTATTGGTTCACTCACGGTCAGGTTTTTCTTTTTCCCCTACTGATATATTCCCTTTATTAATTTCCTCCCATTACTCCTCGTTATACCTCCTTTTACTATGCTAAATAATTCCTTTTATGCTAAATAATTCCTTTTTTCCATTTTTGAGTTATCACTCCGTAACATTGCTGTTCTCCTTTTTATGGAAACTGTCTCAAATTGGCAAGATCTAAAATACGCTGAGTTAAATCTCCTATAAAAGACTTTATTGACAATTATTATAAATTAAACACAGTCCAGCTTTAATAAGCTCAGTTAAAACTGAGGTTTGAATAATTTTTGTTTGCTGAACCAGGAAATCTGTTAAAAGGAGCCCTCTGTAGTGATGTAATGGGGCCAAATGATTAAACATAGCTTAGATAGCCAAAATCCTCTGGGTCAGATTACCCTGTCTGCTGAGAAGCACAACAGGGTTGAAAGAAACACAGACACCGGACAAATGTTTCTCGTAAGAAGAGGAAAAGTAGTACAAGACTGTCTCCTTTTTCCAAGAGGAAGCTAATTTCATCAAGGTCTCCTTCCCTCTGCGTTTTCTTAAAGGCTGGAGACTGCTTAGTGCTGAAACCTGTGGATACCCCCTCCCTGAACACTGCTTTCTCTTGCTGTCTGTGGGAAGGGGGGCTTTGTGCTGCAAATTTGGCCTTATTCTGCTCCTAGCTTAGAAAAGAGCTGGACTGGTTTGTTAACTGCATGTGCCCGCAACGCAGCAGGTAGGTGCTGCTGCAGGGCCAGATTGGCCCCTCCGCACCACCATCCTCACGTTGAACGTCCTATAAAGGCTGACTGAGGCATCGAAGAGGGATTGTGCTTCACAGTGGGTATTATCTGCAGCCAGAACTCCTGATGGGCTTTGACAAATTTTTGTATCTGTGAGGGCCCAGCTAGGGACAGGGGAATCACTTCTGGGCTGGCCGATGCCAAGGGGGCTGCACTGCTGCCCACAAGGCAGTGACAAGATAGGGTGAATGTACAAAATCTCCTAGATTTTCAAAGGAGCAAACAGGTTTCCCTGTAAATCTCATGGCACGTTGGGAAAATTTGGGTGGTAAACAGAAGATAAACCTTGTATAGCTTTCTAAACCGTCTTCTACCTCAGCTTCCTTTCCCTGGAGACACCCCTAATTTTAGTTGGAGAGACTTTCACACCAGCAGCCTGACAAGGATTGAAAACCACTGTGAGAATGTTGCACTGGTGCATGCTACCATCATGGTTACAGCGGGAATGTTTGCTGTTGTTTGACACGGTGCGTACGACATCAGTAACTCTCTTTTTGCACCTGGTCTGCTTTTGCAACATGGCCAGTGGATTCTGCTCTGTCTGAGTGAATAGAAAATGAGGGCTCATTCCCTTTGACAAGGCAGGCACATTTTAACAGTACCTGTTTATGCTTAAACAGTGACTTGTTTTCTTCCCTTCAGTTGTTTATTTTTGTAAAACTTTTATTTCTGCGTCTCACAGGACTGGGCCCTCCAATCTGTGTGTCTGTGAGATAAATGTACTTTATTTTATTTCACTCTCTAAACTGATGTGAATTTGTACAAAGCTTTCAGTGCTGTAACAATGGCTATCCTCATTACATTTCTTATGCTGATCAGCATATTGGTTCAGATAAAAATTAAGGCTGCTAAGATTCATCTTATTTTGCAGAGTTTAAAGCTGGTTTTGAATATTTTGTCTTGTCTTGCAATATGATCTCTTACAGAGGATATATGAAAAATGACAGATATGTAGACAAAAATCTTACTAGTAGTGGTGTTTTGTTTCACAGTTACGTTTTAAAACTTTCATTTTTTTATTCTGATGTAATATATTTAAAACTAATCTGCGATCCCTTGGAGCACGTAAAAAGTGCTCCATGTAAACAGGTCTTTCTGTCCTTGTTCTTTAGACAGTAGTGAGGCTGCTGAAAGATTTGAGTGATGGTGCAATGTTTTAAATTAAATATAGATTTGGGGTTCTGAGCCTGCTGAGATGAGTGCTGTAAACATTGGAGGACCAATCAAAACAAACATAAGTGACACAAGTGATCTTCATTGAATCATTTGGCATTTCTCTTGGCATGTTTGGAGACAAATGCTTTTGTTTCCTTTTTTGGAATATTGTTTCTAGATCTAGTCTGAATTTTCATCTATAGAGAGTACATTACAAGATAAATAGCATGCTTTTAGCTTGAGCAGCTAGTTAAAAAAATGCAGTGTGTAAAGCAAGGGAGCTGTGGCATTTGGAGGCTTTGTTTTCCTGATGTGATTAACTGTATTGCATTCCTGATCAACTGCTCTCTGTTTACAGTATCCTAACTCCATCATGTGCTGTTTATGAATAATATTTTCAACATGAAATTGCTATGGCTGAGAAGGAAGAAGTGTAACGCACACATGTGTGTGTGCATGTGTGTGCGTATTCATTAACATTTGGGGTAGCAGGTGTTGAGAGCTCTTTTTCCCTCATGTGAATACGTTTTGCATTGGTGGAAGGTACTGAGAGATCTTATACCGCAATCTTTTGTGAGCGGCAGCTTAGCATTCTTTTTATTGCTTCACTAGAAGGGGACCATGCAAGCCAAGGCCCCTCTCCAGTAATAACAGCTCCAGGATATTGCTCAGCTATGTGATGAAGAGGGCTTGTACACTGAAAGGATTTCAGGAAGAGGGTTATCGTAGAAAAACAGAAACCGAAAAGACCCCCAAACCTATAAACATTTTAAATGGTTAGGAAACAGGAACAAGAGGGTCAAAGCTGTATCTTACGACTTTAGTTTCTGAGTATAGAAAACTCTTTGGAAAGGTTGGACTTGAGTTGGAAGACTAGATGATCTTATGCAAGTGTAAGGATAAGATTTTATCATTTCTGTAGTTAAAGAGCCGGGAGGGGTAGCAGAGCAGCCCATGGAAGAGTATTTATGGACTGTTTTTTCCTTCTTGCTCTGTACAACAGCTTGACCTCTCTACTGGGTGAGTTGATCTGGTTGTCCTCTCTTTGGTCCTTTCACAGCCTTTTTACATCTGCAGTCATGTTCACTATTAAAAAAGTCATTAATTATGGAGAATTTCCTTTTTAAACTGCACCAGAAAAATATGCTCCTTTGTAAGAAAGGGAGACTGATGGAGGTAAAATAAAGATTAGGCCATTTCAAGAACAATCACTTCCTTGTGTAGTATAGTTCAAAATACAACACAAAGAAACTGGGAAACAATGAACAATCCATGCAGAGGTTACTTTAGGAAAGAGTAGAATGGGATGTTAAAAATAAACAAAAGAAGTAATTGATGAGAGCTGTGCTTAATACAAAATGCATCTTTCCCCTTTGAAGGGCAACATCACCCATCTAGAATGTCTCATACTGGCTGAGACAAGAAAGACTAGTTAGTGGCCAAGAACACCCTGATGTTCTGTGGTACAAATTGAAAGTGAAGGTTACTTTCTTGTAGACTTTATCTTAAAGCAGTAAAACGGGTAGCTGCAGCTACAACTGAAAGTATTGATTTTGTAATTTCAGCAAATTAAGAACAAGACAGGAAACCTATTAAACCTTTCCACTGATTGCCAGGGCACTTTTTGGTGATGCTGGTGCTGACATTAAAATTACATGTGCCTGTCTCTTTAAAGCCAAACATATACATTCTACAGAAGATAGTGCCAGTTAACATGCTGAAAAAGGATCTTTATAAATCTGTGTAATTCCACATTTCAGATGTGAAATTTTTGAAGCCTGATGACATGAATGTCAAGCAGCACATCTAAAATTTTCATAAATTATAGTTCATGTTAGATGTGCTTTTATTACATTTTAATAAATTAAAATTTTCACAAAGCCAGAAGATTTTTTATAATAATAGCAAAGATGGTAACGCTAGTAATAGCATTATCTGTCAGAACATTATGAGTAATGATTATGTAAAAATCTATGTAACAAAGGCTAACAGAAGAAACGATCAAATTATATTCTTCTGTATCTTGTATAAAACAAGTTATTTTATTACGGTAGCAAAAACCCAACTTCTTTTAAAGCAATATTTAAATTACTTTTAAAAATCAATGTAATTAAATTCATGTGAATTAAAATAGTTAAGATCACTTGTTTCATAAAGGATTGTCTTAAATCTTCGCTTTAATAATACCAAGTATAAATTAAAATGTTGCGTCTTTTACAAATGCAATATTTCTAATAGTCCTTAATGAGAAAAGTTTCATTAAAAGTGGGGCAAGGCAAGGGAAATTATACCTGTATCCACTCTGAACACCCTATAAAGATGTAAGTTTCCAGTCTACCCAATTCATAAATATTTTGTTTCATCTGAACGGATATTTGGCATCATTCCAGTGTGTAAACAAGCATAGGATTTACACACACAAATCTAATTTACAGACAAGCCAGCATCTACATTTACTGTAGCAGCCAGCAGTTTGTGATTTGCCTGTAACAGAAATGCACAGTGATAGAGGAGGTGGTGGGAAAGTAAATTTAAAAAAAGAGATTGGATTTGTAACAACAAAGCCAGTCTTAAAAAGTGGGGGGGAACACTGCTGAGAGACTGTGAGCCAAAAGTCTCAATCAGAGCAGACTTCAGGAACTTGTAGCAGGCATTTACACCATCCCTAAACGTATGAATGAGAATGTGTAGCTTATGTTAGCAGAGAAGCAGCAGAATAGTGTATGAAAATGAGTACCAGGTGTGAAAAAGTGTATCTAAAGATAAAGGTATGGAATGGTGAAGTGGATTTCATAGTAAGAAAGATCTGGATTAAGTAGCAGGACAGACTTAAGGGGAGTGCAGAGCTTCAAACAAATAAAAAAACAAAATCTTTTTTCTCTGCTGAAGGAGTAATACACTCGGGGAACGCTGGAGCTCTGTAACCACCTGACCAAAACCAGCAGAAGTTCAGGTGATAAGAGTGACTCTTTGCAGCATGTCTCTTCAGTTTTCCAGGAATGCACATGCATGCTTGCTTATACAGACCTGTATCTTGTCCCTCTGTTTCCACAGCAGATATGCCACGCTGTTTGGTGCCTGCCAAGTTGGATACACGTTGCATATTACAAGCATATTCAGATAACACCTGTAACTCCACAAAGGGGTTGGTGCTTTGTTGTACTGCACAGGCAGAAAATTATGCAGAGTCATCCAGCTCCCACACACCTCACGGTTTGGGCCTCCACTGAACTTGGAGCAATGAATGAAAAGAGAAAGATGCAATAACAGTAACTACAGGTGCACACATAAGTTATTCACAGTGGCCTAAATACTTACAGGTGGCCACCAGGATAACCACTCCCAGATGGCAGTGATTTGTAGGGAGAGAGGCAAAAGGTAGATTTTAAGAAGGAATTTAAAAGGATAAAGATCAGTCACTGCCTGAGAGATGACACTTTATTTGGTGCAGGATGGCTTCAATAACCTGAGAAAGAGCTTTAACTTACCTTGCGATAGTTCCTTCTGGCCATTTGACAATGCTGAGATTTTATTAAACCTACGGTGGGTTTGAGCTTTCTCCTGAATTTTTCTTTAAATTGTCTTGTCTTCCTGTTAAAAGTTGGTTTTCCTTTCCTCCATCACAGGTACTCACTGCTTGCCACTCTCCTGTAGGTCTATAATTTTTCCAGAGAAATGAGTGGTGGTGTTTCCACCTAAACTTTATCACAGGGTTTTTCTCATGTGTTTTTAATTTTTTTCCAGTTTAAGAGACCTTTTAATTGCATTTGCTTTTTAATGGAATGTTCCAGGTGTGAACTAGAATATATACATGTATATGTATATATATATAAATACAAACATGTACCAAAATCCCCCACCTATTGGTTTCAGGAAGGTGGGGGAACCAAAAATGGCAGGGTGGCAGAAGGTGCACCCTAAAATGTGCGAGTCCTTCCGTACTTGATATAAAATGAAGATTAGAACATCAGTCTTCCACATCCAGGGAGAAGACCTAGGAATTCAGACTGAAATAATGAATAATAATTTTTTTCTGCAATACAAGAGATGGAGGGAGACAGAAACAAGAAGAACCAGTAGCCAAGTAAGGTGGGGCAGTTGCTGGAATATGGCGCGAAAAATAGAACATGCTCTAGCGTATAAGGCTCCCACTGTCCTGGGAAGTGTCCTCATTAAAAGCTCTTTTATGGTGCTCTGCAAAACTTGCTTTCTGTATGAAACACTTGGAGAATCTGGGTTCTGACCCAAGATAGAAAGGGGAAAAAAATACTAAATCTCTCACAATGCTGCAGTGTAGGAAAATCATGTCCTGCACACCTTTACTTTCCCACTGAGAGTAATAGGAGTTTTTTTTGACACACATGAATCTGTACTCAAGAATGCACTTGTGCACACTGGAAAACACTGATCTTTATTAATATTTGATTTTTGCCTTGAAGCCTGTCCAGAAGCACAGAACCAGAACTGTCCAAAGGACACTTGAAATTGAATCAATGATTAAAAGTTTGGAAGAAATGTGTTGATTTTTTGAAAACTAATTTTTGATACCAGTACCTCAATTTTGTATGCCAGTACCGCAATTTTGTACTGTGTTGCAAATGGCAAAAGTTAAATTCATTTACATAGTCGAGATACGGACTTTGGATATGGATATTCACTGCTGGAATACTGAATTAGTTGGAAAATGTGTCTGCTGATGTTCTTGAGATATTGACACGAAGTTCTCAAGGGCTGATTTTCAGTAGACGTACAGTGAAAATAACACATTTGAGGGGTAAGGAAGTTAATATTTGAGGGGTAAGGAAGTTAGTAACAGAATTGTGCTAAATGAAGTGGCAGCGAACGTGGGATATGCTTGTAATAAGTGGCATCATTTCAAACTGAAGTCCCAACAAAGTGTCTGCCTGAATTTCACAGAAATAGTGTAAAAATAACATAAGCAAAATAAATTCCTACAAGGGTAAACTGAAGAGAGAAATAATGAATTTAAACTATCTTAAACCAATTGCTGAAATAATTAAATCACCATTCTTGGATGATGTCGTCAAACTAGACAAACACAGATCTACACAAAACCTAAAATCAGTAACAAATTTTGTGCTAGAAATAGTGATAATTTTTGTAGGCACTGCAATAGAACATTATTATAAATGGTGATGAGGGAAAAAAGAAAAGAAAAAAAAGCTTTCGGACTGTTTTCTTCTTCATTCAGTGTACGCTATTCACCTATAGTAAATACACAACATGCATGCCTGTTGGAGTCTACACAGGGTTTTCTGTTGTCTAAGGTCTGATTTTCCTTGGTTTCTTCTTTCACCTAGGTAAGCAAACTGGTAGGAAGCAAATGTTCCTTTATGAAGAATTGACTTTTTCATCGAGAAATCATTGAGTGCTAATATTCTTTAATGACCTGAGAAATGTTTCTAAGGAGAGCAGAAAGGAGAAATCTTTTGATGTTAAAAGGAAATTTTTTTTCTTCCACTGCTTTCAAACAAGAAAAAAAAGAGAGAGAGTGACAGAGAGACAAGTGAGAAGAGAGAAATTATGCTTTCAGTTTATGGAATTCAGTGGTATGTGAAATTTATAAAGGAATTCGTTTTTTATTTCCTTTGTTCCCTCCAAGTTTTCCTTATTATTTAGTCAATGATTCTGCTGGGACAAATACATGAAAGTAATTATTTAGTCTCATGGTTGTGATTAATAAAGATCCAGTTAAAAGCAAAAATGGTGAATTATTGTCTTGAATCAAACTTGGAAATAGTAGTGATAATGTCAGATATTTTCCAGAAATAATTCAGTGAAAATCAATAGCTCTGTTTGTCAGTACCTTACTACTTGTTAGCTTTTCTCTAAGAATGAGGAAATGGGTTGAATTTTGTTTTTGCTTAAATCTCAGAAAGTTTGGATATTTTTCTAAACTTACTGAAATCATGCCCTTTCTAAATTCTTAGGCATCTTCCACTGTTGTTTCTTCATCCTTGAAAGGCCATTATTACTATTATTGTTATTATTATTATTAGGGATAAGGCATTTTTTATAATCTGCTTTCTTTTACTGTTAATATGAATCAAGTAACAATTATACAGAAACAACGCCAAGAGTGATTTTTTTCAACTTTGTTGCCCATTGCTCTTCTCCTGTACAGTACTATTTACATCTCTTTCCCTCCCAACTACATTTCCAGACACCATAAGTGGTATTATGTTCACTGCTCTTGGGACTCTTTCTCTGCTCATGTTCCTCTTTTCTGCCTTGGAAAGTGCTTCCCAGATTGCGTAATATGAAGTCTATTGGTCACAGTATGACTGGGTGTGTATGCTCAGCAGGCATACATCTACTGTTAATTAAGAGATCTTCCCTCCTAAGCTACCACTCTTTCAGTCTGAGTGCCTGCTAACATCACTCCTGGATCCTCCACTGGTCCTCCCCTCCAGTTCCATCTTTCCCAGTAAATGCATCCCAAAAGAGGATGATCGTCTTTCCCCGCAGCTCCCACTTTTTCCATACTGAGTGTGGACCCTGAATGTGGCTTCACCTGTCTCTGCTATGTTCCCATGTTTACCACTGAACAGAAAATCCACCCATAATTCCAGTAAACCTGGAGGAGAAATATTAGAACATTCTGTGTGCTGGCTCTGGCGCTGTCTTTACCTTCGAAGGCTCAGCTTTTGCAGTGGTGAATGTCTAGATGTGGGAGCTATGGAGTAAACTGCAATAGGAGATGCATTGTGGTACTATGGGAAATTTAGTTTCAGAATTTCTTTCTTGTTTGTTTTCTTTTCAAGAGATCAATGTTTGACAACAATTACTTTGAAACAAATTGTTTGGTAACCTTCCCCTGGAATGTGATGGAGAAGTGATATTACTTCTATCTCTTCACAGCAGTTGCAGCTGTAATGCACTTTTTGCCCTGTTTTATTTAGTCTGTTAAGGTTGCCTTGACTCCTTTGTTTTAGGAGTGACCTAAATGTGCTTGATAACTCAATGGATATGTGTGGCTTAGGCATATTATTTTTTAAACTCAACAGCACACAAGGAAAAGATTAAGCTGAAGAGTTGCAGCCTCAGCATGTCTGGAGAAAAGGTTGAACATACATCTATGAATTTGAGGTGTTATACCTTACCTGCTTTTTCACATGTTAGATGGAGGATGATGAAACTAAGACAAAGCAAGATTAGAAGAATATTAAAGCAATCTTTTATAGTGAAGAATAGTTTCTAAAGGGAAGCATTAGAAACCTGCAGCCTGGGACATCTAAAACTGGTTTTGTTCATAACCCTAGGAAGCTTATTTTGGGTATTCTCTACAGCTTAAATCTGGACTAGCCAGTCTTGTATGCTCCTTGAAACTTCTTTTTTTTTCCAAATTTAGGAATAAAATTTTGCCAATCTACTAAGGAAGATCATAGAATGAGAGAAAGTGATTAATTTCTGCATAGTCAGGTTAACTGGTGAGCGATCACAGCCTGCCTGTTGAGGGAAGTCTCTCACCAAGTGAGAAAACTTTGATCTTATTTGTAATATGGATTATTATTAGCTGGAGGAACCTGAGCTCTGACATGAACACTGTTACCAACGGCAAATACAGATATAGCATAAGGTCTTCTGTCATACTTATATTTTGTGGCAAGAAAAAAAAGCTTTGAAGAGACTTTTTTTTGTATACTCAGCCTTAAACAAATGAGGACTGTTGTCCCCCCACTGAAAGACAAGGAATGGGTTTAAATGTTGTATTTCTGAAAATAATACATTGCAGGTTCTTATTATGTGTTTTATCTTTTACACTGCTAAGATTCATGGACTTTTAATTTGGAAACATGTGCCTACAAATGTGACAGCAAGAAAATTACTATTTAAATAGGAAACCTGAGTTTCATATGCAAGTGCACATTTCCAGGAAGAAGGAGATGGAGATTAGAAATGTTTTCTCAAATGTAAAGTCGTCTATTTCTTCAGGAATTTATCTGGGCAAACTGAGAAGATTCGAAGGATTTGTCAGTGAAGGAGGCAATATCTAATCAGCAAGGGTGTTCTCCTACAAAGAATGGGCAATTTGATAATCTTTCTAATGAATGTAATAACTAAACACTAGAGTAGATTGCTGAGGAAGGTTGTGGAATCTCCATTGTTGTTTTTTAAGAAAAGAGTATTACAAAAATATGCATCATCCTGGTTCAGGTGAGGCCTTGCTATTCAGGGTAGGATAGTTGATTTATGATGTTTTTTTCTAGCTCAATTTCACCTCTTCAGAAAGAACAGGTAGCTTTTTAAGGGTGATTCTGAGAAGGTGACAAACCTCCAAGGTCTTTGCTTAGTTCAGACTTGTGGTATGGAACACTATCTTCTAGTAATCACTGTCAAACCACAGAAGCAAGTGAACGTTGTTAGTCATTTAAAACAAGCGATGAGATTAAAACTGGGGGTTGTGGGTTGCAATCCCAACAGTATTCAGTTGAAAGGGAGGTGGACATGGTATGACTCTGAGGCTGGAGAAATATAAGCCTCAGAAGGGACCTTTCTTGCTGAGATGTCTGCAAAACCCTTGTTATACTGCAGAGTAGTAGGGAGAACAGGGAACAAAGCTGGAGCTCTGCACAAATGTCTATGCGCCTGCAGCCTTCTGGCTACTACGCTACTGTTGCTGCCTGAGCTTCATGCACACATTTTGATCTAACTCCTAGTCAGAGATCTCTTGAGCACAGCCCAGGATTTAGGCCAAATGGTTTCACACTACCCCAGAGGAGAATAGCAATCAAGTCTTCCTGTTGGTCCCCTGAAGAGAGTCTCTCCCTCGCACATAGGGAGCAGGACCCAATGGAGCTGAAATTTTGCCTAGCCTGGCTCTTCACCGCAGACATGAAAGAAGCCTCCCATTCCTCAATGAAAACAATTCCCACAGCTTATGGCAAAGACATGGGTGCAAACTCTGAGCTGCTCTATGCACAAAGGCTCTTGACAACTACACTCAAATTTTGTTTAAGTTGCTTTCAATTTAGAGGAATTTCACTTTTAACAAAACTTTCATTACAGTGAACCTGCTGACTAGGTTTAGCAGGGGGAGGGCTCCTCTCACTCCCTTTGACTAGATGAGTAAAGATGGCATCTGGGGAGAAGAGGGAAAGAGAGAAAGCAGCTGAAGGACCATTAGACAGTCAATCTGGAACACTAGTACTACTACTAGTGTGAGCTACTCCGCACACACATCTCTGCTTGCTTGGAGAAACCTTGTACTGCATCTGCCAAAAAAGATGATAATCCAGGAGTGGCTATCCACAACCTAAAATATGCCTACTGAGATGGAAAGTGTTATCTACCACCCATTTCATATTTGTTGTAGAACAGACATGGATTTGCACTGGTTTAGAGCTCCAACCCCTAAATGAACCATCTGAGGACCATGAAGGTGAGTAGTTTCTGTTTGCCCTAGTGAACCATCCTTTCCTGAAGGGCTGGGAGGGGGAAGGTAATTGGGAGAGAAAATGGGGTAGATGATGCTTTGTACTTGAGTGCATTGTCTTTCATGGAATACAGGTCACTGTATAAAATACAGTTGCAATATTGGAACTATCTTTCTCGAAACCAAAGATGCAAATTTAGCACATTGGATTCACCTTTTTGTTCCCTGCACAAACAAAGGTGATACTACTGGAATTCTGATTAAGTCTAATGAGGGAAAGTGTAATGTATTCATACCTTCCACTCTGGCTTCTTGAACAGATTAGCTGCAAAATTTGTCCTTCTTCACTCTCACAAAACATAAACATACTTAAAGGAAATCATGATAATACTTGATGTAAACCCAGTGTTTAATTTTTTAGTGTTAAAAGAATAAAAGTTAATATATCAATAGCAAATTAAACAGATAACAACTTGGTCTATTTATATTAATGGTTAATAATCAGCAGATTAACACTGACTCCTATCAAGAGCAGGTTTATGTCTGAACAGTAGGAGGTGATAACATCCTACTCAACCAAGCTGTACTTGAGTCTGCCACAGGATTAGGTGGGCAAGTCACAAGACTCTTAAAGGAACTCGCAGACAGAAACCTTAGTTTAGGTAAAATTTTGTATAGAAATGTAATAAATAGTAGGGAAAAAGAAGCATAGGGACATTTTCATGGAATATTTGAATTTGTAATTCTTTTTATGCATATATAAAGTATGTTTTTCATGTTTATGAATACATACTTTACATATACTACACCTCTATTTGCATGAACATTCAGATAGGTTGGAGATAGCCATTATCACTTGTTAGGATAACTTAATTAAAATTGCTTATTAAAACCCTTTAATTCGTTAGTGATAAAATCTTGATTAGTACATTTTCCTGCTAGGTGACCTTCTAATTTAATAGAAAACGAATTTTTAAATGGAGAAAAATGCCTGTGGCAGAGATTTTGTGCAAGTGAATAGAGTTTGTAATACACATAGGGATATAATCGAGCCTAATTAGTGAGGGTGCAAATGATTTTTTATTTCATACACCAGAAGTGTCATTGATGAACCATGGTTCAGAGTTTGAAATGCATTCAGGCTGGCAGTGTGGGACTGAAGTCTGTGGGAAAATCACAGGCTAATTCATTGATTGCCCCTTGGAAATTACTGCTGTTAATTGTTAGGTAATTAACATGGAGCTACAATTATATTGGCCTTAGGGGGTGATTAATGTTTCAACATGTCACATTAGCAGCGGCTGGATTTTAAAAGCTTTTCTTTTCACATGGTTTAGAGACAGATGGTATATTGTCTATGGAAAATTGTTTTCTTTTACTAAAGTTTATACCAAGAATAAGTGAATATTCTTTATGTGCTGAAGCTTATTTTTATATAGTTGAATTCTAAGCATCTTGGCCTGATGCACCTTAAGAAATAATATTTGTTTTAAAAAATCCCCATTATACCTGCTATGAATGCATAAAACACACAGGTTAAAAGGAAATTATTTCTGTTCTTATTTTTTATGTAGAAAATAAAAAATAGATAATGTAAGAGTAGAGCACCCCAGGGCTGCTCTTATATTATTTAGTGATGATACAGGGATAAGAATTGCACAATATGATGCTTATTGCAATCAATATAATTTAAGCAGAAACCAAATAAAACATGTTGAATAAATGCATTTAGTAACAGTAATAGAAAGTATATTAATATCTTCACACTTCAGTATTATACTTAGTCCTGTGTTAAGGTATTTTTCTCTTTGCACAGTTCCAAGAGTCAGACTGAGACTAGTATGTACTTTTTAGAGTCATACTGTGTTCTGGTTTAGCCATTAATATGCAGAATTAAATCCTTAAAATTTTCCGTCATCCTGGGATAACTAACGTTTTGGTTTTCTCCACACCCCCCCATGCTGCTACACTAAATAGGTATTTTGCTAATTTGTGGGTTATCAGTAATCATTCTGTAAATCTTTTATTGGTAATATTCCTAAGATATGGCCTGTGCATGTTCCTGTTTGCAGTAGAAGTTAGAAGTTTTTAAAGAGTTTTTTCCATAATTGAGTATGCCACAAAGTCTTGTGAAGGGATATATTTAAATGTCACACTTCGAATAGTTTCTAGAAATTTTTTAAGTTTGTAAGATTTTTTTTTTTTTTCATAGCCAATGAAGACACGTAGTCCAAAAGATGTTATGGACTTTTAGTAGTTGAAAGGAGCAGTTTCTATGACAGCGTTTATCTTTGTTTCTTGATTCATTTTTTGGCTTCCTGGGATATTTTATCTTTCTTACCAGTGTCATACTATGGTCTTTGTTATGACTCAGTAACTTACCTTTGTACTGATTGTTCCACCACAACATATGATAGGAATCTTTATTATTCTCAGCCCTGCCTGCTAATAGCTTTTAATTTCTATTAAAACACCTAAATCTGGAGGACATGATTCTGATTTAAAATTCATCTTTTTTAGCAGGAAGACTAGACATCTAAATTTTTTAAATATTTTTTTGCCTTTGTGATTTTTCTTTCTACAGAACAGCTGAATTAAAACTTTAGTATGCACTTAGGTTACATTCAGCTGAATTTTTTTTGCTTTCTAAGAGAACCCTGGGTGTTACCTAAACATGCAAAGTGTCAGTGACTGAACTGGAAGAGGTGGGTTTTATGAAGAACTTAATGGAATGGAATGATTAGGAATAATTATAGAGCAAGAGATCACCTGCATTTGGTTAGTCATACAGGCTTTCCTGTGCTTTTGTTTGACCGATCAGGAGCCAGAAAATCTCAGTACATGCGTAGGTTTAACCAGAGATTCTGACCACTGCTTTTAAAGAGCAGTAGCAATAAGTTGATACAATGCTTGGTCAGCAGAACCCTTAAGCATGTGGTTAACTTTAAGCACATGACTAATTCTGTTGACATTACAATTAAGTCTCTACTTACATGTTTTCTTAGATTAGGGTCATTGCCCTGGGAGGACTCCACAGGGGAAGAACACTCTAACTGGCAGTCTTACGAAGTCACTGCTGGCCATTTATCTATGGAATATTACATTCATCTGTCCAAAACTCTAAAATTAAAGGATCGGTGGTCATACAACCCAGGACAGATCCCAATTTACATTAAGGCCATTTTGTACCTCCTTAGCATGTAAGAGATGTGCAACTATTATCTAGTCCTTCTTTAAGAACTGTCTGCTAATGTATTAATAAGAATGACCACCAGACTCTACATGATTATTCTATCACTAGTAAAAGTTTGAAGCCATAGCATTCCTCAGATATGTGTTCTAGGCATTTGTGTTAGCTTCATGGATTCTTTTCTTCTGAATCTGCTTTTGATTTCTGCTTATGGAGGTATTTTTGTACTAGTTTCTATAGTTTATGAAAGCAGTGACTGTAAATCTAGCCTATTTTAAGTTTAGGCTTTTATGGTAGTTGGCTGTAACGGGAGTGTTAAGAATGTGGTGAAAAAAATGGAAGGAAATTCAGCATAGATTGATGTCTTTTCTTACTTTTCTAAAGTGACTGCAATCATCCTGCTAATAAAATTTATTGGGAGAATATCTGAAGTTTCAGGATGTCCAAGTTTGACTCATAAATTCCAAAGACTCTCTAGACTGGTATGCTTCAGAGGACACAATACAGAAGTTGTCTATCCCTTGCTAAAAAACAGCAAGATCTGTGAAAGGAGCATTGTAGTATTCTACCACAGTTTGCTTAAAGAACTGGAATGAAAATCTCAGTTGCTGTATGGAAAAGATGCTTGAAAAGAAAGCTTCCAGAAGTACGGCAAATGTATCTGAGAAATCGGTTTATTTGAAGGAAAGGTAAGGAGGTGGAAAAGAGGAATTTCCCCTTTCTTTGTCATTATTGAAGGCATTTTGTCAGCTTGGCAGGAAGATGCCCCTCTCCTCCAGTGGTTTTTATTCTAGCAGTTTTCTCACACTTAATTGGAAGAAAGAATTGGGGGTGAATTTATATGGGTAAAAAATGACATGAAGAACATTGCACCTCTTAGTAGGTAAGTATAAATATGCATCTGGCACAGGATACAATGTTCCAGAATAACAGAGCTCCTGACAGGATCCTTCTGCAAAACCTTCTGGCCTTATGAGTGAAGTTTGTGGGTGCCTTTGGCTCTTCTGCTGGCTCCATAGATGGCCGCTACACGAATAGACCAACTTCCAGCCATTCATTCCCCTCCTCCTCCCCACCTCATCACTCAGTGTTCTTGTTTGTCTACCAGCTACATGGGCATATTCACCTCTTTTCCAGTGACATTGATCAGATTTTTTGGCAGTATGTATGTATTTACATTTAAAGCATTAATAATGATTAGAAAATTACTCTAAATCTCTGTTTTTAAAAATGGAACAAAGCTCCCCATTATACTTTTTTTCTCAGTATTTTATATTTGTGTAAGAGACACCTGTCTTAAAGAAAACTATCCCTGACAGGTATGACTAGAAGATACAGATGTCAACCAGGACACACATTCAAAGATGTCTTATTTAAAGAAAAAACAAAAGGAAATTGAGGAAATCCAGAAAAAGTGTATGTATGGAAAGTTAAAGACATAAAAGCTACTCTCTTTTTAAAAACCAATCAACTGCTTAGTTTGTAGGAAAAAATGGGAAAGTGTGCTTATTTTAAACCCATTTCAGAACACAGCCCAGTAGTGGAGCTACCAAGCACCTCCATATCTTTATGTGCCTGTGATTATACTCGTAAGAATCAGAACTTCAACCCATTTACTTCTAGCGGATTGACTAAAAAATTTGAAAATGAAAATACTGTCAAGGTTGGTCAATTTTTAGGAAAAACAACTTTTAAGGAAGTCCTTTAAAATCCCTTATTTGACCTCTTTGCGTGCTTTTCCACTGATTTATTTGCAGTCTTCTCTCCTAAATAAGACTTTGCTCTTCTAAACAGTCATTCAGAAATGAAATACTCCTTCTTGCTCTCCCTTTCTAACTATTTCTTCTGATCCTTCACTTTATTTCCTGCTTCTGCAGTCGGCAATATACCTGTATTTCTTACTGCGTGTCTCATTATCTATTCTGGAACATTCCTCTTTGAAATAAATCCTCTGACCTTCGCTTTCTAATCTCTAATGACCACAACAGTCTCCTCACCAGCTTTGCACCTAATCTTATCTTTTCTGTCATTGACTGTATAAATCTGTTTCAGTCACAAGTGAACTGACTTCAGTCCTGTTCTTTGAAAACTAGCTCAAAGCTTACTGGCTTTGCATCATCCTGTGGAGTTCCAGCATAAAATTGCCCACTTTCTCCATTATCTTTCTCATAGTTCAAGCTTCACACTATCTTGGTCTTCAGAGAGAAAAATGTTTGTCTCTCCATTTTTGCAAATGTACCGATTTTAGACTCGTTTTGTTTTTAGTTGGTTTGGGTTTTTTCCCCATTGTGCTGATGATTGACAATATTAGTCTGTGAAGGTGGCTATGCATATAATCAAGTTATCTGAATGCTTAGAGATGAGCTGAACTGTTGGTTCTTGGCTGAATCCAGAATCCAAAGAGGCTAATTTTCTAGGGGGCCTACAGGTGAACTATAGGTATTGCATTCACTCTTGTTATGAATCTCTGTTTCTGTGTATGCTTCTGTCCTCCTGCATGCCCTTTGTATTCTTTCAAATACTGTTGTTATCTCTGAGAGTAACTTGACTTTATGAGTGTAACTTGAGTGTTTAAAGCTGTTTTGTCCAGATATACTGCCCCTATAGAGAGAGTCCATAGAGAGACGGAGTTTCTTGGATCAGCAGCTCTGCAGATCTCTGTCTAGACAGAGTATTTCTTCATATAATTCACATTATGACTGTTCCAGTAAAGTCGTGCTAGCCAAACTAGACAAGACTCACTTAACTCTTTTTCTGTGGCAAGCTTGAAATGTAGCATGTGCATAATGACCTAGTTTAAAGTTATGTATTTTTTGGGAGGCATAGAGTATTCTTTGCTAGCACCTGCTGCACACTGACATGTTTTCATCAAGTTTTATCTGACATATAATTTGACTCTCTTTTCTCCAGTAGTAAGCTTGCATATTCTAAATTATTTTGAGACCCTGGAGCCTCTCGCTTAGTTAGATTTCCTGACAATTTTTACTGCCATTTGAGGAGTGCCACTGAAAAACCTTGCCAGTCCCTCCTCATAGAATCATGAGATCACAAAGTCGTAGAATGGTTTTTGGGTGCGAAGGGACCTTCAAGGTCATCTAGTCCACACCCCCTGCCACGGGCAGTGATGCCTTCCACTGGACCAGTTTGCTCAAAGCCCCATCCAACCTGGACTTGAACACTTCCACGGAGGGGGCAGCCACAACCTCTCTGGGCAACCCGTGCCAATGCCTCACCACCCTCATAGGAAGGAATTTCTTTCTTATGTCTAATCTAAACCTTCTCTCTTTCAGTTTAAAGCCATTAGTCCTCGTCCTATCACTACATGCTTTTGTAATAAGTCCCTCTCCAGCTTTCTGTTAGACCTCCTTCACGTACTGGAAGGTGGCTATACAGTCTACCTGGAGTCGTCTTCTCTCCAGGCTGAGCAACCTCATAATGTCAAACAATAGAAAACGCTCAGAATTATTTCTGGAAAGTCCTAGAACTTTAAGATAGCAGCACGGTGAGGAAACAGTAAGAAATTTCCGTACATGTTGAGACAAGCTGATACTATATATATTGTATACATAGTACAGTAAAAACATAATATTTATAATATATAATCTTCTATAGCCTTCAAAGATTTTAATTTCAGCCCTTCCAGCTAATGTGATTAGGCCTCACTTGACATTTAGATATGCCTTTCTCCACTAAGTGTAACATCTGGCATTCCCAAAATCTTTTTCACAATTTCATGTACATTTAAAATGTTATTTTCTAATCATTTTTGTTTTTAAAAAGTATTTTAATATGGTCTAGTTCTAAAAAAATAATAAGAATAAATCAAAATATGTAGTAGGGATTAATGCAAATGTGTATTAGAAGAGCAAAGAAATCACTGAGACAAGACTAATCATCATTTAGATTATCAGTAGAAGATGATTAAAAAACAACGGATTGTATGACAAGTTATGTTGATGCCATGTTTGTGTAGCCAAATGTTTCAGCTTTATAAATGAAAAAGCCTAAGCAGCTTACAGTGAGACAAAGTAATCATTCAAATTACAAACTTAAGAATTTCAAATTACATACTTCATCAAGTTGGGTCTGTTGTAACTTAAAATACATAGAGAATGATACACTCTAGTTGAAAAGTAGCATGTAATATTTCAGCCATTATGAAATTGCTGCTTGGTTTTACAAAAGTGTTAATGCCATTAAACCATCTGTTTTTAGGATGAATGCTCAGGACTAGTACTGTTTATAATCCAACAGCTGGTAAGAACATTTTCTTATATGTAAATGGTGATTTATTTGGGTTTTTTTTTTTTGGTTTATGTGAAAGTAAACAGAGTTGATCTCTCTGACGTGTGCCCTTGCTCTAATAATTGCATGTTTTTGATCAAGAACTCAATCCTCCAAATAGAATAAAAAAAAATATTTGCTGTTCTTATTGCCCTAGTTGTCAAAGGGAGTTTTTCTACTTCAGAGACTAAGCTGAACAGTAAGTTTTGTCAGGCTGTATGCCTAGCATTAGAACTTGTTTTTCTAGAATGTTACTGCAAAAAATAGAGGGGTACAGATTCCACTTCTGTCATAATTATCTCATCAAAGAACAGGGCTTGGGCTGATCATCACAATTCTTTTTCCATGTTTTCTGTTTGGGAAATTTCACTGAAGCAATTTCAGGTGAATGTGATAGTGAATTTATTCTTGCTGAAGGATTCCTTCAAAAGTCTGGCTCATACTCAACTTCTTTGTCAGTAGTACTGGCTGGCCACTGTTGTAAGGGACAACAAAAAATGTTTTTACGAATACATCAACAAAAAAAAGAGGGCCAAGAAATCTCCATGCCTTACTGCATGCGGGGGGAGGGGGGCAGAATATTGCCAACAAGGATGAGGAAAAGTCTGAGATATTTAATGCCTGCTTTGCCTCAGCCTTTAACAGTCAGACTGGTTATTCCCAGGGTAGTCAGCCACCAGTGCTGGAAGTTAGGGAAGGAGAGCAGAATAAACCTCCCATAATCCAGGAAGAAGCAGTTAATGATCTGCTATGCCACCTGAACACTTACAAGTCTATAGGGCCAGAAGGGATCCACCCAAGAGTGTTGAGGGAACTGGCGGAGGAGCTGGCCAAGCCACTCTCCATCATCTATCAGCAGTCCTGCCTAGCGGGGGAGGTCCCAGATGGCTGGAGGATCACCAGTGTAACACCCATTTGCAAGAAGGGCCGGAAGGAGTATCCTGGGAACTACAGGCCTGTCAGCCTGACCTCGGTGCTGGGGAAGATTATGGAGTGAAGATTATGGATCTTGAGTGCACTCACCGGGCATGTGAAGGACAAGCAGGGGATCAGCCCCAGCCAGCATGGGTCCATGAAAGGCAGGTCCTGCTTGACCAACCTGATCTCCTGCTATGACCTGGTGACCTGTTTAGTGGATGAGTGAGAGGCTGTGGGTGTTATCTATCTGGACTTTAGTAAGGCCTTTGACACTGTTCCCCACAGTATCCTCCTGGAGAAACTAGCTGCCCTTGGTTTGGATGGGTGTCCTCTCTGCAGGATAAAGAACTGGCTAAATGGCCTAGCACAGGGAGTTATGGTGAATGGTGTTAAATTCAGCTGGCAGCTGGTCACAAATGGTGTCCCCCAGGGCTCAGTTTTGGGTCCAGTCTTGTTTAACATCTTTATCAATGATCTGGATGAGGGGATTGAGTGCTCCCTCAGTAACTTTGCAGATGACACCAAGTTGGGCAGGAGTGTTGATCTGCTGGAGGGTAGGAAGGCTCTGTAGAGGGATCTGCCCTGGAAGGAGCCTGTCTGAAAGGAGGTTGTAGCGAGGTAGGTATTGGTCTATTCTCCCAAGTAACTGGTGATAGGACGAGAGGAAATGGCCTCAAGTTGCATCAGGGGAGGTTTAAATTGGATATTAGGAAAAATTTCTTTGCTGAAAGAGTGGTCAAGCATTGGAATAGACTGCCCAGGGAAGTGGTGGAGTCACCATCCCTGGAGATGTTCAAAAAAGTTGTAGATGTGGCACTTCGGGACATAGTTTAGTAGGCATGGTGGTGTTGGGTTGACAGTTGGACTTGATGATCTTAGAGGTCTTTTCCAACCTGAATGATTCTATGATTCTACAATGAGAGCACTAATTTGTTCTTAATTTTGGTGGATATTTCTATTTCTGTCCCTTGACAGCTTTCTCCAGCTTCTTTACTGACTGTGCTGTACCTCAAAATCCAAAAGGTTATTTCTGTAGTAAATCTAAAGGGTTTTTTTCTAGAATGTTAACAAAACCCAACCCCAATATTTTAATAGAGCTTTTTCTCACTTCTCTGATTTAGTTTTTCAGAGAGGACACTGTATGTGGCACATGGGTATCTAAAGCAATTGTATCTGTAACCTGTTTACTTTATCTAGCAGTAAATCACACCATCAACGTTGGTGCGATACCCTGAATGCCTTAACAGTTTTTGTTCTTACAGTACCAAACCAGTTTCATTTAGTTTTTATACATGCTGTCTTTGGCACACACTATAACATTAACCCATCAGGGATGGTTTTAAATTAAGATTGTTGGATACGTTAAGATTATTTGACGTTCCTTTGGACCATAATCTTTTCTTTCAGAGAGATACATTCATCCACTATCTTCATGGGTGTTTGGTCCTACAAACAGCCTGCATTTTGAAAAACAAAGCGAAAGAAAATGAACAAACAAAAACCCCCAAACCCTCACCAGTTCTCTTTGTGTCTGGCAAGCTTACTAGTAGATTTTCTTGTCTAATACAGGTTGATATAAAATACACAATGTTAGCAGTCATCAATCTAGTTCCCAGTCATTCTTATCTATCCTAGTGTTATGAGTTTGCGTGGCAAGGTTTTGGTAGTGGGGAAGCTATAGACGTGGCTTCTGTGAGAAGCTGTGAGAAGCTTCCCCCATGTCTGATAAAGCCAATGCCAGCCGTTTCTTAGATGGACCTGCTACTGGCCAAGTCCAAGCCAATCAGCAACGGTGGTAGCGCCTCTGCGATAACATATTTAAGAAGGGGAAGAAAAAACTGCCGTGAGATGGCAGTAAGGAGAGGAGTGAGAAGATGTGAAAGAAAGAACTCTGCAGACACCAAGGTCAGTGAAGAAGGAGGGGGGAGGAGGTGCTTGAGACACTGGAGCAGAGAGCCTTCCTTTGCAGCTCGTGATAAAGGGTGAGGCATGTTGTTCCCCTACAGCCCATGGAGGTCCATGGTGGAGCAGATATCCACTGTAGCCCATGGAAGAGACCCCATGCCGGAGCAGGTGGATGCCTGAAGGAAGCTGTGACCCTGTGGGAAGCCCGTTCTGGAGTAGGTTCCTGCCAGGACCTGCGGACCTGTGGAGAGAGGAGCCCATGCCAGAGCAGGTTTGCTGGCAGGGCTTGTGATCCCTTGGGGGACCCACGCTGGAGCAGCCTGTTCCTGAAGGACTGCACCCCATGGAAGTCACCCATGCTGGGGTGGTTCGTGAAGAGCTGCAGCCGTGGGAAGGACTCATGTTGGAGAAGTTTGTGGAGAACTATCTCCCGTGTCAGGGACATCACACTGGAGCAGAGGAAGAGTGTGAGGAGTCCTCCCCCTGAGGAGGAAGGAGCGGCAGAAACAACGTGTGATGAACTGACCATAACCCCCATTTTCCGTCCAGCTGTGCCGCTTGGGTGTGAGTAGATGGAGAAACAGGAGTGAAGCTGGGCATGGGAAGAATGGAGGGGCGGGGGGAAAGTGTTTTAAGATCTAGTTTTATTTCTCACTGTCCTACTCTGATTTGATTGGTGATAAATTAAACTCCCTTTTCTCCCCAAGTTCAGTCTGTTTTGTCCATGACAGTTATTGGTGAGTGATCTCTTTCTGTCCTTGTCTCAACCCATCAGCCTTTCATCATATTTCCTCTCCCCTGCCCAGATGAGGAGGGGGAGTGATAGAGTGGTTTTGGTGGGCACCTGGCATTTACCCAGGCCAAACCAAAACACCTAGTTTAATTATAATAGCACCAACTTTGTTAATTTCAGTATTAATTTAGATCAATTATATTGAGTCATATGTTCCTCTTATGGTACACTGTGAATGAATCAACACTGAGGAAAATGATGGGTTGCTTTTTTTGTTTCTTTTTTGAAACCAGACAGGAATATTTAAGTAGAAATTAATTCTATCAGTATTTTTTCCAAAACGCTACTAAAATAAAATCTGTATGTCATTTCCAATAAATTAAAATACATATTTATAAAAAATAATAGTAATAAAAACTGAAACAGAAATATCTATCCTTGTAGCTTCTTGTCTGTCTTAGCAGTAACCAAACTAAAAATTCAATCAAAAGTCTGACTCACTTAGAAAATCTTAGTCTCCTGTTGCTGCTCTGGATGCCTCAGCTGGTCAGTGGAGGCAAAATTTATAGATGTAGATTTTCAACTGAGAACTAATTGGGTAAAAATATTAGAGCCAGCCTGGTGAAGGGGCAAATTTGAACTGAAGTAAGAGGAAGAAAGTATTCCTTATTTTAGAAGCAAAATTGTCAAGAAATATGGGGTCTGCTGGCATCTTGTGCAGACTTCAGTTAAATAGCATCTATCAGTGATAGGCCAGTATGTTTCCTATCATTTGAAGGTTTTTTGCTTCGTGAGAGTACCTTCAGCTACATCTTTGTAACTTAGAATCATAGAATCATTTAGGTTGGAGGAGACCTTCAAGATCATCGAGTCCAACCATTAACATAACACTGTCAATTCCACCACTAAATCATCTCCATAAGCTCCATATCTACACGTCTTTTAAATACCTCCAGGGACAGGGACTCAACCACTTCCCTGGGCAGCCTGTTCCATCGCTTCACAATGGAACTCTTTCAGTGAAAAAAAAATTTCCTGATATCCCATTTAAACCTCCCCTGGTGCAACTCAAGGCTGTTTGCCCTTGTCCTATTGCCTGTTACGTGGGAGAATAGACCAACATCCACCTTTGTTTCGGTTTCGGCTGCCGCCGGCAACAAAAGCACCACGCGGCCGCCCCTCCCCCCACCGGCGTGCGGAGGAGAATGGAAAGAAAAAGGTAGAAACTGGTGGGTCGGGATAAGGGCAGTTTAACAGAACAGCAAACAGAGGGAAACAGGAACAACAACGATACAAATAAGGAGAAAACACAACAACGAACCATAACGACCCAGACAGCCGCTCTCCCGAAAACAGGACCGGCGCTGCACCCCCGCAAGCCGCGAGTGCGTTCCCGCCGCGCTGCCCCCCCCCACCGGAACCCAGCGTGACGTCACATGGTATGGAATACCGGGCTCTGTTTGGCCAGGTGGGGTCAGCCCCCACCCCCTGGCTGTGCCGCTTCCTGGAGTCCGGTGAAAATTAACCCTGTCCTGGCCAAACCCAGGACATTATCCACCCCTTATTCCATACCATCTACGTCATGCCCAGGTCCCCCATTGTCCAGTTGATCACCACCACTGCTCCTGTCTCCAGATATCATTCCCTTAGTCTATGGATCATCACTTTAAAGTGTCCATTGAGTTCATTTAATCCATGACTTCGGGCTCCATCTGTCGTAATGGTCTTCCGTGGCAGGAGAGGTGATGTGTGGTGATGGGCGGTCACTTGCTGCATCCGGAGCTCATGGCTGATGCATCTGGTGCAGCCCGTGCCCACAGTCTGCAGAAGATGTTGATCTTGATGAAGTTGCTGGATGCCAGTTGTTGAAAAACCAGGTCCAGTTCCATCATCGCTGTGCTCTGCTAGGTTTTCATCGAAAAAGTCCATCCTTCTTTAATCTGGAGAATTCTTACTATGCTACTACTGGTACAAAATATAACAATTATAACAGTGATAACAGACAGTGACAGGGTTATTTAACAATTAACTTTATACAATTTATTTATGGACTATTCTCGCCCAAAATTAAATCCCCATGAGGTACACATCGGACTTCCCCATCCTTCCGCATTACCCACCAGGTACACCCAGGTCCTTGAGCAAAGGCAATCCCGCGGACGGGCTTGCCTTTGCCCGAGGCAGGACTAACCCAAACCGTCTTCCCTAACATGTTCCGCATGTGCACTACAGGGACTTTATCCCCTTCTACTGGGTGCTGAGGTTTTGACTGGGCAGGACCAGCCCGGTTGGTGGACCCTCTGGTGTTAACCAACCAGGTGGCCTTTGCTAAATGAGTATCCCAATTTTTGAAAGTCCCACCCCCCATTGCCCTCAAAGTGGTTTTTAGCAGCCCATTGTAACGTTCGATCTTTCCAGAGGCTGGTGCATGGTAGGGGATGTGATACACCCACTCAATACTGTGTTCTTTGGCCCAGGTGTCTATGAGGCTATTGCGAAAGTGAGTCCCATTGTCTGACTCGATTCTTTCGGGAGTGCCATGTCGCCACAGGACTTGTTTTTCCAGGCCCAGGATGGTATTCCGGGTGGTGGCATGGGGCACAGGGTAGGTTTCCAGCCATCCGGTGGTGGCCTCCACCATTGTGAGTACATAGCGCTTGCCTTGGCGGGTCTGTGGCAGTGTGATATAGTCAATCTGCCAAGCCTCCCCATATTTATATTTTAGCCATCGTCCTCCATACCACTGAGGCTTTACCCGCTTGGCTTGCTTGATTGCAGTGCATGTCTCACATTCATGGATAACCTGTGCAATAGTGTCCATGGTCAAGTCCACCCCTCGGTCACGAGCCCATCTGTATGTCGCATCTCTTCCGTGGTGGCCCGAGGTGTCATGGGCCCACCGAGCTATAAAGAGTTCACCCTTATGTTGCCAGTCCAGATCCACCTGAGCCACTTCAATCTTAGCAGCCTGATCTACCTGGTGGTTGTTTTGATGTTCTTCAGTGGCCCGACTCTTAGGGACGTGGGCGTCCACGTGATGGACTTTTACAGCCAACTGCTCCAGCCGGGCAGCAATATCTTGCCACAATGGGGCAGCCCACATAGGTTTACCTCTGCACTGCCAGTTGTTCTTCTTCCATTGCTGCAGCCACCCCGACAAGGCATTGGCCACCATCCAAGAGTCAGTGTAAAGATAGAGCACTGGCCACTTCTCTCGACTGGCAATGTCTAAAGCCAGCTGGATGGCTTTCACCTCTGCAAACTGGCTGGACTCACCTTCTCCCTCGGCAGTTTCTGCGACTTGTCATGTAGGGCTCCATACAGCAGCCTTCCACCTCCGCTGCTTCCCCACAATGCGACAGGACCCATCCGTGAACAGGGCATACTGTTTCTTATCTTCTGGCAGCTGGTTATACAGTGGGGCCTCTTCAGCACGTGTCACCTCCTCCTCTGGCGATGCTCCAAAATCTTTGCCTTCTGGCCAGTCCATGATGACCTCCAGAATTCCTGGGCGACTGGGGTTTCCCATTCGGGAGCGCTGGGTGATCAGAGCGACCCACTTACTCCACGTAGCATCGGTGGCATGATGCGTAGAGGGGATCCTCTCTTTGAACATCCAACCCAGGACCGGCAATCGTGGTGCTAGGAGGAGCTGTGCTTCAGTGATGACCACTTCTGAAGCAGCTTGAACGCCTTCATATGCTGCCAGAATCTCTTTTTCAGTGGGAGTATAGCGGGCCTCGGATCCTTTGTATCCCCGGCTCCAGAACCCCAGGGGTCGACCTCGAGTCTCCCCTGGTGCTTTTTGCCAGAGACTCCAGGTTGGGCCATTCTCCCCGGCTGCGGTGTAGAGCACGTTTTTAACATCTTGCCCTGACCGGACTGGACCAAGGGCTACGGCATGAACTATCTCCCGTTTAATCTGTTCAAATGCCTGTCGTTGCTCAGGGCCCCATTCGAAATCATTCTTCTTCCGGGTCACGTGGTACAGAGGACTTACAATCTGGCTGTAATTTGGGATGTGTATCCTCCAAAAACCCACAACACCCAGGAAGGCCTGTGCTTCCTTTTTGCTGGTTGGTGGAGACATAGCTTCTATTTTGTTGATGACATCCATTGGGATTTGACGGCGCCCATCCTGCCATTTTATTCCCAAAAAATGGATCTCTTGCGCAGGTCCCTTGACTTTACTTCGCTTAATGGCGAAACCGGCTTTCAGAAGGATCTGAATTATTTTCTCCCCTTTCTCAAAAACCTCCTCTGCTGTGTCGCCCCGTACAATGATGTCATCGATGTACTGCAGATGTTCTGGAGCTTCACCCTTTTCCAGTGCAGTCTGGATTAGTCCATGGCAAATGGTGGGACTGTGTTTCCACCCCTGGGGCAGTCGATTCCAGGTGTACTGGATGCCCCTCCAGGTGAAAGCAAACTGTGGCCTGCACTCTGCTGCCAAAGGGATGGAGAAGAATGCATTAGCGATGTCAATTGTCGCATACCACTTGGCTGCCTTTGACTCCAGCTGATATTGAAGTTCTAGCATGTCTGGCACGGCAGCACTCAGTGGTGGTGTGACTTCATTCAGGCCACGGTAGTCTATTGTCAGTCTCCACTCTCCAGTAGATTTTCTCACTGGCCATATGGGACTATTAAAGGGTGAGCGAGTTTTGCTGATCACTCCTTGACTCTCCAGTTGACGGATCAGCTGATGAATGGGGAGAAGGGAGTCTCGGTTGGTACGATACTGTCGCCGGTGCACCGTTGTGGTCACGATTGGCACCTGTTGTTCTTCAACCCTCAGCAACCCCACAACGGAAGGATCCTCCGAGAGACCAGGCAAAATGGACAGCTGTTTAATTTCTTCCGTCTCCACAGCAGCTATGCCAAAAGCCCACCGATACCCCTTTGGGTCCTTGAAATAGCCTCTCCTAAGATAGTCTGTCCCAAGGATGCACGGAGCCTCGGGGCCAGTTACAATGGGGTGCTTCTGCCAGTCCTGCCCAGTGAGGCTCACTTCAGCCTCCAGTACACTCAGCTCTTGGGACCCCCCTGTCACTCCCGAAATGCAAATGGACTCTGACCCTTTGAACTCTGATGGCATTAAAGTACATTGTGCACCAGTGTCCACTAGAGCTTTATACTCTTGTGGATCTGACGTGCCACACCGTCCAATAGACACGGTTGTCCCTTTCCTCCACCTGGCTGGAGGCAGGGCCCCTCTAATCCTCGTCAGAGAATTTGCTGCTCACCTGCTGTAAAAATGACTTGGAGGTCCCCTCCAGAGGATCAGAATCAAGGTCAAACTGTCTACCTGGTCTGGAGAGCTGGCTTCTGGAAACAGGAGCAGCATTTTTCCTAACAGAATCCCCTTTTGTGATTGTTTTACCTCGCAACTCACGGACTCGTGCCTCTAGACTTGAGGTGGGTTTTCCATCCCACTTCCTCATGTCCTTTCCATGGTGACACAGGTAAAACCACAGGGTGCCCCAGGGTGTATAGCCTCTGTATTCCCTCTCCTGAGCAGAGAAACGCCTGCCCCTAATAGCTGAGACACTGGCCCGTACAGGTGGGGAGTAGGACATATTCCTGTCTAGGCGCTTGACCAGTTTCTCCACAGCTGAGACAAGGGAGGAAGAGAGACTTTCCTCGTATTGGCGGAGTCTGACAGCCACCTCATCCACTGTTGGTGCATCTTTACCTTTCCAGTTTACAACTGCCAGTGAGTTGGCATGTGAGGAGGGTGCGCTCTGCACAAACTTCCTCCACATGGATTGTGAGCACTGGAGTTCATCTGGGTCTGTGGGTACCTGCTTATCGTCTGTGTCAGAGTAAACCAGCTCCCGCACAGCTAATTCCCTCAAGTACTGAATACCCCTTTCCATATTGGTCCACTTGCCAGGATAACATACAAAATCGTCACTGAAGGGGTACCTCTCCCTCACGCCTGACAGAAGTCTCCTCCAGAGGCTGAGGACTTGTTCCTTTTTCCCAATGGCCTTGTCAATGCCCCCATCCCTGGCCAGGGATCCCAGCTGCTTGGTTTCCTTGCCCTCTAATTCCAAGCTGCTGGCCCCATTATCCCAGCACCGCAGCAGCCAGGTGACAATGTGCTCGCCTGGGTGGCGGCTGAAATCTTTCCGCATGTCTCGCAGCTCGCCCAGGGACAGGGACCGGGTGATGATCCTCTGTCTCTATCTCCTGCGATGACCCTGGCTCATCGTCATCCCTCCTGGAGCGATCTGCTCTCTTTGTGTCTTTCTTTAGTTTTAGGGGGGCGACTGCTACCGGCACAGGTTGGTCATTGGGCTCAGCCGCGATGCCTGCAGCTGGAGCTGGGGCTGGAGCAGCTGCTGTGCCCGCCGGGGAAACCGAGGCAGACCCTGCAGCTGTGGCTGCAGCAGCCGTGGTGCCGGTCGGGGGGGCTGTGACTGCCTGCTGGGCTGGAGGGGCTGCAGGGCCGGCTGGGGGGGCAGCGCCAGTGCCTGCTGCTTCGTTTCCCCCCCCTTCCCCTTTAAGGCGCTGAACAGTGTTGAACACGGAAGCTCGGTAAGCGTGGGCCAGACCCCAGCACATTGAGGTGATCTGTGTCTCTCTGGAGTTCCCAGGGTGGCAGCACACTTTTTGCAGATATTTTACTAGTTTGTCCGGATTCTGTATTTGCTCAGGGGTGAGTTTAAAACACACCGGGGGTGCCCACTGCTCTAGACACCTGCCCATGCTGTCCCACACACCCAGCCACTCACAGCTATCCGGCCCCGGGGCAGGTCTCTGCACCATGTTCTTAACGACTTGTTCAACCCTAAACAAAAGCTGAAACCCATTCAGGAGGCAGAACAAAAGGAGAGTGCTGGCCTGAGCATCCCACAGGTACTCGAACTTCTCAAAAGCCCTTAGGACCAGCCTGAGGGAGAGAGGGGGGGCGAAAGAGTGGGGGAAGGTATCCCCTTCGATTTTCCCCACAGATTGGGTTTGATTACTAACAAAATCTAAGACATAGGACCCGAGGTACGGAAATGACCGCAGTGCCGCATGCAAACACAAGCCTAATTTCATGCATAGTGATGTTATCATATCATAAGTCGATATCATATAGTACAGCAAAATCATCATCCTGATCTTCTTTCCCGAGGTAACAAACAGCATGGCGGCAAACACATACAGCAAGTAAGGATTTACGTAGCAGAGATATTTGATCAAAGTCAGAAACATTTTTACTGGCGACTTTAACTAACACAGTAAATGCGTATAATAAATTTTAACAAAATCTATGAAAGCAGTTTTAACACCCGCTGCTCAGCCCTGCCGTTATCCCTGCTCCACGTCTGGGCGCCAATTTAATATTTCGGTTTCGGCTGCCGCCGGCAACAAAAGCACCACGCGGCCGCCCCTCCCCCCGCCGGCGTGCGGAGGAGAATGGAAAGAAAAAGGCAGAAACTGGTGGGTCGGGATAAGGGCAGTTTAACAGAACAGCAAACAGAGGGAAACAGGAACAACAATGATACAAATAAGGAGAAAACACAACAACGAACTGTAACGACCCAGACAGCCGCTCTCCCGAAAACAGGACCGGCGCTGCACCCCCCCAAGCCGCGAGTGCGTTCCCGCCGAGCCGCCCCCCCCCCCACCGGAACCCAGCATGACGTCACATGGTATGGAATACCGGGCTCTGTTTGGCCAGGTGGGGTCAGCCCCCACCCCCTGGCTGTGCCGCTTCCTGGAGTCCGGTGAAAATTAACCCTGTCCTGGCCAAACCCAGGACAACCTTGCCATAACCTCCTTTCTGACAGCTGTAGAGAGTAGTGTGGTCTCCCCTGAGCCGCCTTTTCTTCAGACTAAACAGTCCCAGTTCCCTCAGCCAATCTTTATAGAATCATAGAATCATAGGTCGGAAAAGACCTCTAAGATCATCAAGTCCAGCCATTCACCCAACACCACCATGCCTACTAAACGATATCCTGAAGTGCCACAGCTACACATTTTTTAAACACCTCCAGGGACGGGGACTCCATCACCTCCTTGGGCAGCCTATTGCAATGTCTGACCACTCTTTCAGTAAAGAAATTTTTCCTAATATGTAACCTAAACCTCCCCTGACCAACTTGAGGCCATTGCCTCTTGTCCTATCGCTAGTTACCTGGGAGAAGAGACCAACACTTCCCTCACTACAACCTCCTTTCAGGTAGCTGTAGAGAGCAAGAATGTCCCCCCTCAGCCTCCTCGTCTCCAGACTAAACAGCCCCAGTTCCTTCAGTCGCTCCTCATAAGACTTGCTCTCTAGACACCTCACCAGCTTCATTGCCCTTCTCTGGACACGTTCCAGCAGCTCAGTGTCTTTCTTGTAGTGAGGGGCCCAAACCTGAACACAGTACTCCAGGAATGACCTCACCAGTGCTGAGTACAGGGGCACGATAACTTCCCTACTCCTGCTGGCCACACTATTCCTAGTACAAACCAGGAGGCTGTTGGCATTCCTGGCCACTTGGACACACTGCTGGCTCATGTTCAGACGGCTGTCAACCAACACACGAAGGTCCTTTTCCGCCAGACAGTTTGCTAGCCACTCTTCCCCAGGCCTGTAGTGTTGCATGGGGTGGTTGTGACCCAAGAGCAGGACCTGGCACTTGGCCTTGTTAACCCTCATACAGTTGGCCTCAGCCCATCGATCCCATCTGTCCAGATCCCTCTGTAAATGCTTCCGACCCTCAACCAGATCGACACTCCTGCCCAGCTTGGTGTCATCTGCAAAGTTACTGAGGGAGCACTCAATCCTCTCATCCAGATCATTGATAAAGATGTTAAACAGAACTGGCCCCAATATTGAGCCTTGGGGGACACCACTTGTGACCAGCTGCCAGCTGGATTTAACTCCATTCACCAGCACTCTTTGGGCCCAGCCATCCAGCCAAGTTCTTACCCAGCAAAGAGGACACCCATCCAAACCACGAGCAGCCAGTTTCTCCAGGAGGATCCTGTGGGAAACAGTGCCATAGACATAGGTCAGATTGGTCAAGCAGGATGTGCCTATCATAAGCAGCCCCTGCTGGCTGGGCCTGAACACTTGGTTGTCCTGTGTATGCCATGTGATGGTACTCAAAATGAGCTGCTCCATAACCTTGCCCGGCACCATGGTCAGACTGACAGGCCTGTAGCTCCCAGGATACTCCTTCTGGTCCTGCTTGTATATGGGTTTCACATTAGCTAACTTCCAGTCATCTGGGACCTCCCCAGTTAGCCAGGACTGCTGACAGATGATGGAGAGTGGCTTGGCAAGCACACCCACTAGCTCCTTCAGCACCCTTGGGTGTATCCCATCCAGCCTCATAGACTTGTGCGTGTCTATGTGGTGTAGCAGGTCACTGACCATTTCCCCTTGGGTTTTGGGGATTTCCTTGTGCTCCCCATCCCTGTCTTCCAGGTGAAGGGGCTGGGTGTCCAGAGAACAACTTCCCTTACTGTTAAAAACTGAGGGAAAGAAGGCATTAAGTACCTGAGCCTTTTTCTCATCCTTTGTCTCTAATTTTGTCCCACATCTTATAGAGGATGGAGATTCTCCTTCACCCTCCTTTTGTTGCTAAAGTATTTATAAAGACATTTTTATTGTCTTTTATGGGAGTAGGCAGGCTAAGTTCTACTTGGGCTTTGACTCTTAAAACTTTCTTTCTGCATAACCGCACGATACCCTTGTAGTCATCCTGAGCAGCCTGCCTCTTCTTCCAAAGGTCATAAACTTTCCTTTTTTTCCTGAGTTCCAGCCAAATGTCTCTGTTCAGCAAGACTGTTCTTCTTCCCTGCAGGCTAATCTTTCATCACATGGGGACAGCCTGCTCCTGCACCTTTAAGACTTCCTCTTTGAAGAGTGTCCAGCCTTCCTGGAGTCCTTTGCCCTCCAGGACTGCCTCCCAAGGGACTCTATCAACCATGTTCCTAAACAGGCCAAAGTCTGCCCTCTGGAAGTCCAAGGTGGCAGTTCTGCTAACCCCCCTCTTTCTCCAGGAAATGAAAACTATCATTTCCTGATCACTATGCCCAAGGCATCCTCCTACCATTACATCAGCCACAAGTCCTTCCCTGTTCGCGAACAATGGGTTCGGTGGGGCAACTTCCTTAGTTGGCTCACCCACCAGCTGTGTCAGGAAGTTATCTTCCACACACTCCAGGAACATCCTGGGCTTTTTCCTCTCTTCCGTATTGTAATTCCAGGAGGCATCTGGTAGGTTGAAGTCCCACATGAGAACAAGGGCCAGCAACCGTGAGACTTCCCACAGCTGCTTATAGAATATTTCATCAGCCCTTTCATCGTGGTTGGGTGGTCTATAACAGACTCTCACCATTATCTGCCTTGTTGGCCTTCCCCCTGATTCTCACCTATGAGCACTCAACCCTATCATCACCATTATCAAGCTCTAGGCAATCAAAGTGCTCCCTAAGATATAGGGCTACCCCACCACTTCTCCTTCCTTGCTTGTCCCTTCTGGAGAGTTTATAGCTGTCCATTGCAGCAGTCCATTTGTGCAAGTCATCCCACCATGTTTGTGTGATGGCCACTGTATCATAGTTTTCCTGCTGCACAATGGCTTCCTGCTGCTACTGTTTGCTGTCCATGTTCCATGCATTGGTGTAGATGCACTTCAGCTGGGCTGTTGATCCTGCCCTGTTTCTGGGGGGAGAAGCCTCAGTTCCTGTGTGACCATTCTCAGGCACTCCCGTGGTTTCTAACACATCAGTAACCTTGTGTGTTCACTGCCACATGGATCTCCATCCCCTGCCTTCACTGAGATGGCAGACCAAAAGACCTCGTGAGCACACTGTCCCTTGCACATTGGTGTGCCGCCGCTAGGCTTTTCTGTAGCAAGCCTGTTCTTGTCCCTTTCCCCCTTCAAATCTAGTATAAAGCTTAAAACTTGGATATAACAGGAATCCTCAGAAGCAACATTTCTGCTTGCTTAATACCTTGCACGCCCACTGGTGTGCCATATTCTGTGGCAATCAGGGACTTCAAATTCAGGTGAACGCATCCCTAAGCAATATCACCAGCAAGGCCCTGAGACTTCTACTATCATACAGCAAATATGTTAGCAGACTACAACTTAATTTTATCATAAAAATTTTCACTCTAAATATGAAGACCATTTGTGAACTAGATTCTGGAAGTGCTTTCTTCTGGAATGACTGATAGCAAATAACAAAACAGCATTGCTGTTATGTGACTTAGCTGCCTGTAATAGCTGGAAGAACGTTAGAATTTATAGCCAAGGAGTCTCTTCCAGGGACATACAGTCAGGTGTTACATATTTCAGCTAAGGGACAGTGTCACATATTACTGTAGTGTTGCGTACATAACAGTACTCCTTGTAAGTGACTTGTCAAGAACACTGTATCCATCAGCTCTTTTGGCTTCCCAGTAGATCAGCACCTCTTTCAGTCCTACCTTCTCACATCTTTCCATTCTCAGGTACGTACATGCATAACTCTGCCACATCAGATAAGATACAAATACGGTTTTCTGTCATAGATTTTATGGTGTCCTCTTATTTCCTGTCACTGGAGAGGTGACGGCCTTTAAATTTGAAAATATAACACAGTTAAAGATTAAAGAAAAAAACACTTACTTTGAGAACTCCGTTGTCATAACTCTGAAGAAAATCAATGTCACAGTAACAACAGAGGACTCATTTATTATTAAATAATTGTTTTCCTTGCATTTAAATAATCACATTTAACCCATTATAATTTAAAAAGCTGTAATTTTGTGAGATGGAAGTGTATGCAGTAACCTGATATTTGATCATCAGTCTAATAAACAAAGCCTGCCTTCTGATTAACTCTTGGGGATTTTCCCTTGTTCATTTTCTTTTTTTTCTTTTTTTCTTTCACCCCCCCAAGTCAGAAAACAACAACTGCAAAGAGATGCTTTTTGTAGTGATTTTATAATTAATTAATTGTATGTTTTAAATGTTTTAACAGAAATGTTTAGCCAGAAGACTGGTTTTTGTTTAAATATTTATTATGTTATAGAGGAGTTTGTTGATATCATGACTTATTTCATTTGGGATATCTTTACAGTTGCATCCATGAAGGAATAAAAAAGTTTAGAACAAGAGTTTTACATAGTGCCTAAGACCTCCTCTGTCATCCAATCTATTCTCCTTCTACTACATGAAATTGATATAAAACTGTTTGTACAAATGTATCAGATTTGCTGTTGACTCAATATTGTCTTTTCCTTCTCTAATATTTACCCTCCTGGTATATTTGTAGATTTATATTTGGCTGTCAAAATAATTTTCCTTGACTAAAAAAGCAAAGATCTTTTAGTCTGATAATCTTTTAACTCTTGGTCCCTCAATCCGAGCATGTCTTTTGTCTTGCATTGACAAGTCCAGCGAGGCCATCGATTGCAATGTCTTCAGCTGATTTCTCCTTAATAGTCAGTAAGACCATCAGCATGGGTTCTCTGATATCATTCAAATTCAGCTGAAGTTCTCCTGCCCATCCCATTCTCCCTCACTGATCTCCTGTTTGCTATTGATGAGGCCTTTCTGCCTTTTGTTGTTAGTACAACCCCAGTTTTGCATAAAATTATTAGAGAAACATTACCAAAGATCTTTCCCAACACAGAATCCTGAACAAAACTACGTAATAACTTCAAAACTATCCTGTCAAACTGTTATAGCTGGTTTAGACAGTTTCTTACCTACTGAAGAGTTCTTCTAAATCCTGTCTTCTTTGGATTAAGTTGTAGTTTCTTGTATTGCACCATATGAATTGTTTTGCTGAAGTCTAGGTAGATTACATCTACCACATTTTCCAAGAGTAAGTTTATCAAAGAAAATTGTTCAGTGAATGTGACATGATTTACCTTAGGTGCACCACTGTTGCATTTAATCTCGTTTGCCTTCTACCTGTATGATTCTAACTCTTTTCTTCCACATGTGTTCCATGACTGGATGTAAAGTTCAAGTTGTTTTCCACGTTTTATAGCTCCAAGATGCCTTTGCTCCTCCTCACGATAAACATCCAATTTCATATTGCTCATCACAGGTACTGGATATGATAGATTTATTAAGCATCCTTGCCTCTGAATTAGCAATTTCATGTACTAACTCCTTCAGTATTCTTGGAAAGGGATTATTCAGTTCCATAAACATGTATGTCAAGATTTTCCTAGTCAGATGGAAGGAGATACTAATTTATCCACGTCTTTTCTTATTCCTTATGTCCACCTGTTCTACGTTATCACCCAGACTGGAAACAGAGCAAAGTATTCATTCAGCTGAGGACTTTACTCAGATCATCATTAATGTCTGTTCTCTTCTTCTTGCAGAGCAATATGATTTTTTCTCTTTTTGTTAATATAGCTACAAAACATTTTACTATCTGTTTTTAATTTCCATTGGAAGGGTTAACTCATCATTTGACAGTTGTCACTTTCTATTTATCATTTCTCACTTCCAAGAAGTATCTGTTCTTGCTGGCTAGTCTCTTTTTCCTGGTCTCAGCTTTTTACTTTTACCAAACACAAGCTGAAGAAAAAAGGAAATCATATACCAAGGAATTATTTTTTTTCCACAAATTCCCCAGTAAATCTTATTTAAAGTATTTGGGTTTTTTTAATTATCTTTGCAATATATGTAAACCTGCACATACACACAAATAAATATATTTTCTAGCAATAATTTTAGTAACTATTTATGTGAATGTAAATGAAACTATCTGTCATAGTACATGAATGGCAGTACCTGTATATATGCGTAAAAAATATTTAGACATTAGAAATAATCATCTAATAGATGAAAAGCTAGCAAACTAAAATAATTGAGCAAAAAGGCAAAGTGTATGATAATACTTAACACAGAAAGTGAGGAACTGCCTCACTGAATAGAAAGGTTGTATGTCTTCTTGTAACACCAAATAAAGAAGTCTGGATGTGCTTTAGGATGCAAAATGTCTTTGAATCGTTATACAAACTCAGGTAACACAGTGGTAGAATAAGCACTTGCGCCTTTGTATTATCCCAGATGTACAACTGCAGATCATCTGTCCGGGTCTTGTCAAAGAAAGTTTCTTCTGTGAAGGAGGCCTTACTATTACATCCTACAAGACACTTTGCCACTGTTCAAAAAATTAAAATAAATGTCTGCTTTACACATCACGAACAAGCTGTCTGTGTATTAATATTGATAAAAGAATAATATAAGCTTTGTATTTATTTCCAGTGAACAACTAAAAGAACTCTTCCTTTTAGGATGATTTCTCATATATGAGATCGAGCCTTCATTTTCCTTTCCAAATGACAAATCTAAAGAGACTGCAGCTGGGATTCAGTCTGAGGGCCAGTCTCCACTTGTCAGGTGTCTCAAAACACATCACAGTTGAAAGAGCCAGTGGGCTTGGTATAACTGGTAAAGCCTAGAGTGGAAGAGAGCTGAATGGGTGCACACACAACTTAATCCTGTGCTAGGTCTAAGCCAGAATGTCTTTTGCCATTAGACTGCTGTAGAGTAAGTAAGACACCTACATGGAGCTGACATATTTGCTTTCTCCTGTGGGAGATTTGGGCTTTTTGGAGCAGCAGCTGGAAGCCAGACAGAATACCCTGAGCAATAAATAGCTTTGTTAAGGTAAAAAGAATTACATCACCAAAGTAAGTGTGGAATTTGATCCTATCTTGTGTGAAAGGTAATGCTAAGAAAAAAATTCTTAACATGTTTAAGTTAGAAATATTAGAATATATTTTAAAGTAAATATATTCGGAGGTCTGAATTTCAGTGGGGGTAAGCCTTAATATCTTGACTTATTTTTTTCTGAACTGGGAAAGGTGTCTTCACATTATTGGAAGAAGGAGCATAAAAAAAAGGCATATGAGGAAACCAAAAAACTAGAGTCCGTGTGATGGAAATCACAGCTTGTTCTTACTATGTGGCAAAAATGCTAACAGGTGAAGGAATCGGAAAAAATGAAGAAAGTGGGGCAAAGATCAGAAACAGTAGATGTTGATACTTTTTCCCTGCTGCATTCATCCAGCTGTCAAACCTGCAAATATAACTCCACCACCACACTGAACATATATTCCCTAAATCTTCTTCTGGGGAGACACTTCTGATATATTCAGTCAATATATAAATAGATCAGATATATCCACAAACTACAGCTATTCAGGCAGCTTGTTGCTTTCACGTTATTTTCATGTTATAATTCAGTAATTAAATTTTGTATCTAAGAATGTTTGAAACTGGTAACGTAACCAATTAAACCTTTTCTGAAAATGTTATTTTTCCAAAAGGAACTATTCTTACTTAGATCAGCTGGAAAAAAAAAAAGTATGCATAAGATCCAAACCACTCTGATCTAAAGCACTGCTTCATTTCTCTTTGGTGAGATGCACCACCATTACAAATACTAAGGACAAGAATATGAGACCCAGTGGTAAGGAGAGGTCAGAGTGGCCCTTAAGGTGTAAAGGATCGGTGGAGGGGAATAGAGAGTTGAAAGAGAAGGAATTATAAAAGTTCAAAACCACTGATGTAGAAAAGGCACAAGGATGTCATAATTTCTTTATATACATGGGTAACTCTGCCAAAGTCAGCCTACTGGAACAAAGTTAAGTTTGCTTAGCATTTCTGAAGAATATAATTTGTCCAAGGCCTAGTTAATTGCATAAATTTAGAATTATCTATTTTTTCAGAATTTTTTATATTTGCTTTTTGGTAAATATTTCCCTGTTGGTTCAGAGGAACTGGAATAGAAGAACCTAGGAGCAGTTAGGAAATGTGTACTCAGTAGAAGTTGGAGTAATTAGAAGTGAAGAAGTGTCTTCAGAAATTGCCGATGGGATCTTCTGGTTTCAGATGAAGTAAGATATATAGAAACAAAAACACATTATCAACCCCTGTGATTAATTTATGTCAGTTCATATTTTCAGGATGAATGTAACAAAGGAGAAATGATGAAACTTTTTATGTGATAGCTAAAATTCACTTTTATTTATCTCTTTATCCCTGGTCTTTAGGTATCAGAAACAACAAACAAATAATTTACATGTAGGTCTTGTCCAATTCTGTGGATGCTATGAGAAAAAAAGACAACATAAATACAATACAGAATGTCAGAAGTGTTCTTGGGCTTACCTTGGTATTGGTGGTTTAGCGTTTTACCAGTTACTTGTGATGACTTTCTGGTGTTAAATCCCTTCTAAAAGGATTTATTGGTTTGGCAAAGGTACCTAGACAAGATTATTGCTATTTCTTGTTCTCTGGTCATACTAAATCATTTTTCCATGCTGTTTCAAAAAACATATGGAAAAAGAAAGTTGAATTCCTCAGCTGAATGAAGCAGCTGTTTGGTGTTCACTCTTAATCAATGTTAGTGAGTAGACTTCTTCATTCACTGCTCTTATCGATGTTGTCTCCTGAAAGGCAATGAGGTTCTTTTTACATTCAGGCCAAATTTCTAACATATTATGGAAATTCGTAGCAGATAAAGGTATTCCCCATATTTTTGTAAAGTCTTTAATATTAAGGAAGTTAATAATAATGAAAATAATCTAAAAAAAATAGATTATTTATTTATATTTTAAAATAAATTATTGTCATTGACCTTGATAATGTTTTCTGGGCTCTGTGTCACAAAGCAGTGATTAATAAGGCTTTTTGAGACATATATAATGGTATTATTAATCTCATCCCTACACATGCATAACTGGATTCATTAATTTCTGACATATACCCTAAGTGTTACTTAAATTTACCAAGTATTACTTAAAATTAGCAATTTATATTTAGATGTTATTATATGTATTACATATATGATATGTCAAATTATAGATTATGGATTTATTTACACCTTTCTGTTTTCAGATACTAAAACATTATTCCCAAAAGGCTTTAATACTAGTGAAAGTTTTCCCCTATCTACTTTGACACTTTTCAGCATCTTATTTATTCCCAGAGTTTGATCAAACTTGATGACTTATTTATAGTAGGTTGTTATTGTGCTTAGTTCTGTACAAACCATGGACTCTGTTCCAAAAACCTCTACTCTAAATCAGATCCAGACAGTCCAGTTGAACACAGTGTACAATTGCTTCATTAGTTCCCACTGAGTGATAAAAGTTTTTTCATTATTTTCTCTTTATAACCCAAGAAATGCAAAATGTATGACTCTTTTCTAGTATTCATTCCATATCCTTCTTTCTGAAAATTGGTAAGATTTGTTTAAACTGATATCAGTAACTACCTCTTCTGTGAATAAATTACACTTCCCATTTCTGAGAGGTCCTACTCTTTTCCTCCTTGCTGACCTCTTCTTCTCCAAGTACTTTAAAAAATTCTGATTTATCTCAAACCCTCATGCAATCTGCTTTTCATTTTCTACCCTTAATTTTCTTATCATTTTTTGCACTCTCTCTCAACTTCATTCTCTAATCTTCTCCGTACTGCTCTGTAGCTGATGTTTTATGCCTCATATATTCTTTTTCCTTACTTGTGATTACATTTTGGACTTTTCAGCTCATCCTCATTGACTTTTTACTCCTTGTATATGTATTGCAAAATTGCACATGCAACCTTTGGGTATACACTCATTTACCTCTTCACATTTTCCTTTTATTTTTTCAGCTGTCAATATTTTTCCTTTAATGTTTTCATCATGTTAATTTTTGTTTTCATCATGTTAATTTTTTATTTGACATGCTACATTTCTCTAAAATGACTAATCTTAAACATTGTAAATTTTTTAACTAAGGCAAGTTTGATTTGTCTTTCTAGTTTTGAAAGCAGCTCTGGTATTTTCAATTCTTTCATGAACAAGCTTTCACGCCTCTTGTCAATTGATAATCGCAAAATTTGTTTTTTTTTTTTTTATGTATGCATAAAAAGCATGGGAAATCTCTCTGGGAACAGGAACAATCTTCATTTTGTATAACAACAATTATATTGCTAAAGATAAACAAATTAATCCTTTTATATAATAAGGAAGCAGTTTTGCTGGTTCTGTGCCAGCTGAGGATTCCACTAAGCCAGACGACCCTTGGATATCACATTAAGGCAACTCTGCTGCCCGTTCCCGTCTGCAGTATATTTTCTAAAGCTAGTGGACAGGTTTTGTTCCTGTTGAAGGGTCTACCTCTGAACTGGTAATAAGATGGCAGTGGTGGCTGTGGAGATCAGAGACCATCGATTTTGTGAAGAAGTATTTATGATGCCTGGGAGTGATAGATGCTTGTGAATCAGGCTGCATTAGGAAAAATCAAAAGTAAAGGTGCTGGAGGGTTTGGCAGAATTCCTTGGTACTACACACAGCTAATAGGTATCTCTTTTCTACATCATGTTCGTTTGCTGAATGGGGCTGTGGTATATATACATATATATGTGTGTGTGTCTGTGTGTGTCTGTGTGCATACAGGTGTATATATATGTATTTGTATACACATACATACGATCCTGCCAAGTTGATGTTAATTTGACAGGGATGAACATGGCTGGGCTTTTTCAGGCTTCATGATCTCTAGTAATGTAAAACCATTAGACTAGAAGAAAGCAAGCTGACCTTTCAATTAATGAATGTTTCAAAGTAGTTAAAAATGGTGGTGTAGCCAGGCCTTTGGTCCCTTTCCAATCCTGGGGCTGGTGACTTAATTTTCTGCTGGTGAGGGAAAAGTAGAGGTGGGATTTGACGGTGAGTATCTGAACCGATTGAAGCAGCAGACAGTGCAGTGGTTATGTTAAGGATTTCTTGTTTAGGGTTCTGTCAAATGAAAGATCATCCAAAATCTCCCTCTTGTGTGAGATGCACACTCAGACTAGATTTTAGCCCTAAGTATTTATCAGATTTTCAGCAAATTGATTTGAGAGCTTTTGAGCTGTACAAAATAAATGGGGCTTAAGACTTCTGGATTAAATTTGTACTTGTATTACAGCTGCAAATGGCTTCAGTATACAAAACTATAATTTTACAGGTGGTTAATCTGTAACATGGGCCAAGATTTTATTGCACAAAAATTAAAACTGAGACACATCAAATACTGAAGCAGATGTCATATCTGATTTATAGCTAGCTTTAAAAAATAATATGTTGAACGAGTCTATCTCTGATTTAACATTGTTTCAGACTTTTATTAACATCAAAAAAGCATACAAGTTATGTAGTATCAGTAGGACTCTCCACCTGAAAGAAATACTGAGCAATCAAGTGTAAAACATTAACTTTACATGAAAATATATACCTAAACTAAGGTGGCAGTGTGAAAGCTCACTCTGATACAGTGCACTGGATGGGGGAAGGGAGAACTGAAAATAAGGAAAGGAACAAACCGGACCCTTAGTGCCAAGCAGCACAAATTGGAGTTAAGATGAATAAGAAGAATCCAAGAGCTATTAATCGAAGCTCAGCACCTCCAGGGATAAATGATTCTTATGCCTGAAATAGATTTAACTCTCCCCAAACAGTAATCTCACTCCTGAACAGGAAATGAAAATAAAAGCGAGCTACCTACCAGGCAAGAGCAGTCTCTACGTTCTGAATATTGCGGTCACTCAAGAGCTGCTACATATGTCTCTATAAGTCCCCTACAACTATAAAAATTTGTGAATGTGAATGCCTGCATAATAATCTTTAGCTATTCAGGGATTTTAGAAAGGAAACCCTCATTTCTGAACCATCATTTTTTCCCTGTATCAGTGCTCTGTCATTAATACAGAATTTAAGTGTTTCATAGTTTACAGTGTGCTTTTGTAAACAGTGGTATATACTTTTTCTCTCTTAAAAATCTGCCAACATGAAGATTGCTGAGAATTGTTTCAGTTTTGAAGTGGAGGAATTCTTAAAAATTACTATTGAAATGTTTTACTGAATTTTTTTTTTAAGGGTGTTAGATACGCTTTTACTAACCAGCTTTAGCTTAGTATTATTAGTTTTCAGATACATTTCATTCAGTTAACATGGTTCCCTCTTATTTACTGATTTAGGCAAAACCAAACACATGTTTAAAAGATGCAATACTCATTTTGGAACTTTTTTGAGAGCTTTTGGATTAGGAAGACAATGGGTTGTTTCCAAAGGGAGCAGGGTTAAATGAATGCTTTGGCATTCTGCAAATCCAGCCCTGAAAGACTGTCTTCATTTAGCTGCTAAACGGGGCAGGGAGGAAGCAAGGATCTACTACTACAATTTTCTTTTACTCCAGAGTTTGTTTTTGGAAAGGCTTCTTCAACCTTTCTGCAAAAGCCTGTAGCTCATGTTTGGCTGTAATTCATACTACAGACACCTTTTCCTGATTTCTCTGTTTCTTTGGGATTTCATTGCTTTGGACAGATCTAGCTGCAGTGGAGTCAGTGGTAAAATTTTACCTTCATTCACATCAGGATTTCATCTTCCAGTTCATGATCTCTAAACCAGTTCAGGTGCAGCTACTTTAGTAAAATTGCTGTAGTGATTATTTTCACTGGATATATAATCTATTTATTTATTGATATTTTTTGTTTGTTCATGCAGCAGTATAATATAGACAGAACCTAACTCTGCCTGAGCTGGAGTTCCTGAGAATCTCCAGTTTTGTGTGTTTTAGAGTATGTCTGAGATCTATAAAGTGAAAGGAAATTTCTCTTCTCTGTGGGATAGACAAGGACCTAATGAACTTCAGAAGCAAATCTTAATTATTACATTTGCTAGTTGTGCTAGATTGATAATCAAAGGCTTCTCGACTTTTAACAGCTGTTTTCAATCACCCGTTTATCTCAATCTGGAGTAAAATTACTTCATGTCATCTTCAGTTTACTTTGTCTGAACTGGGCTATGTTTCCTCTTTTTATGTACTGGGAGCAAATGCTAGATTTCCTAGAGAAAATTCTGGAGTTAGTGTACTCAAAAATGTGTATACATACATTGTTCAAGATGCAGAACCACTGCAGTAGTGATGTTTTGGGTTTTAATTCTCTTGCTTTCATAACATTTTCAAACATTGCTAGTGGTTTTTTTTTTAATACTGCTTCTGAGACTTGAAATTGTGTTTTTATAAAAATATCTAGTTAAAAGCCTTGAGGTTTTATTCCTGAGCAGTAATAATCAGGTCAGAGCTCCTCATTACACAGAAACTTATGGGTTCTTTCCACGTGCCTCACACATTTAACTGCACTGATTTTCACCTCATATTATTCAGTCCTTTGGTATTGGAAGAATTCTGCATTCTGCAAATATTATATCTATATTTTCCCAAATATCTTGATAAATTTCACCCCAAACCTATCCATCCCCTTTTCCAGATAGTTTATGAAAATATTGGGCTATCTACTTCCCTGCCCAGAAACTTATGGGAATTTTTTGACATTCATTCACCATGAAAATAACCTTTTTTTTCATTTTTCTTTTTTTTTTTTTTTTTTAATATTTATTTGTGTGAGGACTTTCTCTCTCATCCTGTTGCAGCCATGGCTAGTTTAGACCATTTGATGAGGGTCATTGTAAAATGTTTTTTGATTACCAAATACTTTTTCAAAGTGGATCTGCCTTTCCCATAGTCTTCTTACACCTCTTCAAAAATTTATGTCAGGAATCCGAGACATTTCAGTGAGCATCCATGCGAGTTTCTAATATGGAGTATCCATATACAAAGCTTATTACTACAGAACTAGTCCATGCTCCCCACTGTGTGAATACTCACTTAATTACTCAACAGCAGAATTAATAAAAAAAAAACCCAAACTAACCATGCTATATGCAATACTGAGGATAAAAAATTGAGATAGAATATGTTAATGTTGAAAGGACTGTAGTGGCAACATTTATGACTCTGCACCTGCACGACTGGTCAAAGCCGGCTTTCCCTGAGGAAAGTGGGACAGTGGTTAAAGTGGATTCTCCTGAGGGAGTGCTGAGTAGAGGGCTCTGTGGAGACCAAGCACTGAGTAGAGGGAATGGGAGAAGCTAAAAGCTAGCTAGGGAGGTTAAAACGTTTTGTACTGTTGACTTCAGTAAACTCTTCCATGAAAGTATCCCATAACATCCAATACTCACTTATGCTATGCTCACTCACCACCTTTCAATAAATCACTAATGCTCCCTTTAAGACATAGGTACCTTATTTTCAAAACCGTGATCATGTGTCAAGGCAGTCTTACCTCTCACAGGCGATATTGTGCTTTCTGCTGAGAAGTAACAGCAGAGCAGCACATCTCCGACACTGTATGGAGGCAAACCGGAAAGTTGTGCTCAAGCATAGTTCAGAAGAGTGATGTCCTTTCAGGCAAAGCTGACTACGGTCTTCTGTATCTTGTGAGACTTAAGTGCACACACAAGATTGTCTCTATATACTGCTTATTTTTGCAATAAATGAAAAATTTGTTCTGAACATCAAGTCCCTCTGACTGTCTCTAACAAAACACTCAGAAGAATTAAAATGTATCTTTAAATCCTACCCGTATAATGCTTTAAAAAGTGCTGGATTATCATGTTAGGTTAAAAATCCAGAAAAAATATTTAAATCTACAGAGAACACATTGCTTCTTTAACCCACTTTTGGTGTAAGAACTGCAAGCACTTACTTCTATTAATAAATGCAAACCTTATTTTTTTCCAACATAAAGCCACAGTTAAACACGAATTTTCATTTAAATAGGAGTGAAACTATTTCTGGAAACAGTAAAGACAGAAAATGAAATGTCAAAGGCTACTGGAGAGTGTGCAGCGAGCTCTTCAAGTATGCATTAGGAGACCAACATCTTCCTGGACCGTTTGTTACAAGGAGTAGTGTGCTTACAATAATTAGTATCCTGAACAGCTCAGAGATGATCGTAGACACAGCTGTTGTTGTTTAAGGCAGCAGTCACATCAATGGCAAGGCAGTAGGTATTGATTTGCTCAGTGACATCCTTCTAGCTATGTCATCTGAGTGAAAGAAGTCCCCAAATTAACCAATAATAAAGTGTTAGAAGTTGTAGTAGTTGCCTCTTGGGATTTGTTCCAGTTGAGAATAGATACCTCTCCTCTTCCCACAGCCATCAATCCTCCTTGAAGGGTTGCATGTAGGTCTACGTTGGTCAGAAACAAAATGTGAAGTCCAAAAGGACAAAGTAGCAGATTGCTGAATTTTACATATATTTTCAAAATTTTCTCACAGTATTCTGAAACTTAATCTAACTATCAATATGCAATTTTTAAAATGTTATAAAATGTGAACAAATTTTCCTCTTTAGGTATTTGAATACAGATGAATTAAATGTATAGTCCCATTTCCATCAAAATCAGATGTCAGAAACAGTTGTATCAACTTGATTTTCTTACTGTTCTGATTGTACAGTCCATTTTTGTCATGGGCCACTGGCTATATAGTACATCAGCTGACTGCATGTAATAAAGGGTAACAGGCCTGGACATTGTTGATGTTAGAGCAGTAAAAAGCAGTGACCATAAATACTTAATCCACATGAACATCAGTGGGAAAGTTTGTCTTTAAGTAATAATCATATGACATATGAAACGTTAATGAAAGAACTTGAGCCCTAATTTCGACTTAAACTGTCCCATACTGTGGCAGGATTTCAGTTTATTTAGCAGTATAAACCCTGCTTGTAATCAAACTTTTCACAGTTCTTGAATTACCTTTTGTAAAGGATATGTGTTTCATAAAACATAGGATGACTGAATTTGTTCTCTTTCTGTTTTAAAGCGGATGGTCAAAAAAATTTCTTATGACATATAAACTAAGTTTTACACAAGCAAATATTCAACTAAATTTCAAAAAGTGGATTTATATTGCTGCTTTTGAGATCAATACAGTACTATAAAGCAAGCTTTAGTTTAAAAACTAAAAATATCTTTTCATATATGAGTCATGGTACAACTGGGTATAGATTCCTATTTCCAAAAACATATAATTTAAATATGGCTGAGGTAAAACAAGTATTCGACAAGTATCTATCATCTTAAAAAAACCAGTTTTTTGCATTAGTTATTTTCTATAAATATTCACTCTATAGAACAAAAGTTTACTTCATTTTTTTTTTTTTTCTTGGAGCTTGAAGAAAAACTGTTATCTGGGCCATGGCACTTCACATCAAGCACAAATAATACTGATCAGGAGAAAGAGTTAAAAAACATTTTCTGTGTTTATTAAAAAATCCAAAGATCTTACAAGATGTTTAGAGGTATGTAATTTATACTTGCTTCTAATTCAGCTGCAATCAAGATATTCTCTGAGTAAAACCATGTTTTAAGTCTTAAGGATTTTAGAAAATTCAACTAGTCCCTATTAACACAGTATAACAATTTTGAAGAAATGCAACTGCCAAACATCATCATTTTTTTTGCTGACATACCACTAATTTCTAAATGATGGGAGAATGCTGAGGAAGGCTTTCTTTATATCTCATTTACTGTGCTTTTTTTTTTTTTTTTTAACAAACACATACCACCTCCTTAAAGGCTGCTGTTGTGAAACTACTGTGAAGTCATAAAGAGATTTGGGGATTTCAGATTTAGAATCTTATTGATATCTTCATTGTGTTAAGAGACTTCGAATATGCAGGTTATTTACACACATCCGATGTTCTCTTTACAAGTAAATCTTGAACTAGAGTCCTTTTCCAGTTTTTCTCTTATACAGCAAGGCTTTCATGCATTTATATCAAAGGAGAAATTAATTGTCTTGGACCTGAAATGCATGTTTATCCAACTGCAGTCTATTTTAGAAAAAGCAAATAGAATTTCAGTCTGCCCAAGGTATTTTTGGTTTTGGTTTTGTGCTGGGGGAAGGGTGTGTTAGTGTTTTGTTGTTGTCTAACATTCTGTAGCATGAATCTTAGACCAACTTTGTAATTAATAGAACAACTTATACAGAAATTCAGAATTTTTTATCTCAAATCAAGTTCTCTAAGTTTTCAAAACCCCTTTCCCTCTTTGCAAGGTCTTTCCAACCTCTTTAACTTGTATAATGCTCCTTAGGAGGCAACAGAGCACATCAGCCGTCTTACTGATCCAGCCTAGTATGGCAGGGACCATGCTCCTTAGGTGTTACCTTTGAAGCTGAGTGACAAAAGTCTGAAATGTTTAAATTTTTTTGTGTGTAAGGCATCACTTTGGTCAGTTTTTGGATGCAGTTGTGGTTTTGTAACCAGAAAGAGAGGCCGAGTAGGCTGGGAACAGGCAGCTGACACTTACAGGTTAACTTAGATGAACTAGCTTTGCAGTGGTTTACTTGGGTTGCTGATAGCTGCAACATAATCTAAGCAAGGAGAAGTAGCTGAAGTAGTCTGCTAAGGGAGATGCACTGTGTGTCTGTCTTCTGGAAAGTTAAAAACATGGATGGAGTTAGCTGGTGCTGCTAGTAAAAGCCACCGTACTTGAGGGAAAAGAATGGCCACAGTAGTCTTGTTGATATTGCATAAAAAAGAAAGAAACAGTTTAGGTAGAATGATTACTGTTAAAGGGATAAGAAATTTTAGCTTTTAGCTTTTGAGTGATTTATTTTTGTGTAAATAAGATTTTTTTTTAAATTTCTTGTAATGCCTTATTTGTTTTTGCAATTCAGGGCTGTATTTTCTCTTTACATAAGCTGCGCATATCAAAATATAGCACTAGTATTAGGTGAAAGCATTTCAAAATTCAAAGTGCAGTTATGACCGCACTTGAGTCTTCCTAACAATTTATTAATCATAGTAGGGTAACTGTCTTGGAAATGGTCTTGTAATAAGGTACACATTTGATTTTATGCTGAATAAAAACTGCTCTGCAGTCTCTTTTTAAATTGCTTGCTGTCTATTTTCACTCTATGCCCTGTTGCATGCAGAAAGTGAAATCCACAGACCTGTAGTGGATGAAGCTAATATTGTCTGTGTCTTTCACTGCTGGCTGTTACAAAAATCAATACAATAAACTTATGAGCGTTCTCAGTACCCAATACAATAGAAAATATGTCCCATTTCTGCAGCTTTTGCAACATTGTTTGAGCTTCCAGGGCATGGAGGTCTGGACATACTTTTTATTGAATCAGATCCTCAGTAATGTCTTCATATATTTTTAAAGAAAACTCAGAAGGTACGCACTGAAATAAACAGTGAGAATCATACAAGTCGATGGTTAGACTTGAAAGCTTGAATCAGGATGTGAAGACTGAAACCTGTTTGGCTAGCAGCAGTTTCTCCTGCAAAAATATTTTATTTCTAACATGAGGTCTGCTATATCTGATGGTATCAACTTCAAAGAATACAAACGTAGTGCCTTTGGCACTGCCTAATTTTAAAAATAAATACCTACTAATAAACCAGCAAGAGATACTTATTTTAATAAAAATCCTCATGGTTAAAAGTTCTATCCTGCCAACTTCACCAGAATGTGTTCCTCTCTCCTTCTTCCTCTCTCCCCCCCTTTCTGTTTGATGCATTCCTTAAATATTTAAAAATATGTTTTAACCTATTCTTATTGCTAAAAGTCTGATTTGTGACAGTTCCATAACTATATGGAAGTGCCTGGAAGATATATGCAGTCTGAGAAAAAGCAGTTGGCTCATGATAAACATAAGATGAAAGTGGTCCTTCTAGGCAGAGATTCAAGGAAATTTCTGGAAGACCAACCTCCCTGTCAGCTGAAGACATCAAAACATTCAGCTAGGAAGGAAGGTCTCGTTTTCTTTCATTGTCTTTGTACACACTTAAAGTATTCAGCCAGCAGCATTTTGTGGAAAATTGTCTTCTGAATCCTCATGTGTATGGGCTGAGGCAAAAAATTGTAACACTTGTAATGGATGAGTAGGAGTAATACAGACTTCAAAGATGGCCTCGGCAAATAGGTGGAAATTGGTAGAGTCCAGTCATAACCATGACTGATGTGAAAGATGTACTTCTGTGATTTGCTGACATAAGATCTGGCGACTATGTTAAAAAAATTGTAAATTTCTCTTGTCTTTGCAGTAGCTAAGCAGAAATACTGAAGAAGCAGACATTGTTACTTCAGACAGATGGAGAATCCTCATTTTCTGGCTACTTTATTAGGTTGTATTGCTGATGTAAAGCAAGTACAGTTCAGCTTCAAGAACTGAACCAATTTGTTGATATCTTCTAGACTGATTTTAATAGTGTTACCAGTGTTACCATTACTGCCAATAATTTGAAGGCATCTTACCTTCTCAGGAAAGATCTAATTGACAGTATTTGAAAAATTTTCATAGAATATAAATGTTTTCGAGCTAGTAGGGTCACCTTGCAACAGCTAGTGAAACATTCAGACATTCAGTAGTGGAGTAAAAATTTTTTATCTTTCATTATGTTGTTCAGCATTTTTAAGAAATCTTGGGGGGGTGTTATTATTTTTGTTTCTTGGTATTCTGTTTTTTTTTTTGTCTTGTTGAAATACTTAATCATAAATGCAAAGGCAATATTTAGTTGGGTGGTCAGTGACAGGATGGTCAAACAGGTTGCCCAGAGAGGTGGTAGAGTCTCCACCTGGCTGGACAGGGTCCTGCGCAATCTGCCCTAGCTGAGCCTGTGAGAGCAGTGGGACTGGACTAGATGATCTCCAGAGGTCCCTTCCACCCTCAACTATTCTGTGATTCTTTGATTTTTCTATGCAGTTACTATGGAGGTTGAAACATAATTTATGCTAAAATTAGTCAGAAGTGTAATAATTCTGAATTAAAGAGTGTGCATGTCAACATATTGTGTCATCTGCTTTATACTTTCTGGAAGTCAGGTAAACTGGAATTATTTCATATTTTATATAAATATACTATGATTTCTTCACTCATGGCTAATGAAGAAAGGCAGGTTGCTATTCTAAGGTGATTTTTTGGAAGTAACTTTGGTGTCCATCTGGAATTTCTGAAGAAGTATCCAAGTAGCTAACTTTATGCATGTGAATAGTTTTGCAGGGAAACATCTTTCCTACAAAATTAAATGTCTAGACCTGTGCAACTAGCAAAAGTTTCAGTATTAAGGGTTGTTCCAGTAGGGGCAATATAGTGGAGACAGATCTTTCTCTGGAGGACTCATTCACTCTTCACAGACCTGATGCTTTAGATATACAGACTATTTCTTTAGATACCGTAGGAATCACACAAATAGCAACAATGTCTTTAAAAACAATTACAGTTTTTTTCCTATTTCCACCACCGCTGATCAGTCTCTATTATTCTTTCTCAGGGCTATCATTTCCAGAGCTTTTCCTGTTCCCGACAATCCCTCTGTTCTATTTTCCCTGTTTCTCTCAGACAGTTATGCAGAGCACAGCCTTGCAGAATTTCATGTTCTCTTTCTCAGTCCTCAGAAAATCTTTGTAAATGCTGTAAGACTACTGATGTGTGCCTGTTAAGGGTGGAGGTTCTTACTGTTTTGCCAATTCTAAATAAAGTGAAAGGTAACTGTCTCATATAAGTGTCTGCTGGGGAGTAAGTAAGCAGTAATAACACCACAAAGCATGTGAATATATATATAAAATAGAAATATTTTGTCTTCCTTAAAAGTATGTTTAGAGTATAATACATTTCAAATTGACTAGATGGAATATTCTTGTGCTAAATTTAGCTTCCTTTTGTGATGTGATGTTTGCTTCAGAGCTATTCAACCAATTTTTATGTGACTATATTTCAACCGTGGGACTGTTTGCGAACTGATTGTTTGGATTATCATATTCTTAGTGTAGGAAACTTGAGCTGTTTTGATTGGTTACATGTGCCATAGTCTTTGTTTCCATTAACAGACTATATGAACAAAACTTACAGAAACTTACCATTCTTAGGGTTTCCAATACTCTTAATAATAATTTTAAATATTATGTTCCAAACATCCTGAATACATAATGAATACATTTATGAAAATATTATCTTTTATTCTGAATGTTTACAACAGACTTCTGAAAAAAAAATCTTCAGTATGGGCTTTAATAGAAATTGCTCATTAAGTAAACTGTAACATTTTTGGTAAACACCTATAATTTTATTTTCCTGTATTAACACAAATATTTTATTTATTTTCTAAGAGAATAATAATAATCATTAATTGTTATTATTGTTATTATTATTATTCAGCCAGCAGTGTTAGCACAGCTGGTATAGTACGTCTGTTTATGCAGACATTAGTTCTGGAAAGAAAATTTTAGTAGTTAAAAAACAATCACTTTTTTAAACAGGCAAACTAATAAAGGAAAACAGAAGCTAAAAGTACTTATCCATGTGAATTAGACTATTTATTCTTTATATAGACACTGTGTGAATCCATTGTTTTCTATGATTGTATGGTATTCAATATCCGGAGTAGTACAAAATTGGTGAGAATCAACAGCTAACTAGCTACACATTTCAAAAGCAATCAAACTGCTCTTCACTGCATTTTACATGTACATTATTTATGTTTTTATGAGAGCCTTATTGTACACATTAACATTGTGTACCGGACAGATATTTCCTCCTTTTGGTAATAGTATGAGACCACTGTCAAAAGGGGGAAAAAAAAAAACAAAAAAAGAAAAAAGAAGTCTCGGCAGAACAGGAGCTTGCCTGGCAGATGTGTATATCCTCTACCTGTGGGAGTCTGCACGCTGAAGAATCATTTTATGAAACCACACTGGAGAGCGTGACCTGAAAAATCAAATTTTGTGTTGTGCCAGAGGAAAAAAGCATGAACAAACTGATTTGTGTATCTCCACCTTAGCAGTTCAGAATTCTGTTCCAGAGAGATTATTTTGTTTGGAACTATTTCTTTGCACCTTCTATAACAAACTATCTTTTTATTTCTGTCATCAATGATCCTTCTGTTTTTACATCTTGCAATCTGTTATGAGTTGTCACTTATCACTGTGTCTTTCCCCTTGCACTAGGCAGTGAATGTGAAATTAGTATGGCTAAGATGCCTCTAACATTAAAATTAGTAGTACACACCAAAAGGTAACAGCAACATTCACATGATTATCTGCATTAAAACCCAATTCTTAGCAAGCAAAACCAATATGTTTTTGAAAGAAACATTTTCAAGAACGGATGATGCAGTCAAGTTCTCTAATTGATTGGGAAATTTTTCATTTCAGTTATGACCTTGAAGTCAGTGATTCTTGGAATGCCTCTCAGACCATGTCATGGGTGCTCTAGTAAAGATCTATCGTTAGATCAATTACTAAAAGCAATGGAACATCTGATCCTACCCTTGAAATTAACCAGGAAAAGTAGGTCAGCACACCTTCAGCTGACACAATGAAGTATTATGCTCTCAATGACCCAGGAAAGAAAGCACTAATGATTGATGGGAAGAGATATTTAAATGAGAAATTTGAAGCACACTGGAATTAAGCATGTCGGAATGATCAAGCAACTTTAGACAGCCAAGTGATTTCAAATAATGGCAATTTTGGCCAAATCTCACATGAATTTATTCCCCCTGAAACAACAGTTACATTTATCACGAAATGGAAAAGGATTTAGGCATCAGATATCTAACAGTCTTTCCAAATGGTAGCTGTTTCTTTCCTTGTCATTCTTTGTTTTTTAATAACACTATTTGGCTTTCAGTAGTTATCATAGACTCTCTATACGTGAAAGAAAGGCTGTTGCCCTCTCTTCTGAGCAGTTAAAACGATGACAAAACAGTGTCAGAAAGCATTCTGCAGATTGTCACTGCCATGAGATTTAAGAAAACTCTTTTCTGAACATGCTTCAGAGTCATTCTTCTTCTTTGAATAAAAAACAAATGGAGAATTTTAACAAAATATATGTGGAAATACAAGAATATCAGAATTAAATTAAATTATTCCATGGTCAAGATCTTGTTTAGAAACCACTTAGAACAGCTGTTTTTGTTGTATGTAGGCAGCAGTGCAGCCTAACAGTACTCTATCTAGGAAAGGCATTATAGAAGGACTATGGTTTTTTTCCTTTTTTCTTTTCAATTCTATTAGCTGTAAATTAAAATGGACCATACTTGCTACAAATAGACTTTGAGGGAAGACACTACACATGTTCAAATTATTGTTTAAAGACTGTGAGAAATCCTTATCTGTGATGGTAGAAGGTATTCATGATCACTTTCCAGATCAACAGTCAGATAAAAGGTGTTATTTTGCTGAAGTGCGTTACAGATCACGCAATGCCTTTCCCAGGCTTTCTGGGACAAGCAACATGAGCACAGGAAGGGTGAAAGATCTTGGCAGTGTCCTACCAGACTGACAGATTTCTTTTTGCTGCATCTGAAAAGGAGACTAGACTTGCACTTGTCTTTTCTATGGCAAGTACCAAAAGTCATTCAAAGAATCGGCAACAGAACTTTGAGTAGCAAGGGATTTTAGGTAGTTAATGTACTTGCAAATTTGGGGCTCATTTGTTTTCAATTAAAGTAACCTGGTTTCTATATTCAGCAACTAAAGGCACATCTGCCACAGGTTATTTAAAGTTTAGAACTGGAAATTCACTGCATCAACTATTTCTTGGACTACTAGAAAGATAATTGACAGTGTGCTGTTTTTCTAAATAAGTCTTTATTGAGGGAAACATTGTTTACATCACAGAGCATTTAAAATGGATCTATTAGAAATATGAAACACCTATACAGAAGATTAAACTGAACATCCTGGAGCTTGCATGACTCTAGGAGCTGAATGTACTTTCTTTTTGTGAAAATGTGCAACTTTGATGCTCATCTTTACAAAAGTCTGCTGTGGAATAGTTCAAGTTCATGTTGTTACAACAACTGGAGTGGAGTGGACAGGGGGTCTGGAGGGGGAGCAGAGAGACTACTTCAATGTACTTCAATGGTGAATGCAGATAAAAGTGGTTGTGAGCATAACTTAACATTCTTTACTGCTCTTTTATCTATGCTTTAAGTACTATCTAAGGGCAAATCTTCAATTTGGGAAATGGCTGGGGCAACTGATTAACTGACTGCCAAGCCCTATTAACTTTGTCCTCAGGAATAAATTGTTTTCATAGACTATGATTTGGGATCTACCAGGTATAAGTAAAAAAAATTTTGCATCTGTTTCCACCAGTTTGCTGCTGCTTCTTACATCCTTGGCCCTTAATAAGCCAAAGCGTGTGTTAGTGGGCTTATTTCCTCTTTCCAGAAAAATTGTCAAAACTATGGAGAAATTCTGAAATCTATCCTGAAAACATTTTTTTCATATCTGGTGTATTATGATTTAAATTGTCTTTTTTTAAGATTTCTATGCTCACTTACTTCCCTTTTTCTCACATCTTGAGTAAATCTAGCAAAGCTTTTGCTATCCAAACTAAAACAAACAACAAAACCCCAAACTCAGTAGTGCTATGTGTGGGTAAACATACTATGGTGATCAGCCTGATCCAACTCAGTTAAGTGACATATGGCACGTGGAACTCTTTGCTCTGTTTGAAAAGTTTACTGTGAAATTAGCTGTACTTGGCAAGCTTAAACTATGCAGTGCGAGCCTATTCATTTAGGTCACTTGAATCGAACACCTTAGATTGATAAAGGCAACAACTCTACCTGTCCTCTTAGTTCATCACTGAGGTAAGAAGGAATATCCATAAATTAAACCAGATTTAAGCTTCCCACCCAAAAGGTAGTTTACCCATTTAAGGTATGAAAAGCTCTTAGCTTTCACTGTTGGTATCTTCTTAAAAAGCACAAGACACTATTGTTGTAAGACAAATATTTAGGTAACTGCAGTCTGTAATATAATTAGTCAGTGGGAGAAATGGATATCAAATTCATGACTTGCAAACAGAGCTCAAAAAATACTTGCACAAAGAGAGTAATCCTGAAGTAGGTATGTTTTGAGATTAAAAAGGAATGTTTCTGGGTTATTTATTTATTTACTCTCTTAATTTTTTTTAAGAACATTCAAAGCATATGGCTCTAGTGGAGTACTTTCATTATGATTATTTGCCTGAAGGTTTTGCGGAACACTTCTATTATGTATCATATATGATGTAACAGAAACATCACCTGTAAATTATGATTTGCTTTGAGGTTTGTCAGGTAGCTCTTAAAAGCATCAACAAAATGGTGTACTAAGCACTACAAATATCAAGTCGTAATTAGGAATAGTGCACTTGGAGTACTGATAAATTTCAGGCAATAATTTCTCAGTAGACTGGAGATACAGCAGAGTTTTTAGTATAATTAGACTTTGAATGCCAAGGTTGTGATCTATAAGAATTAAAAGGCCATTTGCAAAAGCTATATTTATACAATTTATACAGTCAGGTTTTTTCTTTCCTTTAAATATATCAAAGCCTAAGGCATAAAAATTATCAAGATTCTATGCTACCACCATCATAAAATCTGCTTTTCCTCTTGCTTTATATAATACCTATTTAATAATTTTAATTTTCCATGTACAATAAAGTTTGTTTGTATTTAGTTTATTTGTGTTTATTTTGGCAGGTGTCAATTTAATTAATAATCAACCAAATGACATTCTAGATTTACTTTGGATAGCAGTTCAATGCATTCTATTGATTTTGCATTATTAGACTAGATGTTGTCATCTTAATTACTGTGTGCCATGCTTCAGGCAAGATTTGAATTAACCAGTAGTATTTCAGTATAGCAAGTTTTTGTCTTTCAGCATGGAAATTGCATTATATTTAAGCAATAATGTATTTTTAAACGTATTTTTATACTTTTGACTTTTTTTTTTAAATACATCATCTATTAAAATTATTCAAAACAAAATGCTTCCAAATGTCTTAGTTGATATGTATGCTGGGATTTTTTTTTCCTTAGAGCTCTGCTACATTTTCTTCAGAATATAACACTAATGTAACGTTAGCTAGTATTTTAACACAATGGCTGAGGTTAGATGGTTGTTCGTGTGTATTAACCTTTATTAAAAGTAAAAGCAGTGCATTATTCACAGTTAGGTCAGTTACAGGAACATGTCCTGTGCCAGTGAGCCATGGGAACTGCTTGGAAAGGAAACCAGTCTTGGCTTGGACACAGGTGACCATGGAGGAATTCTTAAGTGTGTTTGAAACTCCTGTAACTCCAAGCAACTGGACATCTTGTACTACATTTTGCCAATCTGTGGTTCCCTCAGGAAAGAGTATTTTCTTGCAGAAGTGACAGAATTTGAGAATAGTATAGACTTCTCTCTGCTTTCTGTCCTGAAAGAAATATTCATTTCTGTTGAAACTAGCACCTCTTATGAATTTAGAAAGTTTTGTAAGGAGTACTGAAGCCTTAAATATGTATGACTATCAGTTAAGAAGAAAGGCCACAGATACTGAGATTCAAATAATGGTCTGTTCCATAACAGTCTCGCTATTCTTATTGACTAATGAAGACAGTAAAGTCTATCATGAGTATGCAGGTGTCATATCAGCTACATCTGTTTGCAATGGGGTTCAGATCAGATGCAGTTCTTTCAAATGTTTACAGGGGTTTTAGAAACAGATAGAGACTCAAGGCCAAAGCTAGAAATTTTCGGAATACAGAATGGTTGAGGTTGGAGGGGACCTCTGGTAGTCATCTTGTCCAATGCCCTGCTCAAGCAGGGTCACCTACAGCACTATTCTAGAAGTGTTAGCCCTTAGTTAATTTTTGAGACTGCAAAAAAACAGATTAAAAAACTTTCTTCTCTATAATCTGCCCAGACCCAGCATAAGGGACGAGAAATTGTGGAAGGAAAAGGACTTTCCTTTTCCATATCTCTCTGTTGTGGAAAATACGTTTACTTTGAGAGCACGTTCTCTGGTCAGGTGGCCATGCAAACGTCATCTGCAATGCAAAAACATGGCTAAATGAAGGGAAGCTATTCTAAACACAAGTCCAAAGCGGTACTAATATAGAAAGACCTGTTTTTCAAAAGGGAGTGAAATATGTAATTAAAGTAATAACGTAGTCACTTTTGAGGACTTTTTCCAAACTTTCGCTTCATTTGAATTTCACATATTTGACATCTTGTTTTAACAATTCATCTGATTATATCAATATATCACATTATGCAATAATAATGAAACATGAGGTATTTCAGAAGAATGAGTCATCCTGATGGCATGTCAGATTCAACATATTCCAAATCAAAGTTCCTTAAAACATGGTGATTAAAAACTATACTTAAAAGATCTTCCCCTGCTCAGATTGTATTTCCTATTGCTATTCCTCCTGTTAAATTAAAATAGGTCTTTTACAACATGCTTCTTTTGACTCAGCTAGCTTTCACTCTAAGTCAACATACAAGAGAAAACAAAGATGTGCAAAATCTCAGGAGTAAAACTGAGAACAAAACATCCAGTTTTGAAAATATACATCTAGGAGCTGAAAGTAAACTGAATTCCAGTAGTAACTATGTTCCTACACCTCTCTTCATAGTCAGGATGCTCTGCCTTTAAAAGCTGGGCCCAGGAAGAGGAATTTCAGGAGTGAATCTTCTAGAGAGAATTACAAATTACTGATGGGATAGACATGTCTTTGGGCAAAAGTCTCATTAGTGAGCCTTGTCAAGAATAAAGTTTAACCTTCTCTTGCTCCAAGAAGCCGAAGCTAAAGACAAAACAAATATTTCTGCTGCTGAATGTTAAGAAAGAGCAATAATGTTTTAAGGAATAAGATTTATTACATTTTATTTTTTGTTACCTGAAGAAAAATCCTAAACATTTTATGAGGATTTTTTTGCCAGGCCAGAATATTGAGATATCAATTTGTTAAAAGAATTACTTGATACTATTTTTCACTTGTTTATGTGGAGGGACGTGTGAACTGTTGTATTTCTCCTTTGCATCTCATAGTTGCTAAACAGTACAGGAGATGTGTGCTATTTATGGAAGATTATAAATTTCCTCAGCTTCAGGAGTTCTGTCGAAGTACTGATGGTTCATTCGGTTTGATGATTAGTCTTTTGCTGAAGTAGCTTAGGAAGGCCTCTGTTTGATGTCAGTGTCTTCCCTTGCATTTTTGAGAAGGAGTTTGTGACCTAGTTGCAGAAATATTTGGTTTAGAAAAAAAGGTGCTTGAAGGGTTACGTACCTTATTAGCTATTTTTCCATTGCTGAACATTGCTACCCTTAATCCTAATGGAAGTTATATAGACACCTTAGCACACAAGTGGGTCACCCTGCTGAGTGGATTTCAGGCTCCTCAGAAAGTGATAAAACAGCAAAACCATAGCATTAACCAAAATAACTGCCAGTGATCATAATAGGTCCTGGCATTGGATGTAAAGGGCAGGAATCCTGGCAACTTCTGTGCTGTCTCTGCTTTCTTTTCTGCAGATAGTCTGTCTTTTCCGAAGACACTGCTTTGCAGTGAGAGGAACCTCCTGCCCACTGCCAGACCTCAACTAAATATTAATTGGGAACTTAAAGAAAAATAAAACACTGAGTCTGTGAACTCTGTAATTTAGAATCCTGCTGTACATGTGCAAGAAGGGAGAAGATAAGGGGAAGAATCGAGGAAGATAATGGATGATGGAAGCAAGGTTATTTTCTGCAATATATTTTTCTGAATGTGTATGGGAATTCATTGAAATGCAAGCTGACAGACACCGCTGAAATTCCTGCTGTAGGGGGTCATTTTTTGTATAGGTTATGAACAGAAATGAGGTACCCTATAAAGAAATCTCACTTTCCCTTACATAGGTGGATAAACCATGCAGCTAACATCTTTGCACCCCAAATTTTGTGCATAATTAGTTAAAATTCAAGTACTTTCAGAATAGTAAACTGTTTATAAACCTTCAAGAGATAAGAATACTTTTTTTTTTTTCAGCAAACTAGTGTATTTTTGAATAGAACTGGTGGCAGAAATAAAGCATATTTTTCATTATTATCCATTGTATAACTGACAATATTCCTCTATGATTTTATTATATAAAAAAATAACCCTGAAAATACCTAGACAACACAGATTAAAGTGAGATGTGTGTAAGTTCCTTCCATATTGACAAAATGATCAAATAATATTCATTACAGATATTCATAAAATATATCTATAAAGGCTATTAGACATATGAGTAATTATAACTCTCCCAGAAGCAATGCAGTGTTTTGCTTATTGTGTCTTCTGTATATTCTAATATGTTAGTTGTTCTTGTAAGTATAGTTGGTTACTGAATTTTGGGACAGATCTTTTTTCTCCTTTGCTTGCAAATGGGGATTCAGGACACTTTTCCTTGTCATTGTATTGCTTGAGTTCTGATTTTTGTGGGGGGCATAAGCATGTTCCCTGATTCATTTTTTTTATTTTATATTTTATATGGCTACATTTGCTAGCCAACAGCTGTATTTCAGTTTATCACCAGACTTCCTTCCAAATGAAAGCACTTTATAAAACAAGTGAAATCACAATACCCAATCATTCAGAAATATTGGGCTACTTCAAATTTTTATAAGCTCTTAAATTTGGAGGTGATCAGGGTTCTGAGCTTGCATTGCATAGAATAATTTAAAATTATTGGAGCACTTCACATATTTTTTAAAACCACTTCAGCTAGGAAATGATGAGGTTCTAGAAATATGTGGCATATAAGGGTGTAAAATTACAGTGGGCTGAAGTGCTTCCTTGTGAAAGTGATCAAGGTTCCTTGCTTGCACATTGCAAAGCAATTGAAATTAGTGGAGTGCTTCGAGTGGTTCATGTTTATAGAAGAGTTTTAGTCTGTCCTGCTCAAATACACTTTAAAACTGTGAAAGTCTCCAATATTTTCGAATGTTGCATATGCACTTGTTATCCTGCTTTTCATTAATTTGAGTTGTTGAGCTTTTTTAGTTCCAAGTATTTGCCTTTCAGAGATCCCAAAGTTAAATAAGTAAATTCTCTTGAAATCCTTTAGTCTCAGACACATAGCAGCTTTTCTGAATTTAACAGTGCTATTGCTTCTGAAGAAAACAGTGTAAGAAATAGTTTTAATATTAGTACTGAAAGCTGACATCTGAATTCAAGACTATATCTTTCACTATTTACAGAGTACCTTCCACAGGTAGATTTTTTAATTTAAAATTTTATAATATATGATATATTTGGTTTAGATTTTAATTTATTTGAAATTATTTAACGTTGCTTCTAATGTTATTGTGGTCTTTTAAAATTACCTTTAAACTACTGCTTTTTTTTCCTCCTTTTGTGTGCCCATTCTTCTGTTCCACTCCTTGTTGTCTTCAACACACACACTGCACAAACCACTGGTGTATCATAATTCATTTTTTCACAGTTCATTCTCAGTACTATGTTTTGGTAGAACTCACAGTGGGCAGAATTTTGAACTGGATTTATCATCCACACAAGAGAATAATAATAGTTCTATATTTTAAGAAGGGAAGAAAAAAACCCTATAAAGTGCACCATTCTGCAATGCATTGTTTCTGTACATTGAATTTATGACGGTAAGAATGAAATCACTTGTGTTATACAGGTATTCTATTGTGTGTGTTTAAAAATTTAATTCAGTCCCTAATGTGCTATTTGTTTTACTTAACTGTTTTCATGAACTTTGCTTATTTCAGGTTTATATTTCCTTACCTTATCTCTATTACAAACTGTTCCCTTCAAACATTTGCCTCTTTCAAAAGTGTAAAAAAAAGAATCTATGAACCCTGGGTTTTATTATTATTATATTATTTTAGATCTAACCATAGATGCATGGAAATTGCTAAAACAAAAAATTGCACGTGTTTGTCTTTACCTCATTGTTGCACATATGAACTATATGAGTAATAGGTGATGTTTTCTGAAGAATTCAGTGCTGTATTTAGTGAAGATTTTAAAATATCTGTGCAACAGGATGAAATTTTCTTTAACTAGACAATCGTAGCCTAAAGAAGAAGCTACCAGAAAATTCTTGCAATCAATATTTCAGGTTTTTTAAGGTCATGATGGACATATTATATTATTTAGTAATATTGCATTCATTTTCATCTTACCATTTTCACTGCTGAGATACTTAGAACAGCAAAATTCCTAGGAACTTATGTTGCCTGCTGATTTGACTTGGTTGTTTGGAAACTTTATTTATAGTGTTTTTTATCTTTCATTTGTGAAAATTTTAATTATGAACTGCCAAAAAGTGCGTGTGCTGTAAGAGGGTTTTGGAATTAAAAAAGTATCATCCTGTATGTGTTCTAAGCTTGCTGTCATGAATACTGCCCTCTGACCTCTGTATGACACGATGGAAATTAAAATAAATGATTTTTATCCTAGAAAATCACATTAATATTGGCTACAGATATATCCATATCAATAGCCACTATTAAAACAATATTTTTGCAATTTTTGAAACTGAAATGGCTATTAGAGTTACAATTGTTGGGATAAAGAAGATAGATATCTATAGGGATTGAAAAGACCGAAACCTGTAAACATTAATATAGGAAATGTTTACAGTGTTAACATTCATCTGGACAGAATTTTCCATGTCTTACAATAAATCATGTCTTATTGTGTAAGTGCCTGGCCTCTATTTTTCAACGCAGTATTTTCAAATATGAAATGTGATCATAAGGAAAAAGATGTTTGTATCTGTAGTTCATTTCAATCAAAACTGATTAAAAGAAGTAAAAAGCAAAGCCTTAAGCAGACAAAATAACTCTTCCTTGATGTTTCTCTGACATGTTTTTGTGAGGGTGGGGAAGAATATCTCCAAGTTCTATGAGACTTTGCAAGGGAAACATATTAAAATATCTGCAAAGAAGTGCTGATATTGTACCTTTCTACTGTACTACTGCTGTCTTTTGGTAGCAGATATATATTGATAAGATAAACTGCTACATAAAGGAAACAAATGTTTGTTTGGACTGTTTGGACTGAGTGTGTGCTGTACGCATACCACAACATTAACACCATGATATGGGCGGCAGAGGTCAAAGGAATAGAGGGTTCAAAGTGGCTACCAAAGTAACATGGAAGAAATACACCAGGGCTACTGAGCTCACACTGGCTAAATTTTCATTTCAGAAGCTGGAAGACAGTTTTGGGTTTCTCCCCTCCCTTTTTTTTTTTCTTTAACTCTACATGAGGATATGCCGCTATCTACCATCAAAGTAAGGATACTTCTCTAAGGTAGACTTTTGATCTTTGTGAGGATGACCATTTTCAGACAGTACTTACCAGCAAAATGAGTAGTGCATAAACAGTGCCTAAGGCTGTTTCTTAGAACTCACTAATAACTTTAGACGTCTCATAGATTTGCTGCTGAAAACAATCTCTAATTCACATATGTGGGCACATATTCCTTTAATTTTCTTACAGATACTGAAGTGTTTAGACAGTGTGACCCAATTATAAGTTGCACTTCTGCCATCCTTCTGTTATGTTGGTAAACAGTAGAACTGCTTGGAGGGTCTGAAATAACATTTCTAGAAAAAAGAGAAACTATTTATAAATACGGTCAAGATGACCTGCTTTTTTGGTAAAGGGTTATACAGCTTTTCACCTAACTTGCATATATGTTTACCACGGCTGATGTGTAATCTTGTTTATGAGCAATTTTGAGTACATATACTCACAAATTCTTCTGGTAGGGGACCCATGTGTACATGGAGGTTTTCTGCTTAAGTATTTTGGATTTTCATAGAATCGTAGAATCATTAAGGTCAGAAAAGACCTCTAAGATCATCAAGTCCAACCATCAACCCAACACAACCCTGCCTGCTAAACCATCTCCCAAAAATTTTGTTTTATTTCTTTCTTATTTTTAATCAAAATGTGTTCACAGGCCTGACTTTTTTTCACTCAGATCCTTCTATTATGGTTGTTCCTCCATGTGTTAACTGAGGAGCAAGGACATTCAGCTATTTTAGCACTTCAGCCAGAGGATGATGAAAAGTGTGTATAGATGTACAGAGACAGCCTCCTAAAGAAAGGGAAGAAAAAGGTATCTTGCCACACTGTAGTATTGTTTTCTTTACCTTCTTTTGAAAATTCATTTGCCAACTTAGCAGTACCATGAAAAACCAAGAAGTGAGAAATAGAAGTAGCTGTTACAAGGGGAGCTTATGACAAAATTTGAGGATTCAGAAATAGCCGTAGTTTTCTCATAATATATTGAAATCCTAAAATATTTATTTCATGGCTAATCACAGATGTCTTCTGCAGCCCTGCCTAGCATGTGTAGGCAGTGTTTTGTTGATATTACACTTGTTAAACAGTAAAAAAACCCTAACAAAACACAATGGTTTGGGTATATATTTAGTATTATGTTTGATTTTGGATACTGACTTTAGACCTGAGGGCTTTTTCCACAAATAAGCTAACATTTTTATTTACTTCTGCACCTAATATACCAGGGAGCAGGTGCATTTCCCAAAATATATTTCTATATGCAGCTTCTGAAAGGCTGTTTACTAAATACTTCTTACCTAAGATTTGGAATACTGGCTAGCTGTTGTTGCCGGGAAAGCATTGTGTTCTGGTTTTAGTTAAAACAGAACCGATTCTCTTTTAGTGAATCTTCCTTAGAGCTAAATTCTAAATAACTACATTGTTATAAAATTTGCTGCATATTTTACAGACAGTGTCCGCTCCAAGGCTGATAACACCTAATGTTTATAGTTATACTTAGCTAACAGTAGGACAGCAATGCAGAAAAAGGCCTTTGTTTATAATTGTTACTATATCAGCCAAGGTCACCAATAGACCTCATATGTCCTGCAAGGGTGGAGTCGTAAAGGGTCGCACTTGCAGGGAGGGGCAGACAGAACAGGTGACACGATATTGACCAACGCAGTATTCCATGCTGTACACGTCATACTTTAAAGCTGCAGGATCACAGGGGTCTCGCTTTCATTGTCCATGCCTGGCTTCTGCAGAGAACCCTGCTTGTTGTTCTGCCTGAGATCCTCATTCAGATTCTGATCTGTGCATTCCTGAGTCCAGTTCCTGTTTACTGCTGATTCCGGTCCGGGACTTCCTGGTGCTGCCTGGCAGCTTCTGGCAGGACACCAGAGCCCCAGCAACCAACTCCGAGAAACTCAATATCGGTTTTGTCTATTTTGTATTATTTATGTTACTAATAATATTATTAGCATTATTTGTGTTATTAGTAAAACTCTTTATATTCATTTTGTAAGTCTCTCTCCCTTTTCCTCCTTTTATCCTTCCTCTGGTGGAAGGGTGGGTGTTAACAGAGAGCATCTGCCGCTCAGTTTATTGCCGCCCTGCTCTAAACATTGACAGATTTTATTGGCGCCCAACATGGGGCTCGAGGGCTCAAGAGCTGGTCTGAGTTCAAACTCAGGTTCCGGCAGGAGACCAGGCTCAGTCAAGAGAGTATAAGGATTTCTTTGAGAGTTTCGAGGAGTTTGGAATTAGAGCAGGCAGCTTTCATTCACCAAGCCGAGTGCCTTGACTGCCTGATCAGACAAAAATCTCACAAAAATTCTTGAAATCTTGATTTTCTTTGCAAAATTAGCAGCTATAAGATTTTCGCAATGAGAATTTTAGAAAGAATATATATTCAAATAGCCTAAGCTTCTAACAGCTTATAAAATTCCCTAGAGATTGGGAAGGAAATATCAAGGGAAGGAATAATCAAGGTTAGGGTCTGTATGCTGAGCTATAAAAAACTTCTGGTAAAAACTAGAGAAGATCTGTAACTTCTGAAAATCACGTTGGCTGGTCAGTACAATAGGCACTTAATTACTTTATGTGACTGGCAGATAAAATGCTGTAAGAATGGAACTTTTCGATATAAATTTTACCTAGAAATATTGAAAGCTGTAGTAACACTGTTCAGTATTCCAAATTCTCTATAAATTTTAGTTCTGTCTCCTTAAATGTGATTTTTTTCATTCTTATACATTTTCCAGCACATAATAATTTTTATGGCCTAAACAAGGCAGTGTTGTAGGAACTCAAAAAACTTTCCCATGAAATTTATCTAATAGTCATTTTTTTTTTAATTCCAAAGCTTCATGACTAAAACATTGCAAAAAAGGCCTTTAAGAGCTGACAGCAAATGGCAGAATGCTGGACATCAAGAAAATGCTCCTGAACAAACATTTATAAACACATTTGAATTAATATATTTTTTCAGTAACATTGATATAATGAATAATGTATTGTATTTTAACTGCTTTTGATATGTATTTAAAGGAATAAGAGACTTGAACTAAGCCAGGACTTTTGCATTTTTTGAGGAATGAAAAAATCTATCCATTTTACTGGTGTTTATCATCTAGGAAAATGCAACTCAAATATTCAGTGCAAATTTCTGCATGATAATGCAATTAAATAAAAGTAAAAAATTAAGAATATATGCCTTAAAAACAATACCTATCTGTGGAAGGTTGTCATTATGAGATTACTCAAAGGATGTACCATGTATCTTCTTACAGAGTGAGTGTGTGTGCCATAAATATTGTAGTAGTAATTTTAGTCTTTGAGAATGTATAAAAAAAGTGGTCTGGAAATATAAATGTTGTATTTGGTTGGTTGGTTTGTTGTGTCGGTGGGTGAGTTTTTAAGCAGTTAGTTAGAAAACAGCTATTCTTATTTCAAAGGGAAGAGAGATTGGCCTCTACCAGCTAATGCCATATACAATTTGAATTATCACAGGAGAAAAATCATTACTCCGTTAAATTAAATAAATCTTATAGAACTGAAACCTCTTCATGTTTTTTTTTTGTTGGGTTTTGGTTTTGGGTTTGGGTTGAGGTTTTTTGCTTGCTGTTTATTTGTTTTATTTTTTTCTTTTGAAATGTAAGACAGTTTATTCTTTCGTAAACTTTTGGTACACCTGATGGGATGTTTGCACTGTAATGAAGAAAAGACAAAAGGCAGTATGCAGTGCTCTTTCAATCTATTTATAAGATGGTTTCCTATGGAAATTAGGTTTATTCAGTGATTCTCAGCCAATTATTCCCCTAGATCCCCGAGTGCATCTCAATAAACACAGTGCTGGATATACTACTGGGAGAAGGAGAAGACCAGAGAAACACCGTGTTTTTATTTTCTGTGTGGCAGCACCAGGAACTGGTCAGGCAATAGACACACAACTTTTCACTCTCCACAGTACTGCTGTTTCACAACTTAGAGGGTTAACTGGGGTTGTGGCTGTTGTAAGGACAAGGTAACACTCCTGAGGAGAAAAAGACACAAATGAGTAAAAAGCCAGGCTGCATTACGTCCCCTGATCATAATGTCGATTGTGCTAGTGTGTATCTAACTCTATAGAGATCCAGCAGCATCCAGCTGCACCTACACATACCTGTGGTGTGTAGCGCTCACAGTACTGGTAAGACTGGGAAGTACTGGGCCTTTAGAGTTTATTATATTTGCATATACGATGCTGGTACCAGTCACAAGCATGCGAGACACCATCTGGGACATAGCAAAGTTCCCAGTTTATGCCTCTTATTTAGAAGGCTGAGCCAAGTGGCTTTTCCTTGATTATTCACCCTAAGACATTGCTGCTACTGCTTCTGCCAATTTTAAAAGCAAACTGCTGGTCTCCTGCTGCCCAGAACAACCTGTAAATCCTGAGATAGTGGGAGATGTGGACAACTTCCCAGCTGGCCTTTGAACTGTGTCACTGACAGCCAGCTGCTGTGGTTGGCTATTCACACAGGAAGACCAAGCTGAACTGTAACCCTGCACCCGACATTCGCCCTTATAAAAGTTGCTGTTTCTTCTGAACATCTGCTCAAAGAAGTGGGAACTGGGCAGGTAATACCTGTGAAGCTAATATTCTTGTAAGAACATTTTCTAACTCACATAATTCAGTGATTTTCCTATGCTGGTGGTACTAACTTAAAGCAACTACATGTTTTACTCTTAAGTCAAACTGTTTCTACTCAGAGCTAATGCTTTTTATTAGACGTGTCTTCAGGCCCAGCTCTTCCTTTTGTATTCCTCTTTGCAAGGTACAAGTCATAGTATATAGTATGACTGTCTATGGTCAGTATGATCAGGCCACTGGCTCGCCTTTAACAAGAATTTGGAACAGTTGTAGCGTTTGTCTAACATGTCAGTCTCTTTGCACTCTGGAAATCACAGCTGCTAAATATTTTCTTACCTACTTTCACTCCATGTTCTGCCTGCTTGCTCCCCTTTGCAGCGTCTCTAGGGCCAGCTGAAGGACACCTCGCTGGCTGAACCTGCAGGAAACAGTCCCTTCACCTTTCCTTTATTTAATCTTGCTTTCACGAGACCTTTTCATCTCACAGCAGGCAATGGCTACTTAGAAGAGGTCTCTGAGCACTCTGAAATCAAATTTGCTTTAATAACAGGTTAGTGGATGAAGACCTGTACCAACTAGTATCCAGTTCCAAAGATGTCTAATCTTATGCTCCACAGATTTTTTGAGTGTAGTCATCCTTTATGAAAGACTGCAGTGATAACCTAATCAGGAGTGTTTGAAACTGAGGTGATTTTAAGCAGGACAGGTGCTTTTACCCACCTGCTTAGCTGTGAAAACAGCTGTGAGATACATTGTTGGGAAGTGCATGAAACATGCTATTTGATTTTTTTTTCATAGCTGGACTGTTAGCTTAGCATGGACAGATTCAGCGCACACTGTAAGAATACCCACCTAAGTGGTAGGGCCATGCTCCATGATTTTTTTTGCTGTAATCACTTCAGTAATTAAGAAAGGTTACATTTTATATCCGTGCAACCCTTGCCGGTTCTCTAGTCCATGTGAATGGATAGCCTGGGTTTACAGTCCTTCCCTGGGAGAGGTGTTAGTCACCTCACAAATCAGCTGACTGGAAGGAAACCTGTTGGTGTTCATACCAAAGTGAGGAGGGTGAAGAATGTTTTCCTAGCGTTGAATGCAAGTGAGATTTATCACTAGTGAGAAGGTCCAACTTGACCTGGCAAAATGCCTACCTGAAAGCCCACAGTTTAAAGGACTTTACTTCAGAACAGGTCATTTTGGCGTTGTCATTTTCAGATTGGTTCCTGGGGTCTGTTTTCTGCTTCTCAGTCAGCTCAGAGGAAACTTGAACAGCCTGGGTCTGGAGATGCAAGAACCTGCCTGCTGCCGCACGTGAGAAAAGGCAGATCAGATGTCATTTCCCTGATTGCTTAGGCCTCTGCCCAGAGAAGCAGCGGGGTCAGTGGTCAGGCTGGCAGCTGTCCCTTTCAAAAAGGCAGCCTTCAAGTTTAACCTTAGAAAGGAGTCTCCTGAGATTTGCATCTACTCTTTGAAGCCTATGGAATCCAAATTTCAGCCTCCCAAATATGATCCCGTCCAAGCCCAGGAGCCAGTACCTCCAGTATGATGTACTGCAGGACTTCACCAGTCAGAATCCCTGCTCATTTATTTGTAACTTTTCTATTTGCTGAAGAGTGGTTTCTTAGGTTTATTTGAAAAGGAAATTGACTTCTCTCGCTCTTTGTCATTGCCTTGTTAACAAGGAGGAGGAAAACCTGCCTAATCTCGACATTATGAGTGTTGTTAGAATTGATCCCAAGTGAACTCTGGAGATCAGAAAGTCAGATCACCTCTTTGTTCTGTTCCAGGGGGTTACCGAAAGGGAATGACAGCCTTCAAGGGACCTATTTCCCACTAGCTGAAAGACTGCATTAAGCAAGCATGTTTAGTGAAGGGTAAAGAAAGTACCAGTGGGAACGAATGCGTGCACCACCGTAGCAGGCACGGGGCTCGGAACGGAGGAGCCAGATGTCTGCTATGCAGAGCTCTCTAAAGAGGCCACGTGGGCCTTTCTGTGTATATCAATTCAGCAATGCAGACTGGATCCTCTGCGGCATCCTCTGGGGTGCTTGGTGGAGAAGAAGTGCTACAGGCTGCCTCTTGCAGCCATTCCTTACCTACCAGGTAGAAGAGGTACCACTCATTAATCCTGCTTGCTCAGCATGGGGTTGGGAAGGGGAAATTTCTGATGTAGTGGTTAGCTTCCGTAGAATGTCTCTGAGAAATTTTTGGCACACTGTTTTTTGTGTGAGTTCTTAGCATTGTTTTATTGCTGTTGGTGCAAAAATGGCTGTTAAAAATATTCCTTCCAGTATTAGTATATTTCTCAGTACAACAGTGAAAGATTTAATTGATTTTTAAGCTATTTTTTTGCTTTCTGAGATTTGTCCCATATATGTAAATGAAAAACTTTGTGCGGGCCAATTCCCTTGCATGTGAGTGGGTGCAGCATTTCCATGCCAATGAGAATTCAGCATGCAGCACTAGAGGAGCTGGTAATAAAACATAAGATGCAAAATAATAATATTAGACTTTTCATGGATACAAAGACAACTGCAACAGGGCTAATTTGGGTCACTGCTATAGAAAAACAAAAAATTTGAAACCCCTATATTTGTTCCAGAGCAAAATGTAATATATTTGTTTCAACACAGTAGCTTCAGAGTACAGTCTCACTAGGCAGAGAAATTTCTTACAAGACTGGGAAAGTTGATCACATATACTTGGGCTCACGGAAGATTAAAAAAGGGAAGTGTTTCCTATGGGATTTAGTATCCTGCTGAGGTATGCCATCACTGAACCTTGTGCCCTACCTTGTTTGCCTGCGTCCTCACAATTCCAGGTGGTCCCAGAGGGAAGGAGCCTGCCTTCAAGGAGATGTACTATGACTCCCAGGAGTCACTGCAGCCTAAATGAACTTTACTTCTTAAGCCAGACAAGCAAAAAACTACTTTTTTTCCACAGTGCCTGAAATTCAAAGGGCAATCAGAAACTCATGCTGTTGGTATTTTGTCTTTACCAGACAGTGTGTTGGTCACGCTTACAAATGTATAGCACGTGCTTGGCTCTTCAGCACTGTTCCCAGCCATGCAGGGAGAGCTGCACTGGGAGAGGATCGTAAGGCATGCACTCTTTCCCCCTTGCTCTGAGGACTATATTGAGCAGGCCTTTGGCTCAGTACTCTCTGGCTTATCTAAAGGAATAGGTGGTGTGGATACGCAAAGAGAAAGGTGCTGGAAGTCTAGACAGTTGTTTCTTCAGTGCACCTTCAGGGACTGCTCTGAAACTGGTTGAAGTCAATCAGAAGATCATTTCCAACTGATTTAGTTGGTTGCAGCTTCAAGTGAAAACAGAGAAGACTGAGATTTTTATTCCATGAGATTTTTGGATGACTGCTGACAGATCCAAGTCTGACCCATTCTCCACTGATTTAGTTCTTTTTTACTCTGTCCTCAGATATCATGGAAACTCATAGGGTTGCTATAGGAAACAGAACTTTCCATCTTCCCGGATAACAGTGCCTAATGGTGAGAAGAACATTTTTTTTTATATGAGGAGGTTATTTTCAACAGTCTCCAAGTGTTAGTCTTCTTTTTTTTTTTTCTGTCTATTTTCTTCCTTTTCTCCTTTTTTTTTTTTTTTTTTTTTCCAGATACGATCCAAAGTACTTCAGACACTGGGCAATAGTACGCACTCTGATTTAATGTCATTCAGAACTCGTAACAAGAAAGTCAGGTAGTTTATTTTATCCTACTCAAGAAAATCTCAATGGAAAGCTATGGAAAGCAGCAAGAAGGAGTTGATAACATCGTGATTATTTAAGCATATATGTATATGTATAAAGTTCTCTTAAATTATAAGCATCTCTCTCTACCATTACAGTTTTTAAAAAAATTGCTCATTGCCATCAACAACTGTTTAAACTTGAAGCAGTAGCCACCTTTTCTGCCAAATGGTTTAAAATAATTATGTAGCACCTTAAATAGTTAAAAACTTTTTTTTTAAAGCAACGAGCAGTACCTTTTTCAGACACAGCCTGTGTCTACAACAAAGAGAATACTATGAAGGGGAACTTATTCTAAGACAAGATTTTTATCGTGTTGGGACATTTCTTACCAGCATTATTTAAAAGCTTTTTAAAAAACTGCTCTCTTACACCTTTGTTCTTTCTGTGCCAGGAAATGTTGTTACATATTTAATACCGTATTTTAAATGTTTCATATGTTTATGACATGAAATACATGTACAATATAATCAAGGCTTTTCAGATTCTGCTGCACCTATATCATTCCACACAGCAGTCTGAGAGTTTGTGTGAGGAAATGCTTCTGACCACATATGCTGCAAATTGAGAAATATACTTTAAAACTATTTTTATTATAGTTTTAATTTCTCTCCACTACAAGACAAAGTCACGGTGTGGGTCTACTGAGAAGAATGCTGCTTCTTTTACTGTGTCTTTTAAATTTACTCTGTTATTTTACGTATTCTAAATATTCTATATGTCAAATTCTGAAGGTTTTGGACCTATGTCTTAGTAAGTCTGCATGACTTTGAGGAAACTGTATTAAAAAGGGACATCGTGAGTTTCACTCATCATCACAAACTGGATCAATACCATGGTTTATTTCTCATATAAACCACCAAATAGCATCAATGGCAGTAACTTCACATCACTGAGACCAGACCCAAACAGGAACTCAGAACTGAAACGAAAAGGCTCCTCATCACTCAACCAGTAATCCTTTTCTAATTTTATTTTTACGGACATGGCATGTCCATCTAGATACAGAATCCTTGGGAAGTTGGTTCCTGCAAGTAATACAGATTAGAATTGTCTTTCATCTCAAGGTTTTGGGGCACAGGTGAAAGCAAAAAAATGATTTTTTGGTAGGAATTAAATTTTTAATTTAGTGTGTATGTAGTAGTGGGGATAGAAAGAAAACTACCTAATTTGGTTCAATTATCTAATCTACGGCCTTTTTTTTTGATGTCTTTACTAGATTTCAGGTAAGATATAAAGTATTTTGGTGCTTCTGGTAGTGTGAATTCTTGAACGAATATTTTCATCTAGAAAAAATGAGTTCTGTTCAATTGCAACCACCATTGATTCAAGTGGTGCTGAAAGAAGGTAGTACCTGTGAAAAAAATTAGCCACGTAGGTGTGCAAGTAAAGATTCAGGTGCAAAATATATTCTGATTAATCTAATGTGTGTGGATTTTGTAAGCTTTGACTGAAACAGATTTGAATGATCAGCTATATATACTTATTATATATACATATTACTAAGTATTTTGCTTCCACATGAGAGTCAGGAAGAGATATAGGAAGCTACTTTTTTCCACTAAAATAATTCTTAATTTATTAAACCGTTGTCATCTCCTCATCAGTTGAAGGAAACTTACTAAAACTGTGGGAATGTATGAACCAGTGAACTGAAGAAGAAAAAAGAAAAAAAAAAATTAATATCTGGAATAATTGCAGCTAGTAACACGTGTAAAAGTAATTCTGATTTGTGATGTTTCCAGTTTCTTACATGTGATTCCATTGGTATGTCACTTCCATCACCTTGCTCTTAAGTAGTATAATTTAACATTGTTGTCATTCAATGCTTCATTGTTTGTTGTCTGGAATATATTTAGATTATCATGCTGCTGTCTGATTTTCTGTGTTTCCTTTCAAGTGATTCCTTCCCCTTTCTTGCATGAGGTGTATTTGCAAGTCATCCTTTACCTGTGTAGGCTACTACCTGGCTGAAATGTTTGATGTTGACATCTTGTTTTTTTCCTATGTCAACTTCCTCTTGATTCTGCTAGAGCAATACCTGGGAGCTCAAGTTACATTTGAATGTGTAAATAGGTAGATATATGTATTCTGCAAGCAGACTGTGTTATACATTCTTCTAAGATATTCATACTATACATTTTTTTCATGCTAATTTTTACAGCATGTGATTTTATATGCTTGCCATTTTGCAAAATATTGCAGTCATTGACTTTCATAGAAGCCTCAGAACAGTTGCTTTGTGCTAGTTTCCATTCGTGACAGTGGCTGGTAGCAAATCCTCCACAAGTAAAAGAGAAATGGTGAGTATGGAGTGATATCTTTCTAGTTCCAGCAGTTACTCCCCTAGGGACTTCCTGGATGAACCTTTGCATCCTACCCAGGGTGTTTATACTACTGGACAGAACCCTTTTCTATGAATTAGTACTTCTTCAGTTCATTTATGACTTCTGCCTTCAGAATACTGTGAGGTACTGATTTCTGCCTTTTGATGACATATTGCTTTAGAAAATATTTCTTTCTTTTTTGCTTTAAATCTCATTTCTCCTAGTTTGCATCAGCTGTTTTCTCATTCTTTTAGTATGAGTTAATTGCTCTCTATATGCTTCCTCCAAATAGTTCACAATTTTACAGGCTTTTTTCATATTTCACCTCAGACCTCTATTTTCTCAAATTAAGTTTACTTATGTAAAAGCTGTTCCTTGATTTTGAGAGTTGTTATGATCACCCTCTCCCCCCTTTCTCCTTCTACTTTCTCCTTTACAAGATTAAACTACAAATACAAAATCACTAAGAAACAAAGGAATTCAATGACAGTTTTTACAAAGAAGTTGTCATGCTGCTTTTGGAGTTCTCTGTTATGGAAAATTTGTCTCTGATTCTAATGTAATTTCTAGCTTAAAGACCCCACTATATCCTTCTTTACCAGACTACCTCTGGCCATGACCACATTCTCTCTACATAGTGTGTTTGTCAGGTCAGGCATCAAACTCCGTCCAAGATACCTGTGCATGCAGAGCACCTCTGAAGTATTTTCTTTGTAGGTTATCTCATTCCGCTCTTGGTTATCTCTGCTCTTCAGGGTAGGCTGTAAACTAAACCAAATGAAAAGAAATAAAGTGCAGTAGGTCTGATTCTTTTTATACTCCGTGCATGTGTATCTTGACCTGGGGATAACTAGTGTTATACTGAAGGTCTTCTGTAAAAGAAGTATTAGTGACATCTTTGTAAATTTTGTTGGTTTATGATGTTTTTTACATTTAATGTTATGGATATACAACTTTTTGATTGTGAGTTTGGTTCAGAACTTGCTATCTAAGGGAAGAGAGCTGTGTTTAATTGTCTAAGCCTCATTGAAAGCTGTGGCTTACAATATCTAGACATCTGGTCTAAAACATGGTTTTGGGGTTTTTTGTAAATAAAAGACAGCTAGATGATAGTATAATCTTTTTCCTCCTTTAATTGTTATAAATACTAATTTTAGATGCATTTACTCTGATGCACTTTTGTTTTATTGCTGAGACAAAATGTCATCTGTGATACAATAATTTTTGTTTTTCCATATCAGAAACAGTGTGGAGAACAGAGTTTCCCCCACAGAATTTAAAAACTATTAATGATATAAAAAAAAAAATGCAACTTTTAAATGGTAGAACAGGATGAAGCATTTTACAGAGATGTTGAGAAGCAAGAGTGGCCGTTTGTAATTGTTCACACCAAGGCATTTGGCCTTGCTATATCATTGCTTATTACTGTCAGAGAAAACATTAGGTATGATGCAGGTATCCACGCCAGATGATATCCTAGTAAAGTCCTTTATATATTTCATCTTATAATTGTATTTGCAAGTTAATGTTTGAAGTGTCAGTCTTTGTAAAATTAGCTCATCTTGTTATGATTTAGAGCTTTGATGTGAGTGAAAGGCTTCAATTGCAATGCACAGTCACATCTGAGAGTAAACTGCATAGACAAAGAGACTTACAAGACTAGTAAATCAAATACTCTGAACTGTCTATGTGGATTATGAGGTACTATTTGCATAACTTTGAAGTATTTATACTGATGAAATTACAATAATTAAAATCATTGCTGTGTCAATTGCTAGATGCCACAAGGCATAGCAATTACTAGCATGCAAATCAGACTTTGTGTAAGCATTTTAAAGAATAATTACCTTATTTGATTCAGATGTGCCTGAAAGGCATTAAGAATCATTTGAGTTATTTTGCCTTCAACAATTTTTTAGGTCTCGGATAATATTGCTTTTGTTATTATTGTTGACGATAACACCTTTGTGTGGGCGTATGTCTGTGTGTTTCTGGTTTAGGTTTAAAGTGAAGCCTAGCGGTAAAACTTGCCGAAGCAGTTAGGAACGATTTATTTTATATTAGTTTATTCTGAATCTCTGTCTACAAGTTATTTCATTTTGCATAAGAACGAATACAAGCATGCAGTCTCTCGGTTTTTTGTTACTGTTTGTTAAATCCTGTATTATGGGAGCAGTACATTAATTATTTCTTAGAGAAAAAGAATTTTTTTTTTTTTGCTTTAGATTCATAACAGAGGATTTGTGTTTCCACAACATGAATTTGAAATACATAATCTTAAGAAAAATAGACTGTAAAGAGCTGCTTATTCGCACAATTGTGATAAATATTTCCAGGAAATGTAATGTCAATAACGAATTTAATCCAAGCTTACCCAAATTTCAGAGTCATTTCTTGTTACAAATTCTGAGTAGTGAAGATGTACTCTGCAGTGAACAGTAGTGGACATTTGACAGATGGGTCCTTTGGCAAAATGAAAGGCAGAAACTGAAATAGGCGCTCTTCCTGAGACAAAGCCTATCACAGCAGTGCGAAGTCAGCTCAAGAAGCACTGTCTTTCATTCAGGCCTTAAGTTTAAACAGTGCCATGAGTTTTCCTGGAAAAGGTCCTGCCTGCCAGTGCATATCCCGAAGTATATAATATGCCCTGATATATGGTGGTTTCTGACATGAAAATCAAGAAGGAAGAACATTGTCCTCTCTTCTGGCTTTGTTTTCCAAGCAATTTCAGCCCCCATATACAGTGCAGTACCTGTTGCTGATAAAACCCCTAATTGTTTAGCTAACAATAGTGAGGATGTGGCAAATGAACAGAGGCATATGAGAGCATGAATTATTGTTTTTCACTTTTATCCTGAATTTTGCAAGGAATAGGTGGAACAGCCATTACAAGGAATGAAATCCACTGTGTGAGGAAATACCTACACTATAACAGCATCATACCTGTTAATACAAATAGTCTTTAAAACACCTAACCTTTTTCCTGATGATAAAGGAGCAAATAATTAGGGGAGGGGGCGAAGGTAAGTCAGTTTCCTAAGTATAATATGAGCCCCAACACAAGATGCCCTTACAGTGCAGTGTTGAGGAATATTGAGTGCCACAAATAAAACACCTAGGCTACTCCATATTTGTCTTTAAGTGACAGTGTTGTTTATTTTCTCACTTCTATCTCTTGTAAAGTTTCAGTCGTTCTCCTCAGCACTTTGTTGTCAGTAGACAATACACTGTCGTCTCATCTGAGTAGAGGTCTGTGATCCCTATGAACTTCCAGAACCATGTGGACTTTTCAGAGGTGCCAACTTCAGAGCTCAGCTTCTTTAGTGTCAGAAAAAGAGAAGCCTCTGCATTCTGACGGTCCGCCTTACCTCAGTAAATAACTACAACCATAGGTCCTGGCCATCTGCAGGACGCATTCCTGGGGACCCTGTACCTGCTGTCGGGATTGCGAGGGGCAGGCTGGGAGATTAAGTGTTCTGCCAGGAATAACCTACTTCCATGGCTTGGTTTAGTGACAATTAGAGTGCTTAACTGTGGAGGACGACACATCTTCCACCTGATACTTTGTTCTCCAACAGGGTTGTAACTCTCCAGCCTATGTGACAACTGGGTCTTATCCTTGACACTTTTTTCAGCATCAAGAAAAGACCATCCCTTGCTGTAGGTTCCTTAGGAAGAAATACCCTTACAGCTTTATTGTTTTTTTAACTATTCCCCACTAATATCCCTATGTAACAAAAAGTCATATTCAGCCTGTAACCTGAATAATAGGAAAAGGAAGTATTATTTTATGAACACTTCAAATTGTACTTATGTTCATTAAGCTTCACCAAACTCCAGGGAGACAATTAAATTCCAATATGTATTTCAGTTTGTAAACAATCATTAAAATACTCTCTTCAAAAAGACTCTATTTTTCTCCATCTTTCCTGCATTATCTTTTATGCATAACCTTATGCTTTTTTTCCACTTGTTTTCCCACAATTTTTTTTTTTGTTGCAAATACTCAGCATGGTTTACACTAGTTAACTATGAAATAATGGATAGTATTGTGTTAATTTTTTTGCATATTTAACAGCCTAAAATCATATAATAGAATCACAGAATGCTTTGGGTTGGAAGGAGCCTTTAGAGGTCACCTAGCCCAACCCCCCTGCAGTGAGCCTTCTCCTCATCTGTTGGTATGAGGTTGCATTCTTGATCATCAGGAGCGGTACACTTTCTTTAACCTTCCTTTTCCGGTTGACATGACTTTTGAGGCATAAAGACTGGGTCTCAGCGTTGTGCCTATCTGTGTTCATATATCACCCAAGCTCAGGCTTAAAGACTACAGCCAGCTGAACATTGTGAAGTGGTAGGTCCTAGCACTGGAAGCTACTCACTGATGAAATGTGTTGCATTTAATATTCCCTCATCTATTTAAAGCATAACTGTTCCTCTTTTTTCGACTATTTTTTTTTTTAATTCTGAACTTGTAGGGGGTTTTCTGAGGATTTTTTTCCTGCTTGGTATTTAAACTGCCTTTGATTGGTTTTGGAGGCATCTTTTCATTGTGGTGATTTTTTAAATGTTTATGTCTGAATATACCCCTATGTACCTATACATGTGCTACTCCATTTATTTTTTATAAAGGCAGTTCTTTCACCTTCCAGCTCCACTTCCCTCCCATATGAGCCTAGTGCCATCATCATTCATCATGTTCACATAATGGGTTGGAAGAAGAGGTATACTTTCTCTCCTTAAATGAACTGCTACTGTTATTACAGAGGTGTGATTGCTGCTGATATAATGTATTGTAACCATCCAATGTGAAATGCATTTTGTGATGGCTAATAAGTACATTAACAGACTTTATGTTTGCATTATTAGGATTTAGTTAGGAACCTACTACTTTCGGAAGAGGCAATCACCTACACCAAATCATTTCCAAGCTGACCCTTGTGTGCAAGGGCATGAGTATAACTCATCCTAGTTTTTCTTCTATCATCAGGATCATAAATGGTCATGCTTTAGCTGTCATTAACATAGCATGAATTGGCTACTGGAAGTGGCCAGCATTGGCAGCAGTTGTCAACCTGCAGCTCTACAGTTTTCCTTATGGTTTTAAAATTCTGGCTACTGTTCATCTAAGCCACTGCTACATCAATGAAGACCACTTCTGGTCTGTATCCCCTTCCAGTTCCCTTCCTTATTGAACTTGTTGGAGACTCAAACAATAAAAAAAAAGAACAAACAAAAAAATCAGTTTGCATCATTTTGGACATTTGGCTCTCCTCGCTGGTTTGTGTCTCCTTTGTTTATGTCTTGTTTCATTCTCATTGCGAGATTTCATTGGAGGCGTGGAATCCTTGCAGACAGCTGGTTGTTTCAGTTGGTTTGCTTGCCAGAAGTGGAGTACTTTTTCAAAAAATCAGGCTCTTTTTGATGCTTAAAGAGGGGCTATCATGTGTATTGAGATTTCAGAAAACTTACTTCCTATTAATTACTGAATTTCAGGGAAAATACTGGACATTTAAAAATGTTCTTCTTTTTTATTAAACAATTAGCATTAGTTATTGTGTTTTCCTAATCACGTACTAGAGTGTACAGTAGCTCTTTAATTATTACTGATGTACATTATCTATGGTCCTCGTGTTACTGATACTTCTCATCATAGAATCGCAGAATCATAGAATGTTAGGTTGGAAAAGACCTCTAAGGTTATCAAGTCCAATCATCCACCCAACACCACCATGCCTACTAAACCATATCCCGAAGTGCCACAGCTACACATTCTTTGAACACCTCCAGGGAAGGTGACTCAACCACCTCTCTGGGCAGCCTGTTCCAATGCCTCACCACTCTTTCAGTAAAGAAATTTTTCCTAATATCTAACCAAAACCTCCCCTGACACAACTTGAGGCCATTGCCTCTCCTCCTATGGCTAGTGAGTTGAGAGAAGAGACAAACACCTGCCTCACTACAACCTCCTTTCAGGTAGTTGTAGAGAGCAATAAAGTCCCCCCTCAGCCTCCTCTTCTCCAGAAGAGAGAACCCTCTCCTCCTATGGCTAGTGAGTTGAGAGAAGAGACAAACACCTGCCTCACTACAACCTCCTTTCAGGTAGTTGTAGAGAGCAATAAGGTCCCCCCTCAGCCTCCTCTTCTCCAGACTAAACAGCCCCAGCTCCTTCAGCCACTCCTTGTAAGACTTGTTCTCTAGACCCTTCACCAGCCCTGTTGCCCTTCTTTGGTCACGCTCGAGCAACTCAATGTCCTTCTTGTAGTGAGGGGCCCAAACCTGAACCTGTACAGTACTGGAGGTGCAGCCTCACCAGTGTTGCGTACAGGGGTAGGATCACCTCCCTACTCCTGCTGGCCACACTATTCCTGATATTAACCGGGATGCCGCTGGCCTTCTTGGCCACCTGGGCACACTGCTGGCTCATGTTCAGCCAGCTGTCAACCAACACACCAAGATCTTTTTCCGCCGGGCAGCTTTCCAGCCACTCCTCCCCAAGCCTGTAACATTGCATGGGGTTGTTGTGACCCAAGTGTAGGACCCGGCACTTGGCATTGTTGAACCTCATACAGTTGGCCTCAGCCCATTGATCCAGTCTGTCCAGATCCCTCTGCAGTCTGTCCAGATCCCCTCTACAGTTGTAGCAGCCTGTTACCCCACAGTTACAGGTTTAAGAACTTATCTTCACCAAGTGCTGAGATCTTCAAAATATTACAGTTTACAAGTAGGCTAAACAGGCTGCAGTCTAGAACTGTGGCTAAACACCATTTCTCACAATACTTCTGTGTTTTTTTGCTCTTCTGTTGTAGCTCAAAGCTGTTAAACAACAGCAGTGAAAAGCTGCATCATAAACTTTCACTTCATGACACAACCAAGGTTATCTACCAGGCTACAATTCCTTTCTTCTGCTTTTCAGCTTTTGTTTTATTCCTTTTCAGATCTAGATTTTGTTTTGACTGGCCTTTACTATAATGCACTGCCAAGAAACTCACTTTTGTTAAGTACCAGAACCCTACAAAGGAAGGTACCGTACCATAAATTCTTTACCCACAGCTGTGAACATCTTAACCAGTAGGTATTTACATATACAACCACAAGGCACTTGTCTAGCAGAGGAATTCAGACTGAGCTGTGAACTATAAAATCGGCTTTTAAGTCCATCTTCGCCCGTTCAGAGGAGGAAAATCAAACACCTCTCCTCTTCCTTTATAAAAGATTAAACTGCATAAAGCCCTTCAATATTCAATCAATAGATACAATCTAACATGTAAAGCAAGAAAAAATAGTAAGAATAGATGCTCAAAGAGCAACAAGAACATTATGCAAACAGTTCATCAAAACACTTGCCAAAGAAAATCACAATCTTTTCCAACAAAAATTGTAATTCTTTCTCCTAGAGTTTGAAGAGTGACATTCTCTTTGCTGATACAGCCTTTGGTCTTTCTAGCTGCCCTCAATCTATACTAAGCAAGCAAATAAAATTAAAATTACAAAAAGTAAATTAATAAAGTAAATTTTCCATTTCCATTGCTCCTAGATGGATTCATGTTACATATATTTGATGTTTCTTCTCTTCTTAGGAATTAGCTTTCTCTTCCTGATTTCTTCCTCCCAAGAGTAATGTTCAGATTACTGCACACCCACATTTGAGAAATAAAATCTAATCCATTGAAAAAATTTCTACAGACAGAAAAGTTATCCCCATAGCACATGTCATGCCATACAAACTCTTTTTTTCTCTTTTCATACCATTTTTGGTAAACACAATTTTAATTATGTTAATTCTGCTATTTATGTTTCCTGTAAGATTTATCTTCTCTGAAAAGATACAGAAAAAACTGCTACTAAAGAGAAGTACAGACTAAAATAGGAAGAGGAGAAAAACCCTTTGTTAGAACAAAGAGATTAGTTTTTTAATCATGCATGAGTGCTGAGATAAGGGGATAGAACTCCTGAAATTTTAAATCTCACATATTATCAGCAAAGGCTGTAGAAAGGGCTATGAATATTACAAAAAAAAAAAAGGAGCGTTTTAGTTAGCTATTTAAACAAAGATTTAGATTTGCCATTAAATACATTTTTGGCCAAATTGTGGTCTGTGATGCATTCCTATAGGCTTCCATAGAAATCAGTAGATCAAACTAACATGCAAACGTAACATATAGCAGAAACTGACCCCTTGGAATCTATTAGCTCTTTAATCTTCTTCTTTCCTTATGACAATTAACTACAATTGTCAAGAATGTAAAGACAATTTTCACATTTGATTGACAAAAAAGTCACTGCAGAATGACAAAATATATTTGTATTCATCCCAAATTTGACTGGGAAGTGTAAAAGTGGCACATAAAATCTCTACTTAATAAGACTTCACACTGAAAAAAAGATTCCTTATCCCGTTTATTCAGTGCCTCAAAATGTCTTCTACATTAGTATATCACCAGACTTCTAATGGAAAAAAAAAAAAACCACAGATACCATCTAGTCATGTAGTCTGCCTACCAAATGCACAGTTATTTCTGTAAACTGATTTGTTTCCATTTTAGAATCTGTAATTTTTTTCTTTTCTTTTTCTTTTCTTTTTTCCTTTTACTCCTCTGATATTTAGAAGTCTATTCTTAGTTTCCCTCTTCAAAATATTTGTGATTGGAATTAACATAAATCCAGAAGTGATATTGACGTCAGTAAAATTGCTGGAGGAGGTTTCACCTGTAATCAGGATGGTCTTTCTCCTTTCTTCTGTCTTGTCTGTCAGGGAGCACAGGAAAGACTGCACGATGGACTGAGCTGCCAGTGAGGGTCTTTCACTGTCCATCCCCACATTTCTTACCCATATGTCATGGAAAGAGGATTCCTTCATATACTACTAACTGAGATTCTCATGACATTTACCAGGAAATGCTACATGATCCCAGCCAAGTTCTAGAAAAACTGTATCTTTTTTATTTGCACAAGTAGTGGAAGAGATCTGAGATTTCCTATCTTCCTGTCTTCTGTGATTGTATGTAATATTTTCTACTGTAAACTGATGGATAGAGGGCTACATGATAGTGTGCAAGTCCACTGTTTAATATAACAGACTTTGATTTAAACTATGCATTTAAAGTGATGCAGAAGTGATGTAATGTAAACATCATGTTATAATGAAGGAAGTCTGAATTCACAGAAAAAAATCATGGATATATTCATAGGGAGTGTACACTTCAGAGACACTCTTCTGAGCAACTTGGCTGTTAGGAGACAGGACTAAACATGGGATTTGCAATATCATGACACACAAAAAAGGAAGAAAATTTATGTTGGTGAAGAAGGCTACTTTTCTACAAAAATAATCTAAAAATAATTATTTTTTCTAGTCAAATTTTCCTAAAATTATTCTTGAATACTGTATCACTGGAGTACCTTAAGGAGAATTATATGCAAGCTACTGTGAGTTTCTAATTTTTTTTCCCCACCCACAGAATGGACAATGGCAGCATCCATTCCACACATGAGCTGAAAATGTTTCTGTTAGAGGAAATATTTGCTTAATTTTATGGGCTGTAGCTACATTGTTAATTCAGCTCTGGTTCTGAAGTTTCCAGGATAAGTGGTTACCTCAGGCTAATACTCTATGCTGTAGGTCTAGTAAATGAAAAAATCCAGCTTTCCAGTATACTATACCTGCCAGCTCTCAACTTTTTCATGTGATACATGGTTTTACAGGAGTATTTCTAGTTACAGCATAAAGTCTCATATTTATATCAACTTGTATTCCTCACTCCCTCTCCCTCTGTCTGTCGATTTTCATGCAGTTCCTGGTTATCCTGTTTTAAAACCCAGCACACCCAGAAGGAATGTGGACATTTTAGCTTAAAGGGAGAAAAGTTCTAATTAAGAAGTGTAAATCCTTCTGTTCCACATATTTTTAAAAAGGAGTTAGAGCCAACACTCACAATTTTCCAAGAAGAACAATCCCTCCAGCTACTGTGTGTACTACATAAGGGAGAAGAGCCAGTTTTAGCTACTTATGAAACTCAATGTATTTGCAGAGGTGCCAAATACAACATTGAACTGTATGAACTTCAGAAACCTTCAGCAATCCAGTGGTGAAACAGCTGGGTTTGAGTCATTTTTCCATTTAAATATAATGAGAGGTAGTGAGACTTTTACTCTTTGCACTCTGAGCTTGCAGAAGTTTCTTGTGTGTATTTTCTTTATTTAAGAAAGTTTAAAAAATGAAGCAAAACAAAGCAAAAAACCCACCAGTAAGTCAGTAGTTATCTATGACAATGGAAAGTTCTTTCCTGTAAAGAATAAAATAATCATCATCATGAAAAATTCTGGCTGCATCATTCTTACAGTTCCTATATCTCTTTATCTTTGTTCCTTTGGAAAGATGGCAACGTATATTTATCTTCTGATTTGAGCAAAATAGTAGGGCCCCGCTGACTCTTTGATTAGGCCCCAGCATTTGACAATTGTTCACCACAATGTATTTGCATATTCAGGACAGCTTAATTTAGTGAGAGCATGGTAACTAAAATCTGAAAACATAAGTGGGAAAAAATAAAACAACAATGAAAGTCTTTCTTCTCTGATACCTAGCATTCTTTCAAAATTTCCAGAGAATAACTTTCTTAATTTTTTTCATGAAGTTTAATTTATGCAGACATGGCATGTCTGTGTTTGACTCCAGTGAAACCAAATCTGCCAATTAAAAGCTTCTTCCCCAAATTCAGCAAAGATGAACTGGCAGTATTAAGCTTTCAAAAGGAATACACAGTGAATGCAACAGAAAGAATATTAGCTAGTGTGCTCCCAAAATTAAAAAAAAAAATACCACCAACAAACACAAAAAAGGTCTCATGAAATGACAGAAGCAACACGGGAACTGCTGAAGTGCTACGATACAAGCTTTTGGAGATGTCACATGTTAAACAATTCCCATTAGCTTGTATTTTTTACATTCTTTTTGCGACGAAGTTCCTGATACTCATCTTGAAGAATAAAGAATACTTTCAAAAGTTCCCTCAAATCAGAGAGAGAGAGAGACAGCAACCACAGATTTCATCAGTTTCAAATGCAACCCGTAATATCAATACATTTTAAAACACCTGCCAAACAGTTAGATCGGCTGAAGTTGGATCAACCCATTCTCATAATTTATTTCACCTTTTTTCATTGTTTGCAGAGCAAAACCTGAAAGATTTAATGCAGCCAAACCAGCCAGACTTATTAAATTTATAGAGCCCTTGTAATTCAATTTAGCTGTGAGGTTGACAAGATCTCATCATTTTCTCTAGCTGAGTTATACTCCACCAAAGTAAACATAGTCATATAACCAAATTTAAGATCCAGAACGCTTTTACATGTTTTCTACTTTGAGGGAGTGACTCCTGAAAGCACACAGCCAGACAACCACTATTGTTAGTAATGCCCCACCTCCGTGATTCCAGATAGGCTGACACAGTTTCTAGCCAACATAGCCGCACTGAAACAACACAGGAGAAACAGCCACGTGGAATTATATATTTTGCCATGTTGTTGACCTATTCATGCTAATCTAAGGTATCAAATAGATCACCTTCACCCTAGCTAAAATACCAGAGACCAAGAGTTGGAGCAGGAAGACGAGCTCAGGAGGGACACTTGCAGCCAAATGGACATAAAACAACCATCTATCTCTCACTTTCTCTCCTCTCTTCTCTTTCCTCCACCACAACAAGTTTTAACAACATACCAAAAAGATAAAAGGATTTTTGCCCTCAGACTTCAAGTTTTCCCTCTGTCCATGCCATGTAACTTTCAGCGACACAATGCAATACCCTGTACAGGCCTTTTCTGGGACCTCTTGACCAATAAACAATCATCTGCAATGTTTTCTATTTCAAGGCTTCATGACAGTACTAGCTCATCCAGCCTTACACCTTCCCTTTAGGCGAGTCCAAATACTGCATACCAAGTGTATTAGTAAATGAATAAGTATATTGTTTTTATAAGGACTAGACCTCTACTGATTGCCACAGTATTCCTATTTATTCATTTTCTCTGGATTTTCATCTTTATCAATGATCTGGATGAGGGGATTGAGTGCTCCCTCAGTAAGTTCGCAGATGACACCAATTGGGTGGGAGTGTCGATGTGGCTGAGGGTAGGAAGGCTCTGCAGAGGGATCTGGACAGACTGGATCAATGGGCTGAGGCCAACTGTATGAGGTTCAACAATGCCAAGTGCCAGGTCCTACACTTGGGTCACAACAACCCCATGCAACGTTACAGGCTTGGGGAGGAGTGGCTGGAAAGCTGCCCGGCGGAAAAAGATCTTGGTGTGTTGGTTGACAGCTGGCTGAACATGAGCCAGCAGTGTGCCCAGGTGGCCAAGAAGGCCAGCGGCATCCCGGTTAATATCAGGAATAGTGTGGCCAGCAGGAGTAGGGAGGTGATCCTACCCCTGTACGCAACACTGGTGAGGCTGCACCTCCAGTACTGTACAGGTTCAGGTTTGGGCCCCTCACTACAAGAAGGACATTGAGTTGCTCGAGCGTGACCAAAGAAGGGCAACAGGGCTGGTGAAGGGTCTAGAGAACAAGTCTTACAAGGAGTGGCTGAAGGAGCTGGGGCTGTTTAGTCTGGAGAAGAGGAGGCTGAGGGGGGACCTTATTGCTCTCTACAACTACCTGAAAGGAGGTTGTAGTGAGGCAGGTGTTTGTCTCTTCTCTCAACTCACTAGCCATAGGAGGAGAGGGTTCTCTCTTCTGGAGAAGAGGAGGCTGAGGGGGGACTTTATTGCTCTCTACAACTACCTGAAAGGAGGTTGTAGTGAGGCAGGTGTTTGTCTCTTCTCTCAACTCACTAGCCATAGGAGGAGAGGCAATGGCCTCAAGTTGTGTCAGGGGAGGTTTTGGTTAGATATTAGGAAAAATTTCTTTACTGAAAGAGTGGTGAGGCATTGGAACAGGCTGCCCAGAGAGGTGGTTGAGTCACCTTCCCTGGAGGTGTTCAAAGAATGTGTAGCTGTGGCACTTCGGGATATGGTTTAGTAGGCATGGTGGTGTTGGGTGGATGATTGGACTTGATAACCTTAGAGGTCTTTTCCAACCTAACATTCTATGAACTTGCTGATTAACAGATTATGGCACATTTGTTTCATTTCTTTCTGCTCTCTGGATGGAGAGTTTTAATTACAATAACCTGAAGTTCTTTATATAGGTGTAATAAAATATTATTCTTCTTTTTGATAGAAAGTCAAAATAACAGTATCTGAAGTAACATAAATGAAGATTTGTCATAAACAAAAGCTTAAAACCTCTACAGGTGTTGTGCTGAAGACCATCATGGAAAGAAGAGGTAGGATTCTTTATATGGCAGCTGGGGACTATATCTTGTATGATAATATGCTGGTGTCATAGTTTAAGCTGGCAGTCGGCAACTAAGCACTAGGCAGCCACTCGTTCACCGCTCCTCATCCCCCCCAGTGAGATGGGGGCAACAAATGGATAAAAAGGGAAACTTGTGCATTGAGATAAAGACAGTTCAATAAGACAACAAAGGAAATAATACTGCTACTAATACTACTACTAATGATAATAATAACAATAATAATAAATATGCAAAATAACCTATATACAATACAATTTTCTCACCACTATATCTGCCCGATGACTGATTCACAGTCAGTCCATAGGCAGTGATCACGGAATCTCGAACTTGCAGATTTTTGCCAATTTTGCAAAAATCCCAAAAAAGGCTAAACTCTGAGAAAAGAGAGGACTCGAACTCATGGAAAAAAGAAAGGAAAAGATCCCTGCCCCTGCAGCCAACCCCCCATTCATAAACTGAGCATGAAGTTTATGGTGTGGAATATTTCCACTCGCCAGCATGGGCTAGCTGTCTGGCAGTGCTCCCTCCCAGCTCCTGTCTACTTGCTCATTAGCTGAGTATGAGAAACTGGAAAAAATTTTTGATTTCACAGCAAAACTAAAAACTTCAGTGTTATTAACATTCTGCTCTTACTAATCCCAAACACAGCAACTACTGGGAGGAAAATAAACTCTTTCCCAGTGGAAACCAGGACAGCTGGGAATATTGGTATTATATGATAGGAATATGATAGCGTAGGTATAGCCTTGCAGCTAATTGTTGTAACACAGAGAATGATTTACAGATTAAGGAGTATGTTTAGCATAGCAGAACAACACACTTAAAGGAAGTTGGAAAGAACCTTCATTGTGACTTCCTGATTTCAGGTATTTTTGCATCTACTAAACAGTGACAAGCATATGCCAAAGTGAAAACAGTAAAAGGAAAGAGATGTCCACATACCCAACCAACATCTATACTGTCCAGAAAGAACAGATGGCAGATAAATAATGTTGAAAATACTAAAGATGAGTGCATTTTATTAAATTTTTAAATGTATATATTTAATTATTTTAGATGTGCTTTCATATATTTTATGTCAGGACTTTCACAGGGCTTCCCTGGGCCTGGTTTGATCTGAGGGTCCTTTTCTGGTTGGTCCCCAAATTGATGTCCAGGAATTTTTATCATAATGTTCTTATGCTACCCAGCTACTGGTTATATGGTTATAATATAACTTGTCTACTTCATAGGTAGTTGGATATTTCTGCTCTATATACAAATTCAGTATTTACAGGACGAAAACATTTGACTTCCAAAGATCACTAGGAAAGTTTTGCTTTTTTTTATCCATGTTTGGACATGAAGGCTTGAAGCCAACTTTCTTTGATTCCCGGAGGAACTCACAGATATTTCAGCGTAGTCACTGCTGTTGCCAGCAGCCTCTGGCAGATGTATTACACTCTCTAAAGCCCAACTAATGAACCTTACATTTGTTGTTATGGAAAGACATAAATTAAATGTACCATTCCGGCAAAAAGAGTTCAAACTGAGAAGAAATTTGTATTTTGATGAGAAGCAAATAGGTCTAATCTTCACAAAATAAAATATTCTCGTGTTGGAAACTTCTGAAAGATGAAGAATCTCTGCTCAGTTCAGAAAAACAATGATCCATAACGACATGGCTTCTATGGTAAGAACCGTCAAAGCCACAAAACTTTTAAAATTGCTCCTCACTCTGTTCAGCTAAAGCAGTGACTGGATCACATACAGAAATTGATGAAGTTTGAAAGAATTTAAGGTTTTAACTTGCTTGTTTCATTTTGATGAAAAAAGGTTTTCCAACCATCTGCTCTAATATATAAGTGTGTGTGTGCGTGTGTGTGGTGTCTTGTTTGATGTGAAGGATTAATGATTGGATGCAGGAGATTTAGGCTCAAATTTCCATCCAGAAAACCACGGAGTAATGTGCACTATGAGGGCCTTTTAGATTTCATGTTCTGCGCTAGTCTGAAGAACCCTAACAAAGTTTTTGTCACTGGTTTCCCAGTAGCTGTACTTGATGTGAAGGACTCTCTAAGGATTTGGGCATTGCAGTCCATCTCCTCTCAGAAAGAGTTTGTGATCTAAAGTATTATTCTGATTATTAGCTTGAAGATGTCTTTGCACAACATTATTGATTGTGATTTTTTTGGCTTATTAAATATCACAAACTGTTGTTGAAAGAGTTAATCTGGGAAAGTGTATCTGTGCAACTTTTGTCAGGTAATTCCCTATTGAGAAGTGTAGAATATTATGCTTAATAAGACTGCTTCTTCAGCTAAGCTGATGCAAATTAGGAGGGCCTGTGGGCTTCATCAGAGAAACTGAGGCTTACTTGCATGAAGAAAACTTTGCTGTAGTTAGGATATGACAAAGACTCCATGTACATGTGAGTGGAAACCATTTCTTTATATCTGTTCCACTCTGTCTGAAAAGTCAAGACTTAGTAAAGCCTAAAAAGCTAGTCTTCCTGAGTGAAAAATAGTGTTTGTGTAATATATATACATATAGAAAAGCAGAGGATTTTAAAGGTATTTGCAGATTTAGGATAGCTGCTGATTACTGTTGGGTCTACTTTATTTTAAATTTGATTAAGCACTATACCTTGAAATTTGTACATAAATGTTGTATTAGTATATAATGCTTCTAATGTTAGCAAAACATGTCCAGTATCATACACTGCATACTTTAAAATAGTTTCATTTCTCTCAGGCCAAATTTTTGTGTATTTTCCTGTATCAGGGAACAAGTACTTATTCTTGTAAGTGAAATATTTATGACCGTATAGTGATATTTACTCTCTAGGTCCATGATCGGTTTCATACTCACATTTAAACTTATGCCAGCTTTTAGACTATTTTCAGTATGACATATGCATTCAATTAGCTTCAAAAGACTACCATAAAAGCAATAATTGAAGAAATGTAGTTTAAGTATATCTGGTGTATTTTTCTGTTACAGCAAGTAGAAGAGTATCACAAGAAGTTTCTGAGATTTCGTTTCAAGCATAGAAAAGAGATTGTTGAGTGTTCATGATAGCAGTGATGGGTGGGTGGATGGGTGCCACTTATTAAATTGACGGAACAAGCATCATTAGTACAACATGAGCATGTGCTTGCTGTCTACTCTTTGGAATTACTGGTGTCACACACCATGAATTTGTAGAAAACTCTTTGTCCTGGCTGCTGTCTGCAGTAGAGGAAATATACATCCAAGAGTTAAACTTGGTATGGTTTCAGACACAGAAATATTTGAGGCAGTCCACCTTTTCACGGGCCAGCTTCTAAGACATTATTGTTTGTCCTACACTTAACCTTTTTTGTCAAAATACTGTTCAAGTCACATAAAACAGTATCTTATTTTTGAGGCCAGATTTACTTGCCTTTTATGTACATTTCTTCTTCGATGTATTGTATCTACTTGCAAGCTCATGGGAAAGATGGTTTCAACCCATTTACAGATATTTGTTATATTCTTTTGTGATTATGTAGTTGGTCTTTTTCCAGAATCCCTTTCTCCTTCATGTGAATCTTTACATTGAATTTAAAAGAAGTGCAGCTGTTAAGAATTAACAGTTAAATAATTAACAACTTTATAATTCTTAAATCTTTATTTTTCTGTTTAGTAGTGTTGGTGGTATTTTCCATGGTACTTTCCATGCAAACTAGATGCTTGTAGTATTTTATTGTCAAAATAATGTTTCAAGGAGTAAAATGGCAAGCGAATACTGACTGAGCTATTAATAAAACACACCAGCTTTTAGCTGGCAAAGCAGCCTTCTTTCCATCAAATATGTCTCAGCCTTTAATAAAGAAACTCAAGTGGTGTAGGTGAAAAATTACTTTTCTCACCCGGTCATCTGTCTGTCATGTTTTATTCAGGTCACCAATGTTTGTCCTGAACTGTATCATTCTGTAGTTGTGTCAGGTATGAAATATGTTCAGTGTAATTCCATCAGACTTCACGAAGTTGATTAGAACAGATCACCTTTCTGCATGGGCACAAGTTATCTCAGCAGATTGACTGAAAAAGACTTATTTATCTTTGCCTTATAATAAAGAAAGAGATGAGCAAATTTATCCATTAACTTGAAAAGAGTCTCATATTTTGTGTGAAAACAAACTGAAGGCAGTAATTCTGTTGAAAATACTTTATTATATGAATGTTTCTTTCATAGAACATCTTTGTGTTTGAAACCAGAAAATATAAACCTTGAGCCACATGCATTATATAACAAGCTTTTAAATTATTCCTTTTTGACCCTGAGCAAAATGATCAAAAACAATTAAAATGGTGTTGCTTTATTTTTGATGGGTTGTAATGTTGAAGTGACTCTTCATTTCCTTAAAAATATGAATGTTGGTGAAGGTCTAAATATAATGGTGTGTGATACATACTCTGTTCTAATTAGTAAAGATACATAACAGATACAGAATACTTTATCAGAAATATTTATTAAAGTGGACGATTCTTGTTTATCAAGGATAATGACTGAACCTCCTTTCTTCAATACTTCGGTGAAGCCATTTTTTCTTTTTTCTTAACGATGTGTACTTTCTATTATGGAGAGCAACCCTGTACGGCTCTTAAGAGGGAATTAATGACCTAAGCAACCTTTTTAAGATAAGTGATAATTTAGGGCAAACCCATCTCCGATACCCTTTCTAACAGAAAATATCCATGATGACACAAAACTGGGAGGAGTGGTAGATACACCAGAAGGCTGTGCTGCCATTCAGCGTGACCTGGATAGGCTGGAAAGCTGGGCAGAGAGGAACCTGATGAGGTTCATCCAAGGCAAATGCAGGGTCCTGCACCTGGGGAGGAATAACCCCATGCATCAGGACAGGCTTGGGGCGGACCCGCTGGAGAGCAGCTCTGCGGAGAGGGACCTGGGTGTCCTGGTGGACGACAGGATAACCATGAGCCAGCAGTGTGCCCTGGCTGCCAAGAAAGCTAATGGGATCCTGGGATGCATTAAGAGGAGTGTGGCCAGTAGGTCAAGGGAGGTTCTCCTTCCCCTCTACACTGCCCTAGTGAGGCCTCATCTGGAGTACTGTGTCCAGATCTGGGCTCCCCAGTTCAAGAAAGATGAGGAGCTACTGGAGAGAGTCCAGCGGAGGGCTACAAGGATGGTGAGGGGACTGGAGCATCTCTCCTACGGGGAGAGGCTGCAGGAGCTGGGCTTGTTCAGCCTGAAGAAGAGAAGGCTGCGAGGGGACCTAATAAAATCTTATAAATATCTCAAGGATGGATGTCAGAAGGATGGGGCCAGACTCTTTTCAGTGGTGCCCAGCAACAGGACAAGGGGCAATGGGCACAAACTGAGGCACAGGAAGTTCCGTCTGAACATGAGGAAGAACTTCTTCCCTCTGCGGGTGACGGAGCACTGGAACAGGCTGCCCAGGGAGGTTGTGGAGTTTCCTTCTCTGGAGATATTCAAGACCCGCCTGGACAAGGTCCTCTGCAGCCTACTGTAGGTGACCCTGCTTCGGCAGGAGGGTTGGACTAGATGACCCACAGAGGTCCCTTCCAACCCCTACCATTCTGTGATTCTGTGATCTCAGAGACAGAAAATTCATGATAGGCTGTCAGACAGACCAGGACTGTTCTGTCTGCCTACGAACTTTTATACTGCTTGAAATGTAGATCTTCACCTGTGGAGAATGCAACTTATACGTGTTTATTTCATTCTGTATTAATGGAAGTAGAATATGAAAGAGATGGCAGAACAAGTAGGGTGGGGTGTAACAACCAGCAACTTCTGTAGGGCCACTGAGTCCCATTGCATGTTCACCTCTCCCCTGGCAAAGAGGGGAGGGCCTTGCTGTGGGGTCACTCTGGCTGAGCGGTGTCCTTGTGCAGTGTTGGTCGCTGAAGCATAGCTGGGCCTCAGCCCTTCTTGTTCCGTTTCCTTTTAGTAAGAAAACGTAGTCTTAAGTGTCTGCTTCTGGACAAGGGTGGAGGACAATGAATCCTGAGAAAGGGGAGCTTAACACACAAACCCGTATTCTGTGTTTTCTAGTGAACGTGGTTCACTGGGTTTTGTGCTCGCTCATTTAGGCCATCCAGTGGATGAGCAAGGACTAATCTCTTAAGTTAGGGCTCTGAAATAAATCACTGTGTCATAATACAAATACAGAAGTCATTTTATTGATTCAAGCTTTACTGGTTCAAAGGCTTCACCCAAGAAAAGTTTTGATATTGTAGTTTTTAACAATACAGTACTAATATATCATAATTTGTTCAGTTATCACCTTTCTTCAGGAAGGCTGGTGAGAAACCTCATGTAAAACTGAAAGTATAGATTTACTTTAGTAAATGACTTCTTAGTGCATGCTAAGATGTTCTCTGAACAAAATATGCATCTGAGGTTTAAAGCAGGGAATCTGAATGTCCCTCTTGAACACCTTCAGGATTTTTAGACTGGGTTCATGATTGTAACTAGCTTTCTAGATTTTACAGTTCTAAGTGTTTCAGAAGAGCAAAGTGCACAAAATGTGCTGTTCTTCTTTTAATGTTTTATGAGAGCAATATTCTTGTAAGAAACTGCTCTAAACTACACCAGATTGTACTGAATATAACTCACACACACTTCTGTTAGAAACTTGGATCTATTAAGCTACCAACTTTTTAACAAAATGTTATATTAAAGTTTAAGATATTTTTATGTTACATGAAATAGTTAAACTCATCTTTGAATTTTAGTTTTGAATGCTTACAATGAGATTGTTTAATAACTATTGTGCATGCTGGTATCTGGCTTTGAATTGATGTATCAAGATAAAACCTTATATTTTGTTGAAGAATAAAAAAAACACCCGACTCTCATTGCCATTTTCCCCTGAGTGAAAATATAAGTATGATAATTTTAATAACATCTAATAGTAATAAAATAAAAGCATAATCTTTATATTTCAAAATGCTGACAATGAAAAGTGCTCTACTAACCTTTTATACAGCTGAGCATTTTTCTGCATCTTTTTTCAAGCTGTTGTGTTCAGTCTCTCTGCTCATCAGAAACCTTTGAGAGCCCTTTTTTCTCACTCTTTCATTCTCCATCCATTAATCTGTGTCTTTCCCTCCTCAAAGCTGATAAAGAGCTATACAGACTAAGGCCAGTTAATGCATGCAGTGGGTCATATTCTGCCCTCAGATACAAAGTCAGGGCTCAGTTCCTATTGAATCTACAAGGATTGCAACCAATGGAAGTTTTGGTTGTGTATTTGAGGGTGAAATTTGGTCTAGCTCGTTTAAGGAGATCATGTAATTCATTGATGGCTGCACGGTTTGTGCTATGGAAAAGAATGCTAAGGCTCGTTATAAATACTCAGCACAATGTGCCTGCCACTGTGGAAGGTGTAGGCAGAATATACAGCACGCTAACAATTGGTTTAAAGACCAAGGTTGCAACTTTTATTGAAACAGAATAGCTTAAACTGCAATGTTACTTGATAGATAAACATCTCTGCAGACCTAAGTAACCATAAAACCCGAGGGCTCCAATCACGTGCTTCAGATCCCGTGAAGATGTTATATCCAAGCTGTACTAATACCAGGGAGGAAGGTAATTTCTCAAGGGTGTCAGTGTATCTTTGCTTCTACTCTGTTCATTTCTTGGGGAATGCTGTGAAGTTTTGTGCTTTGTTAAAGTCAGATGCTGGAATAAAGAGATCAAAAGAGTAATTTTCCTTTTACTTTTTTTTTTTAAAAAGGGGGAAAAAAGAAAAATCTGCTTCTATGTTTTTTGGGAAAATATGTTTTACATATAAACATGCAGTAATAGAAAGATTGATTTGAGAAACCAAATCGAGGATCCCAGAGTGTCTTATTTTTATTTCAACTTTGAATAAATATTCTCAGGAACTTTTGCAGTCATTGTTTCAGGGATGGCAATACTGATGTAAGAGAGTGAAAGACTTTATTAGACATATGATCCAAAGACAGGCAATTGAAAAGTTCCTAGGGACCTCACTGTGTATTAGTCTGATTAGAGTTTCTCTACTTCCCAAACAATCTTTTACATGGATTTGGGAACAGGTTGTACGATGTTATATGGCAATAGCGTATGGTAGCAATTTCTGCCTCATAGCTTTCATGCCAGAAGAATATCAACTAAATATAAACCATGCCTTGTAATAAAATCCTATTTAATGAAACACAGCGGTTATACTGTTTTGGGGGTATATAACCAGATTAATTCCCTGTGTACTTTGCTAGATTTTCCTGCGTTTTTTGACATCTGTGGTGGAATTCAGCCCCAGATTAAGACACTTAAGGTCAGGTGTTTGAGTGTGAAATATTCTTCAAGAAGGGTAAAAGGGAAGATCTAAGGAAGTACAGGCTACTCATCTTCACTTCAGCCCCTGGAAAGGTGATGGAACAACTAATCCTGGAAAGTGTTTCCAAACACATGAAGGACAAGAAGATTTGGAATAGTCAGCATGGATTTCCAAAGGGGAAACTGTAATTAACCAACATTTTACAATGAGGTGATTAACTTTCTAGACAACAGGAGAGCTGTGGGGTGTTGTTTACCTCGATTTTGGTAAAGCCTTTGACCCTGTCTCCAACAACATCCATACAGATGAGCTGACAAAACAGATTAGCTAGGTGGACAGTGATGTGGATTGAAAACTGACTTAACAGCTGGATCCAGGAGGTTATGATAAGTGGCATGAAGCCCAGTTGGAGACAGGTAATTAACAGTGTTCCCCAGGGAGGATATTAGGGCCAATACCATTTAATATCTTCATTAATGACCTGGACAATGGGACAGAGTGAACCCTCAGCAAGTTCACCGTTGACACAAAACTGTGAGAAGTGTTGCGCTGCTGCTTAGAGGGATCTCCACAGGCTGAAGAAATGGGCTGAGGGAAATCTCATGAAGTCCAGCAAGAGGAAATGCAAAGTCCTGCACCTGGACAATAATAACCCGAGCACTTGTGCAAGGTCAGTTGCAAAGCAGCACTGCAAAAAAGGAACTACAAGTCCCGGCTGACAACAAGCTGACCGTAAGTCAGCAATGTACCCTTGCAGCGAAGATCAAAAATGTACTAGGCTGCATTTTGAAGAGCATTGCCAGGAGGTCGAGGGACATGGACCTTCCCCTCTACTCAGCACTGGTGAGACACATCTCTAGTGCTGTGTTCAGTTCTGGATTCTTCAGTAGACGAGGGATATGGACTTGCTGGAGTAAGTTCAGTGAAGGGCCACAAAGATGATTAAGGTACAAGAGCCTGTTTGACATGAGAAGAATTTGAGAGAACTGGGACTATTCAGACTGGGGAAGAGATGGTTCAGGGAGATCTTATTCATGCATACAGACACCTGAAGGGAGGAAATGAAGAATAGGCAGCTAGACTCTTAACAGTAGAGCCCACTGACAGGACAAGAAGCAAGGGCCACAACTGAAAATACAGAAAATTCCACTTAAATGTAAAAAAAGCTTTCTACTGTGAGAGTGGTCAGACATTAGAATATGCTGCCCGGATGCATTGTGGAATCTCCATCTGTGGAGATATTAAAAAATTAATCTGAACATGATTCTCAGCAACCTGCTCTAGATTCTGCACAATCTCCTCTAGATGACCCTGCTTGAGCAGGAGGGTAGGTGCTCTCAAGTGGCACCTTCCAACCTCAACAATTCTGAAATTATGTGATATTCTTTAATGTTCGAGGTATTTAGGTCACAGTAAAGAAGACAATGACATACGAGAAGCTTAATTGCTGTCTGAACTCAATCAAACTTGATTAGGTTACCCACATGTAGCTATCTGGTGCCATTTTACATGTCCTAGGATATCTATGACATGCAGGTCTGACAGATATGGCAAAGGACATATGAGAAATTTACACTATTCTGGAGTCCTATCTGGAGTCCTGTCATGTTACTTTAAGGCATCTTTGGCAATAAAATTGACCATTCTGCCTGCATTGACTACATCTCTGTTGACTGTAATATGACCTTGAATACCTAATTCAGTACAGAACTCTAAATTTAGGTGTTACAGATCGTGATGGGTCAGACAACACCTGTTGTGAAAGCAAGTTGGTCAATACCAGAATTTGTGTACCTTAGACACTATAACTCTCTGTTTAAATTGGAATGGGGTATAAAGGATTGTTTCCATTCAGCTCTAGGTCTTCCAGATGAATAATTAAGCGTATGTAACAATCTATCCTTCTTACTTACCGGGACATATATTAGAAGGTTCCTTCCTCAGCTTAAGTAAGCCAAAATTATATGGGGGAAACTGGCATAAGTTTTTTGAGGACAAAATGGAAATTCTTAAAATTAGCCAATGTTGATCATTGATGTTGTTGAATTTCAATTTATATTTCCCTAAACCTACTTAATATGGTAAATATATTAACGAGAATTTGATCCTGGCCTTTGTGTGTTGTGAGTCTAGTGATTAGTGTTGCTACAGATGTCTTTCATCATAGTTTCTTGAGTAGTTATAACATCTCAGAATTTTCTTGCAAGGGTGCATCCTTCTCTATCTTGGGCAAGTTAGATTCTGATTTTCAAAATATAGAATCAGATACTATATTTCAAAACCATATTAACATGAATAGTCAGTAACATTTGATGGTTAGAAAAATGTCTGCTGTACAATCCAAAGTGTTAGTTGTACAAGACAAACCATAAGAAATATTTGTCACTGTTTTTTTAAAAAAATGTTTGTTGCTCGCGTAGTTCAAAGCACTTCATTGTCAGTGCTTTAGGCATAAAAGTGTTAAAACCAATATTGAGAAATAGTTTCACGGCAGTAGTTGTTTTCACACTGGAAAGAACAGCTCACCAAAACCTTGGGGAAAATAAAATCTAACTCTATTAATTCTAATAAGCTAACATGATGATTAGAAATAGTTGATTAAATAAAGTTGATCGCACTGCGAGGGAAACCTTAACCTGACAATGCTGCTGAATTCAGATCTTATGAGCTTAGTGAGTTAGCAGTTAGTTTACTTCTGTTAAACTCCCACTCCTTTGGTGAGGTCATATTTCTATTAATCGCAGACCACATCTTACCAGTGATCTTGCAAACATTTAATTATGCTGATTTCTCCATTTAAAAACGTCTGCTCGGTGAGAATTCTGTCTGCATTCATGTGACTGTGTCAGATACGTCAGTAGGCTGTTCAATGGTAGGTATCTTTAAAAAGAGTCAGCTTTGAAAAAAACATGAATCAACATCTAGCTTCAAACAGAATTAGACTGGAGTTAAACTGATATCAAAGAAGTTAGGAAGCTTGACTTGTCTTGGTATGAAAGATAATCATAGAGTTGTTTCAGCAAGAAAGTTTACAGCTAGCATTTTGAAAATCAATGCACTTATTAATCTGTATATGGATTTTTTTATATTTACTTAATAATATCTAATTGCTTTTATTTGCTGTGAATTTCTTTAAAATATAATTTTTACCTTTGTGCTTCTTAAGTGTCTTAAATTATGTTTCTAGTACTGTATACTTGACCATACAGAGACATTGATTTAATCTCTAAGAGCCAAAGCTTGTTTCTAGATTTTTCTTCATCAGTAAATGTGCCATTTCCTCAGAATTAAATTTGACATAAATAGGGTTTTTAGCCAAGAAATAATTATTATTTACAATGCTGGAAAATAAAATGATATAGGTAGGATGTTATGCTGAATTTAAATGAGTATTTTGGATACAGGTGCAAGTCCCTGTCTAGCTCCCATTCTTTGCATCTGTGAATATTCATTTGTAGAATTAAGGATCCAGACAGAATTCAAGCTGGAATGATACAATATAGGAAAGTCCCGATCAGATGTCATATATTTTCAAGCAGCTTTAAAATTGTAGCAAGTCCATAAATTCTACAGGATTTCTTGTCGCACAACCTCTGAAAGTCACCCAGAGATACTAAGTCAGGGAAGTATATGCCCAGAGTAACTTTTACACATGTTTAAGAGTTTGCTCTAATAAAGAGAAGTATCTGGCTTTGTAGAGAAAAGAAGAAAAAAAAAAGGACCCAAGAGTTTCTAAACAAGACAGCTGTTGGCACACATTTTGAAAGTTTGAAAAAGAGGACATGGACTGGTTCACTGGGAATGTGCAGGTCATATTTTTACAAAAATAACACTGCACAAATCATTACCCTGTCATGTTTAATTCATGAGAAACACCACACGGACAATATGCTTTGTTACATTATAATGAAATACTTCTATCTGTGAGACTTAAAATATGTGTATTTGCTAATGGTCAGAACAGAACATATTGTCTGGAACATTCTTTGTCTAGAGGTCTTATCCAGCAAGAACTCGCAGCACCCACTGAGATCAAAGAGTTCCAAATTTGCTTAATTCCTTTCAAGCTGTTCCTCTAAGTTCAACACATTAAGCTGACCTTTAGTACACTAAATGATGACTTCCTTGTTTGTTTGGTTTTTTAAGGAAGTTGTTTCTTCGTGCTTTTCCCGGAACAAGACTTTGGGGACCCTGGTTAATTTTCTTTAAGGAATGTCAGTAACTAGTTTTTTTAGATTTATTTGGTATTACCCAAGCATATTTTGGTACAATGTAAAATACAAAATAAATTGCAAGGATGTAAAACTTAATGCCATCTGGGTTTTTGTAGCACTCAATGGAGCTTACAAAATAATTATTTGGTCTCATATGACTGCAACATTTTAAGTAGTAATGTTGCAGATGAGTTTTTTTCTAAACTCATTCAGAAGCAGAATTTTTCTTTTAGAAATATAACCCTGTCATCTTTTTAAATGATAAAAATCTACATTTTGAATTAAAGAAAAAAAGCCTTCAGAATGGTGTAAGGGGAAAGCGGATCTCTCTGTTTTAAAAGATGAAACATTTCATCAGGAAACAGGTCAAATCTAGAGTTCATCAGATTCATAACAAAATTTTAGGTTCTCTTTTATGAGAGTCTTCTGAGTAGCGGAGTTGCTTTATATCACAGAATCACAGAATCACAGAATCACAGAATGGTAGGGGTTGGAAGGGACCTCTGTGGGTCATCTAGTCCAACCCCCCTGCCAAAGCAGGGTCATCTACAGCAGGCTGCACAGAACTGCGTCCAGGCGGGTCTTGAATATATCCAGAGAAGGAGACTCCACAACCTCCCTGGGCAGCCTGTTCCAGTGCTCCGTCACCCTCAGACGGAAGAAGTTCTTCCTCATGTTCAGACGGAACTTCCTGTGCTTCAGTTCGTATATAATATATATATTCCATATATATATATTATAATTATAATATATATAATTATATATATAATTCCATACTTCTTACAAAATGAACAAATAAGCAATATTATTTCCATATTACTTCTGTGCAACTTTCCATCTTCATTCTGTTTAACTACTCTTCTGTCATTTTGCAGATGTAACAGTACTATATTATAATATTGATGAGGTGTTAAGTACTAAGACTGTGGTGTTTACTTCTTGAAAAAAACAATGTATCTAATACTACCCATTGTACCAAGTTTGCTTTGAAGAAGTGTTTTCAAGGTGATTTTGCAAGTTTCTATTTCTGTTCTGGACACTGCATACCATGATTCAGTGTGTGTATATTTTCAGAACTGATATTGCTTGATTGTAGTTAAAGTGAAATAAGATATGCACGTAGTATAGTTATGAAAATACCTGTCTAGTAAACAGTGCTCTTTTTGAGTCCCTAAATGTGTGTATGGTTTTCAGTGTTATGGTTGTATAAGATAGCTTGACTGTGTCCCATTTTCACCCCATAAATTAAAGCTGGCCAGGGTCAACTGTAAGTTATGTTTATTTTTTTCTCATTGAAAGTATTTGCTTTTTACATTTCTGTAGCCTTCCCTCCCCCCACCCTTGGAACTGCCACTCTTTTATGTATTTCTCCCTTCCTTTGAAAGATGCACACCCTCTGTCACATAACTGGAAACATTCCTGCAATGTATGCAATTTCATGTGCGTGTGTTACCACAGTCCACATTCTTTTAAAAATAACCACGTCTCAAATTAAGTAAACTTTTGATATCTCAGACAGTAATGGAGTGTATGTATGCCACCACAGATATGTGTGCCACCACAGACCAGGAATGGGTTATTAATCAGTAGGCAGGAAAGAGGGAGAGAAGACTTATCCCATACGGGTGAAATTGTTGCGACTGGCTCTGCACAAAAAGACCTCTGTCTCTTAACCTTAAAGAAAAAAAATAATTGTGTGCTATTTAGCTTGATGTCTGTTTTCTCTTAGCTTATAAGCAAACAGAAACTGAGACAGCTAAAAAAAAAACCCAAAGAAAACAAAAAACCAGAAACTGTTTCAGTAAAAAAATTAAATATGTCCCATTTTATTTCTTCATTTAGTGGTATTGAAATATATCACATGTGCCTTGCTTATGAGGATCCTTCAGGGTCGTTTTTAATAGTAAAATATCTTTTTACTTGCTTAAATATCTGGACTTCATCAAGCGATGAAAAAACTGAGCATAATGAATTTTCATTGTATTTAGTTGAAGTCTGCTAAAATCCAACATTTTCATAACTTTCATGATAAACGTAAGGCACTCAGCTTGGCAATACTTGTATTTTAATTCTTTTACTCTGAAGAGATAGGGACATTCTTTTCCAAAATTTGTCTTTTCAGCATGTGTTCTTCCTTTGCACAGCAGCTGTTGGAAGATTTCATAGACTTTAGTCTTGATAATTACTATGAGAAAAAGATGCTGTAGATTTACCTCATTTTTTCTCTCACATAATGAAGACTCTGAAACACCACTAGACTTTCTACCACTAGTATTATTGCCAAATTTCCCTATTCAGTTATTATCGTCATACAGAGGCAAAAAATGTGTCATGCTCAGTGCTACTCCCAAAGCAAACAGATATTTCAGATCATGGACTGTGAAGCTGCTACACTGCATATGATTTTTATCTTGTATTAGCTTTTCAAGATACGTGTTGAAAATAATTTTAACACAGCTAAAACATTGACCTGTTTTTTGATTTGCTTTTGTTCAATAAAGAAATGCTTTTGAGTAGCAGACAACTTGTTAAGGCTTATTTTACCTAAACATAAGCTATTTTCTTAGAGTTTTTAGTATTCAATTCTACTCATGGATATAGGGTAGTAGAATTTAAGACAACACAGAAAGCAAGGAAAATTCTTATTGCAATCAGTGAGGCAGTTTACATTTACTAGGATTGAATCCAAAATTCTTACAGGTGAGAGGTAGTGGTGAGAATCGAGAACTGTAACTGATACATTTTAGTGGTACTGGAAAATACTGCAAATTACTGCTTACAACATTTTCAAACGTATTGCATTTGGATGGAAATGCATTTACATTTGCCCAGGATAATTTGCTGGGCAATTATTTAACATTACCAGATCTGCATGCATCAAATTACAGTATCTGAAGGGGGAGGGAGAAAAAAAACAAAGGAATGGCTATGAATTTTCTATGAAATTCTTTTTTTTTTTTGCTAATTTTTCCCCCAGCAAATCAGTGTTTATTTTATGTGCTGATTAATGGTCTTGCAGGATTGTGCTTCAGTGAATTTTCAGAAAGCAGCAAGAGAAAGGGCAATGCAGATGGAAATGAAAGCATCTACAAAAGCAGTTGGTGTTGTTCATAAATAAATTAAGGAGTTCAGCATACAATGACTGTACTCAGGAAGAATACATATCAGCAATTCTCTATTGTATTGATCCTTCAAACTAAGTCATGTGTCCCACAGTTAAACACTTCTGTGTATTTTACAGCTGTCATTTGTAAGTTTGAGCAAAGTACAATAGTCCTTAAGGGAAACTGACAAATAACAAGCAGACTTACAGTCAGAGTTCAGTGTATTTTCTTCATCCTTAATTCAGTAGGAAGTCTTTACAGGTAGGAAATAAGGGTCCCACTCGTACTTGCCACTGGAGAGCTGCAGTTCGCAGAGTAGGCTTCATTGTCAGGATTAGCCATACACAGTAGGTGCATTGCTATGGAGCCCTTTTTCCTGAGTAATGGTTGAATCACTGGTATATGAGAGAAGATCCAAGCTGACATAGCCCTTCGACCATCTGGTTCTGCCTGTGGTGACCCATTATGCTTTATTTCACAGTGTCTGGTCCATAAAATATTTCTTGTCCACATTAGCCCTCTCTCAGACTGGCTAGGAAACACAAGTTTATTTCGTGCTTACTTTCTGTGTGAATGATACGTGTGAGCGCATGCATACATGTGCGGAAGTTTAAGATGCTTTTGTTTCTTGAGTGCTTTACAGGAGCTTTTACTTAAAGCAATTGATTACAGCTACATTATCAAGGACATTATCAAGACAGAACATATGTATATATAAAAAATAATAATTTTAAGTGAATGTGGAAAAACATGGCTCTGTTATAAGTTGATTCTATTGTTGTTCAGTGCAATGTTGAAAACAAAACTCTGAAGAACACCCTGCACAAAATAGATCCTAAAGTTTCACGCAATACTTGGTACAGATTTGTAGAATTATGGAGTGGTTTTGATAGGAAAGGACCTCTAAGGATCATGTAGTTCCCAACTCACTCCCCACCCCTGCTGTGGGCAGGGACATCTTTCACTACATCAGGTTGCCTAAAGCCCCACCCAGTCCGACCTTGACCCCTTCCAGCGACAGGACTTCCACAGCTTCTCTGGGCAACCTGTTCTGTTGTCTCACCACCCTCGTTGTGAATAATTTCTTCTTTATATCTAGTCTAAATCTATCCACTTTTAGTCTAAAATCATTACTGCTTGTTCTGTTGCTACAGGCCCTGGTAAAAAGACCCTCTCCATCTTTTGTATAAGCCCCCTTTATAGGCCGAAGGCCACAAGAATGTCTTCCCGGAGCCTTCTCTCGTTCAGGCTGAGCAACATCAGCTCTCAGATTTTCATCACAGCAGAGGTGTTCCAGCCCTCTGATCATTTTAGTGACCTTCTCTGGACCCACTCCAAAAGATCTATGTCTTTCTTGTGCTGGGGACTCCTCACCTGGACTCAGTACTCCAGGTGAGGTCTCACCAGAGTGGAGAAGAGGGGGAGAATCACCTCCCTCAACCTGCTGGCTGTGTGTCTGTTTATGCAGCCCAGGATACGTTTGGCTTTCTGTGCTGCAAGTGCACATCTCTGGCTCCTATCTGATTTTTCATCTACCAGTGAATATCCACCAGCACCCCAAAGTCCTTCTTGACAGGGCTGCTCTCAATCCTTTCATCCCCTAGCCTGTATTGATACTAGGGGTTGCCCTGACCTGGGTGTAGGACCTTGCACTTGGCCTTGTTGAACCTCACGAGATTCACCTGAGTCCACTCCTCAAGCCTGTCCAGGTCCCTCTGAATTACATCCCTCAAGTGTATCAACAGTACCACTCGGCTTGGTGTTGTCCACAAACTTGCTGAGGGTGCACCCAATCCCGATGTCTATGTCATAAATACAGATATTGAACACTAACAGTGCAAACACGGACCCTTGAGGGACACTGCTTGTTACTGATCTCAATTTGGACAATGAGCCAATGACTGCAGCTCTTTGGATGTGGCCTTCTGGCCAATTCCTAATCCGTTGTATAGCCCATCCATCAAACCCGTATCTCTCCAATTTAGCAGGGCTGTGTGGAACAGTGTCAAAGGCCTTACAGGAGTGTCGGGGTCGATGTAGCTTGAGAATTAGCACGACTAGGCCGCTTAAGCAAAACAGTGTGATTTAACAGGCTTGCTGGAAAAGACAGCTAAGAATAGCCATTGAGAAAGTTCTGATAGCGCACATGGTGTGGGTTAGCAAAATAAGATGTGTTCAAGGACATGCAGGCAGTCTGTTGCTATTGGCGTTAGTGCATAGTTGCCAATTATAAGGGAAAGTGGGGCATGTGAACAGTGTGTGGTTTATGTCTGTAGCCTATCCGATGTAAGCGTAATCGTGTGTACAGATATGGAAAATGTATATAACTGCACAAGCGGGAGAATAAAGTGTTCCGACTGTGTATCTTAGCAATGCATGTGAGAGTTGTTCCCTTCCTTTCATGGATGCTGAGACCCGGCATTTTGGTGACCCTACGGATTTAGTATCGCAGCCAGAAAAAAAAAAGGCACAGGACTGCCAGCTGGCGAGGTCAGCCGGGCTGCCCAAGAAAGGCAGGAGCGGATCTGCGGCACGCAGCAGGGGGCATGAACATCTGCAGCATGGATTCCACTGTAGCAGCGTCAGAAAACATGGCGCTGAAAAGCCTGTTGGAATTGGCAGATCGAGCCGACGCTAAATTAACTAAAGGAGATATATCGGAACTATTATTATGGTGCCGCCGCCGAAAGCTGATAACAATGGACCAGCTGTTCGATTCAGATGCGTGGCACAGAGTTGGGATGGACTTGTGGGACTCTGTGTAGGTCGGAAACAAAGAGGCACAGCAATTAGCCCCTGTTTTCCGAACTGTTAAAAATATGATTGCTGATATGAAGGATGATGCTACTGTGGCTGCAGCCATCGTGAGAGCTGTTTATGCAATCAGTCAACCCGCAGGAGAGTGTCAAGATCCCTGTACGGCGCCCCACGCGTACCCCATTCGTTCCAGTGAAACTGAGTTTTGGGAAGGACTGTGTATAGAATTGGGAGACCGGGCACCGGCGCCACCCACAGCCCCACCACTGCCAGAGAAAGTGCTGCTCCCGGACTCCGATTCTCAAGAAATGGATACTGACTTGCCCGAAGGAGCAACATCGCTATCATACCCAAAGATTCATAAAAGTGAACCTACGGACATATTGAGAAAGCAACAGGATCAAATGACAAAGCTGCTGGATGAGATGCAACGACTAGATAAAGGATCCCGTAAAACCACGATTAAACAGGCATATCGAAAGGCTCACCAGGCCATAACGGATGGTTTGTGAGTGGTCGAGCAGCAGATATGTGGGGAGTCAGACCGGATGGGGGAGGTGATTTCAGGGGGGTCAGATAATGGAAACATTAACAAAAGCTCACCGCCAGAGTTGGTTAGGCTCTTGTTGGAAGACGGGAAAACGAGCTTAGCTGATGCTGATCACTATCAGCAAGAAGGAGGACCCAGGGAACTACAGGCCGGTCAGCCTCACCTCCATCCTGGGTAAGGAGATGGAGCAGCTTATCCTGGAGGCCATCATCAAGCAAGTGGAAGAAAAGAAGGTTATCAGGAGTAGTCAGCATGGATTCACCAAGGGTAAATCATGCCTGACCAATCTGATAGCTTTCTACGATGACATGACCGGCTGGGTAGACGAAGGGAGAGCCGTGGATGTTGTCTACCTTGACTTCAGCAAGGCTTTCGACACAGTCTCCCATGATATCCTCCTAGGGAAGCTGAGGAAGTGTGGGCTGGATGAGTGGTCGGTGAAGTGGATAGAGAACTGGCTGAATGGCAGAACTCAGAGGGTTGTCATCAGCTGCGCCGAGTCTAGTTGGAGGCTGGTAACTAGTGGTGTCCCCCAGGGGTCAGTACTGGGCCCAGTCTTGTTTAACTTCTTCATCAACGACCTGGATGAAGAGTTAGAATGTACCCTCAGCAAGTTTGCTGACGACACCAAACTGGGAGGTGTGGTAGACACACCGGAAGGCTGTGCTGCCATTCAGCGTGACCTGGATAGGCTGGAAAGCTGGGCAGAGAGGAACCTGATGAGGTTCAACAAGGGCAAGTGCAGGGTCCTGCACCTGGGGAGGAACAACCTCATGTACCAGTACAGGCTTGGGGTGGACCTGCTGGAGAGCAGCTCTGCGGAGAGGGACCTGGGTGTCCTGGTGGACGACAGGATAACCATGAGCCAGCAGTGTGCCCTGGCTGCCAAGAAAGCCAATGGGATCCTGGGGTGCATCAAGAAGAGTGTGGCCAGCAGGACGAGGGAGGTTCTCCTTCCCCTCTACACTGCCCTGGTGAGGCCTCATCTGGAGTACTGTGTCCAGTTCTGGGCTCCCCAGTTCAAGAAAGATGAAGAGCTACTGGAGAGAGTCCAGCGGAGGGCTACAAGGATGGTGAGGGGACTGGAGCATCTCCCCTACGAGGAGAGGTTGAGGGAGCTGGGCTTGTTCAGCCTGAAGAAGAGAAGGCTGCGAGGGGACCCTATAAATGCCTACAAATATCTGAAGGGTGGGTGTCAGGAGGATGGGGCCAAGCTCTTTTCAGTGGTGCCCTGTGACAGGACAAGGGGCAATGGGCACAAACTGAGGCACAGGAAGTTCCGTCTGAACATGAGGAAGAACTTCTTCCCTCTGAGGGTGACGGAGCACTGGAACAGGCTGCCCAGGGAGGTTGTGGAGTCTCCTTCTCTGGAGATATTCAAGACCCGCCTGGACAAGGTCCTGTGCAGCCTACTGTAGGTGACCCTGCTTCGGCAGGGGGTTTGGACTAGATGACCCACAGAGGTCCCTTCCAACCCCTACTATTCTGTGATTCTGTGATTCTGTGATTTATGAAGTAAATACAGTAAGGGGGTGGGGGATGACGAACATGTGGCGTGAAAGAGGGGCGTGAAGTGGAGAGAGCAAGGAGGGGGGGCATCTGGTGTTCAAAAGCCTGACTGCGTGCACAGTGGGTATGGTCTGCAGGGACCCGGCGGTACAGAGGGGAGTGGAGTGGCCGCCGGAGGTCGGAGTGGAGACGGGACGACCCCGATACGCGACCCTAATTTTAATATGGGACAACGATGGAGGGGGGTAATAGAAAATGCTGTAATTGAAGGACAAATGCTGCCAAACAGTTTAACAGCATTCCCGGTGTTTACGCAGGGGAATCAATGGATATGGGCTCCTTTTGACTGGAAAGCAGTGAGTCAGATACAAAAAACCGTAATGAACTATGGTTTGGATAACAAGCAAGTTATGACGCTGGTTACCACCTTTTTCAAAAATCAGATATTAGTGCCAGCTGATGCCCGAGCCTTGTTAGAATTGGTGTAGCCCCCCACTGCCTTTATGTTGTGGAAGGATAAGTGGCGGGATAAATGTGAGGTTGCAATGATGCAAAACCTTCAGCTAGGTGCCGATGATCCTTTACGTGCAGTTACACTAGACTAGCTCATGGGTACTGGCGCTTTCCGCGACGGGGCGGCTCAAGCAGCGCTACACCCTCGAATATTGCAACAGTCACAGAGCTTAGCCCTGGCTGCTTTAACTGAGTTACCACAGATTGGGAAGCCTGTATTACCTTATACGCAGATTCGTCAGGGTCCTGATGAGCCGTACATGCACTTTATAGACCGATTAAAGGAAGCATTAGACGCGGCACCGAATTTGCCAAGTGAAGCAAAAGATGCAGTAGGAAAGGATTTAGCTTTTCAAAATGCCAACACTCAATGTCAACAGATAATTGCATCCCTACCTAGTGGGTCTACCCTTAGTCGGTACATGGAGGCTTGTTCCTGATTACCTCGCTTAGCGGAGGAAAGAGAGAAGGCCAGAATACATGCAGCTGCTATGGCCACTGTTTTACGACCTGCCATGCAAACGGGGAAATGGGATCGAGGTGTTAAAGCAAAAACTGGTTGTCTTATTTGCGGAGAGGAAGACCATTACAAAAGAAACTGTCCTCAGATCAAGAAGCAAAAGGTGGTGGCTAATGAATTTGTAGGGACATGCCATAGATGTGACAAGTTCGGGCATAAAGCAGCTCAATGCAGGTCGCAGTTTAAGAAGGATGGTACCCCCCTGTCGGGAAACAGGCAGAGCAGCGCCAGGATGGGGGGCGCGAGGACAAGAAAGTTCCCCACAGCTATTGCTGTCTCGACGAGCTCCGAGCCGCCACAAGTGGCTCCGCAGGAGTCGATCTGGCCGTGGGACAAGACATCACTGTAGAAGATGATAAGGTGCATGTCGTCCCCTCAGTAGCCACAGGACCTTTAGGTCATGGGCTGAGTGCATTGTTGGTGGGGTGATCCTCTGCATCTAGTCAGGGAATTTTTGTCCTACCAAGGGTAATTGATGCAGATTTCACAGGGCCAATAGGGATTATGTTAAAGGTATTCACGCCACCATTAACCATCAAACGAGGCAGCAAGGTTGCCCAACATTCGTTTTATTGCTCAGGTCCCCCCAACTGACCCTAACTATAGGGGAAGTGACACCTTTGGCTCAAGTGGACCCCCCTTGGTGGCATTCGTACAACCTCTTTCCACAGAACAGCCCATAAGAAAGATCACTATTAAAGGACCAAACGACATTGTACTAAAAGACCAGAAAATGTTGTTAGACTCCGGAGCAGATGTTACTATAGTCCCGAGGGCCCAATGGCCGGAGTCATGGCCATTGACGGTAGTGTCGGGCATGGTGACAGGAATCGGTGGTGCAGCAGCGACACAAATGAGTACTGAGTTCATTACCTTTGTAGAACAAGATGGTAAGTTGCTGGCACAAGCACGCCCTTATGTCTTGAATACTACTATTTGCCTATTAGGCAGAGACGTATTATCACAATGGGGTTGTGTCATTCAGACGCCTTTTTGACAGCGGCCATTGAAGCGAGCGCATCCAGGCCTACATTGAAGCTCACGTGGTTGACAAAAAAGCCGATCTGAGTGGACCAATGGCCACTGTCTACTGAAAAGCTCGCTCATCTCCAAGAATTGGTGGATGAACAAGTGAAGTTGGGGCACTTGGTCCCGTCCGCTAGTCCTTGGAATACTCCTGTGTTTACCATTCAGAAAAAGTCCGAAAAATGGAGACTCTTACAAGACCTAAGAGCAACCACCGTGCAGACCAACTAGTGACAGCCACTCCCGTACAACTGTCCGCGAGCTTTGATGCTGCACGAGCAGCACACGATTTTTTCCATCAGTCTGCAGCGGCGCTGCAAAGACAGTTTTCATTATCTAAAGCAGATGCACGTGCTATAGTTGCAGCCTGCCCTGACTGTGCGAGACTCACTCCTATACAGGATGGTGGTGTAAATCCTCGAGGTCTACAGCCCAGACAACTTTGGCAAACCGATGTGACTGAGTTCCCCCAGTTTGGGTGTTTGAAGCACATCCATGTCTCTGTTGATACGTGTTCGGCTGCCATCTGGGCAACAGCAGCTACTTCTACCAATGCCAAAGCAACGCAATGACATTGGGAGCAAGCCTTTGCTGTGTTGGGAGAACCTGAACAAATTGAAACTGATAATGGCCCAGCCTACAGGTCTCAGGTGGTGGCCCGTTTCCTTCAGCAGTGGGGTGTTAAGTATGTACGGGGCATCCCATACAACTCCACTGGTCAAGCTATTGTTGAGCGTTCCCATCACTTACTAAAAGATCATTTAAATATTTTAAAAAAGGGGGGAGAGCAGTCCCTGATAGACTGTCTACACAAAACCCTTTTTGTCCTGAATTGGGTAAATGTTAGAGGAGGTCATAGTGACTCCCCAGCTGTTCGGCACAGGGGAACAAACAAAAATGTCCCTGACAATGATGTGGTGTTAGTAACGATATTCCACCCGGATAAAGGGGTTTGGGAAGGTCCAGTACGACTACTCACTTGGGGCAGGGGATATGCTTGTATTTCTACAGATAATGGACAGAAGGAGTGGGTGCTGGCGAAATGGATCAAACCCATCTTGAATGAACACGGAAGAAGAAGGGGAGGTGATAAAAGGACAGTGGGCCTGGTTAACAAAGATGCTAACCACATGGTTGAAGGCACTACATCCTAACAATATATAGCTTTTGTCTGTACTATCTGACGAGTGTCAATATGAGTGCCTGCTTTCTAGGGTTCCGGGGTTAAGTTTTGGAGAGTGAATTATTTTGCTCCTTTCTGGTAGTAGAGTTTGGGTACCCAGGTAGGACCCTGCTCTTGAACATCAGTGGTCCCAGGGATCACAGGACCTCCAGCCGGCACTCAGGGATTCTCGGGAAGAACGTCTGATCACTGGACCAAAAGGTTCTGAGCAGGGACTATTAACAGGACAAAGGCATTCTTCCAGTATCACTTTTGTTGCCTGTCTGCTGTCTGTTCATAAGTCTTTGTAATATTTGGATTTATGTTGAAAACTTGTGCCGGCGTGTGTGTCTGTGTGTGTGTGTGTGTGGTCGCGACCATAAATGTGTGATTTTATGTGTTTGTTGTCATAGTGTCTGTATTTCTGTGTTCTGATGGATTTATTTGTTTTTTGTGATCTAATGGATTTGTCTGGACTAAGTAACTGCCTTTGCATCTTCTGGTTTGGTAAGTTTTCCGGGTTCTGCCTTTAGACTATTGTATCTGCATTCTGATTTATTGGGGCTGCGGAAGTATTTGACACAGCAGGAAACACATGGGGAATTTCTGACTGGCTAATGTCACTAATCAAAATGTTATTGCTTATTGTTGTAATGATTATGGCAGTGATTATGTTGGTCCCGTGTATAATATGCATAACACAAGAGGCACTAGAGGTAACTGTGAAGAAATTTTTTGTGATGCAACTAACACAAATTAAGCAAATGTTTTTACGGTAATGATAAGATAGCTTAACCTTTTTGAAAAGAAAAAGGGGGAGATGTTGGGGTCGATGTAGCTTGAGAATTAGCACGACTAGGCCGCTTAAGCAAAACAGTGTGATTTAACAGGCTTGCTGGAAAAGACAGCTAAGAATAGCCATTGAGAAAGTTCTGATAGCGCACATGGTGTGGGTTAGCAAAATAAGATGTGTTCAAGGACGTGTAGGCGGTCTGTTGCTATTGGCGTTAGTGCATAGTTACCAATCATAAGGGAATGTGGGGCGTGTGAACAGTGTGTGATTTATGTCTGTAGCCTATCCGATGTAAGCGTAATCATGTGTACAGATATGGAAAATGTATATAACTGCACAAGCGGGAGAATAAAGTGTTCCGACTGTGTATCTTAGCAATGCATGTGAGAGTCGTTCCCTTCCTTTCACGGATGCTGAGACCCGGCACAGGAGACAGACAAATTACACAAGTTGCTCTTCCTTTATGCATCAATGCAGTCACTCCATTGTAAAAGGCGAACAGATTAGTCAGGCACAATCTGCGCTTTGTGAAGCCATGTTGGCTGCCTCTAGTCACTTCCCTGTCACCCATATCTCGTGACATATCTTCCAGAGGGATCTGTTCCATGATCTTACTGGGCACAGAGGAGAGGCTGACTGGTCAGTAGTTCCCAGGGTCCTGCTTTTTACCCTTTTTAAAAACAGGTGTAATGTTTCCATTTTTCCAGTCACTGGAGACTTCACCTGATGGATTCTTAGGTTCTTCAGAATCTTGTTACTGTAAAAAGATATTTTGTAGAAGAGCACAGTATTACATACAACCCAGGAACTAAACAGAACAAAACTGTTACTTTTGTATATAGTGGTTAAATTAGAGTAAAGCATGGTGAAAAAATATAACAGGATCTACTAGTTGTGATTCACTATAAATATTTTATTCTACTGGGTGCAATACAATGTCAGGTTTGGATTGTGATAATGATGTTACTTCTGAAAATGTAGTTGTATATTGGTGTTGGAGAGGAGAAAGGTGTCTTGCAGAACACAATTTGTGTAGAGCAAAAAATTGCATGTACCGTTATAAGAAATTACCTTGTTGCTGGCTTGCTGTCTTCAGCTGAAGGAAAACAATTGCTGGTTAAAAAACATGGTTGTCTGGAGACTGGATTATATGGTCTTTCTATATAGAATTGTGCTTATATGCAACTACAGAGCACTGGTATAGCAGGAATGGTTATATAATTTTAACAGTATTTTATATATCCTTTTAATAGATATGCCCTGGAAACAAAGGGCAGCTTTACAACATGAGTCATGATTTCCTAAATTCAGAAGGAAGAGAGCATAAGAGTAATGAGACGTGCTCCATTTTATATTCAATTTTTAGGGTGTGGTGTCTGGGGGTGACGGAATCTGATCAGGAGAAACAAAATCTCCCACATCTCAGTTACTTCAATAATTAGAGTGCTAATGGGTATAGAATAGTGTATAGGGAAAAAAAAAGATGAAAAAAAGCCACTACTATGTCCTTAACTTGCCTGAAAGAACAACATTTCATACAGAAATATTTGAATTAGTTATTTCACCCCTTTTGCTGTATAACAGAAGAGACCACTTTTTATTTAGGAAGAATTTTGGAGGCAAGGATCACAGATTGCTATTTTCCATAAATTCGTAACTGTCAATATGAAATGGTCTGATAAGGATATATTCAATTTTAACCTAAATTTTGACCTTATAAAGAGGAGATGTAGACTGTATCCTGTGTTTTCTATGATATCAGCTGTGCAAACAACTTGCTATTATGCCAAAAGGTAATATGTTAGGCACCAGAAAAATACCCACACTATAATTAGTTTAAGGAGTAAATGTGGTGTATCACAATTTTTCTATTTCTTAATTTTCAAAATTTGAAAGTCTGAATTATAAAAAACTCTTTCATATTCTTGTTTTCAGAAATGTAAATAATTCTACTGTCAGCATTTTTGAGGGACTGAAAACACCAATATGTATTGATGCATCTGAGAAACAAAGTTTAAACAGCCTTCAGATGTGACAGTACGATTTTTCCTACACCCAGTTTTTGGCTCAAAGGCCACAGAAATGGTATGAGCGGCAGAATGCCTTCAGAGGTCCTTCAGTAGCACTGTGTCAAAATGCTTATTCTATTGCTTACCCTTTTACATTTCTATTTTTATTTTTTTAATTTATTTTTAATATACAGAGGTTGAAAATGAATTTTTGAGTATGATAGCCTCCAGTTGGAGTCTTGGTACTTGAAACTATTGGGTGGAAGTTTTATCACGAAATCAGAAGAGTGGCTTTATCACATTAAGGATTTCAGATTCTACTTTATTTATGGAGTGATACTCAAAAAAATTCTGAAGTGATTTTTAGTCATGGTAGTATTTATAACTCTATCTGTGGAACCTAAAATAAAATAAAATGCTTATTACTTATTCCTGAAAAGCTGTCCTTTTGGTCTTGGGGAAAAAATACCTCAAATAAAAGGCTGGACATGTGGAGTATCCTGAGAGATCAGTTTCAAGTGTAATCACAGCAACCTAGTTAATGCAAGTTAAGATTTAAAGATTTAATGAAGGTTTAGAAATCCTATAATTGAGGATTATGTTCCTTTTGTGTTGGTGAATTTATAGTGTTCGTTGATTATTTTCCTGTTTCTGTTGTGCTGGTGGAAGTTTGTCAAGACAAGTATTTACTGACATAGTAGTTTCCCAATGTATTTTGTTTTCAGATTAAAGCTTTTTATTGTAAGAATTGAACACACCATGTACTAATTCAAGCTCTGCCATTATTAACTTATTTAAAGACATGTATTATAAATTCTGGAATATTAAATTACACCTTACAAAATAGCATATGATCTTAACCTTCTGTATTCTCTCTCGTACATTTCTCAGCTCTGTTATGCAGCCGTTAGCCATTGCAACACTCCCATTACTTTCCATGGGACTACTTGAATAAGCAAGGACTATTCACATCATAGAGTTAATGGGATTTTTCAAGCTGTTGCAAAATCTTTCAGCCATTTTGAAGTTTCTAATAAATGTTTTGACTGCTGTTTGTATATTTATAATACATATGAAGACATCCATGTACCGACTTTGTACTCCAGAATCTGACTCATTATAATTCATTAAAGTGCCACTTTAGTTGTTTAGGCTTTCGGACACACCTGAATGTAAATAAGATCAGAATCTGGCACTTCTTTTATTTTTTTTTTTTTTGTGTGTGTGTGTGACCAATGTCTTGTGTTTTTAGGGAGATTTGAAGTGTTTGCTAAGACAATAGGAGTGATTTAATCTGTGATTTACACTGTAGAAAGTTCTCAGACTCTCAAGAATGCTGTCACGCATCTATATATCTGCAGCTGGGCTGGCTGAACAGGTTTACTGCCTCATCAGCTACGCTAGCTGAAATGTTTATGTGATTTTTTCCTAATCCATTTCGATCCAAATTTGACAGACAAACACAGAGTCACTGTTTAAACTCTCTGAGCTAAACCACCTTATTTTAATTGAAATGGGCGAGGAAGGAATCACATGCATAGCTCAGCTAGCAGACATCAGACTGTGGTAATCTCCAGGAAGAAGATATGGTACCAAAAAGTCATTTGACACAGTTGTGACAAGAAAAGAACACATCTACATATTATGTGTATTTAGAATGCACACAATAATACGGGGCAAGGAATTATAAATAATACGGATTGTTGTATAAATCACAGTTAACTCAAAATTAGAACATTTCCTAAGAACATATATCTTTAAAGGCTGTACTAAGCCTTAGGAAGATACGATGTTCAAAATGTGAGTGGCATGACATAGGCATAGAATGACTAGAAAAGATGAGCCAATGGGTATAAAAGCCAACAAAATAACCAAAAATACTTTTATTCCAATGTTTCAAAAAAACACAGAGGTGCTAAAAAACAGACTTTTTACTTGCTTTACTGATCAACACAAGCAAAAATATTAAATTGTGGGAGCACTTTTATCTTTAGTGTAAGACGGGAATTTTACATAAGGCACTGGCTTCTTGCTATTTAATTATTGATGAACATCAAATAACTGTGGTAGAGAAGTCAGGTTTAAAATAACTTTTTCTGGGTCATACAAAAATTAAAAGTAAGGTTGGGCAATAAAGTCAAAGAACTGTTTTCCCTCCACCTCGCTCCTCAAGGTGTATGAATCTATAAGAATTTCAAGTTTACACTAGAACTGCCATCTGTTATCTCCTTACAGTAAAAAGGTATCTGATTGGGTTAAATATCTCTGTCCAACATTTTCAAATGTGTTTTCAAAGAAACTAATCTATTGGAAACTTAATGCACTACAAGAATTATATAAGTTCAATCTTTCCTGTATTTCACGTCTAGAAAGATGAACAAAATATTGGTGGTGGTGAGCTTTCTGGTTTCGGGATTTTTTTGGGGGGTAGAGAGGGGAGTCCACAAACCAAAACCAGAAGGAATAAGCATGGCTATGAAACAATATTATATTTTTTTGGTGATATTTTTCAGCTTGGTTAAAAATAGTTTTAATTAATTTGTCTTCAAGTTTTCTTATTTCTTCTGTTCACACTGTAGTACATTGCCAGATGATGCTGGTTAGAGAGATGACTTTTGTTTACAGTATAACATAAACATCTATAAATGTAACCCAAGAACACAACTAGCCTGTACTAACATTCTTGCGACTGTTTTTGCCTTCTTTCTATTTTGTGTCTGACTTGCATTTTGATATATCAGCTGTTTCTTCCTGTTGTATAACTAAACTCTGAGCCTTGAGAAATAATACTTAGTAATGGAGGCTCCTAGGTCTCATCAAATATTTTAGGCAAATAGTGGCAACAAGTAAAACAGCCACAGCAACAGAAACTATTCTTGTTTTACTTCTACCCCTGTAACGCTATTACTATTCATGAAAATTTCACCCAAGAAGGGGTTTTTTCTATATATTTTTAATGAGTTATAGTTATTTAAATTTGGTTTGTTTCCTACAGTGATTAGAATCCTATAACACTTATTCCACACAGTTTAAATCTTCTGGGCTTACAAATCACAAAGTGCTTGAAAATAAGGATCAAACCTAGAATTTTACGTTGTTCTAATACTGAATATTCTAATCTAGCCCAGTAATTTGAGTTCTCCTTTTACTATATATTTTTGTTTAATAGATATACATGGATATGATTTCAAGTTGCTAACCTAAGAATATATTTTTCCTTCGAAAATTAATTCAGCTAATATTGGAAATGCTAAAAAAGTTTTGTTTATTATTTGATTTTTATTTTGGGAGGAGATTTTTTGTTGGTGGTGTTTTGTTTTCCATTAACTTGCTTTTAGATTGGAAAGCTGAACAGCCATTCTTGTTGATATGCTGGAAATATTGATGATTGTTGTGAAAATTTCTTCTTAGAAAAAGTGATTTATCATATGCATTAACATTTCAGAAAATAACTGATGAAAGAGCAAAGACCAGGGACCCAGTGACAGCCCATGCAACAGACGGAGCTTTACTCAAGGTGTTAGATTAAGGTATTGTCACCCTGGATTATAAAGTTACTTATTAAACATTTCTTAAGGAACCTCCCTAGAAAACAAACCTATCTATCTAGCAAGAAAGTCAGGAGGAACCAGGTAGCATTGCAAAGTGTGTGCCTTCAGCCTTTGCCATTCATTCTAACCATCCTCAACCCTCTCCCATTTGACACATTGGCTGCACATCTGGGACTGTGCTTCAATCAGCAAAGAAACTGTTGAACCACAAGTTGGTAATCACTCTAGAACCATAGAATCATTTAGATTGGAAAGGACACTTAAGGTCACCGAGTCCAGCCATTAACCTTAACATTGTGAATTCCACAACTAAACCATGTCCCCAAGTGCCACATCTACATGTCTTTTAAACACCTCCAGGGATGGTGACAAAACCACTTCCCTGGGCAGCCTGTTTCAATTCTTGACAACCCTTTCGGTGAGGAAAGTTTTGATAATATGCAATCTAAAAGTCCCCTGGTGCAACCTGAGGCTGTGTCCTCTTGTCCATGTCCTATGTATATTCAAAAAAAACTGGAAAGAAGACATGACATATGCTCCGAACTAATAAAAATTTATCTTAAAATATCTTAATGTACTCTAATAGAGATTATATTTTACTAGACTGATGCAAACATCTGCTGTGTAATTTGGGTATTAAATGCTGAAGTTGTGAAATCTTATTTTACACCATTACTCTGAAGGCCAAACCCTGAAATTTTTTTCTCAGATCTCAGATCCTGTGAGACATTTTCAGAAGTCCTGTGAATGGACTTCTTCAAAGGCTCTGGCCTCTAGTTTGTTAACTTTATATGGCTGAGAGAGGCAAAATGTTCTGTTTTTCTCACTAAACTTGTAAATAGATCTGGTATTTAACTTTTCAAATTGCTGTATTTTTTGCTGGATCCTGTCTCTAAAATGTGATTTTTTTGTGTGGGCAGTTCTGGGGGGATTAACTAAGAAATTAATGCTGAGATTTTACCACCTTCTGCTTTCTCACTTTAATTCTACATGTGTTTTTATTTAATTTGATATGGATGAAGGTCTGAGTCCTCACCTTCTCCATCACACCTGTTCGACACTGCTGGAGAAAACACACAGGCTATGAACTAAGTTACAAACTTTAGCTTCTGACTTCCATGGGACATTTGGTGCAGAGAAGTGGCTAGCAGATCAGTGGCAGTCAATATTTTTGCCTGAAATATACAATGTCCTGGGAAGAAAAGGGAGAACAGTTATGTGATTCCCCCTTCCCCAGGTTCTCCCCTCACCCCAACAGGAATCAGGCAATTAATGTATTTTTAAATGCCAACAAGTAAATGTAATTTGTGTGCAGCAGTACTTGAGGTTTTTGAGCTGTTGCTGTTGCCAACTTAAGTAGCAACTGATTTATATTTATGAACTGTACTTCAAAGAAATTCTTACTAGGGGCAGTGGTAAGGTTACTTCTGAGCCCCTGGTCTAGAAACATGTCCAGAGGTCCTAAAAAAGCCGTGATTTTTAGCCAGCTGCTCAGTGCCCCATGAACTATTCTTGGCAGTATTCCTGCTGGCTCAGAAGTCTATAATACTTGACTTCACAGCTTATTTCGCTTTTATTGGATCATGGATAACAAAGCCCAATGCTGATTTTTGCTCTTTTTTTTTCAACCTGCATCTATTACACTGTTGCATTGGGGAATGGGTGTCACAGCATTAGGAATTACTTTTTCTCTAACTGATGTCTCAGAGATACTTTTAAATTCACAATTACGTGATGTCTTTCTTGAACAACAAAGTTGTGAGTGAGATTAAAAGTGCTTTTCATCATCTATGTTTGTAAATTGCATTTACTGCTAGAAAAATTACTCAGACTTATAGGTAGAAAATGGGAAGTGTTCAATGAAATCAAACTGAATTTGGAAATATAAATAATGTTTTAAAGCACTTATACACACCACCCTTGGAAAGCTGTTTTTTAATAATGTCAGGTAGTTTAGTTTACATGACTGGCAAGAACAAATGAGTGTATAGCAAAAAATAAAAGAGATAGCAATATATCTACATTCTTCTCTAAGGATTACAATTTCCCTAATCAAAGTGTTGTCTTACTACAGAGTTACTACATAAATATTTATATGTAATAGAAGTGTTTAAATTATTTTTCATTTTACGCTTTTTTACTTACAGCTTTACTGCCTTTTGGTCCACCTCAAAGTCCCTATTGTACTAGAACCATTAAATAAAGTTAGAGAGAAGATAATCTTTCTTCTACAAGTCTAATGTGTGCTGCAGAAAAAATGCACGAGACCAGAGGTAGAATTACAGTGGAGATTCAGACTCAAGGAGATTCAAATTCAAGTTCTTAGGTTGTTTTTTGGGTTCCTTTTATTTTTTTGTCTTACACTTTTTTCATACTAAAAATGTATAGCCCTAGATATATTTACAGAATATACTGTGGGACCTTAGTTTTACCATAGCATTATTATTGCATTGGGAATCTTCACAAAACTTGATCTAATTGCTATGCTACATAACCAATTGATTATGCATTTCACTACAGATTCCCAAATTCAACTTGCACCATAAAAATATGCACTGGAATGCAAATTCGTAGCAGCATAGATTCCCCTCTAAAAAATACGGACATGAGAAAATTGCTCCTTCTTAATCATAAAAGGAGTTTTACATAGGTCTTTTAAGGGATTTGTGCAGTTTCCTTATGTTCAAACCGATAATGTGGTCACATTTTTCAAGTCAAAATCTAATTTAATTCAGAAAGAAACTGAAAGGAGAAGATCTTTCATAGCTTGGCATCTGGACCCTGTGATTACCTTCCAAAGATGAGGAAAGGCAGAATGAAGTCATGTAAATTGAACTCTGCTTCAAAAAAGTATAAGACAGATTTTTGTCAAATACAAATAAAACATTTTTAAAAGTAGTGTTTGGGCCTGTCTTGGTATTTTGTGAGTCCTTTTTCATGGTAACAGTCTCAAAAATAAGAAGCAAATCTATTTTTATTATGTGTTTGACCAAGTAGAAAGTAATGGAATATAAAATGAGGAATATAACTATTTGGTATGCTTACCTTTATAATGACATGCAGTGACAAGTTGTACTGTTCAACACATACCCCTTTGTAATGTCAGGTTGAATTTTAGAAGATTTATAAATTTGACTTTAGTAATCAGAATTTCAGAATAATTATATTCAAATTTAATTGTTCAACTAGTTTTTTCTCAGAAGGGAGCAAAAGGTAGAAACTGTGGAAACCTGGTTTGGAAAGGATTGTTCACATTTACTGGGGAATGTACATATAGCTTTTGGAATATATGTACTTATACATGTACATAGGAGGGTTCCAGCCAACACAACAGAATTGCACACGTTAATTGTGGTATCCATTATTGAGTGCACATGTATCTTGTTATTACCTGCATGTTCAGCCTACTGGTCTAAGGATCAGAAAGTCCTTCTTTACCACTCCTTTGTCCACGGCAGCAGTAACTTGCTTTTATCTTCGCTTGCTGTCCTTGTTTCATTTTTTGATATCTGTTGCCTAACGGTAAAAAAGAAAAGTTCAGGTCAAAGCAATCTGATGTAAGTGACTGCTGATTTTTGAAGCCAGATTTCCAAGGTTCTAAAGTAGCTATCTTCTTTGATTTATTTAGTTGTGAGATATATTGTCCTATGTACAATTTATTGACTATTTACAAAATGGACTCACTGTTCAAACAGAATCTTTATAATGGCAAAATTTTGTGAGGGGGGACTGTCTGTTTCAGAACTAATCTAGACAAGGAAGGTTCCCACCTCTTCACATGAACATCCAGTTGAAAAAGGATGTCACTGCAGATTCTCAGGGTTTGAGAACACCATGATGATCATTTAGTCCTCTCATGTCTGAGGGAAGAGAACAAGTAAGTAATGTCCTTTTTCAGAAGAGCCTAATTTTTAACTAGCTTGCCGCAGGTCCCACTTCATTGAAGAATTCTTTAAGAAGATAAAGAATAAAAAAACTCTGAATTCTCTACCATGTTTTACAAAGGAGATGCAAATATCCCATTCTATATTTTTATATTCCAAGTACAATTAGATTGAGGATTTTAAATGACATAAGAAGAAAAATATTGCTTCAAAACAACGTCTGTTGGGATTAAGGTTGTTAGTAGCTATATTTTTTATTTCACTTATATCTTTTAAACTCAAGAATAAATGGTGGTTTACAGATGGTCTTAAAGGTGCATGGCTGACTCTAGAAAAGAAAGACCAGTCTTTTCTGTAATGCATTGATTTACAGATGCTAAAGAAAAGTTCTTAAAATAAGGTCTATAAACTTTAGCTTTAAGCATTTGAAGACTAAGTGATTAACTAGTGACTCATAATTTAACTGATAAATACTTCCTTTTTCCTTTTCTGAATTGTTTTAAATCAGATATCATTTTAGTGCATGTGTTTGTTTGAACTATTCTGATAAAGCCACAGAAAAGCAGAAGAGGTGAAAATGTAAATGAACTTTTGCCATGCTACTTTTTTCCTTAGTTTGACTTCATTTGGTCCGTTTCTTTGATAAGAAATATCCTTTGCCCTGTTTCCTTTCTCCCAACCCACAAAATACTTAGACATGGTTACTAGCTATTTGTTGCAAAAGGAAGATAGGCAGGAGGAGAGACTGGAGGAGGGAGGAATCGAAAGTATCTTTATGCGAAAGAGTGTTTCATCCCAAAGGGGTAGAAAACTGCAGTTACGCTTCTGTGCTCCTGATAGAATAATACAGATGAAGGGGCTGCATAATGAGATTCTCAGCTATAAAGAGCGTAACACTGCTGAACCTAGTAGAAATATATCTATTTATCTATTTTCACCTGTGCGGGACAGAGGTTCCCCAGAATGTCATCTTAGCACTCTTCTTGAAATATGAGGCTTCACTTAGTCCATCAGTTAGCGTATAGTAAAGTATCACTTTTGGTTCCACAAATATACACTATGAGTTGGTCTGCTGTACACAGCATCTCTTGGTATTTGTATCATAGGTAGTTTTTGTAAGGACATTGTTGTGCTTGCATACACGATGGAGTGACTGAATTTGAATGCAGTGGTGAATGCCGCCATCTACAAATGCAACAGTCATTTGCAGTTCACTTTTTTAGATTACTACTCCTGGAAAACTGGAATATTCTTTAAAATCACGAACATGATCACATCAGAGCACAATCATTGTAAATTTAATGAACATCAAGTGATTATTTATGACAGTAGGTGAAAAGTTCAAACGGTTTTCCAATATTTAGTGGGAAGATGTTTCATAATAGTCTCTGGAATCCCTGTGGAAGTGCCTGTGTAGCTATTCTTTTCTGTTACATAGCAGTGTCTTTGTATAAGGTGTTCAATACCAGTGATCACAGTAAGAGGTGTCATCCCATGCATCTACAGCATGCTTCCCCTGGTGATATATTCCGATAATGTTCATCATTATGCACCAATTTTATAAGTTGCCTTAATGGTCAAGGCTGCTCAAACTTGGGTGCTCTCTTTTTTGCTAATTCCACCCAGGAAAATGAGAAGGACTGTTTCTTTGCTGTGTGCTTCAGAATTGACAACTTTATTGGGTTAACAGGGTTACCGTTCCCAACCCAACTGTCAGTCTCAGTCCCTTGGAACGTCAGGTTTCACAGGTCAACCAATAGCTTGTTAAACCATTTCAACAGTCCAGAAGTAGTAGATGTTTAGTTAAAACCTTTAAAATTTTTATGCTGTGCAACTTCATTACATTTTATCTGTTTCCCTACATTCCTTCTTAATATCACTGCCCTCTAACAGAATACATTGCTCTAAGAATGATTAGAAATATCCTTTACTCTCCCCACTGCAACCAATTGACCTCCAAACAGCAACAAGAGAGATCTGGAAAATAACCTCTCTCAAATTTAAACTCTTATTGTAAGTCTGAGTTCTTCCTGGAGCTGGGAGTCACAGTGAAAGGTCAGTACATTGATACAGGGTATATTAGTGAGCTATACCTCATGTTAGCCCAAAACCTGTAGTGCTTGAGGTAAAAGGAGTGATAAAACGACCATGAAAACTTTCCTATCAGTATACTCGTTATGTGGGAAGGACGCTTTTGTGATGATACAGGGAATCAAAGTGGTTATTCACAGATTCATTTTTGGTCTAACAATCAATTAATGACCCCAGGTCACAGAACTCTATTTTTTAATACCTCCTTATCTCTGAGCAGCTTAGGATAGTGATGGCCTCTTGCTCTTTTTCTTTCCCTTCTTCTTTTTTTTTTTTTAGATGTCAAGTGTCAAGGAAATTTATATTTGGGATTTGAAAAAGCTCTGCGTCTTCTACAAGAACAGGAATGCTTTGATTAATTTTGATATGTTTTCATTGACAACAGTATAAAAATCATTGCTTATAGTAATGTGTATAAATGTTTTCAGCCAGCTTGGTAAGTGGGAAATAACTTACCACACAGGTATTGCTTAGAGATGGTGTTTGCTTCAGAGTGCAGCAGGAGGTGTCAGCAGAAGAACACTTTGTTTTTAACATAAGATGTGAATTTAGTTTTTGTTTTGGTATTGGACATTTATTTACTTGCAAAATGTTCTCATTAACATCTGGTGATATTGCCATCCTGTGCCACTTATGTTTGTCAAATTCTGAAGATTTACAGGTGTTTAATGACAATGACAAATAAATAAAAGGTTTGGTTTGGCTAACAAGAAATTCAGCATAATTCCAAATTCAAATTCACTCTGTTTAATTTTCCAGAATGAGTGAAATGCAATAAATAAATGAGCAAATATCTTATTATGTCAATTTATAAATCATTTCACTTTCAATTTCCTGTTGATCTAGATAAGATGTTTTTGCAAAATCTTATCTATAGATTCTTGATGTTCCAACTTAGTATATTCATTTACAATTATCCATCTGTCTGCCATTTTAAGGATTAGTTTTATTTTGGTTTATTTTGGTTTGTGGCAATTTTTTATTTTCTTCTTGGTAACCACACATATTTTCTTTTTCTTTTCCCAAAAGTGGAGATCTGAGACCATCTTCTAGGTGCTTTCTAAGAGGACGCCAAGTAAAGATCTCTGCTACCCTATAGGTGTTCTTGTGGAGATCATTTTGGAAATATCTCTCCTTCTCTGAACGGATAAAGGTCATTACTTCCAAGGGCTTCAGTTCAGAAATTTTCTCTTAACCTAATTATCATGTTCAGATTCATGAAGTTGCAAATAATATGCCTAAGTACTGATATCATAATAATAAGTAATTCCTGAAAGAAGCTACAAACCCCACTTTTAGTATAAATCATTCATATGTTTTATGCAATTATTTGTAGTGACTGCGTTCGCAGTGCCACCAAATGACATTTTAAAGTTCAAATTACAATATATATGCCCAAATGAGAATTTTTACTTGGTTTTACAGTTCTTGTTCTTCCAGACTTAAAGTTGACACAACAGTAGGTTACCTTATTTGAGTATGATGTATAAGGTATCAATTGCAGTGGCTAAATCAGATCTTATTTTTACTTTGTCCGATAGAATCAGCTAATTATTTCTGTGTAGTATTATTTTATCTCATTTCAGCTTTGCTGTCTAGAATTTTAAAAGCTTTGTCTTAAGAAATGGAGAACAGCAGTAGAACATCTGTTTTGATGTGGTGACAGGCCCTGAATGATACTATAAAATTTTTCAACAAAAATTTTGTGTACCAGTCTCCTCTTTTTTTCAACTTTGTGTGTTGTCATTACACTGGGTTCCACATTACTTTACTCTTTATTTGCTGCTGGACTTCTACTGGGTTAAAATCTTATTACTGTATTGATCAGCCCTGTAACTTCATCTAAAAGTTGTTACCCAGGATAGGTTAAAAAGTCACTAAATATTTCTGCTACATAGTTTACAGTTCCCTCATTTTCGTCTGAACTTACACCAGTAGACACTTCCAAAAAAACACTGTCATCATTTCTAGACACTGCACACCAACTCTGCCTAAAACAAAGGTTGGTCAGAAGACTAGTCAGAACAGGAAAATGTTTTAATGTTTTCTGCATGTAATATGTGAGGCAGCTGCGCAGAGTCAGTAGATCTCTACCTGGTGAAAATATCTATATTCCCCTTCTCCCACCCCTTAAGTAATTTTCTCAAGGATTATGTAATACATTGTAATAACTATTACTCCAGATTTGCAATATCTACTACATGCTATTTCTCCAGGAATTCTTTCAGCTTCAGATTTTATTCTTTCGAAATATTGCTAATGGACACTGCTGACTTTGATTGAGTAGTTGCAGTCTTTAGTTCAAGGATTCTTGTTACTGACACATTTCTAATATGGTGAATCAAACTTGTAAATTATGATATGGCTGGAGTGCTTGAAGATGTCCTCAAGATAGATAGACTGAAGACCTTTGAAAATGAGAACCAGACTATGCATTGAAGCTGATATTTAATAGGCCACTTGTATAGTAAGTAAAGGACAGATGTGTCTTATCATATCTCTTTTATCTTTGAAGACACACAGGCAACCAAATAATTTTCCAGTCAATTAACACTGCCTCACAATTACTGCATATCTCTGTTGCATACTTCGTGTAAGATGGATAGCTGTACACTTTTGAGCTGATATACCAGAGTTAACAACTGTCCTTGTCCCAACAAGCAACGTTGATGATAATGTCGATTTGCACAATGACATTTGTTGATAGGTGATACAACCCTTTAAATGTAAAGCTATGTTTCACTATAATTCTAAATTTTAAGTAATAGCATTTACATTTATAGACTGAAAGGAACAGCACGTTAATAATTTTTTTTATTAACTTCTTTATGATCATTCTTTTTTTCTCTGTTCCCTTGAGCAATGCCTGCTCAATCCCATGTCTATTGAGGCTCCACTCTGCAGGCAATTGTCACAGGGAAGACAGACATGTAATAATTACATGCTAAATGACTGGATATATTATTTTCAGGAAAAAAACAAAGAATCTCTTCCAAAAGGCAAATAACGGTGTGAATAATAATAACATGATGACATGTTATTCCCCATCCTCATAATTTCTGGAGTTCAGGGAAAAGTTCTTAGAAGTCTATAGCCTAGTGATTTTGACTTTTTAATCTGGATATTTTTTTATATAGTGAATGGCTAAATACAAATTTAATGTTAATGTGAATTTTGTAGCTTCTTTATATAAGTTGATAATTAAGAGTCCTAAACAACATTTCATGATTGAAAAAAGCCAAATGTACAACTGCTATAAAAAATACCAAAGTACTTAGAGGAGCTGTATTTGAAAAGATAGGTCTAGTTAAAAGGTATTCAAAGGATTAAAAACTATTAATTGGTAAAATATGTTAGAAGTTCAGATTTACTGATACAGTCCCTCTTCTAAATTCCTTACTTCATTGCCTAATAAAATGTAGCATGCCAGCTATCTAACATATCTGACACGTGACTGATTATATATAGAAAATATTTCTTCAAACTTTGTTATAACAAAGATTTCAGATACTTTGCTACTTTCTAAATAAGACAATCCTCTATGTATATATTTATTTTTTAAAAACGCAGTTCTTTCTTAATCTCCTGCTGTTGAGAAGCTCTGAATGTCATGTACTACAATTACAACTTATTTTGAATCTTCAAAGGGTAAGAGAAGTGGGATACTTACAGCAGGTAAATATTTTGAAGCTTTAAAAACAAAATCCAGTGGTACTTCATTCTACTCTTCTAGCTAACAAATCCTTGGCTAGACTAATTATGTTGGAAAAAGAGTGCTCCTTTACTTTTGTGTATGCCACTTCAAAACACTTAGGGTCCTAATTAGAGATGAATAGAACATAAAAATAGCTGAAGACTTTGGGGCATCCTTAGTAAAAATAACTGATGACTACTGGGCATCCTTACTGAAGGACATATGAACTACATAAACTCTAATAAGATAGCGAAGAACAGAAAAACAGAGCTGTATCAAATTCTTTGCCTTTCACAGACTGAAAATTATACTGTGAATGAATTATCTTGTGTGAAATGAATATGTATTTCAAAATACATGATTATGTCTCTTTTGTCTCATCCTCATCATTTATAAATACCAAAGAAAATGTTCCATAGTACTACCATGGGACAATATGTCTCTTTCTGTCTACTTTGGGTTTTGAGCCATATTTAAATAACAAATTTGAACCTGCTCAACATGTAATTCTAGCTTAAATAGGATATAATGTTTTAAACACATTTTCTAAAAGTCCTTGTTACATATAATTGCAGCTCAAATATCATGCCTGAAAAGAGTTTTGGAAACTTTGACATTGTCTTCTGACCAACCAAACCATGTATGAAATTGTTATCACTACCGCATTGGTAAATGAGCTCAAAGCTCAGTGCAGACAACCTGACAGGCAGATTCTTGGAAGTATTGTGTCTTAGTAACCTTAAACATGGCTTTCTCTTTTGAACATTTTAGCAGCTGAGGTAAATTGGAAGCATTTTGGCAGCCCCACAGTGTTTGATCCAGTCTGTGGCAAAAGCAATGCTGAAATGCCACTAGTCCTGAATTATATGAACCATGCTAGGAAGACAGCTAGCTATCCTTTCCCTCCCTCCTCCTTCTGCAGTTACTACAAGGGTCACATTTAAACTGCAAACTTCATAAGATAAAGAAAAAATCTAATCTAAACATTTTTCAAAATCCTAAAATGCCATGGAGGCTACCATAGAAATAAAAGAATAAGTGATGTTATCTTAGACTTCCTACCGTTGCCGCAGCTCACTCATACTCCTTGTAAACACGCTACATCTGCTTTAGCAAATTCTGTGAAATTTTCCTGAAAATACTTCGAACCATAGAATCATAGAATGGTAAGGGTTGGAAGGGACCTTAAATATCATCTAGTTCCAACCTCCCTGCCATGAGCAGGGATATCTTCCACCAGACCAGGTTGCTCAGAGTTCTACCCAACCTGGCCTTGAACACATCCAGGGAGGGGGCAGCCACAGCTTCTCTGGGCAACCTGTTACAGTGTTTCACCACTCTCATGGTTGTTGGGGTCGATGTAGTTTGAGAGTTAGCATGAATAGGCCGCTTAAGCGAAACAGCATAGCTGGACAGGCCGCTGGAAAGGACAGCTAAGAACAAACATGATGTGGGTTAGCAAAAACAAGATGTGTTCAAGGACATGGAGGCGGTCTGTTGCTATTAGCGTTAGTGCATAGCTACCAATCATAAGGGAATATGGGGTGCATGAACAGCGCGTGATTTATGTCTGTAGCCTATCCGAATAAGCGTGATCACGTGTGCAGATATGAAAAATGTATATAACCACGCAAGCAGAACAATAAAGGGGGAATCGACTGTGCATTGTATCAATGTGTGAGAGTCATTCCTGTCCCTTCATGGATGCTGAAACTCGGCACATGGTTAAGAATTTCTTCCTAATATCTAAACTAAATCTGCCCTCTTTTAGTTTAGAGTGGTTCCCCCTTGTCCTACCACTATACACCCTAGTGAAAAGTCCCTCTCCATTCTTCCTGTAGGCCCACTTCAGGTACTGAAAGGCTGCTGTAAGGTTACCCCGGAGCCTTCTCTTCTCCAGGATGAACAGCTCCAACTCTCTTAGCCTGTCATTATTTCCATTAACGTTTCAGAGTCTCCGCTAGTATTATGAAAGTAATACCAACTTAAACATCCTTCTCTCTTTCTTGGTTGTTGGAGAATGTGAAGGACTAATGTGTTTCATTTTATGGATATCACTTGCCTATTCGTTTGCCTGTTTCTGATGTTGTCTACCTGATTTCAGAGTTAGGGATGTTGAAAGAAGAAGTGGAAGACTTGGGAGCAATAAATTGTTACTGTAAAGAATAAATTGGAAAATTGTGAGGAAGCTGCTGACTGAGGCTGTGACTTCAGCTGGTATGGCTGTGTCTGTTACTCTCAGAGAAAGCACCAGAATAAAAAGATGGTTGTCAGAAGAATTTATGCCCAGAAAAATTTGGCAATTTTAGTGGATGACATCAAGCTGAAACCAAGTCCAGCAGACATGACAAGGCTTGAAGGATACATACTGCAAAGTTACAAGTAAAACAGCTTCTTTTTTCAACAAGTCATAGACTAGGATATTGGGGTTAGAATGTCCAGATCTTCTGAAAGCTCACAGAAAAAACAGCCTTCAAGTTACCAATTGAAATTTGATCTTTTGATTGGAAAACAGGAGACTGTAACCTAAAGGTCTGCTGCGAGTGGGGGAAACCTGAGTTTCTTTCCAGAATGGGATTTATCAGGTCACATCTTTTACCTCAGTGGGACCCTGAAAAGAGATTAAAGGGAATCTAAGATGCAAATCACTTGATAAATATGACAGAAGTTTTTAATGCAGTCTTGTCATAGTAATTGACTGGCTCTGTTGAGAGGATGAATGTAAACCTTGTTTCAGAAATCCAGCGTATCAGAAAGTAAGGCAGAAGAAGTTAGGTTCTTCCTTCACATTTTCTGTGTCACATCATGATTTCTGAAAGCTATTGCATTTTCATATTCATGTTTTTATGTCACCTGAATATGCATTTTTATCACATAAATTATTTTCTGACAGTGGCCTAAAAAAAAAAAAGATGATGTACCACCTACTTCTTAGTCAGGACAGGACATGCTGAGTACAGTGGCAGCCAGAGATCTAACCAGTGAACGTCTGCTTTGCCATATGAGGAAAAGCAGGAACAGAAATCTACTACCAATAACATCGTTAAAGTCACTGCTGGCGCATTCACTGCTGCTGCCACAAGTGCCATGAACCTATTACCCCCTGAAATCATCATAGCCTGTTTCTCTGTGTTGTCCTCATTGCAGGGTTTGAAGCCTCTGAGGTCCACAGGTTCGCTTCACACCACTTGGCACAACATTACTCCTACCTCACCCAGCAAGGCAGCTCCCTTTGCCCACAAATGGTGCACCACACACTGCTGTGAGGAAGACTTTGAGGTTTGGGAACAAACAGCAGCATGTCCTGTATTTCTACAGCAGTCCTATCTATTGCTACCTCTACTTTTCTCATCTCCAGCTCCACATGCGCCTCTTCCTTACTGTCTTGGGTTCTCTATTCCTTGTTCCTTTGCTATTGTACATGTTCTGTCTTCTTGAGTTCATCCTTTCTACTGCCCCCCTGCATCTGGATGCAGGAAGTCACTTTTCAATTCCTGGAAAAATTATAGAGCAGATCCTATAGACAGATGTTATTTTCAGACACAGGAAAGATAAGATGACTAATGGGAAAAGCCAATGCATGTTTACCAAAAGTAAACCATACTTAACCAACTAGATGTCTTGTATGATGAAATGAGTTGCTTAGTAGATTAAGGGAGAGTGGTAGGTATAATTTACCTTGATTTTGTTAGGTTGTTTGACACTTCTTCCTACAGCATTCTTGTGGGCAAGCTGATAAGATATGGACTGGAGAGAAGGGCCACAAAATGGGTGGAAAACATCTAAACTGCTGGGCCCAAAGGGTTAATGGCTTAAGGTCAAACTGGCAGCCATTTGGGGGTGGAGTTACTCGTGGGATGATACTACATTCAATATCTTTACAGATTATGTGTTTAGTCGGATTAAATGTACTCTCACCAAGTTTGCAGATGACACCAAACTCCGACAAGAGGTAGATATGATGGAAGGAAGAACCACCATACAAAGGGGCTGGAAGACTGGGGCAACAGAAATTGCATGAGGTTTAACAACAATAAATGGGAAGTCCTGGGCCTGGAACAGAACAATTCCAAACAGCAGAACTGGCTGGCACCTGACTGCAGTGTAACCCTGCTGAAAAGGACCTGGGGGTCCCAGGGGACAGCAAGCTGAATGTGAGTCAGCTAAATGCCCTTGCAGCTATGAAGGCGAACCGCATCCTGGGCTTCACCAGAGCAAGAGTTTGGCCAGAAGATCAAAACACGTGATTATTTCACTGTACTCAGCACTTGTTACACTTCTTGGAGTACTATATCTTGGTTTTTTCCCCCACAATTTGAAAGAGAAACTGATAAAATGGAAAGGATCAAGCGGAGAGCCACCAAGATGGTTGTGCTGTTGGATAACTTGACACACGAGGAAAGACTGAAACACTTGGATTTGTCCGGTCTGTAGAAGAGAAGGCTCAGGGAAAACCACAGTTTGACAATAGCTCAAAGTTTAAGTATAGAGAAGATGCAGTTTTGGCTTCACGAGGATGCACAGGACAACAGGCAATGAGCACAGAAGGTTTCAGAGGGAATTCCAGCTGACATAAGAAAAAAACTCTTCACTGTGAAAGCAATTCAACATTGGAACCTGATATCCAGGGAAGTGGTGGACTATTCCTCACTGAAAATCTCCAGGGCTTGGCAGGGGCCTCAATAATCTAGTCAAAGAAGTTTGGAACAAATGCTCTCCAAAGGTCCCTTCCAGCCTAGTTTTTTCCATGATTCTGTGATTTTCTCCATCTGCTCATCTGTGTTCCCGTTGTTCCCAATCTTATTTCTCCCTCATTCCAGCCCCAGCCTCAGTATGTCCTGAGCAGATGCAGTTTTTCCTTCCTCTTTATAAAACCTACCCTCAACTCCAGTTCTTACTTCTCTGTGGAAATTCTTCCATCAGCATTATAACTGGCAGATATTCATTTACAAGAAAAGTGCCTACCACCACTGTGTCACCTCTAAGAGAGGGAGAGGAGGTAGGCTGAGGAAGGGGAGTCCTGATCTCTACTCTGATTTCTCTGCCAATGGTAAAAACAGTCTTTCTCTTTTTTTTCACCTGTCACTTGACTATGAAAAAGCATTTGACAGGAAGGATCAGAGAACCCAACAGGGCACCCTGTGTGCATTCAGTTTCGATCCAAATTCACAGCATCTGTTCAGTGCAGTAAAGGGTTATGGCAAGCTCATCTTGGGCAAGGATTATGTCAGGTCCACCTAGTATTTGGTCACCTGTAGTCCGTTGTCACTGAGCTGACAGTGTCACTGTCACTATTCTGTGCACTCTGCCAGACGTAATGTGGCTGGTTCTAAGAGAACCAAATCTTTAAAAGATCCTATTGAGATATACTATTGCTGTCCTTCCTGTGACACAAGACTCAGATGGCCAATAGGATAAAGAGGTGTGTTAAGTCATTTGCTCAGAAGCTGCTTTCTCTCTGGTTTAGATACATCAATGAATCTATCCTGGCACTTGAGGTTGTGTACTGGTGAGCTCTTGCTTGCCTGCTGCTCTATATGTATCACAGTCCTGGACACAGTTTCTCTTTGGCTGCTATTTGAAACAGACTGAAAGCAAGGGTGTCTGAGTGCTTACAGGGGTGGCTAAGATTGCAATGATTCTTTTCATTAGGAGATCATTGATCATCATACAGCTACTACTGCCCTTACTTTTTCATACTGTCTCAGTGTCTGCCTTCCCATGATGCTGTCCAGGCTCTAGAAATATGTTGAGCTGGGCTGAAGAGTCATATAGACAGGGCTATACTAGAGAAGAAATTACATTCAATGCATCACCTTAGTAATCTCTCCCCCCTCCCACACGGGCAGTTCTGCAGACTGCATGACATCCAGCCAATGGAACTTGAAAACATACTGCAGAAACACTTACACATGCTTGCAGACCCTTAATTCCATATCTTTGCCACTGTATTGCACCCAAAGGCAAAGAGTTCTATCACTATGAACAACCACAAGACTGAAGAGAAGTACAGTGAAGAGAGATCTAAGCAAGCGGTCCATGATCTTAGCCTGACAGTAACTGGACTCATTTATTTGGACTGTCCAAATAAATAGTCCTGTGAAGTTCCCACTGACTGGAAAAGGGGAAATATAAACTCCGTTTTTAAAATGGGAAATAAGGAAGAGCTGGGGAACTACAGGCCACTCAGTCTCACCTCTGTGCTCAGCAAGATCATGGATCGGATCCTCCTGGAAACTATATTAAGGCACTTGGAAAATAAGGAGATGATTGGTGACAGCCAACATGGCTTCAGTAAGGGCAAATCATGCCTGACAAATTTGGTGGTCTTCTGCCACATGGTTACAGTGTTGGTGGATAAGGGAAGAGTAACTGACGTCATCTACCTGGAGTTCTACAAAGCGTTTGACAGTGTCCTGCATGACACCCTTGTCTCTTAATTGGAGAGACAGGGATATGAAGGATGGACCACTCGGGGGATAAGGAATTGGCTGGATGGTCACACTCAAAGAGCTGTGGTCAGTGGCTCAATGTCCAAGCTGACACCAGTGAAGAGTGGCATTCCTCAGGGGTCGGTATTGGGACCGGCACTAATTAACATCTTTGTCAGCAACATGGACAGTGGGGTTGAGTGCACCCTCAGCAAGTTTGCTGACAACACCAAGCTGTGTGGTGTTTTCAAGACACTGGAGGGAAGGGATGCCATCCAGAGGGACCTTGACAGGCTGGAGAGGTGGGCCCATGCAAACCTCATGAAGCTCAACAAGGCCAAGTGCAAGGTCCTGCGCATGGGTTGGGGAAATCCCAAGCACAAATATAGGCTGGACAGAGAATGGATTGTGAGCAGCCATAAGGAGGAGGACTTGGGGGTGCTGGTTAATGAGAAGCTCGGCGTGACCTGGCGATGTGCGCTCACAGCCCAGAAGACCAACCATATCCTGGGCTGTATCAAAAGCAGCAGGGCCAGCAGGTTAAGGGAGGTGATTCTGCCCCTCTACTCCGCCCTGGTGAGACCCTACCTGGAGTCCTGCATCCAGCTCTGGAGCCCTCAGTACTGGGATGACATGGACCTGTTGGAGCGGGTCCAGAGGAGGGCCACAAAAACGATCTGAGGGCTAGAACACCTCTCCTATGAGGAAAGACTGAGAGAGTTGGGGCTGTTCAGCCTGCAGAAGAGAAGGAAGCCTTCCAGTACCTCAAGGAGGCCTACAAGAAAACTGGAGAGACTTTTTACCAGGGCTTGTAGGGACAGAACAAGGAGTAATGGCTTTAAAGTAAAGAGGGTAGATTTAGATTAGATATAAGGATGTTAGATATAAGGAAGATATTCTTTACTTTGAGGCTTGTGAGGCACTCAGAGAGGTTGCCCAGAGAAGTTGTGGCTGTGCCCTTCCTGCAAACATTCAAGGTCAGGTTGGATGGTGCTCTGAGCAACCTGGTGTAGTGGAAGGTGTGTCTGCCTGTAGAACGGGGGTTGGAACTAGATGATCTTTAAGGCCCTTTTCAACCCAAACCATATTTATGTGATTCCATGACATCTTTTATGACCAAAAGTAGCACAACCTGACTACACATCACTGGACTGGACTACCTTGGAAATAACATAGCAGTGTTCTCATTGCATCGGTCCTAATAAAATTCTAAAGACCCCAAGCTTCTCCTCAACAAAGTATTTAGGACTTAGCCTAATTAACCCACAAACTAGATAACCTATTATGGGTAGCTGAAAGTTAATGTTTGTTGACAAAGGACTGACTTTTTTCTAGAAATTGAGTAGATTTGTGTCATACATATGTGTCTAGGTCAGTATGGATGAACTGTTAGCACTGTTAACCTGTGAATAGACCTGTGATCTTTGTACAGGACTTGTAAGGATTGCTGATCAAGAAGGCTCTTTGGTGTGAGTAGGTGGTTGTCTGTGTGACCATAGCATTTCTCTTCCTTAAACCCAAGTAGAAAGTATGCAAATAAAAATTCTGCAACTGCAGCCGAAGGCAAAAGGCCAGCTACTTGCCAGAAATGCAAGTGAGAAACCCAGAAAAGGGAAGTCAGCCAGAGTGGAGAAAACTGACCTCCAGCCTGGTACCTTTTTCTCCCAGGCAACAGAGGAGAATCCCCTATTAATATTCCTAGACAGGCATGATCTAAAAGGTTAGGAGATCATTGTGTATTTATGCTTGTCTTTAACTTTGGAAGATATTATTGATTTTCAGGTTTATTTTTTTTTTAATTACAATGTAAATTATGACATTGTTAAAAGATATTACTGTATCACAACAACATACTCAAATTACTCTTTATTTAATAGAATGAAGTAACAGTTACACTAAATTATCCCCTCTACAGTAACCTCTGGTGCAGATCTTCGAACTCTTAATTTGTCTGTCCATTGTCCCAGATACTAACCTGAAATATCTGATTTGCACAAGCAGTGGGAAGAAATTCTCCCTCGTGTTACATATTTGTTTCATGTTTACCATTACAGTTATGCAAAAAAAAAGTCAAAAAATAAAGTGCAGTTACAAACATCAATGTATATTTTTCTGATTTTGCCAGAAAATTGAGATACTGAGTTTTCATCTGTAAAAATAAGGCTAAAAGAGAAACAGCACTTCAATTTAAGCCTAGAATGAACAAGTACAGTGTCTGAATTTTTAAGATTTTTTGCCATTATAGATACCATGCATAGTGTTGATTCAATGAAAATTCTGCTATCATGAATAATGATCTTATGCAAGGCTGGTCATCTGAAAATTCATCCAAAGGAAAAACATCAGAAAGAGATTTGAACCAACAATGCCCAAGATCACAACATTAAGTTGCTTTCCAATGAATATGGTGTTAAATTCAAAGCTTCCATTCTATGCAAGATTGACTGAAATTTCCTGAGAGACTGCTTTTCCCTGCATGGTCATAAGCATTTACACAACTGCTAAAGGGTTTTGGCAGCTGTCCACAACTGTGGAACCACATCTGGAGTAAATCTAAGTGACCATAAATTTCAATACCTTCAGAACAAAACAGTGAGACCTACTTCTCTTACCTAGCAGTACCAAAGCCAGAAAATAAGCCAATCAATTCCTGCTGTCAGGACGGATGGAAAGAGAAAAACAGAGAACTTCTTGACCTCTCCTTAGCATGTATGTAAGATGCTATAATACTCCAATAAATGGACAGAATATAAACTTAGATAACAAAAGCCTGATCTGAGAACTATGAGCCAAAGCCACAAGAGCTAATTCAGTTCCAGGGATTTAAAATCTAAAACCTCACTTGATTTATCTCTTATGGACAAAGTCTGGAATTTGAATCTTCTTTTACAGACAGTGTTTATTCACAATAGAGAGCATGCTTTCTTAAGAAGAACCTCATATAAAAAAAAAAGTACTAGATTATCACATTTTTAATTGCACGAATAAATGTGCTCAGTAAACAATACTGTGGTTTGCTGTGTGATTTGCTGTTGAATAACTTAAAATTTGGAAGATGATTAAAATTTAAACTTCTAAAGGGAATTTGAATGCTGTATCTATGAAATATATAATTCTATGTATTTCATGAGACATTTTTGATTAGGTTGACATTATACTATTGTTTGAAATGGTCTTCGTAAGGTGAAAAAGAGATGTTGAGAATGAAAGGGAATGTGTAATTTATAAACTCTACTTAAGAAAGCATATGTTAAGTACAGCTCTGTGTGGAAAAGTCCTTTAAGGTTATTTATAGTTTGATTTATTATGTTAGAGTTCTTCTTAATAATAGAGTTATCTTACCATTGTAATTGAGTCTATCAGTCATTTTACATGTCTGAAGGAAGATGGCAAGGCAGAGCTATGAATCTGCAGCAAGTACCAAAATTAGGAAGACAATCAATATTATTGAAAAGCAATATTTTCTTAACTTAAATTTTCCAAATCATTTGAATCTGGAGATATGTTTTATGTTTGTCTAAAACAGAATTACCCGTCAGACCTCAGTGACCAGCTACCTCTACTAACTGGGGGTTTTAGTATAGATTTCAAAACCTAAATATTGAGTCTGCCAAGAGAAGATGACAGAAAGAACAAGTACTCATGGACAACTGTGTATAGAGAACTGATATCTGAAGAACAATCTATCTCTCTGTATAAATGATCTCTGTGTTATTCAGAGTGAGCCAAAGAATAACATCACATGACCTGCTGAACTGTAGCAGAACTGTTTTCAGCCAGGCCCTGAGATAACATCTCTTAGCTCCCAAGAAGCCTGAGTTACTGTAGGTGTCATGCTTCAGAATCTATTTCATCGTCAGAGGTCTGGATCCCTATACAGAAGTACAAAGCTCCTCCCTATCTCAGTTTATGCAGGAACCATGTTAGTGTTAGGAAGCTGAGGCACAAAGAACTTAAAATTCAGATTTTCGAAGGTTTGTAGTCACTTAACTGTCATTTAATACATAGAAGTCAGACTTTAAATTCCTCACATGTTTATTTAAGTAATTCTCCCAAATTTACACATAAAGTTTCTGGCAGATCAAACTTCCTATTGGCAATACTAGGGTTAGAAAAAAATTAAGGAGGGGTGGAGTAGAGAGGAAATGGATAGGTAAACTTGTAGTGGAAGAAAGAGACAAACAGGGCATATATGTTTCTTGCTTCACTGTTTCCTCTGGAGCAATATAATGAGCTTCAAAAGAATTGTAACGAAAAGAATGAGGTAATGAGATGCAAGAAGTAGTCTACAACATTGCTCAGATTTTGGAGAACATAGGAGAAGAAGAGTTGAAGTTTCCAGCAAATCTACTGCAGGTTTTCCTCTTCTGGTTCTTTTGCTTTGAAGTAAGGATCAGATAATGTCATTTCAGAAGGTGGTGCAAGGCTGTAAGAACAACAGGAAAACTGAAGACAATATTATTTTTGTTTGACTGATTGATTGATTGCATAAGAAAAGAGGGATTTTTTGTTGATTTGGGGAGCTGCGGTTGTTTGATGTGGTCTTTTTCCATGGTTCACTTGTGAGATTAATGATTTACCAACAGGAATAACTACAGGGAATCCTGGGTGTAGTCTTCACTGGTTTGTCAATTGCACAGAAAAATTCTGAATGAAACATATTAGAATTATTTTTCTTCTGCATTGCTGTCAGCTAGTTAAATACATATAATATTAATGCAGCAGAATCTCAGACCAGAACTCTCTTTCTCATATTGTTTCAGTAAGGTTAGTTACATGAATGATGCAGAGGATCATAGAATAATGGTGTTTCAATTTTGTGTAGTAAAGTGACTCTTAAGCCTTTGAGTAAAGCATAGCAGGATCTACAATTAACAGAAATAACAAGATTTTTGGGTTACACAAGGTTTTGTAGCAAAAGAGTGATACCCGTAAAGCTGTGGAAATCACATGAGTAGCTTCAAAAAGCTACTCATGGGACTCCAACTGAAGTTGTGAGTCCTTTGCCCTCCTGCATTACTTTTCCCATCTCTAAATTTGCCACTTCTTATGCCGCTGATGGCATAAGAAACCCTTTGCTTTTTTTATTGATATCCAACCAAAAATCTTCCATAGGATAAATAGACAGTTTTACAGCTTTGCAATGTACTGGGACATTGAGCTTTACCAACAGGAAGACAGTTTAGCATCTGTTCCTTTCAAAGATGTATGAAACAGATGTATAGCAGAAAACCTCAACAGCATTAGCAAAAACCTGAATTCTGATGGGCTAGAATTTCTGAAGCAATCGGGAGAAACTATCTCTAGTGACTCCTTCTCCACAAGATAGTTTCCTCTTCGTATATGATGCAGTGCCTTTACTATCTCTGTTCTCATGTTTATATTTTGTTTCATCACCTCACACAAATAAAATATTTGCTGATTTGAGTGTAATGAGCTACCTAACTTCTTCCATGTTGTCTTCATGAAAGAAGTGTGGTCCTTGGCTTGATCCAGAAAAATAATGATCTTTACCTTCTGCATTTCTTCAGAATCCTGCCTTTTCACGGTACCAGATTTCTTAATGAATACGTGCTAGGCATTTGGGGTTAGAGTGTATTTATGATTTATCCAAGAGTGTTAATCATACACTGTCTTCAGTACCCTCCTTCATATTTTTTTTCTTTGATTAGACCTCAGTACTGCTACTAGAATGAAAGTAATGAATAGATACTTACGCAGAATATTTCAGGATGTATGTAAGATGCTACATCCTTCTGATTAGCACTTAGCAAACAAAAATTAGTTGAAGACCTATTTTTTATAACTTGTCTTTAAGAACTTTTTACTTAAAGGGCTGGATTGTGCCTTCCCCTCACAAGGTAGCGGTGTTAACTGAAATAAAACATTATATTCTGCTACACAGGACTTGAGCATCTGTCATTCTTTGCAAAACAGCACTTCCTTTCTGTTTTTAATTTATTTGTTATCAACAAACTGTGGATGGAGAAAAGGTTTATGCTGACCCTGTTTATGTCTGTTAACTACAGGCTATTTTAAGGACTGTGGAGACCAGAGATACTGTTCTGTGGCCTGGAATGGAGGAAAAATGTATTTTGCTAATACCTGAAAATCATTAAACAAACATATTTTTATTTGCTGTTGTATAGGGAACCTATATAAGGTCCTACCTCACCTCTTTTTCTGACAAATATCAATATTTTTTAGTGTTTACAATCTTATGTTCTTTACTTGCTTGAATGTTGGATTACCTAGACACACCTGCATCATCTTATTAACATCTTCAATGTGGTATACATGGATACACAGACTTGTATATATACCAACATTTCATTAGGTTTCTGTCTACATCTTACCCTCACCTCACAAAATTCATACATCAAGATCCAGACGAGTATCTGTAATTAAAACTCACAGACACTTTTGGCAATATTAATGCTGTTATCTAGAGAATATCAAATAATAATTGTTGAACACATCATTCAGAAAATTTTAGTTTTGCAATGCATCCAGTAACCATTCCCAGTATTTTGAAATCAATTCAATAGGTAGAAATATTCAATAAGTAACAGAAGTGAATAAAAAAAATCAGTGGTATACATACAGTATCTGCTATTGCTATTAGTTTCTCAGATCACTAAAGGAATCAATGTATGTATTTGATGCTTTCTTTCCCATTAATAAAGTTCTGTTGTAGTAGTCCCGGTACTCCTACCCAACACTGTTTTCTATTCTGGTAAATTGTATTTTGGCTACTTAACCTCTCCTTCAGTTTTAATTGATTGTAACGTTAAACTGCTTGTAATACTGCTGTAAGAAGGTAAGTCTTCACCATTCTTCAACCCAAGTACTGAAATAATTTCAGAAATGGATAGGATACTTCTTGTTTATAGTGTCTAATGCCAGGGAAATGCCTGCAAGTTCTTATGAATAAAGAGTTTCATGTAAGACATTATCTGATAAACAAGTAGTAAAAGTAATTTAAAATTTGTGAGCAAATAAATTTATATTATTAGTGTCACTTCTTGATTATATTTTTACTCCAGATTATGGGATCACTCATTCTTTTGCTCTTTGGAATTTACTGACTTCCCTTAACAACATTGCTGCTACTTAATACTGAATAAATGATTTAAATGAACTATTTAGGAAGTGAGTTATGACTTCCCAGATCTTATCTAAATCTTACTGAATTTGAAAAGCTATGGATAAGATCCATATGAAAAAGATTTGCAGGACTGTCAAATGTTTAATTTTTCTTCTTAAGGCTGGCACAAATTCATTTCTTTTGAAAGGAGTTTTTTAAATTTTCTGAAAAATACATTCTAATCCTTGTAGCAGTTTTCAATTGTAGGCAGAGAGTTTAAATTGTATATTACTATAAATAACTGGCTAAAGGTAGAATAAAAAAGCAGAAAAAATGATTTTTACTTAATTCTGTAAAAACATATTGTATTTTCAACATGTGTCTATTTAGAGGAGTCTTTTGAAACAGAACAGAAGGTTCATTTACTGTGCTTCATGTATATGTTATGGCATCAGTTTTTCATATTTCCATACAGTCTCCATTAAAATGAACGGATAGTTGATTCACACCAAAAAATTTAGATATGTTGGACAGATTTAGCTGAACATATTCATCATCCAGCCGTAAAGTTGTTAGTTGTATTTGTATTTAGTGTAGGTGCAATTTAACTTCAAAGTTAACATTTTAAAGTTAACACCTCATTAAAATCAATGGAAAACATTTACACCTCTCTTTCTAATTTTGTATTATTTGGGTTCCTGACTGAATGACTGGTACATATTGAGAAGTCTGTTTTTAAATATGAGAAGCTAGAAATAGAAAATAACACCTTAAAGTCAATAAGCAAATTCTAGAGACCCACCCTTGGTCAATCTTTATTCATGTTCATGGAAATGTGACTTACATTATTTACAATAAGATGCATTTATCCAATAAATATTAAAGGTTTTAGGTTTTTTTGCCTGCAACAATGGGAAACAGTTTCAAAATGTAGTGGGGAAGGAAGAAGAGAAAAGACCTTAATATGAAGACGTCTGTGACTGCGGCAGGTCTTGGATCCTAAACACCCGGCCTTACTTTGGATGTTTTTGAACTGTTTGAACTGTTGAAGTGTTTGACTAGTAGCTTTTGGTTAAGTATGAGTAATAATAATAATAATCATCATCATTTAAAAAATTTAATATGCTGCTGCATGAGATTATTTGGTGACTATCACTGCCACTACCCAATGAAAGCACATTTGTCTCATGTAACTCAAGAAATAATTGTGTTGTCATAGAGCAGTGGAGCACCATAATCTTGAAAGACTATTTGTTTGGGTTTGTTTCCTACAAACGCTGGAAGAAAGGTTTCATTCCCGAGGTTACAAAATGGTCACAATTTTGAGATCCAGAATTATGGTGACAGTGCTGTGATAAAGGTCTTGTGTTAAGATGTTGGAAGAAGAGAGATATGAAAGAAAATACAAATTGTCAGAAATGTTGTCCACAATAGTATTACGAAATAAAACTTAAGTTAAAGCATAGAGGCTAAAAGAAGCTCAAGAAGAATGGTAACTTTAATACATGATAAATTCCATTATATAATTGTTGGTCAGCATTGTTTATAGGGAGAAAATTAAGGAACTTGGAGATACTGGAATGACAAGAAACACATAAAGGAACCGCAGAAATCGGGAGATTCCAAGAGCTTAATGACACTACTGGAAAAATGCCAGAGATTGATTTATAAACCTTCTATCTACAGGCTGAAGGAATTATTCCAAGGAGGCTTAGGTAGCAATGTATATATTGGATCATATTTAACTATGTGATTTTCTTGTGGGTAAATGTTTTCATGAGCTCTATTATAATGTTTTACAAGCGAAGTAAATGTATGAGGGCAGTATAATTTATTTTCTAATGAGGGATCAAGTAGTTTATTTCCATTGTATATATTATTACAGTGACTGTAACATGCTGTGGGAGAGCTGCATGATGAGCAGCCACATCTTGCTAACACATCTTAGATGGTAAACAGATGGAGACTATGGAGACATTCCATGTTAGGATATGAAGGACAAGTTATTTCACAATCATAATTAGCATAAACTACTATTTAAAAGCTTTTTAAATTTTTTTTAATAGCCTCCTCCTCTGCCCCTTAACAGCCATGACCTTGACAGCTTGAGTCTTCAAGAACAGCTAGAATTATGATGGGTGGATGAAGCTCTAAAGAGTTAGAAATTTAGTTTGGAGAAGTACCAAGAAGTTTGGATACTGATCTCAGATTTATCCAAACTAATCCTTGGAGGTCTGTCTCCTTCCTTTTCCACATCTTTCCTCCTTCTCCCCCCAAGACCGACTATGTCTTTTTTTAGGTTTCAAGCTTGTACTGACACTGTTCTTTCACACTCCTCTTGGAAATTTCACATCTGGTATTGCTTTATGCTTCCTGTTCATTTAGAATTACATGTAGTGGGGTCTCCCTGAGTCAGGGATTTCTTGAGAGGGTTTAGCTACTTGCCCTAGTGAAGTCTGAAGGCTGTTGAGATTTAAAATGGTCAGAAGTGAAACAGAATCGTCACGGACATTACCTGAATTTGATATAAATTTTCTGCACAATTTAGGGCCAAAAAAAGGGACCTTGAGACCTCTAGTCTGATCCCCTGTGTAAAGAAAACAACAGATTTTTAGCTCCCTATTGCCGCATTTAACCCAACAACTTGAGTTTGGCTGAAGTGTATTTTCCAGCAAAACGTCCTATCTTCATCTAAATACTGCAAGAGATGAAGCTGCTTCAGTCATCCTCACTGATAACTATTCATGCTTGATTTTAATTTGAGTTTGTCCCTGTTCAGCTGCTAAACTTTCGTCCTTAGCCTTTCTTTACCAGATGGCAGATCATTTAGGAGTCTAGTCTTTTTCCCCATTAATGCATTTCCATTCAGTTATAAAGTATCCATGGTCTTCTTTTTTCTTTTCTTTTATTTTTTTTTTTTTTGGTGATCCAAGCAAATGGTTATCTAAGTCTCTCATGCTTGAGATTTTTTCCCCAGAGCTTGAATCATTTTTATTCTGCACCCTTTCAAAGTTTGCAGTAATCTTTTGAACATGCAGATGGGAACAACAAAAATAAAACTGCCTCTCTAATTCTACTCAGTATTCTCCCTTTACATATCAACAGATCAGACTGTCTTTTTTTGCCATGGCATTTAACTGTAGACTCATATGGAATTACTGGTCAATGGTAAACACTTTGGATTATGAGGACCGTTTATGAAACTCTAGAAATGGGACACAAACTTGGTGAAGTCTCGAGATGGAACTGTATTCCCTTTTCTCCCTCCTCTAACAACAGAAAACTCAGAACCATAAATGTAAACAAAAGGCACACATGTAAATAAAAGGGTCAAAATCCAGTCCATTCTTAGAAGAAAGCTGGAAGAGTCAGGAAAAAAGAGAGAAACCAACTTTTCTTCTCTTTTGCTCACCCATGAAAATGTATGTGCCCATCTTTAACAGGACACACACTATGCAGCAAACTGGAATTACCAACTTTAACTTTTCTAATTTCTGGCCTGACTGGGGTTCCTCATTCCTGCAAAAAACATAGAAGTGACTTTGGCTCTATTAAAACGTACATTTGTTGAATCGGCTCAGTCATCAAGTGATACAGATCACTTCCCATGACTGCCTGTCTTCATTATTTACCACTGTGCCAATCTTTGTGTCATCCCATAAATTTTATCATCTCTGATTTTGTCTTTGCTTCTCAGACAATTGATAAATATTGAAGGGTGTCAAGCCTAATATGAAATCCTACTGCAACTCTTAGAAGCAGCGTCATTTGATTAGGATTCCCCACTGCCTGATACCAAAATGTCAGCCTATCCTAAACCCCTTTTAATTTAAATTTACCTTGAAGAAATTTTACTAAGTAACATTTTTAGGATTCAAACACTAAAGGATGCATTCAGAGAATTTCTAGATACAGCTAGTGTTCAGGAAAGTGAGGAGCTAATAATGTGGCTGAAAAAATATGCAAAGTGTCATGTGCTGGATATTCTTCAGAATTTGTCTTGGTCTGAGACATCACTTGTAGGCTAGTCCTGAACCAGTGTCACCAGCATGTCATGGAGACAAAACAACAAATATAATGCGTCACAATACATACCTTCAGCCTGTATGAAGGAGAAGAAATCACTGTTTCAGCTCTCACAGCTGACCTGGAACAGAACTGAACATATGTTCTGCTTTTCAGTAGTAACTTTTTAATAACCATATATTCTCACAGCATCTCATCTAAACAAGCCATAATAAATGCAGACATTTTTTTTTTAGCTGAAATATCTAAAAGAATTATCTAATAAAAGGGAGCAATGCAAAATTCTGTGACCGATTACTCAATTAATTACCAGCCTGTTGTTCCCAGGTAAAGTTGTTATATTGGGAAGCAAATTTCACTACAGCGTGTATAAATTTATTCATGAAAATTCCTGAGGGGGAAAAAAAAAAGCATAAAAAGAAGGGCAAGACAATAACCAAATAATCTGTTTTCAAATCTCTGATTTTTTATTTATTTAAATGCTGTTTTGTATTCTTAGATTTGGTATTGTCTTAACTTTTATTTCAAAAGATCACTTCATTGATCTCAATTTGTTTTGCCAAATTAAAAGTTCATATAAGCTTTATCAAAATAATACTGCCTGTTAGATACAACCTGGTGCTCTACACAGCAAGGTTTTGAGGAAAGTGCAGAGTGATTTTTTCAACTGGGGATTTGGTAGCTACAAAGTGATTTGGAATTTGGCCAGAATATGATAGTTAATAGTCCTTCTTTTGTGAAAAGTGTACTGGGATTTTTAATTACAAGCTAGTTAAGAACAACTGAATTTTACATCCCTTCCAAAGACAGTTTTATGAAACTAGTAAAGGGTTTTATTTACTCTTACTGAAAGGATTTGTACATTTTGCTCACTGGCACCTCTAAACTATATATAGTATTTTTAGAAAAGTGAATAACAAAGGATATTCCCATTTTCCTCTTACCTCTATCTAGAAATTCATTAAAATGTAGATATTTAATATGTTTATTACAAATATATATTAACAGCAACCTTGTGTAATAATAGGCCTGTACACCTGTCTATGACAAAATAGGCACAAAGAAATTCATCTTTTCAAAAAATTAGTTTGTGATTTTTTTAATATGTGTAATAATGTTTTGTTTTCAATGCTATTTAGGTAACTAAAGTGAAAATTAGATTCATATACTACAGTTTATGACCCCATGTAACAGATTAACAGGTTTTTTTTGGATATGGATTTGTTGTAGATAACAAGTTATGTATGTGACTATACAATTGCTCTTGTGGCTTGTAGTAGGGAGTAAAGCTATTCCTTCATCCCTGAAAAACCCTAAGCAACATCAGTTTTCTCAGTTGTTGCAAAAAGGATCCATATTTAGTCCTTTATGTTTCATTTCCATTCCCTCATCTTTGTAGACTGTCCATAGACTTCCTTCAGGCTATGAATATGGTAGGAAGTAACCTGTTATTCCCTCTCCCCTCTTTTTAGTTTCTGTCTGTTTTGCAATATCCTTTGGTTTAGGGAGAAGTTTTGGTTTTATGCTTGCTCCATGCCACTTGAAGGCATTACCTTCTGTTCTTCCCTGTGTAGTTTCTCTTCCTCCCTCTCCTGGCTTGTTCCACCTCCCTAGGTGAGGGGCAAAAGTGGAAAAAGCAGGGGTTTCCACTCAGTTGTAAGACGGGATGCACACTGTACACTGAGCAGAGAGATTTTCAGCCACAGCTACACAGGGCCATCTTTAGAGCTTCAGGTGCCCCAAGCAAGACTAGGTAATTGTGCCCTGGGATGAGGTCAGAGTTGGTTTAACAGAAGGTTTCAGAGCCAAAAATGAAAGCTTTTATATCTCAGTTCAGAGGAAAGACAACCATTAGAAGTACATCTCAGTGTCACATTGTTAGGTAGAGATGTTATTAACATCTCTGATGTACATGTGTAGTAAGCCAGAGGCAGAAAAATGCTTCCGTGTGGTTAAAATGTACACACTTGGGCAATGCCAGTGGACATTTTACATTTAAAGGGACAGAAGTGACTTTCTGTGGTAGACAAATGAGCTCAAAGAGTACTTGCCCCTATCAGTGCCCCTTCCACTTTGGTATCCCATGTGGACACTTGTTTAGAGTTCCCCTAAGGCTGACCCTGCAGCTAGAGTGTGTACAGAACAAGATTGCCTACTGTACGAGAAGGAGGAGCAGAGGGTTCAGGCCCCTAATCAGCAATGACATTTCTGTTTCCTGACACTGGAGAACGAGGAACAAGGGGTCATTCCACATAGGAAACTCAAATGCAAACCTGCCAATTAAGGGAAACTTACAGTTAGAAGGAATGTCACAAGCAAAGAGAGAAAAAAACACAGGAAGAACAAAGACATTTTTAAACATAAGTGAAGAAAATAATCAAGAATTAATGGTCTAGGGAAGCTTTAAAAAAAAAAAATCAACACAAAAAAAAAAAACCACACCGAAACCAAAGCATCTCTGCATACACTGAGACAATAGTGTTAAAATAAATCAAATACCCTAAAAGAAAGCAAGAAAATGAAGCTGCTGGGTATTAGGTTGAAAAAACCAGAGATGATGTGTTGCATGTAAAAGTCTGTTACAGATGATGGAGCTAAAGGAAGTAAATTTTGCTGTGAATTCACTCAGCAATGTTATCCCTGTAAGGCTAGATAAACAACATGAGAAAGATGAGATCTTTGCCCTCATACCTTAAAATTAATTGAAATTGTGAAAAATTTTAAAACAATTTATAATTGTATTCAAATGCACACCTGCAGAATTTAAAAATGGGGGAAAAGGGATAAAGCTTTCTTCTTTTTTTTCTTTTTTTTTAGCTGGTAATCTCTTAATCTCTCCTTCTCCCTTCCTGGACTATTTCAATATATTGCTGCAAGTTGTTTCTTATTGCGAATCAAAATTAGAAGAAACATTGGGTCAATTCACTTATACAAACTATTCTTAATGCTTGATAATGGGACAAAAACTATGTAAAACAGAACTTGGAGTAGAAAGCAATAGAAACTCACAAGCTGTGGAAATAATGGCAAACTAGATTTTATACCTTAGAGATAGTCATCTGATTTGTAATAGTATTTAAATTTTAATAATGTTATTTTAAAATTTAAAAATAGTGAATTTTTTTTTGCTTAAAAGACATTTTATATTAACTTCTTTTTTTAAAAAAAAACAAAACATGAAAAGAATTACTTAAAAGTAAAAAAGCCTTAGATTTCCAGTGTTTTAATGCTAAAAAGCAACCGCACATATATGAAATATATGCTTGAAAAGGTTGATGAAATTGAGTGAAAATAGAAAATGTGAATTTTTATCAATTTGAAATACAAGTTTAGTAGGTCTCAGTGCTTCAGTCTGTAATGTTATTCTGTATCCTGCTTTCAGGCCTGTCCTAAAGCCCTTTTGGTTTTAAAGTCTGCCAAGCATACATCGGTGGTAGAATTCAGTCGCACAAGAACAACAGTAATGTTTTACTTGAATCTTCTTTTTCCCAGTGGAAAAGCTTCCATGAATAAGGCTTAATACTATTGCCAGCAGAAGATCCGACACTCTAGTTTGGGGAACTATGCCCACAATATAATACACCTCTCAAAGACTAAATAGAAAAGATATCTTTCATCAAAAATAGATAGGGGCTGTTATTAATTCCTTCCATTTATTTCTTGCAGATGTGTAGAATGCCAGTGGCCTTGTGGAGAAATTGCTGGGCTGTTTAAAGAGATACTGAAGGAATGAAAACTGTTATAGCTGAGTCACCAAGTCTCTTTCCCTTCTAGAAGACCCAGTCATGATCAGGCAGCTGAGGTGATTCCACCTACGTTAACTAGATGTGGTCAGCTATTTAAACCTATATCAAGTGTATAGATTTTGAGCTCTTTGCCTCAGCCCAATCAAGTGCATAATTCAAGCATTTTACTTAATAACAACTACTGTTATCCCTAGACAATAATGTCACTCTCATAGATGACTGGTATTCATTTTTGTTACTAGAGTTGGAGTTGTCTCAGCTAAGCAGAACTCTACAGTAAAAAATGAAGAAGATATTCTCCTCTCATTCATATCCCTTCCCAGATGTTACAATGTTATCTCTAGTCCCTTGTTAGGAAGAAGCATTCACGGCAGGTCAGCTGGAAGAACTCCTGGCTGTTGTCCTCCTGACTGCAGACTTTCTGAGAAATTGTTGCCTCTTCTTTCTGTTTAGAGTACATATGCATAATGGAATTACAAAAGTTAAAGATTTAATTAAATGACATTTTCTCAAAATTTGTATTCATTACTATAGAGATAATGAAGCTTTTCCTATTTCTATTGGCCTGAATTTATCTTCCACAATTTACTCCTGCTTTCTGTGTAGACTTTTTTTCTGATTAATGACTGAGTATATAAAACTTATATAGACAATGGTTACAGGAAATCCTTTGGTTTTACTTTCAAAGTGAACAATTTCATAATACATTAAAACAGATTGTTTCCTAATCAGAAACTAAAATCCTGTACATTGATATTACAAAATTATCTGGATTTAAAAAAAGAGAAAAATTAAGAAGTGTTTTCAATATGGCATTACTTGAAGCACCTCTGTATTCTTAAAGGGATATGTATAACTCTAGATGAGAGCAAAAAATATTAAATATTTATAATTTAAGTTATAAATTTAGGCTGGTATTAATTTCTTAGAGAGTCTTGAAAGGAAAATACCAGTGTTCACCCATTGAGGAAAAGCAAAAGGAGCTCTGAGGATGGGACACAGCTGCAGCAGGCATGCGAGGAATCCACTAATACAGCAACTCCCTGAAACGTACCATAGAGGATGGAGCGGAGTGGACACTCCGTGGCCATGCTCCGTGATGATAAAGCGGGAAGAAATGGTCCTCTAGAACTGATAAGCAGCTCATCTGGCCCCCTGAGCCAACAGGTTTTTGGAGCCTTGCCAAAGTGCTATCCTCTTGTGAACTTTGCTCTTTTTAGTATCATTTTAATACCAAAACACATCTCCACCCTGAAGGCTACCCACCTCCGAGGTGCAACCACCCCTGTTCGAGTCTGCGCTCTCAATTATTCGTAAACTATACCTTTAAATGTGAAGTGAGAGAATTTTACACCAATCATGATAAAAGGTATGTATGACTACAGTCACTCAAACTCCACCTTAAAGGTAGAAAGGATATAAAAATAGCCAGGGAAATGAGGGGTTTTCGGAGAAGAAGATAACACTGTAGATTTTCGGAAGAGAAGAAGATAACATCATGAGCAAGTCAAGGGAAACTCCACCTCAGACTGCCTCCGACAACCAGGATTTGCTGACGGGCTGAGCCTTGCTTCTCCCCCCCCATGGGGTGCCTTGGGTGAGATTTAAACTAAGCGCTTTTCTTGGGAATAGTTACTCCCTAATATTTATAGCCAGGCTGTATTATTTATAACCTTTTCATGCGTTTTATATTTGGACGTGCTTTCTTGCAGACAGTCACTATCACCGGCAATTCAGAAAACCTCTATACCTGTTGCACAAATAAAACTGCACTGTTTAAGTAGCCATTTGTCACAGTTTCTCACTGAATGTGACCAGACACGGCCGTGCTAGTTCATGAGCATGACCGGACTGAAGGTGCAGACTGCTATTAGTGTATCCAGAATCGTGGTAGTTTAATATACATATTAAATGCGACTGGACTGGTAGTGGCAAATTGGATATCACTCAGAATTTAAACCTAGCCGCACCTAGCCTCTCACTCCGGTGAAGAGAGTTAGAACGCAAGGGGGTTTATTTTCTGCCAAATTAACGCGACACCTGCAAAACAACAAACTGTCGATACATCTCTGAGGTATGAACCTGGAGATTTAAATGAGTGCACAGCAGTAAGGTCAAGTTTCTTAGGCTTGAAGTTGAAAGGAAAAAATTGCAATTCTCAATCAAGGCTTTTTTACTGCTTAATTTTTGGAGAAAGCAAATTGAATGATAATTAAGAATCAAAAAGGAATGAGCCCTGGATTTCCCCACCAAAGGAATAAAAGTGAATAAGAATAGCGTGCTAAGGAATTAGAAATTACTTCAGTTGCAAACAATGAAAATTTCATGGGTTTTTTTCCGGATCTAATTTGCTAACTCCGTTTTGAAGAATTTTACATTTAGTAAGTAAACTTTGTTGTTTCAGCAGCAAGACCAATATATGAATTTTATGGTAACTAGTTATTGCAGTAATTTGAAGTCTCTGATGAAAAAGGTGCAAAAAAACCCCCAAAAACTAGTATCTAAACTAAAACTCAGTGAAACCAGAGGAATGAGTCCAGATTTACATTGCTGCAGAAACAGAATTAGATATTCCTTCCCTTCTTTGCATAAATGATTTTTAATTAATTCAAGTTCATCAGTTAAAATGTAATGAATGAATTAAATTAGTACTTTTTGTCTCATCACTTGAAGAAAAGAACTTTGCACAGATAAATGGTTCCATTAAACTGAAGAAGTATTTCTAAAATCAGTAAATGATATCTTATATAATCTGTCAACATAGAATCACAGAATCACAGAATCACAGAATCACAGAATAGTAGGGGTTGGAAGGGACCTCTGTGGGTCATCTAGTCCAACACCCCTGCCGAAGCAGGGTCACCTACAGCAGGCTGCACAGGACCTTGTCCAGGCGGGTCTTGAATATCTCCAGAGAAGGAGACTCCACAACCTCCCTGGGCAGCCTGTTCCAGTGCTCCGTCACCCTCAGAGGGAAGAAGTTCTTCCTCATGTTCAGACGGAACTTCCTGTGCCTCAGTTTGTGCCCATTGCCCCTTGTCCTGTCACTGGGCACCACTGAAAAGAGCTTGGCCCCATCCTCCTGACACCCACCCTTCAGATATTTGTAGGCATTTATAAGGTCCCCTCGCAGCCTTCTCTTCTTCAGGCTGAACAAGCCCAGTTCCCTCAACCTCTCCTCGTAGGGGAGATGCTCCAGTCCCCTCACCATCCTCGTAGCCCTCTGCTGGACTCTCTCCAGTAGCTCTTCAATCTTTCTTGATCTGGGGAGCCCAGAACTGGACACAGTACTCCAGATGAGGCCTCACTAGGGCAGTGTAGAGGGGAAGGAGAACCTCCCTCGTCCTGCTGGCCACACTCTTCTTGATGCACCCCAGGATCCCATTGGCTTTCTTGGCAGCCAGGGCACACTGCTGGCTCATGGTTAACCTGTCGTCCACCAGGACACCCAGGTCCCTCTCCGCAGAGCTGCTCTCCAGCAGGTCCACCCCAAGCCTGTACTGGTGCATGAGGTTGTTCCTCCCCAGGTGCAGGACCCTGCACTTGCCCTTGTTGAACCTCATCAGGTTCCTCTCTGCCCAGCTTTCCAGCCTATCCAGGTCACGCTGAATGGCAGCACAGCCTTCCGGTGTGTCTACCACACCTCCCAGTTTGGTGTCATCAGCAAACTTGCTGAGGGTACATTCTAACTCTTCATCCAGGTCGTTGATGAAGAAGTTAAACAAGACTGGGCCCAGTACTGACCCCTGGGGGACACCACTTGTTACCAGCCTCCAACTAGACTCAGCGCCGCTGATGACAACCCTCTGAGTTCTGGCATTCAGCCAGTTCTCTATCCACTTCACCGACCACTCATCCAGCCCACACTTCTTCAGCTTCCTTAGGAGGATATCATGGGAGACTGTGTCGAAAGCCTTGCTGAAGTCAAGGTAGACAACATCCACGGCTCTCCCTTCGTCTACCCAGCCAGTCATGTCATTGTAGAAAGCTATCAGATTGGTCAGGCATGATTTCCCCTTGGTGAATCCATTCTGACTACTCCTGATAACCTTCTTTTCCTCCACTTGCTTCATGATGGCCTCCAGGATAAGCTACTCCATCACCTTTCCCGGGATGGAGGTGAGGCTGACCGGCCTGTAGTTCCCTGGGTCCTCCTTCTTGTCCTTTTTGAAGATTGGAGTGACATTGGCCTTTCTCCAGTCCTCAGGCACCTCTCCTGTCCTCCAGGAACTCTCAAAGACGATGGAGAGTGGCTCAGCAATGACATCCGCCAGCTCCCTCAGCACTCGTGAGTGCATTCCATCGGGGCCCATGGATTTGTGGACATCCAGATCGCTTAAGTGATCCCTCACACAGTCCTCCTCGACCAAGGGAAAGTCGTCCTCTTTGTAGGCTTCTTCTCTTACCTCCTTGGCCTGGGATTCCTGAGGGCCAGTCTTAGCACTGAAGACTGAAGCAAAGAAGGCATTCAGTAGCTCTGCCTTCTCCGCATCCTCCGTCACCAGGACACCTGCCTCATTCAGCAGCGGCCCCACATTGTCCCTAGCCTTCCTTTTGATGCTGATGTAGTTGAAGAAGCCCTTCTTGTTGTTTTTGACATCCCTTGCCAGCTTCAATTCCAGGTGAGCATTGGCCTTCCTCGTCTCATCCCTGCATGCTCTCACCACGTTTCTGTACTCTTCCCAAGTGGCCTGCCCCTCTTTCCACATTCCATGGACCTTTCTCTTCTGCCTGATCTCTGCTAGAAGCTCCTGTTTAACCATGCAGGTCTCCTGCCTCCTTTGCTAGATTTCTTTCTCAGGGGGATGCATTGCTCCTGTGCATGGAAGAAGTGTCATTTAAAGAGTGACCAGCACTCATGGACCCCCCTGCCTTCGAGAGCCCTGTCCCACGGGATTCCTCCCAGTAGCTCCTTGAAGAGGGCAAAGTCAGCCCTCCTGAGGTCCAAGGTTTTGATCCTCCTTATCGCCCTGCTTCCTCCACGCAGGATCCTGAACTCGACCATTTCATGGTCACTGCAGCCGAGTCTACCTCCGACCTTCACATCCTCCACCAGTCCCTCCTTGTTTGTTAACACGAGGTCCAGCAGCGCGCCTTTCCTTGTTGGTTCCTCCACCATTTGCATCAGAAAGTTATCATCGATGCTCTGTAGGAACCTCCTGGATTGCGCCTGCCTAGCTGTATGGTCTTCCCAGCTGATGTCAGGGAAGATGTTAAGATTTTTTCAGTTAAGATTTTTCACAACTACTCTTTTAATTCAATATCTCAATAATAAAACAGTTCCTGGAATCTGCTCCTTCCTTCCAGAATGGCCTGGGGGCTTTCCGTTCTGTTTGTCTTCTAGCACATTTGCTTGCAGCTACTCTTTTTTATTACATCTGCTCTGATAGAACTGCTTCTGGAAACTGTCCAGTCTGTTCTGATTCATCTTATATCTTATGGAAGCAATAAGTTTGATCCACTTCGTCTTAGAAAGACATCTAACTGATTTATTCTTCTATGTCCTGCATGTGAGTACGTATGGATTTGTTGTGGCAGTACCTTTGGTTGCGTCTTGAAGAACTTGTTTTTATTCAGTCATCCATGGAGTATAGTGACTATCTTGAACGACAAGTTTACCTTCACAAACTCTGTCCAAGCTATGTTTAGCAAGTGAATGAAAAACAAACAGAAGAGGATATTTGAAATGCTTTTCATATATATAACAGAACTAAAAAAAAAAAACAAACAAAAAAAAACCAAGTAAAAAAACGTACAAATAAATAACAACAAAAATCTGCCTAGTATCACTAAATGTGTGCATAGAATCATCCAATTCTTCTTCTGTAGGAAACACCTATGTTTTCTTTCCTGAAGGTTTTACTTTTAGTATTTTTAAAAATTGTGAGACAGATTTACAGCTCCCTTTTTTTATTTAGACTCTTATTTTTCATATCCCATTACACTTAATGAGATTGGAAACCTGCATTTGAGTCTAGGAGCTATGAAACTGGCTCAGCATATTGCATGCAAAGCAAATAACTGGAAATCAAGTGGTGAGAGCAGGAGACATATTAATTATTCATAGAAATAAATGTATTGAAGAGCCCACATTACAGCTCACAAAGGAGTATCTCTGAGTTCAGTGAGGGGGAGTAACCACCTTCAAATCCAGTTAAAGTGGACCTACACACAAAGGGATGGTTCTCAAAGTGACCGTGAGAATTTTCAATAAATGCTAGGGTTTTTAAAGAAGTTTCTGGTGCCCAAATCCCAGTGCAAGTCAGTGAGATATGGGAATTTAATTTCTTTTTTCAAATCATAGCTCAAACAAGTGGAAAGATCTGACCTACCTTATAGTTTGAATTTCTGCCTATCTACCCTTGTTAAGAATTTTATAACATATACCATTGCATCTACGAGTGTTGTGACTGAAGCCTTGTCAAACTACAGGGAAATCCAAGACTTTGAGGAAAGTGTTAGTATATTTACTGTAAATGGACACAAAAAAAGGTTCTTCGAATGTAACATGAGTCGTTCCTATGATTGTATCGGTGAAACCCAGAGTGAGCTCATGTATATGGATGGCATTTTTAATCCGTATTTTCCTTCCGTATTTTGTAAATATTCATCCACAGTTGTCAATCTTTTTTCCCAGTTTTCACTTCACTAAAAAGTTTCCAAATGGTGCAAACTGGATTAAAGACTTCTGACATATGGTATGTAGCAACCCTTAGAAGCAAACAAGAGATCTGTGGACCACACGTTACTCTAAATAAATGAAACTATGAATAGGTTTGTCTGCAACAGTGTGGCATAAATAATCACTACTGATATTTTTTTGTGACTAAGAATCTTCTAGATGAGGGATGTTTCATGGTTTCTAGATGAGGGATATTTCATGGTTTTTACTACTTAGTACATTTTTATAGAAAAAAAGTACTGATTTATCTAATATTTCTCCTTTCCTGAAAGTGTCTAAATTGAATATTGTATTCTTAGTATCAGTCTATGCCCTAAGGTGTATTATTAGCTATTGTTCATAGAGAAGATGTTGCTGCTTGGATAAGCAAAATATTTTTCTGTCTGCATTTATACAAATATATAATAGAATTATCAAGTTAGTTGATACTTCAGATGGATTCAGTGAACACTACCAACCTTACAGAGAATATGAACATTCAGTACTGCTGTGTTTTGGGTGCCTCCTTTTTCTGAATTAATCAGAACCTCCCATAGTTTTCTATCAGTGAAAAAGAATAGGAAGAATAGAGGTATTTTCTTCTCTTTTTTTTTTGGTTGCAGGAGTATTTAATAGTCTAGAAATTGCTAAAAAACTGAAGTGCGATTCATTTACTTATGATTTTTCAGTTGAAAGTGAAGACTTAACTGCTGCAGGGAAGAACTACATAGTTTAAACCAAACTGGAATTGAAGTAATTTATTAATTTATTAACAACTTATAATTAACTAGCAACCAGTGCACTATGTATTCAGAGTCAATATTGGTAAAATAATGGATAAACCACATCACTAGACACTTAGGAAAAGTTAATAAAAACCTGTGAATTTCCAAAAGCCTTTCTACAACTAATCCCAAGAAGTTCTAACTGTGCACACAGACACGCACACACACACACACACACACAGAGATATGTGCACCCCTCCCCTGGCAGGTCTTGGAGGGTGCGGGCTCCTCGCATCTCAGCATGAGGAACCCCTGCCTGCACAACCCTGCTGTGGGAGACCCCAGCCCTGTGCCCAAGCCCTGAGCCATCCCTCGTTAACTCAGAGTTTGCAGCCCACAGGAAGAGACCCCCGTGCACCCAGGGTGTGGGTCTACAGAGTGCACCTATCCGAGCTGTGGGGGACCTGCATGCGGCTGCTGGCAATAGCCATCGGGAGGCCATGGGACCACTTCTGGCAGGGTCATGACTGCTGCTGTCCTCTCCATTATCTCTCCCCACTGTCACAAATTTTAATGCTTATTTTATAATTCCTTTTGGGCTGAGTCTTTGTCTCAAACTTCTCTGAAATGCCCTGGTTACTGTTTCATCCAACTGATGCTCATCTTTCTATTTAATGTGATCAGCTTTGAGCAAATACATCCCAGATAATTTTGTGTATTCAATCCATGTGCATACTGTGTACACCCCCATCTTTTTGTTAACAAATATGGATAATTAGACTGTTTGTCAAAGGTGGGCCATACAAACAAACTAATACATACAAAACACATTTTTAAGCAGTTGTATAACATTCTGGACAATGGTATTCACACATTGCCCCAAATACCTGTACTATATCAATGTGATGTACAATAAACTGCACATAGCATATTTTGGAACAACATTAACACAGGTATTAACATAGTGACTTTAAGCATGAGATTTGACTCTAACAGTATAGAGTGCGTTTTTTTCTCTTATAGGTTGTTTTAAAAGCAAATTCTCCCTTTCCCATGATTGTGAGACTGTCTTGTATGCATTTTACGTATGCATGATTCCCTTTCTCACAGTTCTGAGCTCTTGTGTGAAGATGACTGTGCAGAACCTCACACTTGTTTCCGTGTTGTTTTGGTGAAGACAGAGGTGGTAAATTAGCTACATCAGCAAATGGATAAAAGTAAACTAGCATGTTATTAAACAGAGGAGGCAAAATTCCAGGTGTCCTCCTTCATCCTCTGCTTCTCACTGCAACTACAACAGAGAAGGAAGGAAGGTGGATTATTCACAGTTTGTGAAATCCTGGAAGGGCAGGGTTTGAAAGTTTGGTGGGCTTTTTCGCTGCTCCTCACGTCTCTGCACAGTAAATAATTTTCTGTGTCCATAGGATATCTACTACATTTGGACCTCAGTCTAGGTCCAATGTGGTATTTTAGCAAATGCTGAAAAAATATACCCTATTTTTAAAAATATTTTACCTTAATTTTTTGATGTATATATTCCTACTTATTTACACCCACTACTGCTTGTCCTTGTTATTTGTCTGTCCGTAATTATGTCTCAAATCTGTGAAAAAAAATTGTCAGTATGAGCTCTTTGTCACTGAGAACATGTGTTTTACTTCCTTTTTATTAATATTGTTTGTTCTGTTTTTTCTTCAGGTTTCCTTTTTTTGTTTTTCTTTTTTTTTTCTCCTAAACACGGCACATGAGACATTATATCTACTGCTATATTAACATACAAGTAGGGGTTTTCCTTTGGACTATATGTAAGAAGATATTTGATAAGTCTGTTTCTTCCTGTTTTTCAAGAACTACTGAAATAAAATGTAGCCTCAAAATGCTTCTGTAATATAGAATTTTCAAGTTTAATGTCTAATGCAGAGTGATAAGTGTAAACTTAAAACTTACAGTAACTCAGAAAAATTATTCAATATTTTGTACTTCAGAAAAACAGATTCAAAATAAAAAAAAAGGGAAAATTTTACTGACTTAATGGTAACAAGTATACCTATTGTGGACTTGGTGGAAGAGAACCCACAATTCTGTTCTATTATTGTCCTGATGAGAAAAAGGTCATGTAAATTCTCGTGCTGGAAAAATGAATGAGATATATTCTTATATAAGAAAATGATGATAAATATATTAGTTTTCATTTGCATTTAACATTCCAGTTGATTGGTATTAACATTAGGTTAAAATATTTATGACACTTGTTCTGGATAAATTGCAACAATATAATTTATTATTTAAGTAGAAGTGAGAATAATCTGCTTCAGTGAAGATAATATTGTTATTCGTGCTGTTCTGATGAATACCAGCTTTAAATAAGTGGAAAAATGTTAAGTCTTTGTACAATCTTGATTTAGAAAACTGTAACAATGTTATGATTTTAAATATCTTTTAATTTAGAAGAGGACACTCAAAAAAGAGAAGGATTAAAATGTGTAAAAAGAAGGAAGATGGATATGCCCTGTAGATATCACCAAAATATAATATGTCATTGAGTACCACTGTATTGGCATTGGGTCAATCAGATTAGCCCTCAGTGGATTTTACAGTCCTTCAGTCTTTTAGAATATCATGGATTGTTCCTAGCAAATACATTTGAAAAAATAAAAACTGTGTTAAAGATGAGAATGCATTAGGTTTTAGCTTTATGTAATATAGATATTATTCCATGAATGGAACTTAAATATTACTGTGATAACTCAAATAAAGGAAAAATGTCCTAAGAATTTAGAGGTAGTAATTGACTAAAATAAAGATATGTGAGAGTTTAGAACGGAATATTTTATTTTTTAGATATATGAGTTTTATAATATTGCTGTTCTTATTTCCTCAACATCAACCTGTAAGAATATAGAAAGAGGACCCTAATCCTAGCTTAAAACTGAAGTTTATCCAAATGAAGGTAGCGTATTCCAGATATATAACACTATCTATGGTCAAGAAAATGCTCACATTTGTTTTTAAGCATTACTTTACTCCTGGGTAATTATAAAAGAAAAAGTTTACGAAATAAATATGCAATAAAAACTGGTCTGAATACACAGGAAGAGTGAATGCTGTTTGTAATATGCAAACTGTAAAAAGAGAGATGAAGGAAATAATCAGACTTAAAGTCATTTGAGATAAATGTATGTGCTAAGCAGGAGTACAGGAAACATTGGAACTTGAATATTTGGAACAGATGACACAAAATCAGAGAGTAATTCAGGAGATGACTGTGGAATGGGCAGTACTTCTTTGTGGTACAGACAGAAATTAAAACCATCAAGACTGCAAAATTGGCAAAACTTGGCATCAGTAGACAGTTCAGTGAAAAGCAGGTTTGAAGCCTTGCATGACAGGAGCATTTTGGAGTTACTGGGCATAATCTCATCAGGAAAGGGATCAAAAAGCTGTAGGAAACAAATGAAGGCAATACCACATTGAGAATGCAATAATTATAAATGAGAAATTGTTCTGAACTCACTGCAAGTTATGTAAAACAAGATCTGGAGAAAAATTAAGAACTGTCAAAACATCTGTGAATCATGAACATGGAACCCAGAAAAGAATAGTTCAGTGATGACACTAGGGAGGAAAAAGAGCATAGTGCAAAGAGACAGAGCGAAAAAGACAAACAACAAAAGAATTGCCAAAATTAGAAGTAAACAACTAGTTTGTTGGTTAGATGGGAAGAATTTAGCATGAACATGAAATTTTGGAGAATAAAATGAAATAAAGGAACTGTACAGCAGCAACATTGTCCAGAACAATAGGGTTTTTTTAAACTTAACTGCAAACAATGTAGATAATACGGACAGACCAAATCAACTGACAAGATATCAAACACAGAGAAATAAAGATAAAACTGAAGAGTTTAATGGTCGTTAAAAGTGAAGAATAAAATCAAAGATGATATAGTTAGAAAATAAGACCTCCGTTAAAAAAATAAAAAAAAAACTTGTGACAGGGAAAGTGTAGGGTGATTTCTGAGAGGGTATGTTTAAGAAGTTTGGTTTAATGGTTGGTACAGAGTGTCAGGGAGACACATGTATGAGGAAAGATGTGAAAAAATGTGAGAAAAAAGTAGATAATTTTTTCTGAAAGATATCGTAGATCCATCTGGAGGAAACTGGCAACAGCATGTAGAAAGAAGACAAAATTGCTACCTGTTGCAAAGGAAAACATGTTGTTGTGGTCTTTTTGCATAAAAGCAGAGTAAGAATGGGTTTAAAAATAAAGCAGAAGTAAGAGCAAGATCAGGCTTTGAGTGTAGGGGGGCTGCATTAGGACTACCTCAAGGTACTGTCATTGGGAGGATTGTCAGGAGAGAAAGTATCTTTTCAGAAGGTGGCTATTAAGTGTAATGATCTTTTAAAGTCAATTTAGCATTTCTTGTGAACTTTTATAATTCTTCTGACACTGAGACACGTTTTTCAAAGCCTGTTCCAATTTAACAGCTTTTAAAGCTTGCTGAAATGTTTAGTAGTTTTTGTCCATTTTGTTTTTCTGTAGTCTTTATATGACAGTCTCCCATTGCAATTGGGTCTATTAAGATTTGTACTGACCTCATTGTGTCATCAGCTTGACACTATAATTTCATCTCCAGAGAAACATTGAAACACTTTTCATCATAATTTGATATTGTAAATGTGGTGACCATAGATAGTAATAAAAATTCCTTGCAATTGCATTTTGACATCATAATGTAATCTCCATAGTCTTCACTTGACATTGTGATGAGATTGTGGCAATGCTAACTTTGAATGAATGAAGCTGGGGCCACAGAATGAAAAATTTCAAGTACAGTTTTGTGCATAGTGAGCAAATGGTTATAAATATATATAATATCACAATTAAATTTTTGTTAAAAATTAGGACACATTCTCTATCCATCTGAGGAATGGAGATCTGGAACAGTCCTTTAAGTGGGGAGATGGGAAGACTAATCACTTTTCAGATACAGTTTTATCAACTCATGCAACAGACAATATAGCGTAGTTTGTGCCATAACAGAGACTTGGAATCTGTGATCGTAAAGTTCTTTACGGTTCCTTTATTTTCTGAGGCATGTACTTCTGCCTTAGTCCTTGAGTAGTATAGGAGTAAGAGCCAAACTCAATACATTTACAAAAAATTTTTCTGTCTCATAGATGATGAATTTTTAATTTTAAACACATCATTGAAAGTATCATGCATATTTCTTATGACATGGATCTCATGTACATCAGCTGTGATGTAAAGAGAAGGGCATCCATTGGTATAAAAATGGTGCAGGCCTATTAGTTTCTTTGACTTTAGTTTTATGGTTGTTGAATGTAGTGACAGTGCTTTAAACAGTGACTTTGATGCTCCTGCTTTAGTCAATAGGCTAATAAGAACTGGAATGACATTTTTTAAAAGTTAAAATGTGGCTGATTTTTGGTGGATCTTGAATTGATGACCTCCTGGTAAAATACATTTATCTTATTATTAGACCTCTGAGGCACTATATCACTTGTAACCATTACTTAAAGCATTTTCCTGCAGATATCCTTCTGATTTTGGCAATATAGGCAACAGCAAATATTTTGTAAAAAATAAAAGATACTATCCCAAGATTATAACCATGGTACTAAACAGACCGACACCTTGGAATTTTGACCATCTTTGCTTATGGACAAAAAAGTACCTCTTTGCTAGAGTTTAGTTGGCAGAACTTCAATGAGGTATAGCTATGACTCCCTATTTTCACAACTTGCAATTATTTTGTATGTTTACTTCAGTTGCCTGTTTTTTTTTTTGAAGAGTCACTGTCTGAGCCCTCTTCTTTTCTCTTAGGAATAAATAGGCAATATATATTACATGTAGAATTATGTGAAGCTGTGGTCAGAAGAGTAAAGCACGTGCTTAGAACTGTGGAGTTTGAAAGTCTAGTCCTAGCTCTTGACAGAAATCACTTCAACTTCCTGTGCAGGTTTAGATGGCAAAGCTTGTTTTCAGATGGCAAAGCCTGACGTACTGACAGCAGCACACAAAACAGCTAGACTATTTTGTTTGAAAAGTTTTATAAATTGTTTGAATAAAAAAAAAAAAGGAACTGTTTTTATCAATAATCAATAGCTATGATCATACTCTTTTCTTCAATAAATCATGTAAATCTTTTTTTCATTTCACCTCTATATCTGTGAAATGATTATTTCAGTCCTCTTCTGTGTCTTAAAAATATAGTCAGTATAATAATACTTCCAAGTATCATAGTTATCAAGGGTATGAAGATGCATAATTAATGACTTGTTTACAAAGATGTTAACTGGAGAATATCTTTATCATGAGGATAATAATTATTTACCTCTGTAACACATTTAAAACATAATAGTGTACAGGACAGGCTTAGAACCTTTCAAAAATTAATGAGAATAACATAAATGTATTAAATGTATAAAAATGTATTTTTTAAGTATTAAATATTTTTTTAAAAACTATTTTTGTTATTTTGCCTTTCAGTCATATTGCTATAGAAAAATCATAAAAAAGAAAAACTATAAAGTATCAATTTACACTTTTTGAGTAATAGTGTTTAAGTTCTATTTTCGGATGTGGTGAAACTAATTGTGCATACCTTCTGTATATGTAGGGTAGCTAAATAAAAATATCTTTTTTTTCCTAAATGACATAATAATGTTTTTTAAATAATTGTATTTCTATGAAGAGATTGTAAGCTTTTTATGCTGAGGTGCAATATACTGAGTTTCAAAGCAGAAAGTTGAAATAAGCATAAAGAATGTGTTAGTAGACAATAACTTTGGAAAGAAACTGTGAATTTCCTGGGAACTGCTTCTAATTATTTTGATGAGGTTCAGAAAATTAGCTGACACACTGGCAGATACATTTTTCTTTTTGCTCTTACTTTCGTGATTAAGGAACATTGTTACATAGGATAGCTCAAACACAAGTATACTGTGAGAAGTTGTTTTTGAACCAATAAAGGTTAAATTTATCTTTAAAATTAAGTTATTTCACTTATATTTGAAAATAAATTTACTCAAATTGGAAATAAAATATTATTAGGAATTAGATAACATAAATAGCCATGATGTGAAGAATGGAAATAAACAGCTGATATATTGAAATAGAATTTTATTTTAACATTGAATGCATTATCAGTCTTTTTTTTTTTTGCTATTGAGGAATGCAGTGATGATTTTATTATTATTATTATTTTAAACTAGTTTTTAATAATTTTGAAGGTATGTGTAAATATGAACTGTTAATCAAAACCACGCAGCTGCCATTGACTTGAATGCTTAAAAAAATCCTGTTTAATTCTCATACAATTGCATACAAAAATTATGGTATATTCTTTGACCTGAATGAGTAGTCAAAAATTTGGATTTTCAATATGGAGAAAGAACTTGTCTTCTGAAAAGAACATGAAATTTTTCAGAAGAACAATTTTAGGCCTTAGCATACTACCTAAATATGACTAATTTCTTCAGGTAGAGTGTATAATCTATCCAGACCAATTGTAGCAACTGGGCTGATGGGTTCTCTCAAAAGTGGTCTGCGCTTTTGCCTAATCCCTTTACTGGGGCACAGCGTCTTCACTACTGGTCTGACAGGTAGCCTGCCAAAAGGAAAGCATTTTTAAATGGCAATTAATTACAAAATTCTTATCTCCAGTGGACAGAGATTCTTTCTTTAGTCAGTTGGGAAAAGGGATTGAAGTCTGCTGGACTGAACATTTCTACCTCAGGAATCCCCACTGCACTGATACTGAGTTGAATCCCTCTCATTATTACTTCACAATTGAGACGTGGGCCCAGAAGAGTCCTTGCCAAGATAAATACTTACTTTTAACAAAAGTACTAGTGGCTACAAATTCTATCTGGCACTTCCATCTAGACTGTAGACCTCACAGAAGAATGGGGGATATGGTTAGACCCGAACAAACTCGAGAGGGGGAAATTTTATAGGCAAGTAGTATGTTAGCTCTGGAGTATTTTTCCTTCTCATATTATGCAGTGTGTTGACTTTGTTTCAGTAGACCACATACAATTCCACCAACAAAAATGAAAACTGACAGCTTTTTAGTTTGGAAAAATCTTGTAGAATACCTACAAAATTGTGTATGAGGTTGCTTTAACATGATTTTTACATAAGAAGATGATAGTGGGTAAGGTGCACCATGATAACAGAGTCCAGGCAATAACGCAATTGCTGTGGGAAGTATTTAACACTGGCATGCTAAAGGACTTCTTTTTAAATATCCTTTCAATTTTGGTGGGACTTTCTATTTTAGATTCCAGAACTCTTTTAATAGAGACTGAGAATCAGTTTACATGTGCAATGAAAAAAAATGTATGCCTATCAGAATTCATATGCAGCAAATGTCCTCAGATTTGCAGATCTCAGTTTTCCGATTTTTTAGGGTAATAATGTAATTACTAAAGTAGTTTGAGACTTACTTCAGTGCTCATACTGCCTTAATTCAGTACACAAGTAGGGCAATTGATGTGAATCCCAACATCTGGCAATCAGAGTGGTTTAATGAATTACTTTTTAAAGAAATGTCTGTCTGCCGGAGGGGTCTATAATGCAATTAGACACATTAGCACTTTCTCAGTCATCTGGGGGTATTTTTCACGAGAAAACATGATCGATGCAAGCTGTAAAATGTTTGCACTTTTGGAAGATGAAAAGTCATAATATATTTACATTTCAGCTTTCTAAGGAGGATTTTGTTAGAATGAAGTTGTGTAATACATTTGTGGCAATTTCTTAGTATTTGTTTACAAGATGTAAGAATTTAGTCTCAATTGCTAAACTGTCTACAATAGTCTACAGAGGTACAGGCTTTGGCCAAAAATTTGTTTTCAACTACAAACCCAGGAAAAAGATTAATAGAATTGATTAATAGAATAGAATTAAAAGAATTTAAAAATTAATAGAATAAAAGATTTTTAATATATAGGCTGCTAATAAATTATTTAAAATTAAAGTCAGTTATCTAAATTTAAAAACATTCTTGAGAGACATGGAACCAGCTGCATATCCTTACCAGCTCTGTAGCCAGTAATAAAATTTCAAAAGGATCCAATTATTTTGATTTTTAAGGTTCCTTTTTTCAGTTGATTTTATTATCTTAGACATGTTTTACGGGATTTCTTAAAGTACTTATTAATTTAATTCTTAAAATGAAATTTCAGGGCTTTTTAATTAAACATATTCATACACAGCAATAGTTTAGCAGTTTCATATTTGTATCCACATCCTAAATCTCCTGAATATTCAGTAACAGAAGCAAAAAGTAATCCTCTTATTTCACTGGAAATTGTGCTGGTATCAATGCCGAAAATTCTGCACTTACGATGTCACTTTTGAGAACACTTAACTTCCGAGAAAGTTAGCTTTAGCTGTTAGGAAGAAAGTGCTAACAACAGTAAGTTTAAAGATGTACATTTATACATTGCTATAAACATTTTACGCATAATGTAGTTTTATATATATATGTACACAAGACAAATAAGTACAAGGCTATGATTGTGTGAATAAAGCTTTTGACCTGTAAGACAATAGAAGAAAATTATGCTTTAAAACTATATTGAATATTTGCGTAATGTGACAACATATAGAAACCTACTTGCAATTAGTCCTTTAAGAGGAAAAAGTGTTGTCTTCAGAAATTACATGATTTAAACTTGTGTTACAGAGAAGTTTAGCATAGCCTTTTAAAATAAACTCAGTTGTGTGCATAAAGTGGAAATTTGATTGTAGGTAATTTTTCGCTGCTGTGTTTCTAAAACGTTAAGACAGGTTCTAATTGAAACACTGAACTTCATGTGTTTTTTGCGAACAGCCTATGAATATAATTTCTGCTGATTTAAGAATCTGATGTCAGGGCAGTAAGTACACAATTAGCTTTAGTTTAAGTGATAGCAACATGCTGTAAATAAGATTCTTAATTGTGTTTGCAAGATTAAAATTCAGTCTCGTTGGTTTTTTCTCTTACTTCTTTGGTGGCTTTGTGGTATATTCGCATTGCAACCTCTAAATGAATGTCAACTTGTTTTACCTCGACTGCAGCCAATCGATACTTCATTAGGCTGAATTGTCTTGTGCCCATGCAACCTTGAAGCTGTGGCTTAATTACCACCCGTATTATGCAGTGACTCAGAGAGCTGTGCTCAGCTGTGTCAATTTTGAACAAAAGCCATGCTGTTGCCTGTATTTAGGAAAAATGGACTTTTGAACTAAAGAACTATAATATTTTCTAAGTTAACAATTCATGATGATAACCTCTTTTATGAAGTGCCTGTCAATTTTCAGTAAGTTTACATTTGAATAGATTTCTGCATATTGCAAAACTTTAAAAGACAAGTACCTTTGCTTTTCATGTTCAACCCATCGTTGATTTAAGATAATTTTAAATTAATGGAAAAGTAACATTCATCTGAAAGAGAAGACAGGAGAAAGTGCAGTCAAATGGCAATCATGACAAATGACATCTCTTGTCTGAGAGTCATTTTTCCTCACTAGACTGATTTGTCATCCCCACTTTTGACATTTTTCATCCTGCTATGAAATCACATTGACAGAATAAGATATTTCTACACTTAACAGTGGGCCATAGAAGATGGGTCTCTGCCTTCAATTATTTTTTGTATTTTGTATTTATTGTACATTTCAGGGTTTGTAAAATTTGTAAGCAACTAAATTCTGATGACAAATTTCATTTGCTTTATAAAATATAGAGTTCACACTGCTCTATAATCATAAAGTAAACGTTGCTGTTTCATTTGTGTCAGGTCATAATACAACCTAGAGCAAAACAAACCTCTCTGTGAAGAAAATTTTCCACTTGGGAGTACTGTCTTGTTCTAAGTGAGGATTATCCAAGCCAGCTGTAACAATGAGTATAAACTACTTACTTTAATACATTGTGCCCACTGCCCTGGATGAGTCTGAAGACCTGTGGATAGTATTTGCAATTTCTTACCACAGAATATAAGGCTCATTTGTTGCTGAATACCTTATGTCCATACAAACAGGTATAACTAGGTATTCTCTCCATATAATACAAACTATACAGAGGTCACCATCATTTTCTTTTAAGTTATTAAAAATGATATACTGAAATACCATGCAGAACTGCAGTTCTCAGAGACAGCATAAATGCAATCGAAACGTAGCACTTTGTACAAGTGGCACAGACTGTGATGCTTTTTTTTTTTGCTTGCTTGCTTTGTTTATTTGGTTGGTTTTGGTTTTGGTTTTATCAACTGTCTCCTGATTACTCTCTGTAGACAAAAGCATACGTATCTGCTGCTCTCTGTGCCTAATACCTTACGGAAGGTGATGCAATCTAACCACAAAATGGGAACGCCGTTGTCTAAAGCAAACCATGTTTGGAAGCTCAGAGTCTGACATTTCACTTTAAAATTCTTTTACATAAATCCAGTGAAGGAACATGAAAGAGTGCTTTTTGAGAAAATCTTTTTTTTTTTTTTTATTTGTCTGATAGTTGTGCTTTATGAATCAGATTTGCGGCTAGATATTACTGTTAGTGCAGTATCTTCCAGCGTTCACATCAGACAATCTCTTACTAGTAACCTCTAACTCTGTTTCTAATTATCAGCATGTTGAGAATTTTCACACCCTTAATAACATGCAAATGTTACTGGTTATACATTCCTTCTGTGTACAGTCTAGTATACATCAATTACAGATCAGACCTATAAAACATACCAGCATTTGTACCAGCAGTGTGAGCCTGTAACTTCATGCCAATACTCGTGTATATTCAGTTGTATATTTGTGTGTGGTGTCTCTTCTAACACAGCAAAGTATGAAGAAACAACTTTAAGTTACTTAATTAGCAAAGCTTGTATAGTACATCAGATTTTTTAAATTCTTATTTTCCTTTTTGAACGAAAAGAGGTGGCCACCTTTTGGATTCATGTTTGTTGCAGCCTCCGTCTGGCTCTGTTCTTATTCTTCCCCCACACTTATCTCCTAATAGATTTCCAGCAAGGTTCATATCATCATCTTGTAAGAATGAAGATGACCTCTCTGCAGAACTGGTGCCTATCTTTGTGTCTTAGGGAAAGCAGGCACAAAAAATGTAGCCTATAAAGACCCCTCCTACCTATTATATAGCAAGAAAGAAAAAAAGTGCCTGCTCCAGTTCCATCCATCTGAAGTGCCTATGGGTGAAGTTTGGTATCTTCTTTAAAGAAAAATTTAGAACTTTTTATATATATACAGAAATGTGACTACCTAAAAGGGGACAGTGTTCATTTCTGCCTCTAGACCCTTCTTAAAGTTGGAAAGAGTGTATCTGGCTTCTGTTAAAATAACTTCTCATTCAAGTTTACATCTCTACATGTGAATGAGGCCATATTCAAAAACCAGGACAGAAGAAAGGTGCAGTTCATCATTCTAGTCTAAATGAAACAAAGTAAATTTGGGAAACTTCTCTTTGTGCTTAGTGCTTCACAGAGTTGTTCCTCCATATCAGTTCTTCTGTCACTTCCGTTCTACTGCATGTATGCAGGATAGAAAGCCTTTGTAATGAGCATAGTTGAGTCCATCAAATCTAAAGCAAGGTGTATGTGAATCTGTGTAATGAATTACACCTGTTTATAAGAATCTTTTGAGCAACTTCCTTAATATCAAAATGGTTATCATTTACTTGCAAGATTTCAGGAAATGAGTTTCCTACATAACCCCACTGCTCTATAACATTCTACAGCCACAAGCAATCAGGAATACAGCATATAGAAAGTTCACTCTTCCGTCATGGTTTGTGATGATCTCTCTTTACTCTCATGATTTTCTCCCATGGCAGACCAACTCAAAATGGCAAAAAACTTTTCCCCAATACTTTGTAGGTATGTTGATAGCACCTGCTATTCATTATAATACTATGAGGGAAGAAAACTTCTGCTGTAATATGAAGAATATGTCCTGTGATGAAAAAATGTGTACACCTCAGCATTAATCCAAGTTCAAACTAGTGGGAGGTACAACCTTTTTTTTTTTTACTTTTAATAATTCAATAAATGAAGGCAACGAAGTACCTGGTCCTGTTTACTCGAATATTAAACCACATGGGGGACACATATAATGTTGAAGACCAAAAATGAGTATTTAGGGACATATCTTACCAACACTAAAGTTACTGTCAAGATACTTTTTTTTTTTTTTTTTAATAAGGAACCTGCATTATATCTGTATGATAATGCTATATTGATCAATATTTACCTGGAAATATGTACCTTCTATATGGATGAAAAAATGAAAGGCTCTGGATTTGTGCATTTTCCTCAACAGAGGACAGAGATTAGTAGTGGGCTTTGATGACTGAAACACAAGAAGTATATGCTAAATTGTCCTTTGAATTTGTGACATCCGTATGTGTATACGAGCTGTAAAAGTTAAATCAGAGCACAAAGGGCCAAGCTGAACTGGAGACAAGTGATCTGCTAAGACCAGATGATATGGGGCAAAATTCATAATTACTGCTCTTGTTCATTTAATGGACAAAAAAATCAGGTGGCCAAAAACTTTTATAAATTTTAATGAGTTGCCTGTAACTTCTATTGTTTTCCCACATTTCTTTCCTTGCTAATAAAACCTAATAGAAGACTTATTACAAATTTTGCTTTTACTGATCATCTTCCTTGTCAGAGATGAGAGTGAATTCCAAGAACTGCAATTCAACAGGAGTGAACATCACTCTCATGAATGTCAGATGTGGCCTCATGTGATCCCTGGAATGTAGAAGCAGGGCAGCAGGTAGTAAGGAAGAGATTTCCTTATGTATATAATCATGATCAGAGAGATATAAAATATATTATCTCAGAGGAGTGTCTGCAATTTATAGTTATTAGGGTGAAGGAAAGTTTCAAAGAGACTTGAAGTATTTTTAGTGTGGGAGAAATTTTTTTGAGGGAGCAAATAAAGCATTAAATTTGCTTTATTACTGAGAAAAAGATAATAAGGAAAAGATGCCAGAATACTTTATAAACACTTGAAGGTGTGTTTATAAACTTAAATCTGGAGAAAATGCATAAGGAGGAATGAATAACCAAAAGCTGAAGTAAAGCAAATTGGAACTAGAAAAGTGTTAATTTTATCTAAAAATATTACTTTGTTAAAACTGAAACTGTAATTTAAACTAATCCAGGTTACTGATCTCAAGATATGGTTAACTGGGTGAAAACGAAAAGGCAGTCATGTACCTTAGGTTAGACTAGATAATTTTAATGGCTCTTCCTGAGTTTAAGGTATATTAATATATGAATACAACACTCCACATTAATTTATTTAAATACCACACAAGACCTTACTGTTGGCAATGATATACTAAACTCACACCCAAGTACATTGAAATATCTTCCTGAACGACTTATTTTAAATCCCCCCCCAAAAAAATAACCTACTTGTCTAATTGCAAGTTCATGTCAGGATATAAAGCTAGACATGTAAATTTTCATTACAAACTATTTTTATTACTTAGTTGACAGTTAACTACAGAAGTAGACAATACCCAAGAGTTAAAAGTGCAAATTGAGACAATATAACAGGGTTATTTCGTCTCACCTGTCAGATGGGAATGTTTATATTATTAAAAAAGGAGAATGTTCAAGAATTTGTTAAAATATTAGAATTGTTTGGTGTACTTAATAAATCTTGGTAAAGAGAAAAAATCATTCAGAATGTGAGTTAGCTATAGTACATCTTCAGTTAGATAATTGAATAGATTTGAAAGAAATGTCAACATGTAATTGCTAAGTAAAAGAATGTGAACTTTTAGATTAGAAAGCAAAAATGTGTTTAAATAATATAGAAATGTTTTTAAAATATTTAAATAGCATAATTTTCAACCGGACTTTAAATCGTAAGGACAATTATAATTTTTTTCAATATTAGTTACAACATAAACAGGCAGTTTACTCACTGATATGAAAACTTGATTTAATATAAAGTTTACTGTCTTTTCATGGGGCTATTTATTTGTTCTCAAAAGAAATAGCAATGAAGTGTCTAGCAATTATTATTATATTTAATAATTTATAACATTGCAGTTAGAGAGGGGTGAACAAGGATGGATATAATAAAATCTCTCATTGTTTCATGCAGTTTAAGATCAGAAGGTTCAATAGATCATCTAATCTGACCTTTTTGTATATCACTTGAGATAAATCCCCAGTGAATTCTAACTCAATCATATACAAACTCTATACTAAACCTACTTTCATTTTTAGGGGCTTAACTGAGTAATTTTCATTTAACTATGTAATTATTTCCAATTAACTAAATGATTTTCTTTGTCCATCTCTAGAACTTCTGGTTCTGTTGTAGCTGGAGGTGGATCCATTGTGAAAGTGGTTGTTTCTGTCTTAAGTCTTATGTTTTAAGAAGACTGGAACATGACATTTTCTTCTAGTGCTGGCTTAGGGTATGAAGCTACTGTGGAATCTTATTACAAGCACTATTCCAAGTGGTTTTGATCATATGCTATGTTTCATCTTCTTTGAGTTGTAGAGGTAATGGAATCACAGTGCCCGTTCCCATTACACTTTATGGCAGAAATGGTATGTGCTATGGATGGACTGTAGACTCTCCTTCCTTGTGGGGTTTTCATAATACACTGAGCCTTTAACTGGACCTTAGCAGCCTCATCAAATTTCATTCATTGCAAAGGAATTTGTCCAGACAAATTTTGAAACCTCTAGTTTTTTGGCATCTTGGCCTTCAAGTGGTGTTAACCTCCTAAAATGTTATAAAATGGAAAAGTTTTTGGAAAGGAGTTCTGAATGTGTTCAGAGAAGGAATTGGAGTATGATAGCATTTGGTATGAAAAAAACACCAAAATATGAAGTCAGAAGAAATACAGGAAAAACTGTCTGTCAGAATAGTTTTGTGTTTTAAAACCTTTTTTAATGTCCAACTTACCTGAGCAAAATTGCTTCTGTCCTGTTTTTTCTGGGTTTGTCATGGATGATAAGGTGTTTGTTACTGGTGTTCTTACAGGTATACCTACTTCATCAACGTTATGTGTTGATTTTCCCCCTTCCCTCTAAGATTATAGGGAGAGAATTACAAAAATATGAACAAGACTCTAATCAGAAACAGGACGTCTTCAACTTTTGAAATATTTTTTCTTTTAAAGATGTGTTTTTTACATAATTGTTGTAGTGTGACCACCTATGGGTTATGGAACTTGCTGGGGCTGATTATGTGGTCTTTATGATCTGTCGTTTTCATCTTTCCTGCTATGTCTTGGCTTATTTTGTTTCCTCTAGTGCATAAAATAAGATCTAAGAGCAGTTTTAAAGAATTGCAAATATATTTGGCTTTTAAGGTCTTTATTTTCATGTCACCTGTGAACTCTTAAGTCTAATTGGTGTGCAACTAAATCTGTGCAGAGACAGAGTGGTGTACAAACTCATTGGGCCCTCTTATAGTGTATTTCATTGTCAATATTTTCCTTCCCTGTTTTTAAACTAGAGTTTAGTGAATATAAATCTGATGGACTACATTCTAAAAATGAAGAGTAAGAAGATCGGTAAGCAGTGCTCAGTATATTTATTCTAGGATGATCAAGTGTAAGGAAGGAATATGTAAATATAGTGCTTATTTACCAAAACCAGTAGTATATCTTGTAATTCAGCTTGCACATGGTGCTGGAGTCAAGAAAATAGGGAAACCATCATTTAGGTAGTTAGGGCTAAATTCTGCTGTTGGTTTAAGCAGCTGGATTTAAGCAACTTTTTTATACAGGGGCAGTGTTAGACACTTGGAGTGCCTTAGAGCATTGAAAATCATAGGGAATAAAATACCACATGAAATTTGATCAACACACAGTCAATAGATTTTTCTGCCAAAAATATGGAAATAGTTAAAAGGTTTAGCATGCCATGCAGTATTGTGTGAAGCAGATTCTGAATTGGAGTGTTAGACTGGAAGAACTGCCTTAGAGAAATAAAGAAAAGGTGTACGACATCATGAAACTTGTGCTGATTCTCATTCATTGATGGCAAGCATATTAAACTTGATCATTTAAAATAATGATATTTATAAGGAGTAATTTTAGTCTTAATTTGTGTGTGTAGGCATGGTAACAGTATTTGCCGTAGACGTTCGACTTGGATTTCTAAGCTATGATCTTTGTCTCCTAAGTTCTATATAAAGCCAACAGAGACAGCCATCTCCAGAAGATTAGAATTGGAGCCTGTCTTTATACTCTTTAGATCACTTTCTGGATGAGACTTTCTGCCCTGGTTTTGCTTAAAACACAACCAATTCTCTTTTAGTGAATCTTCCTTAGAGCTACGTTCTTCTAAGTAATTACATTTTAATGAAGTTGGCTGTATATTTTACAGACAGTGTCTGCTCCAAGGCTGATAACATCTAATGTTTATAGTCTTACTGAGCTAACTGTAGGAAAGGAATGTAGAAAAAGGCCCCTGTTTATAATTATTACTATACCAACCAAGGTCACTGAGAGATCTCTTATGCCCCACAAGGGAGGAGTCATAAAGGGTCGCACTTGCAGGGAGGGGTGGGCAGAACAGGTGACCCAATATTGGCCAACGTGGTATTCCACGCCATGCACGTCATACTCAGTTTAAAGCTGGGGGATCACGAGGGTCTTGCTCTCTTTGTCCATGCCCATCTTCTGAAGAGGATCCTGCTCGTTTTTCTGCCTGCAATCCTGATCCAGATTCTGATCCGCACATTCCTGAGTCCAGTTCCTGTTTACTGCTGATTCCGTTCTGGGACTTCCTGGTGCTGCCTGGCAGTTGCCAACACCCCAGCACCCAGCTCCGGGAAATTCAGTATCAGTTTTGTACATTTTATTTTATTTCTTTTATTGCTAACATTTTATTAGTGTTATCAGTAAAACTTCTGATATTCAGTTGTTAAGTCTCTCCCTTTTCCTTTGGGGATTAATAGAGAGTGTCTGCCACTTAGTTTATTGCCGCCCTGCTCTAAACAATGACACTTTCTCTTCCTTTGACTGTACAAAAAACTTAGATGCATGCAATAGGTGAAATGCTGACACCTGGAAAAGTTAAAATTTTTATCGCTGTATAATATAACTTCATCAAGGATGGAAATGATTAGTAATGGTCATATACATTCTCAGACAGGTGAACACAGGCGATGGTCAAACCATGCTGATCTTCAAAATAATAGTACGCTATTCAGAATTAAGAATGTAGGAATTTGTTATTTACGTTCGATGAGCTTAGCTGTTTTGTGAGTTTTAATTTTTAGGAGACTAGCACAATTGAAATAAAGTTTAATAAGAAATTCTAAGATAGTTTAAAATTAAGAAGTGCTGCTGGTGACTGTGAACAACTCCAAATAAACTTACTTCTATTGTTTTATTTCCTTCAATTGTAGAAAACTCAAAGTCTAGCAAAGTTTACAAGCAATCATTCAAGGTATAAAGTATGTTCCCTTGCTAACATTCTTAGTACTTCAGAGTCAGCTTGGCAGCTGACCCTCAAATTGGAAACCTATGTAGCAAAGTCAGCATCTAAGAAATAATAACACACACACAAATAGTTTCTTGGTCTTGATTTCTAGAGTAACATACCAGAACCATACAGTAAATAACTTACATATTTCTTCTATTTAAGGTTTTTTAAAGAGTTTGAGGGGTAGTAGACATGCTTTAGCATCCAAGTCTACTTGTCCAGGTAAAAGAACTGAGCTGCTTTCTTAAAGCTTACTTCTTAAACTTGCTTATCAAGAAAGGTGCCTTCTATGCATTCAGTTTGTAAACTGAATTCCAATAACGTTGAATGAATCTCTAGATAGAAAGGAACTTGAGCCCTTATTATTACTGTTATTGACAAATCCAAACTACTTGCTGACCTTGCCCCTCTCTGCATTGTAGATAAAATGAGAAAAATTCTGTACCTCTTTAAAGAATGTTTGTGAGAGTGTCACTGCAGGAACTTTTCTGCTAGCTAGACGATGTGCAGAAGCCTATGGATCTGTAACTGCACTGTTTCCTTCGTTGGCGTGGCAACCTGGTTCAGGAACGGCACGGCAACCTACCCCCCGGCTGCTCGGGCCATCAGCTCGCAGGCACCAATGTGGTGGACAGCAAATGGCATTTATTGATAAGTAGCACAGCATTATATAGCTTAGGTTTACAGCGTCACTTCCGTCTGCTTACATCATGGGCTAAAAGCTACTGGCTATCAGGAGAGGAGGGAGGGGGGCCTATCTTTCCGTACAGCACGATATCTTCCGACTGCCAGGACTTAACTATCCACATTTCCCCCCTCCTTATGCTTAACTAAATAGGCTAATATAAAATATAAAAATTTTAATATTTAACCTTAAGACTTAAACTTAATATCTGGCCAGACTTAACCTTAATTAACCTTAACTTCAATTTAAAAAATGTAAATATTGAAATCTTACGATAACAAAGATAAGGTACCTTAAACAAATGCATTTGTAAATTAGCTAAAGTATAACAATCTTAAAAATTCTATCGCTATTCTTATTCTTATTCTATATTTTACAGTAGTCTTAAAAAGTATATGCTATAAACTTGAATAAAAACATAAGGCACAGTAAACAGGTAGAAGCTGAGGTAACTTTTAGGGACGATTGAGGATAACGCTCGGTAGGTACGTTTTTAAATCAGTTGATGGTGTTCTACGAACATAATATTAACTTTCTCTAGCCGACTCTTGACGAACGACACGATTTTGTTCAGTATACAGGGTCCAAAAATCAATGTCATTACGATCATTGCGATCGGCCCTATCAAGGTGGATATTAGGGTGGTTAACCATGGCAAATGGTTAAACCATGATTCGAGCCACCCTTGTTGAGCTACTTTGTCTCTTTTTCTTTTTTCTAGACCTTCTCTAAGTTTGGCCATGGTATCTCTGACTACTCCGGTGTGATCAGCATAAAAACAGCACTCTTCCCCTAATGCAGCACAGAGCCCTCCCTGCCGTAGGAAAAGAATATCCATTCCCCTTCTATTTTGTAACACAACTTCTGATAGTGAGGAACTTCCAGGCTTGGACAGAACGTTTGCTGACTTGTCATCTTCTTTTGTCGCCGGGGTGTACGGGTTACGGGGGTGTCCGATGATCCGGTCCTGTGAACAAAAACTCACAGTTTTCATTAGTTCTATTCTGTCTAGTATGGTGCGAACAGCCGCCTGGATCGGGGTTAGATGCTCTTCCTTCGCGACATGCTTAATCATGTCTGCGATGTTTGACCCCGCTGATAGTGATCGCAGGATTTCTTTGGTTGTTGAATTACACTGCTGACGTAAACATTCTGCTACGACTGGGCCTTTTGCCTCCGCAGGCAAGGCCGATGAATCGACCGCTGCTTGGAGACGATCCACAAATTTTGTGAAGTTCTCACTTTCACTTTGCTTTATTGTGGACCACGGCGATGGTTTGGCAATGACTCTAGAGGTTATGCGAATAGCTTCTCTGGCCACACGAGTAGTTGCCATAACTTCATGGGCCCGCGGGCCCTGGGCTTGTGCCTGGGGAGTAATCACTGTGGGATCTGTGCCCATTAACCGCTGCAGGCTGGAGCCATGCAGTGGATGGTCTGCCCCAGTTATTTGGGCTAGTTGCCTCGCACATTTGTCCTCCCATTCTTGTTTAAAAACGATCATCCCTGCCCCGTCAAAGATTAATCTACAAGTTTGTTTTATATCGAACGGGAGCATATCGTCTCCCCCGAATATACCATCTATGAGGGTGGAGACCATGGCAGAATTAAGGCCTTTATCCGCGATTGCTTTAACAATCGCTTGTATATCCTTAGGGTTTATAGGTGAGTGGACCCTCTGTCCCCCGTCTGTCACCCGGACCGGGAGCGCTAGCACGGCCGATGGGGCCCAGTCGGCGCATGCAATTTTTATTTTCCTCCAGTCCGTGAGAGGGATTTCTCCCCCTCGCGGTTCCTCTTTAGTTTGGATGGGGATATTTTGGCTCTTGACTTTATTTATCTCTGTTTTCTTCTCTTCTAAGTTTAAATCAGTTACGAGCCACTCGTCCCCGCTAGTGTTTGAATCGGAGTCGAAACTCGACTGACTGGTTACTTCCAGTCTCCAGTACCTTTTTGCTGAGCTCCGGCCCCCTCCCCTATGGGCGGGCCGCTCCTCCCCCCTGGGCCCGCCCCGCCCTCTGCTCGGCGGGGTGCCCACCCCACAGGCGCATCTTTTGAAATGCACGCTCTGATTGGCTCTCTGCCCCCCGCTCGCCCCCCTTTCCCCTTCTTGGTCGCTCCTACCGCTCCTCTCCCCCCTGTTCTCCTCCGCCTCCCGTTTGTGTGCGCTTGATAACTTTAGCGCTTCCTCCCTGTTCCCGCAAAAGGAATTTTCGCCCCGCCCTTCCCCTTTGTGCTTGGCACCATCTTGGGGCGCATAGGGCGGTGGTGTGGGCCAGACTTCCTCAGACTCTGTTTCTTTTGCGGCGCCCCTAGCCTCCTCTGTTAACCCGCCCCAGAAGGATTTAGCTTGTTTCTCTCCCTCTGTAAGCGGATCGGGGTTCAGGAGTTGAGGGGACGTGTCGCCCTCTTGCTGATTTTTAGGCTCAGCAGAGCCGTTATCGTCTGGGGGGTGCAAAGTCTGTGTGGCTGCCCCGATTCCCAGTTTTGGGGTGGCCAATAAATAGTTCTTTGCCGCCTTCCAGGTCTCCTGTTCTTGTATAGCTTTCTGCAGGGCCTGTATGACTTTCCCCCACGACTTAAGGTTTTTCCCACAACCCGAGGACATCGTCTCCTCGGCTAACGCTTTAGTGCACTTATCCCACACTTCAGGGTGGAGAATATCCACTGGCTGGTCAATGACCCCAATTTGCAAAATCCTCGCAACTGCGAGCGTAAAATCTTTGGGCTTACAATCAATATCCCACTGCTTGTGTAATTGCGATACGACCTTCACAAGGGCTTCCACCCTCCTTGTTGTTCCGGGAGCGTCCTCCCCGCCAGGCTGGTCCTGCCGCTCCGGCTGCCGTTCACCCAATTCCAGGCAAGTCTTTCTCGGGTTTTGGCACCACTTGTTGCCTTCGTTGGCGTGGCAACCTGGTTCAGGAACGGCACGGCAACCTACCCCCCGGCCGCTTGGGCCATCAGCTCGCAGACACCAATGTGGTGGACAGCAAATGGCATTTATTGATAAGTAGCACAGCATTATATAGCTTAGGTTTACAGCGTCACTTCCGTCTGCCTACATCATGGGCTAAACGCTATTGGCTATCAGGAGAGGAGGGAGGGGGGCCTATCTTTCCGTACAGCGCGACATCGTCCGACCGCCAGGCCATAACTATCCACACTGCACCAGTAGTAATTTCCATTTCTCCTTATCAAATTGATAATGAGCTTATACTTTTAACTCCAGAGTCCCAGGCTCGGTCCCTGTAGGTGACCCAAGCAGACTGCTACTACCAGTAGTTTTGGTCTCATTCACAAATCATTATATAATGCAGTGAGAGAGACAGTGTTTTCCCTCTGTGGGTTGTAACTCATAAAATACAACAGCATGTTTCCCCATAGAAGTTATTTCTACAGCTGAAGTGTTAGAGGTCTGTATTCTGACCCTTATGGGTACAGCTCACTCAAGAATCACTTAGGAAAATATGAATAAAATAAGATGAGAACTCAGGAAATATTTGTACAATAACTTGACACTACAAAATATACTTATGGGCACATTTACTGTGTACATAATAATTCTAGTGCTGACTTTTAACAATCCTACTTGGTGACAACTTTCTCTCTGAGAATTTGGCATAGTATTATTTGGGACTGAAGATGATAGAGCCATACGTGGGAGATGTTTCTTGTTTGTGTGGTAAGTGAAGGACTGTGCTTCTGTAAGCTTTGAAAGGTCAGAACTTGATTTAATAAACTTATCTTCCCAGAAAACAAGCTTTCTTCTTGAATACGTAACATTGTTAGAGAACTGCATGTCTAGAGAAATTGCTAATAAGCTTGTGAGACCTTTGGCTGTATCTAATCTTGTCTTTAATAGTCATACCTGACTTTGAATAAGCCAATATCCTTAAAATGCTGCTGCCTGATCTGTAGGCTTTAAATCACCTCTGCCTTATGCAGTACCACTTGTAAAGGTGCAAATGTGGGATTCCTGTATATTCCACATGCCTTTATGCTCCACTTTAGCATATCCTTGTATCACTGGTCTAGTAGTGCCCTTGTTGGTTGGCACTAATAATGCCTTAAAATTCCTCTTACATTTCTCGCTCACTACTCATCATTACTGCAGTGTTACTGATATAGATGTCTTTAGCCCTCTACGTAAGTTCTGCTTTTACCACACAGTAATTTTTCAGCCTATACTGGCTACATGACAGCAAAAAATATCCTACTCAGCGTGTTCTTCATGTTTTCCTGAGGTTGTGATGCCTCTGAGGCAAGGTAATTGTTGTCCACTGGAATATATTATCCTCAAATCCTTGGGTGACGAATAAGACTGAAAGAATTTTCTGATAAGAAGCTCACCTTTGATGTTGTGTGATAAAAGACCTACTTTCTTGTCCACTGGACTCTCATCACTCTCAGCTTCTATGGCATCATTGGCAATACATATGGGATCTGAAATCATTGCTGTGGTAGTAAACACAGGCACAATACACTACTGAAGGCATCATCAGTGGGTCTACATGACATGATCCTTTTTTTTGCCATTATAATGCCTAATTCAGAGGCATGTGACAATAGCAAAAGATATTTCTTTTTCTACCTGTTCTAGCAGGCTTCAGAAGGAGATCATGGGTGCTCAGACCAGCTACATAGTCTAAATAAGTGATGACCACACATCCAGGATTTCTAGAAGTGTTTTTTTCAATTAGCTTAAACAGAAAGCTTTCCTCCTGAAGCAAGGAGCTTCTAGGACATATGGATGGATATTGCCTATAGGGATGAGAAGACTACAAACACTTCTCCTTTATAACATGCATTTAGATCTAGCAAACTAGTACTTTAAATGTTTTCTAGACTTCTACTACCTAGCTGTGATGTGAGTACTTGGGAAAAGTTGTGTCTTTCTGCATCCTCTGTAACATTTGTTGGGTCAGAGGAGAGACATTTTTATAAAAACTGTTTATAAACTGATTTAAGAAGCCATGCCAGGACATCTTCACAACAGTAAATGATGGTTTTGGATTCCAGAAGAGAAGACAAAGATGTATTGATATATCCCTGTATCAAAGTGTTAATATCGTGGTTTAGTCTGACTGGATGCCAGGTGCCCACCAAAGTCACTCCCACTCCACAGCTGGACAGGGGAAAGAAATTATGATGAAAGGTTTGTGAGTTGAGATAAGGACAGAGAGAGATCATTCAGCAGTTACAGTCACAGGCAAAACAGAATCAGCTTGGGGAAATTTGTTTAATTTATCACCAATCAAATCAGAGTAGGTTAGTGAGAAATAAAACCAAATCTTGAAAACATCTTACCCCCACCCCTCCCTTCTTCCCGGGCTTAACTTTACTCACAAATTTCTCTACTTCCTCCCCCCAGGTGGCGCAGGGAGACAGGGAATGGGGGTTGTGGTCAGTTCATCACTTGTTGTCTTTGCCGCTCCTTCCTCCTCAGGGGAAGGACTCCTCACACTCTGCCCCTGCTCCAGCGTGAGGTCCCTGTCACAGGAGACAGTTCTCCACAAGCTTCTCCGTAGTGGGTCCTTCCCATGGGCTACAGTTCTTCATGAGCTACTCCAATGTGGGTCCCCAATGGAGTCACAAGTCCTGGCAGCAAACCTGCTCCAGCAGGAGCTCCTCTCTCCAAGGGTCCACAGATCCTGCCAGGAGTCTGCTCCAGTGTGGTCTTCCCATGGGGTCACAGCCTCCTTTGGGTGCATCCACCTGTTTGAGTGTGGGATCCTCCATGCACTGCAGGTGGATATCATCATAGATCCATCCCAAATTAGGTTAGCCTGGAGCTCAGTAGGCTCTAGTCTGGATCTCAGTTTCCTGTTTCAATGTGTTCATTGATTTGCAGATGATAGGACAGTTTGAGGAAGTGCTATATGCTTAGAGGGACTCTGCTAGAGCTGACAAAAATACTCCTCAGCTTAACCCATCACGAACTACTGCTCTTAATAAATTTGTGAAGCTGCTCACATCCCACTTCTTTGGTATGGAGCAGGGAGAGGAACTGAGGTTAAGGCGAGGTACCAAGTGTTAAACTCTCCAGAGTGCAAGATTTAAATAACACTTCCAAGATACCTGCATGATAATGAGCTGGAAAAGGATGATAAATATATTGGGGGATACTCTTGCATATGAGTAAATAGATAGACATTTTCCTGGGACAAGTCCTGTGACAGTGGACAAATCCAGGGAGTGTTTTTGAATACCACAATTAAGATTAAGAATGTGTCAAAAGCAGAATTAAGAATATGTCCAGATATCAGCAGGGGGAAGACCAGAGTTACAACGGGCAGAACCACAGATTTTGAGAACCTGCACAGGAAGATACAGGACTGTGCTGAAGAAGTTTTTGCATACCATATATTAGTATACCAGATCATGAATTCAACAAAGTGATCGTGCAATGAGACATATTCTGATGGTAGCGCCCAAAATTTTAATTGCCTCTTAGGCTGACTGGGGCATGAGTTCTGGTGCCAGTAAGCTGTGTCAACTGAGAGAGATAGAGATTAATTCATTAAGGTAGGTAAAATATCACCAAAGAACTGGGGAAAACCTAGCAGCTTAGGCATCCTGACAGCTACCACATCATTTCAATAGACATAGTCCTGCTACTGTCCTGGAAGTCCTGTGGGCCCCACTGGGTTCAGTTATCATTTCAGCATCATGTTAACATGAGGAATTTAAGTCAAAAAAGGGAAATAATTATTTTTATAGCTTCTAAGTTACCTTTACTTGGATAGGTTTTCCTTGGGTAAACACCTTGACCAAATTTCAAAGGCTAGCTTCAAACAGTAAGCTGTATTAAGTGCTTAAAAATATACCTAGGTATCTCATATGCTAAGAACTGTTAACAGTCATAAGATACTGTCAGCTCCCCTATAATAATCAAATAAAAACATTGAATAAGTGTAACCTAAATATCACTAAGGAAATTATATTTCATCGAGGGTAGCTCTTATACTATGTGTTCCTCTGCTGAATGGAAGACAAAACCAGAGAACAGTCATTGTTAAAAAAGAACAGTTTTAGAAATACTTAAGAGAACTAGAGAAAAGTGTGACCCTCTTGGTCTAAAGAAAAATTTGGCTACTACTAGAGTATGTGGATCCAAGGTAAACAAAGATGGAACTTCACCATTTTCTCAGGAAAAGGTTGGCAAAATATAAAAAAGATCGTGAAAATATAAAAAAATATAATTTTCTATAGGCTAACTAATGTAAAGTATTACTATCTATGAAGAATTCTGTACCATAAAAGAACAAGAACAAAAATATATTGCTCAAGCCATATATCCAAATTTCATACCACATAATTAGGCTGAAAAAAAAAGGCAGAGTGATTGAAGTAAACTAATTTTGACTAAAAAGTGCAAAGTGGATATCTCTGTTATTCAACTGTTACGCTAGCACACAAAATTTCAGGCATATTCTACACAGACTTGATTTTGGGTTTGGACATATAAGAGAAAAAGAAAATTATGGCAGACTGACTGTTTGCTGATTTATAATCAGGATATGTAATTTTGTTTCAGAATGTAAATATCAGCCAAGTAGAGCAAAGATAATAATGAGGAAAAGAACTGTGTAAAATTTAGAATTGTTTGGAAACAATTTGTGCAAATCAAAAGATTCCCAGGACCAAGTATGGGCTTACACCTTTTCCCTATATACAGTCATAAACACTTCCAAGAGACACTAGATCTATCAATTTTTCAAAGTAAAACGGAAATTTGACAGTAAACCCTTCAGAACTTGTGAAATAGTTTCAAAAGATCACTTGAATAGGCCTACATTGAACTGGCTTGAGTCACCACTCAAGCCATAAAATCACTTGACTTTTGTCATGGCTCAGTGGAGCCAAAAGAGACTAAAAGACACAAGGAGAAATATTTAGAGGGGAACCTGACTTGTAAAAGAGTTGGTGGAAAACAACTTTATGGATCGTGATTAACATTTGTTGTGATCCAGCTATTATGATTCATGCTAAGAAAAGACTTATCTGTCATTATGGCTATGTGGACATGTGGACATGTAGAATAAACTCAGGATTCATCCCTAGGAGATGGAAAGGCTGATAGTGGCATTACACAATGAACAGCAAACATGAATTATTTCTAGGGAAGAGCAGTACTTAAAAAAGTCTAGGGTCTTTATAAAAGAAGATCTATCTATATATATTCAGACATTTCATGTTTAACTTCAAGTGCTGGACTAAATACACCTCCAAAGAGGGCACAAAGTAAACTTAACAGAGGATTTAAACAAGAATCAGCTTTTTTTAAGTAAAAAGTCGTGATGGAGGTCAAATTTTAAGTGGCCTGGACGATGAGGTCAAAGGGTATTTGTGAGAGGAGAAAGTTTTGGACCTTGTTCAAAGTCCTTGAGGATCAATTTAGGTTTCAGATATACTACGTGTTCTTGAGGTCACACAAACATCTTAATTTACTCCTGCTACAATGAGTATTAGATTTTTCTGAGAAAAAACACAGTCAATAAAAGGACAGTGATATCAAACTGAAAGTGCTTTCTTTAGAGAAAATGTAAATATGTGGGTCTGGCTAGTTAATGCAACTAAGTAATACTGGATTTTACTACTGGAGTTCACCACAGATATAATTCAGTTTTTGACTAACAAGATGTACAAACACAAAAGCCTTATAAATACTGGAAAATCTGGCAGTTGGAGAATTTAGATGATGGAAACAATTCAAAGACTAAGTTCATTTGGTGAAAATGAAACACTGCAATATTTTCTTCATATTACTATGAAAAAAATGAAGTTGCACTAGTGATAAATGTTTTACTTTTTCTCCACATCAGAAAAGTGAAGAAGATAATGACAAACAACAAATAGGTAGTCGAAAAATTTGTCTCATCTTGTGTTAGTCCTCATCATCTCAATACAATATATCTCAATACAAAAATACAATACATGTAGTCAGTTGAGAGATATACAAATTTGTCTCACATAGTTTTAACATTTGCTACAGGGATGAAATGGATAGCAACCTGAAAGTGTCTGTGTCCATTTGCAGGACAACCCAGACATGCATGACTACATTCTCAGATTGTATACTTTTTGGATCCCAGTTCTCCAGTCTCTCACACTTAATGGCATTTCTGCAGTATAAAAAGCTACCCCAGGAAGGCATAATCAGGTGCTTTCTGATAATGATGAGATTTTCCATCTATTATTTTTCTCGTAAATTGTCTAGTAATTTTCTAGTAAAAGTTAAGTATCTAATTTTAGATACAGGACAATATGAATGCTGTTCTTTGAAGTTGAGAATGAAAATTAGTGTAGTAGTATATGTAGTGCACTCACACTGTACATATAGAAGCTGTCTGGGAATGCTGAAAGGCCCTAGTTCAAAAAACTAAACACGAAGTGATGAATACAACAAAACAAAACAGAAAAAGGAAAATGCTTTCAGCAAATTTCAACTTTCTTGAAAATATAAGTCCTTATAGACTTTGTGAAAGTCCATAGACTTTGAATCTGAGGCCGCCAGCAATATTAATTTTGGATGTGCTTGAGCAGAAGTAATTAATATAAATCAAGAATATACATATATATGTGGAGAGAGAGAGAGAGAGACTCAGGAGATTCAAAAGTGTGAAACTGGTCTAGTAATGAAATAAAATATTTTATGTATTTAAACAAATCAAACCAGCTTTACTCTGTAGGGAAGAACATAAGAAAGACAGTAGAAGCACACAAGGAAGTTGAATATAGACTTATTGAGGTATCGCAAACAGAACCCTGACTTTTGATTACCTGTAAATATAAAGCTTGAACTGGATCTTGGAACAAAGGTATTGAGCTGAATGTGAATGTTGCCAAGTAGTATCAGATAAGTCGAACGCAAGAGAAAAGAAACTTGAACTCCAGCTGAAAAAATACTGGGTATTGAAGGATCGTAGAGATATTTAGGTGTGGGTGGTGGGTGTAGTTAGTTATACATAGTCAGTCTCTGGAATATATTGTGAGGGAGAACACTGAAAACACAAACAAGAATTATTTAGGCTGTATGTTCCTTGGGGCAAAGGTTGGTTCTTCTTATCTATTTGTATAGTGCCTTAACTAGTAGATGCTTATCTTTGTACACAAATCATAGGAGGGGTTTCTTTACAGAGTTATACACCTATGTATATGCATATATGTAAACATACACACACATCTATATCTATGCAACCTTTTAAATGAAAAAAAAGAAGAAAATAAAAGAATGACTGATGAACTGGACAATTTAGATAGGATTCCAGCCTTTACTACCTCCTTACTCACTCACAGTTCCTGAAGGATATAGCATACTCCCTTATTCACTCGCAGTTTCTGCACAATATAACAAGGCATTTGTGGTAAGATATGTATCTCTAAAGGTTTGGAGTTTGGGAATACATTCAAACTATTCAGATTGTGTTGGTCTGTAAAATTGGTTAGAAATCTCATGAGAACAATATTCTCACATGAGATTTCTGGTATTTTCTTCTCTGAGTCAGATCATAAATACTGCAAGAACAATTTTTTTTCAGAAGTATTTCTGCAGTTCCATTCTCAGATGGAAATTAGAAGTATGGAGGTGCATAAAAATGAATAATAACAGAGATAAAATGTTAACCAAACATGTTTTTAAAGATCAGATTTAAATGTTGGTAAAGATTTAGAGACTATTTTTTTTTCAGTGTCACTTGTTTATTGAAAGTAATACACTCTCATTTTTTGTTCATACTCCATGTGCATTGCAGTAGATCACTAATACTCCATCTATATGTATATGCTATCAGTTTGTTAAGGTTTTAATTACGTAACTTTTCATGTTTGGCTTGTGAAACTCTCTTTGTGCCTTTTGGAATGGTTCTATTCAACAGCTTTTGATCTGCTAGGATCTTAAGGACTGAGTTGCCGCTGACGCTGTTTACCAGCAGCAAAGGGAGCGTGGATATGGCATGACTTTAACTCCTGACCATGGAGACTGATAGGCCAGAAGATATTAAGCTCCCGCCAATTTCTATTTTCTCTTTCAAAGATTGCTAACCTCATCTCCCCAGGGTGTGAAACTCCTGCCAGCCTTTAAATCAGCAGGAGTAATATCTGTCTCTAATTTGCAATTACTAGGGCTCCGTCACAATGAGCTGGATCAAGCATTGTTGGTGCTTGCCTTTATTTAATTAGTGATCATGTGCATTTGTAGTGGCAAGAAGTACAACTGGGTAGAAAAGTAACCTCATTGCTTTAAAGTTATTTTTCTATTTATCTTTTTCATGTGTCTTTCAGTTGCTATATCCATGATATACAGCAGATCATTATCAGTAACGTTAATAACATTCAGTGTTGTGCATCTTTTTCAACAAAATTTGTATTGTGAAAGAAACAAGGATAGCACCTTGTAGAATTGAAACAGTCTGCTCCTGAATTCTTACCTCTTCCCTGTGCCTACTCCCTATTATTAATGTACATTATTACTTCAAGTATGTCAGAAAAAGAGACAAACAGTCAGAGGCAGAAATTTCTCCCTAATTCACTCTGCCTAGCCAGCAAAATGTAACACAAAATTATTCAGGGGAAAAATACAATTTTCTGTCATCTCTGCCATACACTGATAACAAAGCTACAGGCTAATATGTTTTGATATTTTTGTCACTCGTTTATCATGTGACCTTTCATGCTATCATTAATACAGCTGAGGGACAGAGCAGATACACTGAAATAAGGGTGTGGAGAAGTCAGATTGCTTCTCTAACAACTAACGGTCAGTCACAGCAATTTATGCTTTTCTTCAGTATTGCACTGACTGAAGAAGAGAAATTGTTATTAAAATTTGATATTACTGTCTAGGCTCTGCCATATAGAATTTGCAACTTTTAGCTATGATGGGAATACTGGGAGAGGGGAGGTTTAATAAATTTGCCTTTGAATTATGATATTAATACAGTACAACGTGCTTGCTCAGATATTCAAAGGATATACATGGGGAAAAATCGTATTCAGGACACTACAGCACTGGATGTTAGTCCAGAATTGTTATATCCAAGAAAAGTTTTTTAATAACATGGCTACAATCACCTTACATTGGCTCAGTTAAAACATTTGGATTTTGTTAGCGTTTTTTTTGTTTACAAAATTCCAGCTACTAATAGTGTTGTGTACTATTCAGCAATATTTTCAGGACATCCAAGAAAGCGTAATGTGTCTTTTTTTATGTATGTATAACTTTTATGATAAATGATACCTGCTTTAAATTTGCATTTGACTTTACACCATTTCCGACAATGGTCTAGCTTTTTATGTTGTCTGTAGAGTCTGGTTTGTTAAAATTCCAATATAAAACTAATTTATATTTGACATTAATGAGTTAAGAAATGTTTTATACAGTACATCAGAGCTGAGAGAGAATTTTACAACATTCTAATAAAAGCAAATTACTTCTGAGTACAACTGTTATGTAAAAACTGAAAAATCTTTCACTAACCTGAGCTACTTGTCCTTTGAAAATCCTGTGATTTTTAATGTTTATATTAAGAAAGCCTTGAAAATTTAACAAAACCATTTTTTCTCTTTTACATTCTATTGGGGGATTATAATTTAACTACTTGGAAGAGATCTTTTTCCTCAGTGTGCATGTCTGTGCCAGGTCAGAGTAAATCATTATACCCATTGATAAAACATTATTAAAATAATTTAATTATTTTAAACATTAAATATGCTGCAGACTAATCTGCTTAAGAATTAAATAATTTTTTTCTTGAACGTGGCTTCTTTGAGGTGTTTTTTTTTTTTTAAGTGTACTAGAAAATGATCTTTACATGTGAAAGAAAGTAAGGATAAGTTTTAAACAGGATTTTTAAATAGGTCCCAGAAAGAGGCTTGTACACTTGAAATGAATATTTTTGCATCAGATCTGATTGCAAAGTGAAAGTTTAAATTTCTCATTTCAAAAGTAAGGACGTCATTTCTGTAAAGAGTACGCAAATGTGTAATTGAAATTACCAAAATATCAATTGACTTAAATGTGACTAGTTCTGTGAGTAAACTTCTACACGTTTGCAGAATTGAACCCTAAATATACTCATGAAAACAGTGGCTGTATTAGCACTACTTAGAAATATGATTTACTGATAGTATTACTTGTTGTTTTGAAATAAACAAAGCTGTAACATGCATTGTTCAACATTTTTAGCATGTGTATTCAAATGGATTGCATGCTGTATGCTTTTAAACATTTACATATATACATAAACATAAAGTGAATTTGTCTGTTTACTTTCTTAGTATCTGATTGCGTGTATGGATAGTAACATCAGATGAAAAATGAAAAGCCTATTGAAGTAATACAAACTTTAAAACATTCTATAGCAATACTTTTGCAAGAGGTAAAAGATTTTTTCCTTCTAGTATTTTTGTAACAATATTTTGTAACTATGTTCTTACTGTATTAATATCATTGATAATTTGTTGGTAATGATTAATAGTGATTTCTGAAGTAATCAATGAGAAAGAATGTAAGCAGGAATAAGTTTTAATACAAAGAATTCAAAATTGTATAAACCCATCATAAAGTACTTATTAATGTGTTTAAAAGACACCTGTAAAAATGCTAGTTAACTACAAAAGAATTCCTAAAAAATACTTTTCTGTCCTGATGTTACCCATTAAAAGCGTTTTATATACCATTCATACATAAGGAAATTAATTTTCCTTTTTTATCAGATAATAGCCTTAGAAAAGGAATATCATGAAGTTCTGTCTTTCGTTGGTGCTCACTTTATTATAGTGTAAGCAAGACATTGGCTAAGTGGACTTCCCTTTTAACTCACTATCACTAACAACAGTCTTGACCTGGAGATGCAGTCTCTTCTAGGATAAGAAGAAAATGTGTCCATGCATCCTTAATCTATGCCACTCTTGAACAGATTATATATCAAGCTGAATTATACTTAGTCCTTTTTCTTTTTGTTTCTCTTTTTTTTTTTTTTTTTTTAATAGGAGAAAGTAACTGTCACGGAGGCTGTGGGGAGGTGTGGTTTTGGCTACTATCAACAAAGAATTCAGCTGGACTAAAAATCTCCAACCTATTTAACAAGATGGTGAAGGGAAAATTTGGAACCTTAATCCTAGAATGATGCAGCCTCCACACTTATGTGTTTCATAATCTGCATTTTCCTCAGTCTACCCTTTAATATCTAAATGACAAAGGAAAGAAAAAGGTAGAAAAAGAATGAAATGCTATTTTATGAATAGCTTCCTACTGAAGTGCTTTAAAAATATGATTTTTTCCTGCAAGCTGGAATCAATTATAAAACATTATCATTTGCTGTAAGCATACCTTAATAGCTTAAAATGCAGAATTTTGTTGATCTTTCTAACTTTGTTCAAAGTGTATGTGCATGTGTTAAAATGGAATCACTTATTGCTTTAATGTTTGTTATAAATCGATTGTTAATCTATGAAATAAGAGTCTTTTATTTCCCACTCTCCAACATAATGTTCACCAAAAACATACAAATGAACAAAAAGGGAAGAGGGATTTTAAGGCTGACATTCATGTTTGCATGTAAATAAAGCAAGAGCCACAAACAAAGCCAGCAATCTCACATACTTGCCTTCAGTGGTAAAGGATGGAAAGCCTGCCTGCTACCAATCAGCAAGTGGTTGCTATGGTTACAAGGTCAGGAAATATGCCTTTTCCCCAGTTGTCCAAGGCTTGCACATGTCACTTCTGAAACTATGAATTTTATATACAGGTCAGGAGATGCATACCAAAGAAATAAACAGTGAACTGGACCATAATGACAGCTAACGTTCAAACGTCCTTGAATTTTTTAAATTTCTATCCAAACACATTTTGTCATTTTGAATAGGTTGGAGGTTTTTGTATAAAATTGGAGCAATTCTTTCCTCTAATGAAATTTTGCAAAGTAGGTACAAACTATGCCTCATTATTATAAGCTGCATCAATAACTTGCCTCAGAAAGATACTTATGTTCTTTCCCTTTATTTTTTTAAACTCTTCAAATTACAGATTTGGAATATTATAAGAATATAATTTGATGCAATTTAAGAACTCAGAGTAATAACTACTTTCTGAAAAACAGATTTAATAATGCTGTATTTATCTGTAGACAAGATGGTGGTTAAGCTGTTAATGAAATGCAGATGGTCCTGTTTTAAAGTACAAATGCTTCTTTAGTCAATAGGCTAAGCTTCAGGGGAGTTTTAATATAATCTCTAAAGGTTGCAAATGATATAGCATTTGTAAAATGAGTGAATTGTGAGAGAAACCTTGATTGTTTATGTGTCATTGAAGAATTTACTAGGAAAATTAGTCAAAGGCCTCTCGGGGGACTTAGCATTTTGCTACAAATAAGGTAGGTCAAGTAAATTTAGTGATGGTTGTTAAAGGGTCTTTATTATTTTTGCTTTGTATTCTGTAGTCACACATAATAATATTTTCTTTATTTCAAACCTGTTTAAAATCTGGATTTTATTGTATTAATATTTAAGAGCCATGATAATTGTTTCTAAACTTTCAACTAGGAACTGCTTAACGGACTTAACAAATAAACAGTGAATGACAACTTTGAAGTGATATTTATACAGTTGTAGTTGAAATATTAAGTTATGTTGATTCTCTTCAAATGTGTATTGTATAAATGTTATAGCTATGTAATTACATATTGTTTTGTATAGAGTCATTATTTCTTTGCTAACTGGGTAATGTACAGTAGAAGTAGTGTGCAGCATTTTAGTAACACAATATGTAGCACACCGAGTTCACAGCTCTTGTAATGTTTTTATTTTTTCTCTATGTGCTGTACGTAAATTACATTAAAAGTTAAATTAATAGTTCTTTTTCCTAAGGATTTTTTCCCCCTTTGTTTTTCAAAAAGTTCCTAATACAGTGCGTCTGCTGGTTTATGATGCTTTTTTCCCTTGCTACTTGCTGTGGATCTTGAATTTCATTCATTGATGTGAAAAGCCTAAAATAGATGGAAATAGGCAAGCAACAACACAAAGAGACTATGTGGTTTCCCTTTCCTTTTGGATTATACTTTTTGTTAAATGGAATATTTTTATTCTTTTTATTTTGTTTGTGGGGAGGTTGGGGATTTTTTTTTCTTTGCTTCTTAGGGATTTTTTTGTTTGTTTTTGGTTAGGAAAGCTCAGTCTTCATCTTGATAGCAATCCTTTCCTTTTCTTTCTTTTTTACCCATATTTTTCCTCTTTTTCTTTTTTAGCAGAAAGCAGCATTCAAATGAGAAACTAAGTACATTTCTTTTCAACAGGCAATTTACCCCATGATGAGATACGCTTTCACTTTTTTTTTTGTCATTCTAGCATCTAGCAGCACAGCAGGTATCCAAAGGTTAGGCTTCAAAGAAAGGATAACTACATTCTTACATTAATAGATGCCACTGTATGAATATGTCATATTATGCCAGCATTTAGTTCCATTAATTGTTTTTCTAAAATTATACATGATAACAATGATCTAGATAAGTTGAGAAAGATTTCAAATTTTATTCCTTTATCATTATTGTTTTATTTGTGCATGTTATCTTTCTCTGCAGTATTCTTTTTTTTTACACCTGATACCATTTGAAATTCAGAAATTATTTGAGAAATTCTGCTAACATTTATAGAATCTGCAAGAAGCATATTTGCTTGCTACTTGAACGGAAAAGAATATATTCTGATGTTCTACCTGTAAGATCAAAAACTATTCTAATCAGTCTGTAATATAGTACTGTCCTGGGGAAACTATAACTATAGGTTTTATAGATATGACTGAGGAATACAAATCTGTGTTACTAAGAACAGACTGTTAATACACTTTTAAACAGCAAGATTAATGACATTTTCCCATTCTTACATAGTTTTACTACGAGGCCATATTGCACTCTTATGCACTTTTTTCTCCTTCTGTGTCCTTTTTGTATGGCCAAATGAGTCTAGGTTATGTGTCTTGTGGCCTGTGAGCAACCTTTCCCATTAGCCAGTCCCCAAACCTTTGATGTGAACCATCAGCCCTACGATTTCTGTGGTTCATTCATTTTTGTGGTTCTCTAACGATCTCTGCCCTAGCTCTGAATCCTGCTTTTATTGTAGACAGAGCTGACAACAGGCAGCCTTGTCTTTCATTTCCTTGATGTACTTTGTACTCCAGTATGGCTTTTGTTAGTATTGATGCAAACATTACCATAAACCACCACCTAGGGACTAGAAACAATTGACTAACTGTTTTCAAATCCAATATACTTAAGTTGATCAGACACAAAGTTTAAGTACAGTTAGCTATAACAGCACCAAAGCTGTGTGGTCTCAGCCTCTGTAGACTGAAAAATAAAGGTCAGTGGAATGAGGATGCTTGTGTCAAGACAAACTGCAATGAAATTTATTCAGGAGGTGAATATTGGACCAAGAACTCATTCTTCCACTTGTTTAACCAGAGAAATATCAGATTTACTATAAGGACTCTGAAATTTTATCTTTTTTGTCTAGTTTAAAAGTCCATTTATAACAAGAAAAAAATGGGATTATGGGGAGAGAGCAACCATTTTAGGAGCAAGTTCAGATTGTGATGAGATGTACATTTCAAATTGGGCAATGTTAAAATTTCTCAGTTACATTCTAAACAGCAGGCTAACAATCACTGAACTCGTTATAACTGAGTATTTCTCTACATATGGAAAAATTTCAAAGTTAGCGATACTGTAGATGCAAAACTGTGCCTGACCCTTTTTGTACAAGCAGCAGTGGCAGGGTCATTTGCTTTTTGAGCTTCGTTAGATCCTGGATTCAAGGCTTTGTAAAAAGGGCTATTCAGATTCAGTTTCCGTATGATTCTTCAAAGATGTCAGTTGCATCTTTGAAGTTTCTTCCTAAATTAAGCAGTAGAGAACTTAAGAAAGTGAAACAAAAAGACTGAGAAAATGAAGTGGATTCAAGGATCCACAAATATTTCAACTGTCATAAAAAGTTTCATATTAAGCATATAGTCATATGATTTTTAACCTCCTGATTTTTTTAAAGTATGAATATATTAAGCTGTAGTATTTAAAAAGTGAATGTAAATGTGTTAAGCAGGAGCTGAAAGAATTTGGGCTTTTAGGGGAAAGAAGGAAGCAGGAGAATAAGAAAGCACACATTGATGCCTTGATTTTTTCCAAAGTTTTGATGCAGTCATTCATTAGTTATAGATGATTCATTAGTAGATGTTCTAAATTACTGTACATTACCCAAAACAGAGTTGTGTGATAAATTTATATAAATGAGTTCACTTCAGAGTCAATGGAATTATTTCGTGGTGAGCATCTTTTAATATTAAAATTTACAAGCTCAGTTTCACTATATTTGTTATTTCACATAGAATGGTAATGCCTTTGGTAGTAATGTTAATCTAGAAATGAAATGTTGACATTGACTCAAAATTGCTTGTATTTATATGCTTAGATTATGTTTGTAATTTCCCTGCTTCTTTTACTATGAGTAAGCCCTCTGGGGCAGAGACTGTTTTTCCCCTCTGTTTCCGTAAAACCTCCAAACTACTTTTGAAAACTGTAGTAACAATAATAAGACTATGTGGTTGTCTGGGGCTTTTTTTGTTTATATTTTTCAACAATGTTAATAATGTAAAATAATGAACAGTATAAAAATTAATTTGCTTCTTTTTTTTCAATATGGACAGAAAGACAGGGGACCAGTTACCCCTGAGAGTCTCCAAGGAGAGAGGAGAAGAGACCTGCTTTCTTTTCCAAGTCTTTCAGCATTTCTTTTTTCTCAGAACAATATAATTTTGACTGAGAGTAGGCATTACTCTACCTCATTTTGCTTCCCCTCATTTTGCTTGTTGAATGTCAATGTAGATTTGAATGGACACCCTGACTACATTTCTGTTTCCCTTTCACCATTAAAGTCTTCTTCAGTATCTCACAACCACGTTGTCACTGTGAATGCTGCATCCTTTTACTTCCACTTTCAAATCTGATGTATTGTCAAATCTTGTTTTCTGGGCTTGATGGTCTAACTACCACACCCATTTGAAGTAAGAGAAATATTTTTGGGTTTTTTTTTTTCTTCCCCAGGCGACAGTATTTTTAAGTTAAAAAGGAATGAGAATTTTGAAAATAAGAAATATTCATTCCTGTTGTGACTTATCAGTGTCCAGCACTGACTAAAGGTGAAAGGGTCAGCTTTTAGAGGAAAACATGATTAATAACCTCAACATTTCGATAGTGGATCTTGTAGCCCATAAAGAGAAAGACGGACTATAAGTCTTTTCAGACTAAGAAACATCTCATCTCTGCTTACAGAAAAAAACCTAAGATCATTCAGAGGTGGGCTGAGACCTGAAGATTAGGCTGAATAGAGCCAACTCTGATTTATTGTTTATACCAGATAAAGTCCCTGTGTTGGACCCAATACAGAACCTGATATTTTGGGGTGAGGGGGGAAAGGTGGAATGTACTGCCAAACGATTCACTATCTAATCCCTCCAAGTTTAATAAAGTAACAGCTTTAAATCTATGTGTACCGATATTTCTATGCCTTGTGCATTTTGAACAAAAAGTCTTTGTTTCCTAGTTACTCTTGCAGCCTGTATTTAATGATGTGGAAATAAGACAACACGAACACATACGTTGACAAATTCCATAATTTTGATTCTTAAATAAGACACTTTTTGAGGAAAATATTCTGACTTTTTATCTGTGCACTTTGTTTTGATATTGCATATGGTGTAACTTAGTTCTGAAACAGTTAATACAGCAATGCACTGTTCAAACAGGTCTTTACCTAATGAAAATTTTTTTTTATGCCAATTAAGACACTTTGGTTTAACGTTTCAATAATTGCAATATGTACTACAGTTATTTTATAGCTGAAAATATTATCAGTGATAATTGACTGTGAGTTCTGAACGGGCAGGTTATCCAAGTTCAGTTCAGACGACGAAGGTGCAGAAGAGCCAAAGTGATTTAAGTCCTCAGTTCAATGTGTCATACCCTTCCTGACATCACTGTATTTTTTAACCATCATCCAATAGACCGTAAAAGATATATAGGGATTCGTGGCTTTGGCTGCTGAATTTATGAGTAGAATCTCTTTCTGAATTGTCCCATAATTGGGTTCTTAAAATAGATTTTCTAAGATAAGTGCAGTTGTAGTTGTGTGTTGTTTCCAAGTTCAGAATATTTTTCGTAAATGTGAACCAGCCATAGGAATTCATAGGGAAAAGTATAATGGCCATTGATTAATAATGATTAGATAGATTAAATGTCATAATTAGAGTGGCAAGAAGACTAACAGGCCAAGAAGGAAAAAGAATTTTATGAAATTTCATAAATACTAGATTTAAGCCTTATATTCCAGCATAAAAACTATTTGGAATTATAGATATTGCAGTATTTATTAATTTCTTTCAATCTTTTTGCAAAGAGATGAAAGACTGTAGTTTAACACTGCAGCTGATATCTTTGTTTAATGGGTGATTAATGAGTAATTTTATTATTAGAATAATCCTGTTCTAGTTAAAATGTATATGTACCTAATTCGTACATGCATATTTGTGATGACCTGGTAATCCTTGCTTAGAGTTTAGATTTTATTTTCCTACTTAATATGTTGGATGCAAAGTGGGTGGGTTTTTCATTTGGGTTGGTTTGGTTTTTTTGTTTATTTGTTTAATTCTACACGTAATTCTTTCAGAATTTATTTTTAGGGAAAATAAATGCATTGAAATATTTTACTAATTTTGGTTAAGTAAAGGTATTGGTGAAAGAAATTCAACTAAAAAGTAGAAATGATATGGAAAAAACAAAACACAAAGGACTGAAATGTCACATATATTCAAATAAAGCAGAACAAAAATATCTATTCTGGTTATGGCAGTTACTACAGTCCTTGAAGTGATCTGATATACCTGAAGTCATGCTGAAAAGCATTACCGGTGTATTTAGTACCAGTTAAAAGTATCTGGTAAATGCTAGTTTCTTACACTGATGTAGTAACAGCTCATCTGCATTCAGTGCCACTTCTACAGGGTGAAATAGGAAAAAATACACTGAGATATAACGAGAGGAGGAGTTATGAGAACAGAGCTAGGGGGGGAAAAAAAGGCTTTCTGAGTGTGAAGTGGACTTGATCTCTCTCAGGGATACTCCTCTCAACCCACTTTGTGTCAAGCAACTAGCATGGGTGAAGTTCTCAAGTTCTGCACACAAATGCATCACACTGACATCCACAGGTCCTGTAGTGGCATTCAATTGGTGCACCTGTATTTGAATTTTTCCGCTCAGACTACCTGAAATAGACAAAGCAGAAGCTTTTTTTTTTTTTTGTCACCCTTCCCCCCATCTTTTATCTTTTAATGGGAGTACAGAGAGGAAAGAGAAGGAAGGAAGGGAGGTGGCAACAGTAGGAGGGGGCTGCAGACTCTGCAGGATTGGCAGCAAAGGTTCATTCACATACGTTTATTCCACACAAAAAAAAGAGAGTATTCAACCACTTTGAATAGATCATCATAACTGCTTGTCTGGTCAGCTTTATCCTTAGAGTTTCAAGTTATAGGGGTCGATGTGTAATCTAGGGGTCTTGTCTAGCTGCCTCTATTAAAAAGTGAGGCACTCAATACCAGCTGCACTACGCAGGGTGCCTCTATCTGTAATAGTGCCATCAACAATTCTGAAGATGTACTTTGAGTGCACACGGGATAGACAGACAGTCTGTTGCAGCACTGAAATTTCCAGAGCTGGTCACAGCTGATTTTGTGCTAAATACACTAATCTTTTACATCAGCTCTAGTCCTTTAATCAGGAAGGTATTCATTCATTGATATGCTTCCAGTTGAGGCAAATTAAATTTGCCTTGATAGGCTTTTTCCTGCTTCTGAAACAATTAGGAAACAATCCAGAGTTTAACTCACACAGCAGTACCAAAGGGTATTTTGGGGGTAGGGTGTGTCCTGTCATTAGTTTATAGCATTTTTTTATTGTTTCTCTTTTTCTGCCTCTATTTTTCCAAAAATAAGTATTAATTGTGTTTCTTCTGGTGATTAAATACAAGAAATTTATCAACGGCTTTGATTCTTTATCTTTTTCTTTTTTTTCTCAGTAGGTTTTGTGGTAAAGGAAGAGTGGTCTTAGAAACTGCATTCCCTATCTTGCAAGAGGGAAATTCTCCCTCTGTTTTGAAACAGGAAGGAACACAAGAAAGTGGGCAGAATCTGAAGCCCTACGAAGCCGAGTCTAGGTGTCTGAGGATCTGGAGGCTTTCCTTTTAAAGCAATAAATGTTGCTCTCCTTTGTCAGCATAGTTTCCTAGACGCATTTGTTACCGCTGGCCCCTATGCCCTTCTCATCTACTCACCTGAATAAATCTAAAAAGAAAGGAGGAAACTAATTGATGCTTGAATCAAAAAGTCTGATGTAAATTTACCCTTTGTGATACATACCACAGATACAGAATACGGTCTGCCCTCCTCTTTTCACATACCTTGCATCTAGACGCATTGCGCATTATTTACTTGACCATACAGGGAAAAGCTGCCAAGGACAGTTGTAAAAAAGGGAGAAAGACAATCACAGTTTTTCCTTTCCAGACTCTCAGTCCCATTTCTGTCTGCTTTTGCTCCTCTCTCTTAAGACTTAAGACTGTAAGCATCAGTCCCATGTTATAAAAGCTCTCAAGCTTGGAGGCTGAGAAGAATGTGGAAACTAATAATGACATGGCCTTCAGTGCTTTGTTTGCAATGAACAGTGACAACAAAAGATTCCTCCAATGATCTAAGCCTGCTGAAAACACAGTGCCATTTCTTCCCTTGAGAAGTGAAGCAAGGAGCGTATTGACAGTATGTTCTTCCTTTTTAGATTAAGGTGTTTGAACCCTAGGACAATTTTAAAACCTGAGAGACTACAGTATTTCATCTAGATCCACAGAAATTTGGCTTCATCCTCCCTCCACCATCCAGTTTTTCCATCTCTATTGGCTTTGCTGTTTTAGTACTGGCTTTATTCTTCCCCAGATTAGGGTCTGAACTAATGAACAAATGTCTGTGCAATGCTGAGTGGCCAAATAAATGTGTCTGAATGTAGAACTCCAGCCTTCACTAGAGTCCTCCACAAGGCTTATATGGTAGGTGCTTCAAAATAAATAATGACAGAAAAAAAACCCAAAAACGTGCAACAGCTTAAAAAGTGGCCTGCCTTACATACCACTTGGAAAGCTACAGGAAAATCTCCCTTTTCATGCTTTTGTTTTGCAATGTTGTTGATTATTTTATCTTCCTCTTTGACACTAGATATCACATAGTAAATAAGACAGTTTAAAACTATTACTGCTTCCCCAGTAATACCACATAAATAATATGGGAATAACTTTACCATTTACATCTTAAATACCAGAGTTCTGATTAAATGTATTATGCAGCTCCTTACAGATCACCTCCCTGTGAGAGGGATCCAATAGCAGACTGGGTTACTATTACCCCTCAGGTAGTAAGGGAACTTTGATGCTGTTCCAGACTTCTTAACCATAACCATAATTTGCATCTGTTAGTCCATTCATAAAAAAAGAACACCACAAACTTTTGTGAAGTAATCATTTTTTATTTTTAACAGAAAGGAAAAGATTTTGCCAAGAAATACCTTGTTTGAAGTTAGTATTGCACTCAAGGGGACATCCCAGACCACACCATGAAAGTAAAATCTTAGTCTGAGTCTGGCTACTCTGAAGGTGACCACAGGTGTTCGTGAGAAATCTATCCACCACATATATCTAAGATAACACATGAAGCTATACCAGTCTGAGTGTTATCAATAACACAACATTAGTAAAAACTGTGAGGATATTTTTTCCTTCTTTGTTGCAATCAGCAGGGTCATGGCAGCAGTGTTCTTTATACGTTATGGTCTGCTGATGTTTCTTGAAAGCATGTGAACTTTGTGTTGTTGCAGGTGAGGATAATTTTTTTGTTAAACACAGAAGTTTGAAAATCCTCATTCCCTGTGTTGCAGATTGAGAAGGTCAGGTATCCTGTATATAGTCTGGATTGAGGCAGGCTCTGACACAAATATTTATTTTATTTATTTATGTTTTTTTCAAGATAAATCAGAGTTTTTCCATTGACCACCATTGGATACCAAGGGCGCACGTGCTCCTCCTCCTGTCCAGGGTTAGAATGAATTGCTTTGTGTTGAAATGCCTTATTTGAGTTCAGGCTTTTCCTGCCCTGAGAAATATAGAATGTTTGTTACAAGGCTGTATACTTTTAAATGTTATTTCACATTATAGCCTGGTTTTGTTTTTTTATGGAAGTGGACCAGGATTTTATCCAGAAGCATACGTTAATGAAAAAAGTCCTCCCATTAAACACTACGTATTGGTAGGAGCACATGGCTGCTGTCCTCACAAGGCTACACTGCCTGCCTATTGATTTTTCTTGTCGAATTTAAGGTATGTTTTTGACCTATAAAAACACAAATGGCATGAGACTTTCACAATAGCTGCAGGCATTTGAGGGACTTGAACTGATATTTTGTAAATCTGAGAGGGAGGACTTGCAGCAGAGTTTCCCTGAAGGTGCCTTCAGCTGTGAACTTATTAAAATCATCTTTGTAAACCTTCAGGGTACTCTGCAAGGCATTTCTATTTCCTTATACCTTTGGAATAGAGGGAGGAGCTTGAAAGGGCAGATACTGTTTTATAAAGGCAGCTTTTAATAGAAAATTTGTCCATATAATTTCAGGCAAGTTTTTTTTGTAAATGTGTATTAAAATCAAAATGAGGTGTCCTATGAAGGTATCTGAGTGCTTAAAAACATGTTTTAGAAATAAAAACGTGTAATGTTTGTGTTGATGGTGTATTACTTTGTGCAGTGGGAGAATAAAAGAGAGAAGGAAAATCTTCCACATTTCTCAATATTGATAAAACTTAACTGCTCTGGGTTGTGGGAATTTAAAGTGGGCTTGGCAGGCCGTGGATTTGCTGACTCCTCTAGAATGCTGTGTATTGACCCATGTACTATTAAGTGTAGAACAGCCTTTCTGAAGATGCAAAGTGTATCTCTTGACATCGCTACTTGTTCAAGCAACATAAAGAGACATACTGGGGAAGAAGGAAGCAGGAGAAGCAGAACAACTTCATCTGTTAGGTTTTTTCCTTTAACAGAAAGGCAGATTTCCAAGAAAGACTATCATACAGTCACTGCTCATTTGGCAGAGAGATTGTTTAAGGCGAGGAGAGGGGGAGGAACGTGCATGTGGTTATGTATGGGTAGATGGATGGTAATGTGAACAAATGGGAGAAGTGCAGATATCAAATATAAAAGAGAAATAGTGGATGTAATACAAGGAAGAAAAGGCAAGAATAAAAGAGGGAAAGGAGAGCTAAATACATCAACAGAAAGTTTCTGAGGTAGGAGATAAGTGAAAGAAAAATGAGGTAAAACTGAGAAGAAAGTAACCATAAAAATTGCTGCGATACAATGAGTTAGATTATTAATGAAATTAATGTTGTTAGAAAAGTGTTGCTATTAAATATATGGCACAATAGTACAACAAATGGTTATTATTTCTTCCTTAATTTTTGGGGGGTATGTTTGAGTCTTTTTGGGTCCAGTGGCTTTGGCCATAGTAGAAAGGAATATGCAGTGCTGACTTTTTCACAGAGTTTACTATGTGTAGTCTCTGGACTAGCTGGTGTCAGGTAAATCAAAACAATAACTATCAGAATCAAAACAATAATTATCAATCATTTTACACAGGCCAAGACCTTCCTTGGGGATATGCAAATTACTAGGAATTAATTAGCCTTATCCATTTTGACCAATAGGTGGCAATATTAATTTTTCCATTGGCCTCTGTAACGATCTGCTATTCTAAATTTTAAATAATAGTCTCTGAGTTCATTATAACATTTTTTTGTTTGTCCTACTGCAAGTGTATTAAATGATAGGAAGTGAAAATATTCATAAGTTTCCAGACAATTTAATCCTGTTTGAAAGAAGTTAAAATAAAAGGGCAAGGAACATGAGAACTTCTATCAGATCACCAGAAGTCTACTGACAATGCTTTTGTATTCCAGCACCTCCGTTTTTGTTTACGATCCAATTCATATTTGCTGTCTTTATGGTACTGTTTACTTTAATATCATGACTGGTCTTCCTTTTTGTGTTTTTCAATTAATTTTCCTCTTCAGTTGCTTAATTAGAAATTGGAGATTGTGTGCATAACATGAAAGATCTAAATTCCTGCTTTACAGTTTTTCAATTCTATTTTTGTTTGTATGTGCTCTGTATTCTTAATCATCTTGTTTGTTTTTCAGTATGAGTTTTTCTTAGCATGTTACTGTCTTAAGGAGCAGAGTTTTCCTGAGGCCATTGTCAATACTTGGCAGAGTATTTCCTTGAGTTTTAGTCAATTGCCAACACTCGACTTTCTAGAGCAATGTTGATACAGATATGAGACATGACAGAGGTACTGTAGGTGCACCTTCATTTTCAAACGGAATTTATTTCTGTCCTGTGTTTTATCAAGGTCTCTCGCCGCATCCATTAAACTTCTTCCACTTGCTCAGAAGCTAGAAATCAGTATTTTTCACATGCAGAGGGCCAACAATCTTGTCATTATTTTTAGCCAAAACTAACACAGGGTTAATAGGAAGCTTTATCTGAGCACAGACTAAAAGATTTGGCTCTTCACAAAGATGGCACATTAAAATGTGTTTTCTTAAAAAGAAGACGATTCCATCTAAAACAATACTATAGCATTTTTCGGTAAAATGAACTACTTGAAAATGACTTATTGCAGTGGGGTTTGCAGCATTGTTATATCTTTGGACTGAGGTATGGAAACAGTTAAAATGATTGTCAAAACAGGAAATGTACAGTAGCAGAAAGTATCTAGACAAAATATGCACAGATTTTTTATGACCGTTTGGCTTGACTTTGTTTATGAACTCTTTTTCGTTAGGCAGTTTTCTTTGTGGCTCTTGAAATTCTCTACAGCAGTTCTCATGGATTTGTAACAGCTCAAATTGAAAAGTGTTACGTAAACTCCAGTAATATCAGCACTTTCTTTTACTTTCAGCCTCAAAGTCAAGCCAGGTTCATCAAATCTCAGGTCATTTGAAATCCTTGGTGAATCTAGTGCATGCAGGGGATGAACCACGGAAAAGCTAGTGGGTAGCACCCTATTTATGTTGAAACTGGTCAAGCTCAGAGAGCTCACCCCATCAAAAAAATAAAAAAAGAGTGTATGAGAACTTCTACCAGCGGAAATGTCAGCTTTTGTAAGTAGAGATGGCACACAGATTGAGCTGCTGTTTAATTCAGATGCTTCACTGTCTGTGAGATGTTTCTGCTCCTCAAGCTAGACAGAAGTTTGTAGCTCTTTCTCTCCCGTTTCTAAGAATCATCCTTGAAAGTAATTTCTTCACTGCAGTATCACTTATATCTGGTATGAACAGAGCTGGTGTGAAGCACTCCCAGTACAGTTTCTCTGAGATACAAGGTACTGCCATGTGTTAGCTACGACTGAATAGAAGCTTGTTAATGGCCACCCTTGCAGCTGAATCAACAAGCCATAAGCTAGCAAAAGTAGAGGTATTTAATCTCTGATCCTATGAGTAGTTTTGTTTTTGCCACCCATGATGATGCCGGTAAAATACAGACACATGAAACTGAATGTCAAAGCCTCTAGCTGTGACTCTTTAATTAGTACTTCAGTTACTGTTTAATTAGTATTTGACCACAATGTATACAGTGTTTCTGAGGTTAGCTGAAGGGCTCTCAGTGGTCTTTTAACTTCATTTTTAAGCCAGAGTTTCTTTCAGAAGGCAGCAGGGTGTCTTAAATTCAAGCTGATGACTTACTGTGTGTTATGACCCAGTCCAAATCAGTACTATCAGACTGGATAGAAAGAGGACTGTAAAGTAACTGCCTTGCAGTGAAAAGGAATTATACCTCATTTGGAGCAGATAAAAGACAAAAGTGTTCCAAACCAATCGCATCTCTGTGTAGTGAAGTCACAAATTGAAACAGGATCAAGAATGACATATGAAGAACATCTTATGTACTTCTTAAATTATAGCAATATAACGAAGTCCCAACACCATACTGAGGAAAAGTCTAGGCTGTTCTTCTGTCTCTAACACAGCCAGAGATGTTCAGGAATATGAGAGACAGAGTGTAAGTGAAGTTGCTCTTCCCTTGGAAATTCTTCCTAATCAGCAGTTCTTCCCTGACCAAAAATCACAGAATCACAGAATCACAGAATGGTAGGGGTTGGAAGGGACCTCTGTGGGTCATCTAGTCCAACCCTCCTGCCGAAGCAGGGTCACCTACAGTAGGCTGTAGAGGACCTTGTCCAGGAGGGTCTTGAATATATCCAGAGAAGGAGACTCCACAACCTCCCTGGGCAGCCTGTTCCAGTGCTCCGTCACCCTCAGAGGGAAGAAGTTCTTCCTCATGTTCAGACGGAACTTCCTGTGCCTCAGTTTGTGCCCATTGCCCCTTGTCCTGTCACTGGGCACCACTGAAAAGAGTTTGGCCCCATCCTCCTGACACCCACCCTTCAGATATTTGTAGGCATTTATTAGGTCCCCTCACAGCCTTCTCTTCTTCAGGCTGAACAAGCCCAGCTCCCTCAGCCTCTCCTTGTAGGGGACATGTTCCAGTCTCCTCATCATCCTTGTAGCCCTCCGCTGGACTCCCTCCAGTAGCTCTTCATCTTTCTTGAACTGGGGAGCCCAGAACTGGACGGAGTACTCCAAATAAGGCCTCACTAGGGCAGTGTAGAGGGGAAGGAGAACCTCCCTCGATCTACTGGTCACACTCTTCTTGATGCACCCCAGGATCCCATTGGCCTTCTTGGCAGCCAGGGCACACTGCTGGCTCATGGCTAACCTGTCGTCCACCAGGACACCCAGGTCCCTTTCCGCAGAGCTGCTCTCCAGCAGGTCCACCCCAAGCCTGTACTGATGCATGGGGTTGTTCCTCCCCAGGTGCAGGACCCTGCACTTGCCTTTGTTGAACCTCATCAGGTTCCTCTCTGCCCAACTTTCCAGCCTGTCTAGGTCACGCTGAATGGCAGCACAGCCTTCCGGTGTGTCTACCACTCCTCCCTGTTTGGTGTCATCAGCAAACTTGCTGAGGGTACCCTCTAACTCTTCATCCAGGTTGTTGATGAAGAAGTTAAACAAGACTGGGCCCAGTACTGACCCCTGAGGGACACCACTAGTTACCAGCCTCCAACTAGACTCAGCGCCGCTGATGACAACCCTCTGAGTTCTGCCATTCAGCCAGTTCTCTATCCACTTCACCGACCACTCATCCAGCCCACACTTCCTCAGCTTCCCTAGGAGGATATCATGGGAGACTGTGTCGAAATCCTTGCTGAAGTCAAGGTAAACAACATCCACGGCTCTCCCTTCGTCTACCCAGCCAGTCATGTCATTGTAGAAAGCTGTTAGATTGGTCAGGCATGATTTCCCCTTGGTGAATCCATGCTGACTACTCCTGATAACCTTCTTTTCTTCCACTTGCAAAAATACGCCCTTTAATTGCATCACCCCCAACAGGTCTAAATGCCCACAGATGATTACCTTAGATATATACATGAAATATTGCTTGATGTTCTCAAATAGATTTTTTTTGTACTATCAACAGCTGTTTGCTGAACTGAGGATTTGGTGTTCAAGAACTCACTTGCCCTTCACTTCTTAATACATGGGCACCAGTATTAACTTTCTAGAATCAGAATGAGAATGTGACAGTCCTGCAGCTGAAATGCAGAGTAAGACTTTACCAAATCTGAGAGAAGCTGAACCCAGGGTCTTGGACTTCCTCTTCCCAGGATACTCAAAGGAAGGGCTGATGCAAGTTCATATCTCATTCCAGGTCTCCCAGTTTAAAAACTTTCTGGGCAGCTATGCAGAAGGTCTAACTGAATTGTCTCCAAAATGAAAATGTCTTTAACCTCCTGTCACCCCTATGAGCTTCGGAGTATTCCAGGGCAACCCAGGATATCGGGACAGATTTCCACCCCACTCCTTTCAGAAAGGGGGCTGGTGGCCTTCTCCACTTTCATTTCACCACCGTGACAATCTGAAATCTCCACCATTCCCCTTAGTAATATTAAATCGGGGCCCAGCTTTGTTCAAGTCCAAAGACATCTCATCAACTGCATTAAAAGAAAATTACATAAAGAGAATAATGAAAAACTTTAAAAATAATTTTTAATACCTTAAGCTGTGTGTCAGCTACATTCCTAGATTTTTTGAAAGAAACTTATGTCAGACTTTTATGAAATCAATGGTCTCTGGATTTGGCCCTTAGTGTTTTAGATAATAAACTTTTCCTAAAAATGATGAATCACCAGCAGATGTTTTCTATTACCATAGTGTAGCTTTGTTATAATTCACTAGAATAGGTTTGATTTCTGCCATTTTCAACAACTTTTTTAGTGTGTTTAGAAATCTAGTAAAAATATTTATCAGGGAGAAAATGTTACTATGCCACATCTCTATTGAAAAATTAAGTCAGAAGAGTAAGGCACATAGCCCTCTTGAAAAATTATGACAAATATAATTTTTATATAAATAAAAGTTTCAAACCCACAGCTTCTTGAAATAACAACTTCTAGCATAATTAAATGTTAAAACAGAATGGAAATCTGGCATTGAAAGAAAGAGGGTAATGCTTCATCTGCAAAGAATGTTGCTTTGGAACTTTGGATTCAGCTGCACATTTAAGCTTGATGCAGTTACAGAAGTTGTAAAAGGTAAAATATAAGACGTGGGATCTTGGGTTAACTCCTCAGCTTCACTAATTTTTAAACTTTTCAGCTTCTACACATAGAAAAGGTGACGTTAAGCCACTATTTTTTTCTTTCTTTTTTTTTCTGATAGTGGACTGACTGGAAGCTGAAATGATCTGTGTAACCTTAGCACAAAAGAAGAGAGTTTTAAACTGACCAAAGGACAAGCACTTTCCAGGCTGTTGTTCCAAAGGCACTTGATGTCATTGTTGGAAAGTTTTTCTAAATTGTCAATATATGTTTTCCAGACCTTAACAGCATCTCATTACTTACATTTAAACTACAGAACCTCTGTTATTATACTAATGGTGTTATACTCCTTCCTCATTGGTGTTTACACCCTTTGAATACATGTAGGCTGTTATTTTTCCCTTTTAGTCATTATGACAGCTGGGCACATACCTCAGAAAATTTTTGCAAATATTTGTAGAGTTCTGAAGCGGAGCTCCATATCCTACATTTTTAAGCCACGGTGAAATTTGTCTTCTTCATTTAGGAGAAAATAACTGCTTTTTCAATAACTTTTTCTTCCACGTATATTAAAGTTATCTGTATTTTCTCCAGTCCTGTGTGTAACATTAACACATTACTGTGCTTGCTTTTTTCCTTAGAGACTTAACTTACTGTATAATCTTTATTTCCTCCCTTTTCTGAGGCTTTTTTGACCTCAGACTACTGAGAATCTTTCAGTGTATACAAATGCCTCCCTTCAAATCAATTGGCAAAGCTGTTGAGCCCCATTTACAGACATTTTTAGCCTTTTAAATAACTAGTCAGTGCATATCTAAAAGCAACAAATAGAGTTGCAACATTTCTGCTCAGAGCTGTGCATTTCTGTGTGCAGGCATATTTCTTTCCTGTAAAAGAAGTCTTGAAGTCATGGTACACTGATTACAATTACCTGAAACCTACTAAGTGGTTTTTATTTCTGCACCTGTCAGTGATATGATGTGATACGAATAGCTTGACTGTAAAGTAGTACCTGATTTGGAATTTTTACAGTTCAGAATGGGATGCTAAATTTTATAAACAGGCTCCAGGCTTTTTTTTTTTGGCTTTTTTTTTTTTTAATATTTGGTTTGCATGCCTACATGCAGTGAATACTAAGCCCCAGGTGAGATGACTTAATGCAATTTGCAAACTGGTGACAAGGTTCTGCATGCCAAGAAATGCTCTGTATTTTATATTAAACAAAATTAAATAAATAAAGTGTGTGTGTGTGTGTGTGTGTGTGTGCGCGTGTACATAAAGCGGGGCTAGTGCAGCATGCCTCCAGCTCTATTGTATTACGTTTAGTTTATTTTCTTTGTGAGGACTCAACATCCCCATCATTTTTTATATTTTCTTGATTCTAGAACACTACCTATTTCCACCCTAAAGCAAAATCTAGCTACAGTCCAATAGTTTCAGCTCTGAAATGTATTGTGTCATGCTCAACTGTGAGGATCACATCAAGTGCCACTCTTCACAGTGAAGAGAGCAGTAAAACATAGAGCTCCTAGGGCTTATCTTTTTCTCCCCCAAAATATTGAATTTCTATCTGTGGCCCACAGCCCTCGCTTTCAAATCCTACTGCTGCCTCTGGCAAGAAAATCTGGTAAGAGGAATATAGTCTAAGTAGAGGCTTAGCACAAAACCTGTTCCTCTTTGGCAGGCTGTCATCATTTCTAGGGGGTGAGGAGAATTAAAGGTTCCTAAATTGTTCTTCTTAAAAGTTGAAGGATTGACTGGCTCAGCCAAACTGACATCAGAACACCGGGAGATTATCTGGTCTTCTTTTTTTGTCACCATAAATAGATCAATGTCCTGGAAAATATTTGCAGTCTTTAAACTCCTAATGACACTGCATTGCTGTTAGGGCATTGTATCCGCATTGTTTTGCCACTAATGATGGAATGATGGTAGCAAGATATAGATTTCTAGCTTTCATAGCTTGGCACTTGATATTATGTTAATTGCTTTAGATGAAGTATTTATGTCTAATGTTTAGATTACGTCTTTGTGGAATATCTTTTACAGTAAAATGCAATTGTATTTCTAACTGTTCAGACACAGACTCTCATTTTATCATTTTAACCCACTCTGTTCCCTCAGGAATACCCCACAACCCAAGTCAAGGATGAAACTTTTTACCCAGACACAAGTGGTAAGTGCAATAACTTTAAGATACTTGCCCAAGATACCTCAGCTTCTGCTGGAAACCAGAAGAAGTGGTGCATGTGCTCACCTGATTTCTAGTAGCTAGAACAGTTACTTGAATGTGTTCAGCGTAAGTCATTACTCAGAACAGCTCTATGAGTGCTCTGGACATGACTAGGAGTGAAACTATGTCACGGCCCCCAGAAATTCAGAAACAGAAATATGCTTCTCAGCCTGTTTTATTATATTTTTATCAGGAATTTTGCTGTTAGGCCAGAAAATCTAGGTCTTTTGACCTTACCTGGTAGCAATATCAAATTTCACTCCACTTCATTTGTATACACAGATTTTCAATTTGTTTTAAAATAATTTGTTGGCTCATATCTCAATTTTTATTAGTGCAGTTCTTATTTCAAATACATAAGAAAGAGCATAATAAAGTTATTTTATTACCAGAAGTGAAGTTTCCTTTTCAGACAAATTATACTTTATGATACCTTAACTTCAAAAGTTGTGTGATACCCAATGCTTCGTATTTTTTCTTTTGACATTTACTTTGCGTTTTAATTTAAAAATCTTTGTAAGACTGAAACCATGTTACAATGCACAACTCTGATGAAGATCTCTGCTTGCAGAAAGAGTTTAAAGCTGATAATTTCAGGCCAATTGGCTTTTTTTCCTGGCCTAGCAACTATCTCAGTAAGAGATAATCAACTTCAAAGCAAAGGCACACTGGACAGAAAGTTTCCTGAGAGTATAATGTCTACATGTCCATGTCTTATCCAAAAGTGTCCTTCATTAATGTGGCACAAAATAGTGGCATGATGGCTAGTAAGGGGTCTTTTGAAGTGATATCTAAATAATTTTTTAATTATATTTTGAAAGATTGTATCTGCGTGCATGCTCTTTCCGCTTTTTCCAATCCAAATTAAGTCCTCTATAAAACCAAAACCCCTGCCTCCTGGTGGAGTGGGTTAATTAAGAAGGATCTGTACCAGTTAGGTAATCTCAACTATCCAAAAAGGTTGACTGCTCTTGAGTTTCCTACCACAAGTCTTCATTTTTACTTTAGCTTGCCCCCCGCAGTCTGTCATTTTTATGTTCTCCAAACCAAGTGAGGAGGTAAGTATGCATCTGTGCAGGGGGAGAAGACAGCCTTTGCAAATCACTAACGCCTGCTTAGCCGTGCAGCAGATGTATTGCAAACTCCAGACCCTGCCAGGTACTTCATGGAAATACCATGTCTTTAAGTGCTGGGATAAGGGGGGATGCTCAGAGTGCCAGGGAAAGAGCATCTTTTTGGGAGTATGTGTACCTTCTTTCTGGTGCAGGGTTTGATTGTGGGGGTTTTTCCCTTGGGAGGGGAATTTGGTGGGAGGAGATTTTCAGTTACACAAATCACGTGTCTTTGACGTCAAGAATCCTTCACCTTTTCTCATGTTAAGTAATGTCTCACTTTGAAAATAACCCCACTGAAATCATTGCAAACCAAGTTTCTAATCAAAGGAAGGAATGATTTTAGAAATCAACTGGGAATGATAGAAAATGCAGTAATCTGCTCAAATTTATGAGTGTAAGTGATAAGTCACCCTTCTCCCTCTCTGCATTTAAGATCCGATCTGAGTATCATAGCCCTGGAAACTGCCTCTGTTTTGTTTCATTTTGAACATATTTTATGTACTCTGTCTTCCATCTACGTGAATTGAGTTTTTTCCTCTGGGTCGTCTTTCAGTTATATGCTGTTTTTACAAGAGAATATTTTTCTCTGCAGTCTGTTGTTTCCACATAGACTGCTATAATTTGGGGTTATATTTATTCATGTTAATGATCAAATTGTTCCACAGAGTTTGTAGTTCTTGTTCTTAAACTCAATGAAGAAAGCCTAAAAAAATCTGTGTAGTATTGGTGCTATTTCTGGTTTTGTTTAAAAGTTAAAGGGATTTACACGGAAAAGGGAAGGAAGGGTATGTCATAACTTCTGTGCTAAGTGAAAGGTTTTGTTTGTACAAATCACATATTGTATTCATCATGCTCAAGACAAACGATAAACATTACATTTCACCATTCCCATAAAAATCAGGGATCTGCATTAATAACACTAATTCTACGGTGGACTGGTTCCTTTTATTTTTCCTCCCTCTTTCCCTGGCAACACTACATAGCAGGACTCATGGCATTATTAGTTGCCACTGCTGCTTTCCCACCCTACCATTGCTGTCTAACTTAAGTAGGTTGCTCTGGAGAAGCTTGGCCTTTCATTCCTGAGGTCCATTGCTTTTATTCCTTTTCTGCTTTTTCTGTTTTCATTTCCTGATGATGTTATCATCATCAGTGGAATTATGATGAACAAGTTTGGTACTATTTATAGATTCTGGGCTTGTAGCCGGCTATTTTCATGCCTTCAGTGCTATTGAAATCTATTGTTCATTTTCGATTGCAAAGCAGCTTCCTCTAATTTTGCATCTAGAGCTGTGAGGTTTCTAAATCTAGCAACAACAAAATGATGACTTTAGTCTCTGTTTAACAAGCCCATAAAATGGAAATAGTGAAAGTTTTGCTCCCTTTGTTTTTGTTTTGGTCTACATGATATCACTTAATATTAGTTATTAAAGTGGAGATTGTTCTTCCATTGAAGATAGGATATGGCATTTTAAAAGTTTTATTCAAAGGGTGTTCTTTTAGAAGATCATCTCTCTTTTGTTTGATAAACTGCTATGAACATTTGTAATAACAATATACTGTTTAAAAACTCTTGACAAATACGGATAAATAATCAGTATGCTACATGGACAAGTGCTCCTGAGATTGCTGTATTGTTAATACAAAGAGAATACCGATTTTTTTGTGCACTATATTGAAATACATCCCATTAGATTAAGGGTATGGCTTCTGCTCTTGTGCCTACAGGATCTTAGAGTTCTGCTTTTGTGTCTTCTCACTATTTATTTGATTATGGCTCTCTAAAATAGAAAAAAACGGTACGTTTCACAGTATCTTCTCCTTAAATTAAGTCCTTCAGAATACAATGAGGGTATCTTGCAAGGCTATTGCTGATATAGTAAAGCTATTTAGTTACCTTGAACCGGTGCACCAACACTCTAAATCTAATAAGTCAGACACAAAAAAAGTTTAATGTTATGTTGGTGACTTAAACTGATACCAAAAAAAGAGATTTGAGTGATGCACTGCCTTTAAGTTAGTCTGTTGTGAATATACAATATGTTCTTAGGCACAGAAGCATGAGTAGAGACAAAAGCATATCATATTGCTGGCAAGTTCCTTCCACAGCCTTTTGAATCTTAGCCTTTGTTTATGCAGATGTAATTTGTGTTTCTGCCTTTACAACTGCAAGCGAAAGATAATCTCAGGCCTTGCATCACAAACTCCCTGATCTGCAAGTACACTTAGGTAGCTGCAAAGATAAGTACTGTAATGCTTAAGACAAGCTGAACTTTTGCCAGCCCCTAGCGACGTTGCTGTTTATTTACCAGAACAAAGTGATATGATTGTCACTTTAGAAAGTGACTTCTTTGTCATAAACTTAATGCCGTTCTAAAGTGCTAACTGGAATTCCTTATTGCTCTAAGAGAGGATGTTTAATCAGAAATTATGCAACTTGTTGATTTTGTAGTTAAATGTCAATATAATAGCTTGCATGAACATATATACATTTCGAATTATTTGTCTAATTTCTAAAGGATGGGAAAAGTTATTCTGCTGCTAATGAAAAGGTATTATGTCTTTCTGTGACAGTTGTCCCTTCTTTGCATCTGAACTAAAGCACAGTCCACACTGTGAGAAAATCTAAGGATTCCCTTTCCTCTACAAGTAACGAGAATGGAAGTTACTCCCAGTGTAAGATTTTTCGCAAGTTAGGAAGCAGCATGGTAATATTGTCCAGCCATCTCTGAGAAAGTTGACCTGGAATGGAGAGTAGGATTATATGGAGAGTAGAAGGTGAAAAGAAAACTAAACAGAAGAACTCCACCAAGATTCAAGTTGGTGGCTGAATAAGGACTGAGTGTTAGATGTTGACACTAACCTGAATTTACTACATCAGTTCTGGGTCTTACTCTCCTAGAAACACACTGTATGAGATTTTTGATCTAGGGTCTCAGGCATGTACATTAGTGTTAAGGTGAAATATAAATATTGACACAATGAAAGCAAAATATATGGGGTACACTCCACCAGCAAGCAAATACTTCTGAATTTTGTAAGAACTAGGATCTGCGGTCTCAAGACAGTCAAGATATTATTTATGTTTCTGATAAGATGTGGATAGTTAGGGCTTGGTGGTCGGAAGATGTCGCGCTGTACGGAAAGGTAGGCACCCCCCTCCTCTCCTGATAGCCAATAGCGTTTAGCCCATGATGTAAGCAGACGGAAGTGACGCTGTAAACCTAAGCTATATAATGCTGTGCTACTTATCAATAAACGCCATTTGCTGTCCACCACATTGGTGTCTGCGAGCTGATGGCCCAAGCGGACGGGGAGTAGGTCGCCGTGCCGTTCCTGAACCAGGTCGCCACGCCAACGAAGGCAACAAGTGGTGCCGAAACCCGGGAAAGACTCGCCTGGAATCGGGTGAACGGCAGCCAGAGCGGCAGGACCAGCCTGGCGGGGAGGACGCTCCCGGACCAACAAGGAGGATGGAAGCCCTTGTGAAGGTCGTATCGCAGTTACATAAGCAGTGGGGGTATTGATTGTAAGCCCAAAGATTTTACGCTCGCAGTTGCGAGGATTTTGCAAATTGGGGTCATTGACCAGCCGGTGGATATTCTCCACCCTGAAGTGTGGGATAAGTGTACTAAAGCGTTAGCCGAGGAGACGATGTCCTCGGGTTGTGGGAAAAACCTTAAGTCGTGGGGGAAAGTCGTACAGGCCCTGCAGAAAGCTATACAAGAACAGGAGACCTGGAAGGCAGCAAAGAACTGTTTATTAGCTACCCCAAAAATTGGGAATCGGGGCAGCCACACAGACTTTGCACACCCCAGACGATAACGGCTCTGCTGAGCCTAAAAATCAGCAAGAGGGCGACACGTCCCCTCAACTCCTGAACCCCGATCCGCTTACAGAGGGAGAGAAACAAGCTAAATCCTTCTGGGGCGGGTTAGCAGAGGAGGCTAGGGGCGCCGCAAAAGAAACAGAGTCTGAGGAAGTCTGGCCCACACCACCGCCCTATGCGCCCCAAGATGGTGCCAAGCACAAAGGGGAAGGGCGGGGCGAAAATTCCTTTTGCGGGAACAGGGAGGAAGCGCTAAAGTTATCAAGCGCACACAAACGGGAGGCGGAGGAGAACAGGGGGGAGAGGAGCGGTAGGAGCGACCAAGAAGGGGAAAGGGGGGCGAGCGGGGGGCAGAGAGCCAATCAGAGCGTGCATTTCAAAAGATGCGCCTGTGGGGTGGGCACCCCGCCGAGCCGAGGGCGGGGCGGGTCCAGAGCGGAGGAGCGACCCGTCCATAGGGGAGGGGGCCGGAGCTCAGCAAAAAGGTACTGGAGACTGGAAGTAACCAGTCAGTCGAGTTCCGACTCCGATTCAAACACTAGCAGGGACGAGTGGCTCGCAACTGATTTAAACTTAGAAGAGAAGAAAACAGAGATAAATAAAGTCAAGAGCCAAAATATCCCCATCCAAACTAAAGAGGAACCGCGAGGGGGAGAAATCCCTCTCACGGACTGGAGGAAAATAAAAATTGCATGCGCCGACTGGGCCCCATCGGCCGTGCTAGCGCTCCCGGTCCGGGTGACAGACGGGGGACAGAGGGTCCACTCACCTATAAACCCTAAGGATATACAAGCGATTGTTAAAGCAATCGCGGATAAAGGCCTTAATTCTGCCATGGTCTCCACCCTCATAGATGGTATATTCGGGGGAGACGATATGCTCCCGTTCGATATAAAACAAACTTGTAGATTAATCTTTGATGGGGCAGGGATGATCATTGTTAAACAAGAATGGGAGGACAACTGCGCGAAGCAACTGGCCCAGGTAACTGGGGCGGATCATCCACTGCATGGCTCCAGCCTGCAGCGGTTAATGGGCACAGATCCCACAGTGATTACTCCCCAGGCACAAGCCCAGGGCCTGCGGGCCCATGAAGTTATGGCAACTACTCGTGCGGCCAGAGAAGCTATTCGCATAGCCTCTAGAGTCGTTGCCAAACCATCGCCATGGTCCACAATAAAGCAAAGTGAAAGTGAGAGCTTCACAAAATTTGTGGATCGTCTCCAAGCAACAGTCGATTCATTGGCCTTGCTTGCGGAGGCAAAAGGCCCAGTCGTAGCAGAATGTTTACTTCAGCAGTGTAATTCAACAACCAAAGAAATCCTGCGATCACTATCAGCAGGGTCAAACATCGCAGACATGATTAAGCATGTCGCGAAGGAAGAGCATCTAACCCCGATCCAGGCGGCTGTTCGCACCATACTAGACAGAATAGAACTAATGAAAACTGTGAGTTTTTGTTCACAGGACCGGATCATCGGACACCCCCGTAACCCGTACACCCCGGCGACAAAAGAAGATGACAAGTTAGCAAACGTTCTGTCCAAGCCTGGAAGTTCCTCACTATCAGAAGTTGTGTTACAAAATAGAAGGGGAATGGATATTCTTTTCCTACGGCAGGGAGGGCTCTGTGCTGCATTAGGGGAAGAGTGCTGTTTTTATGCTGATCACACCGGAGTTGTCAGAGATACCATGGCCAAACTTAGAGAAGGTCTAGAAAAAAGAAAAAGAGACAAAGAAGCCCAACAAGGGTGGCTCGAATCATGGTTTAACCATTTGCCATGGTTAACCACCCTGACATCCACCTTGATAGGGCCGATCGCGATGATCATAATGACATTAATTTTTGGACCCTGTATACTGAACAAAATCGTGTCATTCATCAAGAGTCGGCTAGAGAAAGTTAATATTATGTTCGTAGAACACCATCAACTGCTTTAAAAACGTACCTACCGAGCGTTATCCTCAATCGTCCCTAAAAGTTACCTCAGCTTCTACCTGTTTACTGTGCCTTATGTTTTTATTCAAGTTTATAGCATATACTTTTTAAGACTATTGTAAAATATAGAATAAGAATAGCGATAGAATTTTTAAGATTGTTATACTTTAGCTAATTTACAAATGCATTTGTTTAAGGTACCTTATGTTTGTTATCGTAAGATTTTAATATTTACATTTTTTAAATTGAAGTTAAGGTTAATTAAGGTTAAGTCTTATAGTTGTATCTTAGAGATAAATCTCACGGCTAAATATTAAGCTTAAGTCTTAAGGTTAAGTATTAAAATTTTTATATTATATTAGCCTATTTAGTTAAACATAAGGAGGGGGGAAATGTGGATAGTTAGGTCTTGGCGGTCGGAAGAAGTCGCGCTGTACGGAAAGGCAGGCCCCCCCCTCCTCTCCTGATAGCCAATAGTGTTTAGCCCATGACGTAAGCAGGCGGAAGTGACGCTGTAAACCTAAGCTATATAATGCTGTGCTACTTATCAATAAACGCCACTTGCTGTCCACCACGTTGGTGTCTGTGAGCTGATGGCCCGAGCGGCCGGGGGGTAGGTTGCCGTGCCGTTCGTGAACCAGGTCGCCACGCCAGCGAAGGCAACATAAGATCACGGTGCTGAGCTTCTGTAGGCACTAAAGGACTGGTTGCCTCTCACAACGGGGACCTGATTCACTGACTGTTGCTATCTTGTCTCACTGAAATGAAGAAGGCAAACAAGGCACAGACCTGTGAGAGACAAGTTTGAGAAACTGTCATAAACCACCTGAAGTCTTATTTTTTTAGCTAATAATACTATCCTGGGCATGCAGGAAATGATTATTGCATATCTTCAGAAAACTGTTGCCTTCTCAATACTAAAGTCTATTTGGGATTTACAGATGAGGTGTCTGGGGGACTATGTTCCCTTATGACTCTGGTTTATTAGACGTGGTCTAATGTTTTACTCAGACATCAACATGAAACAAAAGAATCACAGCTGTTGTCATTCAGAAGAATTTGATGAAGTGCAAGAACTCACCTTCTAACTAACTAGTAATCAGATTTCAGGTACATAGGTTTTAGCTCCTCTTCAGCTTGAGAAACATAATCCATGATCTCTTAACTTCTTAAAGTGACATAATAAAAAAACTAACCTTGAATAGGACAGGTTTTTTGTCATTTATTTGGAAAGGAGTCTCTTGTGAATAAAACAAGAAAATGAATGTGGGATTCCCGGGCCCTGGATGGACAAATGGCAGAGGAAGTGCTGTTGCTCCTGTAGTTAATAAGACACTGTTCTTTGGGAGACCCTGTACTTCCTAGGACAGTTTTTGTGTTTTCCATTAAACAACTGTCAGAAACTATATATTGTTTTAACGCTCACACTTCTCTCCACCTGTGTTTCGACAGAAAAAGCCAATCATCTATTCATGAAGGGAAAATATGAACAGTGATGCCTGGTAGAAGGCTTAGGGTTAGGCATCTAGCCAGAAGGATTAAATTTGTGGGTGAATTGGGGTTTCAGATTCAGTTCTCCTCAATGTTTTGTAACATTTAGCATGGGCCTGCTCTTGTTGTTTTGAATCTCAGTCCTAATTCAGTGCATAATTTTCTCCAAAGACTATGCAGATATTTTCAGGTGACTGGAACTGGGGACCACACACCTAAAAATTTGTACATTTATAAAGCCAGCAGTACTTGCATATAGGGTATCTGCACAAATCAAAGGGTGAAACCGATACTATTTCCATGAGCACACAGCTTACAGCTTAGTGTTTCAGGTGACACTCAGTATACAGTTATTTTGAGTTCCATAAAATCTACCCAAAGACAGGTCTGTATTTTAGCTGACAGTCAAAGATGGAGAATGGCAAAAGGCAGATCTGAATTCTGGGACTGAACTGACAAATCTGGACTGATAACGGTGTGTACAAAGGGAAGGACTAATTTTCGGTATTGAGAGTGGGGATTTGGGAAGACTAGTGGATTCTGTTTCAGACTTGACCACAAACTCACTGCAACTACCTGTTCTGGTTCGGCTGCCACGGGCAACAAAAGCGGCACGCGGCCGGCCCTCCCTCCGCCAGGGTGTGGAGGAGAATGGAAAGAAACAGGCAGAAACTGGTGGGTCGGGATAAGGGCAGTTTAACAGGACAGCAAACAGAGGGAACAGGAACAACAACAATACAGATAATGGGAATACACAGAACAAACCGCACGATCCCACAGAGCCGCCCTCCCGGACTGCACCTCCGCTGTGCCCTCCCGAGCCGCGAGTCAGTTCCCACCGTGCCGTCCCCCCCCCCCCCCCCCCACCGGAACCCCGCATGACGGCACATGGTATGGAATGCCCGGCTCTGTTTGGCCAGGTTGGGGTTGGGTCAGCCTGCCCGGCTGTGCCCCTTCCTGGATTCTGGTGAAAATTAACCCTGTCCTGGCCGAACCCAGGACACTATCCTTAGCTCAGTTTGGGTTTGTGTGCTGTGGAAAAGAAAATCTTAAAAGGACCCTAGCCCCAGATAAATGTTACCCCAGCAAAGGGAGTTTCTTTGAAATTTACATAAATAGACTTAGAATTGTCTGGCTTTGTCTCCCCATACGCAAATATAAAAATAGGTATAAAATGCCTGCTTCATTAGTACAATTAATCTTTTGAACCATAATTAATTAATCTTGGAAAGGGTGTATGCAATGCTCAGATGGAAAGAGAAATGTGTTATTATTATGAATAAATGAATTTCAATGGCTGCGCGGGATTTCACACCACAATTTTAACGGAAGTCACAAGGCTATGCCCACTCACTGTTGTAAGTCTGCAGTGTTTTGGGAGTACAAAAAGAGATCAAAGAATCTTCATGTCAGTTGTAGTAAATTATATGTCCTATTGTGAATAAGGGGGACAAAAGTGAAATGCCCTTTTAAAACAACCAGGTCATACTTGTCTGGCAAGCTGTTGATACAATCTGTGTTATCATAGTAAAAAGCTGGACCAATCAGAGGATTACAATAAAACTTTGATGGAAGGGGCTATTTTAATAGACATACTAACAAAATTATTTTCTGGCAAGTTGTAGTAAATAAATACCTGAAATTGGATTGGTTTGTAATGTTGATAGCATATTGAAGTCTTGGCAGGTTCTGAAGTACCATGGCCATATATTTTGTAAATGGCTTCTTATTTTAAAGAAGGCTGATCAGGGAGATATTGCCTCTCTTCCAAGAGGAGAGTGGAAAATGTGGCGAACTCAACTGGGTAGGGAGTACAAGTCAGAAGATTTGATGCAATGAAAATCACTGTCACTGGTGGAAAATGAAGTCTTGAGGAGCTATCATCCAGCTGCCAGGCAAAGATATGTTCTGAATAGGCAGAAGTGGAACAGGACATAGGATGTGCTCACAGCATGTCCAGCACTTGTGAAGTGCACTGGAAATAACATTTGAGATACCCTATAACCCTCCTTACCACTCTAGTACAGTTGCTGATCTGCCCCTTTGCTCTGGTCCAGCCGTTTCTACTCACTGTAATGAGAGGCACAGGCTACCTTGCTCTCACTGGTCTGCAGATCTTGATCGCCTGTTCAGCTCTTGACTCTATTTCAGCCAGTAGCATGCAGTACTTTTTACTCAGCAGCAACTATTTTGTGCTGACACTGACTTCCTCAGAATTCCTCTTACACTAATACACTCATCACAAAACCCTGTAATACTGCTGTAACTTGCCTTAAGTTGCTCAGCCTCCATCGGTGGTCTGATCTGTCAGTGGTTTCCTCCTTACCAGTTCTTCCTCTGCAGCACCTTGTCCGCACATGACCCTCAGCTTTCCTGTTGGATTATTGTGCCAGTGCTGTAAATGTTATGGAAATTGTACAAATAAACCTCTACTGCATTAACAATCTTCTGTTTCAAGAGAACTTATTTATTTCCCTTTTCACAAACTCTGAGGTAGTTTTGGAAACTAAAGTCCAGATACTCTCTCAACTGAACGCAAGTGGAACGATAGGTAGCACCGTTGCTTTGAACTGTTTCAGCTTGGGTCGCAATAGGGAAAAGCACGCTTTGTGCTTTTGTCCTAGGTTCTGAAATTCCAGCTCCGCTCCTGTATCACTGCAAAAAAAAAGATGTTGTTACACCATGTGCATCATACAGAAAGAGGGGGATTAAAAAAAAACATTCTTCATCTCCAGCTTCTGTCAATCTTCAAAATGGAGGTAAGCCTTTATTATTGTCCTTACTGCTGTTGCTCTTGTTTGTCTTCTCAAAGCTGGATGAGGCCAGAGCTACAAACACAAATACATTGGGAAAGAGGTTCCGTTTGAGGTGCATCTCATATGGCTGAACAGAGTAACCTATAGGAAATTTGTGGGGAGCATCAGTTCTCGTACGAATCACAGTAAAAGTGCAGTTTAAAGATTCTGAACAAGATTTGGCTTATTTTGGCTTAAACTTAAAGGTTGCAAGAAAGAGAACTCAAATACTGAAACTCTGAGAATCTCCTTTTGACAACATATGATTTGCAGAGGATGGAGGGGAAACGCTCAATGTCAGTCTGCCTGTTGTGACCCAAACCAGAGCATGGCATGTGGTGGAGTTGTTCCTATTTGTGTCTGCTAATCCCTGTTGAATGCCAGTTGTGAAAAAAATGTTGATCAAGTTGGGGTAAAAGTTGAAGCTTTCTGTTCATGTTTGCCTAAAACAATGGCACCTGTAATGGCCTGAAGTAGAGTAACTGTAAATTACCCTTGTAACAGATGTTAGCTTAATGAACCTTTTTGAAGTATTGCATATTTTTGTATTATGAAACTGTCAGTCTGTATGTGATCAGATGTAGACCTGGAGACAGTAAAGCAAACCACTTCCATGAATAAATGCTCTGAAATTGGCTGTCTTGCGCAGGTGGATTAAACATTTGATATAGCCTGATACATCTGCAGGAAAAATCGGGCTTTTCTGCTGAGTTCTAGCAAAGAGGGGATTCACTAGGTGGACCAGAGCACCTTCTATATTCTTAAATTTATATGTGCTTGTAACATACATCTAGGAAAAATACCACTTAAATATTAATCCAAGAGATATTTAATATATCCAGTCCAGTGCTGAAGGGATAATATGACAAAGATTGTCATGGACAGTACCAGAGGATTTTTTCTTTATACTTTAAAACATAGAGCTATGACATAATGCATTTCTTGCACTGCACCTGTTTGTTAAAATACCCAGAAGCGGAAACTTTAAAATATAAATTAGGAATTTTTTAACAAATATAATATCTACATCCCTTCTTTCTGATGTTATTTCAGTGATTTATAAATTACAGGTATTGGGACTATTTTATATATTGATCTCTTTCGGAAAGTTGGAAGAAAATTTAACTTTGTTTATTCAAATAAAGAAAAGAATGGTAATTAAGCCTCTTTAAAAACAAACTGTTTCTAAAGGATTTCAAATTTATCTTAACCTTTCTTCTCTGCTTTGTGATCTTACGCTAAAATGTTTTTTTTTTTCCTTTTCTATAGCAAAGTTCAGCTATCCTAAATTAGTTGTACTAGTGGCTTTTATCTGAAACTTTGGAACTAAGCTCCATGTGTTTGACAACCGTTATATCAATCTACTCGAATATTCTATTTAATTTCCTAAACTTCATGTGATGCCACTGTCCTTATTTCCTCATTCTGGGATATATTTGATCTTTACACAGTTGCTTTATAAGGAAATCAGCCTGCTATAATAGCAGGATGAGAATATTTTTTTTCCTTCCCAATCTTGATATTATTTTTGATATTGACTATCTTGAAAAAAAGTAGCAAAAATTACAAAGTGAATTTCACCCTTTAGAGTACATAAAGAAAATAAAATGCTTGTTTCACAAGTGTTTTGTATCACACAAATTAAAAAGTGATTCAAATATATGCACTCATAAGCTTATAAATTTTATGACCTCTGAGTCATCCTAAATACAATTTGATTGCTTTAGGTTACATTGAGCTGTTGTAAAATACAGGTTCCTTTCATAAAGAGAAAGGAATCATAGAAATGTGTGAGAATTTAATTTTAATACTATTTAAAATGTAATCTTGCCAATTGCAATATATATGTTTGTCATTTCTACTTTTGACTTGTACTGAATAGCACTTTGATTATTACACAGGTAAAATATTCAGTGTTATGTTATGGTTACTGCAAGCATTGATTAAACTTTCCAGTGTTCACGAAGGCTGACAGGGATTCAAAGGAGGAAATGTAAAACTTGAAGGTACAGCAGTATAGTGACATTTCACTCTATAAAGCTGCCAATATTTTAATCCTGCACGTAAATCATTTTCATCAGTTCAATTCCATATCTTAATTTGTGTAGCAAGCAAAGTACTGGATTGCATTAGGTTTAATAATTAAGAATGTAATATCAATTTCCATATATTTTAAGTTCCTGAACAAGAAATAGAGTTAACATTTTTAGCTTCAATTTGTTTGCTTTACAAAAAAAGAATGATTAAGGATTATGTCTAATTTTCATCCTGTGATCAACCAAAGTTTCATTATTTGCTTTTATAGAACCTCTAGTTTCTCTGCTTAAGTGATGTCTTCGTCAATGATCATGTTGTATTCATTTAGAGTGATGATTGATATGGTAATAGATACAGTGTGATTGAAAGCAACCTTTGTCAATAGGAAGGCCAAATACTCAAACAGTGTATTGGTCTGAGTTTGCTCATTATTGGAGACCTTTCATAGTCATATTGACTTGCTGTCCAAATGTTGTTACTTACCTGATGCTTTCATTGTTTAAATGGTATAGACATTGGTATTGAACATGACTTTTCCCAGTATTTGTCGTAAAATACACACATGGCTCAATTATCCACTGAAAATGCTTAAGGTCTATTTTTAAAGTATTGAAATGGTATTTGGAGAGTAGAAACTAAAATTTTGTGGCAGAGAAAAACAAGGTCCTACAGTGGTATTGTTAACGCAATGTGTTTTGTACTATGATTTGTAGTTCTTGATTTTAGAAGATGATAGGAAGTTCACTTTTTCTAAAATGCTTTCTTTACAGCTGCAGAAGTCCAGGGAATCACCTCTCCTGTGAAAAGAGCATTCCATGGAGACAGAAAAGATTATCATGCCCTCATGTGTGGATTTTGTCAGTAACAAGTTTTCTGTTCTCCTTGGAGAAACTCTTCTGAACTCATTCTGGCCCTAATCATTTATTAGACAAGCCTACAAAATGCGGCCTTGATATGGATATAAAGGCATTTCAGGAATATCAGGAAAATGCAGTCTGCTTCCCTCTTCTGACTCATTGTGCTTTGAAATTTTCCAAGAAACCAGGCACCACTAAACTCTTAAGCAAAACTTCAGGGTATGATATAAACCAAGAGACAATTTGTTGTGCAAAGGCAGAAAGTCTTCATGGGGCTTTGGAGCTGGACTATGCCTTATGACTTTCAATACACCCCAAATAGCAGCACAGAACTAATATTGCTCTATGAGGACACAGAGCAGAGTTAAGTCGTAAGTTAGGCATAAAGTATTTTAGATGTGACAGATGGCTCTGCCCCTTAACAGACAGTATAATTACCACACTGAAACAATATTTTGACTCTATCCTTCCCGCCTTATCCATATCTTTCACAAGATATCTTCCATATCTTCCCCAAACTCAATATTTTCTTTTGCTAAAACCTTTGCATGGCTGAAAGGGTCCCCATTAACCCCCTTTTCTTCCCCTCTAATTTACTCCCAAAAGTGTCCAGTTCTGTCTCAGATCTTTTCAGGTCCCTATTGACTTTTCAAAACCCACTCAGAAATGAGATGGCAGCATAAAAGAATAAATCTTTGATATACCAAACATAGGGAAATGGAGAAAATGCAGAAAAGTTTTTCTCTTTTACCCCGTGATTACATTTTCCCTAAATAAAGACACTAGACTGGAAATTTCATTCATAATTTATAATTTATGAACCACCACAAGTGATTGTGAGTAGCAGTGAATCAAGCTTTGCTTACACAGATTTCAGTTAAATATATAGTAAACATTTCCCATCTTCTGAAGTCTCCTGTGATAATTCATTCAGAAAATGTAAGGAAAGACTAGTTTGCAAGATTTGCAAGCTGAGAATGCTGACACAGCAGATGCACTTTTAAAAATTACTCTTAAAGATTAAGATTTAGATAGATTTCTTTCCAAGGCCTGAGGAGGTATATATTCTAGCTGCGAAAGTGTCTGTATTTGTTTATTGTGATCTGATCAGCACTGCTTTCCTTCTAAATCACTTATTACTCAAAGTACAATCAAGCTATGACTTTTTTGAAGTTTGCCAGTGTCAACTGTCATCCTTGTTCTGCCATATGTCTGCCGGTACATAGTTCCTGAATTTGTGTCACTAACCATCGTCACACACAGCTAGATTATACGACTGCCAATAACATGCATGCAGCTATCCCTTGAGCAATTATACCTTTCCATATTAAGGTGTGAGAACGGATAGCAGAGAATATTTAGAAAAAGGACCTTTCTCTTTTGTAAGTGCCATAATGCTCTCCTGAGAACCCTGGAAATGCATGCAGTTCTGGTGAATGCCCAAGGTAAAGTTTCTCTCATTCATTCGTTTCTGAACTGAGCAACCTCTTCCAATTGAATGTAGACTAGGTGGAAATATATATGTCCTTGTTAGGCTGGATGCAAAGAGAAATCATTTATTTCAGAGTTCAGAGACGTGTTGGGCAATGCCACTCTTTAATTCTTTTCTTTCTTTTTTTTGTTAAAGTGGATAATATAAAATGCTATGTTTGCTTCTTTGGATTTTTACTTCACTTTTGGTAATGTTCCCTTAATTAAAAATAAATAAGAAAACTCAGACCTGCAGATATTTATTAAAAATCTCAGGAGAGAAGCCCTCTGGCTTCCTACAGCATTTAATTTACAGGAATTGAATGCTGTGCTGTACTCAGCATATTTATTAAAGAAATATATCCTCCCTTCCAGAAAAGAGCAGTAAGTGTAAGTGTAGGTATTTGGAGAGATTTTGCCCTCCCTTCCTTATAATACTAATGAGGAAGCATTTCTGTTTACATAGGAAAACAAAGTAAACAAATCATCAGTGTCACTGTGTTCCTGTCTACAGGTCTCTTGCCTTGCCAGTTTATATTGCACTGAAGAGGATCCTTTGTGTTGCCCCTATTCTGACATCTGTTATACAAACTCAGATTTTCCCACATGTAAAATCTGAAACTGTCTGAGATTCATAATGTCCATTACCAGTGATAAAATGTCGTAATCAGTGTTGTGACTCACTGGCTTTATACATACAAACTGAAATTACCCACTGAGCATCCCAGTAACACTGGCACAAGTTGCAGTGTTTACTGCTAAACTCTTCATGTTTACAAAAGCTGTCATTGAATAACAGCTGAACACCAAGGTACATCCCATTTTAAACGAATGAGGAAAGCATGGGTTCACTCTCTGGTCTGTGAAGGGAAGCTAGAGAGAAGACTTACAGATGTTGAAATATAAAGGAGGAAGACAATGTGAACAGCAGACGTTGTAAAAGACAGTTCAGCATTGTGGAATGGAGCCTGGAGAGTGCAACTAGAAACAGAGGAGATGAAAATGTCCCTGATGATTGGCAGGTGACAGACTGAAAATGCTCCCTTTCTAGAGTGATAACAATGTTCCTTTTCTCTGCCCTTTGGGAACATCTACACAGTATTGGTGGGCAGATATGATTCCAGGCTTCTTCTCTTCTGAGCTGTCAGGCACAAAGCTTTCTAAACGGGAAACTATTCCAATTATTGGAATTTTTTCCCACAAGTTCACAAGGGGACAGGAAAAGAGGAAAATTCAGGTCAGAATATCCTTATTCTCCAGTAACATAAGCCAAGAATTGCTATTTTTCACTTGATAATAGTTACTTTCTATTTTGTAAGTCAGTCTGGAATTCAGAAGGCTTTGAAGTGCCTAGTACTTATAAGTAATTTCTTATGGTGTTGAGGGGGGAAAAAAGCCGCTCTTCTGAGATTCCCACTAGTGAGAGGCCTTCTGGAGGAAACAGTGTTCGCTTGGCACGGGTTACACTGTGGCGGAAGTTGACGGGAATCTAGTAGGCTTAACCAAAACAAATTTGCACCTCTGTTTTATAATTTTACAGCTTGCCGTAACAGCAACAACAACAAGAGATAAGTTATTTAATGACAGTGAGTAAAATATTCATGCTGGTAAAATGTAGGCAGTCGTGAATCAAGGGCAAGAAGTCACTCTAGCTGTGCAACTGTTTGGCATGGGCACTAAAGGCACTGTGAGCAAGAAGGCTTGAGAAAGCTGTTTGGATTGTGAAGAAGTTGTTTATTTATGCAAGGAAGAGTAAAGATTTTGTCCAAGAATTTTCCCTTTGGTGGTGAAGCCCTGAAGTACTATGTGCTAAGTTCCTTTTCAAAAGAGATGAAGCATTGCAGAGACTGATGAGAAAAAACGGAAAGAGCTAGTTGAAGCACCTTCTTTAAAAACTGAAAAGACAGTCAACAAAGAGTGAAATATTTCTCTTTTTAGTTGTGAGCTTATTCCAGAAGACAGTACTGGGGAATAATAAAGTGGATGTGAGGAAATTTAGTAGATCTGATCTGATCTACAAACAGCTGAGATGTCGCATTTACAGTCTTCTTCCCAAGTGCATGTGCAGCGCTGGGCACAAGGTTACTTTGATCTATGCTAGGGTACTCACACACTATGATATGTATAAAGATTATTAGACACATAAGATGGTTGTTCTCTAGCAAGTATTTCAGATGGGTGGAGACAACTAATAGGGAAATGTAAATGATGTGACAAAAAATAGGGGGATACTTTTGGAACAATCTGACCTATGCTGAAGAACAACAAAAAGAACAGGGTGTCAGGTGGCTGATTTAATGCATTAAGTGAATATGAAAGGGAGTCTTTTCCGAAGAAAGGATTCAGAACTATGTTTTGCATTGTGAATCATAGGTACTGGAGGAGACATTTGATTAAAATTTGGAATGTAAAGAGACTAGAGACAAAATGTGTACACACAGTAAAGAATCTAATAATGGGAGAAACTGAAAGCTGGTAAGAAGTAGAAAGAATATTGTGGATTTGGGCATTTAGAATTTAAGAGTACTGATGGAGCTGCAGAAGGAGAAAGGCTAGGGATAGAACAAAAATAAAATCTGAGGAACTGAAGGAATTGAAAACTTGTAAGCCAAGCATAGCTAAATCAACAGAAAGAAATTCTGAAGAAAAATTAGAGGTTGTGAAAGATGTAGAAATTAGGAACAAAAGTCTTATATGTTTGCTGTTAAGAAAAGTGTGGGAAAAAAGGGATGAAAGGACAGGGTGGGAAGACTGGGACATTCGCTAGGTTCTCTTCAGTAAATGGAGACAGAAACACAGATGATGAATGCTTGGGTTAGTTTAAGGTGCAGAGGAGCAGACATAATAATATGAAAGAGGGACAAAGAAGTGAAGGATATAGCTGAAATTAGAGACCATAGTGATAACAGGGGAAAGTGAGGTTAGGAAGGGAAGGACGAATCTGTGAGCATCACAAAATCAGAGAGGATGATAGCTTGGAGAACATAAATACAAATGAGTGACAGGCTGTGGAAGAGTGAGGGGTAGTGAAGGAGAACAAGAGGTGATCTGATAGAGAAAGCACGAGAACTTGAAGATAAATAGAATTAGCTGGTTCTGATTTTTTTCTTTACTTTCCCATTTAAACAAATAAATGCTTTACCATACGATACAGTTTTCTTCACTCTGAAACCTCTTAATTGAACTTTAAATAGTTGTATTTTGGACTTTCAAATATCTCTCTAAAGGTTGCCTCTGTGTACTATTAGGAAAAAGGAACTTGTTCCAAAGAAACTGTTAGGAATACCAGTAACCAACGAGAGATTTTCCCAGCAGAGAGAAGGTTAAATTGATGTCTGCAGCCTAATTAACCAGAGTTTAGCTTTATGTATTCAATGCAAGTGCATAAAATTTAAACATTTTATTGGTGTCTGCCCATCTCTGATGCATCCAGCTCCACCTGTGTGCTAATACTCTTTGCTAGTATCTTTTCCTGATGGTATGCTACTATAATTTTCTGAGTGTATCAGATCTGTTTAGCGGTGTCCAAAATATACTGGCATGAAGGCATAAATATGAATGGAGAAAGTACACCATGGGGAACACCCATCATAACATGAAAATAATTACTTTATGTACATCATCACTAAGCAAAGAATCTTGTGTTTTGTTCCAGGTTTGCTTTCTTTTTTACAGAATACTCATACGGTACATTTATTTTTTCCACCTTTTATCTTGTCATATGACATGTACAACATATAAAATGAAGCCCATATAGCTACTTGCTACAAATTAAACTGTAGAAGATCTGTGTCTGACCATTCTAATGCATTGAATTGAGCTTTCATGGATGGATGATTTTATTTCAAGTCACTTCTTTTCGCTACAGTTGCCCCAACTATGGACTTTGTTTCAGAAGGGCTTGAGATGTGGATTGCAGGCAGTTTTGACATAAGTTATACGAATAAGTGTCATGGTGGGGGAGTTACCTCAGATGTGAGATCAGTATTCATGCAAATAGTAACTCCACCACACAAATAAATACCTGAGTGACATGAACATCTTAAAGGAATTACAGAAGAATAGGAGAGTAAATGTACAGAAGTCCACGAAGACAGAAAGAATTCTTGAGGAACACTGAATTCCCACATGAAACACAACTTTTAAAGTGTGCTATTGCACTTTGATGCATATGTCTTTAATACATGTAACTTGATACACTGTTATTAGAGACTTATCGTGCCTGATGTGCAAAGCAGAGGCGTTTGCTTTGATGAACTGAAGTATGCTGTCATGAATCCAATGGCAGCAATGAGACACATCACTACCACTAGCATTCAGAGGCTTATAGCTATAATTATCCTATATTAATACACAGACATACACAGGACAGAAACAAATCTTTATCTGTTTTTCTCCTCCACCACAAAATTCTTATTTCCTTCAGTGTTTTATACTGCCTATGTGTTTCAAACTTAATCCTGCATATCAAAATAACACTTAGTCTTTATAGCTAGGCCAAATGTTCATATCGCTAAACACATATATTATTCTAGACTTATTTTTGTGAGATTTATGCATACTGTATAAAGCAGAGGAAGACAGAGGGAAGAGAGGATTTCTTCCCTGCTTAAAAAGAATATTAGTGGTTCAAAACATCTGAGAACAGTAGGAAGAGAAACATAAATGAAAATACTATATCATAGGAACTGAATTCTTTGTTATAAAATGCATATTCATTGGAGAAAAAAAAAAAGCTGGAAACATTTTAAAATTGCACATATACAAGTTACAGCTGCTCTGGCTATCCTGTATGTAATTCAGTTTCAAAACAGACAGCTTGACTCTGTTTATGCAATTTTAGAACTGTCAGACTCTTCCTTAGAAATGTATATGCAACTTTTGAAAAGGCTCCAGATATGGGAAGCCACAAAGAGTTGTATAGATTTCTAAAGTTTTTAAAGTTCTGTTTAAAATTTTAGGGAAAGGAAAAAAACCCTCTTTGTTCATAATTCTAGCAGATTTTTAAAAATAAATATTACTAAACAAGTTTCTCTCTCTTTTCACACAGATGCACAAATTACTGGGCAAATTATCACTGTGCGATTGCCTCACTCTTGCTTTGTAGGTTTTCATGAAGATTAGAAGCAGGACAGGGTCTGACCTGGTCTGGCCATTCATGAGGATGTTATCCACACTTGGGCAAACTGTGCATGTAACAGACAGATGTAGCCTAAGGACAGCCTGGAGACGTTCTTCAAGACCAGGCTTGCCTGTGGTATAGCTTGCAATCTTGCAAGTACTGTCTTTGGTAGAGCAGTCTGGATGTTTACCATGTGTCTGGGCATGCCCAGATAGGCAGCATACAAACTATGAGACTTTCCTGAACATAGGAGGAAAATAAAAGGTGTGAGCACACCACTGCCACATGCTGTAGAGATCAAACTTTCTGAACAGTTACAGAAGCATTTAGTAATCTGCTGCCTTTTTTTTTTTTTATTATAATTCGGAAGGAGTCAATAATAAAGTAGTGGATAGATTTAGCTAGAGTCACTGCAGGTATTATACTTAAAAGTGCCCAAAACTAGAAATCCTTCTATCATAGCTGCCTTACCACTATTTATTTTGTACAAAACTATTGCATTTATCAATTCATGAAATATATTACCACTTCATTTTTTTAGTGTTTTGATTTTTAAAAGACATCTTCCTATTTTAATACAAACAGAAAAAAAAAAAAGCCTAATTGTGACTTTATGAATTGGTTTGGTTTTTAGTTTGTGTTTTTTAAATGTTCTAAAATATTAAAGGTATGTTACACTACCTGTGTATCTTGCTTTTGACATGCTATACCTGGTTCACTTTTTAATTTGTCTGAGCTTGTCTTATCATCAGAGATGTAGTCTGTTATTGATTAAATAATTCATTTAGCTGTCCCCAAGATGACAGATCTGCTTATTGTCACAAGAAAGTTGATATACTATACTTTGTTTACAAAGATTGTACAACAGTCAGAAAGTAATGTATAACTACAACATTTTTATAGATTTTAAATATTATGTGCATTTCATTAACCATTACATCCAGCAAGAAATGTATATTTATTTGATAAAAATTGAAATTGACACTAAAATAACTCACATCTATTTGTTGTGTTCAAAGTAAAGAGAAACAGGAAAAACTCACGTGGTGAATTAGCCTATCTACATTTTTAAAATCTCATCAGGTTTGCTAAGCTCTCTCATATTTAACTCTTTCAATACTGCTTTCGGAATGCATAGAAATTTTCTCCAACCCTGTAAAGTTTCATTGTGGGCATATGGTATACTGTGTACAGCCATCGACACATACTGATTTTACTTCTCTGGGTGAACTTCTCACACATATTCAATGGGTTAAGAAGAGTTTCTCTTGTTAATCCTGTGCTTTAAAATATAATCCCGTTCCTACTTCGACATTACATTGAAGTAGACACATTTTAAAGTGACGGTTCTAAGAAATATTATTGCTTCTTCAGGCTCCTCCTTCTCCGCTCAGAATCCTACCAGAACCCGGTCAACAAATTGATTAAAAAAGTGGTCATCTTCACCATCATCTTTTCCAGATATGGATCTCCAGTCATACCCCACTCTTTTCAGGTGCTGTTTCAAAAAAGGGCTGGATACGAGGGGCAACAGGAAGGGAGGAAACCAGACTGGGACATATGCTCAGTACCCTTCTGCCATCCTGCTGAAAATACCATGTAGAGAAGAGACATTTGCAAGTATTTAGTGTAAAAGGATAGTAGGAATGGTGATCGTTTCATATCAGGTCTGATGAACTTGTCAGCTAAACCAGAATACAAAAGGCTTTATTTTAGTATAACTGATTCATAGGAAAAAAAAACGTGTATTGTAGGGATTGTTCCAAGCCTCCAAAATTTTCCTAATTCTCAAGGCATTTCCTTTTTTAACGTAAAAATATTTTACAGATGTTGAGTATTTTCTTTTCAGCAAAAAACACTGAAGAAATTAGCAAATATGTTAACAAGTAAAACCATGTGAGTTAATCTTCAAGTGCAATGTGATATGTAGGTACAAGAGTATGTAGCAATACTAAATGATCAGCAAAATATGTGCTTAGACTGCAACAATAAAATATGAATATGGAAAGTTAAGAAATTTGGAAATACGCTATTTCACTTTCGAGGCAAAAATGTTCGTTGCATTTTATTTATGTATTAAATGTGTATTAAATTACTCATGATGTACAAAAAATTTGCCCTATGATGTTCAGCACTCTATTACAATTCCCAAAACCTCGTTAATTGCTTTATTTTCTAAAGAAGTTAAATCAGGATTTTTTTTATTGGTTGTATCATTCAAAAAATGCATACAGTGGACTTATAAAGATGCATGTTTATGAATGTTTACTTATATACTGCATATATAGTAGTATAGCATTACCAGTACCTAATATGTAGTTAACTAAACATTTAAATAAGCATTTTCAAGCTCTAATAGCCACCCAAATTTTTGCCTTATATGCCAGTATTTTCTCACAAGTTTTTAGGGTTTTAGTGCTATTTTCCTCAAAAAAAGTCGCGTTATTGATGCATATCATTCTGTAGAAACCTCCAGTGGATTTACATTATATGTACAGATTTTCAATTTATTTATTTGTCATTTTTATAAGATTTCATACAATTTGTTTCAATAGAAACAATGATTCATATGTGAAGAAAAAAAAATTAAAATTGCATTTCATAAAAAGGGCACAAATTATTGATAAACACATCTATGTTTGCAGATTGGTTATTTCTCAGAGGTTATTTGGGGTCATAATTGTAAATCTCATTACCTTGCTTGAAGGAGAAGGTCTCTTTCATTATTACAGTGCTGAGGTCCACATCCCTGAAGCTAATTGCAAGGTATTGCTTCAGAGTTCTAATTGTTTGCCATCAAAATAGCTGTGTAAGCTTGATTAACAGTGTTCAGCAACATTCATAATAGTCCAAGCCTGGTCCTGCATAAAATAGAAACTGGGAAAAAATCAATAAGATTTAATAAGATCAGGAACAATCACTTACAATAGTACATCAATCACACAAAGTAATAGGTGCAGGATTTGATAGGGTCCTGAACTGCCTGAGAGATTCATAACCAGTACTCGTTAATGATTTGTTCATTTGCATTTTATCAATCCAGCTACAGCTGACAAGCAGAAGGACAAGAGAGGAAATATGTTGACTTAAACTCATTAGAGTTTGCAATTAAAAAAATAACAGACAATAGGAAAATCAGATGTAGCTATAGATGTGGAGTGTATATGTATACACATGTGTAGATGTACTCTTTTTTTGCTGCGAGATTATAATAAATTACCGCAGCATAGTGGCTATTAGTATTCCCATAATCCCTCAGAAACTCTGCTTCTCTCTGAGAAAAAGTACAAAATAATATAAATTTTTAAATTCTCCTAGGTGCTTCACAATGTTTCTCTCTCATTGTATTTCACATACTGTAATGCCATCACAATATTTAATATGAAACATGCATATTGCCTTGTTTTTGTACCCTTTTAAATAAATAAAGCCCTGGGCTTTGCCTTGGGCCAAACCCATATCAAACACAAAACCAATAATAATGAGATGGCTTTCTGGTGATTATTATTTAGCATCATATCCTATATCAGCAGATTTTATGTCTTTCTAAAGTAATTAAGTTTTGTTTACTATCTGAACATTTTTTTAAATTGTCATGAATAAACATCAGATCTCATTTATCCAGACTCTTGCCTGTTTGTAACGCATCAATCTTTTGTTTAAAATAAGAAACCCAGAACCAAGTCAAACTAAAATGCTACAATAAAACATGAGCTGCCTTGTGTGTGGATGAGTTATTTAGAGAGCGATCTTGTGAGACTATCTGCAGAGCATGTTTATTTACCTGTGTTTGTTGGGTCCATTTTGATGAGTGCCTCATTATAAACCAGATTACATATCTCCTTTTTACCAGGAGCAGTTTGCTCTGTTAGATGTAGTAATTCTAATGTATATCCCAATTAATGCGTTTCTCTAGTATCTTGCCTTTCCATGTCCTTCCAACAGGATCTTTTTTTTCCAGACGAAACCTCAAAATATTTTTTTTGGGTCTCTTAAGCATATCTCTTAACCCGAAACATGCATTTTTATTTGTAGCATCCACTTTGTTGCTTATTTTAGTCAGCTTCTACGTTCTAAAAGAAGAGCAACAAATTCTAAATCAGTATATGCTCCTGTCACATCATCTTATACTATGACAGCATCTAATACCAGTACAAAGGCAAGGCTTCCTTAATGCATGGTGGTTTAAAATAGGGATTACAACACAACAGTACGACGTGGCAAGAATCAAATCTGGGTTTTCTGCACTACGTCAGGCCCTTTGGCCTTGGAACTGCAATGGAGGAGCTTCCCAAGTTAGGCGACATGATGATTTCTGAGGTAAAAGGACGACTGAAATTACAGGCTGACTAAAGCTGTGATTTTAAGGTTGCACCACAACCATCTCAGTCACATGCATTTCAAGGAGAAAGAATTAGCGGGTCGGTGGCTTTGTCAGAAAATTGGCTCAATCTCTGTATTTCAGAAATTGTATTCTCTAAACTGTTATTCTGGGACATGTAAAAACTATCATCTAGTGTGTTAATCATGGATCAGTTGTAATAACTATTAATTTTATAGTACTTTCAATTTTTTATAACTTTACAAATATATCCTGAACTGGATAATTAAATACATGAGCTATATTAAAATCAGAGTAGTAATAAAAGAGAATGATTTGCAACAAGAATTCTTGTGACGAGGATATTGTTTTTCTGTTCCTGAGCTGGCCTTGAAGAATTTGTGATTGTTATGAATATGTTTGTTCCAGTAAGTGGATGTTTCATGGAGAAAAACTACAGCCTCTGAACTTGTTAGATATTCTTGGTTAAATATATTAATTTGGCATTAGATGTGTGTGTTTCAACAGCTGTGCTACTCATTTCTCTGAGTAGGTTTGATAAAATAGTTCCCTTGTCAGCTGCTGCTCCAGCTTCCTCTATAAGATGCTGCCCATGGGTCTCAGATGCCCAGTAGCATCTTCTGAACTTCTCTAGTCACCAACTAGAAGCCAGGGTAGATTTCCATTCAGGTTGAGTCTAGGTCGTAGAGTCTAGTAGGAGCTAAAATGTGTCCCCTTTAACCATTACTGCAATGAGGACAGTAATCTCAGAAATGCCAAACACAAATAACTGGAACAATTACCTTTTAAATTTACTGGCAGATGTGAGTTAACACCTTCAGTATCAAGCTATGTTTTCTGTTCCTTGATTAAACATGCGTTGTTCTTTCAGGAACAAACCTTAATCCTTGACTGCTGAGCCTGCAATGCAATCTGCAAACCTCCTTAAAAAAAAATACATTTAGCAGGAAAATTCTTTCAACCCCCTGTCTCAGATTTCCCAAATCTGTAAGAACAAGACCAGGTAATTTTAATTTCTGATCGGTCGCTTGTTGTCAGATGTACAGGTGCATGGTACCCAACTGTAAGCTTTGTGCAATGCCTAAGACCTTTTTGAGGGACAAATGTGTGACTCATGGAATGAGGATGGACTCTCATCACCTGGCTGCAACTGAGGGCTGTGCCTTTTAGTGAGACTTCTATTAGTGGGAAGCCCTGAGCCGCAGAGTCTACTGCAGTACAGTTTATCAACATCTTTCTAGCTCTGCAGCCCAAGCCAGACAGATCCTAGATTGTACCAACCAGCAAGGCTGGACGCATAGCATCAGAGCAAGGAAGAAGCCTCTGGGATAGCCTGAGGTTCAAGGAGAGTGACAAGGAATTGAGACATACAGCAGGTCTAGGGGACTGGAGAGATCTGCGTGACACAGAAACATCTACCATGTGCAGGTATGGCCAGTGACTGGTAAGATCAAAATTTTAACATTGCTTTTTGATGAGTGTATCACTGCTTAGATCCTCAAGAGGCAGTAATTAATGTTCTAATTCTCTAAGAGCCATCTCAGGGTCCAGATGCTCTAGAGAAACTTCCCAGAAAATTCACTCTACAGAAAGCTTTAAAACTGGATAAATATAAGATACCCAGAATTTCATGAAAATGGGAGGTGGGTAGCAAGGATATTTCACAGAACTTATTATGTAGAAGATCTATCAGAAAACTATGTAAACTGTATTAAAAGTTAACAATAAACCAAGTCACTAATTATCTGAGGTGTCTAACAGAAAGTGGTAGCTTGTGTTTACTCTGATTTTTTTTTTCCATTCTGCAAGAGCTACCTTATTCACCCCATACTTGTGAGGACTCACAGAATATGAAAATGCTATGTTGCAAAGTTTATGGTTTTGCTCAAAAAAATACACCAGAGCACAGGCTTTAGAAGCAGTTTTTCTTGTCTCTTTCCAAAGGGTTCTACTAAAAAGTGCTTTAATATTGCCGCTACTGAACTTTTAGACGTGACATGATCACATTATTCTAGACTTTGTGAGTGTCTAATTGTCTAATGGCAAATGGCACTGCACTCATGTTTCTTTATAGCAAGACTATGGAAAGGTGTGTCAATATTCTGGGTGAATAAGAAGCAAAATACACTGAACTAGGCATTCTTCCACAGGAGGAAGAAACATGAAAGCAAGATCTAATTCTAGGCAACAGCTGCTGGTCTGTAAAGACACTTCACACTAGAATGATTTCCACCCCCAAAGGAAAGACAGAAAAGAAAGGATTTCAGCAGTATGACACTGATTTTTGTACAAGAACCTCAAAAAAGTAGTATGACTTGTGGCTCACAACTGGTCCATACACTAGTTGTGATACCCAGACTTGGGGAACGAGGATCAGGGTTTACAACTGCTACAAAACAGGTTTTCAGACTAAACTGAAAAAACTAAATTCCTGCTTACGAAATTCTCAATGTTACGTGTGTACTGGCATGCATCTTCAAGGCCTAGTTTTGAAATGAACAGATTAAAAGTAATGTGAATTCTGAAGAGGTCATTTCAAACAAAACTGATACTCATCAGAGCCTGAAATCTGTCTTTCAGTGAATCCCAGTTTGGAAAGCTTTATATTTGACTTTTATTATGTCAAGCTTCTGATCTAGAATATTTAAATATAAGCTTAATCTTCTTCTTCTTCTTCTTCTTCTTCTTCTTCTTCTTCTTCTAAACTTGCCACCATGTTGTCATTTTTTCTCATGTATATTATTCCAGAAGGATTTGATGTCTGGAATGATTGCATAAATCAACTCAACTATGTCACTGCTTATAAGTTTGCAATGTGTTAACTCTCTTCATAATTTACATAATGTTTAAATAATATACCTTCTTTTTCCCTTATTCCTACTTTAATGTGATTAGAATCAGTGGAAGCGCTGCAATTTTCTTGTAAGGTGTGCTTTCCACCTACGCTTGCTTATTACAAGAAGTATCATTTGTAAAACTAGCAGCCTCTGATCAGTTTAGCTGTCAAGAATTATTTTTTCCAAGAACAAAAATACTTTGTAAACTGTATTATTGTTTCTACTTAGTATTCCTGTTAAGGTAATCAAACAAGAGAATATTGTTGCTTTGTCTTATTTTTTTCCATGCCTGCATCTAACTGTAAGTAGCAGTGGAGTACATCTTCTGATATAGTATGCAATTAAATTGATGGATGGTTAATTGAGTCAGTATGGCATACCATATGTGTACTCCTGACCTGAAAGTCACTGGTCAGATTAAGGCTTCACACATTTGGCCAAAGAACATATGCTGTTATTGAGAATATGGCTCTAGATGGGATAAGGATTTTAGTCCATGGAAAAAATCATCATAACTGGCTTTGCTCTTTGATTATTGGAGCCCTGACTCCTTAGGAGTCCAGCTGTAAAGGACCTTAAAAATAATAAAATTTATTAATTAAAAGCTTACTGACATCACAGCCATTAACTTCGGCAGGTTCTTTCATTAATTTATTTGATCTTTCTTATTACGTGACATATCATCATCATAGTATTTGTGCCTTTGCACATGAAGCTTCAGATTTTATTGGATTTTAATTTGTGTTTGGCCTTTTTTTTATTCCAAACACCTTCTTTTTTAAAGAAATGAAATATTTTCCTTATTGGTGGGCAGGATACACACATAAGCAATAAAGTAGCAGAAGGAAGTGAGCTCATATACCTTTAATAACAGTGACACACAGACATCAAAACACATACAGAATGTCACACAAACATACGTGTATATATAGTCACATCACAATTGCAAATAACAAGTATTTTTTAGAAGTGCCTGGTGAAAACACTGCTTTCATGATGATTAGTCCTGGGGTTTGGCAGATTTAATATTTCTGTTTTATCTTATTTACCTAAATAATATTTAATGACATTCTATTTTTTGTCAGCTATTTTGCATATTTTTCTTCTAAACCAGCTATTATGGGAGCTATTTTAGCTTCACAAATGTTTTAAAGTAAATTATGTTATTTTACAAAATTATTGCAGTAGAACATACATCAGAGCAATAATGTTTTATCTTTGACATTGCTTTGATGACTCATCCATTTTGACAGGTAACTGTCTGCTTTAAAGCTATTTAGTTTACATCAACACAGATAAAACGAGACTTGAACAATATGTACCATAGAAGCAAAAAATACACTGTCATTGCATGGTTAGAAAAACAGAGATTTGTAATGTGAAAAAACAGCTAGTAGAGAAATATCTTTGATTCAGTCATTGTTTATTGTAACAAACTTGTGAATCTTTTGTCCACTGACTTAACCTAGAAAAAGAGTAGTACTGTCTCTGCTGCATAATTTCTTACTGCCACATTGAGGAAGATTATGATAATGTACATATAACAAAATCGACAACAATGGAGGAGTCCTCTAATTGTGAACTAAATTCAAGGAGGCTGCTCTGAGCATGAGAACGAACAGTGTCTTCATTATGATTAGCTTACCTTTTCAAGTGTTCTACTAGGAACCTCTATCACGTAAAATGAGGCAGGAACTTTATTATCATCACTATAGCAACTGCAGGGAATTTTATTTCAAAACAGTTGGCTACCTGAAAATTTTCTTGTGATGGAAAGAACAGCAGATGATATATACATTTTAATTTATTTTCATTTATTCCTGTTTTGAAATGCTCCATAAATGAGGATAAGGCTTCTTTTTTTCTTCTACTTTTTTAAGACAAGATGGCCAGTTCCATCTTAAATTATTATTCTAATCCATCTATTTCTATTAGGAGAAAAAGTGCTGGCAGATTTTGGTTGTATCATTATATGTAAAATTTTAATTATGCTAAGACACAGAATATTTTAAATTGGCCCATATAATGCACAATTCTCTTCATTATTTAAATTTCTAGCTTAGCTGTTACCTGTCTTTTATTTTGACTTTGATCTTAAATCACATAATCTCTGAGCAAGAATAGTGAAGTGTGCAGGGTTTTTTATTATTTTTCCATGGTGTTATTACATTATGTGCCTAAAGAATAGGCATAACTACACAGATGAGTTTGCAGAAGATTTGAGTGAACTGTAGATGAATATAGAATTTAAAAGCAACTATGACGAAGTGTCCCTTTTTTCTCCATAAAAGGAGTGATCACATGTTTGCAGCTGGAATTTTTATGCAGAATCTTTTTCTCCCAAAATTACGCTAGCCCCCTATGGTTGCATTTCTGTAATTACAAAACTAATATCTTACCGCAGACAATAGTAATGCTTCAGAAATTGACATGAGTCTTTTATTTCAACCATACAAATAAAATTCTTTTTTACTCCTTTTTGCTCAGTGATATTTTGATTTTCTTTAAAATGAAGAGACCAGAAAGAGAGTGTTTTGAAATACATGTTTGTTTAAATGGGCAGGGAGAAATGAAGAAATATTTCAGCTGCTTTGAAAATCTTTTCCTCCACAAAACATAGGGAGAAGTATAAAAATTCTTATTATTTATGCATTGGGGCTGGTGTTCCATTATGAAAGGGCTGTGTATCTCAAAGGTACCCCACACATTTCAGTCACTGCTTTAACCAGTGCCTATTCTTTATTGAAAAATACAGTATACAGTACATTCTTTATTGAAAAATACAGTATACAGTTTCCTGCAGTCTGCATTAATGACAAGATCACATGATGGGACTTACTTAACTCTCTTTGACATTTGCATCTTCCTTGTGGCCAAATTTCTCTAAACTCTTCCTAATAAAGAAAAGTATTTTGTGCACTGGATTTCACTGTGTTCTTCCTTCTACTGTGAAATGGAAATATGTTCATGTGCTTTCACAGACAGGAAGACATTTAAAGCGTTGCAGAAGATGAGAATGTAAGATTGGGTGCAAAACACTGAGTGCAGTTGAATGTTTCGGAAATTTTGCATGAGGCTCAGTTTTGTCTGATACAGCTTTAGGAGTCTCACCAAGACACCTACCTTAAGAGTCAAGTTGTTCCACGGTCCTTACAGATCTCACAGAGAAAGGTTACCCTTCCAGAACATAACCAGAATCAGTCTCTGGAAGTGTCCTTTTCCTTCCATTGACTATCTAGGAGCTTAGGTTCATTGCACTCTTCCCTTACTAGCATTACTTCAGTAAAAATCCACCAGGTCAAAATCTTGTCACTCACAAACCTATCGCAGTGGAAAGACATATTTTTCAACTGCAATTTGGCTGGGTTTTATTGTTGTTGTGGAGTTTGGGAGGTTTGGGGGAAATTTTGTTGGGGGTTTTTTGTTTGTTTTGGAGTAGGGTTTTTTTGTATCTACAAAAGCTTGAAGAACATACAAAAACCCATGGGGGGACAGGTCTTGAATGCATGGCTGTTAATGGAACTTTGGACAGCGATTCCCCCAGGGTCAGTATTTCGTCCTTGTAACACAAATTAAGAGTCAATTAACAAATGTCTGTGTCTTGGAAATGCGAATGGGGCAAGTCTGGGTAACTATGTGAATGATCAGAGATGAAATTTTTTTTGGAGCTCCTTAGATAACTGATAAAAGAACATTAGGTGTTATACTCCATAAAATCTTTGCTTTGTGGAAGAAAGTGCTAGTACTTTGAAAATCTCTCTGTAAGCATTGAATTAGCCTTTTTAAAATGTTAGTTGACCATTTTACAGCTTAAAATATTTTTGAAATTGAGATCTCAATTTATCAAGGCAAAGGATCTGTACACTAATCTGTTTGGGCCAACTCCAGTATTTTGCTGAAGTCCCATCAGCACCAGCCTTGCTCTACGTGGATTCACCACACTGCTAGCACTTACCCGCTTACAGTGTTATCACCTCTGCAATGTAAAGAAAGCTCAGGTCCCTGAGTGCACCCACAGGCTGTGCCTCTTCTTTACCCTCCCCAAGGGCTTTGGCTGCCTTTTCTCAGGGTCATCTGTTACATGGTGCAGCTGTAGGACCTTGGTCTGAGCTGCAGAAGGAAAAGGCTTGTCAGGAGCTCCCACCTCCCTTCACCTGGGAGCTGGCTATGTATTCAGGCCCTCACTCTGGCTCCTCACTGCAACTGTCTTTCTACCTCACTGATCCTGACCCTGATGTGCTGACCTCATTTCCTGGCTTGACTCTGGACCTGACCCATCAGTAGGGACTTATCTGTGATCCCTGAGCTGAGGCTGAGCCTGGTCCACATCACTGATCCTGTCCTGTTCTGCTCAGTGGGCACAGTGGGATGGCACCCCATCAGTGTGGCATGGATCTATCAGCCTGACAGTCATTGACCACAGATGCTGGGTGAAGTGTCCTTGCAGAGCAGCACTCTCCCCCTGCTCCCTGGCAGTACAACTGCCAAGGGCCAGCCAGCAGGAGATAGCAAAGCAATGCTCCAACAGGAGTTGTTCATGAGATTCTTGGTTCATTTTGTTCTTGGTGCCTGCTTCAATAAACTTGCATCTGGAAAGATTTTCCTACCTAGAATGTCAGGTTTTGGTCAAGACATAAGAGACAGTATGTGTATTCCTGGCTTAGCCAATAACATGTCAATTGTTGAGAACATAGAATAGCTGACTGAAATCCCTTTTTTGTTGGTTGCAGGGCAGTGACTTGAACCTGAGCTGCTATACAGCCCCTTTAAGTCCTCAGTTCTCATATACTCCTTTACAAGAAAATCTTCCACTTGGCAAAGCAGGCATTGTGCCAGAAAATGGATGATTAATTCCACAATCAAAGGATTAAGGTGTTTGTTTGAGATTTTGGCTCAGGAATTCCAGCTTTGAATTCTGCTGTAATGAACATTTGTGCAAAACACAACACCTTCAAAAGAAAGACTCGGGGCAAATGCAGTCAAAGTCAAGGACTGCAGCAATGACCCAGGATGCTGGGACCTGGAAAATGACTGCTTAAACCTGATTTCTCAAATTAAAGAAACAGCACACAACTGGCTATATAAAGAAAGCTGAATGGCTTTTACTCAATGGTTTGTCCTCAAAATCTCTTTATGAAGAAAAGAGAGATGTGTTGTGGTGAAGAATGGTAAGTTTAAAATTTTTTGTTTGGAAGTCCCAGCTCTTTCCTCTCTGTCCAGAGGCATATCTTCCTCATATTGTGGTGCACTAATAGTACCACCTCAAACCTAAAAAAAAAAAAAAAAAAAAAAAAAAAAAATCACAGTTTGAGTTTCATGTCTGATCTCTCTTCTGGAGTGTCAAATGTAAAATTTGTCATAAGAAGTTGTTTTTCAACATTTCTGGTTCTCCACCATTTTCAAACTCTTGAAAGGTTGGAAATGATAACTCATGGATAATACATTAGGTTAAAATTCTATAAATGTTTTTGCTTTTAATTCATTTAGGAATCAAATTAATCTCATTTTTCTCATTGAGTATATTTTTATTCCTTGTAAAACAATCATTAAAACATTTCAAATAACAGAAAAGGAATAAGAAAGCATATCAAATATGTGGTTTTAATAATAGATTGCATTGTTAAGTCAGAAGGAATTAAATAATTGTAGACAATAAATATTTTAATGCATGTTTTCATCATGGCTTGTTAATTCAGTTACATTAGAACAGTTGAATAAGAAAAATAACATTTTTTGATAAATCACTTCTTATGGAAAGTAGGGTTCTTTTTAATGTTTATGCATTTAGGATACATATGAATGAACAATATTATGTTTATATCTAATTTAAGAAACATGTTTCTAAGGAGTTAAGAATGCGTTCCAGACAGAAGGGAAGGGGAGGTATCTCACGTTGTTAGAAGAAAAAAGGGGCAAGGTTCCTCTGAGGTCATCTATTCAGGGAATGAGGTTTGGACAGAGGAACATCCCTGAATCAGGAGCTTGACCAGGAGTGGCCCATGGGGTTGAGTGAAAACTCATCAATCTGTTCAGTTGAGAACAGGGAGGAAGAAGGCGATGGCAAATCAATAACTTTTCTGATGGTAAAATACAGATTTAAAAAATTTCCATTTGAAGTATTAGACTTGTAAATATTGTTACAAATACAGGATACCTTTTTCAAAACCTTTGTAACTCCCTATGAGCCTAAGTCCCTTTAATTCTGGAAGTCATTTAGATACATTTGAAAACCTAAGTTACATATCTAAGAAACAAGTATTTTAAAAATAGTTGCCAATACTCTGTCCTCAGTGTCTAAATAACTTGTAATGGGAAAAATACTATCCCTAGGCACGAACACTGTCCAGAGCAAAAGGCATCACTTTTAATTGAACGCACAAGCCAGAAAGAACAGAATTGTCTTTTAAACAGATATGTAACGCTCCATGCTTTGAATGACTCACGCAGTTTTCTTCATGAAAGTCCCTGCATAGTGATGCCATTACACCTCTTGAGGCATAATAGGAGAAATTTCCCAAAGAAATGAATGCCTCAGTATGTTGCTTGAAGCTGCTGCCACTTTGTCATTCAACTGGAGCTCTCAGTGTTGCCTCTCCTGATGTTGGTGAAAACACCAGCATAGCACAAATACCACCACCAGAAGAAAACCCGCCTTCCTCCTAGCGCCTTCATGAATGTAGGAGGAAGTAAAATGAGTTGAGAGAGTGTTACTGACATCATGCCTCTTCAGAACACCCCTCTCCTTCTGCTTCGCTCAAGTCAATTGCCGACTGCTGAGGTGGAGAGTCATTTCCTTTCCCAAAGAGGTACAAAGAGTCAGCATTCTCCATATTCTCATTGCACCCACCAAATATTATGTGTATGTGGTGTTTTGGCCAGCTGGAAAGGGACAGAGGACAGCTATGTGTCACCTTCAAGACCTTTTTCTCCTTAATTTGCAGTAAAATGGGGAAATACATACTTAGAAGACATCATTTTTTCCCTCACTCCTAGTGAGAGAGTGTAGATCAATGAAAAGTAACAGACACTAACGCTTTTACAGGATTCAACCTCAGGAACAGTTTTCTGCTCTTTACTGTACTTTGGTTTGGCTGATTTTTATGCATTAGTATAGAAGAGACTTTTCAATATTCAAATGGATGCCAAGCACAGTAGTATAGTGCATTAACCTTTCCCTTTGAGATGTTTTAGTTCAACTGGTGGCAGAGAAAACCACAAACTGTGGCACAACTGTCAGCCTCATAAATGATTTGTGACTGTGTAGATGCAGACACTACAGGTGTCATGTAATCTGCACACAGGCTATACTGGGAATGTAACTCAGACCCTTCTGCTCCAGGAACATGGGCCTCTTCCATTTGTACTGTTTCATTAGCTGTTGGAATGACTTAAAACTAGAACAATTTATCCTCTTCCTTTTGAACTTTAGCAAAATAGAACAGAGCTCTGAACCAGCCTTCATTTATAAACCAAAATTCTCCCAATGTGATATTCTAAAGCAAACATTTAAATCCAGTGATATCTAAATAGCTGTCAACGGTATTATAGAGAGCTGTGCAAAACTTTAAAAGTAAAGCTCAGAAACAGATATATTTTCCTGGTTTCAAGTGTCTTTGCAAACCACAGGTTCATGAACCTGGATTGAGCATAGCATCTAATTTATGGGTTTGGGTGGAAACCGCCTAAAAGCTGGAAATGCCTTGGAGCTTTTATTGTAAAAGACCCAAAATTGCAATTCTGGCTAAGATTTCCTGTTTGAAGGAGTTCATCTGAACCAAAAAATCATAAAGCAATACTAGGGAGAAATGAAATCATGTAAACCAAAGTCAACAAGGCATGCACCAACATTTTGGAATGAAGACGAGGCATAGAACTCTCATGTACATCCTTTGCAGGCCCAAGACAGAGGACAGTTACAAAGCTCACTGGCTCTATACTTCTGACCAAGACAAGCTGACTTTTCTCCTGTCTGTTTAAGAGAAATCCAAGGATGAAAAGGAGTTTTACAGCCCACAGGAATATGAAAGACTTGCAAATCCCCTATTATTTCCTGATAAAAGATAGCAATGCTGACTCCACTTACATCTGAGTAATGGATTATTTATTCCTGTGTAGAAGAAAAGTAACATTTTTCTGAAACTTTGTATGAAGCTGTTCTAAAAGTATTACAGGAAACAATATTTTCTCAGCTACTGCATTTAAACATAACATCTGTGCTGAATATAATTTTATACTTTCTTTATTTGTTTATATTCAGGGACAGCTTGCAATTCTTTCCACCACCACCCCTCCCACCCCTCCAATTCATTCAACCTATAGGTCTTCAGGCAATTGTATAGCAAAGGCTAGAACAGAGATGTAGTGTTTAGTTGTTGCTTCCAAAATCTACACTGCCAGTAACTTAATGAACCCTCTGGAGATAAGTTCCCGTGTGGAGAAGGTTGTGTCTGTGCTTGAGAAGGTTTAAATTAGTTGTTTCTTAGAATACCCTGTGATGAAGGCACTGCTACCAACTGCTTTTCTTGCCACTAGCTTGTCAGGGCAATAAACCAATTAGTTGTTGCCATAGTAAGGGCCATTTCTTACTATTTTAAATTCTTGGTAGGGATACACAGTACTTCACATATTTGAGGAGTCAACATTTTCAGTTCATTATGGTTGTAAATGAATGTGTTTCTTCACAAAAGCAGTTTTGCTGTCAAAAAGGACTTGTTACTTTGCTGTTTTATGAAGTGTTAGCATAATACAGCAGTGTGAGGTGGGAGGGAAGAGAGCAGGAGGTAGCATGCTTCTTGAGATATTTCAACCATTCATTTTTTACGAATGCTTTTGAAAAAGACTTGGTCCTCAATTAGCAGTAGCCACATGCTGCTCCTAAATGACTATTGGCAAGAAATGCTAGTATATGTCAGAACTACAGCTCGCTTTCTTCTGGAGGTTTAAGATTTCTCCTTTGAAACTTCTGTCTACAGAGATAATCACTTCAGTCCTGATAAGTAAATGTGTTCCAGAACTTAGATTGTGTCTTTTGGTTTGTATGAATGTCCATGTACTTATGGTTTTGGGAGGAGGCATCAAAACCTTGTTTTGCCATATTTGATCTTGCAATGTTCCATGTCGCTTGGGAAGAGCTGAACACCCTTACCTTCTAATATGTTCTCAACAGGAATTTGGAAGGCTTGGCTCCAAGAATGATCTCATATAGGCTAAGTGATTAACTCACATGTTAATTCCCGTGGAACCATGTCACAGCTCCTACCACTGGGGTAATGATCCTGACAGGTACCATTGTCAAAGTAAAGCACTAGTAGTGTAGTGGTGTGGTTTAACCCTGGTGGGCAGCTCAGCCCCACGTAGCCACTCTCTCATTACCCTCCAATGGGATGGGGGAGACAACTGGAAGGGTAAAAGTCAAAAAAAGTTTGGCCTGAGATAAAGACGATTTAACTGGTAAAGCAAAAGCTGTACACACAAGCAAATCAAAGTAAGGAATTCATTCACTACTTTCCAGACGTTTAGCCATTTCCAGAAAAGCAGGGCTCCAGCATGTGCTATGGTGACTTAGAAAGACAGACACCATCACTCCAAAAGCCCCTTCCTTCCTCCTTCTCACCCACAGCTTTTATTACTAAGGATGACACTGTATAAGCACTGTTCAGCAATAACTTAAACATTCCTATGCTATCCACACTGTTTTGGTCACAAATCCAAAACGTAGCACCATACAAGCTACTGTGAAGAAAATTAATTCTGTCACGGCCAAAATCAGTAAATATATTCAGGCTCTCAGAAGTGGTGTCACCAGCAAAATAGTTAGACATTGCATTTATCTGTTGGATATTGGGCATTTGTCGTGTGATCCAGGTAAGGCATAACAATTAGAATTAGCATTCAGACCTTACTCTAAAATTAAGCCCAGGTCACTTAGATGATTTGAGTGGCTGAAAATTATGGAAGTTGTGAAGAGCTTTCTTTACTGAAAAAAATTTGTCGAGGGTGACTCTTGGGACCTAGGAAATGAATTTTTGATGAGGACAAGCATAAAGGTAAGTTCCTGCTCTGGTGAGGGTTGCCCTTCACAACCATAATTTCCTCAGGCATGCTCTGGAGTCCTGAAGGGGCAATAAACAGAGTTTACAAGATGTGCATGAAGATGAGTCTTTTTATTCCTTGTGTGCCTCTTACACAAAGCAATTCTCAAACAATACCAACACTAAAAGCACACTTCAATTCCATTACCTATGGAGAATACTCTGGATACTGGAACCTAAAAATTTTACATGCAATACTTTTTCTAGATACACAACCTCTTCAAGTGCTACAGCAGGATCCAAATGGCAGAGTACCTTCTCTATTTCTTGTAAATTAATTGAAAAGACAAGAGAAAATCCTGATTTTTCCTATCCCTCTGCTATAGCTTGTCTGTCTTTCATTTTATGTTTGAATGTTTAGTTGCACTGAAGCTCCCAGTTCTTTAATTCTGAAAGAAATTTAATGTTGGGTCCTGTTGGAAAGACTGAATTTCCAAAAGTTTTGGAGAACAGTATTTCTGTTTTTAAAGGCATAACAAAGATAACATTATTGAAGGAACCAGAAAAGCCACCAAATTAAAGGTGACCTGCCAGCCACAAAATGGCAAAAGGGAATAAAACTAATTTTTTTGTAAGATTTCCAATCACCTTAGTTGGAAAACATCCCTAATAAGGAATTCCTCTTCAGGAAGCGTCGAGGACAAGTTAGGGAAAGACTGGTATAGTGGTTCTTCCACCACTGCCAGAATGGAAGGCTTTAGCTGTTGCTTTGTGTCTGAATCAAAACCATTTTGGTGCACTACTTGGCTCTCCTTCCTAGAACAGACTTCTGAGGCTCTGAACAGTTACCTTTGAGGACATTTCCACTTCCCTCATGAGGCTAAGGAAGCTCAAAAGATCAGGCTTATAGTGTACAAAGTGCTTTTTCCCTCTAGGATCCAAGGTGGATACTTCTGTAGTATTTTTAAATTTATTTCAAAGACTAGGAGACACCATTTGCTTTTGCATGTGAAATTGAAGATGGGAGACTGAAAAGATCTCTGCAACTATGAGACTGAGGCCTGAGGCAACTGGTGGTCTGAGGAAAGGCTCTTATGTTTACTCTGATGACTCTTTTGCACAGACTCTGGGGAAGGACATCAGGCCAGCTGCACAGAGTCCCTCCAGGGTATAAAATGGGACAGTCAGAGAACAGGAAGGAAACGTGTTGCTATGCAAACAGTACCATCTCTTTTGAAGTGGAGGATTAATCCTGAATACATTCAGGACACAAGATCTGAAAGGCAGGCTTAGTGGGAGGTAATCTGCTCAGTGCCCGTTCCTGTTGCATGGCTAGAAATAACTACGGGATCTGCCTCAGTTTCTCTCTCCTTCATTTTTATTGTATTTGCTTTTTAATAGCATCTCGCATTTTATGGTGTCTTTCGTCCTAATGATTCTTAAAATTCTGTACAAATTTAGCAAACTGGTATGTAAACTATATACTGGGATTATTCATCCACCACTGCAATGCAATCAGCACAGCAGTTCTTTAAGCATGAAAATATTGCTGTACATTGGTCATGACTGGCAGCTGTTCTTGCCTTTATGTAAGTGGTGACATCTTCACAGCTGCTTCTGAAAATCTTCTTTGGTGAGGTACAATATACTGAATTGTACATCCCTGGGAAATTGTGAATTTGAGGCAAACACTGTGTCAAAAACATATGTCCACATGTAGTTAAAGAGAAGGATTAAAGTATTGTCAGTTGCAGCTATGAAGTGTTTTTGTTCTGCAGAGGTACACAGACTGATAATCTTGGGCCTAATCTTGACCATGTTCACATTTACAGAGCTTTCATAGAATCCCAAAGGAATTCCCATGGAAAAAGCAGCAGTTCATTGAATGAGTGACTTCATTCTACTTTTTAGTGGTGTTGCAGATGATAGGGGTATCTCCTACCAGTCCTCTTGAGAGGCAGGCTCATAAATACTGAGGAAACTGAATGGCTTGCCTGCCCATTGAATGGAAATACATAGACATATCAGCCACAGAAATCAAGTGCTCCTCAGGCGGGGAAAAAAAAAAAAAGAAAGAAAAAAACCCTCTTCTGTGGACAACTAGGAGTGTGGAAGCACGTTAAAAAACACCTTCTCATTGTCTCATATTTCTGTGAAGCTCTAAGCCTCTGCAACCTTGCTCTCAATGTTTCCTTTTAAGGTCACTTCATGGGTGTTTTGTACAGCAAGGTAAAAAAATCTCTCTGATCTCTGCATGAAGGAGGCGAGGCTTCAGAAGTGACAGAGGGCAAGAAGCTCAGTGCATGAAACTTCTATGTTCCTTTGAAAGGACAATACTGACAGTGGAAAAGATCTACCCTATCTCGGGATCACAGGGTCAGCACAATTTTCCTGCTGCAACTTAACATGCCTGCTTTTGAAAATTTTGGCCCACAGATGGTATTTAGCTGAATTAATCTACCTTCAGTCACATCGTCTCCTGTTTGGGTAACCCATTGCAAATATGGTAGACATGTGGAAGTGGTAACACCGTTTGGAGGGTGGAAGAATCTTGACAGATCAGCAGCATATCACTGAGGCTGTTGGCAGCCTGTCTAACATATCTATAATTCAGAATGTTGAAGCTCCTATGGAATGGACGGGAAAGGAGATTGCAGCCCTATGAATTTTATGCTTTGCTGTTGTTATATGGCTGGATGATGACACCAAATATTTGGTCTGGAACAGACTATGCTGCATATTTATGCATTCAGAAACCTGAGCCAGACTGGAATGCTCAAATCATTTATGAATTTTTAGTAGTCTTCCAAAAGTAAATGTTTAAAGCTGTAGCTTAGTAATAAGTTATTTGATAGTAGCTCTCAAAAACACACCCCTTGAGAGTTATTAAAAAGCATCCACAAAGCTTAAATGTTTTTAAGGAAAATAAAGTGATGTGGCTATCTTTCTTCCCCATCTGAACAAACAACACAGAAGCAGCTAAACAGAGATGTAAACAAAGTAGTTGAAAAGTCAGTCTGCAACTTGCATAAAACCAAATGAGATAAAATAGATTCCAATGTGTTTCAGTACCAAATAAAGCATAATTTGCATCAGATTTTGTGTGTGCATCTATATATTTATGTATACATTTGTAAGTGTATATTTACATATGCGTGTGTATATACTCACACAATATATAGATATAAACACACACAAACATATCCTTAAATAAAGCAACAAAAAGGGCTTGTTGGAGGCTTATATTATGCCAACTGTTTTACCCATGGTCATAATCTGCATCATCCTATCAGACATTGTTTTAATAAAAAAAAGATGAAACCACTAAAAGAATGAATTTATTATTTGTATAAAGTATTTATAATAATTGATTACGTGCCACGGATTTGTGTAAACTTGTAATATGAAGGAAACCATCAAGAACACAATATTTATTTTCCTTGTCTAATGTGCCATAGTGTTTCCAAGATTGCAATGCTGCAAATAAGAGTAATGTCTGATGGGGCATATTGAACAGTTCCCCAGAGACCCTGAAAGGACAGCATATGATAACTTTCAGGGCTCCATGTATAACAGCAAGATTTCCTTTAATGTTTGCATGTTTCTAATACGAACAACTAAAAACGATAAGAAATTGCATGGAGAGCATTATGGTTTCCTATTATATTAATTTTAATTGGGTTTTGTTTTTCTTCACTGCAACAGTACTTGCTTTCCTCCAGAAAGATGCATAAATGCTTAACCTAGCATAATTATGCATATACATTCTTATTCTATTAGTAATTTGTGCTTTAATTATATTTATCATTTGAGCCACTGTATATTTATGTGACTCAGAGTAATTTAGAAGTGTTTCATTTTCATGTGTTTCTACTATTTTCCTACAGATAAATTAGGAAAGCTTGGGAAATTGTGTACTGAAAATTGAAATGAGGACTATACAATCTATTTTAACACTTGCCTTTTGGTGTTTACCTCAAAGCATGCTTCCATGTGTGTGCTTGATTTACATTTAGCAATATCTAAGTGCAAATAGTAATCATACACCAAAGTAAACTGGACTATATGCAATTGCTTCCTCTGTTTCTTCAATTGCAGTTGCAATCCCATAGATTCCAATCTTGACAGGTAGCATAATTAGAAAATTCTCTTTGTCTTATTAAATGTGACTCTTCTCAATAGAATTCACTTCATTGCAGGCAAAGAACAGAAAATATACTTCAAATCTAAAATGGGAAATCAAGGGGGACTGTTTTATTTTTATCTGTCTTTGTGCAAGCGACATTATTATCAAAGGATATTGTAATGCTGAAAATGTACTTTTGGGATTTAAATCACGTATTAGCCTGGAAAGCAAAAAGTGCTGTAGGGCCCATGCAATATATTTTCTCATTAATCTGATTGAAAGATTATCCTTCCTATAGCTATGAAAAGTCTAATACCCGTATATCCATCTTTCCTGCTAGTAAAATTCAGCTTTGTGCGTAGTCATTGTCTCTTGTGTCTGAGGTCCTACACTCTTCTTCATTTCTCTGTATAAGCCTATCTGTATTAAAATAAATTCAGAACAGGCCGCCATTTCGTGCACACATTTTGATTATTTCATAAGCTGCTGAGGAAAATGGAAGTATCAGCAAGTCATGCAGTTTTCTGGTAATGTAATGCTGTCATTACCTCAGTGGCCATGTGAAAAAGTTTAGCTATAATATCTTTGACAAATGTTCAGTGAGTCAAAACAGTGCGTTTAAATGAAATGCAGATATGAATGAGCCTTTATTACAATCACAACTCCAGCTTAGAAATTATTAAATATGAATATATACACTTTCACAGTAACCCGACATTTGTACTACATAACTAGCTGTACATTTCTCACCCCCCTCCTCCCATTTTCCTCCCCATCATCCCCCAGACTGAGAATAGAGGAAGTCATTTTGATCAGAGGCTGCACACAGTAATTGAAGACACTCCTGATGATTTCATGCAATCAGAGTGGCACATTATTTGTGATGAAAATTAAGTAAAGAAGGAAAGCAGATTTATAGGTTGTCTTGCTTATGGTCAACTGCCTTCACAATACATTAGCAATTCTATTCTAACCACCCCAACTGCATATATACTTTTCCACATTGTAGATTTACTGAAATTTTCATATAACCTTAGTCATAACTTGCAGTACCTCGTGATTTTAAGCTTTTAATGAAACTACAGAAGATGTCTTAAACTGAATGATTTCTATTCTGAGCTCTTTGAGTGCTGATAGCATGAATAGTATAGATGGCTCTAGCCATAACTGTCACACAGATAATATTCTTTTATGCCTCAAGACACTAAGATGGTGCTGTAGATAACCAAAAGGAATAAGCTGCCACCATCACTAATCTTCAGCTTTGAAACACTGTAGCTTTCGCATGGTTAAGAGAAGGTAAAATCACCTAGAAGTGTAATATAGGAGACATTTTTAAGTGAACATAGAAGAGAGAACTGAAGGTTTTCTTATTTTGTAATCCATATCCAGTCTGGATCAAATCAAGTATATTCCCCTTTTTGTGTGTTTATGGATAACAATAGAAAATGCAAAAGAAGCTGAAGCTTTTGAATCCTGCTAGGATACTTTACACTAATATAGTGAAATTGAAATACGGGGACTAGTTAGCCTTATTGTTCCCTTCAGAGTTTAACTTTCAAGATGTTTCATATAGACTTTTGGTTAGTTTTGTAATACACGTACCAGATTTTGTCCACAATAATATCCGCTTTGTGCCAAAAGAGAGTAATTTCTGTTGATTATTTTTCAATATGTAAAAGCAAATGCTATTGAAACTTTAATAAGAGACTGACCTTTATTTACATTTGTCATAGTTAAGCTCACCAAATTAAAAATACAATAGTACAGGAATATGAAGTAATGCAAAAAGGAAAACTTTTACAAAGTCTGTTCCACCTTAAGGTGGAATTATGTACAAATAGCCTTCTTCTATTCTTTAAAAGTATTTCTGAACAAATGATGGTTTTAGCAGGCGTGTTGCCTATAATTATTCTTATTTGTTCTCCTTAATATCTCATGTGAGCTACCATTAACAATTGATTTATAATAAATAAACAAATAAAAACAGGAAGCCACTATCATTTTTGCCACCTAAATTTTTTTCACACACTGTTTAGAACTCCCCAATCAAAAATCCTATTGCTGTGAGAATACAGCCTGACATGAAAGTGTCAGGGAAGCAGTGAAGGAAAAATGATGAACTAAATATCAGCAGAGTTGGACCCCCTATAAAAAACATTTTCTGGGTGTCTTTTTTAGATACTGCAGTAAGCTTTCCAGAGGAAAGAGAAATTCCACTTGAAAGTCTCAATCAATATACACTTTTTTTTTATTGAACACATGAACTATCAATAATAATCTGTTAATATGTGCTCCAAAACACAGTCATTGTTGGGACAAAAATACAAAGTATGCAGGAAGCTATTAAATGCACAGCAGTATTTGAAATCGAACCATGGTGACTTGTTGTTATGGCATGCTGACTTTATTGGTTCTTGTATATAGTTACATAACGATCTCTGAAGCCAGATTTTAAAAATGGTCTGTAAAGCAGTTAAGAGACATCAAAATCTGGCTTCACCATCAACTTTCTAAGCTCCATGCTAAGCGGTAGTTACGATTCTTCTCTGTAAAAAACTGCATGCTGTTGTAACTAAAACAAAATATGATTATGTTTTCTTCCCAGTGAAAGAGTTGTGTTGAGTAATAAAGAATATCAAAATCTACTTCTAATTAAACATGGAATTTTAATCTGTCATCTTGCCACGGATTCAATTAATGCAGGTGCCCCTCAACTCCACTTGACTTCAGGTAGGTCTTCAGCCTGTCTTTGCTGCTTTTATGGCAAAATAAGGTCTTCAGTCAGTAGGTGATCCGGAAGCCATGTATATTTTGATTGAGAAAAACCACAAATCCTGAGCAGAAATACTGAGTCAGAAACAGGAATTCATCCTCATTCTGTGACTCCACCCATTACCCTGTTACAAACTGTCTTAATATTAATTCCAGAATTATTTTAAAGGAGTTGCCCAGCAACAAGGCATATTACTCATATGCATAGCACTGCTATTTACATACAAGAAATGTCATTTTTGGCCCCAGTACTGGGTGAAGGAAAGGGTTTTTTACTTACTATTTTGCTGGTGCTGTTCACATAGCGCATTTGAGTCTCACTGCCTGAAGAGCTCACAAATGTTCTAAGAGAAAGAACTGTCTGTAGGTTTATCCCTATCAAGCTGGATTTATTTACAAATCGTAGAAGAGGTATTATTTAAAATTGTTTGTCTGGAAAGTTAATAAAGGGTCATCTCACAAATCAATTACCTTTTGTTTTCATTTGTATTCGTCTCAAAACACCTGTTTTTGATTACTGTACGTATTCAGTCCTTAATTTAAGGTAGTCTAATGTAAATGAGAGAATATGAGTACCTAGAAGATGTTTATTATATACCAGTGCAAAAATGCACTGAAACACAGAAAGTGATCCTTGTGTTTGTCATTAATGCGACTCTATGCAGAGCTTTGCACTGTACCTTCTGTCCCCTTTCCAGGCAAAATGTAATTTATTCCCTCTTTGAGTATGAATATTGTACGACAGATGAATCATCTATGCTTGCAAGCTTTCCATGCTTATGTTACTGAATAAAAAATATAGTTCTCTAAGGTCTGGCTTTCTCCTGAAAGGTGTAAAAGATGCACATTCTCCATTTTCCAAAGGGTTTGAACCAAGCCAGCCACTTTCTGTCTTTTTTTTTCTTTTTCTTTCCTGCTTATTGCTCAGTTGGCCTTGTGTCTGTGCTGCAAATAGACACATTTTGTATCTGGAGATGCAACACTTTGTGTTTAGAGAGCTAGAAAAATTTTCATACTGGAACAGGAGTGCCACAGCAAACTCTAGTAGTGCACTTTCTCTGCAAACACCTACGGACACAGTTGTCCTAAGTAAATCTAATGCATCTGCTTTACACATTGCCATTTGTGTTATTGCAAACAAAAGCAACGGAAGTGATTAACAGAGAATTTGGATTCTTGCGGACTAAAACAAAATCAAGCGGTGTTAGTACAAGAAATGCATTGACAAGCTGGTCTGAGTGCAGTGGTGGCCTAGCAAAGTGGTCAGCATTTGTACAGGCTGAGAGAACTGGGTTGGTTCAGCCTTACAAAGAGAAGACAACTTAGTGCTGTCTATCATTTCTGCGTAGGAGGGTTTAGAGAAGACATTGTGACTCTTCTGTAAACTAGATGATATCTAGATGTCCTCATCCATCTTAAGATTCTGTGACACTATTATTTTGAGATTTAGGTCAGTTAAGTTGGCTATTCAACTTCAAATTTAGATAAGTGCTCCCCAAACTGACATTTTCTGCATAGTTCAAAGAAGAAAAAGAAGCTGATACACCTAAGCAGCAAAGATCCTGCAGAACAGCAGCCCGAAGTTCCTCAGAATGTATAAAACAAAAATTAAAAAAATCCCTAGTACTCCTGCACAAAATTCAAATTCAAAATATGTGGTTAAGTACCAGAACTGCTTAACACATTATATTCATAATTTCACTTTCATGAAAATTCTCAGAGTGTCAGATGATACTTCCCAACTCATTATTACTAGGCTAAAAGAAAGGTACGTAATGTTGAAAATATCTTTGAAACACTGTGAGTGCTGTTTGAAATTTCAAAATTATTTTCGCCATATAATTTTAGCAGAGTACTGGAATTAGTATAGTACTGGAGAAGCAAGTGCTGTATAGATGAGTTTATAACAGTACTTGCATTTTATCAAGCATTATAGTCTGTTATTCTATACAGCAGTAAAGCAATGATTAAGTCATACAGTAAATGCAATGTTATGAAAAATATGACTCCACAGCTTATCAGTTATATGCCATTTTGCTTTTTTAAAACTTACATTGCTTACACAGTATAGAATATAGACATTGCAGCTGAATTTTTTAAAAGGGCAGATTCCTTTATGACCAATAACAATATCTCTGGTTATACTGCAAAAATAAACTTTATCAGATCTTATGCTTCTGGACATAAACTGATCATTGAAAAGGTCAGGGTATAATTTTTATGCACACATACAACTTTTTTCTTTAGATAAAGTTTTTGTTGTTGCTGCTCTTTTCTTTGTGTTTTGTAGAAGCTAAAGAAATTCATTAATAAAAGTAGCAGATCGCTGCATCTGATAAGACTTCAATGACTCGAACTTTCTTTATGACTCTAGAATGTAGTTTCTTTAAACAAAAGGAATACATGACTGTATCATGTTACTAGTGACTGTAACTGTCTAGCAAATGTTTTCTTTATGCAGAGGCTGATAATGCTTCTAAATGATAAATAATGCTTTTTTCCACTCATGCTTTGTGGAAATAAAATATTAGTAAGGGTACTACAAATCAAATGTTCCAATATAACAGAAGTATATTATTGAAATACATTACTAGTTAGAAACCAAGGACTTCTGTTGTTAGTATTGTTTTTATTTCCAGTCCAGACAGCTCTCGGTCAGACATATCTAGACAGACCTTATGATGTAATAGTATATAAAACATCTGAATAAATCTTGCGTTGTATAGATGTAAAATTCTTCTTTATTTACTGCAAGAACTGAGAACAAAAATGGTCAAAGTAGGAAAAGAAAAAGTGGTCTCAGTGTTAAGGCATCTCTGTAGAATTTGACAGAATACAAAATAATTCAGTTGTTCTGGTTAGTTCCTTAAAGCAAAACCTTTTACAGTTCGTTGTTAACTGAATTTATCCAATTTGAGAAACTTGTGCTCTTCAGAATTGAGATGGTTTACCTGCAACTGATTTTAGTAGGATCAGTATTCTGAGCACACAATATTTTAGAAAAATTCTATTAATGTTAAAAACTCCATCAGATACAGCACCCAAAATTATTGGATTATTTTCATGTTCCTCTCTGTATGAATTTGGTATGTTTCAAAATTAGGACAGTAGAGTTTCCAGTGCATTTCATATATGCTGTAAAGATAAGTCCACATATGTACAGCATTTCAGTTCTGCGGTGATGAACACCACAGAAAAGGCCATTACAAAATTAATAACTTCATATTCATTGCTGGGTTTGGCTTGTGTCAGGTGAGCAGCCAAAGGTAGAGGTAAAAAGAGACATTAAACAGGCTCTGATTCCTTGAGTCTGCCTGTCTTATGCAGTGAATCAGGCTGGAGTCTGGTGGGAAAAATAAAATTTGATCATAATATTTTTATGGCCATTTGAGCTTGCTCTGGCTCTTAGTTCCAATGTGAAATATCTGAGAAGAGAGTCATGGTAGGGTCTACTCAGTTCTCTGTGGGGAGACTTTGAAAGTCAGAGTAGTTCTACTGCAACAAACTAGTCAAACTAATCAGCACTGCGGAAGAAACCTAAGCTGGATTTAACGTACAGAAAATATCTCCAGAGAATGTGGCAAAATTTCAGTTAGGGAAGTGGACAGTGTAAATATTTCCAGTGCTTGTTCTGATTAAGGTGTGCAATGAAATCATATCGAGGTTCAGAACCTGAGAAAATATCAAGAAGAACTGTGCCTGTCCTTTTAGTTTCATTTATATTTTTATATGTGTTCACTAATCAATTATTTGCACAACAGGAAAATTCATGTCCAACATATGTTCAAATACATTTAGAGGGCTCAGTCTTCAGACATGTTGAATATTCTCAACTCCTTTTACATCGCATAGCAACTGAAGGTTCTCAGCACTCTGCAGTATTGGGAAATTAGGGAGAAATTTAGTTTTATACTTTGAAAGATTCTGTGGAATTTGAAAAGAACAGTGTAATACTTGCAGATATTATGAAGTGGTAACGTGTCATAGATAAAAAAAGTTATTTTGCAAAATCTAGTTGAATGAACAGCAACTTGAATTATAATCCTAAGGACCAGTCCAATCACAGTTTGTGAACATGAGGAAAACATTCTTTGCTTTGAGGGTGACAGAGCCCTGGAACAGGCTGCCCAGAGGGGTTGTTGAGTCTTCTTCTCTGAAGATATTCCAAACCCACCTGGAACAGTACCTTTGCAGCCTGCTCTAGGTGACCCTGCTTCAGCAGGGGGGTTGGACTAGATGATCTCCAGAGGTCCCTTCCAGGTCCTACCATTCTGTGATTCTGTCTGATTCTGTTATTATAATGAAAATTATTTAGAGTGCAGCTGAATGTGCATAGACACCATTAGAGACTTAAACAGTAGAACATGGCTTGTGATGTTGTCAGGTGTGTAATACACGACAAAAGAAGAAACCTTGATTTCTCTTCAAACCAGTAGAAATGTTTTTAGTCTCTCTTAATGAGAATATTTTTGGTAGTAAAATGGGTAACATTTTTAGTCAGAAGATGTAAAAATTCCAAATGTTTAAAAGTGCCTCCTTGCCTACAAAATGTCCTCCACTTTGGTGGACAAATAATACTTCTATAATGTTGATATTGTTGTGGCAGTCTTCTAACTACAGAATGATCTGTATGTCCTTTCCTTTATTTTATTTATTTCTTCTGCGGCTGTCCTTTCCTATATTGATTGGCATCTTGTAGTTGACTTCACAAAACTGAATTAATTTACAGGTAATGTGAAAGAATTAATGGTATGGTTATCTATGGAATATTATAGTATGAAAATAACATAAACCATGTATGTATTTGAGATAGATGTTCTTATAAATAGATAGGAATTTGGGGTGAGGTGGTGGTTGGGTTTTCTTTTATTTGTTTTTTTACTGGAAAAGCTCCCTACCTGTGACTTAAGGTGCTCTTACATGCAATACTTTCAAAGCCAGTCAAAACTTCCTCTGGACAGACAGGTCTATTTGTTAATATAATAAGACATAATTTGTTTTTGCTAACAAGGCCCCCCCCCTCTTCCTCAGATGGCCAATGTTGGTCATCCATTCTTTTCAGTAAAATGTGGTTCTTTGTGCATTTTGTAGAATTTGTCAGGACACTAGTGACGTGCCCTGACAATATGAGGGGGAAGGTACTGCGTGCACCTGCAAAGACCTGCCAGCTCATCAACACCCGCGCTGGGGCTCACTTCCATGAATAAAAGAGCCGTTCAGTTCTCACTGCTGTTCAGTGTTTGGATGCTCTGCTGCAACCTCCAACAGTGATACTAACTGAGACCTGGACTGAAACTCTGGGCCACTGGTGATGGTATCTAGGCTAGCCTGGAAGTAGTAAATAAAAAGAAAAGAAGGCAATATGCATAATTACCAGAGCACACCACTATAATTGTAAGGTATGCTTACAGGAAAATCAAACAGTGTTCATGCACTGTCTACTCAAATGGACAGAAATGAAGATTAGGTCTTCTGTTGCTTCAAGTTCTTCTCTCAAGCAAGAAAAAACACTTTCAAGAAGATTTAATTTAACTGTAAAAAAACCTCTGTGGAGAAAATTACTAATGTGAATCTCAGAAGGGATATTTCTGAGAGGTGAAAACTTCCAGAGGAAGCAGGGTTGATTTGATTATAAGTGTACGAAGCTCAGAATTCCCAGTAGTGTGATAATCCTTAAAATGAAAATGCTTCCTAAAGAGAATACTCTGTATGGTAGCATTTTTCAACACACACTTGTCTGAAGTTCTTTACAAACAAAATCCGTATCAACAACAAATTCTTCTGGGATAAAGGAGATCTATTGGAATTAAAGTCAAGAGTAAGAGCCAAGCACAACAAGCCTATGGTGTTTTTGAGAATGTGATCAATTTTGTTCTAGAAATAAAATTAAATGTTTAATACTAGAAAATATATGTCTGCCTCTAGGAAAATATTGCTTATCTAAATCATCAGTTCAGTATGGAAGAATACCCTATTGACACATATTATTAGTAAATACATAAATCTAAATCTATGAGTAGCAGAGTGTAAATCATATTGGTCCACTGCTCAAAACTAACAAACAATTCTAGCAGAAAAATTAGAGAAAGAAAAAGCAAACATAACCAGCGAAAATAGTTTACTTGAAAGGCCTATTTTCCTACCTTGATCAACTTGCTATTCAAAAACTGTTTTCACTTCCCTTCCCTTCCCTTCCCTTCGCTTCCCTTCCCTTCCCTTCCCTTCCCTTCCCTTCCCTTCCCTTCCCTTCCCTTCCCTTCCCTTCCCTTCCCTTCCCTTCCCTTCCCTTCCCTTCCCTTCCCTTCCCTTCCCTTCCCTTCCCTTCCCTTCCCTTCCCTTCCCTTCCCTTCCCTTCCCTTCCCTTCCCTTCCCTTCCCTTCCCTTCCCTTCCCTCCCCTCCCCTCCCCTCCCCTCCCCTCCCCTCCCCTCCCCTCCCCTTCCCTTCCCTTCCCTTCCCTTCCCTTCCCTTCCCTTCCCTTCCCTTCCCTTCCCTTCCCTTCCCTTCCCTTCCCTTCCCTTCCCTTCCCTTCCCTTCCCTTCCCTTCCCTTCCCTTCCCTTCCCTTCCCTTCCCTTCCCTTCCCTTCCCTTCCCTTCCCTCCCCTCCCCTCCCCTCCCCTTCCCTTCCTTTCCCTTCCCTTCCCTTCCCTTCCCTTCCCTTCCCTTCCCTTCCCTTCCCTTCCCTTCCCTTCCCTTCCCTTCCCTTCCCTTCCCTTCCCTTCCCTTCCCTTCCCTTCCCTTCCCTTACCTTACCTTACCTTACCTTCCCTTACCTTCCCTTCCCTTTTTTTCAAAGATAATGATACATTTTTGCTTATTTTTAGGATTTTTAAACTTATTATTTTATGCTTTCCAGTTCTTTAGGAATGTTCTTATCTCATGTACAAATAGTGAACTTATCTGGTTTACATAAAGATCATGATTTTGTCCTTCCTCCCACCACCACTTTTTATTCTCTATGTCTTTTTAAAATATTTAGAATAGTAAGTAAATGGATCAGGTAGGATGTTTCATCTTTAGGAAGATGTTGTGAGCTACCAATCTTGCTAGTACATAAATGTTGGAAGCAAAAGACTTTCAAATCATCCTCTAGTGATATCAAATACATACAGCTTTGTCAAAGAAGTCACCAAGAAAGAACTTTCTCTTTATTAGTCTAGAGTAAATGTCACACCAATTAATAATTCAGTAATGTTTCTTCAGATACTAGTTTCACAATAAACTTCTATGTTTGCCCAGGAGTTGAACAAAAACAGATAATGGAACATTTTCTCACTGTATTCTGAAAACTGGAAGTCATGCTTGTCTTAAAATCTCCTCTTTTTTGTACAGTATACTGTATTTTGATTGTTGATTCTACAGTATAATCAGTAACTACGCTCGATAGTACAGCAGATTTTTCAGCTTGTTTAATCTCACTGTCTTGATTTCATGGTGAGAATGTGATGAGCTACTCTCATTTACTCTTGAGTTCAGCATTAAGATAATTGCATAATAAGCCACAATCAATGCAGACCCTTAAAGATTGCCACTTTATTTTCAGTTGTTATTGTTTTTAAACACAAATCTTGACAACCAATTTTGGCTAACATACATAAAGTGATATTCAGAGTGGAAAGGAAATTTTTATCAACATGAAAGCTGATACTTGTTTTATCAAACATCTTATAAAAAGAATATTTATATTTTCCAGTCCAACGGGAGGTTAATATGCAGTCAGATCTGCAAGTAATTTAATTAAAAAGTAAACAATTGATTATTAGTTCATATTTCACATTTTAATCTGTTTATTTTATTGGTTGCTCTATTTTCTCATAGGTTTTTTTGAGGCTTGTCTGAAAGAAAATATGCTATACATTTGAGCCAAACCACAGTAAAAAGATTCTGCCTAACTCTGAGAGACCCAATCATTTCTTTTCATATTTTATAATAACATATGTCATGTCAATTTAAACAAAATACACACTCTTTGCTGACTGCAGTAGAAGGTTGATATTAAAATAATATGTCGCTGTTAAGAGCAGATAATTGAGCATACTGAAGTGTAGGTACTATCTGCTACAGCAAATGCAATACAAAAACCTAATGTTTCCTTAACAAAGGGTGCTCATAGAGATGATATTTGGTTTCTGGAATTTTATACTTTTTGAGTGTGACTGTTTAGCAGAACTCTCTATTTTTTGGACATATTTTCCACAATAAATTCTAAAATATAGGTATCAGTCATAAAGAGTTTAGCGGCAGCAAATATTGTAAAATATTAGTAAGATCTTTTTTCTAGGCGATGGGGTGTGTGTATGTCTGTGTCTGTGTCTGTGTGTCTGTGCCTGTGTATGTATTTGCGTGTATTTTAAAAATAAAGCTTACTCTCCTGAGTTTGATTATTTCTGAATTTACCCTGGGTGAGCCACCATGTGTTCTTCTACTTGCTAGATTTAAAAAAAAATCCCTAAAACCTCCAAATCCTAGATCACCAGTGTTCTAATGCAAACAAAAATGTGTCCTGCTGTTAGAGTAAACCTTTTACATAATTCTCAAATTTTTAGACATGCTAACTTGCACTTCTTTTTTCTTGTAAAATTCTGCTCTCTCTTTTGTTGGCGCGGGTTATGGATAAGTTGTAACGATGTCACCCCAATATGAGTATTGATCGTTCAACCTTTATTAGTCAGCAAAACAAGGTTTATATAGCAAAGCAATTACAGCATCTGATTGGCTAGACCCCTAACCATATATAGGCAAAACTGCTGCAACTCGCTGTGATTGGTGCAGAGCTTGCATCTCGATGCAGAAGCAGTGCTGTGGCAGGAAACGACAGCGTGACAGGAAGTGACAGTGCGGCAGGAAACGGTGACGTGACGGTCCCCCTGCTCCAGTGTCCCGAGCTCGTCGCTCTACCTTCCCAACAGGGTTCCGTGTTCGCTGTTGTCAAGGCTCACCTCCGGATCAGAACCTGTGTTGCTCAACGGCACCAAGCTATGTCCCCTCTCATCCAGCCAGGACTCCACAACTCCCCCTTCTTGTTTTTGAGCAAGCCAGGTATGTTTTGTCATCTTGGAGAGAGCCTTTTTAAGAAAGCTAAAGCAAATACATATTATAATTCCAACAGCGAGTAACACGATACATATGTGCAAAATTTCTACAATTAAACTGTTAAGTCAAGCAGGCAGATTACCAAAGAGCGAGGTGAGCAACCCATCAAAAAATCCCTGGTTTTGTTGTATTTGATTGGCGTGCTGTTCAAGCCATTGTAATTGCTTGTGGATGGACTTCAACTACTCACCTGAATCTCCTTTGTACATCTGCCTGCACTATAATTAGCAAAATGAGTAACATTGTAGCTAGGTACCCCTATTAGACAGGTGCGAAAAGGTTCTGTTGCAGAAGCAAGAGACAGACAAAATGCTGATTGGCCCGTTTTGTTCACCCAGCTTACCCATAGGTTTTGTCGGGGCTCAATGCGGTAAAGGGTTTCTTCACCTACTATAATCTGACAACATTTAAAGAGCGCGGCTAACAGGGTAACCGCTCGTTTTCCTGCCATTCCCTTCAAAGCTGATGTAAGCATCGCACTCTCATCTTTCCCACTCTGCTTTGGGGACGGCCCAAACAGCAGGTACTAGCTTACTTTCGCTATACTAAAAAAAACTACTTACCCATACGGTTTTAGCTCTCCGGTTTGCTAACCTTACCCACTTTGAGCGGCTACAGAGATAAGCATCGCTTCCTTCTGTCTTGAGCCTTATAACAATTAAAACACGAGCTATGCTGCGCCCTATTAAAGGCACTGATCACACCAATGCTTCGCAAGCGATATTCAACATCGCCGCTATTGTTGGCAAGTGTAACAACTACGTAAAACCCGAGGCTTACAGATCTTACAAAACATCACAGTTGGTATCGGTGACAAATACCTCCTGGTAACCACTCATATACTCTTACCTCTATTCAGGTTATTTCTACTTGATTGCTCTGTTCATGAGAGTCTGCTTGTTGCTCCTCGGCTAACTTGTCTTGCTGATTCAAAGCAGGCTTCATGGCTCGGCTAGGCACCCAGACTGGACCGCGATCTGTGGAAATACACATATACCCTCGACCATTAAATATCACTGGTACGGGTCCAGCCCACTCTCCAGTAGTCGGGTCTCTATAGATCACTTTAAACCATGGCAAAGTCGTTGCACTACTGAATTTTAAGTTCTGGTGATGCACCACAACAGGCGGTGCCTCCTGATCACCCATAAGGCACAAATAATTCAAAGCAAAAAGAACTCGATGCAACCTTGGTTGCACTTCTGTTTCAACCCCTCGCTGTTGATCTAAGTAGTCTTTCAGCACACGATGAGTGCGCTCTATGAGGCCTTACCCTGTCGGAGAATGCACAATTCCCGTGGTGTGCTTAATTCCCCACGTCAATAAAAATGATCTCAGCTTTTGACTGACATATGCAGGTCCATTATCGGTCTTAATTTCTTCAGGTACCCCCAGTACTGCGAAACACGAAAGCAGATGCTTACAAACATGTTGCGCTTTCTCCCCAGGTAAAGCAGTGGCCCATATCATTTTCGAAGAGGTGTCTATTGTGACATGCACGTACTTCAGTCGTCCAAATTCGGAGAAGTGAGCGACGTCCATCTGCCATAGCGTAAGTGCCTGCAGCCCTTTTGGATTTACCCCTTGGCCTATTCCTGCTCCCTGGTTTCCACACTTAGGACAGGCCTGTACAATATAACAAGACTCATTCTCTGTCAGCCCAAATTGCCTTCGCAGACCTCTTGCATTTTGGTGAAAATTCTCATGACTCTGTCTGGCCTGCTGAAACTTGTCTACTGGAGGCATAGGGCATGCGGGACTGACTAAATTGTCAGCAATTTGATTGCTGTGCCCTAGTCCCAGATCCCATTGGTGGCCACGTACATGAATGACGCAACAAGGTATGGCCCGTTGAGACAGTACGGTCCGCAACTGGATAAACAGCTTGCCTAATCTAGGGTTGACTGCCTCCCTAAGCAAGGCATCTGGTATTCCAGGCACTATCCCAGCTACATAGAGGGAGTCAGTTACAACATTTAAAGGCTCATTTAGCCAATTAGTTAAAGCCCAGACCATGGCAGTCAGCTCTAAAATTTGCAGCGAATCTCCATCCTGTCCTTGTATCATGTAATGACACCACTGGCCCCCTTCTTGCCAAACACAAACTGCCTTACGCAGCCTCCTGCCTGCATCTGTATATACTGTAATTCCTTCGGCCAGCGGTTCCTTCTGAACTCTGGACTTCTCAAGCCATAGATTTCGCTTCAAGAACTGCCACAATCTCCCTTTCAGCTGTCGGGAATGTATCCTCCCACCATAGCCTAACAGAGCTTCCTGTAGGGGTAGAGCATGCCTCAACCACCATTCCAAATCTGACGCTTTGACTGGTATACTGATGTCCTGCGGCTCTTCTCCTGCTATTTCCACTATCCTTGTCCTACCTTTTCTGCTCTCCCACAGCTTCTGATTGTGTCTGTGTACTGATCTTCGGTTGCACACTTAAAAACACCCATTCTGGTATGTAAAATGGATCATCGCCCCTAATAGGCTTATCAGTGGCAAAATCAGGACTATTCAATGATGTTGTACAGGAATGAGTCTCCCCCTTCTTGTTTTGCCACTGACAGACAAGGGCATATGGCGACTTGGCAGGGTTACAAATAAGCAAGGAAACAGGGAGGGTTAGCAATCGCCTAGCAGTCCAGGCTGTTTGAAGCTTTTTGCTGCGTCTGTGATAGGGTGACTGCTGTCCTGGGATGCGATCCACGTAGTAGTAATGTCAATGGTGCAATGTCAACATTAGAAATACCAGCACAATTGCGCACCCACAGGATATCTCCAAGCAAAGTCTGTACACCAGTCAATGTGCGCAAATTTGTCGCTAGCTCCAACTTTTGTGGTTGGATCTTAGTGTCAGAGATGCGCCACCCCAAATACTTCCATGGTGCAGATCGCTGAACCTTTTCTGGGGCAACAACAAGGCCCTTGCTGGCTAAGACACTACTCAGCTGCGTCAAGGAATCGTCATTGAACGCTTCCTGTTGACAGCAGAGGATGTCATCCATATAATGATAAATGATCGTATTCGGCCATTGCTCCCTGAGTGGAGCTCAGGCCCAAGCCACATAAAGTTGACACAGCGTGGGTGAGTTTCTCATACCTTGTGGCAAGACAACCCACTCATATTGCTCTGAAGATGCTGCTTTGCTGGTTACCGGTATCGAAAAGGCGAACCGCTGAGTGTCTCGTGGATGTAAAGGTATAGTGAAAAAGCAATCTTTTAGGTCAACAATGATCACGTGCCAACCCGACGGAAGCATAGCAGGTGATGGCATTCCAGGTAGTACGGCTCTCATGGGTTGCATTTGCTCATTAATCTTTCGTAGGTCGTGTAAGAGGCGCCATTTGCTGCTCTTTTTCGGAATGACGAAAATGGGGCTATTCCATGGGCTGACTGAAGGCTTGATGTGGCCTGCAGCGAGTTGCTCTGCTACCAATTGCCTTGTTATTTGCAGTCGCTCTTCTGTCATGGGCCACTGGTCAACCCACACGGGTTTGTTGGAAAGCCAGGTTAGCGGTGGGTTGGGTGACTGCTCGCCAGTGCCCATAACTAAAAAGGAGTACTAGTTAGTACAACTCCAATTCAACTCAAAACGTCGCGCCCAATTAGGGCTGCAAGAGTTTCGGGCAGCTGCATGACATAGACCTTTAAACTGACCTCCTGCCCTTCAGGAAAGGTTATTTGCACAGGGTATTGGCTCATCATGGGAGTGGAGTGTCCCCCCACAACTATGATAGCCGTTGTGGGAACACTTAGTGGCCACTCCTCCGGCCAAACACCCGGACTTACGATTGTGATGTCAGCTCCGGTGTCTAGCATGGCATAGATTTGTACTGATGCATTTTTCTGACTCAACACAACGCGCATATTAGGCCAATGGTCCATCTTCGTAGTAAAACAAACTGTAGGGCCTGTGGAACCAAGACTTTGGTTTTCACGGGAAGTCTTTGCTAAAGAATGGTCGATTGAGCTGCCTATCACTAGGATCTGCGCTATCTTACTGCCTTTTGGAACAAACAAAGGAGGACAAAGGGTATGGACCATAATATGAATCTGGTCCGCATAGTCTGCATCGATAACCCTAGGAACAATTAGTAGTCCCTTAACGCCGGTAGAAGAATGTCCCACTAAAAGTCCTTTCATTCTGCCATTTTAATTAATCCTTGGCTCGACCGCATTGCTAGGGATCTCATGTACGGTCGTGTCGTTAAGGACGACGTCTATTGTGGTTTTCAAGTCGATTCTCAAGCTGCCTCTGGTTGCGGCTTGAGGCTGTTGTGAAAAACTCTTGCTTTGCCCGGAGGATTCATTTGTTTCCACAAGCGGCCTCTGTCCGCACTCCTCCTCTCGTTTCCCGAACATACTTTTGTGGCGTGGGTATCCTTTTGACATCTTTCACACCAGACGGTGCTACGGCAGCAGTGACTGATGTGCCCCTTTTCCCCACACCGATAGCAAATATGGAGGAATGACGATTGCACCTGCAGGGCGCTGTTTTGTTGCACCACAGCTGCAAGTGGTTGGACAACTTCCCTGACCGTGCCTTGCACGGCAGCAGCGACTGTCGCCTGTTGCTTTTGTGCTCCAGCCCTCTCGACCCTGGACAGCATGTCTTCAACTCCCGCCCCTCTCGGCAGACCTGCCAGAAGCTGTTTTGTAGCCTTATTGGCATTGTCAAAGGCTAGCACACGAAACTTTTGCTGCTTGCTTTCCTCATTTAAATCTGGATGATTCATTAACGCATCCCACAGCCGGTTGATGAAGTTGCTGTAAGTTTCAGTGGCTCCTTGCACTACAGTTCCGAAAGGTGGAGCGGACGAACCAGGCAGTGCAAGGAAAGCTTCCAGGGCAAGATGTGCCGACAGTTGAAGCACATGGGCGGGGAAGGTCAGCTGCAGCTCCAGGTTAGCATAAACTCTTTGTCCGGTAAGTATTTCGACCGTTACTCCATAGTAAGGATCTTGCTGGTCCTGATGTCGCATTGCCTCATCCATTGCCTGTTGTGCCCACGCTGTTCCCCACAACAAGAACTGAGTAGGGGTAAGTAACAATCGCATTAAATTTCAACAGTCATACGGGCACATCAGGTCAACGGAGTAAATCCAGGTAACAATTTGTCGAGTGGCCTCAGATCCCACCCCATATTGAGATATGGTATTACGGGCCTGTTGTAAAATTTTCCAGTCATGTGGTTCCCATTTGCCTTGACCATTAACCTGTACCACAGGACAGGCTAACGCCTGAGTACCTCTCATAGTGGTGGCAACGTTCCACTGTCCATCTAGGATGGCATCCCTTATAATACTGCTCCAGCAGGCAGGTGTGATCGACGCCAGAGACCCAACTAAACATTTTGGAGAGGAAGCCTCATTTTCCCAGTGGGGGGGGTTGGTAACGATTAACATATGCTGGAACTGCGAGCTCATGTCTTGAAGACGCTGCAAAACTGACTGCAAAACATTACAGGTTGCCTTTCCCTGCAATCTGCTCTGGCCGCCATTAGAGGGAGTCGGGGGTGGAGACACCTCGCTGGAGGGTGGCAACGGAGGATAGAGAGGAGCGGTCGATGTTGTAGGCTGCGCCCCTTCTCCCTCCCCCTCTGGAGGTGGTTCTAGCCGCTCCTCCCCTCTTCTGGAAGGCAGTCGTACTTCTGCGTCCGACTCCTCCCCTCTCCCCGGGGGCGGTCGTACTTTCGCATCCGGCTCACATCTCTGCTTGGCTTCTCTAGCGGCAACTTCCGGCAGGCGCCCCCCCCCCCCCCCCCCCCCCCCTTTGCCGGCATTGGAATCATGCTCCGCACTCGCCCGAATCTCGGCAATAGTGTTACAGGTGATCCCAGTCATCCGTCTAACGGCAGGTAGCCCAAAAACCCGTGCTGATGTCCCAGGCTTAGGCGCGTGATCTTTCCCGGGCTCCGGAGCTAGCATCCGAGCTGCAGCACACGCCACCTCTCATTCAGCTTTCATAGATTTTAAGGTCTCTAATACTGTTCGCCAGAGCTTGCGGACGGCTTTTATCTCCTTTTCTTCCTTTTCCTCCCCCGTTATTGTCCTTTCCCACATTGTCTCTCCTAACTCTTGCCATTCCGAGACAGAAAACAGTAGCTGGGTATCCGCAAAGTGACCCCATCGCTGCCCCAGTTTAATCAACCTCACGAGTTGCTTTGCCATTGCGTCTATTCCTCTCTTAGAGAGCATACCGACGAGCAACATTGCCGCAGCCTCTATCTCCATGCTTGCGGCCCCAGCCTCCATCTTCAATTTTAGCTGCACCAGGCAGCACCAGCGGGGCTCGTTTACTCTCTGGGAGGCGGCTGTCCGTGTCTGTCCTGAGACTCTGCACCCAGGCAGCACCACTCACAGAATCACAGAATCACAGAATAGTAGGGGTTGGAAGGGACCTCTGTGGGTCATCTAGTCCAACCCCCCCGCCAAAGCAGGGTCACCTACAGCAGGCTGCACAGGACCTTGTCCAGGCGGGTCTTGAATATCTCCAGAGAAGGAGACTCCACAACCTCCCTGGGCAGCCTGTTCCAGTGCTCCGTCACCCTCAGAGGGAAGAAGTTCTTCCTCATGTTCAGACGGAACTTCCTGTGCCTCAGTTTGTGCCCATTGCCCCTTGTCCTGTCACTGGGAACCACTGAAAAGAGCTTGGCCCCATCCTCCTGACACCCACCCTTCAGATATTTGTAGGCATTTATAAGGTCCCCTCACAGCCTTCTCTTCTTCAGGCTGAACAAGCCCAGCTCCCTCAGCCTCTCCTCCTTGGGGACATGTTCCAGTCCCCTCACCATCCTTGTAGCCCTCCGCTGGACTCTCTCCAGTAGCTCTTCATCCTTCTTGAACTGGGGAGCCCAGAACTGGACACAGTACTCCAGATGAGGCCTCACCAGGGCAGTGTAGAGGGGAAGGAGAACCTCCCTTGTCCTGCTGGCCACACTCTTCTTGATGCACCCCAGGATCCCATTGGCTTTCTTGGCAGCCAGGGCACACTGCTGGCTCATGGTTAACCTGTCGTCCACCAGGACACCCAGGTCCCTCTCCGCAGAGCTGCTCTCCAGCAGGTCCACCCCAAGCCTGTACTGGTGCATGAGGTTGTTCCTCCCCAGGTGCAGGACCCTGCACTTGCCCTTGTTGAACCTCATCAGGTTCCTCTCTGCCCAGCTTTCCAGCCTATCCAGGTCACGCTGAATGGCAGCACAGCCTTCTGGTGTATCTACCACACCTCCCAGCTTGGTGTCATCAGCAAACTTGCTGAGGGTACATTCTAACTCTTCATCCAGGTCGTTGATGAAGAAGTTAAATAAGACTGGGCCCAGTACTGACCCCTGAGGGACACCACTTGTCACCAGCCTCCAACTAGACTCAGCGCCGCTGATGACAACCCTCTGAGTTCTGCCATTCAGCCAGTTCTCTATCCACTTCACCGACCAAGCTCCCAGCTGTTGTTCCCACGCCCCCCCTCTAGCTGCTCACCGCAGTCTCAGGGATTCCTGCAGGGAAATCTTCCATCCTCTGCTACCAAATGTTGGCGTGGGTTACGGATCCGTTGTAACGATGTCACCCCAATATGAGTATTGATCATTCAACCTTTATTAGTCAGCAAAACAAGGTTTATATAGCAAAGCAATTACAGCATCTGATTGGCTAGACCCCTAACCATATATAGGCAAAACTGCTGTAACTTGCTGTGATTGGTGCAGAGCTTGCATCTCGATGCAGAAGCAGTGTTGTGGCAGGAAACGACAGTGTGACAGGAAGTGACAGTGCGGCAGGAAATGGCGACGTGACGGTCCCCCTGCTCCAGTGTCCTGAGCTCGTCGCTCTACCTTCCCAACAGGGTTCCGTGTTCGCTGTTGTCAAGGCTCACCTCCAGATCGGAACCTGGGTTGCTCAACGGCACCAAGCTGTGTCCCCTCTCATCCAGCCAGGACTCCACACTCTTTCACTTCTTCCACATAGTCGTGTATCCTATTGTGATTAGTATAACCCATGTATTTCTCTACCTCAGGCTTCTTGCCTCCTTGCTTTTTTGCCAAGTACTAGATGTGATGTAATCATCTGTATTTGCTACTTTGTGCCATTTTTCTCACATCCTTCCCTCAAATTGTGCTTACCTCGTCCAGCTTCACACTTGACCCTGAAACTCTAGATCCCAGAAAGAGCTTTTTTCAGGTCTTACTAGAGTTCTGCTAAAACTTCTTTTACCCAGATTCTTTACAGGTTTCCCCCTTCATTACCAGTCCCTGTCCTGACATACGACTCTAAACCATTCTCTACAGCAATCAGGTTCTTCCCAAATGAGGACTGTTCACAGGGGAAGAAATGTGGTGACAACAGCACAGACACTTCACTCGTTGCCCCACTTAGTGTCACTCAGGCCACCTTTGAGAGTCAGAGGACAGGGTGGCTGTGCAAAGGCTGCTATCATTCTGCACTCTGACCACCAACACACAGCAAAAAACATCCCTCTCTGAGCTGGACGTCTTCTCTTCCACCTTCTCCCCATTCCCACCCATGCAAAATTGTTAACTGTTTATGGAGTATGGATCCTCTCAGACCACTGTAGCAGAGTACCATCAGCAAGAAGCAGGTTTTGGATGCTCAGCCAAACCAAACTCCAGGCATTCAGATGATCCTTTTAGGTGAGATTGCAGGCTCATTCTTCTAACAGTTCATTTGGTTCGGTCATATTAAAAAAGTGAGGTACTGCATCCTTTTCAATGCATTTTTACTACAGTGAATCTGTGACTTCTTGTTGTCTCATATGTAGAGCTACAAGTTTCAGACAGTTTTGTTTTGCTTTCCTACATGTAGTTTTTTGTTACATTAATGGTATGAATTGTATGATTCTTAAAGCAGGAATAGGGAAAGAAGCTTTTGTTGATAAGTGAAAGCATGTTATTTCAGTTTGGGGTACCTGTGAATAAGAATAGACTCAGAAGTACAAATAAACTCCTATCCACGTTGATCAGACTCCTGGAGGAAAACAGAATAATTCAAAAACCAAAATCTTGAAGCAGGATGGCTTTGCCCTTTTAAAAATAAAATATGAAAATCCACTCCAAATGATTTCACATCTTATGCATATGAACAAAGCATGTATTTGGCTTCTCTTTTCAAAGTAAAAAAAAAAAAATTCAGGAGAGTTTGTGTTATTTTGTCTTCTGTCTAGAGGTCTTCTAAATGTTCGTGTTTTGTGTTACATCTATGGTCTGTTACTGAAATTTAACTTATGTTTTGAAGATCTCTACAGTAATTTGCTGTTAAAAAGGTCTGCTGACCTGTTGCCACGTTAGAATGTTAACTGTTCATTAAAGCTGTGGAATCTTGTCCAGTGAGCTGTGGCATAGCTCATTGTCAGCAAGCTTGCCACTGAAAATGGCGGGAGGAAATCTTGTTGTAAATCGGCCTGCAATATTTGCTTAACTTTGCTGCTTCTTTTTTTCCTGTGACTGCTTGCCTGCCAGACTGAAATAGGATCCAGAAAAATTTTGAAGGGATTTTGAGGTCCTACAAACTTAAGAATAAAGTTATGGATATGCCTGCACAAATTTTGCAGTCCATGTATAAATTCTGCAGTAAATTAACTCAAAATATATTTATACTCAACCAAATTTAAAATGTATCAGTTTATTTTTCCCCCCTCTCTAAATAAGGTGGAAAGCTGTATACAAGTAAAACTCAATTCCCAGTCAAAAATTTTGCCATTATGTGTGGGAACTGGAAACTTAAGATGGTCTGTAAGTGAGATATAACTTTAGAGTAGAGTTTTACAGAAGGGGAAAACAAATCTGAGAAGTTTAAAATAGTTTTGAATACAATAAATTTTATTTTATTTACAATTTAAAGTGCCTTTTCCAGAGGGGAGGAAATTACCTGTATTGTAGCTCAGTTTTACCTCAGGATAGTGCACTCAGAGACACTGTTTCAAGGTAGATGGTTATCATCACAAGTGTTACTTGAGGTATTAATTTTTAACATTGTCCTTAATTTCTTTAAATTGTTCTTGCTGTCTTAAATTCTGTGGCCAAAATCTTGATTCCTGTAAGGATTAACCGAGAATAATTTTGCCACAAAATGATATTGGAGGTTAGGTAAGTGAGGAGAAACAGAAACTAGTGAGCTCTTCATACTAAAAGAGTGTATCTTGAAAATCTTGTCCTGTTTCTTTCCCCCCTTCCCTCTCCATCATCAAAGATATGAAAGGCAGAAGCCCACTTATCTCATGCACTGTCTTTCACAATTTTCCAGTGTGATTGCTACACTCATTTGGGATACTTGGCTGATAGATCCCTGGCTTTCATCTTGTGACAATGGAAAGGAGGACATTCTCAGCAACAGGCCAAAAATATGAAACAAACTTCCTACAAAGCTGATCCCAAACAAGTGGGGCTTCTTTCACATGACTTTCAAGATCAGTACAAGGCATGTCTGTATTAACTGGCATTCCCCAATAGCTATGTAGTAATGACACTTAACACAGGAGGAATCAACCTCCAGAACATTATGGTAAAGAAACAGCTTCAAAGCAGAGAAAGAAAAGTGGTACCTTCTAGAAGTAGTTTTGATGTATCTTTAATCATTTCTATGTGCTCAAATACTCCAATGATTAGTGCCATAGATATATCTATAAATAAATCACAGAATGTTGGAAAACATCTTGGAAACATAAACTGAAGTATTCATCATATGCAATGCACATGAGAAATATTTCATTAGCTGTGCAAGTGAGCTGACATGGAAGTACAGCATGTTAATTTGGAGAATTTGCTTTGAGGAACACAAGCTGTTCCTTAACTGTACAAAAATGCAAGTAGCTCATACAAAATTAAATTCTGAAATCAATGGCAAAACTTCTTTAGCATCTTTAAGTAGCACTTGATAAAGATGCTTCAGTAAAGATTTGATCAGTATTTGAATTATAAATTCAAATTATGATGGGTGATGTTATTACTGTTATAACATTATTCCAGTAATTGCAGGACTGGTGGAAATGGAAAAAAAAGAAAAAAGGAGGTTAACAGGTTAGCACACCCAATATGTGACAAAAGTGAATAAAAATAAAACAGAAAAAAAACCTTATAACAACTAGAGGAAAAGGAAGTTACCATTAAAATAAATTTGTTGAGAAGTGGAAATATTATTTCGTGATTTGTAATAGTGTAATAAAATATTAAGTTCTGTATTGCCAAATGCCATAGTGTAATCTAAAATAATGAGGAGGGGAAAGAACTGTGATCACTAGGTAAGATTTCAAGAGATCTTCAGCTCTTGTAAGTGGAATAGAACATTTTCATTCTGTGCTGCAGATGAAAATCTACCCTACTTGGAAACAATCAAAGAGATTATTATTAACAAGGTGTTTGGAAAGTTAAGAACAGAATATCTTTTCAAGAACTTTACCAAGAAATAGAAGGTTAGAAATAGCATGATAGTTAGCCACAGAATTTGAACCACATGAAAGCTTCTTAAGGGAGGATGCTGAGAAAGCAGCCACTTTAAAAGCTCCAGGAAATGTGCCACTGAAAAAACAATCATTAATAATAGCTGTTATGTGGTGGGAGAATCAGAAGAAGGAAAATCATCAAACACAAGGTAGAGAGAAAGTGCTCGTATTTTTATATAAGGTGATATTAATTGAATCATGTAGGCAGAGCAGGGAGAAACTAGACTCGGTAACAGAAGGATAATTAACAGTTAGAGAAAAGGAAGGCAAAAACTGTCGGGTTAAGCAGTACATCAGACATGCATTATAATCCTTTTTGTATTGGAAATGTTCTGTTTATTTTTCATTAAACAACAGATTCAAATTGATTTAAAAACAGTGACTGTGAAGGAAGAAAACATTTGCAAAGTACTTCCTAGGTGATAGATTTATAGGTTGGATTATCAACATTGAAAAGGATTTCTCAACTTCAGAATGGAAAATAAGTTACAGTAGATATTTATGTCACTACAATCAAAAACGTACACTCATATTTAGGAGGTTAGCAGGGAAAATAGCTATATATTCTCAAGGTGGATGAAAATAATTGTAAGTATAAAACAAAAATAATCTAAATTTTAAGATTATTATACAACAGAGTGGCAGCATGTATTTACAATTACACTTATAAATTCTTCTGATTTTGAGCCTCTAATTTTGAGGTAAATTTGGGGTTGATGAAATGATTTTCTAAAAATAAAATGTAAGTCAGATAAGGTATTCTTTGATTTGCAACAACTTAAAAAGAAATCCACAGTCTTCTATATTTCACTCCCATGTCTGATTTTTTTTAACTGGTACTTGTCCATTGGTAGATATCTGTGAATTCAATTCCATATTAAAGAAGAAATATTAATAACGTACTTAGTATATTAATAGAAAAGTATAGTTTTACTTTATATACTGAGAAAAAATACAGTCAAAGTTCACCATAAATTTATAAGCAAAGATTAAACAGTATTTAGATAAAAGGAAAGATACAATAACACTAAAAAGGCAAGGAAAATGTCAGGTTATGGCATTTAAGAAGAGAAGAGGTAGTTAAAAATGAAGAAACAAAGAATACAGTTTTAAATTCTAAGAAAGTTGTTGATACTAATTTTAAATTCTTTAGGAAAAATATGTTAATGAAAGAAATTATAAAAGAAGCAAGATGTTTATAAAAATCCATTTATACAGGAGCATTTTAGGCTAGCTAGAAAAGAAAGGGCCAAAATGTTAAGAATTTCCTCAAATGTACAAACTGACTTTGAGAATGTACAGGTGAGGGGATGGGGAAGATAAAAATGGCTTAGAAATAAAGGGCTAAGCAGGAAGTGTGGCAACTACGACAAGGAAGACTGCTTCATATTGGGGAATCTACCTGAGCAGAAGTCAGGCAGGATGAATTATAATTTATATAGCAATAACATTGTCAAGAACAATGCTGTGTTGTAAAGTGACTTACTGAACATACATGAATTTTGCACCAATTTCAAGGAAATTAATTGTTACTTATGTTCTATAAGATAAGGTAAATGTGCCCGAGATAAAAAGAGTAAATAATAAAAGATAAGAAAAAAAAAAAAAGGAAAAGAAGAAAAAGGTTAGAAAGTCCAAGAAAAACAGGAGAGCAGGAAGCTTTAGAGAAAATCAAAAAATCCAACAACAATGTAATAGACACATTGTAACTAGAAACTAATAGGTATGATTAATGGAAGGTGAAATTAAAAGAAGTGATGTAAGAGCAATGAGTACTACAAGGTCATCTATATCAATGAGCTATATGAACCCTGACATTTTTACAATGGGTTTTCAACAGAGTGAACTGATCCTCAAGTATAGCAGCTTGAGTGGGACAGAGGAGAAAGAAAGAAAAGGTTATATTGTAGCATGATGGAAAAAAGGTTGTCTTAAAAAATTAAGTCTTTACAACAGCTTAAGCCTCAGAGAGTTCCTTAGTGATCTGATTTGTCAAATGGATTTTTGTCCTTCACTTGGTGTTTTCAGTTCACTGCATTCTCTTACCCAAGCTTTCAATAAATAATATCTAAAAAAATGAAAATAGTATAGTGTTTAGTTTAATACCTTGACTGAATTGGGTTTCCCCATCTACTTAGTGTAAACATCTTTGAATTACTTTAGGAGGATGAGCTTTCGACTACTGATGGCATTTCAAGGGTCCCAAAATGTAGGAAAAATATCCAGTTCAAAGTATCACTCCCTACAGCTATGGATTTCAACTTGAGGTCGTATCTCAAAATCACTTTTTCTAGTAACCTACTGCTCTACTGAATGCTAGTAACACAAATGAATCTGGCATTCCCAGAAGCCCAGGGAGAATTCTCACACAGCTTTCACTATAAGTGCATTCAGGTTGCAATGGTTGATTTAGAATCAGGGTATCTCAGAAGAGCATACTGCTAAAAGCAATAGACTCCTTAAAAGAAAAAGAAAAGAAAAAAAATTAAAAGGACACTCATCTACAAAATAGCAAAGTGGTCATCTGGCCAGAAATGTGTACACCTGCCCTCTCTACCAGGCAGGGGATCAATGACAATGCATTGTTTGGAATGTCAATCACATTATACTGTCTGAGAAAAACCTGAAAATTATCATTAATACTAATATAGGAATTACGGTTGTGTATTCTACACAAAAGTCACATTGGCTTTTTTGGTTTTTAACTTGTAAATTTTGTCTCTTTTCACATAGTGTATGAAAAATCTCTCCTCTTTTATCTTTCATTTTCACCATTCCTTTTTTCATGTGAAAGTGGATTGATGTTTTGTTTTGTTTTGCCAAGCACCTTGACGGTAGTGAAAGTGAAATACATGAAACACATGCGTCATGATCTACATAATGTTCTGGGTTTGATTTGTGTTTTGTTTCACAAATGAATGGGGGAAAGGATACATTCTTATTACTTCAGTACATTTTTATACAAGCTGAATCTTGGGAAGGGGAAGAGTAGTTCAAGCGAAATAAGAACAGGCAGAAACTTTAGCTCACCTCTGAAGCATATCACAATATTTCAGGTGCAGCACTATGGAAAGAAAAAAAAAGGAAAAGGCAGCTTCAATGTCTTTGGCTGATACCCTAAGGAGAAATCAGGTGATCCTGTGCAAAGCTTCTGTCACCCTCCTGCAATGATCCGAGCATGGGAAAGGGAGGAGAGTATATGAACAGCTCATCAGCATCAGACAGGAGAAGAGAAGGGGAAGGGAGGTGCTGAAAGCTTCTTCCTGTCCTTGTCAAACTGCTGTTTAAAGCTGTTGCTCATTTAAAATTTCTTAGGGTGAGAGGAAGGGACATTCAGGGTCTGAATTCAAATAAAGATGCATGTTTAAAACAAATTAGTGCAACTATATTCAAGTTCTCTGGATATTCACATTCGGAATTAGAGTAATAAAAATACATTAAACCTTAGCAGAGTAAGGAAACTTTAATTATGAAAGAGAATGTCTACATAGAGATTTTATGTGGTTTACTTAATCCACTTTGTGCATCCAGTATTGAGTTTTGTGATGGCTCTGAATTAATAAGTCCTTATGATCTTGTGAGAGCTGTCAGGGACCCCTTCACCCACTCTGTTCTCCAGTCTTGTATGCCACACAAGATTCAGGCCTCAAAGAGAGTTTGTGTTGTACTATATTTAATTAGGTCATTACTCATTTTGTTGTTGATACCAGGAATTTAATGAAATGGATTCTAAGAGCATCAATTGTAACAATAATTTATGTTTACCCTACAGTAATAACTGAAACCTGCCTTTTAAAATACAGTTCAAAGGTGTGGTCTCACTTACTGAGTGGGATCTATATGCTTAACCATAGACATTAACCATCTTAAACTCTTTGAGAAAGTACATATTAGGATACATGTATATTTAATTCTAAGGTTTGGGGAATATTGTTATTACCAGTTGTCCCGATCCAACGTTGGGGAAGGTTTCAATACGATCTCTAGGATGAGATTAAGACACTAAATGGGGTCAAATGGCATAAAACCTTATGAACTTTATTATGAGAAATCAAGAGATGACAGTTACACAGGAAGACAGTGGGGAGGAAAGGAGGAGCAGGGAGAGAGGGAGAGAGAGAAAGAAGAGTGGAAAGGAAAGAATGCAAAAGTCAGGCTGCCTGAACAAGGGAGGTAGGGGATGCTGAGAAACACAGCTGCTACCAGCATGGATCCAACGATATCCAGTTGATTCAATCTCTGTACAGGTGTCAAGGTCTCAGAGAGGAGCGGTTCCATAAGGCGCATGAGGAGCAGAAGCAGCACAGGAGAAAACACATGCGGTCCTTTTATAGGGCTCTTTGCCCACGCACAGAGTGCGTTTCGGTACATGCAGTTCGTGTCCTATGTGCTGCCTACCTAGGCCGCCCTTCCTTGTCAGTTCGCGTGCTGGTCCATGCGCAAGCGACTGGAGAGAGTCCAGTGGAGGGCTATGAGGATGAAGAAGGGACTGGAGCAACTCTTCTATGAGGAAAGGCTGAGGGAGCTGGGCTTGTTTAGCCTGGAGAAGAGAAGGCTGAAAGGGGACCTTATAAATGCCTACAAACATCTCAAGGGTGGGTGTCAGGAGGATGGGGCTAAACTCTTTTCAGTGGTGCCCAGCGACAGAACAAGGGGAAACAGGCACAAACTGAAGCATAGGAAGTTCCATTTGAACATGAGGAAGAACTTCCCTCTGAGGGTGACAGAGCACTGGAACAGGCTGCCCAGGGAGGTTGTGGAGTCTCCCTCTCTGGAGATATTCAAGACCTGCCTGGACAAGGTCCTATGCAGCCTGCTGTAGGTGACCCTGCTTTGGCGAGAGGGTTGGACTAGATGACCCACAGATGTCCCTTCCAACCCCTACAATTCTGTGATTCTGTGATTCTGTGATTCTGTGGGTCCTTTCCTGCAGATTGTCATGGTGCTTTCTTCAAAGACAGAATATCATAGGCAGGAAGTGCTGATGGTGCCACAACAAAGTCAAGATAGTGCAGTCTGCTACACCAGTGAAAAGGGCAATTCTCTTTTATTAGGCCTCTTGGCAGGTTGGATGTCTTGCATTTTGCTTTTGTAAAATTGATTGGTTTCTGCTGATGGTAAGGCCCTCAAAGACTTGGCAAACAGCATGAATCTAAGGGCCTTCTTTCCATGTTGTAAGTCCATTGGGTAGAAATCTGGAGACACATACCCGGTATTTCTACATTATACTCAGCACCAACAGCTAACCCACTGGTATATTTTGTTTCATAACTGAACACATATTGTTGGGTAAAAGAGACCTTTGTACTTTTTCTATTAAATTTTGCTATTAGGCAGCTGATAGCTTTCTTACTACACAATTAGTCTTTTAACTCCTCACAGGAGGGCCCATTTCTTTGCTTCTCCTAGGATTTTTAGAGGTTGATTTCACTCCCTCTTGCTGTAATTTATCTATTTAGAAGAAGGCTATCTCGCAGTTTGAATACAGAAGAGAAGTCTGGCTCATAGCACTGTTTCGCTGAGCACATGGAAGCTATGCAGACCGCAATCCTCAGCCCAAATTCTTATACTGACCTAGCTGGTGTCCTTCACTTTTGGGAGCCCAGCTGAAGATGTTCCGTTCAAGTAAGTTACTTAGGAATCATCCTTAGAATGTTGAATTCTGTTCCTACTTATGTCCACTGTCAGTAGAAAGGGGACAAAAACTTTTCTGTCAAGATTTCAATAAAAATAAAAGCTAATCAAATGACCAAATGTTAGCTGTGACAGTATAACTTGCAGCCTTCAAGCTAACACAAATAATTTTAAAACATTTTAATTACAAATTTAAAACACAAATTTTAACTGCATTTTTTAAACTAACTGTGTATAGGCTGTTTTTGAATAGAAAGGGTAAGGAAGATAGGGGAAGTTTAAGGGAAGAGGTACCGTTCTTCCTAAAAAAAAAGTAAGTTTTCACAATATCTCCATTTCCCTCAAGTGTTAAAAAGAGCAGCATTCAGCCCGTCTTCTGAGGCTTTTCTAAACAAAGTTACTGTTGATGCTCCCTCCACAGACCTGGCCAGAGAAACCCATAAATAATTTATAATTCCTAGATTTTTAATATGTGTTTTTGTTTGACCTGGACAAATTCCAGGTGCCCACCCAAACCGCTCTATCACTCCGCCTCCTCAAGTGGGAAGGGGAGAAAAATGTGATGAAAGGCTCGCAGGTCGAGATAAGGACAGAGAGAGATCACTCACCAATTACCGTCATGGAGACAACAGATTGAACTTGGGAAGAAAAGGAAGTTTAATTTATCACCAATCAAATAAGAGTAGGATAATGAGAAATAAAACTAGATCTTAGAACACCTTCCCCCCACCCCTCCTTTCTTCCTGGGCTCAGCTTCAATCCTGTTTCTCTACCTCCTCTCCCGGAGCAGCGCAGGGGGATGGGCAATGGGGGCTGTGGTTAGTTCATCACTTCTTGTATCTGCTGCTTCTTCCTCTTCAGGGGGAGGATTCCTTATGCTCTTCCCCTGCTCCAACGTGAGGTCACTCTCACAGGAGACAGTCTTCCACAAACTTTTCCAATGTGAGTCCTTCCCACGGGCTGCAGCTCTTCATGAAGTGCCCCAGCGTGGGTCCTTCTCACAGGGTGCAGTCCTTCAGGAACAGGCTGATCCAGCACGGGCTCCCCATGGGGTCACAGCCTCCTTCAGACATCCACCTACTCCGGTGTGGGATCCCTTCCATGGGCTACAGGTGGATATTTGCTCCACTGTGGTCTCCGTGGACTGCAGGGGAACAGCCTGCCTCACCATGGTCTTCATCATGAGCTGCCAGGGAAGACTCTCTGCTCCAGCATCTTGAACATCTTCTCCCCCTCCTTCTTCACTGACCTTGGTGTCTGCAGTGTTGTTTCTCTCACTTCTTCTCACTCCTCTCTCTCAACAGCCATTTTCTCCCCACGGATTTGTTTTGGGTTTTTTTCCGTTCTTGACTATGTTATCACAGAGGCGCTGCCACTGTCGCTGATTGACTTGGCCTCATCCAGTGGTGAGTCCCTCTTAGAGCCAGCTAGCACTGGCTTTATCAAACACGGGGGAAGATTCTCACAGCTTCTCACAGTAGCCACCCCTATAGACCCCCAGCTACCAAAACCTTGCCATGCAAACCCATAACAATATAGAAAAAACATTAAAATTTGGAAAATTGTGACTCTAACTGCTGGTGAAGAGGCAGAGGAAAGAGCAGTGTTATTAAGGTACAAATTTCTTCTACTAATGAGGGGAGGGAGTGAGGGGAGGCTTCCTGTGCTGACTTTGGAGCTAGCCCTGGGTTATAAATGGAGGGATGGGGAAAGCAAAACAAAGATCAGGTGCATGTTCCCCTCTACTGCCTCCATAAGCAATATTTCCCTGCCTCTGCCGGTCCCCCTCCCCAGAAATACTATTCTATCTGTTAAACAAAGAAAAAACAAAATCCAGCAGGGACATCTGTGCCTTCATCAGGCTTTAGGAAGATTCTGGCAAGGCTTAACCCTCTCTCATCAGAGAAAATAAGCCTGATTTTATCAACAAAATGAAAACATTAAATAACAGTTTCTACCTATATCCACATTTTTAGTTCTTATTCCAGACTGAGGGGTCAGAGGAATAAGCTTTTTCCTGATCCCTGTTGCAACACTGTCAGCTGTAAAAAGTCATCTGCTCCATCAGAGAGCCTAAATGCCACTAAACAGAACCCACAGGGATGAGCGGAGAATTCGGACATGCATACAAAGAAATCACAAGAACATTAATCTTTTCAAGAACCAAATGACAGTACCTTTCAGAAAGCACATATAACTCAATTAATGTTTGTGCTCACAAAATCTTTTAATTTATGAACTGTAGCTCTTGGGGTTTACTAAACAATTAAAATCAAATCTAACTTCTGCCCTAAATTTTGCAAAGCATATTTTATAAGTTTAATTCCTGCAACTTCAGCAGGAACAGTTCTTCTACGTAACCCTTATAATAAGAAAGGAAATCTCATTGCTCAGTGATCTGCTGTCATCAATGGACAAAAATTTAATGCTTTTGCTAATCCTTTCACTCTCTCACTAACCATTGACCACGAAGCTTTGTTGACCTTGCTGGAAACCTTGGCAAGTATTATTGAGAGGCACTTAAGTGAGCTATTCTTTTCTCTGAGGAAAGAACCAGAAGGCAGTAGCTAATGATTGCTCTTTTGCCTCGATGTGGTCTTATGCAAGATATTCTGTTCCCCTTATTTGATGTACATGTTACATTGCTAGAGCAATTAAGCAATATGTTGTAAACACCGCTTTTGGATCTGATCTGAACTGTAGAGTCACGGCCATGGTGAAACTGGAACTATAGTTCAAACTAGAAAAAACACAGCTATTGCTGCCAAATTACTTGAAAAACCTTAGAAGGAGATAAATAAGCTGTTTGTCTGTTAACATAGACATTTTAAACTTATTTTTCACATTAAGACTGACTGTTTAAATGTCCTTAAATGCCTGGTACTTTTAAATAGTCAGCAGCAGTTACGTTTTACTTAAGTGGTTTTCAGATATCGCTTTGAGTTGGGGACTTCACTGCAGTGATCTCTGGTGTGCCTCTTCAATGATGTAATTTCAGTGTTGCACCTTTTAGCTTTGACTACATACAGAGTTCTTTCAGTTTCTCACTAGTTGGCCTGTAGTGATTTGGGTCCATCCGGCTTCAAAAATTATTTCTATTTTAAAAAGACCTTGATTAGACAAGCTGACCTGACCCAGCCTGATGGCTTGCTGCCACTGGAGGAGGCAGTTGTGCTCTCTCCATTCCTCGGGTACCTTCTAGGGCCTCCCTGGTGCATGCTGTAGCATGCCTTAGGCTCTTTGCTGAGCTAATTTAGTTTGCTAAATGGGTGTAAAGTTCACCCAGGAGTGAAAAGCATCTTGTTTGCCAAGAATGAACTACTTCTGTTGACACATTTTTATCTTGTTCAGTTACATCTTAAAATGGGATGAAGGACTACAAATTAGGGCCTGGCATGCTGTTGTCAAGACTTCTTAAAAAGTCTTTCTTCGGTGTTGTGGAGTTTGATGGCCTCCAGGGGATGCTGCAAGAAACATGGACCTTACCTTTTGCCATGTGGGGAATGGGACAGAGGGTAGATTTTACTCCTTTAGTTGTTATTGGCTTAAGATATTAATTGTTAGTTTTTTACAAAATTGTGATGTGGTTCACATTATCTTTGAACACAGAATATGATGGGTGAGTTTTAGAAACTACATGCAAGGTTTATTCAAGAAAAGAACCATTCCACAGTTCCTTGAAACTTTCATAATTTGTATTTACAAGAGCACCAAAGTCCCATTAAAAAGTGGGGGGGGGGGGGGTGGAAAACAGTAGGGAACATTTTTTCCAGTGATGAAATAGGTTAATTTCATAGCTGACTTGAAATCTTGTGACAAGTTACGGTATTCTATTATGCCATTATTAGTAGAAGAAATAATCCCTTGCAGCTGTGGTAACTCATGATAACGCACAATATATACCCATCAAGATATCTCCTGACAGCAATGAAATTAACTCGTGTCACCCCTGTGTCTAACAGAATGTGCTTGCAGCTTCTTCTTAGTATGCTCTTTCAGATACCAATGAATTGATATATGGGGCAAATGCATCTATTAGAAATGATTGCTTATACCAAAATTTTCACTGCCTGCATTGTACATTTGATGATGGATGTTTCAAGCAAGGTAAGTGAACAAAATAGGTAAGTGATCGAAAGTAAAAGAATTCATAGTTATTGCTTACTTCCCAGATGTATGTTTTCTTGAACTGCAGCAAGATCTGCGTAACTGTCCTCCACAGTTACTGTTGCTCCCAACACATCCTTGGTGAGGTTGTAATCTGTTTCTGTGTCCTCTGGCTCAAAATTGGTGTGTGAGCTGAAGCCTACAGCCGTTGCAATGTCTGCTGTTGCAAGGAGCTATTTTGAAATTACAGGATGATGAAAAAACTGTCTGTTACTTACACCTTCTTTTTACCTCCTAAACTAGTACTTCTAGTACAGAGTTATCTATGTGTCTATGAAGCTTTGAGAACATGTTCTTTATGGCTAGTTCCAAATTGCTGGGATGAAAATATATTTTATAGTATTGCTAAACAGAGGAAGAAAGCAAATCAGATGAGAGCAAACACATTTCAGCAATGCTTTAGGACTGTAATTTTAGAGACTTTTTAAAATAAGTATTTTGAAATAACAATTTAATAAGCGAAGAGATAAAACCCATTATTTATTGCCACACATATTCTCATTTTTTGACAATTTTCCATAATCAAACACTTCCCACATCACAAACATCATCCAAACCCTTTGTAGTCCCAGCACAGTACGAATTATCCCCAACTTAATTCATGTACTGCTTCCCTGATGACTAGACTACTCCTGGCTTTCATTTTTTATTAAAAACAACAACAAAAACTGAACTCCAAATTAGAGTCATGGAATACCCTCTATTTAGCTCTTTTAATAAAATGGAAAATTTGAAAGCAGCCTGGTCACAAGTGGAAGTTCTGCTTAAATCTTAAGTTTGGCCATCAGCATTACAGACATAAAAGACAGCTTTAAAGATAGAGGCTACTGGCTTTACTGCTCTTCTGTGGTGCTTCCCTTGTGGCTAAGCAGCTTTTAGTTTTAGATTTTTATTAAATAAAAAAAAACAAATAGAATGTCCTTTTTTTTTTACCTGATTTGGGCAGATCCTATTTTGGGAAACAAAAGCCAATAACTGTATAAAAATAAACAAAATACTTACTGTACAGAACGTGTGATTCTCAACATTTGCAAGTTAGAAAAATATGAATTATTCCCATAAATGAAGCATAGTTGAATTCCGAGTCTCACAGGCATCTATCTGACAGCACAGACACAAGCTGGATTTATAAACAGCCGGCTTTTACAGCCTGTATTTCATACAGTGTGTAAATTTACAATATGTAATTAATGAAGATGTAAGAAATACTGGAGCTGTGTCCCAAGGAGCAGTGCAATTAGTGTCAATAAATAAATAAAAAAAAATGGTTATTGACACTAAAACTCTACCACTTAGGTTTTCAAAGTGGCATGCAACATTTTAATGGCAGTCTAGTGAGAGGCTAAAGTCCTTTGCTCAACTTTGAAAACGTAAGGATAAATGTTTCAAAGCCAGAGGTTATTAGGGTAAAGTTGTGTCAGTGAGAGTGTACGGTGCTGCAAGAGTTTTGATTGCACAGCTTTGGGATTGCTATGCGGATGTTGCCTTCCGAACCTTCAGGCACCTCTATCCCCCTAAGACATTGAACCTCTTAACCAATACATCGATTTAAAGTTGTTTTAGAGAGACCAGCTGCAATCCAGCTGAAAAAGGCTAGATGCCTGGACCTATAAAAACAAACGTGAGAGTATCTTTACTATACTAAAGTGGCTGCCTCCCACTTTTATTTTCAGTCTGTTTGCAAGTCTCTGTGCCTGGCCTTCCTCCCAGAAACCACCTGCTACTGTTCCTGCAGATGTTGTGCTTTTGCTCTGTAGAGAAGATTTCAGGAAACTGTAAATGGAATGTACACAGGCAGCTTTTCCATCATTTCAGGTAATTTTAATAAATTGTGAGAATTGTTCTATGGCTAGCTCTTATCCTTCAGCTTTCAGCTCCCTTAAATATCACCTTGGAGTACTTTTTATTTTCCTCTCCTCTGCTTCTCTCTTTGTACTGCCTGGGTTGGCGGTGTCTTTCAAGGTAGGTGTGAATCTTACGCTGCATTTATCAAGGAACAATGTACCTTTGGGGACTGATGAAACCAGCAGAAAAGGTAGCATGTGGAATTGCAAGTATCATCAAAGGAATAGATAACAAATCAGAGAAGGTACTCTATTAATTTAAAAAATCCACTTTTATGTACTAATTTTATCTCAGAAGTTTGTAAAGAGTACAAAAGGGGCCCAAACCATAAAAAATCTGTAAAATTAATATCTGAGGATCAATTTTTGTTCAGAAAAGAATTCATACTGGAACAGGGACACAAGAAGGTTACTAGGATGATCAGGGGAGGGAGAAGAGGAGATTCTGAAAGAGATTGGATTGTTCAGCCTAGGAAAATGAAGATGGAATGTAGGATACTTTGACATAAAAACATCAAAAGTTTTAAACACCAGGCAGACATTGGAGCTGTTATAACTGGGTGCGAACATTATTAACTGACCCTGAGCAAGTTTCGCCTGGAAATATTAAGATGGCTTCTAGCATTCACAGGTTCTGAAACGGTCCTCTGATGAGAAGAGTAGTACCTAAGCAATTAAGACACTAGTACATGAAGGGGAAGATACATCATGTCTGTTTGTGATAGTGGGGACTTGATTTGATGAGCCAGATTGTCCCTTCCTGTCTAAAATTGTGGTATAAATTATTATAATTTTAAAATCTTAGTAAAATATACACATTGATTGGGGCAGCAAGTTCAAGGCACAAAGCAGATGACTCAGATCTGTTAAAATAGCTCACTTGGCCCACCCAGCAAAAAGGTTGAATTAAGCTTTTTCAATAATGTTAAAACCAAAATAACATTACTGAAGTCTTCAGTTCTCTGAAAAGTTGTAACTGATCTGACTGCACTGTAGTCTTTGGCAAATTATTTTGCTGATTGAAAGTTTCCCTTATTTTTATATGCCTTAATTTTCTTTGGCTTGTGCCTTATAAAGGGACAAAAGGATAATTGAGAAGCCACATAATGTAGCATTGTTTTCATCATTCTACTGGTGCAACAGTGCAATATATTTCTTTTGAAAACGTAAGGAGGAAAGTAAATAGTCAGTATGGAAAATCCAATTTGAGATTTAAGGGTTTTTCTATGGATTTTTGAATTAATTTTCTTTTCCCACATGATAACATCTTCTCTTTTTCAGGGTACATTTAAGTATAATTCTTTTTTTTTCATAGAATCCAATGTTGTGAAGCTGGAGAAGTTTGGTAGCAGTAGAATAAGTAGAAGCTTCAAAGATGGAAAAACAGCAACTAAACTGCTGGAGAAGTTAGAGCTCTGGTATTTGAAAAGACAATTCTAACCTTGCAAAATATGTTTTAAAGTATACTGCTTAATAAGCATGTTCTGTTTCAGCTGCTTACTCCACTGTTCTATTCTGGAAAAGCAAGGTATGCATGTGAGTAGTTTGGGAAAATATTTTCCAGGGAATGAACAAGGCTGAGAGCTAACTGAATTAATTATAAGTTGATGATGCAAATTAAGGGAATCTGTTTTTTCCCTGATTACTAAATGTGTTTAGTGAAAATCAAATTCATTAGTAAAGAATAAACACACATGCTATAATTAAACTGTATTTACCTTTGACGTATGCCTGTTAGCTGAAAACATCCACAACTGGTGGTTATAAACTTTCTGATGAAAGTGTCTCCTGCCAAAACCCTGGTGTTCTGTTGAAGATTAAAGCAAATAACTTGCGGTTTCTTTATTATAGCTGGCTCTGACAGAACATATAAACTGACGGGAAATTTCCATTGAGTACATGGTGTTTCAGGATTCTGCTAGATGTGCATATGGACATACAGCAAGGTTCAGTGGAATTTCAGCTTTAACAGGAAATGGTGGGATATGAATAGCTGAGGAGACAGGGCTTTCGAGATGTCCCGATTTCCTCCCAATTCTGTAGAGGGAGGTGAGAATACCTGACAACCTACTCCTGGCTTGGCACAAAGGAGCGTTTTCTTCCTTCCCTCCCACAGAAAACAAAATGTAAACATGTACCTGTCGGAGCAGTTCCTAAACAGGCACTAAATGAGCTAAGTCTGGAACTGGAAGCAATAAAGCTGTTGCAGACTGAGGTTACGCCTGAGCTAATCGTCCAGGTGCAGTGCCATGCTTCAGAGGCCAGTAATTTTAAACCTACCTGCTCAGGGATGTCTAACATATTGCTTCACGGCAATATTTAGACTTAATCCAAACGAATCATCTAAAAGGCAGAAAATATCAAAACTGACTCTCTTTGGGTCATTTTATATAATCGCTTATGGTATGTGCATTACAGTAGCATTCTTAATTACGCAGCAACAGTATGTTATTTCTGTGGGATCACTGCCTCATTCACTGAACACACTTGGTGTCAATGAAGTCTAAGCTGCACAGTGAATTGCTATGATATAGAGCATTGTGTGTTATGCTCTGTAATGTCTGAGAGATGTCTTGTGAAACAGAATGCTTCTTGCACTGAAACAGCTATATAGTGTGCAGCGAATGGAGTAACGATCAACTGCAAAGTAAAGACGAGTTTCATGGTTTCATGGACATCTGGATTTCATCCCTTTGTTTGCCAGAGACTTTGTGCATGACTTGCTGGAAGTTCCTAAGGATGTCTCCCATTTCAGTTACTTGTTAGTATAATGGGGGGGTCATAGCACTTCTTGGTTAAACAGGGGTTTTCTTACTGATAGTGTGTAAAGATTTATGAAGCAAAGTAAAAGCTAATGGAGCATCAAATGAAAATCTAAGAAAGAAAGTAAAATATTTATTCAGTGTGGGGCTTGGTTAGTATGAAGTACAGGAGCCACAGTTATGAACAATAGGCATAAAAAGTAGTGCTGAATAGTTTTTCCTTTCAACAGTGAGGGGAAAAAGAGTATGCACTCACAGAAGAAGTACAATATTGTGCAAATTACTCTGTGCCATATCATGACTTTTAGTGCTTTTCTTGCAAACCTCTCGTGTTCCAATGTAACTTTCCATACTTTATCTCTTCCATCTGTTAATGTGTTTGAAGGTACAACAGTCTCTTTTCAATCACCTATCCTTAAATCAGATAACTAGAAAAAGAAATGAAAGGTCAAATAGTTAAATGACTAGACTTCTTCACTAAGGATGTAGAAGCAAGTGTTCTTTGCAGATCCGTCACTCTCTTTCTAAATGGTTTGGGAAAGGCTTACTTTGTCTTTGTGTCCCTGTGACTCTTCACTTGGTATCTCTTTTGTGTATTTAGATTATCAATGGACATGGAGCTGGGTTGTCTATTAGTATAGATCATATTGTATTAGTATTTGAATAGTGCATAGCACACTGAAAGCCCAGTTTCAGTTGGATTATATTTATTAGCAAGTACAAGCAAGTATGATAATAAATGAAATTGACTAATTAAATGTGTAAGAGAATATCAACTGGAAGCAGGTAACATTTAAATGGATAAATATATTAATCCAGATAAACTTGTTTTGCATATATTGAAGTCAGCAAAGCACCAAAACACAAATTTACACTTTTGATGGCAGAAAAGCTTGTCTCATCTGACCAGTAGAAAACATTACAACTTTCTCCCCAAGTTTTTCAGAACTTGAAACTTCTTTCCTAGAAGAGTTTGATACTTTTCCAGCCATATTTTAGGGTCAGACATGCAAAACCCCATAAATATTAATCCATGAATCACTTTGGAAAATGAGTTGCTTAGCTATTTTGTACTTCAGCATTTCCAGTGTTAGAATGGGAAATGTCTTCTCATTCCACATCAGTAGAGGTGCTTTGTGCCTAGTTCCTGGTTGTAAAATTGTTTTCAGATACCTCAGTACATGCTACAGTAGACATCAGACATCAAAAGTAGTGTTATTAAGTTTGTGTGCACTATGGTCTGATAACTGTATGAACATAATGTCGAATAGAAAAAAATAATCCTTTAGACCCGGCCCACTAAAGTAGATACAGAACTGCCTGGATGCTGTCCTGTGCAACCTGCTCTAGGTGAACCTGCTTTAGCAGGGGGGTTGGACTAGATGACCCACAAAGGTCCCTTCCAAAACGTTTTATTCTGTGATTCTGTGATTCCTTCTATGAGTATATATGCATTCTTTCCAGTGTACACAGCTAAACTAGCTCTGTATTATTTGTGAATACATTAATGATGGCTAAGTTGTACTCTTAATTTGTGGAAACCATATGATGTTGTATCAGAAATAGTGTGGCCAGCAGGACTAGGGAAGTAATTGTTCCCCTGTACTCAACATTGGTGAGGCTGCACCTCGAATACTGTGTTCAGTTTTGGGCCCCTCACTGCAAGAAAGACATTGAGGTGCTAGACTGTTCCCAAAGAAGATCCAAGAAGCTGGAGAAGGGTGTAGAGCACAAGTCTTAAGAGGAGCAGCTGAGGAAACTGGGATTGTTTAGTTGAGAGAAGAGGAGGCTGAGGGGAGACCTTATCACTCTTCACCTGAAAGGAGGTTATAGCTAAGTGGATGTTGGTCTCTTTTACCAGGTGACAAGTGATAGGACAAGAGGAAATGGCCTCAAGTTGCACCAGGGGAGGATTAGATTGGATATTAGAAAAATTTCTTTACTGAAACAGTGGTCAGACATTGGAACAGGCGTCACTATCCCTGGAGGTGTTAAAAAAACCTGTGTATATGGCACTTCAGGACATGGTTTAGTAGGTATGGTGGTGTTGGGTTGACGGATGGACTTAATTATCTTAGAGGTCTTTTTCAACCTTAATGATTCTATGATTCTGTAATTGTCCATATTGCATTGCAACATTTGGTGTGTATAGACCTCAAGTCTCATGACAAAGATGAGCGGCATGGTCTTCAGTTCACAGGTAAAAAATTGAGTTCAGAACATTTTTCGTGGCTCTTAATTAAAATAATATTAGTTCCCTTCATCTAATTCCATCCCCTACCAATCAAGGTTTGATTTTACTGAAGTCTTATGACCAGTGATATTTTAATGAATTTTCAGTTTTCGGGAAAGTTATTATGATTTCACGCAGTTCAGAGTTTCAGTCAGTACCTAGAACCAGCAATGAAGTTTTAGATTCAGCATCTACAGGCCAATTCTGAACTCTTGTGTCTCGCAGAGGTGAGATCCGATGGCAACTGCAACAATGGCTGATGCTGCTGCATTGCGCTGCTGGGTAAAGGGCTCACTTCAGCCATCCTTATAGAATTGCTTTTCTCTTTGCTTTGGTATGGAAGAGAAGATATGGAACACTTTTCTATTAGGGAAAAGGGATATTATTTAGAAGTATAGGATGTATTTTAAACCAGAAGATGAAAAAATGTCCCTGAGACTAACAAATAGACCATAGTACACCTGTTAAGTGTGGTAGCCCTAAGGAAAAGACATGCTTGTGGTAGAAAGTGTATTATACAGAAAGGAAATATAGAGTAGATGCGGCCTTTATATTTCATAGAATCATAAATAGTTTGGGTTGGAAGGGACCTTTAGAGGTCATCTAGCCCAACCCCCCTGCAGTGAGAAGGGACATCTTCCACTAGATCAGGTTGCTCAGGGCCCCGTCCAACCTGACCTTGAACATTTCCAGGGATGGGGCCTCTACCACCTCTCTGGACAACCTCTTCCAGTGTTTAAGCATCCTCACTGTAAAAAATTTCTTCCTTATATGTAGTCTGAATCTACCCACTTTTAGTTTAAAACCATTACCCCTTGTCCTGTTGCAACAGGTCCTGTTAGAAGGTCTGTTCCTGTCTCTCTTATAAGCCCCTTTCAAGTACTGAAAGGCCACATTTATGTTTCCCTGGACCCTCCTCTTCTCTGAACTGAATAACTCCAATTCTCTCATAGAAGAGATGTTCCATCCCTCTAATCATTTTTGTGGCCCTATTTCTCAGAAATGAGATAAATACCTTCTTGTTTTGTGTATTTTGTTTGTATGTTTTAAGCTGTCAGTCCATTCAGTGTATGCTCAGTTCAAAATACAGGCTCAAAATAAGGAGACGGCCACAGAATCCATTAAGACATTCTCATAATATTTTGACTCAGAGTACGTGTTCAGGCTCAGAAAATATTAACATTTCCTATGTCACATAAAACTGCATTTAAAATGCTAGTAAACGAAGTTCTTTCCCCTTAGATCTTTCGAACCTTCTTAGCACATGGTAAATATCATATAAAATGGTGGAGGCTCAGACTGCTTCTCTTCCGAGTGCATAAGAGGATGGATGGATTTAATTCTGTTTGGGTATCTGACCTCAGTAGATTCTCCTACCTAGGGTTAGCTACTTACCACTCCAGTCTGTCCTCTATAGCTCCGACACTGATCTTCAATTTCAAAGGATATTCAGTAGCAGGGGAGAAAAAAGCTGCCCATTTCATTGCTGCATAGTGCTTCAGAGTCAGGCAATCAGCTTCCAGAAATTGCAACTCCCCAATTTATGAATTCCCACCAATCCTGAAGTTTCTCAGTAAAGCTAAATGCTGCCTTGCTTTTCTTTTCTCTGATGGCCACACTTCCAAACCGTATGTCATACCACTCACACCCAGACCTGGTGCGCAATTCTTATTCCCAAACTGACCTTGCTGTGACCCCAGGCACTCACTCTGTGCCTGCACTGATCTGGTTAACACCACACAGATAATAAGGTCTTCAAATTTTGTTTCCAGAGATTGTTTCCCACTGCATTATTTTGATTATAAAATGCTGCTTTATCTGTACATATATATCAGGATGTCACAACTTATACACCAATATGTATTAGCATTTCTTCAATCAAGCAAAAATTTGCACATCTTTTCTTCTTTAGCTCCTGCTTCATTACTTGTGATTCATCATTTCCAGTGTTTTGTTCTGATAAATCTTCAACACGATTTCATTTTTCTGCTATTATACAGTGTCAACTAGCTCACAAAACCAGAAGAATAGTTTTTAAAATGTTCACGCTTCACAAATAATATTTTGACTGTTGGATAGATATAAAAGTCCAGTAGGAAAAATATTCTGACATGATTTGTAACTCGCTATCTTTCAAATGGCAAAAAATATCAAAATATAATTGAAACAGCCTGCTTATGATGCAATCCCCTTCCCATTTTCAAATGAATAAAGGAAGCACACAGTATTCTTTTTTCCGTGAATCTCAAGGCTTAGATCTACACAATACGTCTATTGAGGCAGACAGTTAAGCAACTTTTCACAAAAGAAAAATAGACAACAAATATTGTGATTGTTTTCATAGTGTGTGACTTAGAATTCATTACTGAAAGCATTTCTATGTATATTTATATTTAATACATAATTATAAGATGAATTTGTCTATGACTATTTGCGGGTCTTGGGCCATCATGTTTAATGGAATGAGGGGGTGAAGGTGGAACTGTGAAAACACAAGTTGTTTTGTTAAAATGAAATCATTAGCTTAAGAGAGGAAGCAAAAAATATACTGAAGAGATGAGAAATCCCTCTTGTTAAATGTTTACCACATGCGCCTTGTTTGAAAAGCAGACTGTTTAGCTTTCACTATTCTACGGTAATGTGTTGACCAGATTTTTCTCTGCAGATTCCTTTGGGCAGGGAAGCTACTTTGTATAATGTAAGATTAACAAAATATCCTCGGAGTGAAACATTGATAGACTTGTGCATGAAATACAGTAAACTATGCCTTTTCTGTATATTGACTGTAATGTAAAAAGTGAGACATGATAGACCTGTATGTCTAGACTATATACTAATGCATGGACACATATGTCTGAAAATAAAATATACAGATGAATATGTTATATAGGTGTCTTTCTTCTCCCTGCAGGGTTAAACTATCTGATTAAATCAATCTCTATTCTTTCTGTTTCATCCATCACTACCAGCAGATAACAGAAACAGCATGCACCTTCTGAATTTTTTTTTTGTTTTATGATGTGTGAGACAGAAAGAAAGGTTTAATTTAATCTGTTGGATTGACTTTGCAGAGATGATAGTAACAGAAGCAGTGTCTTCAGCTAAGTAACCTGAACAAACAAGACATGAAAATCAAAAAGGGGTTTATAAATACAATACTTAAGCTCCACTTCTACCTGCCCCTTTTATAAGGATACTTGAACAAGCCACCTCATATTACAAGCAAATTTGCCATAAGCAGGCTGGTGTTTTTTCTGTTGTTGGGGATTTTGTTGTTGTTATTTTTTTCTGCTTTTTTTCCTTCTATTTCTCTTTTCCTTGCTTCTTACTAACTTTCTGGAAGATCTCTTTGATGTACATGCTCACATTATTTAGTGAGTTTTTCATTTGGTTACAAGTAAAAATAGAAGACCCAGAAGAGCTATAATGTGTTCTGTTCTATACCGAATTTAGTCCTTCAAAGCAGTTATTGCTTTGCGTTTGTTTTTTACAGTGATACATATTTATTTAATGAAATTGTCTTACCAATAGTGCAGGTTCTGAGGAACAATTTTCTAGTTTAAAAGCTTTTTAAATTGGAAGTGAAATCAGAAGGGTTTGATTTTTTTAATGACTTTTCCATGTAGAATGGTTTCATTTGGTTGCAAATAAAATTTAGAGTAAAAGGAAATTTAGGGTATGTTATAGTGATAGAAACAGCATGTGTTTCTTTGAGACTTCTATCTCACCTCTTCCCCACTGTAATAAACTCAGCCCAAATTTGAGATGCAAATTAAGAAACGTCTAATACCAACCCCTTCCCAGTTTAGCATTCACTTAGAATGCTTGTAGGCTGCCATATCTTCTGAAATAAAAATTTAAAATATTTTTGAGATTCTAACTATAACTGTTCAAATAAATGCTTATTTTCATTAGCAAGGTAGCTGTTTAAAGCATTAAGATTTCATTTCTGGTTTAAATTCATTTTCATGCTAGAGGGCGACTTTCAATGGACCAGTGATCTCAACTGTTTCTTTATGAAGGCAGTCAATCCCTAACACGTGTCGTCCTTAACTGCATCCATCCTTGAAAGGACTCACTGTGTTCCATAGATACTGCAAACATAACTTTCGACATGACATGGTTTTCAGCTCTGTGTAAAGGAAAAGTTAAGGTGGATTTCAGCCACCTCTGTATTATTTCCAATTTCAAAACTCGGTACAGGGTGGCAAGTGAAGTTGAGCAATTGTGTAGTTTTAGCACCTTCCTCCACTATAACAAATGAGGCTTTTTTTGTTTTCTCTGAGTGATGATTTAGATTGCTGCTTCTGAAGAATTATGTACCCTAGACTTCTGCAAGACAATGCTGAAAATTTGGGAAATGTTTGTTCAAGCTTATGTGAGTTCCTCTGCAGAAATTGTATGACAGCAAAAATTCTCCTTCACCTGGTCCGAGCTCTGGCTGTGATTTTATGCTACCACAGTAGTGTGAAGCTTCTATAGTCTATGTGAGATCCTCCCTCATACGTTCATTAATTGCTGGAATTACCCTAGGGGTATAAAAGTAGAGACTGACAGTATTCAGAATTCACTGATATAGAATGTCAGCTTTATAAACTTGTTACTTAATGTACTCCTTAAATTGTCAACTATCAGCTTTTTTGCTTCCTTGCCAAGCTAGTCTAACTCAATGCTGACAAAATGTTTTAGTATGGAACAACGTCAGGTTTTTGCACTTTAAGAGTTGATTCTGCCTATGAAGTACTCTTGGGAAGCAATGAAATACATTCTTCAATGGACATAGTACAGAGAGAAGTGACAGTGTTAAGCTAAAACTCCCATGTTAACCATATTAACAGAAGTTAAATACAGGATAATTCAACAATGACTGCAATATATAAGAACAGATGGCTGGTAGATGACTTCCTTCTGTGTACTGCAACATTCCAATTAAGACAAAATTAAAGGAATTAATAATACCATAAAACTGCTTTCCACTTTTTACTACAGATTATACCCTCCTTAGCAGGGAAAATTGCATTAATTACTTCAAGAAAGGAACCATTCAGTGGCTGCAGATGACTTCGTGGTGAACTGTTCCACTTCCTGCCATTGCACAGTTATGCATAATGTGACCACATGGAATTCACAAATCGTAAGTAGGAAAAGAAGCTGAGCAAGTTTTTTGTTCCAAAACTAAAGCACTCTGTCATGTAACTGGAAAATCTCCAAGAGCTGTGTCATAATATAAAAAGATTTTTCTGTGCTGGGAACCCACTAGAAAGAGAGACGTGTAAGAATACCTGACATTACACTCTTTAGAGGACATTATTATGCTTGGTGCATTGCATAGCCTGCAAAAATATTCTTTTACTATGTTCCGCAAGCAGCACTAAATATAGTTGTGCTAACAGACTTTCTCTCCATATAGTGGGTCATGATTTTGGCTGTGGAGAGGGTTAAAAGTGAGTGAGGATCTACTTTACATTGCTTTCAAATTGTTTATTTCAATTGAGAGCATTTTGCTGTACACTTGAATAGGATATTTTGAGTACGAGTTGTTAATCCTCTCTGGTGAGTGAGACACTGAATAGATGCTTGTTGTTTTCTAGATTGCAGTGACCCATTCTCCTCCAAGACTCTGGGGTCTACTTATGCTCAGGGTACAATAAAGGAACAATCTATCTGTATGCTGCAAACAGTATAATTATTGTGTCACCGAAGGTCATATTTACACTTTTTATTTATTATTATTGTAAATGTTTCATGTCCAGACTCACATCTGGTCTGTTCAGATGTGAATCCTAATTGAGGTAAGGGCTTGAGGTAAATTCTGAAGCAAAACTCGGAGTTGTTTTAGCTTTCATAATCTTTTTGTTGGATTTGGCATGGACAGGTTGGGTATCTGGTACTCAGCCTAAATGATGTGTACTGCCTACCTGCCCAACAGTAGTGCATGAAGCTTGCGTGCATTGGGTATAGGTACAGTTACAAGAGTCTTTGAGGGTCCTTCCTTCAGCCCTGATGTCTTGGATAGCAAAGCCTGATGCAGTACGTGGCAGCCTGGCCTCAGACTGCCCTCGCCGTGCAATACTATGATCATACCTCATGTGGGCTGGAGTCATCTTGCAGTTGCTGGAACATCAGGAGTGTAGGCAGGCAGAGCTTCAGTGTCTGTGTCTGAGCTAATCTCCCCAGCTCCCCTTTATCATCAATGGATAGAAAGATGAACTTCTAGAGAATGATTAGGTGAATCACACAGCAGAAGTGCATGTCCTCTGTAGAAACTACACAAGCAACCCAGATGAATGAGCTGTTCATATCTACAGGTTAAGTACAGGTGTTTAAGCAAATCCCACTCAAACATGCTAGAAATTGAATATATAAATGCTCCATGTAATACTTTTCTCTTTCAGAGTTTCATAGCAGCATGAATTGCCTGTGACCGTATACCAGCCATGTGGAAAGCACAGAAGAAAGCACTTTAGCCTGTAATCAAACCCTAACTTGTGTTAGTTATGACGTGTCTGGAAAATAAGTTTGGAACAATGGCAGTGGCAACCCTCTAAATATGTGTAAATAACCTCAGAGAAACCAAAATGAATTAAGGTAAATCTCTTAAACTTATGAGAAAACATGTTATCAGTTAAAGAAGAGGACAAATAGTTATATAGCACCCGACACTGTATTATAAGCATTTTTATTCAGCCACAAATGTAACATAAAATCCTTGAAGACATAGATATTTGACTGTAATACACACTGGACAGTGCAGTTAATTAAATTGTGACAGTTGTACATACTAGATACTTCTAATAACAGCGTTAAGCCTCTATACCCACTACTGTATCAGGAGTTCTGGAGACCCCAAAGGAGATTAATGATCTGCCTCCTTGGTATTGAAATGTACTGCTCAGTTGTTGAGGCAGCAGGAGATTGTAAGATCAAGAGGCTTAATAGCCTTGGTACAAGAGGCAGTATTACATTAAATGCAGTAAAATGCGAGAACTTAATGTACGTTCATACAACTGAAAGCCTCTTAGCTACGCATATAGGGGCTGACAAACTGCATGTCTGTAGAGTTTCTAAGTTAAGCAAATTTAAGTGTCTTACTATATGTCACTGCAGACAGTGTTTTTATTTGAAAATTCTTTGTTTCTGAAAATTTTGCCTTCCAAAATATTGTCTCACATGATTGCAAGCCCATCAAAGAAGGAGTTGTTTTATAGCATGACATGCAAAACTAAAACCGTAAACCTAGTTTTAAAGCATATTTTTCAATCTGTGTTAAGTGTTTTGCGTTTGCTTAGTTCCTGCTTCAAACAAGTTGCAACATTTATTACCTTATTACCTGTGATATATTTTCACACCTTTACTTTATTCTTCTCATTCTTATTCACATGTTAAATGTGGGATTAAAACAAAGGATGAAAGATTTTTATTTTCATGAACTAAATCATTAGAATATTTTTCTCTTTTTGCTTTTTTATGTTACTATGTAAAGAGCCCCATTTTAAGTTTTCCTGACAAAATTATCAGTACAGAACAGTAATGCAAAGGCTTTCATAACATATTTTGCAAACTTCCAACTTAACTTTGAAGATAAAGATAAGAAAAGTTCCATCTTAGTTATTACACAAGATCATAATAACCTTCTAACCCTTTTACTTACCCATGTGCATAAACATATGAACCCTGCCACAAACTGGCATGTTAACTCTGATTCTTTCCTATGATAGGGTCTTTCTTCAATGCAAAAACTTGTTTTACTGAGATAGGTCTCCATGAAAAGGTGATTGGGAAGCAAAGGACTTGAGCTATTGCCTGTAGTTTGTGTCCACTCTCAGCTTTTTGGCTGTGACTCCACCTGTACAAAATGTCCCTAGTCCTTTGCTTCTGAAGCTCTCTAAGCAGCATCAAAAGCTCTCCCTGCCACCCAGTCTGTCTCCCACCTCTTCTTTGCTGTCTCCAGCTTGTATTTTTCCATCTTGGAATACAGCTATTTCTGCTGCAGTGAGCTCGGTTAACAATACTTATGCAACTAATTTACCTGTGTCTATGTCAGGCTGGGGCTGATCGCCTGAGGGTAACTTTGCCTCAACAACTTCTTTCAGGCCTGGTTCTATGAGCAGCATTTTGAGCTCTTTTAAAGTTATTCCTGCATATTCTATTTTTCTTTCTGAGAGTAATTGTTCACATTCCAGTTTACTGAGTTCAGAATATGTTTTTGACTGGACCTTTTTACTTTGCATAAGACATTTTGTCAAATGAAATTACTTTACACAGTTTTTCTGGGGAAATTCTGCCTTTTCTCAAGTGGGGGGTTGCTCACACACTGTTGTGTTTGGGTTTTCTTTTTCCTTGCAGACTGGCATCTTGTGGTTGGCAGAAGTCTTTGGTTTGTGTTGGGTTTTTTTTTGCCTTATGTGATTTTCCCAAAATGAAAAAAACCCAAGAAAACAGAGCCAACAAAAAATAAAAAAACCCAAAAAACACCCAGAAAACGGGAATACAAAAGATTCTGTGCATCATGTGGAGGTGACAGGGCTTACAAGTAGACCTATCTCTCTGTTGTTGTCAACCATTTGATTAAGAGGGAATAAATGTTAATCACTTTCTCTGCCTGTTCTGTAAGAGAAAATAATCTTGCTAGTATTTATCCATGTGAGCAAATTACATAAAATTATGTGGAGTTAGAAATGTTTTCTAGTGATGTCATTTTGTACTACAAAAGCACAGCAGAGAGCTTGCTTGCAGTTTCCATCCTGGAAACTCTGTACATCCCCACTCTGAAAAACGTTAATTCTCTTCGCACCATGGTATTCCTGGAAATCCCCTGACAATAATAACTTTGCACTTTTGGAAGTGCAACCAACCTAATGGATTTTGGCATTAAGCTGTTTGTTCAGGGCTCATTCTTAGAACAGAATGACCTGAACTTGTGTGTGGACCTACTTCCTACCCTGTTGGCTGTTGGCTTGGCATCAGCCTTCTCTAATAGACGTTACCTTGAAGACCTTAACAGCCATGGCTTCTTCTCAATCTTTCTTCCTCTGGATCATTGTTCAGGCACGTTGGTAGGAAATTCCAGGTCTTGAAAGGAATTTTAATCTATATCTGGGCATTCAGATCCATCATAACTTGTGACAGCTCTAGTTATGCAGAGAGATAAGAAGGAATAAGCAGCAAGTACTCTGCTATTAAAGACTGCAGGCACAATGGTTCTTTCAGAAAGAAATTATATCCTTTTCCAGTTTCACATCTCGTTCATTTGCCAAGATACACTTGACTAATTCTTCTCATCTTCTATTTTTTTCTCAAGAGTTTTGCAATTATTTTGAGGTATTAATAGCTGAAGGAATGTTTCAGAATATAAGAAAGGTGTTCTAAACCCTATTTAATACTGTAGACAAGACTGCTAGTACTTTATTCACGATTGTGGTGTTACAGAGGTAATCAAGGTTGCAATGTTTTAGTTTCCCTAAGGAGGTCTAACCCACGACTGACAATGTCCTGTCTGAGGGGAAGAAAATCTATTCAGTGATGAAGTGCTACAGTCATTAAACTGCAGCATTGTAATCAATGTAAATATTCCATTGGACCAAGAAAATAAGGCTAAAGTATGATCAGTGCCCTGTGAGGCCTAATTTCCTTCAGCTTTCTTTCTTTTTCATACTAATTAAAGGCAGAAAATCTTGTATACTGAAGAAAACTTCTGATTTAATGTCATTGACTCCCTATTTGTCAGCACTGAGACAGATCTTTGTGGAAGATTCATTGAAACGGCACAAAGCGATTTTCCCATTCATTCTATATCAACGTCTTTTCCTGCTCTATATCTTTTAATGAACAAGTTGTCATGTTTTCACATGGAATAGCACTTTGATGAGTGGTGAATAGGTGCTATTAGCATAGAGTTACACAAACCGAAATTTTACGCAGACCCTCCAAATCCTGTGGCATTTCTTTGGCTGTGCTTCCTATAAGACCATGTTGTAACAGGATTTGGAAGTCCATTTCTGTTAGTCTCAGTGGAGAACATTTTGCAATGGCTGTTTCATGATACTCAAAAAGAAAAGGAAACCAAAATCTCAAAAACCCATGAAGGCTGGAGATCCATTTTAACTTAAGAAGATTTGACGGCTCACTTAGTAATCTGGGTAACGAGTGATGATATCTACATTTGTGGTTCAGTGACTTCAGAAGGAGGTTGATTTGTATCTTTCAGCCTGTAAGATGTTTTACATAGGCCTTCACTGTTAAAAACCAGATTCACCATAAGTCAACATCACTTCTAGTTCAAGATCATACCTTTCAGTACAGCACTAGAAATCACAACCTCAGCTCTTGCTTTCTTTATGCCTATTAGTGGACATCCTTTTCCAGAAAGATTTTAAATAGTTTGAAAATTAATAAATGACTGCTCTGCTCTCAAGTATATCATCTGATCCAACCAGTTTTGTGTCATCTGCAAACCTGATGGGAGTGCACGCCTTTCCTTCCATCATATAATTGACAAAGACAGTAGAAAGAGGTGCAAGGGTAGACCCTTCCGATTCTGGAGGTTCCTTGCCTCCAGATAGAGTATGACCCATTAATTACTAGCCTCTGAGCCTGATCCCACTAGTTATTTTACTGATCCAGAGTATTACATCCTAATATGACATATATATGACAATTTTGTGAGATATCACGTTGAAAGTCTTGCTAAAGCTAAGGTAAAAGACAACCACTGCCCTCACTCACCCACAAATCCATGACTCAATATTTTATGTTTGTATCAGGGTCATCATATCCAGATAATAGCAGATGACATCATCAACATATTCTGCATCAAAACTCAGGATGGAATGAAAGCTCATCTGCATTGTAGGCAGTTTCCAGTTCCTCCTATGTCCAAAGACATCCAGTCATCGAGAGTCTGACATGTGGCAGCTCTGAATCTCCCAAGTCCAGAATGGACGAAAAAATTTTTGTTAAAACCTTGAAGGTCTTTCAGTGTGAGACACAGTAACCACATCACTATTTCTAGACTTTCTTGAGTCAGATATATCACCTCATTCAATCTTCTCCACTTCATAGTGGGGATAATGGAGGGTTCTTAAGTCTGGACTATATATTTTCTGGCATGCTAACATCACAAAAGATTCAGTCAAATGAATTGTATTTTCCAGCAAGTGAGAAAACCAGTTGTTGTCTTTATTTAAGTTCCTATGCTTCCTACAGCCAAAGGTCTATCAGTTCTATTTAAATTTGTTTGATATTCAGTCTCAGAGTAAGCATTGCTGTTTTTCTTTCACTTAGCTGCTGAAATGATTTTGATCATTTTCTACCTCAGAAAATTTAACTGTAAATGGTCTAAGGACCTGGTAAGCATGACTTTTGAAACAGAAACCCATTGATTTCTCTGTCATTCAGATTCATTAAAACAGTGGTGTTGACAGCTAGAAGAGTATAAGGAAGAATTTAGTTCATATAGATTAATCTGTTCACACGCCAACTTTGGGAGGATATAGTTTGCCTAAATTAGTATCAGAGTTTAACTTGAATTCAGGGATTAAAGTGCCTTCAATAACAGGCTTTGAAATACCTGTCTCACATCTTCAAATCTGAAAAAATTTTCTACACCTTAAATTTTGAGTGTACCTCATTTTTGTATATGGACTGGGAGAGGCTGTTAGCAATTCATCCCCTTGTGTCTGCAGTTAAGTTGTATGACTAGAGATTTAAACTCAGAGTACTTCTCATTGAATAACAGTCTCCGTAACGACACCTTGGAAAAATTGTGGAGGGTAATTATCTTGCTCTAATTAGAAGACCCTTTACCTAAGAAACTTCAGAGATCTAGCAAATAAACCTCTTCATGCTTGATCCTTTCAAGCTATCACATGGAACTCAATTCATACTTACTGTTGCTGGTCTCAAGGTTTGAAATGTCACAGAATCACAGAATGGTAGGGGTTGGAAGGGACCTCTGTGGGTCATCTCGTCCAACCCTCTCGCCGAAGCAGGGTCACCTACAGCAGGCCACAGAGGACCTTGTCCAGGCTGTCTTGAATATCTCCAGAGAAGGAGACTCCACAACCTCCCTGGGCAGCCTGTTCCAGTGCTCCGTCACCCTCAGAGGAAAGAAGTTCTTCCTCATGTTCAGACGGAACTTCCTGTGCTTCAGTTTGTGCCCATTGCCTCTTGTCCTGTCACAGGGCACCACTGAAAAGAGCTTGGCCCCATCCTCCTGACACCCACCCTTGAGATATTTGTAAGCATTTATAAGGTCCCCTTTCAGCCTTCTCTTCTTCAGGCTGAACAAGCCCAGCTCCCTGAGCCTCTCCTCGTAGGGGAGATGTTCCAGTCCCCTCACCATCCTTGTAGCCCTCTGCTGGACTCTCTCCAGTAGTTCTTCATCTTTCTTGAACTGGGGAGCCCAGAACTGGACACAGTACTCCAGATGAGGCCTCACTAGGGCAGTGTAGAGGGGAAGGAGAACCTCCCTCGATCTGCTGGCCACACTCTTCTTCATGCGTCCCAGGATCCCATTGGCCTTCTTGGCAGCCAGGGCACACTGCTGGTTCATGGTCAACTTGTCATCCTCCAGTACTCCCAGGTCTCTCTCCACAGAGCTGCACTCCAGCAGGTCCACCCCAAGCCTGTACTGATGCATGGGGTTGTTCCTCCCCAGGTGCAGGACCCTGCATTTGCCCTTGTTAAACCTCATCAGGTTCCTCTCTGCCCACCTTTCCAGCCTGTCTAGGTCACGCTGAATGGCAGCACAGCCTTCTGGTGTATTACCACTCCTCCCAGTTTGGTGTCGTCAGCAAACTTGCTGAGGGTACATTCTAACTCTTCATCCAGGTCGTTGATGAAGAAGTTAAATAAGACTGGGCCCAGTACTGACCCCTGGGGGACACCACTAGTTACCAGCCTCCAACTAGACTCAGTGCCGCTGATGACAACCCTCTGAGTTCTGCCATTCAAGCAGTCCTCAATCCACTTCACTGACCACTCATCCAGCCCACACTTCCTCAGCTTCCCTAGGAGGATATTATGGGAGACAGTGTCAAAAGCCTTGATGAAGTCTAGGTAGACAACATCCACGGCTCCCCCCTCATCTATCCAGGCAGTCATGCCATCATAGAAAGCTATCAGATTGGTCAAGCATGATTTCCCCTTTATGAATCCATGCTGACTACTCCTGATAACCTTCTTTTCTTCCACTTGCTTGATGATGGCCTCCAGGATAAGCTGCTCCATCACCTTTCCCGGGATGGAGGTGAGGCTGACCGGCCTGTAGTTCCCTGGGTCCTCCTTCTTGCCCTTTTTCAAGATTGGAGTGACATTGGCCTTTCTCCAGTCCTCGGGCACCTCTCCTGTCCTCCAGGACCTCTCGAAGATGATGGAGAGTGGCTCAGCAATGACATCCTCCAGCTCTATCAGCACTCGTGGGTGCATTCCATCAGGGAATGTCAGAGGGATGTCAGAGGGATAGAGCTGGTGAATGGGATGCTGATTGAAAAGGCAAAGGAATGTTTGTCCCTCAGGCTTCATTCTTCAGTCAGCAATCCTCCTCTAAGCAGATGATGTTTGGTAAGGAGTATTGCTTGGGGTCACGTAAGTTGGAAGCAATTAATAGACAAGTGCTCTAAGCGAAGAAAAGATTTACTTGTAACTTGTTTGCCTAAATCTCCACTCGCAAGCAATTCTTCCTCCCTTCTAGTTTCTGAAGGTTTCTCAGCATTCAGGAGCTGACAGGAAAGAAGGATTTTCATTGTAAGATTTTCATTGTTCATTTTCATTGTTCAGAATATGGTTGGCTAATGTTGGAGCTAGGGCTATGAACAGGTAAATTAACTGACCAAAACTGTATGTTGGTTATCAATAACTGTTCTCGTATTTACATTCACACTACACTAATAAAGAAGCTGTCTAGATGCATGTACTGACAAGTCCTTCTAACAGGCATCAATCATATCATCAGCTAACTCGCCCCTGAGTACATCTTGTATAAGTACAGTGTGCTTATAGCTGTAGACAATGCATTTCAAAGACCAGTTATAGCTAAATCACGCTTGTTTTCATGCCGAGATATATCCTCAATTAAATATTTTTGAAATTAAAAAGGTTATATTGAGAAAGAAACTTCTTTCTTGCCATTATCTTAGTTCATACACCTTTTGCATACTATTAATGCAGAAACAGAGTGAAGTCTTTATTTTTATTTTTATGAGTATCTCTCAGTCTTTAATCATCCAAATACCTCACAAACTAATGGCCTATATATGGTTATAAAATTCTTGGGATAAAAGCTTTGCCCTGATCTGATGACTCCCTTTAATTACCTGCAAATAATCACATACTTATCAAGGTCATATAGTTCTTCATCAGTAATCCTTTTTATATTATGTTTATAGTCACCCTTTATTTCAAAGGATTTTACAATCTACAAAGCATGTGCAATAGTCATTTTCTTTATATGGTGCTTGAGGGCATTACACAACAAAGTACAAATAGCTTATCCTTCACCCACTGCTGAAATGTAGTCACCCCTGTAGTGAAAGGTGGCAGCTTTTTAATAGCAAAAGAAAGACACTATAATTAAACGGCAAGCTACATGCAGTTAGTGAAAATGTGGTAGTTCAAAAACTCAAATCTTCCATATGACTTATTCATTTTTCTGCTCTCCTTCCCCCTCTTCCCTTTACATGCCAGGACAGGAAAATGCCTTAATGTACGACCTGCTCTTTACTTAGACCTTTTAGTTATCCTCTGCTGTTTTGCAGGACTTTCAGAACTGTTTGAGCTTGATCCCTCTATGTTAGCCGTGAAAGAATCCAACAGCTGCTGCTTCATCTGAAGGATTTCTGTGGGGAAAAGAGGTTCTTTTAAACTAATTCCTCAGGCTGCTCACAACCTGGACTTTCCCTTTTAGATGTCCTCCGTGGCTTCCTAACACTTTTGGGACTCTTTGAGCTGCCTGAGCTGTCTTCCTTTCCCGATGGTGGCATTTTCTCTTCAAAGAACCATTTTTGTTCCCCCTCTATTCTGTGCAGGAAGAAAATGCCTTTGAAATCAATATGTTTCTGTAGCTAGGTAAGAAGCATTTAAAAATATATATCTACTTCTCATTTGTTTAAAATTTGCTAAATCCTATAGCAGTTAAACAGGTGTGAAGTGATTTTTCTTTCATGTTACTTCCTTCTGATAGACTGTGCAATGAAGCTGCATCAGTTTCAAAGGTTTCCCACTCCCTGCCTAGAATAGAGCTGTTATAGCAATAGCCCTTTGAAAAGGAAATGGCAAATGGCACCAGCAGGACAGGCTTAAGTCAGGTTCATGTAGCCCCAGAAGTGCCTGGATGCAGAAGAAGACATGTGAAAGAGAGCGGAGGGAAGTGAGTCCAAGCTCAGGAAACATCTGTTGAAAGAATTAATTGAAAAAGTCACTCCACCCCAAACAAAGCAACAGCAGTTGAAAGTGGAGGATAACAGCTGCAAGGACAGTAGCTGTAGCTGTAGAGGGCTCCTGCATTTGTGCAAATACTGAGATGTATTATTTAAAACAAAATTAAAAAAAAAGTGTTCAGACTGGAATACTCTCCTTTCAAAGACACTATTATGTATATGTTTGGTTTGGTTTTCATAAGCATTTCTTATCTTTAGTATGACCACTCTATTATTAGTTCCTGGATGACCACGTTTATTAGCATGGCTCTCTCTAAGCAAAGAGCTTTCAGGATTTTTAAGGTCTTACTGCTGTGCCTCTACTGTCTGCGGCACACTGGTCCTGGCAGTGACATCTATACTTGTGAATAAAATAGATCAAAACATAATCTCCACACAAATGGCCAAACTTTCTTCCCCTCTGCAAGCCTGCTGGACCTATCACTACTGCCTATTGGGAACAGCTGCTGACACACAACAACTAGCCGAACCATGGCTGGGCAATACCTGGAAAAGAGCTACCTGGAGCAGAACAAAATAATTCCAGGAAATATCCCAGCATTAAACAGTATGGACACTCATTTACCACTGCTTCATCAATGGCCTGACCCTGCTCAGTTTACCACCATAAGCATGTTCAGATGTCCTCCAAATGATGCTGATCCCCCTACCCACTTCCACTGAGTAACAAGGACTGCGGTCCTTGCTGTGCAGTCCTGAAAATCTGTGCATGCAGGAACACCCAGGCTTAGGAAACAAATAGAAAAGATGCAAGTAGAAGACAAGCTTTTCATGATTTTTTCAGTACACAACTGCCTAAAGACCATTCTTTCAGATAGGATGGTTATAGCCATTGATTTAAAACTAAACTTATATGTAAGTGTTTTGCTGAATGGACACATAGGCATTTTGTTAAATTCTGAGTAGCTCAGTTCTTGAAATTATGGAAGGATCATTAGATCAGGATATTGGATTACTTTGTTTTATACTTTTCAAAAGCTAGCATGGGAGGATTAGTGTCCATATCGAAAATTTTCCAAGAAAGTGAACATGAAGAGTAGTGGACTCTGCAATTAACTTAAAACACGTGGTAAATAATTAAATAATCATAAAAATTTCTATCACTTCTCTATTGCTCAGAAAAAATCTGAAGAAAGAGTTGTACAATTGACAAATAGTTTTACCTTCCATAGAATCCTTATTTTTACACTTTTTTGAACACAAAATGTGGAAAAACATAGTTCTTATTCCAGAAAATAATGTCAGTTTGTATAAAACCTGGGCAACGTTGCTTGATATAATTTTTATGTTTGATGATAGGGAAAAAATAATTTTTAGGAGGTTGTTTTGTGTTTGATTTATTTTTATTTGTTCACCTGTTTCAAGAAATGGCTGAATTTAAAACCACAGTAAACAGGCAAGCACTTAAGGATGCATGTGGGAATTAGGCAGAGATTTCTCTCTATTGTTAATAGGAGCTGTGCATCTAACACTTGCTCACTGTAGTGGAAATAGACTTGAGCCTTAATCTAAAGTGTATTGAGAGAAATTATTTTTCCATCAGAGACTATTGTGAATGATGCAGCTGTAGTGGACAAAGCACATCTAAAGGCGAGTGAAGTAAACTGGAAGACCACCATTGGCTCATGGGTCATCGGACCAGGGACCACAGGCAGAAACAGATGCTTCTTAACCTATCATCTTATTAATAATTTAGCAGCACTGATCTCTCATAAAGGACTGAAATGTATTAGTTTTTCCTTTGAGACTACATCTATCTCTTTTTTTCCTCCCTGCCTTAAATTCTGTTTTACATAGACTTTCAGCAAACTAAAGACCTTACCCAGAGTTAGTGGAACTATTGTGTAGAAGTGAACATGACTCTTTATCGAGGTCTCCTGTAAGCTTGTATACCAATTGTGCAAGCAACCAATCTCTGCAATGTTTTGTACTGTTCCTTTAGTCTTTCTTATTTTGTTGCTTCACTGGAAAAGTTATTAAAGTGATTGAAACACTAGTGTGAGACACATGCTATGGAGGTGTTTTCTGAATGTCTGATTACTAATTTTCCACTATTGTGCACTAGTTTGCTCTTTTCTCCCAAGTGCAAATATTCACATGTGAATAGCTACCATGAGACACCTGTTTGTTATCAAACTTTGGGGTGCTAATTCCTAAGACATAGCTCAGCAGCTTCAAAATTCCTAAGTTATTTACTGAATAAGGATAGCTGTTAATAGTAGATTCAGGAAATGTCTTTAAGCACTCAGGTGTCAATGTGTCGGCCTCTTCTTATTTCATCTCTCTGATATCTCTTCTGGAGACTGAAGAGGAGCTAAGTGTGACATACTTTAACATCATCACCTCAGCAGGTCTTCTTCCTCCTCCTTGGCCTACTGATCAACAAGAAGTAACTAACGACTCCTGATTCTAAGTTCCTACAGGTTCTCAGACTCTCTCTTAAGCCTTCCTCTGGTCTATTGCTTAAAATGTATGTTAAAAGAAGTCGCAGAAACTTTTAAATATTAGTTGTACTCTGCAATTCACACAGAAAATCCATGTTCACAATAAAATGGGCAATACTTAACAAGTATTACCTTATGAACATATTAACGAAGAAGCTGGAGTTGGTGAGCTGCCTCTCCTTTAACTGCCTGTTATGAGTCAGCCCTGGTAGAGAGCTAAACCCACAGAGATGTTTGCTTGCTCTCCTGCAGTGCAATGAGTGGGAGAATTGGAAGGGTAAAAGCAAGAAAACCTGTGGGTTGAGATAAAGATGGTTTACCAGATGAAGCAGATCTGTGCATGCAAGTAAAGCAAAATCAGGAATTCATAGACTACTTCTCATCGGCAGGCTGTTGTTTAGCCATTTCCTGAAAGCAGGGCTTCTTCACATGTACTGGTTAATTAGGAAAACAGATGCCATGGCTCTGAAAGTCCCCGTTTCCTGCTTCTTCCCCCAGGTTTTATTGCTGAGAACAATGGTATCCCATATGGTGTAGTATATCCCTTTGGTCAGTTGGGATCAGCTGTCCCAGCTGTGTCCCCTCCCAACTTCTTGTGCACCCCCATCCTACTCACCAGCAGGGCAGCATGAAGAAACAGAGGTGGCCTTGATGTCGTGTAAGCACTGTTCAGCAACAGCTAAAACATCCCTGTTTTATCAACACCGTTTTGGTCACCAACTTCAAACAATACCATACAGATAATTAACTTCATCCCAGCCAAAACCAGTGCACTGTTTCACCTTGCCACCCATATTTGGATTTCACTTAATCAGGTCGGGGATTGCAAGGAGGTAACCCATTTTTGGGATTGTTTTAAGAAGTATCTCAGAGTAAGTTAGGGAGTCTTGGACAACACCATAGTTTCTACCAGGTATGTAAACATGCCATGGGGGAAGTCACTACAGTGAGATAAAGTAAATATAGTGCATTATGAGATAAAACCTCTGGGTCGAGGCAGAATGCTGAGAGGAGAGCAGACAATCAAAAATAAAATGAATCAGTAAGTTACCAGTGAAGGACAAAAGTCTAGAGGGGTTAAAGGAAAACAAAAAAGAATACATTAGCATAATAAAACGTGTGAAATTAGAAGAATCATGAAACTTAAGAGAAAAAATATCTTTCAGACCTCGTGGTTGAAGAAAATGGCTTGAGTAACATGAAAAAGTATCTCGTGGAGATTCAGAGAGTATGAAAGTTCATCTCAGGAAATTTTGGTGATATAGATCAGAAAGCAAGGCATTTTCCTGGAATTACCTAATGCAGGTTTTCTAGCATGAAGTATATTAAGAGACAAATAAGAAGATCAAAACTATCTAAATTCTTGCTGAGTTCCCATACCAAATGTGCTTAATTATTCAGGCCAAGATATCAACTCATCCTGAACTTTTGCTGTCATGAATTGGGTTAATTTTTCTTATCTGAGAGGATAAGGCATTTTTTCCTTCACAATTTAAATTCCAAGGGTTTCTGAAAGATAATGAGAGCAAATGACACTATGGTGGTGGATGCACAAATATATGACACAAAATATTATTTTGAGAGAATCAACAAATATCGCAGAAATGATAAAGTTTCCTTGCAGGTATGAAATTCGACATATTGATCAATTCGAAACTAAAATGAGATAAAAAGATCTCATTCTTCTCACACTTGTTCAATATTCCTTTGATGTAAGTGGAATTTATTCCAGCATACACTGATGTCAGACAAAATTTAAATCTAAAGAATGTACATCCTATTATCTTCTAATTTTGATTGCACTATCATGTAGAATAATTTTGTAAACATGAATTATTGGCTTTGAAGTTTGTGAAGGTTTTGTTAGCATATTGTTTTGAAACAAAAGGAATAGCTCTTGCAAGACTGTGCATCCTCTGATTATACAAGGTCGGCAAAATCCAAAGTGATTAACTCTGGTAAAATAAGAATCATGTCAGTGAACAAAAAGTATGAATCACAGCTCAGTTTTTGTCCAGCAAACTTCATATGCTGCTCTCAGTTACACCTTAAATTTTTCTTAAACAATTGTTTCACTGTATTAATTCTTTAAACTGCAATTAAAACTGATAAATGTTAGCGAATGTAGTTCAACATATTGGACAATGTACAACCCTTAGGGTCAGGATAGCACACTCTACTTTCAAGCATGTAAACCTTGACTGGTAGCTCTCATGTTCTGCAGCTGACTGTTTCCAATTCATAACTGCTCAGTACTAATGAAGAATGAACAAAGTTTTAAGGTAAAATACTTATCCAGCTCTTTTTGCTGACTCTCACCATTCTGTTTTGCTCAGCATTAAACCTGAAAGTGTGTTACAAGTAATTAATTAACCGTGGTATATGATACTTACTTATGCATCATAAGAGCTTTAGAATATTAGCAAAATACAAGCTATCCACTTTGACTTGTCAGCAACAGCTAAGTATCCACTTTAAAGGGTCATGTACAAAATATAGACTGATGCCTGGTGGGAATAATGATTCCTTAAATGCAGATTGAAATATCCAATAGATAGCAGCCAATACAGAAGGCAAAATACCAAAACAACTGGCAAATGAGACTGCTGGTATCGTTAGTTCAATAACTGAACTAATGGAGGGTGATTTGGCACATCCTCAAGATCTACTCTGCTTACATTTACTGTCTATCTGTAATATGTTGATTATCATGTTTAGAATATTTAGACCAAGATTTACAATTTGTTTAAAACACATCTGTAAATAATTGCACAAAGTAGGTAGACTAGCATCAATCAAAAGAGAAACAAGTTCCACTTGAATGATAAAAAGGATGCAGAAAAGGTTTGTGATCCATAAAATCTTTACACTTAGAAAAATATTGTTCTGTCTCTTTGAATTACTAGAATTAATCTTTGAATTACTAGAATTAATTTGCTCTCTTTCATTCTACTCACTTAAGACAATTTAGAGTATGGCTTTAAAAAGAAAGGCTCATGCTTAAAAAAAAAGGGGAACAGTTACATTCTTGATCCTTGCACTAGCATATATTAAATGATTAAAAGCTATATTTTAAAGTAAGAATTACCAAAATATAAGTTCACTGTACTGATTGTCATTCTAGTTATTGTATGCTCAATAGAGTAAATAGTTGAAATGGGAAGCATAGTAAATCCAAAAATAAATTTTGATTAATGTGATGTAAATTTCTAGTGTTTATTAAAGTTCATAAGTGTAGCATAGTGTTTCTGTAAATTTTCAGGATTGAACCAGGAAAGATTCTGTGCAAAAATCCCACAAAAAGGCAGAAAAGACAGTTTAGGATTAGTAGACCTTTCTTTACACTGTTGAAGTTTCATGTCTTATGCTAAATATTTACATCCTGTCATTGATTGCCATGATCATGTGAAAGAATTCACTATGCATGTTTGTATACTTTAACCATGAAGTCAGTTCTTCAAACACTCCATTTTCTGGAAAACAGTCTGATTTTAATTACCTTTCCATGAAAACAAGCTCCATTTTAATCAATTCACATTTTCTTAAGAAATCTGTTTAGTCTCCCTAATACTCTGTATGGTAGAGGCACGTATTGCTTCGCATTTGCATGTCCTTATAGGACGCAATGTCATAAATGTTGTAGTAAAATAAGTGTATCCATGTGTCCTATAGATATTCAACCTTAAAATTTAGGGAAGAAATAATGTACATTAAAGGATGAACTAAGCTGTTACTACCAGAGACATATTACATTCATAACTTAGTTAATCAGTTTTTACTATTCTGTCCTGGGTACTGACAACATATAGTTCATTGGAATATAACTATTGTTACGTTGACATGTGGAAATAATGTATGAATACTTTTGTATCATCTACTTTGATCTAATTTTGTCAAGACAGCAGTGGAGGGAGGCTTTTTTGTTTTCTGATTTTACAAAAGTGAGAACCATGAAACATAAATCTCTATCCTTCATGTCTCTTCTAGGCCTGTGCTTCCCATTTGTTTCTATTGCTTTAATCTTGATGTGAACCTTTGCTATGGCCGCAGCTCCTGGATCTGAAAAGCCTTCTCTCACCACATTGCAGCCCTCCTTATCTCTGCCAGGTTCCGCTCTCTGTCTGGTCTGGCACTCCCAACCTGTCATGTCTCCTGCGGGGTGCCCTCCTCCAGCCCGGACTTCCCCAGAGTAGCATCCCAGACCCTGGTGCCCCTGGAAATGTCCCCTGCTCCTATGTTACACACAGTGATGCACAGCGACATGTCTCATATCCCCTGCTTAACTAATTTCATTGCTGTTTAGTAGGCATCTGGGGCCTACCTTTATCTTCAGAATACCATCCCTGTTGTGTCCCTTACACTGGCCACTTCTGTCTCTTCTGTGTCGATACTGTCAGGGCTAGAACCCCCTCTATAACAGCAAGCATCTGGATTAATCTTCAATATTTATCCCTCCTCACACACTATCTGGTTTTCAGAGTCAACTAAGAACATACCTCTCTTCCTTGCCTTAGTTCCTCTATGTTATTGTATTTGTTTCTTACTCAACTCTCTGTATTTTTAATTAAACCTATAAAATAGTCATATAGTTCCTTTAAATACTCTATACAAAACAAAACTAAGTTGTATTTATGCATTGATAATTTACACTCCACAGATTTTATAAGCCTATTCCTTTACTATTCATGAGAATACCTACTGTTTATTTAATAACTATCATATTATAAAGTGCATATGCTATCTATCAGCTACAGAAGTCTTAAAAACCACACAACCACACACTAATTTTGCATATAAAACTTTGATTTTTTAAGAGCGATTTCACAGAGCATGTGTAATAACTAAACCACATGCTTTTCGATGTTCCGATTTCCAGTTATTATTGTTGTTATTTGTTGTTTTCAAACTTTTAATGTTGTGTTTGATACTGAGAGAAAAAGTTGGTTTAGTTGACAAGAGGAAACTGATGACTAATTTTTTTGTGCCTTTTTTTTTTCTCATTATGGAAAACTAGCAGAAAATACTTCTAAGCAAACAACACAGATGTTACCACATGTAAAGTCAAATTCTTGCTTGGTGTGGGGAATGACCAGTTTGTTTTAAGCACAAGCAGATGTTTCCATCTGACCATCTGGTCTTTATTTTCTTTATCCAAAATCCTATGCTCCCTCATATACACAGGGAGGAGAAAGGTGGTAATGATGATTTTTTTGTGTTGGTTGTGATAGTAAATCATAATTGCGCTATTTCTTGGTAGCGATAAAAAGGAAGCATGAAAATAAAACCTTGCAAGTAAAAAAAAGATCTTTTAAGTAGGGTATGAGAAAAAGATTTCTCCATTCAGCAAATCAGTACATTTGACAGTTCTGATCTGAAATATCATGAGCTCGTCTCATCTCTATTCTGCACAGAAGCTGTCACTGAATGTCTATGTGCAGCTGACCTGTAGGGATAGCTTGACTGAATCTTCAGCTATATGCAAGCCTGTATACACAGTCTGCAAAAGGATATTATTTTTTCCTCAGTGACTAGTTTTCATCACCTGTATAATATTTTAATCTATTCAGCCAGCATTCTTTTTATCATTATAAAGCTTGACAAGTTGGAAATACTAGGGCAGAGAAAGTAAAATTCAAGTAAACACAAACCTGCTTGATTTGGCTTAAAAACTCCAGGATACTTCCTTGCACTTAAATTTTCATTGCCTCTGCAAAGCTATTAATAGTTGTAAATTGAGCTTAAATTCTGTTAAAAAGTGGTGTTAATATCAACTGATCCTTAAACTTATTTTTATGAAATTCATAAGTTTCAAGAACTGACACCTTTTCTCACTCTTTACACTGCAGACTAAGCAAATGAAGGTCTGTTTTTTTAATCATAATTCCAAGAAGAAGGACTGAATACTGCCTAAAGAGACAAGCTTCAAGCCATCCAAAAACACCTTTTCAGATGTGAATCCAAGAAAAACCGTTGATAAATGGAGTTAAAATATTATAACCTAAATTTTCTGTTGTGAGATCCAAATAATTCTGCCTCTCCTTTACAAGCTGAAAGAAAATGAGCTTTGTGCTGGCGATACCTTTGTGAGAGCAAGTGTCAGTGAAGCAAAGCTACAGATTCTCCTGTAGCCCATTGAGTGAAGTTAGCCAAGTAGGTACTTTCACTGCAATTACAAATTTCTTCCCTTATAAATATGTTACATTAAAAAAAGTTTGGTCAATTTTTTTTAATATTAGCTTGCTTTAGAAATTACACTTGTTTACTGGAAACCCTTTTGTTCTCATATGAATGTTAAAATTTCCACTCTTCTGAAACACAAAAATCAGCAATCTGACACAAAAACTTCTGTAGCAAGCAAATACTTGAAAGTCTTGTTTTCTATATTTACTGCAGCACATAAAGCTTTCACAACATCTAGGAGTTGTGTTGTACACTTCACAGAATAACAGAATGGTAGGGGTTGGAAGAGACCTCTGGGGATCATCTAGTCCAACCACCCCAACGAAGCAGGGTCACCTACAGTAGGCTGCACAGGACCTTGTCCAGGCGGGTCTTGAATATCTCCAGAGAAGGAGAATCCACAACACCTCTGGGCAATGTGTTCCACCACTCTGTGACCCTCAAAGCGAAGAAGTGCTTCCTCATGTTCAGATGGAACTTCCTATGCTTCAGTTTCTGCCTGTTGCCCTTGTCCTGTCGCTGGGCACCACTGAAAAGACGTCCTGACACCCACCCTTAAGACATTTATAAGCATTTTTAAGATCCCCTCTCAGCCTTCTCTTTTTCAGGCTAAACAAGCCCAGCTCCCTCAGCCTTTCCTCATAGGACAGATGCTCCAGTCCCATAATCACCTTCATAGCCCTCTGCTGGACTCTCTCCAGTAGCTCTTCATCTTTCTTGAACTGGGGAGCCCAGAACTGGACACAGTACTCCAGATGGGGCCTCACTAGGGCAGTGTAGAGGGGAAGGAGAACCTCCCTCGATCTGCTGGCCACACTCTTCTTCATGCACCCCAGGATCCCATTGGCCTACTTGGCAACCAGGGCACACTGCTGGCTCATGGTCAACTTGTCATCCTCCAGTACTCCCAGGTCCCTCTCCACAGAGCTGCACTCCAGCAGGTCCACCCCAAGCCTGTACTACTGCATGGGGTTGTTCCTCTCCAGGTGGAGGACCCTGCACTTGCCCTTGCTTCATTAGGTTCTTCTCCGCCAAACTTTCCAGCCTGTCCAGGTCTTGATGAATGGCAGCGCAGCCTGCTAGTGTATCCACCACTCCTCCAGCTTTTTGTCATCAGCAAACTAGCTGAGGGTACACTCTGTCCCTTCATCGAGGTCATTGATGAGTAAGTTGAATAAGACTGGGCCAAGTATTGACCACTGAGGGACACCACTAGTTGCAGGCCTCCAACTAGACTCAGTGCCGCTGATGACAACCCTCTGATTTCTGCCATTCAGCCACTTCTCAAACCACCTCACTGTCCACTCATCCAGCCCACAGTTCCTGAGCTTGCTTACGAGGATGTTATGGGAGACAGCGTCAAAAGCCTTGCTGAAGTCTAGGTAGAGAACACCCACTGCATCTATCCAGGCAGTCATGCCATCATAGAAAGCTATCAGATTGGTGAAGCATGATTTTGCCTTGGTGAATTAGTGTTGACTACTCCTGATGACCTTCATTTCCTCCACTTGCTTGATGATGACCTCCAGATTGAGTTGCTCTGTCATCTTTCCTGGGATGAAGGTAAGACTGATCGGCCTGTAGTCCCTTGGGTCCTCCTTCTTGCCCTTTTTGAAGATTGGAGTGACATTGGCTTTTCTCCTGTCCTCGGGCTCCTCTCCTGTCTTCCAGGACCTTTCAAAGATGATGGAGAGTGGCTCAGCAATGACATCTGTCAGCTACCTCAGCACTCATGGGTACTTTGTGCTTTATTTTCTTGAATTCACCATAAGACACAAACAGAAAGCGAAGTGGGTTGCTGCAGTAAGAAAGTCAATTTGTGTTCTCCGTCATATCATTTTGAATCAAGACTAACTATATTGACTTCAGTGGTGAAAGGGGTTGGCAGACTAACGGTACAACAGCACAGTTATTTGTTTAACTCCGGCTGAGAGGATGGTGGATAAGAACAGCAATGGTGACTGCCTGCGCTGGAGCTGCAGGTGAATTTTATGCACACTTCAAATCATAGAATCATAGAATCATATGTTGGAAAAGACCTCTAAGGTCATCGAGTCCAACCTCCCACCCAACACCACCATTCCTACTAAGCCACATCCTGAAGTGCCACATGTTTTTTACACACCTCCAGGGATGGGGACTCAACCACCACCTTGAGCAGCCTGTTCCAGTGCCTGAGCACTCTTACAGTTGAGAAATGTTTCCTAATATCTAATCAGAACCTCCTCTGATGCAACTTGAGGTCATTGCCTCTCATCCTGTCACTAGTTACCTGTGAGAAGAGACCAACACCTGCCTCACTACAACCTCCTTTCAGGTAGTTGTAGAGAGCAAGAAGGTCCCCCCTCAGCCTCCTCTTCTCCAGACTAAACAGCCTCTGTTCCCTCAGCCACTGCTCGTAAGACTTGTTCTCTAAACCCTTCACCAGCCTCGTTGCCCTTCTCTGGACACCCTCCAGCACCTCAATGTCCTTGTAGTGAGGAGCCCAAACCTGAACACAGAACTTCAGGTGTGGCCTCACCAGTGCTGAGTACAAGGGCAAGATCACCTTCCTGTTCCTGCTGGCCACACTATTCCTGATATAAGCCAGGATGCCGCTGGCCTTCTTGGCCACCTGGGCACACTGCTGGCTCATGTTCAGCTGGCTGTAAACCAACATGCCAAGGTCGTTTTCCGCCGGGCAGCTTTCCAGCCATTCGCCCCCAAGACGGTAGCGTTGCATGGGTTTGTTGTGACCCAGATGCAGGACCTGGCACTTGGCCTTGTTGACCCTCATATGGTTGGCCTCGGCCCATCGATCCTGTCTGTCCGGATGCCTCTGCAGAGTCTTCCTACCCTCAGCCACACTGACACTCCCACCCAGCTTGGTGTCATCTGCAAACTTACTGAGGCAGCACTCAATCCCCTCATTCAGATCATTGATAAAGATACTAAACAAGACCAGACCCAAAACTGAGCCCTGGGGAACACCACTCATGACTGACCGCCAGCTGGATTTAACTCCATTCTCCACCACTCTCTGAGCTCAGCCATTCAGCCAGTTCTTTATCCAGCAAAGAGTACACCCATCCACACCAAGGGCAGCTAGTTTCTCCAGGAGGATACTGTGGGGAACAGTGTCAAAGGCCTTACTCAAGTCCAGGTAGACAACATCCACAGTCTTACCTTCATCCTCTAGGTGGGTCACCAGATCATAGAAGGAGATCGGGTTGGTCAAGCAGGACCTGCCTTTCATGAACCCATGCTGGCTGGGCCTGATTCCCTGGTTGTCCTTCACCTGCCCCATGAGCGCATTCAAGATGAACCGCTCCGTAATCTTCCCTGGCACCGAGGTCAGACTGACAGGCCTGTAGTTCCCTGGATCCTCCTTTCGGTCCTTCTTGTAGATGGGTATTACATTAGCAATTCTCCAGTCATTTGGGACCTCCCCTGTTAGCCAGGACTGCTAACAGATGATGGAGGGTGGCTTGGCCAGCTCCTCCGCCAGTTCTCTCAGTACTCTTGGTTGGATCCCATCCGGCCCCATAGACATGTAAGTGTCCAACTGTCATAGCAGGTCGTTAACTGCTTCCTCCTGGATTACCGGGATTTTATTCTGCTCCCCTTCCCTATCTTCCACCACTGGTGTCTGACTATCCTGGGAATAACCAGTCTGACTATTAAAGAATGAGGCAAAGAAGGCGTTCAGTACCTCAGTTTTTTCCTCATCCTTGTTGACAATATTCCCCCTTGCATTCAATAAGGGATAGAGACTCTCATTGGCTCTCTTTTTGTTGTTGATGTATTTGTAAAAACAAATATGTTAATCTAGCTAGTTTAAATGGCTAAAAACACCTGTTCTGTTTTTTTTTTTTTTAAATCTCAAATGTAGCCCGTCTTAAACATGACTTAATCAAGAAGAAGTTAGTTTAGGATCATTGTTTGGCACAAGCCCCTAACTCTTCTTCTTGTCTACATGTTCTCATCCGGACAGAAACATTAATGTCTTAATTAAGCTAGTCTTTTTTTTATCTGTCATCACTATTGTATTTGAGTGCAACATAAGCATTAGAAAAAAATTCTCTGAGGTGAAGAAGCAGTATTTCAGAGATCAGAAGGACTGAAGCACAAAGACATTAAAGTCAAAAGCATCTGTTTCAAAGGCCCAATATCAGGCACTGGCCATCTGATTTTCACTTGGGCTTTTTGGTTAGCTCTTCATCTGTCCAACCATGATATTCATTTAATTGTACTGAAAGGATGGGTTTCAGTTCATACATGGAGTGAAATACACACTCTTAAATCGAGTACCTAAAGAAAAGACAATATATTATTAGCTTTGAGCACATTGGTTTGAGCTACCTGCCTGCTGTTACCCAAGAACTTTGTGGCACAGCAGGCAGTAGAGCAAAGGGTTTCGCAACAACCAAGTTTCACGGGGTTATGTTTACCTAAACTAGATGGGAGGTTAAATTTGATAGTTTAATTCCCCATCTCTTCTGTATGCACCTTCCATTTTCTTCTGTATGTGAGAGAATAGATCCTGAACAAATCTAATTTATATATAAATTAGAATATATTGATGTAATCTTTGATATGCATCAGGCAGCAGTTCTACGATAGAAAAATAATGTATGATTGTGGAAACAAAGATATCATAATACTGCATCATGTTGATACAGGCAGCATTAATTACATAATTTCATAAGATACTGAGTTATACAACCTATACCAATATCTATACATACATATTTTATGGTTTATCATGAACGGGGGATTCACACAGTCACTAACCAGAATTTCACACTTGAATTGGCAGACTAGAAATATCATCTGCTGTGCCTCAGAAAAGGAGGAGACACATTGTTTTCCACTGGATCTCACTAATATTTGGTGACATTTTTTTAGTTTAGTTTAGTTCTCCTTCGATGAGACATGACTACTTCAAAATACTTTGCTTTCTCTTCAGATTAATATTATCAACATTGACTCTTGAGTGTTAGATCTCTACCAATAATATTCACCCTGAATTTCAAAGTGAAATTTCACCTATAAAAGCAAAGTAAAAGGGTACTGAGACTTCTCATTGATAATGTACACTCAGTAAAGTATCTTTAAAAAGTTATTTCAGCACATGAGATCCCAGTCCAGAAGTACCTCTTCAGCAAGACATGAGGTACCCATACCTCCCAGACAGGGTCTGTTCCTTGAGCGTCACAGCTCAGTGCCCCACCCAACAGGCTTTTTGTAACTGGTGTCTGAGACAAAACACACTAAAGTCAATGAAAGGTTCAGAGTGACTTCAGATGTCTTCTGACCAAGCCTTCACAGAATGTGAACAGAATAAAAAAACATCAAATGTCTGTGCAGTTATATAACCTTGTTTTCTTAAATCTGCTTATTCCCTGATCACCTTTAAAGTGATGTACCGTTAGTTCTGACTGGGTTTTTACTGGCCCTTTCTTGCCAGCAGTGACCAAGCACAGAAATAAATCAATCTTTGTCAGGCCTGTAATTGAGCACTTCCCTAATTTATGAGACAGCTTTTCCATTAACAACAAAATCTTGAGAATTAAATAAAAACAGACCTTCACAAGTGCTGCTGCATTGGCGACTAAAATAAAAACATTGATAAATGTATGCCCCTTTTCCCAGGCTGACTTTGAAAAATTCTGTGTCACAGACCCAGGTCATATTCTGACAACAATTAGAAATACTAAAATAAATAGTTCGCAATTCTCTGTTATGCAAAGTTGGGGTTTTTTTTACCAACTAATACAGTAGTCTGTGACTATGAATTCTGTTATTACAGTGTGTCTGCTAGTTTTTATGTATCTGTACTGTTACGCCCTTTTCAGACCATTATGACTCCTTTGTTTTAAATCTGGTTCAGTTGAGACTTGATGAAATTTTACACAGAGGGATGGAAATATTTCCGTAAGTTTTACTGGAATTGTTTCCATTGTTAAACTAAAGCACTTACTCAAAACTCAACCTGAACATTTTTTCTTTGGTCTTTCTAATGAAGCTTTGAATGTTCATCAATTAAAACACTTAAACTAAACCAGATAAATCACTAAAAAGTGCAAGAGCCATGACAGGGAGATAGATTGATTACCTAGTAGTTATTTTCTATATCTAAGGTCTGCATCCTTGAAACTTACCTTCATGTGTATAGTTTGTTGATGTCTTTTGTACTGTTTTTTTCAAACTTGAATCAAGCCATATTTTATGATTTTGTGACGTCAAAAAAATAATATTTGGTTGTTTTATTGATTTTTCTACAGTTCTCTTCCACTTTCTGGATGTGATTGGATTTGGAAAAGAAAAGTAATCTCATTACAGAACTTGTTGACATAGCACGTTCAACAACTCTTTGAAGTGAAAATAATGTTTAGAAGGTGCTTTAAAGAAATCCAAATACTGACTTTTTGAAATGTATTATGCTTAATAAAATTGAGTACTTTTTAAATTTTTTTCATTTATGTAAATATATACACATGTACGGTCTAGAATACTGGCAGTTTATAAACTTCTGTGGATTATGTAAAGGTTTTGGATAAATCAACATTATGGCTAACAATCAATCAAATTGAACGTATTTTTTTGAAACACTATAAGAATCGAGAAAAAAGAATACATCATACATGTAATATAAGCTAGAAAAATATTAAATAAGAGTTTATTATCTAATATTTTATTTGTCCCAGTGACAACAGATTTAAAATTTGAAATGTTTAAATCCTTACTATTATAGATATTAATTATATTTTTTTCCTGTTTTTAAGAGTTTGATAGTTAAAATATATGGCAAGCATTTGATATAGATATATGTACATGACCACAAGCTCAACAGAACATGAATGTACGCTGCTGGAGCAGGGAAAAGGGATAGAAAGAATCTCTAAAGTTCTTAAACCAAAACACAGATGGGGATAGAGTAGCTAATATCTGCATTGGATGTTCCAGAGAGAGCACCATAGCATTCTAGTGGATATCCATCCTTTTAAGTATTGTTTACATACACAGAAAAAAACCTAAACAACTCAGACTGGCAGTTGCATGTAAGTAGCATCAAGCTGTCTGAAGTCAAGACTAAAGCATAAATCCTAATCTGTAAAATTTTGAAGTACTGGAAGGATAAATAATATTGGAATCAGAAGTATAAGGTATGACTATTAGGTGAAAAAAAAGAAATCCAGAACACTCATATTCAGTGGCATTGAAAAACTGTGGAAGAAGTAATCCTCACAATGCAGGGACAGAAATGAATGTATAAGCCTCATACTGCTGGAAAAGATGTTTGGAATTTCATCTGTGTTCTCTATGTAAGGTACTTCATTAGCAGGCCTCCCCATGCTGCCATTCTCTCTGCAGCTGAGATTCATCCTCCCTTTTACATGAAAAAGAGGGGAAGAGCTGGGATCAACAGCTCTTCTTCCTATATTTTTTGTCCTCTGCCCTCACTAGAGGAATAACAAAGGCAGGAGACCTAACCTTCACACCCTCTGGTTGTGGCTTAGTTTTGGAGTCTTACTCCTTTGGTCCTGAGACCCCACTGAGTCAGTTGCATTCCCATGCTTACAGTTGTTGCTCTTAGTTCTCCAGGCAGAAAGTAAGGGAGGCAGAGCCAGAAGTGAAAGAAAGGGAAAAAATGCAAAGTGGTTCAAAACCCCCCCATGCGAAACCAATCTCTCCTTTAATGTGGCCAGTGAATAAGACTTTTATACCGCCACTACCAAGACACTGTAGATTCGGCTTTTTCAGCCTCAGTTTCAGATGCCTATATTATATCAAATATTTACCTCTTCTGCTGCAAATCTCTAGTGACCATAGTAGTGGTCCTGGGCTGTAGCCCCCAGCCCAGGATTACTTTATCATCCTTCAGCCAGCAATGACAGTTGTTCTTGTGTCCCTTCAGACATGAGGAAACTTTTTTCTTTGGCTTCCTTTGGGTGTCCTGAACTATCAGCTCCACTGTGGTCCTTAGCTCTAGATACCGAGGCAGTGGCAACTGGAACAAACTTTTGTCCCTAAGTTAGTAACGATGGCCCATTCAGAACAGAAGAGTAAGGTCTTCAGTGGTTTACTCCCTTGATCAAAGATCACATCTGGAATTTGACTGGTTTTTGATAGTAATAAAGAGGTTCAATAAGACAAAGGTTAGGTTAAGATTATAAAACATACTATAAAGACACTGATTGATTCCGGAGAAACTTCTTCATCTCTGACATCTGTGTTCCCATCTTGCTGACCATTTGACAAGTTTCAGTTTAAAAGTTAGCTTTCTAAAGGTATCATGTTTAATTTGAATCTTAAGTTCACCTCACCTTCAGTGGATTATTGTATGCTGTTTAGTAATTACTGAATCACAGAATAACAGAAAGGTTGAAGTTGGAAGGAACCTCTTTAGAGGTCTTCTGATTCAACATCTCTGCTAAATCAGGATCACATAGAGCAGGTTGCCCAGGGACATGTCTAGTTGGGTTTTAAATATCTCTTCAGATGGAGGCTCCACAACCTCTCTGGGAAACCTGTTCCAGTGTTTGACCACTCTCACAGTAAAAAAGTGATTTTGTGTTCAGCTGGAATTTCACATTTTTTGATTTATTTCCATTGGCTCTTGTCTTGTCAGTGGGCTCTACTGAGAGGAGTCTAGTTCCCTCTTCTTCATTCTTTCCCATCAGGTGTTTACACATATTGTATAGAATCTCCCTGAGCCTTGTCTCTTTCAGGCTGAATAGTCCCTGTTCTCCCAGCATCTCCTCACGTGAAAGATGCTCCAGTCCCTTGATCGGCTTTGTGGTCTGTGATGGACTCACTCCAGTAAGTCCATATCCTTCTTGTACTGGGTAGCCCAAAATCTACGGAAGGGATCAGAGGTCTCATTCAAGCAAACTGTGAACTCATCACCATTTAAAAAAAAACCAAAATGCAAGCCGAAGTAACACAAATGGGTACCTTTATTGGCTGTGTTTTTGTCAGCAGTGAGATTAATTAGAAGCGAGGCTGAAATATCCTCTTACCCCTACTTTTAGTCCTTCACTTCCAGTTAAGGCACGCAGTTTGCTGCTCCTCCCCACCCCCAAGAGTACTCGTTCTGTGGACAAATAGAAGGCTTAAGTTTCCAAGGTTGTTAATCTGACACCTTTCACAGCACTAAATTGATTTAAAATTCTAAAAACAATTATTCTTACATTGTATGAGGCATTTTCATTGGCGTTGCATCAGAGCCATTTGTCCTCTGGATATGATACTGTGTCAAAAGAATCATTACACTTTTATCATAATGTTTTATCAATGCTTTATGCAATGCAGATTTTTTTCTCTTTGAAACGCTTCAAGAAGGTATATTTTGTAAAGTAAACGTTTACATTTCTAACAAAATACTTCAGCTTACAAGCTGTCAGTTTTAGAGAGTCAAAGGACAAAAATAAAAGCTTTCAATATTCTATCTAACAATATCTTTATATCTATATGCACACCAGAATTATTTTTAACAGCTTTAAATTACTTACGTTTTTAATAATATATAATTTTAATGCAGACTGAAGATGTCTATGCCAAGTTTTAGCCTGATATAGATTAAAACAGCTAAGGTATAAACCCCTGAAAAATGGGGTTTTTAATGGAAATGGCAACTGACCCTTAACTGTAGTGTTGCTACCGGATGCTGCTATAATAAGCTTCCCTAGATGCCATGGTGTAAATGTATTAGCTGTACTAAGAGACCCACTCCTGGTATAATTATGTTAGGAGCCAATAAGACAGCTCAGAAATCAATATGCTAAGACAGATAGAGTAAAGGACCATGGCCAGCAAACTGGGAATAGATTAGTCTGGCAGGTCCCTAGCTGAGCCATGAAGAAGGGGATATCTCTGCTGTTGTAAGAAAGCCATTAATTGTAAATTTTCCTGAACAAGGAACTTGAAGGGAGAGCTTAGGCTGTTGTTCATACCACTCAGTGGAGGCTGCAACTATTATTGATCAACAGTTAAGCTTTTTATTTTTATTTCAAAAACCAACAGTGAAAAAAAATCTAAACGTAGAGGAAGAAGGTGCTTCTCTTCTTTTGTTTTATTTCATAAAGAGGCAGCCCTACTCATTCAGCATTAGGTTTTCCCTTTTAGTTTGGTTTAAACATTTTTAAAATAATGGGACACTAAATTTTTGCCAGGTTTCCTTTTCCAAAAGCATCTAGCCTTGTAGAACTACACTAATTATCTAGTCAATAAAATTCTGTAACTGCAATATGATTGATATGATGTGATAATAATAGGTACTGCTCTTAACAGCATTTTTAAAGAGTCCAGCCGAATTAACCTGTGCCATTAAATACTATCATGCTCTCTAATAATTAAATCTGTAAGAATGAGAATTTTGCTGCTTCTAATTTTAACTAATTTCAGCTGATTTTTTTTTGGCTTTTTTCTGACATAAGATGGTAATTTGCTTAATAAACAGAAACAATATAATTCAGTGACAGTTCTAGGGAAAAAAAATAAAGAAATGGAAAGGAAACAAAGGACAACCTTTTGTGGTTACAGTACAGCACATCTGCTCATGTCCAATCAAACTTTCAAAAGCATAGTAGTAAACAAAAGCAGCCATCAAGCAGGGACAAAGTCAGAGACATAAGTGGTTTGAATGAGTGTGCAATTTCTGCCCATATGACCATCCTGACACAATTGCTCTAATTTTCTTTCCAGAAATGACTGATAAAAGATTTAGGTAATTGCTATGGAGACAGACTTCCTTCCATCACGGGGTAACTTGAATAATACAGCCTCAGGGTCATAAGATGGAGTGTCAGTTTCTGCAGAGTCCTAAATTAATACTTGTCCCTGTTTCAGCTATACTTCCTGTACATCTAATGAAGTGAATGTAATTTATTTTGACAATGTATTGAAAATCACTTGATCAAATGACTATTCTGTAATGAACACAAAACACCATATAGCCTTGTAAACTATACCTAAAAAAAGACATAAATACACATCAATTTTTCAAAGCACATATTCCTCTCTTCCTGCAAATGTAGCATGTGTTCTACATAAGATAAAATAAAATAATTTCTAAAAGTTTAATGATTCATGCAATTGCTAAAAACTAGAGTTTTCTGTGCTGTGTCAGTTCGACCTGTGTCCATTCAGCTCCTGACCTTGTCCCCTGTAATCAAAGTTAATTTACCTAGGTGATCTCTGTGCTGCGAGGTATTGAGCAGTACTCAGAAAGAAATTTAGAAAACCTCCCCAAAAGCTAAGGATTAGTAAGAAGTTTTAAAAGTACTGTAGATGAGCTCCAGTGAAAACTAAAATTCATGCATGAATAGTCCATTTTAAGGCACATCTTACACACCCACCCACCAGTAAGATTTCATAGCTTCAGACAGTCTGTAGTCCACTGTCTGCAGTGTTATGACACATTCAACAGCTAATGAAATCAGGTGGGTGCAAAGGAAAGATACCTACACTGCTGTCATATATTGCTCACAATTATAGAAGCTATCAAAAAGCCACAATCTGTGCCATTTCTAATGACAGATATTCCTTCTGCAGGATTGTGAGTGCTTTAGAACATTTTAATTTTAGAGTATCTGAATATTTCTAAGGGCAAACACAGTCATTTTCAAACACACAGCATGAAATAAAAATGTTGATCATGATTTCCTTTCCTCACTCTTTTAGACAAAACATAGCTGTTTTCAAGACATATTTTCTAAAAAAATAGTGCATCTGAAATGTACATGAAGTGACTGAAGATGTCTTGAAAACTAAGTAAACCTGTCATGAGCTTGCCAAGGCTACTAATGTAAAGCCAAACAGCTGTACAATGGCAGCAGAGAGGCACTGTGTTGTGTTTAAATACAGTCAGGCAGAAGCCAGTGGATAATGCTCAGTAATGGGTTAATCAATACTTATTATGGTTTTATTGGTTCACTAAAGAGAGAACAGAACCTAGCGAGCACAGAGTCGAAAAATCACTGCATCTGATCTAGATAACATCTTCTCTCCCTTAGGGATTTCCCTATTCAAGAATCCAATTTACCATGCCTGATTGACAAGGATTGGATCCTAGAGAATCACATAACTCTTTTTAGGACCCAATAAAATCCTAATGGATTTGTCTGACCCGTCAGGAGATTCAAGTTTTACTAAACTGAAGGGCTTTGTTACAATTAGCCCATATTCTACTTGCAGTTGAAAAACTAAGCTATTAGGAGTCATTGCTTTCTAAAATGCCGGAGTCATGCTGGTTTGTGAATGCCAGATAGAGTTACCTTTCTTTGCAAAAGGAGACTGTTACAATGGATCACAAAATTCAGAAAGCTTAATGTTTAATCACATTAAATTGGTGACCCAAATGATGAAAAATAGTATCTTTTAAGTTAAGGGCAATACTTTTATATCTTATGCTATTATAAAGATACTATACTGCAGATTTCAGCTTTGAAATACATTTTCAAGAGTAGATACATTATTTAAACTAATATATTTAACATCTCTAAAAAACCAGACTAAATAGATGAAGGCGTTGTACTCTAAATCGTTCTTGTCAGTCTGTTAATCATAGTGGAAAACTATTTGCTAATGTTTCGATTTTGTTGATGTTATCTTTTATTTTATTCCTGTGGATATTTGTATATTAAAAAAATATTCGTTCAAGACTGAGTGTTTTACTTGTTTCACTTGGACCCCTAGCCTGCCACACAGTAGTCAAAAGGGCATAAAATCTGAGAACTTAAATGTTGTGGCAGCATATTCCTGGCCTGGAAAAGTGACAGGAATGCCCCCAACTGGGTCCCAGATGCTGGGTATGGAAGTCTTGGACTAATGATCTAACCTATACCAGACCATGCTTCACCTGCATGTCTCAAGCCTAGTGATTTGTTGGTACCACAAATTAAATAAGTTATGCTTATGTTTTCTGAGTAGCAATTTTGCACGGACAGCATCTGTCATGCCAGCTAACTTTGCTACAAAGGTGCATGTTAATTTGTCTCCCACGTGAGAAAAACAGAAGCTATTTAAAAGATCATTTAGTGATTAGTCATACAGGACTATTTCCAAAAACTCAGCAGTTGTTACTTTCTGTTTCTTTTACAGCATTTATGGAATGACAAGTGTTGTGGTATCACTTAATAGATGATCCTCATTTATATTGTAGTTCTTGACTGGTTTAGAAATTGATATAAAGGCAGAAATAGCTATAAAAGAGAATTAAAAGTAAACAACAGGCGCATATTAAAGCAATACAGGTTTTGATCTACAATCCCTTCCTTTGGAAGGAAAGAATGAAGAAATAACAGCAACACTGCTTTTTGGATTTTATTCCCTCTTATTCCTTCAACCTGATAAAGTTTGCCAAGAATATCAGCACAAACCTGGCAAACTTTCAGTCTTCTTCTTCAGACTAATGTCATACGTTCTCCATATCCTAAGAGTTCCACAAAAAGAGTAAAACTTGAAGTTGCATTATGCTTCACCACGATGCTTTCCTTACTCAGTGGAGTAAGGAAGAAAGCTCTTCTGACATCTTGTTTGAAGCTTCCAAACATTGTTTTTAGAAATCCCGACGTACACTTCATCTGTTTTCACAGAAGCCCTTAGACAGTGAAACTTCTTTCACTGAACATCATGTGAAAATGAGTCATTGAACAGAATTTAAGCATCTAAGCTACTTCTACAGTCAATGGAGAAAGAGGAACGTCTTTGGGAGGTGCTTAATCTCATGCTACAGTAGGGACCACAAATGTCTCTTGGAAGTGCTTATATGAATGGAACTCAGGTGATCAGTTGAAAGCAGAAACACAACTTTTAAACATTTAAAACTGAGCTAAGCACATCTCCCACAGTTGTGACGGTGTCTGAGAGAGAAGGAATGAATCTAAAGAAATGTGCATTTTCTAAACACTGGAAGTTTTTCTGAAGTTCAGATATTTAAATCTCTATCTATATCTCTTATAATTATGTGATTTTAGATATCTGATAAAAATTTCTAAGGAATTTATTCAGAAAATATTCCTCACCATCAGATCAGCTATTTTTCAGGTGATAATGACCGATTTTATGGAAATTTAATGCTCGAGGAAAGCATATATTGGACAGCATTAGAGCCTGAAGTCTTTTATTTACTTAAAGAATAGCAACAGTGTGGTTAATGGCAAGTCAGTCATCCCGTATCTTTCCCCTATTGTGCCTTCTTTTATGGTAAGTTTCCAATCATTTATAGTGTGGAACATATTTTAATAGACAGAATATTTAGAGTCTGCCTTACCTCTCCCAAATCACAGTCATATAGACCACTTCCCTGCTTTTTGACTGCCTGACAGTTCTCTGGAAACTAGACTAATGACTTCAAATGAAAATTTATGTTAGGAAAGTATGTAAGTCAAAATTTTCAAAAGTGAATATTAGCTTGGAATGCCCACCTTGATACACAGAAATGGCCTTCATTTTTAGAGCAGAGGTAGCCATCTTGTTCTGAAATCCATCAAATTTCTTACAGGTTATAATGTACATGTAGGATATCTCCAGATCTCCTTAAATTTTTTTTTTTTTCCCTTTCAAAATTGAAACACAACTGCACATTTTAACAAATTTTCACTTCACTTTCAAACTTTGAAGTACTTATTTGATTCTCTACAACCATATTGCAATGCAACAGTGAACATGACTATAATGTTAATTAAAGCATTTTCTTATTAAATAATGTCTCTGGTTTCAGCACTCCCAACCCTTTGAGTAAGGAGATGTGATTATCAGATGTGTTGTGGCCAAGTTGTTCCAATTAACTGCACCAGTTAGAATTCAGCAAAAAGAAGACAAGGAGGTTCCAAACAGAATCTATATTTGCAAAGTTGGACTCCTAAAATATAGTTTCAGAGTCTAAGTAGACGCACATGAAGTACATAAAGTCTCCTGGATACTAAGTCTACTCCATAGTTCCAAAAATCAGTCTGATTTTCCTTGGGTATCAGATCCTGAGATACATTAACTTGGACACTTGACCTTGAATTTCATTGCTTTCCTTAATAGCAGCATTTCTTAACATTATTGAAATGCAGCTTTCTGTCTGTGACTATGAATTAATCGCCTACTTTTTTGTTTTCTAAAGTGAAGATGGTATGGATACTGACTATGCAATCTCAGGATATCCACTTCAATTAGCATTTATTAATTATGTCAAAGGTATCAAAGTTTTAGTCAAAAGCGAGATATTTACTCTTGTTTTCTAAGATCATTCTGTTCCTTTTTAAAATGTAAATATATTCATACACAGTTAAAAAAAATGGAGTTTATTTTGCTTTTCATCACCAGTTGAAATGGAAAATAAAAGTGCTAAAGTTACTGGTTGCAAGCCAAAATGTAGCCATACATGTACAATGTATATTACACATATATTTTTATACACACATGTACGATTTTTGCTTTTTTTTTTTTGGCTTATACTTAACTCAGTATAGGGTCTTGCTAACAGAAACAAAACAAATGCAGAAGACATTATGCCTTATGAAGTATCCTGCTGTGTTATTCTATTTATAATTCATTTATTTGTGTTTGGTTTCTTTAATGACTGTTAGTACAAAGAGGCTATGGCCTCTTAAAGATGTTCCATACATTTTATTACCTTTTACTTGATGATTTCTTCTCACGTTGTTAGAGTAATAAATAAGTTCGTTTAACAGCAATTCAAACAAAAGAACAAAATAATTTCTTTCTGCCTCTTAAACTTAAGCTGTCGTGCCTACTTTGGGTGCCTTTACCTGCCAAATGAACGGTATTAAGAAGAAATACATATCAATGTTGCAGAAAGGAAAATTCAATGTTAGGTCTTTTTTCTCATGCCAAAGCACAGGTGCTTCAGATACACTTAATTATAGCAGTAATTAAAGTTATTACCTTACCTGTTTATTCAAGGACACAAGGACTTCTAATGGGAACAAATCAAGATATAAAGACTTGCTGTCAATTAGACTTGAAGGCTTGAGGAGATAATGAAGGAGGTTTGGAGTCAGGTTTCAGTTCTGCACAATAACAAAAATAGTAATTCAGCACCTCTTACTTTTCCTGGAACCATCCCAACAGTTCAGGAGAAGAAAGACAAGAAGATTACCTGGGTAACATGATCTTAAAGGTACCAGAGAATAATGGTGTTCTCCCATAGCCACATCTATGCCAGAGCCTGCTGCCAACAGAAGATGGGACTGCTACAAATACAAGCCCGTCAACCTAAGAACAACAAATTAGTTCAGCTTCTTGTCACAGATCCTGTCAATATAGTACAGGCTGTAGAAGGACAGGAGAAATGTGACTCTGCTGTGGGCAGTGCACTTGTGAGTCCTTGTCTTAGTAAAATGGCATGACATGACTAGTGCTACTTTCACAGAGATGTAATTTAGGACTGAGTACATTGAAAATATCCTTCTGCTACATATTTTCTTAGAGAGGGTGCCTCCATTAAAATAAAGAAAGAGGAACTACGGAAACTATAGGGCAAGATAACTGATTTACTGAGCTCCAATACTTGTTCTATCATTATTTCCATCATTTTGAATCCAGCAGGTTCAAAAAAGGTATGTCATACTGACTGGGAAAATTCCTATTGGATTGCTTATTGGCTTTAACATAACGGTGTACATGCACATAACTCAGGATAGACAGCTACAGAGTTTGTTTACATATTACTAGCCAACTGAAAATATTAAATGTGCATTGCTTAATGAATTAGATTAGTCACAGATTTTAAATATTCTCTTCTTGTTGTCTGATTTCATTATGTATATTTTACAGCAAATTATTAGGAATGCTTCTTAATAAGTTGGAAGACAGTACATTTCAGTTATACCTATTATATTTTGTTTCTTTGGGGCTAGTACTTTCAAATATTAATGAAAACATAGAGCCTCTTCTAACAAGTAACTGCATATAACAGGGAAAATTGAATGACAGAAAGGAAATACTTATATTTTCCTTTTTCATCTGATAGGTGCAGGTCTGCAAAGAGAGGAAAACATTAAATTGGAAAAACAGTCTCTCTTTTATTGCATGTGTCCCACAAATAAAGAATCAGGTTTTATATGCTAGTGCAGTGGGAATTTACAGCAGCAGGTGCGTGATACTTCGTTAGAATCTGTTTACACCAAAGTGAAATACCAGCATACCATTGATTACAGCCAGGACTAAAACCTGGAATTTCTTTACTTTTACAATAAGTATGATTTTTTTTCCCAAGAAAAATTGGACAATATGTCATCATTTCATACCTAGATGCATCACAAGCTACATATTTATAATGTAGTTGAGGGGGATTGGTCTCACTGGCCAAGCCATCCCACAGTGCTAAGTTCCTATGTCTTTCATTCCTATGTTTATTTTCCCAGGCCATGATGTCCCTTAAGAAGCCATCAGGAAACAAATGGGGTCTAGATGTTAATTTAAAGCCAGGACCTTGCAAACAGATCCATTCACACATGTCCCATTGATTTCATTAACTTGGCAAGATGCAGAATACAGGCCCAAAGGGTTATGTTAATTCTGTATAGGGACTTTGAGGAAGCTCTCCAAGATTAGGGAAGCTGTGAAATAGGTTTCTTCCTTCAATATGCTGAAGCTCTTCTGATGTTGCCTGGGTCACACTAAAGAAGATTAGAACCTCAGGGGAAAATTTTAGGAAAGCATTTTGTTTACAGATCATTCTCCTTATCTTTTATTTATTTCCCCTTTTCCTGCCACTCTGCTCTTTTGTTAAAAGAAACATCAGCAAAACCACAGACTCTTTTGTAGTTTCCTACTGATTACTCCCTACCCGATGTCCTAATCCTCTATTTATTACATTGCAAGTGGTTATTATAGAAATTACCAATGTTATAAACAACGTTATGATTTTAGTGGTGGACCAAGCTGTAGAAAAAAATGGGCATAAGGTATATATGTAACCCTTGCGGGATTTATGATTTGTTCATGAACTGGTAATTTCTCCTTTTAAAGTCAAGATGTTTCATATAAATGCAGTCAAAGTTGCAACATTGACTCCAGGACAAACACTATCGCAAAGTCTTCCCATTGAATCATTGGTTTTAATTTCAATTTCCATAGCAACAGAGACCCAGCTCTTCTGTAAAGGCAAAGAAATGTTAGCAGTCTTTTCACATGATTCAAAATTCAGCGACTTCTCCACTGTGTGGTGAGGTAGAAAAGAGTTATTAAAGGAACCTGGAAACTTTGCAAGCATACAGACAGCTAAATACAAACTTCCTACTTTAACTACTTACTTTATCTAGCCTAAAGCGCTCAAACACAAGAGTAGAGGTCACTCCATTTACTGTCAATAGGAGGCCACTTCTTCAGGGAGTGTCTGTATCAAGCAATAGTAAGCACCAGGCACAAAGAAGCTGATCTCACATCACATCTGTGATAGACAAAAGCATTATGCAATTTTGTCCCCTTGTGAAGCTCTGACTTAGAAGTCCTGCATTCTGGCTCCTGCTCCCTTAGTGTGCACATGTATAATAACTTGCATTAGACTGCTTTGTCTAAAAAAAAATTAACAAAGAGTAGGAAGTTTCAAACTCCGCTAGTGTAAGGATGGGATAAAATTCAGGACTGTTACCTTTTGGACAAGTACCCTTGTGGGTGTAATTTAAAACACTTTCTAAGCTGAAGAATGAACTTCACAATGACCAAGTTCCCCAGCAGCTTCAGGTGAGCTTCCTTGGTGTACATTGCACCACATCAGCACAGAGGGACACACAGACTGACCACAGGCACAGCCAGAGTTTCAGATTCTGCTAGAATCAGAAGAAGTGGGCTTTCTATGACATTTACTTTCTCATTATGAGTAATTCAGATTATAATTTCCTCCAGGCAGGGATCTACCACTGTTTATTTTAGAGTGAGATCTTCCACATACCATAAGGCTTCAACATTCTCAAAGCAGTAAAAAACAGAATATATGTGACATTGTTTCTGAATATCTTATCTTTCTGTTGTAAGTTACTGAGTAAAAAATCTCCCTCTGAAGGCAATAAGACACATGCATAAGTAATGACCAAACCTGGACTATCTACTAGAGCCATGTATATCTCATCTTTTTCTTGGTTTTTTTTTTTTTTTTTAGGGAGGTTCTTCTTTCCATCTCTTAAATATATTTGGTTTACTGTATTTTTCCTTTTTGTATCACTACATTATTCCTTTTTGTATATGTACAACAAACCTCAGTATACTCCTAGTAACTCAATCATCTAAAAGCATTTAAAAAATCCTTTGCATTGCACAGCTATCAGTCTTGTGACAAAGAACATAGCACTGTCATTATTGATAAAGTTAGCAAAAAAAATACATATGCCCTTTAAATTTTCTCATTTTGCTGGAAGTCCTCTTTCCAAGGTGATTGTGCTTGTTCAATAAGTCTTCTAAGATAAACTTGCCTTCATTAGTTTTTTAGAGTGAATGGGTGCCATTATTTCTAGACAAAATCCCTCTTTGTGAAAATACAGAACTATTGGCACCTCCTTGATGACATCTGTTCCCACTTTAATGCCACAAAAAGAGAGTGCAGGATATTAAGACTTGAAGTACAGGGGCACTCACAGCAGACATCACGACAAATTATGTAACATCAAGCACCTGGAAAACCCATGATGATTGTTTGGAGTGTCAAAATATCTGTAGACTGTAACAGGAAAGTGCTGCCTGCTTTCTTACTTTGTTTTTTTAAATATTCCATGCACTCTTTGAAGGCAGTCCCATGACAGCAGACAACAAACTGAACGTCAAAGAAATAATGGATTCTGACATAGTGCATGATTTTTTCCACTTTCCTTGAATTTTCACTCTCCAGTTTTGCACTTTCCTGGAGCAAGAGGCAGTCTGCCAAAAGGGCACAACTTGAACGGGTCAACAACTGGGTCTTTGATTCCCTTTCAAGTTGCAGAACTGAAAGCGATAGATATTATGTTCTGTTTGACTTTGAAACTGCTCTTGATTCATGCATGCAAAAGTACAAGGTGCAAATAGAGACTACCGTTCCCACATGCTTTTCTTGCTAGTCTGCAATGCACCCCCCTGAGAAAGAAATCGAGCAAAGGAGGCAGGAGACCTGCATGGTTAAACAAGGAGCTTCTAGCGGAGATCAGGTAGAAGAGAAAGGTCCATGGAATGTGGAAAGAGGGGCAGGCCACTTGGGAAGAGTACAGGAACATGGTCAGAGCGTGCAGGGATGTGATGAGGAAGGCCAAGGCCCACCTGCAACTGAAGCTGGCAAGGGATGTCAAAAACAAGAAGGGCTTCTTCAACTACATCAGCAGCAAAAGAAAGGCTAGGGACAATGTGGGGCCGCTGCTGAATGAGGCGGGTGTCCTGGTGACGGAGGATGCGGAGAAGGCAGAGCTACTGAATGCCTTCTTTGCTTCAGTCTTCAGTGCTAAGACTGGCCCTCAGGAATCCCAGACCCCGGAGCTAAGAGAAGAAGCCTACAGAGAGGACGACTTTCCTTTGGTCGAGGAGGACTGTGTGAGGGATCGCTTAAGTGATATGGATCACCACAAATCCATGGGCCCCGATGGAATGCACCCACGAGTGCTGAGGGAGCTGGCGGATGTCATTGCTGAGCCACTCTCCATCATCTTCGAGAGGTCCTGGAGGACAGGAGAGGTGCCCGAGGACTGGAGAAAGGCCAATGTCACTCCAATCTTGAAAAAGGGCAAGAAGGAGGACCCAGGGAACTACAGGCCGGTCAGCCTCACCTCCATCCCGGGAAAGGTGATGGAGCAGCTTATCCTGGAGGCCATCATGAAGCAAGTGGAAGAAAAGAAGGTTATCAGGAGTAGTCAGCATGGATTCACCAAGGGGAAATCATGCCTGACCAATCTGATAGCTTTCTACAATGACATGACTGGCTGGGTAGACGAAGGGAGAGCCGTGGATGTTGTCTACCTTGACTTCAGCAAGGCTTTCGACACAGTCTCCCATGATATCCTCCTAGGGAAGCTGAGGAAGTGTGGGCTGGATGAGTGGTCGGTGAAGTGGATAGAGAACTGGCTGAATGCCAGAACTCAGAGGGTTGTCATCAGTGGCGCTGACTCTAGTTGGGGTCTGGTAACTAGTGGTGTCCCTCAGGGGTCAGTACTGGGCCCAGTCTTGTTCTACTTCTTCATCAACGACCTGGATGAAGAGTTAGAATGTACCCTCAGCAAGTTTGCTGATGACACCAAACTGGGAGGTGTGGTAGACACACCGGAAGGCTGTGCTGCCATTCAGCGTGACCTGGATAGGCTGGAAAGCTGGGCAGAGAGGAACCTGATGAGGTTCAACAAGGGCAAATGCAGGGTCCTGCACCTGGGGAGGAACAACCCCATGCATCAGTACAGGCTTGGGGTGGACCTGCTGGAGAGCAGCTCTGCGGAGAGGGACCTGGGTGTCCTGGTGGACGACAGGTTAACCATGAGCCAGCAGTGTTCCCTGACTGCCAAGAAAGCCAATGGGATCCTGGGGTGCATCAAGAAGAGTGTGGCCAGCAGGACGAGGGAGGTTCTCCTTCCCCTCTACACTGCCCTAGTGAGGCCTTATTTGGAGTACTCCGTCCAGTTCTGGGCTCCCCAATTCAAGAAAGATGAGGAGCTACTGGAGGGAGTCCAGCGGAGGGCTACAAGGATGGTGAGGGGACTGGAACATGTCCCCAAGGAGGAGAGGCTGAGGGAGCTGGGCTTGTTCAGCCTGAAGAAGAGAAGGCTGTGAGGGGACCTAATAAATGCTTATAAATATCTTAAGGGTTGGTGTCAGAAGGATGGGGCCAAGCTCTTTTCAGTGGTGCCCTGTGACAGGACAAGGGGTAATGGGCACAAACTGAGGCACAGGAAGTTCCGTCTGAACATGAGGAAGAACTTCTTCCCTCTGAGGGTGACGGAGCACTGGAACAGGCTGCCCAGGGAGGCTGTGGAGTCTCCTTCTCTGGAGATATTCAAGACCTGCCTGTACAAGGTCCTGTGCACCTTGCTGTAGGTGACCCACTTCGGCAGGAGGGTTGGACTAGATGACCCACAGAGGTCCCTTCCAACCTTGACCATTGTGTGATTCTATGATTCTGTGATGAGAGATCATTTTTGTTACCATCGTGGTCTAGATGTTTTTTTCCTTAGTGACCCTAATTTTCTGTTTCTAATAAGCAAACAAGAATACGCTGACCATAAGAAACGGGGCATTTAAACTAAACATAGGGAAAACAGGCAGTCAGATCATTGCTAGCCATCCCCAGAAATGACACAGTTGTTCATACACGGACTGAACCTCGTGAGATGCTAAGCACTGTACCTCCCTTAGCCTCACACTGCAAAGATAACTCTCTAGGAAACATGGGCCATTATGTCATGTTCTTCTACTGCAGTAGATCAGGGATTAAAGATCAATATAAGCAGCTTTGACGCTTCAAAGTCATTTGCCTAAACGCATGCTATAGATACAGGACAAGAATGGAGTTTGTCACACACGCCTCTCTCCTAGAGAGAAGCTTAAAGTGCCCTCTTAGGCAGTGCAATTTACCCTGAGTGCAGATTGCATTACAAAAGGGTGAATGGCCTCTACAAGGCAGCTATTCCCACCCCTTTGCAGATGCATGGGGAGTGAGTAATGTCTGGCTATGACCCTTGCCCCGACATACTGACCAGCACAGCCTGGCTGGTGCAGAGAGAAGAAATCATCTGTACCAGGTAAAAGGCTAATGCAGTTTATTTTCTTCCTGGAGCAAGGGGTAATCAGGGACTATATTGTGACTCTCTGAGTCATGGTTCAGTCCCTGATCTCCGGAGACAGGCAGAGAACAACTGCTAGGGATAAATCAGCAGTATGCCCCATGAAAACAAGATGATAAATAAAGAACAGAACACTACATTTTAAGCACCACAAAAACTACCAAAAAATCTGCAGAAGACAGTTGCTAAATAGTGCAGCCTCTTTTTTTTTGAGTGACTCTTTCCCTCTTTGTAACTACAGCATCCTCCACCTTGCCCATGTTCCTGCATTGTCCCAGACTGTTATCACAGACATTGATAATTTCTGCAACTGCATCGATTGTAACTTTCAGTAATTATTTTTCTAACTAAATTTTACACATTTTTCCACAAAAATCAAAAGATAGGCCTAGGTTTAACCATTTTCAGTACATTTCTTTCATCTCTTTCCTAATAAGATATAGAATTCTTATATTGGATATATTTATCCAACATAACCTTCAGTTAAAGCCAAAGGCTTTGTTAACATGGCTTTATAAGATTGGAGTTTAGATGGTCTTTAAAATTTTAAATACTATGCTTTTCTAGGTTTTTAACTCACTAAAAATATTTTTGTTTATGGTGTTAATCTATTTTAAACTGTATAACAGAACCGTTGCAAATGCTGATTTTCAGCTATCATTATACACAAACTAAATAACTGATTCTTTTTTCCATGTTGTGGGATCAAGAACGATCACTGAAAATGTTGCTGGAGTGATATCTTGCACAGGAGATACAAATCTCAATATATAGATTTGACAATATCCTCCTGCAAACGTTCCTGAATGCAAATTATTATTCACTAAACTTGTTCTACTGCATTTAATGAGACCGCTTGGAAGAGTGTAGATTGCTTGTATGATAAACATATTGCAAGATCTGGCCAATATACGTGAGGCAATACTATATCAAACGGTGAAGATTCTATGTGAGATAGACATATCTCTGTTGCCCTCAGGGTAATGATCATTCGAGGGTGTGTCTAATGAATCCCAGTACTTTTATTTTTTGCACTCTGAAAAAGTATGGGGAGATTTAGTAAGCACACAGTACCAGGACTGATTTTACTGTTGTTGATTAGGGATCAGGCAGACAGTTTCCTGCTCTGACATAATTTTATTGCAGTTTTCAAACAGACACTTCGCACTTTGTGTGAACACCAACCATAATTTCTGTCACGATTCCTTAAGATCCAACAAAACCTCCTAAGGCTACTGATGAAACTTCGGCACTTAATATTCAAAACATGAAAATCTAGGCTTGGATTGTAATTTGCTACTGATGCAATATTAAAGCAATATATGTGTGAAATATTGATGCTGTATTTGTTCTGAATTTATTTTATTTAATTTTTTACACACGGATAAAACCCTTGCGGCCTTAAGACAACATGTCTCATTCTCAAGGATGTCCTGGGGGGCAAACAGACAAGGAATATACACACAGCTTGGTAACCAGAACAACAGCATGGTAGAGGAACTGTACTGAAAGATAAACTCTTTCATGAGCAATAAGGGTTTTGCTGATAAAAATAAAAATGTCGTCTTATCTGTTTGACCAGTTGATAGGATATAATTTCTAATACTACACCCTTGAACCCATCCACAAAAGAAGAAGCCTGGAGAAAACTTGGAGTTAAGGCCCTTCACTTACTCCATCAGTATCAAGAAAAACTCAGATTTACTTTTCTGACAGACCCTTCCTTTTCAATAATCAGATTGAGTCATGAGTAAGAAGTTTTATGCATGCTAATTGTTCTGATCAGGAAAGAAATTTTGTGGTAATTCTGTCTTCATCTGTAATGCTGTCAGAGTCTAAAGGTTTAAAACTGAAAACCCCAGTGTCATACTCAGAATTAGATTAGTTAACGGTGTATTTGTATGGTTCAGAAAATGCTAAGTTCTTGTAAGTATCAATTTTTAGTTCTCTCAAATACAAAGATAGAATAGGCTGTGACATATTTGATTCTAGGACTCTGCCTGCTCAGCGTTCATCATACCCAGTCCCACTGAACTCTGACATTCATTTAGAGATTTGGAGAGAAATAATTTTCTGTCTATGTCTCTGTGTCCAGTGTTCAGCTATGCTCAGTAGCTGCGATCAATAAAGTTTTCAACTATCAGTGCGGTGAGGTCCTAGAACAGTCGTGACAAAAATAAACTGCATTTTAAATGGAGTTTAATAAGCTTATGAAAAAGATTATATGATGGGGCTTTCTGCAGTATGAGAGGCCTAAAATTAATGGTCACAGTGATCCCTCCCAGACCTATGTTCTTAAATTTGAAAGGCTTTTTGCCTTTCATATTTGGGTTGCTAAGCTGTGTAAAAATCCTAATACTACTTCATTTTCTTAGATTCTTTCTTTTCTTCAATAAGGGGACTACATTCTGATTTGTAAACAGATGACTATAATACGGGCTATATAATGATACAGTTACAAAAGGCTCTTTTATAATGCATGAAACAAGGGCTCTAATATGCTCATATTCCAAACTAAACATGATAAAATACACCTGGCAAACTAGTTGGAGTATGAGGACTCAAGTTCTGGACAAAATTTTCAAAGTAACAAAAAATCAGATACGTTTACAGACCGTTCATCATTTTGCAAATCGATTCAGGGATTGTCTCATGAATTGTTACCTGCCTGTCAGTCCTGAGGTATCCGAGATACAAAGTTAACATAGTGAGTGTTCTAAGCACCTTTTGTTTCATTACAATGCAAATAAGTAGACAATTTACTTGAAGTTCTTTAGGATATGGAAGAGCCTTGAGCTTGCTACCCTCAGAATATTAACAGTAAGTATTCCTTCTTCATTGCAGCTAACAGTTACTCTTACCTTCTCCTATATTTGCATCCTTTTTTTTTTTTTGAGAGAGACACAGCAGCCAATGGAAAAACTTACGTTAAGTGGCAGATTTCATGTTCGGCTTTGCCTCAAACTGCCTTCATAGAGAAGAACAGGGACTTTCAGAAGGAGGCTTATCTGACAGACCCTGAATATGCGTCATCTACTTGGACATGCTAAACCTGAGTCATAAGCAAAGGAAGAAAGAGCGAGGAGATAGGTCTGGACCTAACGGGCCACCAGTGATTTCAAGATTGCTATTACAAGAAAGCAGAGAATGAATAAGAAATAAAATAAGATGAAAGTTTAAACATCAGGATGCACAGGTTTAACACAAAAACTGTTCTATCTAAGCAGAGTTGGATCTTGCACAGGAAATAATTCAAAAAAGATGAACAGCTGTTTAACCATTTGAATTAAAGAGAAAAAAAGAGACTAGTGGCACTGAATATATATTGGGAAAAAAGAATTTAAATCTGTCCCACAAACTAAATTTGCAGCTTGGTTCAGTTTTTAATGGGTGTGTCAAAGCTGAACGTGAAAAAGATAACAGTGACCTAAGAAAACACAAAAGACAATTCAAGCACCTGAAGCAGAAGCAAAGCTCTAGCAGTTTAATGAACAAAAATCAAATCAGATTGCATGATGTCATTGTAGAAATCCAAAATATTAAATTGTAAGGTCTTGTATTAAATCTTTAAATAAATCTATCAAGTCGCAACTCTACCATTTTAATGAAAATAGAAAATGTAATTTCTTAATTTGAGAAAGGGCAATGAAAATGGTCAAGGCACTGTTACAGAGTACCCCTAATTTGATTCCCATTTTGTGCAAGGCATAGAATGATATGCAGAAGTAAAAGGAACTTAAGCAGCGAAGGACAACTGTATAACTACAGAGCTCACACACTATGTGGCTGTCTATCACTGTTTTATTTGGGAGCCATAATAACTCGTTCACACAGAATTAATCTAAGTGGTTGTGGTGGGTTGACCTTGGCTGGCTGCCAGATGCCCACCCAGCTGCTCTTTCACTCCCCGTCTGCAACAGGACAGAGGGGAGAAAATAATATGGGAAAGGTAATGGGTCAAGATAAATATAGAAAGATCAGTAACCAGTTGCTGTCGTGGTCAAAACACATTTGACTTGGGGAAAAATGATCTAGTTTATTGCAAACTAAAAACACAATGGTTGGTGGGGAACAAACACAAAACTAAAAAGGACATCTGCATCCCACTCCCTTCTACCCAGACTCAACTTCACTCCTTCATTCCTAACTCTTTTACCTCTTCCCCTCCTACTTGAAGTGGTGCAGGTGGGATAAGGAATGGAGGTTGTGGACAGGTCATAACAGTTCCTCTCTGCCAACACCATGCCACATAAACCCAATACAATTTTTTGTGTCTGTTTTGAAAAACATATTTAGTTCTTATAGTTACTTTATCTTATCCATGTTGAGTAAGATAGATATATTTAATTCTATGTAATGTCATAAGCATATACACAAGAAGTATCTTCCAGGAAAAAGTAATCGTTAAAAACTGTGTGTGATGTAAATTAATATTTTCTTCACTAACTAGTGTTTCAAAGAATTCTTAGGTTTTCTAGTTTGTTTGCTTTCTTTAATAGGAACAAAAATTCTCCAAATATTCTTGTTCATAGTAGTGGTAGCAGAGTGACTGATCAGATTCCTTGATTTGTTTTAATTCACTGTTCAAGGGGAATAAAAGGTTAGGCCTTTAGTTATCTGGAGCAGGCTCATTAAACTGATTTGAAAAATGCAATAATGCTCTAAATGGACATCTGAGATTTCTGGGAATTCAGAAATGGAAAAATTGCTGAGTTTTGTACCAGACTGATAAGACACCACTTCAGTGCGACATTTTGCAATGTTTTTGTGTTGGAATAGTCGTGTTCAAGTGTTCGAGTCTGAAAAAATATCTGTTTAAAGAATAGATAAGGTATAGATATTGTTGCAAACCTCACTGCCTTGCTTCAGTAACTTTACTGTCGGACTAGGAGGATATCTTCTAATCATTCTAAATTAGCTACTTTTTCATTGCTTTCTGTTGATGTCTTCCACTACTACAAACCAATTTTAAGAGGAGTTACACTAGCAGCATGTTGCATGTTTTGTGGTCATCCTTAAAATAACTGTATTCATCACTGAAGAGAGCCTGACTACCCCATGTTATTTAGCAGTGTCCCACATTTATAATAGTAAATATCTAAAGACAGAGAAATCAAGTAAAATTTAGTGCTGCAGCAAATAGTTCTACTTTTTATATGCCAATATTGTTGCCATTTTGTTGCTTGTTTTGTTGCTGTTTAAGAGAAACTCTTCCTGTTGCAAATATATCTTTTTATAACTATTTCTTTCCTTTACTGCATCATGCCTTCTTTTGTTAAGCCTTGTATAAAAGACCGTAAACTTCTGTTAACAGGGACTTTGTCTTTCGACATTTTTTGTGAAACACATTGCATACCTTAAGAACTGTACAAAGACAATAAACACTGTCCTAGCTAATAACAGGAATATCCCAGAGAGTAGCTGTAATCTTCTAAAACATCTGACAAGAAATGAAAGATTTGTTCACCACTCAAATATAAAAAAAAATAGTACCCTCATGTTTAAAGCCAGAGGTTGAAGCATGTTTGAATACTGAAAACAAATACCACATTTTTTTATTAAATTATCCTAACTGATGATAATAGTAAATAATTTTGGAGTCATCTCAGAAAAAAATAATAGAAGTGAGTTTGTAACAAACACTTGAAAATGGCTGAGGCTGCATTTTAAACATGGTAAGTACTGTACTGGAGTGGTACAAGCCTTAAAAAAATATATTCATACAGATGAAAAATTACTAAATTTTTTATCTCATCACTAGATTTTTGTTTCAGTAACCTTCCTGTTCTAGTGTGTGTGTACACATTTTTTGTTGGTGTAGTTTAGCAGGCTGACCATTGGTTATGAAAAAGCTCAATAAATCAATAGCAATTGTTAGGATAACAAGAAGTGGGACACTGTAAAATGGCAGTTGTAGCATTATGCTTGAGTAGAGCCATGACTTGTTTGGGTCTATTAAGCTTGTATTTATCTGTGATTACACAGGGAATTTAGTCATAGAGATGGAAGCTAGCAATTATGATCTAATAATCAACTTATTATTCCATAAAATTATAATAAAAGTAAAAAGAATCAGTCTATATCTTTGCACAGTTATAAATAGCTCTAAAACAGTACTGATGTGCCTTTTTCATTGGTCACATAAAAAATGAAACTCTATAATATAAATCAATGTACAGTAATAGGGAAGTGGTATGAGAATATGAAGAAAGCTCCATACTCCTGAAATATATTAAACTGAAATCTAGGTAGAATGAAGGCATATTTTTCAAGGAATAGTTAGATGAAACTTCTGCTTACAGTCCTGTCAACCTCTTTGAAAGACGCCTCCTATGATTTGGAAAGGATAGGTCATTCTCCAGGACAGTTCTTGCTCTTCTTGAGGTTACCTTTTGAGCTGCTGAAAACATTTAAGAGACATCATTTGTTTATGAATGAGACCATGTACACCAAATCACTACATGGACACTACTCAACACTCCAAATATGTGTGAGAGTACTTTTTGGTGATTGAATTGAAGTGTCTTCACAACTCCTTTGCGCTCAAACTCTGGTCAAAGTGGTATGGGCTGTTCAGTTGTCCTTGTCAGGCTAGAGAACATAGAATTGGTTTGTTTCTGCTGTAAAAAAATTTACTGGTAAAAGCAGACATTTATGTACCAGAGATGAACTGTTTTGCTGTACTTTGTCTTTTGATATGTGTGAATTAAACTGACAGCTCTTTAAGCACTAAGGAGGAAGTTTTGGGATAAATATAAATATTTATCTGACTCTGACATTTTAATAATTACTGTTCTGCATAGCCATCCATTAAAGTAATATCAATGAAAAACAAAATGAAATATATCTTCCAGAAGAAGACTGATCTTAAAACCCTTCAAAACCTATGCATGTATATAGCTTTAAAGATATTTACAAAACTGTAAAGGCTGAATGTGTAACCGCTGTTCAAAAAATCCCAGAACAGGGATAGGTTGCATTTGATGAAACTTAGAAACATAAAATCATAGAATCACTAAGGTTGGAAAAGACCTCTAAGATCACTATGTCCAATCATCAACCCAACACCATCATGGCTGCTAAACCATGTCTCAAACTGCCACATCTACACGTTTTTTAAACACCTCCAGGGATGGTGACTCAACCAACTCCCAGGGCAGCCTGTTCCAATGTCTGACCACTCTTTCAGTTAAGAAATTTTTCCTAATATCCAATCTAAACCTCCCCTGGTGCAACTTGAGGCCATTGCCTCTCGTCCTATCGCTAGTTACCTGGGAGAAGAGACAAACACCTCCCGACTACAACCTCCTTTCAGGTAGTTGTAGAGAGTGATAAGGTCTCCCCTCACCCTCCTCTTCGCATTTTCGGCGAAGCTACTGAAGGTGAAGGGTTTTGGAGCAGAGGCTCGCGCCGAGGGACCCTTTCTCCGATGGCCAAACTGCAGCGGCGAGGCGGCAAAAAGCGCCGAGAGAGAGAGAGGAGACCCCAGCCCCCCCCCCCCCCCCCCCGCCTCCCCGAGCGGGAAAGCGGGAGGTGCCAACGAGCGGCAGCTCTGACTCAGCTGGGGCGGAGTCGAGTGTGACAGCGGCCAAACCCCCTCACGGATAAGAGCAGCCCCCAGGGAGCGCGAGCGAACAGAGCCGGCAAACAGAGGCGGCGCAGCATCCCGGGAGCGGCGCAGCAGTTTGCGCGGCAGTTCGCGCAGGCAGGGCGAGCGGGGAAGGGGACAGGCAGGGCGCAGCAGCCCCTCCTAGCAACTCAAGCAGTGGGCATCGCTCTTCCAGGAGATATTCTAGCCATGGTTACCACCCGTGGTAAAGCTGTGGCTCGAAGGAGTGTGGGGACCCAGACGGAGGCCCCATGCAAGAACGCGGGTGTCCAGGTCTCTGGCTGCAGGGAGTGCCTGAGCCTGGCGCTTGTACCGGAGGACAGCAGAGACAGCGGCTGTGTTGGGTGCGAGCAGGTGAATGACCTGCTCAGCCTGGTGGCAGAGCTGAAGGAGGAAGTGGAGAGGCTGAGGAGCATCCGGGAGTGTGAGAGGGAGATCGACTGGTGGAGCCGCACCCTGCCCTCCCTGAGGCAGAGGCAGCAGAAAGCAGCTCCACAGAAAGCAGAGAACCCCCTACCCTCTTGCCACCGAGCAGAAACAGGGGACCTAAGAGACAGGGGGGAATGGAAACAGGTCCCTGCTCGGGGGGGCAAGCGAATCTCCCCCCGGCCTCCCTCACCTGCCCGGTTGCCCTTAAGCAACAGATATGGGGCTCTGGAATGTGAGGGACTGGCCACAGAGGATGTGGGTGAAGGTGAGGCTCCATCCAGGGGATTGCCTAGAACGAGTCAGACAGCCCCAAGAATTACGACTGCCTCAGCTAAGAAAAAAAGGAAGGTCATTGTCATAGGTGATTCCCTTCTGAGGGGAACAGAGGGCCTGATCTGCCGACCGGACCCATCCCACAGGGAAGTCTGCTGCCTCCCTGGGGCCCGGGTTAGGGATGTTGCGAAGAAACTCCCTGGTCTGGTGCGGCCTTCTGACTACTACCCCCTCTTGGTAATGCAGGTTGGCAGGGACGAGATCGCAGAAAGAAGTCCCAAGGCCATTAAAAGGGACTTCAGGGCACTGGGGCGATTGGTTGAGGGATCAGGGGCACAGGTGGTGTTTTCCTCCATCCCATCAGTGGCAGGGGACAGCACTGAAAGGGGCAGGAAAACTCACCTGGTTAACAGGTGGCTCAGGGACTGGTGCCATCGGTCAAATTTTGGCTTCTTTGATCATGGGGAGGTGTACGCAGCACTGGGCCTGCTGGCGACAGGTGGAATTCAGCTATCTTAAAGGGGGAAAAGAATTCTTGGCCACGAGCTGGCGGGGCTCATTGAGAGGGCTTTAAACTAGGTTCGAAGGGGGAAGGGGATATTGCCCAGCTCACTAGGGATGAGCCTAGGCTTGGAGTGCCAAGGCAAGGGGTGAGATTGACAGCCCAGCTCAAGTGTGTTTACACCAATGCACATAGCATGGGCAATAAACAGGAGGAGCTGGAAGCCATTATACAGCAGGACGGCTACGACTTGGTCGCCATCACAGAAACGTGGTGGGACAACTCGCATGACTGGCATGCTGTTATAGATGGCTACAGACTCTTTAGGAAGGACAGACCAACAAGGAGAGGTGGGGGAGTTGCTCTATATGTGAGGGAGCAAGTAGAATGCATTGAGCTTGGCCTGGGGGCAAATGAGGAACAAGTTGAAAGCTTGTGGGTTAGAATTACGGGACAGGCTCATAAGGGTGACATTACAGTGCGTGTGTACTACAGGCCACCTGACCAGGAGGAGGAGGTTGATGAGGCCTTCTACAGGCAGCTGCAAGCAGCCTCACAGTCACAGGCCCTGGTTCTCATGGGGGACTTCAACCACCCTGACATCAGCTGGGAAGACCATACAGCTAGGCATGCACAATCCAGGAGGTTCCTACAGAGCATCGATGATAACTTTCTGATGCAAATAGTGGAGGAAACAACAAGGAAAGGCGCGCTGTTGGCCCTTGTGTTAACAAACAAGGAGGGACTGGTGGAGGATGTGAAGGTTGGAGGTAGACTCGGTTGCAGTGACCATGAAATGGTCGAGTTCAGGATCCTGCGTGGAGGAAGCAGGGCGATAAGCAGGATCAAAACCCCGGACCTCAGGAGGGCTGACTTTGCCCTCTTCAAGGAGCTACTGGGAGGAATCCCGTGGGCCAGGGCTCTCGAAGGCAGGGGGGTCCATGAGTGCTGGTCGCTCTTTAAACAACACTTCTTCCATGCACAGGAGCAATGCATCCCCCTGAGAAAGAAACCTAGCAAAGGAGGCAGGAGACCTGCATGGTTAAACAAGGAGCTTCTAGCGGAGATCAGGCAGAAGAGAAAGGTCCATGGAATGTGGAAAGAGGGGCAGGCCACTTGGGAAGAGTACAGAAATGTGGTGAGAGCATGCAGGGATGCGACGAGGAAGGCCAAGGCTCACCTGGAATTGAAGCTTGCAAGGGATGTCAAAAACAACAAGAAGGGCTTCTTCAACTACATCAGCAGCAAAAGGAAGGCTAGGGAAAACATGGGGCCGCTGCTGAATGAGGCGGGTGTCCTGGTGACGGAGGATGCGGAGAAGGCAGAGCTACTGAATGCCTTCTTTGCTTCAGTCTTCAGTGCTAAGACTGGCCCTCAGGAATCCCAGACCCCGGAGCTAAGAGAAGAAGCCTACAAAGAGGACGACTTTCCCTTGGTCGAGGAGGACTGTGTGAGGGATCGCTTAAGTGATCTGGATCTCCACAAATCCATGGGCCCCGATGGAATGCACCCACGAGTGCTGAGGGAGCTGGCGGATATCATTGCTGAGCCACTCTCCATCATCTTTGAGAGGTCCTGGAGGACAGGAGAGGTGCCCGAGGACTGGAGAAAGGCCAATGTCACTCTAATCTTGAAAAAGGGCAAGAAGGAGGACCCAGGGAACTACAGGCCGGTCAGCCTCACCTCCATCCCGGGAAAGGTGATGGAGCAGCTTATCCTGGAGGCCATCATGAAGCAAGTGGAAGAAAAGAAGGTTATCAGGAGTAGTCAGCATGGATTCACCAAGGGGAAATCATGCCTGACCAATCTGATAGCTTTTTACAATGACATGACTGGCTGGGTAGACGAAGGGAGAGCCGTGGATGTTGTCTACCTTGACTTCAGCAAGGCTTTCAACACAGTCTCCCATGATATCCTCCTAGGGAAGCTGAGGAAGTGTGGGCTGGATGAGTGGTCGGTGAAGTGGATAGAGAACTGGCTGAATGCCAGAACTCAGAGGGTTGTCATCAGCGGCACTGAGTCTAGTTGGAGGTTGGCAACAAGTGATGTCTGCCAGGGGTCAGTACTGGGCCCAGTCTTGTTTAACTTCTTCATCAATGACCTGGATGAAGAGTTAGAATGTACCCTCAGCAAGTTTGCTGACGACACCAAACTGGGAGGTGTGGTAGATACACCGGAAGGCTGTGCTGCCATTCAGCGTGACCTGGATAGGCTGGAAAGCTGGGCAGAGAGGAACCTGATGAGGTTCAACAAGGGCAAGTGCAGGGTCCTGCACCTGGGGAGGAACAACCTCATGCACCAGTACAGGCTTGGGGTGGACCTGCTGGAGAGCAGCTCTGCGGAGAGGGACCTGGGTGTCCTGGTGGACGACAGGTTAACCATGAGCCAGCAGTGTGCCCTGGCTGCCAAGAAAGCCAATGGGATCCTGGGACGCATGAAGAAGAGTGTGGCCAGCAGGACAAGGGAGGTTCTCCTTCCCCTCTACACTGCCCTAGTGAGGCCTTATTTGGAGTACTCCGTCCAGTTCTGGGCTCCCCAGCTCAAGAAAGATGAAGAGCTACTGGAGGGAGTCCAGCGGAGGGCTACAAGGATGGTGAGGGGACTGGAGCATCTCCACTACGAGGAGAGGTTGAGGGAACTGGGCTTGTTCAGCCTGAAGAAGAGAAGGCTGCGAGGGGACCTTATAAATGCTTACAAGTATCTTAAGGGTTGGTGTCAGGAGGATGGGGCCAAGCTCTTTTCAGTGGTGCCCTGTGACAGGACAAGGGGCAATGGGCACAAACTGGGCACAAACTGAGGCACAGGAAGTTCCGTGTGAACATGAGGAAGAACTTCTTCCCTCTGAGGGTGATGGAGCACTGGAAGAGGCTGCCCAGGGAGGCTGTGGAGTCTCCTTCTCTGGAGATATTCAAGACCCGCCTGGACAAGGTCCTGTGCACCTTGCTGTAGGTGACCGCACTTCGGCAGGAGGGTTGGACTAGATGACCCACAGAGGTCCCTTCCAACCCCTACTATTCTGTGATTCTGTGATTCTCCAGACTAAACAGCCTCTGTTCCCTGAGCCGCTCCTCATAAGACTTGTTCTCTAAACCCTTCACCAGCCTCATTGCTCTTCTCTGGACTGGCTCCAGCAACTCAATGTCCTTCTTCTAGTGAGGGGCCCAAACCTAAACACAGGACTCCAGGTGCGGCCTCACCAGTGCCGAGTACAGGGGCACGATCGCCTCCCTATTCCTTATACGAGCCAGGAGGCTGTTGGCATTCTTGGCCACCTGGGCACACTGCTGGCTCATGTTCAGCCAGCTGTCGACCAACACCCCAAAGTCCTTTTCTGATGAGCAGCTTTCCAGCCACTACCCCCCAAGACAGTAGCGTTGCATGGGGTTGTTTTGACCCAAGTGCAGGACTCGGCACTTGGCCTTGTTGACCCTCATAGAGTTGGCTTTGGCCCATCGATCCCGTCTGTCCAGATCCCTCTGTAGAGCCTTCCTACCTTCAAGCAGATCAACACTCCAGCCCAGCTTGGTGTCATTTGCAAACTTACTGAGGCAGCACTCAATCCCCTCATCCAGATCATTGATAAAGATATTAAACAAGACCAGACCCAAAACTGAGCCCCAAGGAATATCACTCATGACCGGCTACCAGTTGGATTTAATTCCATTCACTACCACTCTCTGCGCTCGGCCATTCAGCCAGTTCTTTATCCAGCAAAGAGTACACCCATCCACACCAAGGGCAGCTAGTTTCTCCAGGAGGATACTGTGGGGAACAGTGTCAAAGGCCTTACTCAAGTCCAGGTAGATAACATCCTCAGACTTTCACTTATCCACTAGGTGGGTCACCAGATCATAGAAGGAGATCGGGTTGGTCAAGCAGGTCCTGCCTTTCATGAACCCATGCTGGCTGGGCCTGATTCCCTGGTTGTCCTTCACCTGCCCCGTGAGCACACTCCAGATGAACCGCTCCATAATCTTCCCTGGCACCGAGGTCAGACTGACAGGCCTGTAGTTCCCTGGATCCTCCTTTCGGTCCTTCTTGTAGATGGGTATTACATTAGCAATTCTCCAGTCATCTGGGACCTCCCCTGTTAGCCAGGACTGCTAACAGATGATGGAGGGTGGCTTGGCCAGCTCCTCCGCCAGTTCTCTCAGTACTCTTGGTTGGATCCCATCCGGCCCCGTAGACATGTAAGTGCCCAGCTGTCATAGCAGGTCACTAACTGCTTCCTCCTGGATTACCAGAATTTTATTCTGCTCCCCTTCCCTATCTTCCACCACTGGTGTCTGACTATCCTGGGAATAACCAGTCTGACTATTAAAGACTGAGGCAAAGAAGGCGTTCAGTACCTCAGTTTTTTCCTCATCTTTGGTGGCAATGTTTCCCCCCACGTCCGATAAGGGATGGAGATTCTCCTTGGCCTTCTTCTGTTGTTAGAAGATAACTCTAAACAAATACAGAAGCACAGCAAGAAGTAAACTTCAGAACCTCCTGCCACAGGTGGCTGTGGTGGCAGAGAGATCCAGCACATTCAAAAAGAGTTTAAGCAAATGCATGGACAACAGATCTGTGAAAAGGTAATAAGATACTGGCTAGGGATATAGAAATAATGCAGCGACTGTGGATGCTGGAGAACTCTGAGGGAAATGCACTGCAGGGAACAACAAAGTTTGTGCTCTTTTCCTAAATGGGCTCTTTTACTCCCACTGCTGGAAATTAATACTTACTAAACTAATTAAAATGAATATATAGGGCACTTTGTGCATTTTTAACCACTTGTTCTTATATTTCAGAACTGATACACATATCTGTCCTTGCCCAGTTTTAAAGTAAACAAACTTGTTTCTCTTGTCTCTGACTGGACCTTAAATTCTTAGGGATCTTCGGCCTTTGGTCTCCTCCTCTGAGCCTTTTGGGCCTTGCCTAAGCCTTGTGGCCGCAGTTCTGATGTGAGGATGCTTCAAAATGCAGAGGGCAAATGCAGTCCAGTCCCTCCATCTTTTCCAATCCTATTACATTTTGAAATTTGTCAGCAATCTAGGCTCCATAGACATGGAGGTTATGCACAGAGATACTAATAGTACGAGAGAGAGAACTTGTCATGCAAAGACACTTTCCAGTGTCAAACAGAGTTTTTCCATAAATTTTAATTTTGAATGAGATTTCCAGACAAATGCCATTATTTATGAAAAATGTAATCATGGAGAAAAGGAAGAAAATGACTGTGTTTCCTCCTTTCCCCTAATTTTCACATCTAAGTTTAATTCTTTTGCAACTTCATCTTATTTTAGAGTAGGTTCTCAGAAGTTACCCATCACCTGTGAAGACCTGCAATAGCACCTGACAATTTGGTGGGTAAATTACAATCCGTACAAAGACATTGTTGAAGATCTTTTTATGCATACAAACAATCTGGCTAAGGAAAATTTTAAGATTTGGAAAGATTTCATGTGAAAAGTAAGGAGGAAAAAGGAGGGCTGAGACCATAATGTCATTTCAGTAAAATAGTGCAGCACTATCATTACTTTCCACCTACCATTAGACTCTTTTCCCCCCTGCTGGACACAACAAGCCTTGTGATTGCACTGTCTAGTAAGGTGGGGAGAAATCTGCCACCAGTAAAAAAAGTTGCATCCAACTTGTCATTTGACTTCCTCCAGTATCTTCATAGAGAGACCTTAGGTCTCTGCTGCTTTTGTGTGTACAATGGAAGTCATAAGGCCTAATCATGCTCCAGAGGCACATAAAGCATTCCCAGTTTTCTTTGCAGATTGTTTAGGTTGAGAATGTGTAGAAATGTTTGCACAACTTTTTGCATCAAGATGATCAGTGAAAAGACTGTCCCCAGCACTAATTTCTGGACAACTCCTTTCAGCACAGTAGCCTTCTGTTTAGAACAGTTCAACTTCTATTTGCTTATTTTCTAACCACCTATTTCCACCTTATATCTTCTAGCTTATACTAACTCCCAGCCTCACCATCTTAACAGATGATTTTGAAAGTGGCATTGTACCAAAAGCTATTCTGAAGTCATGACAGATTATATCTACTGCATTTCCCTTCTCTGGAGAATCAGTTATCTTATCAGGAAAGCTATTGGGTTAGTCTGGCATGATCTGCCTTTGGTGAACCCAAGATGCATTTTAACCTGTCTTCCATCTACTTCCTTTCCTAGTCATCAATAGAAAGTTACATTGGACAAGATGTGCATTTCAATTAGTTTCATAGTTAACTGTCTCACACCTTGAAGTACACTTAAGAATAAATCTGCTGAAAATGTAAATGTACAGTGCATTTCATTGACTATAATAAAGTGTAACTTGAATATGACAGATTGCTTGTGACTTGTTACATGCTTTTAGACAATATGATTTAAAGTTACTGAAGAAACATGAAGCCTTAACAGTACTATAAAATAGACAAATATATGTGAATAGGAAGTAAAATACTTTGTTGTATTAATGAGAGACTGCTTGCTTGTGCATGTAAAGACCTCAAAATAAAGAATTAAATTGCTTGTGGTTAACCTGATTATATCTTTTCCCTGTTTTGAAGTGCTTACTCATGCTTACTGTAACATTGTTTAATCAAAAGACTGTACAGAAAAGTTCGTTTGTTTCTTTCAAATGTTTTCCTCATGATTTTGGAAGTGAGGAGAGTGATTCAGGTACCAAAGCATAGTTGCCACATGACATTCTAGACTCTCTAGGGTATGCTGGCTGGCCTCTAGCAGCCATTCTGAAAGGTGTGAAGGCCCATAGGTTTCACGTCATACCTACTAGGTTGTGTGCACTCCCTCAGTGCCACAGGGAGCCTGTATGTTTAGCCACCAGAACCATTCCAGAAGCATGGTACATTCCAAATAAATTATAAAAAGAAAAAAGATTATCATTAATAAAATGCAGTCATACCTATTGCTAATACTTGGTATACAAACCTTTAGAACAGGTGTCGTTATAAAGTGATGGAAATTGGCATATAAATTATTTCTTTATTTCTGCAAGATCTCAGTAATTTTTAACACACTTTTATAGAAGGTGGTGGGAAACTGTGATCTATTTGCCATGGGTAACACAGTAACAACTGCCACTTTATTGTTATGCTATCACCCAGATTAAAAAAAGAAGAATTTTTTCAAAAGGCAAATATGAAATAAAATAAATGTTCTTAAAACCCTGTCAGACTTGAAAATAAAAGCACCTGCATTTGGGAAAAGTTATATGCCATGTTTGAACAATCCATTTGGGGTATTAATAGCAAAGCAATCCATGTCAATCTCAGTTGCCATTATAGGGTACGGAATAGCAGGCATTGTAATTAGAAATGAGATCTGTGGTAGCTGCATACTGGAAAATTTTGGAAGAGAATGTACATTTAATTTTGTGCCTGTACTTTATCCCTTTATTATATGCAATGCTTAAGTGCCCATTTTAAACAGCATCATTTTTCTAAACAGAAGTCTTACTGTTTTACATCAAAAGCCAAATCTTCAGATGCTCTAAATACACCTAACTTTCTTAAAATCTGAGGAGCTACATTCACCTTAGAAGTCCCACCTTTGGTGTGGAAACAAACAAACAAAAAAAGAATTTCTTTTTTTTTCAGTCTCTTTAATTTATGTTTGCAATGTAAATAAAATCACAGAATCACAGAATGGCAGGGGTTGGAGGGACCTCTACGGGTCATCTAGTCCAACCCTCTGCCAAAGTGGGGTCACCTAAAGCAGGCTGCACAGGACCTTGTACAGGCAGGTCTTGAATATCGCCGGAGAAGGAGACTCCACAACCTCCCTGGGCAGCCTCTTCCAAGGCTCGGTCACCCTCAAAGCAAAGAAGTTCTTCCTCATGTTCACACGGAACTTCCTGTGCTTCAGTCTGTGCCCTTTGCCCCTTGTCCTGTCGCTGGGCACCACTGAAAAGAGTCTGGTCCCATCCTCCTGACAACCGCCCTTAAGATATTTATAGGCATTTCTAAGGTCCCCTCTCAGCCTTCTCTTCTTCAGGCTGAACAAACCCAGCTCCTTCAGCCTCTACACATAGGAGAGACACTCCAGTCCCCTCACCATCCTTGTAGCCCTCCGCTGGACTCTCTGCAGTAGCTCTTCATGTTTGTTGAACTGGAGAGCCCAGAACTGGACTCTGTACTCCAGATGGGGCCTCACTAGGGCAGAGGGGGAGGAGAACCTTCCTCGAGGTTGCAAAATAATTGCAAATAGGCTGTTTCATTATAAATTTCAAACTGGTCAATTACATCCATGATTTTAAAAAGTTTTGAGTCCTTTTTTATTCCCTTCCCTTCCCTTCCCTTCCCTTCCCTTCCCTTCCCTTCCCTTCCCTTCCCTTCCCTTCCCTTCCCTTCCCTTCCCTTCCCTTCCCTTCCCTTCCCTTCCCTTCCCTTCCCTTCCCTTCCCTTCCCTTCCCTTCCCTTCCCTTCCCTTCCCTTCCCTTCCCTTCCCTTCCCTTCCCTTCCCTTCCCTTCCCTTCCCTTCCCTTCCCTTCCCTTCCCTTCCCTTCCCTCCCCTTCCCTTCCCTCCCCTTCCTTTTCCCACCTTTTCATTCAAAAAACACAGGATGTTCTTACTTCTAGAAGAACACTAGACTTAATACATTATTCTCTAATGTTTCTGCACCTGATTTCAGTTCTATTAAGGAATCCCACTATTTTGCCTTGCATCCAGATGAAAAGTTTCCTACTAGAGAATTCTTTTCTTAGTATAATGATGAAAACCCAAACCTATCACCAAAAAGTGAAAACTATTCCCTTCTAATGGCTCTTCTGGGATGCTCTTTTGTCCTTGAATCTAGCAGAAACCCTCTTGTATGTCATGTTTATATTATCAAATAATTTAGTATAATGGGAAAGAATTGTTAGAATGAAACAGTGGTGTCAAGAAGTCAACTTTCATACTGCACAGATTTCAGGGAATTTGATTTTGAAATAGCACCTCTTGGTACCATGGACTGGTGTTGGAATCTCCTAGGTGTTTTAGAAGAGTGTATCTTCCAGCTGGATTTTATCTGAAACAGTTTCAGTTTATGTTATTAGAGAACACTCTGTGATATGAATAAGAGCGTAGTAAGCAGGGACAATCAGGAAATTTAATTCAAAACAATGCAATAAAATTCTAATGGAGATGCATCCTTTAAGAACTGAATTGCAATAGATAGAGGATTTAAGAGCTAATCCACAAAACTGTAAAAACTTGTCTGTCTTCTTAATTTTGAAAAGGAAACCTTAGAAAGTTCAAAGTAACAATTAAGAAATGTCTATATTCTATTTTATTCTCTTACATCTTTATACAAAAATATGTTAAAAGTCAAGAGATGGCTTGTAAATGTCTGTGGACATACAGTGTAATACAAGCTGTATTGTCTTGCTTGTACTTCTGAAACAGATTCTGTAGGGTGACACATCATGTGGAGTATGAGAGTAACTCACTTTCATTACCTTGACTCCAAATTAATAAAGTTATAGGTGATTAAATAATTCACAACACATTAAATTGCCGAATTTGTTCTCATTTTTATAATTGTTTATCAGTTCTTTTAACAACGAGAATCAGAACACCCTGACAAACGTGTAACATTGCTAATTTAAGCTCTGCTTATACAGTTATTTTATGGACATTTCCAAGAATAACCTGAAAGAAACACCTTTACAATTCATATTCTAAAAGCTTTTGGCATTCCCATGCACAATTATTTTATTTCTAGCTACAGAGCTTGCGGCAGCTATACTGGCAGAACCTCACACATTTTTAATGTTACATGTTTTACAGAACAACTGACAGTGTTGTTCCTGACTACACCACAGAATACATCAGAAAAATATTTAGAAAGGTAGCTGAAGGAAGGATAAAAAAGAAAGCCTCAAACTACTCTGACCTCTAGAAAATTAATGCACCAAGGAGAAAAGAAAATGGTATCTTTAAATGATAAAAAATATTTTGAAAAATTTTTTTTCTAGTCTTCTGAAAACTAGAAGGGAAAATTATGGTGCATGATTTCTGGACAAAAAAATCAGTAGTCCTATCCAAATTTTACAGGATCTCAAAAAATTCTTTGTGACTTTAATTATACAACAGTTAAGTTCAATGGAATTTTAGTTGGTTTTCATTTGTTTCTGTGTAATCCTGGAGAACTGTTAATACCATTTTTCCTTTCCACTTTTAAGAAAGTAAAACCTTCAGCTGAAGCTAATAAGCTATCTTATAGTAAGATCACAAAGGCTTTCTTTTTTAAAACTTTCCACTAGTCAGACTTAGCTTCTTCATACTTAGCTTTCTTCATACTTAGCATTCTCAAGTTCTCTGATGGGATATTTTCATAAATGCCTGTTCACTAAGAACTATGAGAAGCATGAAAAACTCTTCAAAAGAGAAAAATACTTCTTTAGGTACTTTAGGTTTCTGTAGTTTTGTATTAGATAATGTAGTTTTCCTTCAGGAAGTGATTTCTAGTCAGATCAGCATTGTTACGTTACAAATAGCCCAGTAAGGAAAAATGCTATGACAACATTTAGAAACAATACAATCCAATCCAATCATTAACACTTTGTAAAACACTAATCAAAGATGTCCAACATATATCTTCTGGTCTACTTTGCTTATTTCTTCTACTAGTATTGTTGTGATGAAAATGGGAAGTCTGTTTCTTTAGGTTCAACTGTTGTGGTTTACCTGGCTGGAGGCCAGATGCCCATCAAAGTCACCCTGTCACTCTCCCTCCTCAGCTGGACAGGAGAGAGAAAATATGATGAAAGGCTCATGGGTCAAGATAAGGATGGGGAGAGATCACTCTCCAATTACCACCATGGACAAAACAGGCTCAACTTGGGGAAATTAGTTTTCTTTATTAGCAATCAAATCAGAGTAGGATAACGAGAAATAAAACCAAATGTTAAAAATACTTTTATCCCACCCCTCCCTTCTTGCCAGGCTTAACTCCACTCCGAATTTTCTCTCCCTCCTCCCCCTGAGCAGTGCAGTACAGGGAATGGGGGTTGTGGTCAGTTCATCACTTCTTGTCTCTGCCGCTCCTTCCTTCTCAGGGGGAAGACTCCTCACACTCTGCCTCTGCTCCAACACGAGGTCCCTCTCACAAGAAACAGTTCTGCATGAACTGCTGCAGCATGGATCCTTCCCACGGGCTGCAGTGCTTCAGGAACAGACTGCTCCAGTGTGGTTCCCCCAGGAGGTCACAAGCCCTGCCAGCAAACCTGCTCCAGCATGGGCTCCTCTCTCCATGGGTTCCTAGGTCCCATCAGAAGCCTGCTCCACTGCAGGCTTTCCACAGGGTCACAGCCTCCTTTGGGCATCTACCTGCTCCAGCAAGGGGTCTTCCATGAGCTGCAGGTAGATGTCTGCTTCACCATGGACCTTCATAGGCTGCAGAAGGACAGACTGCCTCACCATGGTCTTCTCCACAGGTTGCAGGGGAATCTCTGATCCGGCACCTGGCATACCTCCTCCCCGTGCTTCTTCACTGACCTTGGTGTCTGCAGAATTGTCTCTCTCACACATTCTCACTCCTCTCTATCCTGCTTCAGTTTTTTTTCCCTTCTTGACTGTATTAACACAGAGGCACTACTATCATCACTGATGGGCTCGGCCTTGGCCACCAGCGGGTCCATCTTGGAGCTAGCTGGCATTGGCTCTGTCAGATATAGGGGAAGCTTCTGGCAGCTTCTCACAGAAGCCACACCTGTAGCTCCCTCACTACAAAAAAACTTGCCATACAAACCCAGTACATCAACTTATGGGACGTATCCTGCCATCCGTTGTCTTTGTCACTGTGGTGTCGTAAAACCAGCTCTTTAAGTAGGAAACCAACAAAGTATGAAGCACTTGAAGGAAAAAAGCAAAAGGGTCAGATACTCAGCTACATCTGACCTATGGATGCAGGGAAAGGAATCTTTCAAAGCTTCATGTGACCTCCTAGTCTCTTGAAATTTCCTGCAATACAAGCTGCAAAGAAATAACTCTGTGTTATATTACATAAGTTAGATGTAAACATTTGTGTGAAACCTCTTTATGGAGGATGAAATAGTATCACACCCTCTGTTTCATTCCTTCAGACCTACCAGCAGCAGTGAGATTAATAAAGGTGTAGTTATGCCAATTCCATCTGTTTTAAACTAGTGAAGTATTGCCCTAAATTATCTACTAGCTGTCTTTGGATTAAATTGTCCCAGTACTTTCAGATAGACATCTGAAATAAAGAGAGGCAAAACTGAGACGCAAAAAATATCAATACAGGGCAAAAAAGATACTAATGACAGAGTTTTCCTTCAGAAAAAGCATCCGTTCTGTAAAGTACTGGTTAGGATACATTTAATCTCTAACCAAGCTGGATGAATTTAGAATTTCTTTCGATCAATAGGTTTTTATACCACAAATAGAGTATAATTGTACATAACAGCATAGCAGTTTTTACACAGGAATTCTAGAATAGGCTCATAACTTCAAGCTAAAAATTATCTCTTAAAAAAATATCTGTTCTTGATGTCGGAATTTAATATGACAGACGTTCCACCATCAGATGATGTAGAACGTGTTCCCTATCTCGTAAGCAGATAAACTTCAAATCTTCTCACGCTTTGTGCTTTTTCCCTCTATATTGTTCGTTCTTCTCTTTCTTACTTTTAAACAGTAATATGCACATGTGCTGGTTAACATTGCTACCAAAAAAACCAACCAATCAACTAAACAAACAAAACATATTTCCCTTAAAGATTGTACAAGTAGTACAGTACAGTACTCAGTGTTGTCATAGTTTAATCCCAGCTGGCAACTAAACACCACACAGCGACTTGCTCGCTCCCTCAGTGGGATGGAGGAGAGAAACAGAAGAGTAAAAGTGAGAACATACATGGGCTGAAATAAAGACTGTTTAATAGGTAAAGCAAAAGTCATGCGTGCAAGCAAAGCAAAGTAAGGAATTAATTCAGTACTTCCCATCAGCATTCAGGTGTTCAGCCATCTCCAGGAAAACAGGGCTCCATCACATGTAATGGTTAATTTGGAAGACAAATGCCATCACTCTGAATATCCTTTCCTTCTTTCTTCTTCCCCCAGCTTTATATGCTGAGCATGACATTATATGGTATGGGACATCCCTTTGGATAGAGAAAGGTCCATGGAATGTGTAAAGAGGGACAGGCCACTTGGGAAGAGTACAGGAATATTGTCAGAGCATGCAGCGATGCAACGAGGAAGGCCAAGGCCCACCTGCAATTGAAGCTGGCAAGGGATGTCAAAAACAACAAGAAGGGCTTCTTCAACTACATCACTAGCAAACGGAAGACTAGGAAGAGTGTGGGGCCGTTTCTGAACAGGGTGGGTGTCCTGCTACGGAGGATGCAGAAAAGGCAGAGTTACTGAATGCTTCAGTGCCAAGGCTGGCCCTCAGGAATCCCATGCCAAGGAGGTAAGAGAGGAAGCTTACAGAGAGTATGACCTTCCCTTGGTTGACGAGGACTATGTGAGGGATCGCCTAAGCAATCTGGACGTCCACAAATCCATGGGCCCCGATGGAATGCACTCACGAGTGCTGAGGGAGCTGGCGGATGTCATTGCTGGGCCACTCTCCATCACCTTTGAAAGAACCTGGAGGACAGGAAAGGTGCCCAAGGACTGGAGAAAGGCCAATGTCACTCCAATCTTGAAAAAGGGCAAGAAGTAGGACCCAGGGAACTATAGGATGGTCACCATCACCTCCATCCCAGGAAAGGTGATGGAGCAAGTCAATCTGGAGGTCATCATGAAGCAAGTGGAGGAAAAGAAGGTTATCAGGAGTAGTCAGCATGCATTCACCAAGGGGAAATCATGCCTGACCAATCTGATAACTTTCTACGATGGTGTAACTAGCTGGGTAGATGAGGGGAGAGCCGTGGATGTTGTCTACCTCGACTTCAACAAGACTGTCGACGCTATCTCCCATAATATTCTGCTAGGGAATCTCAGGAAGTGTGGGCTGGATGAGTGGTCAGTGAGGTGGATTGAGAACTCACTGAATGGCAGAGCTCTGAGGGTTGTCATCAGCGGCGCTGAGTCTAGTTGGAGGCCGGTAGCTAGTGGTGACCCTCAGTGGTCAATACTCGGCCCAGTCTTATTCAACTTCTTCATCAACAACCTGGATGAAGAGTTAGAGTGTACCCTCAGCAAGTTTGCTGATGACACAACACTGGGAGCAGTGGTGGATACACTAGCAGGCTGTGCTGCCATTCATCGAGACCTGGACAGGCTGGAGAGCTGGGCAGTGAGGAACCTGATGAGGTTCAACAAAGGCAAGTGCAGGGTCCTGCACCTGGAGAGGAACAACCCCAGGCACCAGTACAGTCTCGGGGCTGCCCTGCTGGAGTGCAGCTCTGTGGAGAGGGACCTGGAGTACTGGTGGACGACAGGTTGACCATGAGCCAGCAGTGTGCCCTGGTTACCAAGAAGGTCAATGGAATCCTGGGGTGCATGAAGAAGAGTGTGGCCAGCAGGACGAGGGAGGTTCTCCTGCCCCTCTGCTCTGCCCTGGTGAGGCCTCATCTGGAGTACTGCGTCCAGTTCTGGGCTCCCCAGTTCAAGAAAGAAGAGAGAGCCCAGTGAAGGGCTACCAGGATGATGAGGAGACTGGAGCATCTTTTGTATGAGGAAAGGCTGAGGGAGCTGGGCTGGTTTAGCCTGAGGAAGAGAAGGCTGAAAGGGGACCTTATAAATGCCTACAAATATCTTAAGGTTGGGTGTCAGGAGGACAGGGTCAGACTCTTTTCAGTGGTGCCTGGTGACAGGACAAAGGGCAACGGGCACAAGCTGAAGCACAGGAAGTTCCGTGTGAACATGAGGAAGAACTTCTTCCCTCTGAGGGTGACAGAGGGAGGCTGTGGAGTCTCCTTCTCTGTAGATACTCAAGACCCACCTGTACAAGGTCCTGTGCAGCCTGCTTTAGGTGACCCTGCGTCGGCAGGGGGGTTGGACTAGATGATCCCCAGAGGTCCCTTCCAACTCCTAACATTCTCTGACTCTGTGATTCTGTGGTCTCTTAGGGTCAGCTGTCCCACCTGTGTCCACTCCCAGTTTCTTGTGCACCCCCAGCCTACTTGCTGGTGGGGTGGGGTGAGAAGCAGAAAAGACCTTGACTCTGTGTAAGCACTGCTCAGCAATAGCTAAAACGTCCTTGTATTATCAACACTGTTTTCAGTACAAACTCAAAACATAGCTCCATACTAGTTACTATGAAGAAAAACTCAATCCCAGTCAAAATCAGCGCAAGTGTGTTTATCCACTTTGCCACATCAGGTCTTTAGATCACATGCTCCATAAGGTAGATTCTTTGTTTAGCACACTTATATGTCCTAAATTCTGTACTCTGTAAAAATAACTAAATGTGAAGAAAAGAAGTTGTGTGTTTACTTCAGTATTTTGAAATGGAACCTGTTCATCATTACAGATCTAAAGAATTCAACATTTTTAATGGAGAGCTTTTGAAAGAGTTTGGACATATCTCCCCCAAAAAAATACAATACAGATAAAATAAGGAATAGAGAGAACAATCAATCAGCTGAAAAAAAAAATTATTCCAGTTTTTGTATTTCATTCAGGAAAAAAAAAAAGAAGTACTATAGAAATTCATGTTTCTTTCTCCTCAAAAGAGACTGTGGACTACAATGAACCAATACAAATTCAAGCTGGTTACTAACCTCATCACTGTGTTAAAACGCAAGCATAAAAGTGCTAGACTTGATGAAGTGCAAGAGGCATTCCTAAATATGTATATTATTAATGTTTTGCTGTTGAAAGTAGTAAAATAATAAGCCTCGTAGAGGAATACACAGGCTAGGATTAATTTGAAGACATTCATATACTCTACCAAGCTCCAAATACATTTTTTTTTGCCATACACTCTGTTCCTTCAAGCTGAAGGAGTTGAAGAATGTCCTAAAAAAGACAAAAGTGTGTTATCAAGGCCAAGAGAGATAAGCTCACCCAGAGTAATCATGTAGGTACTAGATTCAGAAACTTGAAGAGGGCAGAGTCAAGTCTTTCCTAGGCTGTAGCACTTCTTTAAGGTTCATTGGCTCACTGCTTGAAGGATGAATAGTCTTCTACTGCCACATGTCTAGTAAGCAGCTCTGCAAAGACCAAGGGAGAGAATCGCTGGCAATGGGGGCTGCGTAGGCTGTTAGCTCCTCAGGAAAGCAGTTCAGTCCAGATGTATAGTCATCGATGCCTCTTCTACATTAAGTAGCTCTCCTAATGATGATCCAGCAGTGTTCCTGAACTTGAAAGTCTTGTTATTATTATATGTAGCAAGAAGGAGAGTTCTGTAGTTATTAGTTACTATCTTTCATGTTCCAACAAAATATGAAGTCCTGTTGAAGTGAAAGTCTTTTAGCAAGATCTTTCCCAAGATCATCAAAAATCTCACGTAGTGTAGTTGTAATGACAGACTGAAAAGTTAAAGGCCTGTGAATCACAGAGAACCTATATAATAATCCTTCATGGGGTTTTTTGTCTTTTCTGGCCATTCTGGGGATGTATCTGACACTGGTTCCCCTCACTGGGCCTGATCCCAACCCACAGGCTGGCAGCCTTGGCCAGTGCTGGTCCCAAGGAAGGTGCCCACTGCCCAGGCTGGGGCTGCCCTCAGCTGCCTTGGTCCTGTCTGGGTTGTGGGATGGGCTGCTAGCCCCTGCCCTGCCCTGCTACCCACTATGAGGACCTCCATAGTCCCTGGGAGCAGGCCCCATAGCCCAGGGGAGACCCTGACCCTAGCAATGGCCTGACTGCAAGCTCAGACAGAGACTGAGGGGCTCAGGCTGGGCTGAAATGGGGTCCTGGGTCACTGGCAGGGTGGGGGAGGTCCCAGAGAGGCTGGATAGGGACACACAGGGCTGGCAGTGCCTTCAGGGCCCTGGTGTTTAGGCTGGGCATGTACATAGCTCATCCTTCAAGCACCTTTGAAGCACCTGAGAACAGTCACATAGGAATCAGGGCTTCTCCCCCAGAAAAGTGCCAGGCTCAATAGCCTAACTGAATACCAATGCACACAGCACCAAGAACAAGCAGGAGGAGTTGGAAGCCATTGTGCAGCAGGAAAACTATGGTATAGTTGCAATCACCGAAGCAGGTGGAAACATGGAAACATGCTACTCATACTACTGGACTGTTGCAATGCATGGGTATAAAGTCTTCAGGAGGGACAGGCAAGGAAGGAGAGGCAGTGCCCCGTAAGTTCAGGAGGATTTTGATTGCCTAGAGGTTGATAATGATGACAATAGGGCTGAGTGTTCATGGGTAAGAATCAGGGGGAAGGCCAACAAGGCAGATACCATGGTGAGAGTCTGTCATAGACCACCCAACCATGATGAAGGGGCAGATGAAATATTCTATAAGCAGCTGCGGGAAGTCTCATGATTGCTGGCCCTTGTTCCTGTGGGGGACTTCAACTTACCAGATGCCTCCTGGAATTACAATACAGCATAGAGGAAAAAGCCCAGGAGGTTCCTGGATTGTGTGGAAGATAACTTCCTGACACAGCTGGTGGGTGAGCCAACTAGGCAAGGTGCCCCGCCAAACCTGTGGTTCACGAACAGGGAAGAGCTTGTGGGTGATGTAATGGTTGGAGGCCGTCTTGGGTACAGCAATCATGAAATAATAGTTTTCAATTGTCGGAGAAATAAGGAGGGGCGGTTAACAGAACTGCCTCCTTGGAGTTCCACAGGGCAGACTTTGGCCTGTTTGGAAGCGTGGCTGACAGAGTCCCTTGGGAGGCAGTCCTGGGGGGCAAAGGACTCCAGGAAGGCTGGACACTCTTCAAGGAGTCTTAAAGGTGCAAGAGCAAGCTGTCCTCGTGCTGAAAGACATGACAATGGGGAATAAGAATGGCCTGGTTGAACAGAGAACTTTGGCTGGAACTCAGGAAAAAAAGGAGAATTTATGACCTTTGGAAGAAGGGACAGGGAACTTAGGAGAACTACAAGGACACCTTTGCCCACCACATCTCCACAGGTGCCTCTGCATAACAGGTATGAGGCTCTAGGTGTGGAGGACAAGACGGTGGATGGTGCAGGGGTTGACCCATCCACATCGGAGGAGGCACAAAGATCAGAAACACCTCCCTCTCGTATTACTACCAGCTCCACAAGGAGGAAGAGAAGAGTCATAGTTGTAGGAGACTCCCAGCTGAGGGGAAGAGAGGGTCCGATATGCCGGGCAGACCCTCCTCTCAGGGAGGTCTGTTGCCTCCCAGGAACACGGGTCAAAGACATTTCTAGGAAACTTCCTAGACTGGTCTGACCCTCAGACTATTATCCTCTGCTGCTCTTCCATGTGGGTGCGGACGAAGTTGCAGTAAGTAGCCCGAGGGTAATTAAAAAAGAATTCAAAGCCCTAGGACGATTAGTAAAGGAATCTGGAGCACAGGTTATCTTTTCATCGCTCCTTCCAGTGGTGGGCAGAGACGTTGAGCGACATAGGCAGACTCAGTCTATTAACACATGGCTCCGTGACTGGTGTCACCGCCACAACTTTGGGTTCTTTGACTATGGGACGACATACACAGCACCAAGCTTGCTGGCATCAAATGGGAACCAGCTTTCTCAAAGGGGGAAGAGGATCTTTGCCCAGGAGCTCGCGGGGCTCATTGACAGGTCTTTAAACTAGAGGTGAAGCGGGAAGGGGAACGTATCAGGCTTGCCAGCGACAGGCTAGGGGAGGATACACAATGGTTAGAGGGATGGGGGGCTAGTAGGAGCCCTCAACCCGTTGCCCAGCAGCAGGTGAGGGACACTGCAGCAATGTGTAAGTCTTGCAGGAGGGAGCTGGAGACAATACCCATGAAACACCTCAAGGGAAAAAAGGGGTGCTCTGCTATGAAGGTAACGAGGCCGACAGCTCAGATGAAATGCCTTTATACAAACGCACGCAGCATCGGAAACAAACAGGAGGAGTTGGAAGCAATCGTGCTGCTGGAAAGCTACGACCTGATTGCCATCACGGAAACTTGGTGGGATGAAGCCCACAACTGGAATGTAGCTCTTGATGGCTACAGGCTGTTCAGAAGGGACAGGCGAGGAAGGAGGGGTGGAGGCTTTGCCCTGTACGTCAAGAAAACATTACAGAGTGAAGAGCTGTCCCTGAAGAATAACCACAAGCAGATCGAAAGCTTATGGGTAAGAATCAGAGAGAGAGGCAAGAAAGCGAACCTAGTGGATGGTGCCTACTACGGGCCGCCAGATCAAGAGGAGCTGACAGACGAAGTGTTCTTCCTCCAACTCTAGGAGGCTTTGCGCTCTCAGGCTCTCGTCCTAATGGGGGACTTTCCACCACCCTGACATCTGCTGGAAAAGCAACACGGCAACCTGTAGGCAATCCAGCAGGTTCCTAGAATGCATTGAGGACAACTTCTTAATCCAGGTAATAAGCACCCCTACCTGAAGGGATGTGATACTAGACCTGGTGGTCAACAATGCGAGTGAGCTCATTGGGTCCACCTGACCAAGAGGAGGAGGTTGATGAGGCCTTCTACAGGCAGCTGCAAGCAGCCTCACAGTCACAGGCCCTGGTTCTCATGGGGGACTTCAACCACCCTGACATCAGCTGGGAAGACCATACAGCTAGGCATGCACAATCCAGGAGGTTCCTACAGAGCATCGATGATAACTTTCTGATGCAAGTGGTGGAGGAAACAACAAGGAAAGGCGCGCTGCTGGGCCTCATGTTAACAAACAAGGAGGGACTGGTGGAGGACGTGAAGGTTGGAGGTAGACTCGGCTGCAGTGACCATGAAATGGTCGAGTTCAGGATCCTGCGTGGAGGAAGCAGGGCGATAAGCAGGATCAAAACCCTGGACCTCAGGAGGGCTGACTTTGCCCTCTTCAAGGAGCTACTGGGAGGAATCCCGTGGGCCAGGGCTCTCGAAGGCAGGGGGGTCCATGAGTGCTGGTCGCTCTTTAAACGACACTTCTTCCATGCACAGGAGCAATGCATCCCCCTGAGAAAGAAACCTAGCAAAGGAGGCAGGAGACCTGCATGGTTAAACAAGGAGCTTCTAGCGGAGATCAGGCAGAAGAGAAAGGTCCATGGAATGTGGAAAGAGGGGCAGGCCACTTGGGAAGAGTACAGAAATGTGGTGAGAGCATGCAGGGATGCGACGAGGAAGGCCAAGGCTCACCTGGAATTGAAACTGGCAAGGGATGTCAAAAACAACAAGAAGGGCTTCTTCAACTACATCAGCAGCAAAAGGAAGGCTAGGGACAACGTGGGGCCGCTGCTGAATGAGGCGGGTGTCCTGGTGACGGAGGATGCGGAGAAGGCAGAGCTACTGAATGCCACCTTTGCTTCAGTCTTCAGTGCTAAGACTGGCCCTCAGGAATCCCAGGCCCCGGAGGTAAGAGAGGAAGCCTACAAAGGGGATGACTTTCCCTTGGTCGAGGAGGACTGTGTGAGGGATCGCTTAAGCGATCTGGATCTCCACAAATCCATGGGCCCCGATGGCATGCACCCACGAGTGCTGAGGGAGCTGGCGGATATCATTGCTGAGCCACTCTCCATCATCTTCGAGAGGTCCTGGAGGACAGGAGAGGTGCCCGAGGACTGGAGAAAGGCCAATGTCACTCCAATCTTCAAAAAGGGCAAGAAGGAGGACCCAGGGAACTACAGGCCGGTCAGCCTCACCTCCATCCCGGGAAAGGTGATGGAGCAGCTTATCCTGGAGGCCATCATGAAGCAAGTGGAAGAAAAGAAGGTTATCAGGAGTAGTCAGCATGGATTCACCAAGGGGAAATCATGCCTGACCAATCTGATAGCTTTCTACAATGACATGACTGGCTGGGTAGACGAAGGGAGAGCCGTGGATGTTGTTTACCTTGACTTCAGCAAGGATTTCGACACAGTCTCCCATGATATCCTCCTAGGGAAGCTGAAGAAGTGTGGGCTGGATGAGTGGTCGGTGAAGTGGATAGAGAACTGGCTGAATGGCAGAACTCTGAGGGTTGTCATCAGCGGCGCTGAGTCTAGTTGGAGGCTGGTAACAAGTGGTGTCCCCCAGGGGTCAGTACTGGGCCCAGTCTTGTTCAACTTCTTCATCAACGACCTTGATGAAGAGTTAGAATGTACCCTCAGCAAGTTTGCTGATGACACCAAACTGGGAGGTGTGGTAGACACACCGGAAGGCTGTGCTGCCATTCAGCGTGACCTGGATAGGCTGGAAAGCTGGGCAGAGAGGAACCTGATGAGGTTCAACAAGGGCAAATGCAGGGTCCTGCACCTGGGGAGGAACAACCTCATGCACCAGTACAGGCTTGGGGTGGACCTGCTGGAGAGCAGCTCTGTGGAGAGGGACCTGGGCGTCCTGGTGGACGACAGGTTAACCATGAGCCAGCAGTGTGCCCTGGCTGCCAAGAAAGCCAATGGGATCCTGGGGTGCATCAAGAAGAGTGTGGCCAGCAGGACGAGGGAGGTTCTCCTTCCCCTCTACACTGCCTTGGTGAGGCCTCATCTGGAGTACTGTGTCCAGTTCTTGGCTCCCCAATTCAAGAAAGATGAAGAGCTACTGGAGAGAGTCCAGCGGAGGGCTACAAGGATGGTGAGGGGACTGGAGCATCTCCCCTATGAGAAGAGTTTGAGGGAGCTGGGCTTGTTCAGCCTGAAGAAGAGAAGGCTGCTAGGGGACCTTATAAATGCCTACAAATATCTGAAGGGTGGGTGTCAGGAGGATGGGGCCAAGCTCTTTTCAGTGGTGCCCAGTGACAGGACAAGGGGCTATGTGGACAAACTGAGGCACAGGAAGTTCCGTGTGAACATGAGGAAGAACTTCTTCCCTCTGAGGGTGACGGAGCACCTGAACAGGCTGCCCAGGGAGGTTGTGGAGTCTCCTTCTCTGGAGATATTCAAGACCCGCCTGGACATGGTCCTGTGCAGCCTGCTTTAGGTGACCCTGCTTCGGCAGGGGGGTTGGACTAGATGACCCACAGAGGTCCCTTCCAACCCCTACTATTCTGTGTGATTCTGTGATTCTGTGGGATGTCAGAATCGGAGGCAGCCTGGCCTGCAGTGAACATGCACTGGTGGAACTAATGCTGCTGAGGGAAATGGGAATAACGAAGAGCATAGTCAGGACCCTAAATTTTAGGAGGGCAAACTTCCAGCTCTTCAAGGAGATAGTCAGAAGGACTCCCTGGGAAACGGTCCTCAGGGACAGGGGAACAGAACAGAGCTGGCAGGTCTTTGAGGATGTATTCCAGAGAGCACAAGAGCTCTCGATCCCCAAGTGTGAGAAGTCGGGCAGAGAAGGGAAGAGACCGGCATGGCTGAGACAAGAGATGCTGGTCAAACTAAGGAAGAAGAGGGAACTGTACAGGCAGTGGAAGCAGGGACTGGTTTCCTGGGAAGAGTATAGGGAAGCTGCCTGGTTGGGTAGGGATGGGGCCAGGAAGGCCAAGGCACAGCTGGAGATGAACTTGGCAAGGGATGCAAAATATAACAAGAAGGGCTTCTACAGGTATGTCAGCTGGAAAAAGATGGTCAAAGAAAGCGTACACCCTCTCATGAGCGAGACCGGCAAACTGGTAACAGCAGATGAGGTGAAAGCTGAGGTACTCAACAACTTTTTTGCCTCAGTCTTCACTGGCAACCTCTCTCCTCACCCCTCCCGAGTCGACGAATGGCATGAAGGAGACCAGGAGGGTAAAATCCCTCCAGCTGTAAGTGAAGACCAGGTTCGGGACCTCCTGAGGAACATAAACATACAGAAGCCCATGGGACCTGACGAGATGCATCCCAGAGTCCTGAGGGAACTGGCTGATGTAGTTGCCAAGCCACTCTCCATGATATTTGAAAAGTCATGGCACTCAGGGGAAGTCCCCAGTGACTGGAAAAAGGGAAACATTGTGCCCCTTTTCAGAAAGGGTAGAAAGGAAGACCCTGGGAACTACCGACCTGTCAGCCTCACCTCTGTGCCTGGGAAGATCACGGAACAGATCCTCCTAGAAGACATGCTAAGGCACATGGAGGCCAGGGAGGTGATTCGAGACAACCAGCATGGCTTCACCAAGGGCAAGTCCTGCCTCACCAACCTAGCGGCTTTCTGTGATGGTGTAACAACAAGAGTGGACAAGGGAAAACCCATGGACGTCATCTATCTGGATTTTTGTAAAGCCTTTGACACGGTCCCTCACAACACCCTTCTCTCTAAATTGGAGAGCCATGGATTTGATGGGTGGACCGTTCGGTGGATAAGGAATTGGTTGGATGGTCACAACCAAAGGGTAGTGGTCAATGGCTCAATGTCTGGATGGAGACCAGTGACGAGTGGAGCCCCTCAGGGGTCCGTACTGGGACCGGTGCTGTTCAATATATTTATCAATGACATGGACAGCGACATCAAGTGTACCCTCAGCAAGTTTGCAGATGACACCAAGCTGAGTGGTACGGTTGAGACACCAGAAGGATGGGATGCCATCCAGAGGGACCTGGACAAGCTGGAGAGGTGGGCCTGTGTGAACCTCATGAGATTCAACAAGGCCAAGTGCAAGGTCCTACACCTGGGTCGGGGTAATCCCCGCTATCAATACAGGCTGCGGGATGAAAGGACCGAGAGCAGCCCTGCTGAGAGGGACTTGAGGGTACTGATAGACAAAAGGCTGGACATGAGCCAGCAATGTGCGCTGGCAGCCCAGAGGGCCAACCGTGTCCTGGGCTGCATCAAGAGAAGCATGGTCAGCAGGTTGAGAGAGGTGATTCTGCCCCTCTACTCTGCTCTGGTGAGACCTCACCTGGAGTACTGCATTCAGCTCTGGAGCCCTCAGCACAAGAAGGACATGGAACTGTTGGAGCGGGTCCAAAGGAGGGCTATATAAATGATCCGAGGGCTGGAGCACGTCTCCTGTGAGGACAGGCTGAGAGAGTTGGGCTTGTTCAGCCTCGAGAAGAGAAGGCTGCGGGGAGACCTGATTGCAGCCTTCCAGTATTTAAAGGGAGCCTATAGGAAAGATGGGGACAATCTTTTTAGTAGAGACAGCATTGACAGGACGAGGGTAATGGTTTTAAACTAAAACAGGGTAGGTTTAGACTGGATATAAGGAAGAAATTCTTTACAATGAGGGTTGTGAAACTCTGGAACGGGTTACCCAGAGAGGAAGTGGAGGCCGCATCCCTGGAAACATTCAAGAACAGGTTGGACAGGGCTCTGAGCAACCTGATCTAGTTAGCTGTGTCCCTGCTTGCTGGGGGGGGGTGGGGTTGGACTAGATGACCTCTAGGGGTCCCTTCCAACCCAAAACTTTCTATGATTCTATGATTCTATGATTCTATGATTCTATGACATTGTAAGATTGTGCAAGGGGAAAAATAGAAGGACCTAAGCCCACACAGAACTTCATTTGGCTACTACCATAAGACAGCATAAAATGTCTCTGTAAATACTTCAGCAACAACAGGAGGGCTAAGGAGAATCTCCATCCTTTATTAGATGCAGGTGGAAACATAGCGATAAAGGATGAGGAGAAGGCTGAGGTACTTAATGCCTTCTTTCCCTCAGTCTTTACCAGTAAGACCAGTTTTCTCCAGGTACCCAGTCCCCTGAGCTGAAAGACAGGGACAGGGAGCAGAGGGAAGACCCCATAATTCAAGGGGAATTGGTTAGTGACCTGCTACACCACTTAGCTACACAAGTCTTCACCACTTAGACACACACAAGTCTATGGGTCTAGATGGGATCTACCGAAGAGTACTGAGGGAACTGGTGGAAGTGCTCACCAAGTCACTTTCAATCATTTATCAGTGGTCCTGGCTAACTGGGGAGGTCCCAGTGGACTGAAGATCAGCAAATGTGACATCCTTCTACAAGAAGGGCTGGAAGGAGGATCCTGGGAACTACAGGCCTGTCAGTCTGACCTCAGTGCTGGGGAAGGTTATGGAGCAGATCATCTTGAGTGCCATCAAATGGCATGTACAGGACAACTAGGTGATCAGGCCCAGCCACCAGGGGATGCTTATGATACACACATCCTGCTTGACCAGTCTGACCTCTGTCTATGGCCAGGTGACCTGCTTAATGGATGAGGGAAAGGCTGTGGATGTTGTCCACCTAGACATTAGGGCCTCTGACACCATTTCCCACAGCGTTTTCCTGGAAAAACAGACTGCTCTTGGCATGGATAGACACATTCTTCACTGGGTAAAAAACTGGCTGGATGGCTGGGCTCAAAGAGTGCTGATAAATGGAGTAAAATCCATCCGGTAGCGAGTCATGAGTGGTGTTCCCCAGGGCTCAGTTTAGGGGCCAGTTCTGTTTAACATGTTCATCAATGATCTGGATAAAAGGATTGTAGAGCACCCTCATTAAATTTGCAGATGCCACCAAGTTGGACAGGAGTGTCGATCTGGTTGAGGGTGTAATCGATGGCCTTGCTGGACTTGTCGAATGCAAGACAAAAGACAAACGGACTGAGGCATCAAGAGCCGAAGAGCTAACAAAGGAAGTAAATAACTGGTGCTTATCTTATCAGACAAAAGTAAGGGAGGATAGCCCATCACTGTAAACTCAGTGATCTGTGGGGCGGCGCGGAGGCTGCGCAGCCAGAGATTGCTCCAGAGATTGCTTTGGACAAAGCACAGATGGCCCCCGAATACACATACCAAGATGCCCGCTCCGAAGGCGTGTCACACTGCTGAGTCCTGCTTCTGACGACACAACATTCCATGCCAAGAGCCAATCGATACACAATAATTGACTTAGTCCCACCTCGCAAAAAGATTTCCAAACATATAAAAACTGGCACTTGAAAACTCTCTTTGGGAGGAGGAGCCAAGCGAGAACTTCACCTGACGGACGGGTCGATGGGCCTGAACCTCTCTTCCCCCCCCAAGAAGGGACGCCTTTTTGGTAAGAGTCGCGCCTCTGACTTTGTCAGACGTATCCCCGGGGAACACATTGTTAACTAAAGCGCTAAACTATTACTTTGAGCTCAACTTTTGTAGACAGTGAATTTATCAACGGCAATTCCGAATCTGTGATAACTGTCGCTTGAATAAATTACCTGTTGTTTCAACTTTGTGAAACTGTTTCAGTGAAAGTCCTTGGAAGGGCTCTGGCAGGCTAGTTGAATATCAGACTCCCCTTACCCCCCCCCTTTAACGCGACAGAGGGTCAGAAGGCTCTGCAGAGGGATCTGGACAGACTGGATCAATGGGCCGAGGCCGACTGTATGAGGGTCAACAACACCAAATGCCATGTCCTGCACTTCAGTCAGAGCAACCCCATGCAACGCTACTGGCTTGGGGTAGAGTGGCTGGCAAGCTGCCCAGTGGAAAAGGACCTTGAAGTGTTGGTCGACAGAAGGCTGAATGTGAGCCAACAGTGTGCCCAGGTAGCCAAGGCGGCCAATGGCATGCTGACTTGAATCAGGAACAGTGTGGCCAGCAGGAGTAGGGAAATGATTGTGCCCCTGTACTCGGCAGGTGAGGCCACACCTGGAGTCCTATGTTTAGTTTTGGGGTCCCCGCTACAGGAGAGACATTGAGGTGCTGGAGCATGTCCAAAGAAGAGCAACAAAGCTGGTGAAGAGTCTATAGAACAAATCTTATGAGAAGCAGCTGAGGGAACATGGATTGTTTAGTCTGGAGAAAAGGAGGCTGAAGGGAAACTTTATTGCTTTCTATAACTACCTGAAAGGAGGTTGTAGTGAGGTGGGTGTCAATCTCTTTTCCCAGGTGACAAGTGATAGAGGAGAATAAGAAGAAAAGGCCTCAAGTTGCCCCAGGGGAGGTTCGGACTGAATATTAGGAAAAATTTCTTCACCAAAAGACTTATAAAGCAATGAACAGGCTGCCCAAAGCAGTGGTGGCATCACCACCCCTGGAGGTGTTTAACAGCCGTGTAGATGTGGCGCTTAGGGATACAGTTTTGTGGTCGACTTGGCAGTGTTAGGTTCATGGTTGGACTCCATGAGCTTACAAGTCTTTTCCAACCTAAATCATTCTATAGCTGAAGAGGGAAGTTTCTTCTTGCCAGAAAGCCGTACATAACCTATTTGTATCATAAACCCCATTTCAATAGCAAAGAAGAGAAGTACTGTAATATTTCCATAAGAAATTGTAACAGAGGTCTTGTGCATCCTGAAAGTTTGTAATATAATAAAAAGAGGGCTGCCAATACCAATTTTTAGCTTAAATGCTTGCAATTATCTCTAAGAATGCTGCCTGTAGTCTAAACATTTACAAATAGTAATTGTTGGTTCAGGAAGATCAAAAAAGTAGAATACGCTTTCAAAAACTGATTGTTTTTATTTTATTTTAAGCAAAAGGCCTAATTTCTGTGTCCTTATTTACAAGCGGAAAATGAGTGGTTTTTTTGTCAGTTTAATCTGAAGTACTTCAAGTTTCCTTCAAGGAATGATGAAGTAATGTTTCATCACTTCTGCTTTCTTCCACACCATTTTTCAGCCTAATATGTTAATTAAAGTTATCCTTAAACCATATAATTTGGGGACTCCTGAGACTGCATTTTTAAGTTAAAAAAAAATCCTAAAAAAAAGGCAGAATAATCTCATACACGGATAATAGACTAAGTCTTATGTAGAAAGATTTTCATCACCACAGTTATGGTCAGTGTAAAAGCATAAGAGATGCTAAAATAAGTCCTCAGCTAAACTAGCTGATGCAAAACACAAGATGGCCAGGATCTTGAGGAATGTTCCTCATGCAAAAAAATAGTCTGAATTTCTCTTTTAAAAAAGTTACCTCATTTGTATAACATTCATTATTCTCATTAATTTGCTTCCGTCTCCTACAGTGCAAAAAATATGCATATATATCCACTTTCTGTCATCAGTTTTCTGTGTCTTTCTTGAAAAGGTGACTCAAAAACTATTTTTGGTTTTAATCCATTTGCACTTGGAGTTGAACATCTGTGAGGATTATCATAGCTGCAGTTCTAGTGATCTGGTTAACCGCAGTGCAAATATTCCTGCAATATTTCTCTTACAGTTGGATCAATCTCTTGCAAGGCCAGTCCCTTAATTGGTGCCTTGCTTTCTACTGATAGCGTTACTCTGGAAATCAATGCTGTCAGTGTGTCACCTTACAACACATAATATCAACCACAAAGAAGTCCCCAGGCCATTAATATTGCTATAGAAGTATTCAATTTGTAATCAGCAAATGTATCAGGGAAAGATGTAGAGCACCTGGACTCACATGTTCTTCATTGTCTTTTCCCTCAAACCTCCTCATCTCTAGCCCTCAATATTGTAGAAGAGGCTCAAATGTGATGTTGTATCCAGGAGGAAGAAAAACCAGAAGAAATATGGACATCGCAGGTAGCGCCTGTTTCCCCATGTGCTCACTCCACATCTATACCGTCTCCAAACAAGGAAGCCTATGGGAAAATTTTTGTCTAAATATGATCACTTCTTTTGGGTTGGATGCTGTTCCCCATGCAGCTTAAAATGCTACAGCTGATTTCTCTTAACTTGGTTTATCTTCCCAGAGCTGATTTATTGGTATGTTCAAGTTCTTACTGGCATCATAACTCGACAAACCCCAGAGCCTTCACTCAAAACAGCACTGTAGTGTAACAACAAATGGTCCTGTGTTGGAGAGCTGGGGTTTTTTTAAGTCACAGAAATAGTTACTTTATTCTACTGAAGACTTAGAACTTCTAGACTCCATTCTCTACATAGTCAATGGAGAAGTTTGTGCCTTCAGAGGGAAATTCAAAGGGTATAGGTTAGATGCATAACAGTGGGTTTAGGAGTACCTCAAAGTATACTTTCAGTACAAGAAGAAAGTTAATTCTTTTTGTACCTATTATTTAATTGAAGTGTTTCTGAAAGCAATGAAGGGGCAAAATCCTCTCTATTTACTACTTCTGTAATATTAGTTAATGTAATAGTTTGAAAAGCAGTGACAGTGTGATATTTTCATGGATGATTTGTGTAGCTGCAATGCAAGAGACTATCTCACATTAAAAAACTGCATTCCTTGAGGTGATCTTATATATTCTTGTATTACTGTATGATTGTCAAAGAATAACAGACAAAAGTCCAGCCATTGCTTTCCTTCAGTGAATTCCTCTGAGTTCTTTTGTTACTTCCTACAACTGTATGAACTTATTTCAGCAGATACAAATAATTTATGGACTAAACAGGGAAAAGTGTGCAAGGGAGGTCTTTTTTCTGGTGGTGGGGGGGAAGGAACGAAAAACCAAATAAATCCAGCCTTCTGATAAAAACTCACCATTTAGATGAGAATGGATGCTTAATATTTTGTGACTTACTATACCTTTGCCTAAAATTCCTTTTTTCTTTTTTTTTCTTTTTCAGAAAGTGACCTGTTCTGTTTCACATATGAAAGGTGCACATTAAAAGAATATGAGCTAGCAAATATCTTTACTGAAGCACTGTTGGCAGCTGAGATCACTGACAACTTCCTGGCTGTGATTCATAATCTATATTGGTGCCTTTGAGACAGCAAGCTATTGATTTTTCCCAGTCTATAATCCAAGACCATATACACAGCTTGTTAGACATCTGTGGGAATATAAACTGAGTTTTGATACAATTTAGGGAGCTTCCGTTAGTGGGGCACTTAGTTTTTGTCTTTGAGAAAATCTTTACACATCTGTGTAATCTTGAAGAGATTTTTAACAGATAATTCAATACAGTTTGGGTTGTTTCTTTTTTTTTCCCCACATTTTTTTTTTTTTTTAATTCTGCTTCCCTGAGTGGAACTCATATAAAACAAATTTGAAGTGGGAAATAATAATAAAACATAGGGAATCCTTTCTAATGTTACTATAGCTTTTTCTTCTTTTTTATATCCTTTGATTTTGTCAAGTAAAATTTGAAGTTCTCTTGTTTCTTCATGTTTAATATCTTACCCATTTTACTTGCCCTTCCCAAGCAAACATCTCTGTCTGTACTGTGATACTCATGGTATATATGCACAAATAACATTCAAAAGAACAATCATTAACTGCAATGCACTTTCTCTACCATAAAAGGATATTAGAGTAAGTGCACTAAAAATCTTCCAAAAATATACCTAGCTGAAAAAATACTTCTCAGGTTCAAGCCACTGCACACACTCTCTAATTTCTTAAAGTAAATACACTTAGTGTTAATTTTCTGTCTTCTGAGAGTAAGCTAAGGAAAAGGAAGAGGCTAATACAGTCTGAAGCCTATACACTAAGGTAGGAATGCCACAAGGAAAGGACTTCATATATATTCTTTTAAATATTGTTTAATATTTATCCAAGAATACTTTAAAGGCTACCATGTAAGGAAAAAATAACTCTGAATGTCTTTGTGAATTTCATATGACACAAATATCTCCGTACATGTCATCACATTGCATGTTACTCTGGAAGGTCAGGAAAATATTTACACCAAGTCTCCAAAATCAAAATAAGGCATTATTGACTGTATGTGAAGTATATTTTAGATAAACTTGGATGATCCAGAAACCGTAGAGTCAGAATAGAGTAATTGCCTTGGAGATCATCTAGTTCCAACCCCAATGACAGAAAACAAAATTTCATTGGCAGAGACTGTTTCTAAATGGAATCTTGCAAATGACCATTTCAAATCTATGTTTGAAAACAGTTCTTCATGCATTGTATTTTTTTTTTTGCTAGCTCATTTATCTATAACTGAATTAATTTCCAGGAAAATAAAGTCTTTAATTTTTCATATGTTTCTACATTTTCTCTACCTTGAGATAATGAGTAGATCAACTAGATTAGTATCATGCCTTAAGTTAAACATCAGACAATGTTTTTGCAAGGTTAGAGATACTGGAATGTGCAAAAAATTTAGAAATCTAGAATAATAAGTAGATAGATTATGTAAAAAGGAGTTTATTGATTTTATTTCAGTCTAAATGAAATAGTTTAGTATGCAGCATTACTGCCCACTGTTCATGTTATTTTTAGAGTCATATTTGAGCTGAACTATGTACATAAAACCTTTACAGAATCACAGAATCACAGAATCACAGAATAGTAGGGGTTGGAAGGGACCTCTGTGGGTCATCTAGTCCAACCCCCCCGCCGAAGCAGGGTCACCTACAGCAGGCTGCACAGGACCATGTCCAGGAGGGTCTTGAATATCTCCAGAGAAGGAGACTCCACAACCTCCCTGGGCAGCCTGTTCCAGTGCTCCGTCACCCTCAGAGAGAAGAAGTTCCTCCTCATGTTCAGACGGAACTTCCTGTGCCTCAGTTTGTGCCCATTACCCCTTGTCCTGTCCAAGGCACCACTGAAAAGAGCTTGGCCCCATCCTCCTGACACCCACCCTTCAGATATTTGTAGGCATTTATAAGGTCCCCTCGCAGCCTTCTCTTCTTCAGGCTGAACAAGCCCAGTTCCCTCAACCTCTCCTCGTAGTGGAGATGCTCCAGTCCCCTCACCATCCTTGTAGCCCTCCGCTGGACTCTCTCCAGTAGCTCTTCATCCTTCTTGAACTGGGGAGCCCAGAACTGGACACAGTACTCCAGATGAGGCCTCACCAGGGCAGTGTAGAGGGGAAGGAGAACCTCCCTTGTCCTGCTGGCCACACTCTTCTTGATGCACCCCAGGATCCCATTGGCCTTCCTGGCAGCCAGGGCACACTGCTGGCTCATGGTTAACCTGTCGTCCACCAGGACACCCAGGTCCCTCTCCGCAGAGCTGCTCTCCAGCAGGTCCACCCCAAGCCTGTACTGGTGCATGAGGTTGTTCCTCCCCAGGTGCAGGGCCCGATATAGATTACTTTAAATAAGGCCTCCCAAAATTAAAGCAGTTATTTTTTATTCTATGTTTAACTACTGTTTGGGGTAATCTTAGACCTTCTTGCCTTTACCTTGTCCACTTTCCTATCCACCTAGTGGGAACTAGTAAAGAGCAAGAAGACAACTTATGTGGACTGACCCTGCCAATGCAGACTGCAAAGTGAAATATGAAGGACAAAATGATAAAAAGGCAAGGAGAATATGTTGAAGTTTGGGATGTTAATTATAGGTCACTAGGTTATCCAGACCAACTATTTTCAAGAGTGAAATCGGAGCATTAGAGCTGTATTTTATGCTTCAATACTTTAGTTCTAACATCAAGCAAAATATTTGTTCTTCATTATTTCTGGAAATCTGAGAGGAATTTGGATCCATTCATCATTTCCACAATGCAAGAATCAGATAATCCTTGCTTGTATCACAAGAAGGCAAAGGGAAAAAAAAAGGAAAGTGAGCAGACACTGTGGTCGTGAGCACCTCAGAAATGCGTGTGATGACAGAAGTGATAAAGTAGGAGATGGAGTGTAGTTATCATAGCAGATAACACAGTTTTACTAAACAAACTGCTGTCCTTGGAGTAAGTAGTTCAAAATTGTTCTGCCTACATACAGGTACATAGTTCAGCAAAAGTTCATCTCATTCAAGCTCAGATGCATTTTAAAAAGTGGTTCTATGATGAAGAGAAATGTCACTGCTTAGTGCACGTCTCTCTAGGTCTGTACACTTACAGAAAGGCTGGAGACAAATGCTTCTTAGTTATAATTTTCTAACTGGAATGTTACATACTCAACCATACAAAAGACACAGAAATTGCAGACTGACCTGTTAGTTGCCCTTTCCTATCTTCTAAATTCAGTATTGTAACAAAGGCTGTTTTCCCAATGTGAATGTAAGAGTATGGCTATATTCAAACCCTACTCTGTGAGGGACAAGTACTTCCGTCTTTACCCTTTTATTGCTCAGCAAAACTTGTACTCATCCTTCTCTCAACATTCTTTTACAAGCTGCCTACTGCAATAGTCACAAGCTATCTTTTAATGAACATCATATGGGAAAAAATAAGCACACCCTTTGAGAGTTCATTTACTTACTTAGTTATAGCAAAGAATAAGAGCACATTAACCAAAATGCATACACTGTTTTTTCATCCAGAGACAAACTCTACTGAGTGTCAGCAGGTGTTATAAAATACCAGTGTCCCCAGTCATGGTATTTTAAATGCTCTTTCTTTCCTTTAAGTAAAGATACACAGAAAGGTATCCAATGCCTGTATGATGACATTGTAGACTTAAATTGTGCAAAGTTTTCAGGAGACCATAGCTTCATTTTGCCTTTTGGTAGCTTATAGTTCAAGCCTGCCTTTGTCCTCAGCTAAGGTAAGGGAATAAGCTCTGGAGTAATAAACCTAGTAAAATATAATTCCTCCTTATGACCTAACATCTGGAAATCCATGCAGGCTAGAAACTGGGCAAAACACACTTTATATAGGGGTGTAATGCATTGTAAAGATCATGAAGTATATCCCAGGGAAGGGAGTCACAGCATGTGATTATCACTTGGATTTGCAAATGGGTGAGATAAAGGACTTCCTAAGTGGAAACCCCTATTTTAAGGGAACTCCTGAGAGACAAATGCCTGGGTAGCTGTGTGATTCTAAGAAGCAGGGAGAGGGAAAACAATGGTGACCACCGGAGTCAATGAAGAGAGGAAGGTGTACCTTTTCCCTAGTACGTGAGAGATCAAGTAAGTCTAGAAACTCAATTTTTTGTTAATTTAGTTGAGAATAAGACCCTGTCCTCCCAGGTAGATGAGAAGCAGGGCAACTTCCCAAAGCAAACACTGAAGGGGAATTTTTTTAAGCCTGTGAAGGCCTCTATGATTTGACAGAAATAGCAGGTGACCTGTAAGTATATATTTTGAAATGGACAGCTTGTTATACATCAAAAAGAAGAAAGGGCTTTGGTCCCTTAAATTGTCTCCGTGTAATTGTATAAAAATGAAGAACTTTAAATATTTACCGTAAATAACTAAATACCTGCTATTTCAGCATTCTCTTTAGTAGCCCATTACTAAAAAAAAAAAATTCAGTGAGACTTTATCACTCTTTCTGTAAGAATTAGAAAGAGGTAACTGCTTCTTAATTGTTTAGATACCTTCAGAACCTCTGTATTTAGTGGATTTAAATGAGATGATTGACTAACATGGCAGAACTTCTAGTTCACTACATCACTCTTTCCAGAAGAGCATTTGTGTTGTCTGCAGATTAAAACAATGTATAAGAGAAATATCTTGTTTGGTGTTTTTATACCAGCGACTACAAAACTAACTTCTGAAGCTCAACCATTTCTACCTTGAGGATGGATAATTACTGCTCTTTAATCTGCTTTATTTTTACTCTGAAAAAATATATTGTGTATTCTTGCCTCAGATATGGAGAACAATAGAGGGAATACTCTCACAGTCCGCAGGGCTGAAGTAGGTTCCTAGGTTCCTAAAGTAGGACCGTAGGTTTCTAGATAAGCAACTATTTCAATGAAACATTAGAATATTTGTATGAGAATTATGAGGATTTTCATTTAATGTGAAACATGTTGGAAGTTGTGTTTTAGTGGGTTTCCAGTTTTTAAAGGTTTCTTTTTTTTTTTTTTCCTAACAACTTCCAGAACTCCCATTCACTTCAATGGTAGCTGCAGGTGCTTAAAATCCATTTGAATGGTCCATACTGATTTGAAATTTTGCAATGGTCTTTCTCTCATACATATGCTCACACATGTTCCTCTTTACCCTTCTCTCTTTTTCCCTCCATCTGTCCAAGATTAGGACCAATCTCACCAGACATGGATACTCCTATGGCAGTGATATGAAAGTTACAAAGAAGCAGTTAAACGAACAGGGGTAAAAAAAAAAAAAAAAAGGTGCAATTTTCATGTTTGATTGGGTTTTTTCCCCCAGAACTTTTTAAAATAAAATGCAACCTTATAACAAGGAGGCAGATTTCCTAGAAAATTGATTGAAACTCAGGGTACATGCAGATGAGAGTTCTTTTAGAAGCACCTCTAATGCACTTTTATAAGGGTCATTTTCTTTTACAGTGTGACAAAAAAAAAAAGAAACTAAATCACATTTTTACTAGACTTGAAATAAAAATAGGGAATTGGAAATGCATTGTAAACAGGATTATTCAAACTCAGCTTGCCTTAAGATAGAAACAGCTTTTAAGCAGGCTGTTACACAAAGGTCCAGTATTTCTAAGATTTTATGAGAGTAATCTAATGCATTGGTCAGACAAGGTTAAGAATAATGCCCTTGCAGTCTCCCTAGATGCAAAGATAGTATTTGATGTGAATAAAAAGACTACACTTTCTGGGTGTTGGTGAAACTGAACTGCACAGACATCTATTTGGAGATTTGAGTAGGAACTTAAATATTCCTCAGAAAAAAAAAATAATAATAAAATATCCACAGTCTTTTTGAATACTTTTTCCTGAGTTTTGTACTTATGCTTTATTGTCCATCTTTCCTTCCTTTCTCCATATTAGGTTTCAAAACACTTCCTGAGGCTTTTAGAAATGTCGCAAACTTACTGTATCATTACAGATGCACACAAGCAGGAACATAAATGAATACTGTATGTGGATGATATTCTTCTTTTTATAACCCATCCTGATATTTCAATCCTGGCTATTACACTGTTCATAAATCAGTTTGGGATCCTCTCTGGCTTTAAAAGTAATTATAATAAATCCAAAGATATGTTTATGTATAGGAGGCCAATTGAACCCTTTGCTTTTCAGTTTCCATTTAAATTGGTCTCCAGAGGTCTTACCCCAGGTTATTTATTCCTTTTTCTTTAGATCTGCTGTACAGATTTAATCTTGCTTCTCTGCTTTGTAAAATTCAATAGATGCTGTACAGGTGGTTTCTGTTCTTTCCTTTTTTTATTAGTGGAAAGAGCTGTCATTATTTAAAAACAAAATGCTTTTTGTATTTTTCTCTGATAATAAATAAACTTACTAAGAAATTGTGAAGACTGGCTTAAGAAATGTTTCTAGGTGCCTGGAAAGCAATTGCTCAACTCATTTACTTGTTCTAATACAGCACAAGAAATGTGTTAGTCTGGTCTGCAATTTTTCCATTTGCCTGACTGTTAAGTATAATTCAACTTCTAAGCCCTTTCTTTCTGCATCTTTCTGACTGATTAAATTCTCATACAGAAGTCAGATCAAGGTAAGTTGGCATGTCAGTAGGTGTGGATCAGAGCAACAGAACTGCTTGGCTGGAAAGCTTTGTCTGATCACACAGACTTCTGATTTCACAAAGCTATTCTTCCAGAAATGCAGTAAATGCCAGAGTATCTTGAATGAGGTCAGCTGAGAGAGAAGATGCAAATCTTACCAATGACCTGTTAAGAGCAGTGTAAGAAATAAGGGAATTTGTTTCATGAAACGTATACCTGAGGAACACCCTTACACAGCATTTTATTTCACCTTCTTCAGTTTATCTCCCTTCATTCTCTAAATAAAAAAGTGAGCCACATATCCAATTCAAATCTGTGAGTAAAAATGTCCCTTTCCAAGTATAATAACTCATCAAATAAATATCAAATATTTCAAATCCTTTACATTGTCTTTGCAGGTGAAACATATAAATTCTCTTTATAACAGAGATAAAAAATAGTGCTTCATATGCTTTGATTCTGAAATAACTTCCACCGTGATAAACCCTACCTCAATAGTTTGATGTTTACAGAAATGGGCATATGAAGAGGGATATTTATGAGGAAGAATACTGTGCCTAACTTACTATGTATCGAGAACGTTTATGTCCAGGAGCTGCCAGAATTTGCAATCCAGAAGGAGAGGAGAGGAGAGGAGAGGAGAGGAGAGGAGAGGAGAGGAGAGGAGAGGAGAGGAGAGGAGAGGAGAGGAGAGGAGAGGAGAGGAGAGGAGAGGAGAGGAGAGGAGAGGAGAGGAGAGGAGAGGAGAGGAGAGGAGAGGAGGGGACGGGAGGGGAGGGGAGGGGAGGGGAGGGGACGGGAGGGGACGGGAGGGGAGGGGACGGGACAGGACGGGATGGGAGGGGAGGGGAGGAGAGGGGTGTTTTGTAAATGAGGTTTGTTTTTTTTTTTTTTAAGAAAGTTGACATATGTGATTAATCGCAAGAGTCCAGAGGCTGTGGTTTTCAAAACACTGCTAATTATCATAAGAATTAGAAAGAAATTTTCAAATGTTGGTCTGGACAGCTGGAGCTTTTCTAGAGATTGAGACTATAGAAATAAAAAATGCCGGATATTAATGAAAGCTGAACCAGAAAACCAGACTAGAAAAAAGGGCCCAACCTGCAAGGACAAGATGAGCAAGTTAGCATAAGAACGTTTATTTAATCTCCTGCCAAAAATATTCAAGTTTTCTCTCTTTAAGTTACAGAGAATATTCGTTCTGATTTTTGCTTTTTTATTTATTTTCTGGTTTTAATAACACAGACCTAGAGTTTGGAAATCCTCTGGAACATTAAGTTGTAAGAGGGTGGAACACTTCTACTTCAGGGCTCTGATTAGCTCACCGTCACATCATGATGTGCCTTACCACTTTTAAATTACCTCACATATTGTTTGGAAGATAGATATCCATTTGCTACTAAAGGATATTAAACAAACTGGCCCAAATTCTTTTTCACTAATTCGGATGAATAGTCTCAGATGAATTTGGTTTTTTTACAGGATAGTCTTTCCTGACAATGTATCACACCAACATGTAATAAATATCAATCCCAACTATATAATAATGAAACTCCTCAAAATGAAAATAACCTCAGTGTTCTAGATGCTTTCATATTTCTTTGTCTTTCTCATTTTTTTCTAGTCTTGAGATATTTGTTATATTTCTATTTAATTATCTTCAACTCTGTTTTGGAATGTCAATTTAATATATGGATTTATTAGCTCATCACATATTCAGTAACTTCCATAGTCTTATCCTGATGTACTTCTGAAAAATACAGACTGAGGCAATGATCGCTGTGTTTGGATATACCCTAAGATCAATGCCTTCTGAACCAAGATGCGTATTCAGTCTAGCAGAGGCCTTTACTTGGAGTTACTTCTGCCTTTGTAATACCAGACTAGTCTCAGTAGTATGTGTTTTGTTTTGTTGGGGTTTATTAACAAAGAAAAAGAAATTTCTTATCCATTCATTTCCAATCGACTGACATCCTCCTCTGTATCCCCTCCAATGGATCTGGAAACTGAGTTGAGACCTTGAAACTTATTTTAGTAATGTTTCTTTCTTTAGAAACACACTTCTACGCAAAAGTAGCTATTGGCTTTTTGTGGGGAATAAACATCCTCTCTGTAGACATAGTCTGTAGGATCCTGAGCCTACTAGGTTCTGAGATACCATTTGGTTTTCAAGTGAATACTTAGTGCTGATTTTTGATCTTACGAGGTGTACATTTCTGTCTGCATTGGAGACATAGAGTTTGGAGACATCGTGTGCTATCTGTAAGGTGTTAAATAAACAGAAGGTTAATACTGGGAAGTTCTTCTGAGGCTGTCTTTCTTTCCATTTTTCTTCTGATGATCCCTGGATATGTATATTTTGAGGCTATGATGGAAGGCTTATCTGTTTTGCAAACCTTTCTTTAGGAGGAAGCACACAAGGGTGGCAGTAAGCATTTTTCTACCAGATATATATTTAGTGATTCAAAAATTTCATTGAACTATCTATATTATTGCACAACAGTTTGGATGGTAAACAGGATTTGTTGTGGATAATATTAACTTTTGGATAACATTTGAAAGCTCTCTAAGTGTCTAAACATAGAGGGTTTAGAAATCTCAACAGGTGCTTCTCAAAGTCCTTGATTCTCTTTCAAATAGGTTTTACGTATCTGTATGTGTGTCTACATATGTGCAAATATATATGTTTGAGTCTGGGGGAGGGTGGTTTACCATGATTGTGGTACTCAGTAAGAGGAAATAATTTGATCCAAGTCATACCAGGATCAATGAGAATCTCATAACTGATTGTTCTGTGTAAATATATTCAGTTCTCAAGTATCCAACTCTGGTCTCAATTCCAGACACAGTGTTGTGATTGCTGAGTGTTCTCTAATTCTTGTGTAATTGTATTATACCGGGTCTTACATATAGCCAGAGAATAGTGTTTTTGAATAAACACATTTTAATATGAATGGTGGAGCAAGTATGCCACAACAGAGTGAGAAATTTGTGAGATACTTTGGGTAACACTCATCAACCTAATTTTCTTTTTTTTCATGCTTATCCTTGGAACATTTCTTGGTACGCATCTTTCTGTTTATTACACTGTTGGCAACTGCAAAAGACATTCAGGTCAAGTAGACTCAAAATCATTATGACAAATAAGGCTACATCATGTAGTTGTATGATAGCAGTTATGTACCTGACTTTTATGAAAAACAGAATTGCTTTTTTAGGTTTTTTTTCATTTTCTTAGACTTCTTGAAAGTACATTTCAGAAATGTGTATTGACAGGATTAATTAAATACTACAATCTCATGTTTGATGATGGTTATATCAAATTATTAAACTGCCCTAAACTATTGGGTAACATTTTAAATGTACCAGCTTGTGCCCTTATCATGTTTTAAGTTATATGGTCTCTAAAATTCAAGGAGTGTTTTTCATGTCTTTATGTGAAGTTCTATTCTTTATTTGGTAGTATGTAGGCCATTATGTAAGACAAAGGATGACATGATTTAGACTTACACGTAATAAATGATAATGAACAAAGTTGGATAATGTTATTTATCTTCTTTTAGAACTTAATAGTGGGAAGAAGCAACTAATGTCAAGAGTGCAATTAAAAAACTAAGGAAAGAATACTTTTATAGAATTCTTAACCTTTGGAACTCAGTCCAAAAGATATCTGACTCCTGATTTCAGCAGGATTCAGAGCAGGGATGCATCTCTATGATAGATTTTCATTAATTAAAATATTAAGATTGAATAAACAAACGACAAATTATTGTGAAAATCAACAAGGAAAAAAATGGTGAAAATAAGACAGAAATTCAAGAGTAAATGTGGACTTAGTGGTATATTGTCTATTTATTTCGCAAAGCTGTAAAGATATACTTACAAACCAGATAGAAATTTAAGCAGGGAAAATTAGGAGACAAACTTATTAAGAGGCATGTTTTACCTTTAAATTATTGCCGCAGAAGTACTCATTGCTGAAAATAAACCTGAGGGAATGCTTTTCCACTTATTATGAGCCTGAATCTTGATCTTGCAGTATGCTGAGGTTTGCTTTTTGGGCTGTGTGCTTTAATTGTTTTGGCTCAGCACCATGCTGAATTGCAACCCTGGCCTTTAACTGCTAAGAGGATATGACTCTAGTAAACAGAACAACATATCCATGGCAACCTATATTTTCAGTTCTAACTTTTCAAAACACAAAAAGGTAATTATTTTTTTTTCTTTATGTTTTTATATTCCTATGGCTCATAATAGCAGTGATGACCTCCTGGCTGGGCATTTCCAAGCTATTAATGACAGGCTGAGATATGCGACCTTGACTTCACCTGTAGCCATTAGCTTTTCTATCTAGTCATTAACTGCTGAGAAATGCCCTCCCTTTTGGTCATTATTTCTTATATATTCATTTTTTAAATAGGCATCTTCTGCAACAATTACATGTCAGAGCAATTTCGTATTTTTTTATTAATAAGTACTATCTTATCTTTGTGTTCAAGCCACAGAAATCCTTTGACATCTAGCAGCTTGCACATCATTTAAGTTTCCAAGGAAGAGGTAATCATTTATGCACAGGCAAATGGGAGACAGAGGGCTTAAAACATGACGTTTTACATGTGAGGAAAAAGCCTTGCATCGTTTGAGTTAAATCTATGGAGCATATTCAGAAATGCTGAGGAATTCATTTTTAGATCAGGCATTTAGATGTACAGTGTATGCCACAATACCAGCTAGAAAACCCTTAGCATTAATAGTAAAGGTGACCTCTAAGTTATCCCTCCTGACTACTGGATCTTTAGACAAAATGGTTAGTAATTTCACTGGGATTAATTTGCCGGCATTTTGCAGACCCTTATCTTATTTTCTGGAACTCATAGAGGGATCAGAATCCACATGATATATTTCTCTTATCTGTCAGTGCAGCAGCATAAGATAAAAGAAGATTCTTATTGAATGGATATATTTTTCATTGTCCTTCAAACCACAGATTAAATGGGTCTTGTGTGATTTTTCTTTTCCTGGTAGAGCAAGCCATACTTCTGCATAAATAACTTCTGTGTAATTTGGGAAGTCTTATGAAGAGCTCAGTAATCAGTTATTTTAGATGCTGTAATTAGCGGCCCTACCTGGATCAAAACCCAGATGTTCCTGGAGGGGAAAAAGATTATAGAGTTATTTTAAGTGTGGGACTTGTTTGTCTGCATGAATGACAAAGAATATTATCATATATACCTGGAAATACCAGCCAAAGAGGATTTGTTTAATTTGTTTGTTCCTGTAACTCAGACATACAGTTCTACTCCTGTAAACAATGTTTGTTCAATGAAGTGCTTAGTCATTCGCATAGGAAATTTGTCTGACAATATCCTTGACTAAGAGGAAATAGCTGTCCTATGAAAAGAAAAAATGTTTTCAGGAGATAAAATTTGTTGTTCATTTTGTTTTTATTTTGTTTAGGTGTCTGGTTTATTAGAACATATTATCCTAATTTTGTACAATAGCGGGGAAAAAAGTGGAGACAGGTGAACAAGGCCTAAAGGACGTAAATTTAAGAAGTAAACTTTGCAAATCTTGATAAATGCAACTCACCAGTAAGTGACAATATAGGTGAAGTATTTCTCTTTTAAACTTTTTTTCCATTAGTTTTTTGACAGGAGTACTCTAGTTCAGCTTTAATGAGATTCTAGTGTAAAAACTTCAGGGCTAAATAAAAGAAACAAATCAAAAGGACCGGATGATTGCCATTTAATGTGAAAGAATGAAAGTGCAAACAATCATCGTATGACATCTAGCTGTGCTAGTCACTGCAGAATGACAGGTAGAACAATTCAAAGTTACTGATCTAAAGACGGAATAACAGCTCATATGTTTGAAGTGCTCGGAAGATGAAGAAATAAAACAGACTCTAAGATAAGACATGGTTAAGCCTTTTAAATTCCATGCCTTATTGTCAGTATCATTTGAACGCTTTTGTACACATTTTTTTTTCCCCCTCAGAAACTATTTTATCGAAGGAATTACTTTTAAGAACTGATTTTTATTATTGTCCTTCAGGCTGAATGGTATGCTTTGTTTTTCAACAAGATGAGAAAAAATGTACGCAATGAAAAGTATATTACTAGTTTGCTAAGCACCCATATTGTATGTATTCAGAAGTATGTATTCTGAGGATATATTGTTAAGCTGTGCATTTTAAGCAAGTTCAATAATTCACATGCTAATTTACTCTACAGGTAGCCTGACTTTTTAACATGCAACATGCAAATTTGTTATGAATTTCTGTTTATATTTTCCTTGTCTATTCTTTTCTTGATATTATTTTAAGGCTTTAAGGCAAATCACCTGTTCTTTCTTTCAGCAAGCCTTTTTATCAGTGAAATAACCTATTCTAGTTACTGCTGGAAACAATAATCTGTAATTGCTGCTTTCAGTCCTAATTTGGCCTGTCCCTATTTTTTCATCTCAATCTAATCTAAACCTATTTGAGCAAATAAAATGATATTTACCTCATCCTCTGTTACAAGCTTTCAAGATTACAGGCTTCAGGAAAAATCAATACAAAATACCAGCTTAGCAGCAGGTTTGTGCTCAGAAAGAATGCTAACTTTTTTCCCTGCATTTTCTGACTCTCTACTCCCCTGGAGTGAAAGCAAACCTTAGACTGTAAGGAATGAAGGGGGAAAAAAAGAAACACAAAAACCCCAGCCTTCAATGATGTGTTTGGTTCATGGTTAGTAGCCACTTTCGAGCTCACAATCTGAACTGCAGTCCATGGTCAAGCTCCTAACCTTTAGCTTCTGCTTCCACACTACACATCTTACAGAGTTCACCAAAAGGAAGGATCTCGACCTCTTGGATGATTTTTCAGACTCAAATACCGTCTTCATTTATTATTTATTTGCTTCAAGCAGTTGGGATTTGAGGTATCCTCGTACCTGACTGACTGATTTAAGGATGTGGCCACCTCTCAGTGGGGGAGTCTCACGAGACTAAAATCCCATTACTTTCCAAAAAGATTACCTCATTTGCTGCCTGAAATAAGCTTTTGATGAAAACATTTGAATGCTGAGTTTGCAAACAACCAAGAATTCTCAGCAGTGTTATTTTTTTTTTTTTTTTTAAGAGCTGAAAAGGATGTCTGGTTATTTTTATTTTGATTTTGGTTTGTTCTGCTGTTGTTGGGCTTTTTGACCAAGAAAAGGATTCATATAGAAAGATGGGTCTTTATAATAATTAAACTGTACATATCAACATTTTCACATTATTTATTCTCTCTCTTTTGTAAAAAAAATGGAAAAGTTATTACTTTTACAACTTGTGTTGGATTTCTCTTTTATAGCTCTCTCCACGGGCTTCTTCTTCCCATCCCCACCTTGTGAATAGTCTCTGATTTGAAAAATTATGAGGAGTTCTTTGGTCTCTTTTTAGACCCTGTGGGATCATAATCAGGTAATAGTTATGTAGTGTTATAAAGAAGCTCTAAACCAAGTCAAATATTAAACTTAATCACCCCTTTTTGAAGTATTTAATTCAGCACTCAAGCTTTCTCAGAGAAGCAGCAAAATAGGTAAGTCCTTTTCTTTGGATGCCTGTATAAGAGTAACACAGACACTCAAAAAAGTAAGACGCCTAAATTTTTATTTCCCAAAGGATAGTAGCAGTTGTATCATTGCATTTAGGGGAAAAAAAATATCATTTGAATAGGAGATTAACACCTAATTTTATTCACCTAACTCTGGTTACTAAATTAGTACCCTAGTCATTCTGGGCACAGAAGTATTCAATGGAGGGAGATAAGTACCTTCAGAGTGCTTGAGTCTTAGATGAACTGAACTGCCCTTTGGAGATGCTTATTTGATCCTAGAATCATAGAATGGTTTGGGTTGGAATGGACTTTGAAGATCACCGAGTTCTAGCCCCCCTGCCGTGGGGGACAGTAGACCTTCCAGTAGACCAGGTTTCTCAAAGGCCCATCCAGCCTGGCCTGGAACACTTCCAGGAGGGGCCATCCGCAGCTTCTCTGGGCAGCCTGTTCAAGCACTTCACCACACTCATAGTAAAGAATTTCTTCCTTATATCTAGATCTACTATCTTTCAGTCAAAGGCCACTACCCCTTGTCCTGTCCCTATATGCCCTTGTAAAAAGTCCCTCTCCAGCTTCCTTATAGGCCCCCTTCAAGTACTGGAAGACTGCTTTTCATTGAATATGGAGGCTGGCTAAGGTAACCCCAGATGATACATCCTAAATTTTTTTAGCATATATCCTAAGTGATAATTCTACTGTCAGCGTCTTCTAAGCCATAAGACCCCTATTCTGCAGACCTGCTGTCATCCATATACTGTTGTCCAGAAACACAGAGAGGCTGAAGTGTTGATTAGTTCTAGTTCAACTCCAAAAGAAAAAAAAAAAGCTTACCAAGAGCAGTTCCCACACGTAATCTTTTTTTTTAGAATGATTAGTTAGACGCAATCTTTGAAAAATTATATAACATTATCTCAATCCTCTTGTGTGTCCAAGATTTGCCCTTGTTTAGATGAATTCTCCCATGCACCTCTCTTCTTCTCTCCAGTCCTCTTTACTTGCGGTAATGATTTATCCCATAGTCTCAGATGACTGTGTGTCTTCTTTCCAAAGAGCAAAATGGGATGGCTTGCAGCAACTGGAGCTGTTGTTAGAAGACCTCCCCAGATTCTTTTATCCCTTACATACAGCTCATGTTTTGGGGCAGTATTTTCTTAATGAAAACCAAAATCTGAGAATAATTATTTAGAAAAATATCACTGTTATTTTTTACCACTGTGTAGTGGTCCCATTAAGCTCTGTGAAGCTTGATCCCCATTTTTCAATCTAAAGTAAGATTATTGTGATAAAATTGCCTGTGTATCTGTCAATCATGTTGATAAATTTTGAAGTCTTCTACCAATTTCAAGCAAATCTGACATACAGGTAAATGTCCTAAGAGTTCAAAATTCCTGCAGTAGGCTCATACTGCCTGTCCCATGCACATACACAATGCTTCTGCCATCAATGAGGTATTGCGTCCTTTTTAGCTGAGGACCATAACTGGAACTTAAGATCCAGTTTATACCTGTGTAATTTCTGGACTCCACTATTTGTTTTGAAGAAACTCTCAGCATCTTATGTTAGATTTACAGATTTAAACTCACCACATCTTATATGTAATTTTGACCAAAACCTTGACCAAACAACTTTGTTCTATTCCAAGAGCTCTTTTACATTTAGTTTTCACCACTCTTTCTGTAGCTATCTGCAGAAAAAGCTGGCTGAAATAACACAATCATATAGCCTAAACATAGTTATATCAGTTAAAGCTGTTGATATATTGGTGTAACCTCTTTCTAAAACTTCACAAGTGTTTTCGCTGACTGCTACAGAAAGTATTTCGTCATGGCAAAATATACAAAAACTTTAACTGACATATCAGACAAGTGCAGAAAGCAGTTTACACTCAGTAAATGACAAAATACTTTTTATTTTAAAAAAAACCTCTATAACATCTCATAGCAGATTTTTTTCTATACCTATGATTTTTCAGAAAACTGAAATGGAGATGACTGATAATCAGCAGAGCTTGGAGTTCATCCTGATTAGCTGCCTGGGCAGACTTTCTGTGTAAAGGGACAACGGGTATTTTCTTCAAGGAACTACTGCTAGATCATTTAAAGTATTCAGGCAACTGAAAATGTAGACAGAATGACCCCTTAAGTTTATTTTCCAAAAGAGTGGTGCTTCAGGATTTTGGAAGATTCCAGGAGACCTCACTGAGTACTTAATACCTATATAATATTAAAAACTGGTAGAAAAAATATCATTGTTACACTGACCCAGTGACGCAGCGGACTAGTCTTCAGACCAATTCAGTTTTGGTCATTTTTGAGGAAAAAAATATGAAGGTTTTTTTTGTGAAAAGAAGCAATACTCTAGATAGTCTGATCACCTGAATTTAGAACTGAAGGAGGGAAGAAATGCTTCAGCAGAGTATCAATGGAGGGAAGCTGGAGAATGCAGAAGAACCAACTATGGCTCATTCAGTCTGTGGCTCTTGGTTGCTCAAGGACTGTAGTAAACTCCAGTGGAAAGTTAGAGAGTAGTTGCCAGACCAGACACTCCGCAGTGTCCCCCCAGCTTGTGCACAGCAGTAGGAGATGGACATCACAGTCAGGAACTGCAGTGAGCTTGCACAGGAGATGGTTATGGCCGTTAAGTATCCCAAGAAGTGCCTAGCAGCTTTTCCCTACCAGAGTAAAAAGAACTGTACAGCAAGGACAGGGCCAGTTTCATTCAGTAAAAGCTGAAAGAAATATATGTGTTTGTCAGAAACATCTTGTGGCATGGAATCCATTTTAGCAGACACAGGAACACAGAAGACTGGAATACTCTTACAAGTACTAAATATATTCAGAGAATATATCCAAGCAGTAAAGTGCTATGCTAGTAGAAACTTTACATCCTTACTTACCCCTCTTTAAGATTTTATTCTACTGTGATGCCATTGGTTAGGAATGACATAGTGTAAACTTCTGTGATGTAATGTAACCAATCAAGAGAAATGTCTTTCTCCAGAGGATGGTTCAGGAGCTCTGTATTGGGATAGATGTTTAAATGACATCTGTTCACTCCCCTGTGCTTCCCCAGTCCATTTACTGTACCCACTAGTAGTTAGTAGTCTTGTATTTCACTGACAAGCTCTTCAGAATACTGGTATACTTATACAGATTCTAATACAATGGCATATGTAAACCCTAAGCACCACCACTATAGGAATCAACAAAACTACCACTACAAATAGTGACAATACCATTAACAATACCACTAATAGCAGTTTTCATAAACAGTCATAAGAATAACAAATTCTCTCAAATCCTAATCATGCATTTAGAAGATTATTTTTTTAACAATTTGTCAGTACTGTTTTTTGAAGAAATAGCACTTTCTGAAGGGTTAAAAGTTGCCTAATCTTGTGATATAATTTCCTCTGAAAAGTCTAAATTGATAGAAAACTCTGAAAATTCAGAGACAAAGGAGGAAAGTTGATTCTTAAGGGCAGCTGCTCTTGCCTTTTCTGAGCAGAGTGACAGGAGAAAGGTAAACAAGATAATGGCATAAGTCACACCTCCACAGCTGACAAGAAATCTTTGTCTTCCAGAAGGTGGCCAAAACCTAAAATTCTCCTGCATATGCTGAGATTTAGAACATGGCACCTTCAGACTTATAAGAGCAAATCTCAGACATCTGTGCCGCTGAACTGATATTTAAGTACCTTTTGCTGTCTCAGAGTGCAGAGACTTAACTTTCTAATGATGTCCGACTCTATATTTACTGCCATCAAAGAGCAATGGACATCTTCATGTATTTTTTTTCCTCCTTGAAAGACAGTTAGGCTCCTCATTTTTTGGTTTTACATGCCTAAAATACCAGTTCTAAAACCAGTCAGAAAAAAGTTCTTTGTTTCTAACTCCATTTCTAATAATCTAAATGTAGAATTTCAAGATAAGAATTTGGAGCTAGGTCTCACTACCTTTAGGTGTTGAGCCTAACTAATTGTTTCGCCTCTCTGAACCTTAAAACCCACAGAATGCCATCACAGTCCCTATTTTTAAACCACAGTTTTGCAGCATTCCCTCCTTTCTTCACTAACAAACATTTTTTCTTGGTGGTGTAGCCCAAGAATCTAAGTTGCACTTCATTGTTCCTCCTGTACATCCAACTGTGCAATTCTACCCAGCCAAGTACAGAGTGGGTTTGTGCTTAACATTAATTAAGTAGAACAGATAACTTCTAATATGTGGCCTCTCAGTTCTGAAAAGCTAAATTACATCAGAGGAAAAAGGCATAAAAGTGCATGTCTTAAAACTGAACACTATGCATCCATACGGTCAGGAGATATTGGAAAAGTAAAGAAGCTTTTGGACGTTACACAATGCAGGACTGCTTTGCACACATGTGCAAATAATGATAGTCTGAAGGGGAACACATAGAGTCTTTCCAAAAAGAACCCAGACGTGATAAAGCCTTCTACTTTGCTTTTGTCACATCTGAAGAATTATTGCATTTGAACTAACATGCTTTGTTCTGACTTTACCAGGAAAGGTAGAAGGATGTTTAATTTCTTTGGGCTATCAAATGCAATTTTTCTACTTTCCGCGTTCTTACAAAGTAAACTTCCTAAAATGCCACAAAAAAGAAAAAAAAAGAAAAAAAAAAGGAAATTGATGCAGAATGAGTAACAATGAAGGAAAATCAGAAGTTTAGATACATTTCCTTTTACTTTTCCATTGAGATACTACATTTTTTCTGAAGTATGGAGTACTTTCCAACCCTTGGATATTTTTTTCTCCCTGAGATGTTTGTTTTTTCATATTTTCTCCTGCTGCTGGGGATTCAGTCTCAACTGGAGGAAGCAGGCTTTGAGGTCAAATTACAGCTTAAAAAAGAGTTCAACCTCTCTTTCAGGGACAAACAGAAAAAAGACCCAATAGTTCAAACAAATTGAGAAACTCAGGGAGAACAATTATTGGTAAAATAAATCTCATCCATTCAGAAGATCAGAAATGAATATTATGAGGTAGAATATGCTTCTACTTTAAAGACAATTTGGTATCCTTTAAGTTGAGATTGTAGGTATCTTTAAATTTTACCTTTTGTATATAGAGGAATTTGGATTGAAACGAAATTCAGTGTGCTATGAAGCTGTAGAAATCTCACGGTAAACATCCTTTTTAATTCTATATTCTTAAATTGCATTTCTTGTGCTTGTTGGTGGATTTTGCCAGACATGTTTTGCTGTATTTTAGTGAATAAATTGTAATTTTTAAGAGCTTCTTTCCTAATTTACAGAATAAATTTCTTTTAAAATTTATATATACAGCAGAACATTCTGAGTTTAAGAAAATTAATTGTGCAAAGTAATGAAAGATTTTTCTACAACTAAGGCAACATAATTTTAAATAGTCAGCTTAATGTTCTGAAATATAATTTTGCTTTTGTTGCAGTTGAAAAATGAAGGTTTCTTTTATATACTGCATATCCCAAGATGATTTCAAAGCACTTTCACTTAGAAAAGCTAGCTGCTATTACATATGAATTTTCAAAGCTTGCCAAGGCTTTGGAAGGAATGATGAAAATTACTATTGCACGACCTTCAGGTTTTCTTTGTTTCATAAAAGGCTAAGATAGCATTTTTGTCATTTTTCTTTCAGCTCAGGTCTTTCATCATAAATATCAAAGCATGCAATTATGCCTGCTCATATCCTACCATATTCTGCCTGTTTTCTATCCATAGTGATGGTGTTCTCTTTTAGGATATTTTTTTTCTTTTGTTTTTTTCAAATCTGAAAGAAGCCCCATGTTTTTGTTGAGTGCCATAAATTGTTCACAAAATGCAGGTTGCACTGATTAAAAAGAAGAAGGGTTGATTAAAATAGCTTTTATTCTTTTGTTCTAAGCAAAATCCTAAAGTAATGTTTAAGTGTCAAACCTAACAGCATCATAGGAGACTGATTTGGCCTAAGGGTGGAATTTTTAAATAGTGCTCATTGTAAAAATTTAGATGATCTTCTCTTCTATTAAAAACTCTAGTTTCATCTGAATTGTTCCTTTTTCATGTATAACTCATTGTTCTGTCTTGTTTTGCTGTCTCATGTGGCCTGATCATCAAAGATATAGAATGTCCATAGATACTGCTGTCTAAATTAAGTCATAGTTGCATAATATACCTCAAAATTATGTTATTTTTATGTCATAAAGTACTTCAAATGAGCTTCCATTTTCTATTTTGCATGTGTGTACTGATCTATTTCAAATTACAACTCGTATTGGCATAGCACAGGTTTTATAAATATAAATATGTCAGACTGAAATATCCATGTTTCTTTTGCTTATGAAATGTCATTTTTTATTTGGTTTTGGTTTTTTTACAACCATTAGCTTAAACACTAATAACAATTTATACAGTAAAAATACTACCATTCCATTAATTGGCTGAAGAAAAAAAAAGTTTTTCTGGAAAAATAGAACAGCAAATCTTTGTTAGTGCTTGCATGAGCACACCTCCCTATTTTTTGATTATTATGCTCAAATTTTTATCAAATTTACAATGACATGAAGAATACATTGTTTTCATCAGTTTGAACTGTGCTGTCACACGAATGTGAACTTACTGGCTATGTTTTAAGCTAAATGTCAAGGGATATACATTTTCCACATAGAATAAATTTGATTTCAAGTTTCTTTTAACAATATTGGAGGAAAAAACTTCCACTGTATTGTTAAACTAAGTAGAACTGCCCCAGCATGCATTAATAAAAATCTATATGCCTGAATAGTAACAGTGTTACTCACAGTACCTAACATTAAAGATATTTAATAATAATAATTTGAACTATCAAAACCTTGTTATTTAATCGATTTGGTGGTGCGAGATTGCAATAAAATGAATAAAATTTTTTTAAAAAAAAGCTTAATCAATTTAATGAAGAGAACATTTAGACATTTTTCAATCCTTTTAAGAAAATAACATGAGAAAGGAACAAGCAAAAAGGAGAGGCTTTCTGAGGGTTTTTTTGCATGTACCTTTTGAAAAGTCCCTCTTCAGCATATAAATACTCCCAGGAAAACCCTCAGCATAGTGGCTATATGTATCAATACTGCAAAAGAAAGGAAGATGACACTCACCATAAGAGAATTCATTAATTCTTAAGACTTCTAAAATATTAACAAGACTTTCAAACAATGTTGCTTGCTTATGCAGTGTCCATTCAGTTCACTGTGAATTTGAGGTGATAGGTGGAAATTCTTAGATTACTATATATCCTTCTTCCTGCATCACAGTCTGAGCTTTCTTATTTTTCCGCGTTGAATGACAAATATGGTCAGAAATTATTGTACATTTAAAAAACCGACAATGTGACAAAGTGTCTGAGAGCTATAAATAAAGCAGCTGCTTGAGAAACTTCTTAATGTCTGTAGCAACTCATGGAGGATTTTGGCCTCTGTCTATGTGAAATCCATTTGGCGCAACTTGACTTCTACAGTGTTGCTTTCTATCAGCCAAAAACTGCATTTCAAATGTTAGACCTCAGTAATAAAGGGATCTCATATTGAATAACACTATAAAATGCATTTTGTTCTGCATCTGTAATACTTGGATCCCGGAATACTTTCAAGCCTAGCTGTAAAGCAACTGATGCTAAATTTCTTTTTAATTGGAAGAAAATCCTTAATCCATTTTAGCGTTCCTTATGCTTACTATAGAATAACAATGACATTGTTATTTTTTGCAGATTATAAATCTATCTCCTTATAAGCATCTCATCATCCATGTTGAAATAATATCTTCAACTAACAAAAGTTTGCCTTTGCCTTTGTTAGGAAAGCCATTAAAATGAATATAAAATTATGCAAAGTGATAGAAAGACGTTCTAAAGTATTCCTTTTTGCCAGAGGCAAACACTATTAGAGATTGATGCAGATACAGTATTTACGATCAAGGCTGAAGATGCCAGAGCTTAGTTAATAAAATTAAGAAGATATTCCCAATTGCACAAGTGTAAAGTGTGGGTTCCAAAACAGAACCAGGCAAGATACTTCAAAGATACAGGTTGGAGGCTTTACTTTTTGCTTTCAGTATAGACAATAAATAAATAATTCAAGAAAAAGGTGAGCTGAAATGTTGTATAGTGGGAAACAAAGAACGAAGCAATGGAAGGTAACATATATAATAACAATTACGAATTACAATGATCACTGGAACATCTTGGCAGCAAAAGAACAAATAATGCTATGTAGTTGACAGAAATTAGAAAAATAAAAACAGTCTTCTTCCCAAAATATTGCATAAAATATAAGGCAAGGAAATGTGTCAGTGAAGGGGGTTCCGATGATGAAAATCTGTATATTTAAAAGTTCACAAATATAAATGTAAGCAAGTTGTATTGCATTACTGACTTCATCATTGGGAAAACAATATTGAATGCTTAGCATTAAAGAAACTCAAAGATGTTAATAATTTGCTATTACTATTAAACACTATTTTTGATAATTAAATAGTAATAATAGTCTGATTCACTTAAACCAGTACAGTGCCTCAACAAGTAAGGTTTAAAGATGTGTGATCCTTTAAACTGTTTCTTTTCAGGATTATGAGTTCTGAAAGCATACAGGAGGAGTAAATCAGAAGTGATAATATACAGGTGATAAAACACCTGTATATGTTTTGTATATGTATCACATGAAGTGATAAAACATTGGAGCCTCTAACCAGAAGTGACTACAATATAAATTATTGCAGAATTGCCGGAATAAGACTCAAACAAAAAACAAGTTCTGTGACATCAAATTACAGAAAATATTTTTCTTTGGGTTTTTGTTGTTTCTTTTAATAGCATAACTAGTCAAAATGACCATAATATCAAACATGGGGAAAATTAAATTTTGAATCAGGATAGACATTTGTTGACTGTGTTATAACAGAATTATGGAGACCATAAGTTACTTCAGCAGAAAATGTAAGATAAAAGTCAGTATCAGTAAATGGTAAAATCTGCAAGATTACTTGAGCCAAGCTTGAAATTCTATCTTTGTGAACTCAATAGAATAAATCATAAATTGTGTCAGAGAAATGTTTAAAATAGAATGAGAGAGTGAAGAAGACAAAAAAAAATCATATGTCTAAAGACTAAAAACCAAATAATGTATTATTCAAGCATGAAAGAAACAGGAGGTATGTGTAAAAATCTGTGGGACTTCGGGTCTCCCGAGGGTTTATGGGACAGATGGTGAATGATCAGGACATAGTAAGAAAACAGTTCATTTCTTCCCAACAATATTCATGTTTGGTCATATAGTATCTTCAAGAGAAGATCTTTCTTCAGCATTAATCCTATTGTATCTTTATCTTCAGATGCTTTAGTCTGTAGATTACACCAAGCTGAGTGGTACATTTGAGGGAAAGGATGTCATCCAGAGGGACCCTGACAGGCTTCAGAAGTGGACTCAGGTGAACCTCATGAAGTTCAACAACTTGCACCTGGGTTGGGACAATCACAAGTAACAGGCAATAGGACATTGGGAAATGTTCTCAAGTTGCGCCAGGGAAGGTTTAGATTGGATATCAGGAAAAATTTCTTCACTGAAAGAGTCGTAAAGCATTGGAACAGGCTGCCTAGGGAAGTGGTTGAGGCGTCATCCCTGGAGGTATTTAAAAAACATATAGATGTGGAGCTCAGGGATGCAGTTTAATGGTGGGATTGACTGTGTTAGGTTGATAGTTTTACTCGATGACCTTGAAGGTCTCCTCCAACCTAAACAATTCTATGATTCTATGAATGGATTGAGAGCAGGCCTGCAGAGAAGGACTTGAGGATAATGGTAGATGAAAAATTGGAAAAGAGCCAGCAATGTGCACTCGTAGCCCTGAAAGCCAGCCACATCCTGGGCTACATAAAAAGAAGCACTGCCAGCAGGTCAACGGACATGATTCTGCCCCTCTATTATGCTCTGGTGAGACCCCACCTGGAGTTCTGCATCCAGCTTTAGGTCCCTCAGTGCAAGATAGATGATGATTTGCTAAAGAAAGTCCAGAGGAGGGCTACAAAAACGATCAGAGTGCTGGAACACTAATCCTACGAAGAAAGGCTGAGTTAAGGTTGTTTAGCCTGCAGAAAAGAAGGTTATGGGGAGACCTTATTGTGGCCCTCTTACTAAAAACAAATAAATAAACTGGTGTCAGTGACCAGAAACTAAATTGCTGGAAGAAGAAACCTAAGATAGGAACTCACCAGAGAAAATAAATTCCTTCACAAAACACCAGTCAGGTCAAACTAGCCTCAGTTATTGACTAATCAACTTTGTTATCAACAGCACCAGGAAGAAGGGGGAATGGGACAGGGGCAGTACAAGCTATTATGTAGGTCACCAAAAATAACGTGTTCACTCCCACATAGACTAAAGTAGTTTGCAATAGTGTACCAATGCAATGTACTCCTATTCAAACACAAAATCAGTGAATTTGAAGTATCATGAAGAAGTCTGACAGAGGAGAAAACCAAAAGTGATAGTGCAAAGGGATGCGGAAATTAGTTGCTATTAGATTTCTAATGAGGCCATTCACATAATATCTATCATAAAATGGTACATAAAGAAACCTGAATCCAGGACACTAATTCAGATATTCAACGGACCATTAATCAGGAGACCTTAAGGAAAAGAATGTGAAAAAAAGATGAAATATAATATATGATCATGTGATGACCGATATATTCATTTTAGGAAATTTACCAGTAATTAAATAACCAGGATGATTTTTCAGTACAGTGAATTCTTTCCACGGGTACGGAGACCCCCAGATCTGTGCACTAGACAATTCTTGCTGTGCCATGTACTTCAGTGCCCTTCTGTAGGTCATTTGAAAGGTATACTGGGATGTTACCAATGAACTGTCCAAACCAACATGGCTGCTTGTACTTTAGGGTCTCTCTGAAAAAAAAAATCAAAGAATTCCAGAATCGCAGAATGGTAGGGGTTGGAAGGGACCTCTGGGGATCATCTAGTCCAACCCCCCTGCCTAAGCAGATGCACCTAGAGCAGGTTACACAGTACCGCATCCAGGACCGTGTTTACTCCACAACCCCTCTAAGCAACCTGTTGCAGTGCTCTGTCACACACAGAGTGGAGTTCTTCCTCATGTTCAGATGGAACTTCTGAATATGCTTCAGTTGTGCCTGTTTACCCTTGTCCTGTCGCTGGGTACCAGTGAAAAGAGTCTGGCCCCATCCTCTTGACACCTGCCCTTAAGATATTTATAGGCATTTATAAGATCTCCTCTCAGCCTTCTCTTCTTCAGGCTAAACAAGCCCAGCTCCCTCAGCCTTTCCTCATACAAAAGATACTCCAGTCCCATAATCACCTTCATAGCCCTCTGCTGGACTCTCTCCAGTAGTTCCTCGTCTTTCTTGAACTGAGGAGCCCAGAACCGGACACAGTACTCCAGATGGGGCCTCACTAGGGCAGTGTAGAGGGGAAGGAGAACCTCCCTCGACCTGTTGGCCACACTCTTCTTCATGCACCCCAGGATCCCATTGGCCTTCTTGGCAACCAGGGCACACTGCTGGCTCATGGTTAACATGTTGTCCACCAGTACTCCTTGGTCCCTCTCTGCAGAGCTGCTTTCCAGCAGGGCAGCCCCGAGCCTGTACTGCTGCATTGGGTTGTTCCTCTCCAGGTGCAGGACCCTGCACTTGGCCTTGGTGAACTTCATCAGGTTCCTCTGCACCCAACTCTCCAGCCTGTCCAGGTCTCGATGAATGGCAGCACAGCCTTTCGGTGTATCAGCCACTCCTCCCAGCTTTGTGTCGTCAGCAAACTTGCTGAGGGTACACTCTGTCACTTCATCCAGGTCACTGACGAGTAAGCTGAACAAGACTGCGCCAAGTACTGACCCCTGGGGAACAACACTACTTACAGGCCTCCAGCTAGACTCTGCACCGCTGATCACAACCCTTTGAGTTCTGACATTCCAAGGTGTCCAATTTGTTTAGATGATCTCTTACCCAATCTCGCTCAACCACGGGAAGGTCTTCCTTTCTCTAGGCTTTCTCTCTTACCCCCAGGGACTGGGATGCCTGAGGTCAAGCCTTAGCAGTGAAGACTGAAGCAAAGAAGGCATTCAGTTACTCCACCTTCTCTCTATCCTCTGTCACCAGGGCACCCACCTCATTCAGCGGTGGGCTCACATTTTCCCTAGTCTTCCATTTGCTGCTGATGTACTTGAAGAAGTCCTTCTTGTCTTTGACATGCCTTGCCAGATTTAATTCCAGACGAGCCTTAGCCTTTGTCGTTGCTTCCCTACATGCTCTGACAATTTTCCTGTATTCCTGCCAAGTGGCCTGTCCCTCTTTCCACATTCCATAGACCTTTCTCTTCCATTTGAGTTTCACTAGAATGTCCTTGCCCATCCATGCGGGTCTCCTGCCTCCTTTGCTAGATTTCTTACTCAGGGGGATGCATTGATCCTGAGCATGGAGGAAGTGATGCTTAAATAGCAACCAGCTATCTTGGACCCCCCTACTTTCTAGAGCCCTAACCCGTGGGATTCCTCCAAGTAGGTCCTTGAAGAGGCCAAAGTTAACTCTCCTGAAGTCCAAGATTATGATCCTACTTACTGCCCTGCTTCTTCTATGCAGGATCCTGAACTCCACTATCTCATGATCACTGCAGCCAAGGCTGCCCCTAACCTTCACATCCTCAACCAGTCCCTCTTTGTTCATCAGTACAAGGTCCAGCATCACGTCTCTCCTCGTTGGGTCCTCCACCACTTGCGTCAAAAAGTTATCGTCAATGCTCTGCAGGAACCTCCTGGACTGTGTGTGCTTGGCTGTGTGGTCTTTCCAGCAGATATCAGGGTGGTTGAAGTCCCCCTATGAGAACCAGGGCCTGTGATTGTGAGGCTACTTTCATCTGCCTGTAGAAGGCCTCATTGACTTCTTCTTCCTGGTCAGGTGGCCTGTAGTAAATATGCACAACAAAGTCAGCCATATGAGCCTGTGCCTTGATTCTTACCCATAAGCTCTCAACTCGTTCTTCATCCACCCTCAGGCAGAGCTCGATACATTCCTGTTGCTCCCTCACATAGAGAGCAACTCCACCACCTCGCCTTGTTGTCCTCTCTTTCCTAAAAAGTACGTAGTCATTAATGACAGCATTCCAGTCATGTGAGCTGTCCCACCATGTCTCTGTAATTACAGTAAGATCATGGCCCTGTGATTATCATGGCACAAAGAACCCTAATCCTTCCTGTTTATTCCACATGCTGCGTGCTTTGGTGTAGAGGCATTTGAGAGAGGAACTCGAGCATGCAGGTTTACCTGGTGGGGTGTAAGAGGATCCGCCGTAGCCATACTCACCCTTAAGGTGGTTGGTCTTCTGGTTCTCAATTTGGGACGCAGCTAAGGAACATTTGTTACTGCTCTGGTTGGCCACACTTACTCCCCAGCTGGATGAGATGACTTGAGCATTGTGACTTTGGACCTCGCCCCCCGAGTTCTTCAATTTAAAGCCTGTCACACCAAGCTGGCCAGCCTGCTGCCAAAGATCCCCTTGCATTTCTAGACGGGTGGATCCCATCCCTCCCTAACAGGTTATAGTCATTGAAGAATGTCCTGTAGTCATAAAAGCCAAAACCCTCACGATAGACTCTTATAGATGTATACATACATATATATACACACTTCCTGGTAGCAAGGAGAAAAGAAAAATTCTACTGAGACTTGTAACAAAGAGGCTGGCAGGTTAGCAGAAATCTGTATTCACCAGAGGAAGGAATGTTCTAGCTCCTCCTGTCTGACATTTCTTTAGCCTTAGCCAGAATAAATCAGACTTCAAGCTTCACTAAAGGTTGCAAAAGTTAAACCTCATGTTTGCAAATCTAGTTAATTATGGCATATGTGTTTGTTTTTCCAGCAAAGTCAGTGAGAGGGAAAGATGAAGAGATACACATTAGTAAGAGTCTGCTTGATATTCAGTTTCAAGTCAGTTAAGATTCTCTGGTTCTTTCTATATAGAAAACTACCACAAAAACCCTCCTAAATGTATTTAGCTTTTCTTGGGCTAATCCCTTAGCAACTCATTTGTAACTATCCATTCAATTAGCATAGCACCTATTACCCTTGAAATTCTAGGGCTTGCTACCTTAGATGAACTAAAGCCTTAGGAAGTGTTAATTAGGAGTTACGGGACTTAATTAAGCAGGAGAAGGAAAAAAGATCTCAAACTCCATGTTGCATTGTAACATGTATTTCAGAATAATGGTCAACTCTGTTACAAAGAACATTTACGATATTTTAAAATTTGAGAATCTATATGCCAAACAAGAAGAAAAAAAATAGCTTCTTAGGCTTTTCAAAGTGTCGTATGTTATACATGAAGCCACCTCTGTTCCAGCATTGTTACAAAAGGGATAACCGAATGACTTAAGCATAAAAAAACTTCTCTTACATCCTATAATTCAGATAGTGTTGCATAAAGCAAACAAATAAATTCCAAAAATGTCTGACTGGGATATTAAGCATATTGGAACTTGAGTCTCCAAAAGTCTTCGCTGTACAGGTATTAAAAAAGCTTCTGAATATTAAGGATTCTTCCTTCCACTAGTAAGAATCCACTAGGAAGGAAGAAGATTGACCAAAGATGTGTTTTGACAAGAAAAAACCTTTTCAAAATATTATTTCAAGTCCTGAATAAAGTTATTTTGGAGAAAAGGTGTGGGCAGTTTTTAACCTTCATCGACAAATGAAGAGTTATTGCACTTCATCTTTTTACTGTCTTTTTAAGTAATGCTTATTTAAACTACACTTTCAGGTGACTTTGGTTTGGTGCCTCACTTCAGGAGGAAAATACCTATCTGATGAATAAATATAGACATATGTAGAGGTATGAGGCAGATATTTTCTCATTCAAGTAGTTTGATCAGAACAACTTTTTGTGCATGCTTAGAAATATCTGCTGTATGAAAGATGTCCACCACTTTTCTGAATATACTGTTTACAATTTCATCCTCCAAATCAATTTTAATTTTAGAAATTAAAAATGTTAACAAACTCAGAAAAATGTCTTCTGGTAAGTTAAATGGAGAAATCTACATGAAAATCACTGACATCTGTCAAGCCACCATGTGACATCTGAGAAGCCACCTAAAACTAAATTCATAGTGATTAGTTGTGTGCCTTTCATATCATGATCACGACTATGGGATGAATGGGTCTTGTTTTGTCTTTATTGCAGCTTCAGGGTTACAGTTCATCCATGGGGAATATACTGTCGTCATGTGGAAGCAGTTTTTGTGGTGAAACATTTCAGATTCAGTCTGTATACAGAGCTGAAACATGCAAATATTAAGTTTTCCTGTAAGGCAATCTTAAAGAAGGATTGTTGTCTCTTCACTCTGTCTTGGTAACTGTTAAGAGGCAGGCTTAATACTATCTAGCCTATAGAGAAACTGTATTTTGAATTATGCGGCTTCAGAACAGTGAGTAGATTCTACCTCTGAGCAAATTCCTTAAGCACGGGTTCAGATCCTAGGAAGTTAATGACACTTTACACTTTCTAATTCTTTGATTGAGCTAATTAGACAGAGAATTGAGAGTCTTGGTTCCCTGTTTTCATGAACAAGGTAAATGTGATAGAAATGTCAGCAGACAATAGGGTGAAGTTCATAGCCAAGTAGCAGTGAAGACCAGTTGTAGATTAATAAATAGCCTGAAACCAAGGAATTGTAGAAAAGGAATAGTTTTGAAGAATTGTTCCCGCCTTGTGTTGTTACTGATGTAGGTACTGCAGTTAAATAGTGCAAATACGGCACAACCATAGTCTCTGTGTTACAGGTTTTTCCCTTAAACTTTAGATCACAGACTGCAATGACATCAGTTAAGCACAATTACAAACTGTCCTTTGATGTATTACTCTACGCTGGTTACATTAAACCATTTCTTGTTGCAATCAGAAGGAAAAGCAGACGACTTAATGCTGGATGACAGCAGTAATGACAGTAATGACAAAGAGATGGTGGAAACATTGCGATCCTTCTAAGTTTTTACTTAATATATTTATGACGTATATGTCTTTAGGTTTCAAAGAGATTAAAAGACTAAAAATTGTAACAATCTTATAAAAAACGTGAAATGACTATAATACAGGTATCTGTATTAAACAGAACTTCCTGTAAACTGTGGGGATTTTTAGCATTTTTTCTTCGGCCTCCTAAATTATAAAAGATGCAGGCGCCTTCTTATATCTAGCCTTGAAGGTGATACAGTGTATTGATTTGACACATCTTGAGACCTAATAATCAAGTACATATTTTTATGATTGGCTGATGTTGCCTTGTGTCTGGCTGTCTAAAGAATGTTGACTGAGGTCATCTATAGCCTATAGATAATCTACACGACTAATAAAAATGCTAAGCAGACTGTCAATCTGTTTTCCAATCATATCAAACCTCCTAATCCAACTTGTAATTTTCAAGATGAAACTAATCTAAAAACTAAAATAAAATATATGCGTTTTCTAGAAGAGAGTGATATATTGCCGGTGTGCATCTAGCTGCATTTTAACATTTGAGCTTTCTCTTGAAACGCTATGATAATGAGTGTCATAGCCTGGTAAATTTTTAACAGCTCTTTATGGACAGCACATTGTACTTGTGATTACTATCAAAAGTTAAAAAAAAAAAAAAAAGCTGCATCTGAGCCTTGTATATGTGGAATTCATGACTCTATAACCTTAAAAATCCACTTTGTGCTTTCTCATAAGATATTTTCAGCTGCAGATTCATATCTGAGGATGGTATGTAGTTAAAAGTATACATTATAAAAATAAGAGTAATATTTGATACTGCATACAGTCAACTCCAAATATTTCCTTTTGCTGATGTGGTAAAATGTTATATATTCCAGTTGAGTGGACTTAGAGATATAAAACATAGGAACTGTGACTGTGGAATACTGTATTTCAGGGAAAAACCATAAATTTAGCTGTACACCAAGACTACCCTTTCTCAAACTAGTAGGTGTTAGCAAAGAAACTGAGGTCCACAAGTTCGTACCACTGGAGATCAAGTACTATATTTTCTTTCCAAGATGTGTATCTCAAGAAAATCAGATGTCAGCATAGACTATGAATTTCCATTTTCATCATTAGTCAGATAATTTTCTAACTTTATTTAGGTTTGGTTTAAACTCACTTACACTTAGCAATATGTTGGAGGGTTCATTAACATATTGTCAATCTTGTTCAGTTATTTGAATACAGTTTTTACAGTATAAACCAGTTTGTAAAAAGTTACCATGAATTTCTTCTGCAGGCACTTTAAATCTGATAAACTCATAGGCAGATGTGGTCATTTCCCTATTCACCATTTGCTAATATATGTTAAATTTCTCTTCAGTTTGCTTTTTAAAGATCATGTAAGCTTGTTTAGCTTAGAGCATTAAATATCGATTCTGAATGTTTTTAATCAGATAATTAATGCAACAAATCAAACACATTCATACATGAGAACCCTATTATTTAGCCTTTATTTTCAGTCATACAGCTACATATTACAATAACAGAATAAGGTGTTAAAAATTTTAAGGCCCAAAATTTGTCTTGGCTTCTGATGACCTGTTGTTCAGACTCAGGAACTTACGGCATTTTCCATACAGCTTAATCACCTCATTTTCCTTCCCATGAAAAACAGAGAGAACGGGAAAGGCTGCAGTGTCAGGTTCCCACATCTCATCCTAAAATAGGATGGAACAGAGATCATCCAGACTAGGAGTTAGGAGGTGTTCCTACTCCCCAGCCACCACCTACCACTAAAGACTAACTAAAAAGCAATAAGTATTCTTTTGCTTAGTAGAACAGCAAGAATGAAATTATAAACCCTGTTCAAGGATGGGAATTCACAATACAGAGCAAGGCGTTTAACCTCTATATATAGTGAATGAGAAGAGCTTTATACCTCGTGACAGGATGTCGGGTGTGCGTGATGAAGGATGTATATAATGTGACAGTAGGAAAAAGTAAATTAACGGTAAATATTTTGGCATTCTTTTTATTTTCTGTCTAATTTCCAAGTCTTTCTTCAAACAGCAAACCTCTAAATAAATGAAGTTGTGAACCCTTTTGTACTGAATTTTGAGTCTTTTTAACAAGATGGGCACAATTTATTTACACAAATGTATGTCTACTGCCATGCAAGACATTAAGGTATCCTGCCCGGCTTCTACTCTCCCCTCATAATGGAATAGATCAGCAAATATTTTACTGATACTTTCAATCCCATAAGAGGGTCACAGCTGATTTTCAAAAGCTTATTTTCTTAGTTACTTTTTTTTTGATCCTTTAAAAGTCATGTATAGATCTCCAGGATCTTTCAGGCAGATGAAGATGAACATTCTGCTTTCACATAAGCTTTGATGACATTTCCAGACATTCTGTCACAGTCACTGTTTCTTTTAAAAACAAACAGACAAAAAACACTTTTTTTTCTTTTTTTAGTAACAATGAACTTCATTAGGGTTTTGATTACTTTCAGGGTAAGGGATTATAAAAACCTCTCTAAATATAAAACAAAATAAATTTTGAAAGCGTATCACTGAAATACTATAAAGAGACAAAATTAAACTCCGTTCTCAGTGACAGGCATTTTATCACAGGTAGATTTCTCCATTATACTTCTTCTTTACAAAACAAAATTACTGAAATCTTCTTACATAACCCAGAAGTGAGAATTTTTTTAAACCTCCTTTGGATACTGTAGAATCCACATTTGTTGTCAGGAGTTCTAACTTCAGGAATTGTACATGCTATGACCACTTCAGTTGTAGTTGGAGTATTGCACACAAAATCCCCTGAACTAAGTATCATTCTCAAGTGATTATTTTCTAGGTGAAAAAGTTGAATGTGCAATATAAAATCTAAACTGCAACTTGGAGAAAAAAGAAAAATGCTATGAAAAGTTACTTGGAAGTCTTAGTCAGTTATAGCTGAAGTCTGCCTACTCCCTACAGTGCAGAAAAAAAAAAAAAATCTGTCTTCCTTTCTTCCCAGTTTGGCCAAGTAGAAACTCCTCTGATTGTGATTTCAGAGAAAAAGAAAGATAAAGGCATTGCCTTCACCCTTTTTGTAGTAAAGTCATGGCAAAAAAAAATGGTAGCTGTTAGGAGAATTGATGTTATTTCTCATTCAGGGCAGCTGGTCGAGGATGTTGAAACACTTTCTGAAAGAGAAAGAGCAAACTACTTTTTAGCTATGCCAAAGTAAGTGTTAATGTGAACAATTTCACCTTATTCTGAGTGATGCCTGATGTTGCAACCAACTCCTAGAAGGCCATTTCTGAGAAAATTTTCAGTAATTTCAGTTAATTTTAGTTCGTTATCTGTAGGTAAGAGAATAAAAATATCTTGGCTTTCTCTCTTCCTATCCCTCTAACTGGCAGAATTTCAACTCAGGTCTTTAGATCTGTGACTTCCGTTTTTTCCTGACTATGCCAAGAATATTTTTTGCCATCTGGCATTTGAACAGTCATATTGCCAGTGACCAGGCATTGGATAGATTCAAAGTACTGGCACTGTATTCTGTAATCTTCACACAAGCATTTGATTTGATTGACTCTAGAATGCTGATTAGAGGAGATAAGACTATGATGCTCTTGAGGATAAGTCACTTAACTGAGATTCATGACTGTTTAAAAAGAAAAGCACACAGATTTGTTGTACAGGGCAAGGAATCTGGCTTGGCTGAAATGGACTGTGTTGTCCGCCAAGACTCAGTCTTCAGACCATGTTTATTGAATTTATTTGTCAATGATTTACTCTTGATTGCATTAAATCTATTTTACAACTATATAGATGATGCAATGTTACAACATGGTTCCAATTCATTGGCCATAGTAGGGAAGGATTCAGATAATTTACGGAGGAAACATTAAAAAGAAAGCTTTTTCTAATGAACAACAAAACTGCTAGCTATTCTTTTCCAAACAAACACCAAACACTTCTGCAGCCCTTACTCAGGCAAAAAAAGAAAGCCCTCCACCAAAATACTGCTTAAGTCATGACCTAAATGTTGGACCAACACAGTCTAGTTACTCTTGAGCAATTTTGTGTTGAAATGCTGTTAATTAGAAGCAGGTATCATTTTAAAAGGTAAGAACTCCACTGAATATATTGTATTTAAGCAGTAGATGAAGAAAGAAACAAAAAATCTGCAATGTGCTGTCAGATGAAAGGTTGTTTAAATTTAGAAGTAAGAAAACCAGACTGTAATATCAATAAAAAGCTATGTAGATTTATTTTATATTAATGCTATGGATAGATAAAATCCAATTCAGCTTTAGGCAAATTTTTAGATTTGTAACTTGACAGAATATAAGAACACATCACTGCAGCTTTTATGTGAAAAAGTCAACTTACTTCCTCCTCAGTGAGTCTGGAACTATGCAAATATATTTTATGTTTGGTTATGCCCGTGGTTATATGAAAACAATGTTGTTGTTTCTTTTAGATTTTAATTTAATATTCCAAGCCTTGGAGGGAGAAATCTTCTTAGACTCATTTACCCTGCAGTTAGTGTGACAATATGGGAGGGTGCATTTAATGCCTTAGCAGTAAGCATTTTGTACAGGCACCCAAAGGTGATAAGAACTGAAATAATCTTTGGCAAAATTCATATGCAGCTGAATTGAATATTTAAAATCATTCACAAGGTATAATTGAAAATAAATTATGTAGTAATGTGGTAGAAATTATTTGAATTTATACTTCCTTGCGCTTAGAAGTACCACAGATGTTTGGACATAGGTAGGGCAAGTTTCTTGCTGTGAAAGTCATTTGAGATGGAATATGAAGCATTGTACATTAATGAGGTTTTATTATCTATTGTTCTGATACTTTCATGAATGAGAATATAAAGGTACTTATGTAACTCTTTAAAGCAGGTGGTGGTTTAGACCTTTGTTTCATATTGGCGTCTTCTGTTGCATTTAATCCTTTATATTTTAATATAGACATTTTGAAAATAAAAGTTTTCATACACAGCGGATAGATCATATATGAGGATATATGATACAAGTTGTTCCTTCTTCAAGGCAGAAATATTTAAATGCCTCTCCTGTCTCTTGCTTTTATGTTTCAGGTTTTGTTTGGGGGATTTTTACATCTTTTGACCTGTGGAGATATCCCACAGGATAAGTGTCTATGCCATGAAAACCTGGTTATGCTTAGCTTCATATTTTAAAAAGTCAACAGAATACCCTAAGTCTTGGAAGCATGCATTTCTGACATCTAAGCCCTGTGTAAGTACTCCAAATGTTAGAATACGCTAATACTCCAAAGGAAGCAATATACATTTATTTTGAAAAATATTGAAGTCCTGAGCGCTCATCCCATTGATCAGTAAGTATACACAGTCATCTCATCAAACTGCAGCTTCAGTGAGAACAAACAAGAGTTTTAGCTCCACATTTCAGTAACAGACTTTGATACCTGTCATCAAGTAATGTAACCATAAATGTTGAAAATATGTTTCCCTGTACATATGAAACTGAGAAACGCATACTTTGTAACTCCAAGTCTGTTGTAGTCAAGGCTTAGCTCAGAGGGTCTCTCTCATGGATGTTTATCAGGGTCATACTGTTGTTTGTTCTGCTTTCTATCCTGTGTCTACCTTTACCTGTATTGTGTTCCTTCTCCTGCCGTAACCATGTTAGCAAAATCTTGAATATATGGGTTATTTTTGACAGAATGACTTATTCAAGTCAACAAGCTGCTATAACAGAAGAACTCTGTTGTCACTGTACTCTAAAATAGCTGAATCTTATCTAGGGAGAGTGTTGCCAGCATCGTTCTTTGCATATATCTATCCTGTACTCACATGTGAGTAAACAAGTCCTTTGCGTTAAAAACAGAAAAAAAAATGAGTTTAGGCTGGTTGCAAAGCCAAGAGTCATTCTCAAGAGAAGAGTGAGATCTTGAAGTGTCGATGCTGACGAGTGAAGAATGAAAATCCTGGCGGTGAGGAGAGTTCATGTATTTCACTGCTTTAAAATAGAATAAAGAGAATAGAAGACTTAACTCCATGGAGCTGACTATCCATGATAGCCTCAGGGGCACAGAAAGAGGTGGCCTTCATCACCTTGTGTCTGACAGTTCAGTTGCCTTACTCAAGCTCCAAATATGCAGATGGAATATGACAAGGGTCACTTAGCTGAGTTATTCCTTTTTAATTGCTACCTGTATTGACAATTCCTTTGGGATCTCAAAATTAGGGATTCTGAGAAATATAGGTTGGCAAAACTTGCAGATCATATCAAAGACTTAATGACATTATAAAGTTTCTAGTTTGAAAACAGTAGCATCTAATACAAGTGTTCAGTTTTGGTTTGTTAATATTGCCTTCTGTGATATTTTATCCTCCTGTAACTTGGCAAAAGAAATCTGCCATGTGCTTGTTATATTTTAAAATTTTCTTTTTACCTAAGCATTACGCGGTTTTATTTAATTTCTTTAAACACTTGTTGATAATCTTGTTCCCTTTCCAGTTACCTTGACAATCTTCTGAAATGATCAGTCATTGAGTGACTACGAAGATAAACGTACAGAGTTTTTAACCATTCCATGATTTGGAAACTATCACTATTGAAGGTAAGCAGGAACAGAAAAAAAAACCATCTTAAACTGTGTATCAATTTTTTTTGTTTGCTTATGAATTCACATTAGAATCATAGAATCATAGGTTGGAAAAGACCTCTAAGATCATCAAGTCCAACTACCCACTCAACACCACCATGCCTACTAAGCGATATCCTGAAATGCCACATCTACATGTTTTTTTAAACACCTCCAGGGAAGAGGACTCAACCACCACCTTGGGCAGCCTGTTCCAATGCCTGACCACTCTTTCAGTTAAGAAATTTTTCCTAATATCCAATCTGACATCCCCTGATGCAACTTCAGGCCATTGCCTCTCGTCCATATTGCTAGTTACCTGGGAGAAGAGACCAACATCTCCCTCACTACAACCTCCTTTCAGATAGTTGTAGAGAGCAAGAAGGTGCCCCCTCAGTCTCCTCTTATCCAGACTAAACAGCCTCTGTTCCCTGAGCAGCTCCTCATAAGACTTGTTTTCTAGACCCCTCACCAGCCTCATTGCTATTCTCTGGACTGGCTCCAGCAACTCAATGTCTCTCTTGTAGTGAGGGGCCCAAAACGGAACACAGTACTCCAGGTGCAGACTCACCAGTGCTGAGTACAGGGGCACCATCACCTCCCTGTTCCTTATACGAGCCAGGAGGCTGTTGGCCTTCTTGGCCACCTGGGTGCACCGCTGGCTCATGTTCAGCCAGCTGTCAACCAACACCCCAAGGTCCGTTTCTGATGAGCAGCCACTCCTCCCCAAGCCTGTAGCGTTGCATGGGGTTGTTGTGACCGAAGTGCAGGACATGTCATTTGGCCTTGTTGACCCTCATAGAGTTGGCCTTGGCCCATCAATCCCGTCTGTCCAGATCCTTCTGCAGAGCCTTCCTACCCTCAAGCAGATCGACACTCCCATTCAACTTGGTGTCATCTGCGAACTTACTGAGGAAGCACTCAATCCCTTCATCCAGATCATTGATAAAGATATTAAACAAGACTAGACCCAAAACTGAGCCCTGGGGATCAGCACTCATGACTGGCTTCCAGCTAGATTTAACTCCATTCACTACCACTCTCCACGCTTGGCCATTCAGCAAGTTCTTTCTGCAGCGAAGAGTACACCTGTCCAAATCATGGGTAGCTAGTTTCTCCAGGAAGATACTGTGAGGAACAGTGTCAAAGGCCTTACTAAAGTCCAGGTAGATGACGTCTACAGCCATTAAAGTCCTCTTGCACATGCTGAATTTTTGTTTACTGTCAGTTAAATTTTTACATGTGTGGGAGATCAAGCTATTGGAGCTGTGGGGTTTTGAGAAGATTTTCCCAAAGAGGGGGGGTATCTTAAAAAGCAAGCAGAGACGAAAATGCCATATGCAGGTCAGTTACAGATCTGTTTCAACACCTTTCAGGCAAACAAATTTTTCTGTTTGGTTTATATCTTAATTTATGTTTTGTGTAATGAATGACTGGGATAACCCTAACATTTGCATTCCATGATTTTGAATGTTTAAAATAGAAGCCTTCATGTTGAATTGACAAATGGTTTGTATTAATATAAAATTATATTTAGGAAAATCATTTAATCTATACATGACATCTGGTATTTACAGCTTTAGAGTCTGATGAAGATAGATGCACTACCTTACATGTTTATAATATTTTATAAATTTGCAAATGCGTATTTAAATTGATTGTATCCCTCTCCCATCCTTCAAATGTCTCTGGCACTCTAAGGACCTAGTCCAAAACTCATTTTCGTTAATGGAAAGACTTACAGGCTAAATGTATAGCCTAAAATTAAACAGAGACTAAGAACATTCCTGATCTCTGGAATACTATCCTTTCTCCTGTTAAAGTGTTAGCATGTTACTCAGCACGATTTTGGCCTGTGCCAGCTAGCCTTTGGCTGACTAATTCCTGGATGTCATTCAGCAGTTAGCGTGAGCCAGAGGAAATCTCTAACAGACACTTCGAGTGCAGCCACCCAGTTCTGGTGGGTGAAAGAGTTTAGTAGTATCGGTGTGGGATGTCCTGTGCCAGTTGGCCTTGGTGTCTTCTCCTGAATAGCCATAATAAAGTCTAAACCAGCACATTTAGAGGGCATTGGGAAGTCATATATTTTCACAGCCTTGCTCTGTATAGACTTCCTTGCATGGGACCATATTCAGATAGAACTAGTTAAGAGTTTTTTTTGAATTTATTGTTTTGACCATGAAACAAGAAATTTTTCATGGGAATGTCCCTTACAGCCCCAGTAAGTGTAGAATTCCTAGCTAAGAAAGGACATAATTCCACTAACCCATCCAAGAATAATAACCATCTAGAGTGGGGAGAGTAAGATCCTGGATTAAAAGAATCAACAACTGGGGAACCGGTAGCCAGAGGAGTGTTCCTCTGTGAGTTAGTGTGATGGCATCTGGGATCTCAGTGTGAGGCTAAGGACAGGTGCCAGGATAATGTTATACTCAGAAACAGAGTCAAGTGGGATCAGACCTTTTAAATTTCAAGTGGCTCTTTTGAGTACCCAGAAGACTGGAATCCAATCCCCTTGGCCTGGAAAAATGGTATATTTAAAGACAAATATTTTAAAAAAACTTCTGGACTAATTCCACTTCTTTGTAGAATATTTCTTTTTCTGATTTGACTAGCATCTTAAATGCTTTTGATTTTTATTTATTCAGAAACTTGTCTTGATTTTAAACAACATTTTAGTCAACAAGAAAATTAAGGGTCATACAGATGCTCTGTGTGTGTGTGTGTGTGTGATTTTGTATAAATACTCCAGTAAAGGAGAATAAACATTCTGCAGCAAAGTTACAGTTATTATTTCTAGTGTATATATGTTTGTTTCTTCTCTCGATGTTAAGTATATCTAGATAGAGAAGGTAGGGTTTGTGAGGTTCTTTACAATGGGTTAATGTAATTACCTTTCACATCAGGATTTAATCTATGCAAGTTTCAGCACAATCTGAGCCTTTACATGAATGTAAAATGCAATTATTTCTTACCTTTTCCTTCCTATGCATGTTATGCACAGGAACCTACAAGGCCTTTACAGTCATAAACCTGTGCTGCTCCACAACAAACTGTACTTCTATTACATATTTTCTCAAGAAGGTAGAGACAAATATGTAGGCTAGGAGTTCTGAATGAACTACACTTGTGACCAAAAACAGACACCCCCAAGGTACATGTTTGGGTACCTCTTTCACAGTGTGTACTCTCACACAGCAATGAGAATTTTCTTTGTCTGTATGCTGGACAAAAAAATGTTGTATGTTTAGTGGATCTTTGTCAGAGTGAGAAGTAGTCTCAATGCATGAGAGTCAATAGAGTCCCTGAGACATCCTTGTTAGAACAGGAAAGGACACATCATTCCTTCAGTCGTGCTTATAATTTCAGTGGCCAGCATGCTTGCGCATGTATCCCTCAAAAGCCAAGAACAGTCTTCAGTGCTCCAGAAAGACAGTGTCTGGGAGAACGAGTTCGTTGCCAATCTGCAGAGCCAGAAAGAGCATTCATTAGGGAAAGGAAGCATGTGTTTTATCTTGCCTATAGTGCTGTTGCTCTGTGCAGTTCTCCAGTGCTTTTGTAAGGTTTATGGACAGTCTTGGCCTCTGAAATCCTAATATCTCCAGACACTGCTGCTTCTCAGCTCCTTTGCCAAGACAAAATAAGTCAGAAGAATGTTAATGTTAAGGCTGGGAATTTTGAGGGAAACTTCTCCATGTTGGTCAATCTTTTTTCCAGTAGTTTAAACTCTACTTCTTTCACACCTACTGAGGAAATCTAGGAAAAACAAGTTTTCTAACTTGAGTAAAATCTACGTTTTATCAGCCACAGGAGAAAAAGAAAAACTTTTGCCTGTGCAAGTGAATAATCTCTCTAAGGCATATGACAAATGCTATAGGCAATAAATTTTTCCTTTTCTTCATTTTAGTTCCAGAATGTGTGTCTCTGATCAATGGCTTTATTCAAATTTTGGGTTTGCTTTTCATCTCACTTTTCTCCACATTTTATTTAAAAAATTTAGTTTCTCTTTTTCTTATCCTATCTTGTCCTATCGGAATTCTGCAGTCAGTCCTGATTCAGTTTAACTTTCACTCACACAGTTTTGAAACTGATTGAAAATGGACTAAAAAATCATCTGTTGCTGGATAAAATGTGACTTTTGGTCTCATACTCTTTAAATGGGTATTGTGTATGGATGAACACTGTGTGGCATGATCTCTTGGGTTGGCTTTCCTGCTACCACTGACCATCGCTGTACAATGCCTTCTTCACGATGTCATCTGATGTAAGCAAGAATTAAGAAGTTCCTTGGGGAGTAGAATATCAGTTTCATGCAGCATAGATGAGAATGCAGTTTTCTCATTTAAATAAATACCTCATAATGAGGTGGTCTCTGAGGAAGCAAGGGGAAATTAAAGCTATGTCTGTAGGTTATTAGCCAGAGACCACTTTATGTACAATATGCAGAAACTGTAAGGAAATGCAATGTATTTGGAGTACTTTTGCCATGGTTAACAGATTTTAACTTCTCCACACCATTCTGAATAAAATGTCTGTAGTAACTCAGAGATACAAAATGTTTCCACATCACTACTGATAAAAGGAATCTTGAAAAGGAAAAGCAAGCTGTTGTCAACGATCAAAAAAGACACCTGAAATCATAACTGTAAATATCATTAACAATCAATTAATGATATCTGAAGTAAATGTGCATAAAGGAAAGCAATACAGAAATGAAATAAAATACAGCTGATACACCCAAAATTGCAAAATTGTTCTAAGAAGCACCTTTCTCATTACAGCTGAATGTGATTTTCCAGATAGAGACAGAGTAATACGACCCTGTGTGCTGTTTTGTGTATACAATAAAGCAAGCAAAATTAATCCCTTCCCCTGATGACCTCTAGAAATGAAAACCCATTATAGCAATAATATTTGTACTTAGGCCTTGATGTTTTTGTGCTGAATCTGAATGCCATGAAATGATTGTATACAGTGGCTGATGAGGACACATGTACAGATAATTACATAAATAATCCTCTTTATATAGGTGCAAGGTGACTTTTTAGATCTGGTATGGAAAGTAGTTGAAGCCTAATAAAACTTGCAATCATTTTCTTTACTGCTAAGGCCTGAATCTTATTATGTTGAAAGGTCTATTAGGAATGTTTCCCTTTTCAACATGGAACGTATGTAACTGGATCTTGGGCACAATTTTCCTGTTTGTAAAACTTGAATTAAGCATTGAAATTTCTGTCTAAGTTACTGGTTTTGGTGTTTGCCAAAGTATATATGGTATCAAATACTATAATACGTCTTTGTTACCAGTCTGCGGTTTGTTTAGCAAACCCCACTGAAAGGGTAAAAGATCTTCTAAAAAACAACATTATTTAGCTTGGAACAGGAATCAATACTCCATATGATATGGTAATGAAACGCAGACTTTGCAACATATTGATGGACACTGAGAAAGTGTGTGTGGTGAGAGGAGTGGGTGTATTTGTGTGCATGTTGGAGGGACCACAATAGTATTAATAGCCTGTAAAGGAGGTTTCTGACATTTGGTAAACACATGAGTATGACACACAGCACAATAGGAGCTACAGTTCAGAAACAATGATACGTACATTACTCTGAAATGCCATTAAATACATGTGAGCTTTCTTCTGTCAGCATTTGTATTTTCAAAGGATGTAGCAGTAAAGCGTTAGCTTTGTGGAAAAGGAAATCTAAAAAGACATCCACATATTGTTTTACTATTTTGCTTTACTTTTAATATTTATCTGTCTTTCTGATGTGGGCAATATATCCAAGTCTGTTCGGTTTTGCACAGAGTCTAGCTTTCTATTTGTCTAAGTGGTAATAAATTCCCATTGATCCGGGCTTAGTGGAAATTAGAACACCCTCCATGTGCCTCAGCCAGGGAGTCTGCTCCCAGCAGACTCTCACTTGTGTTAAAAGCCCACTGGAATGTTTCAGAATGGTTGGTGTTGCTGCATACTACTTTCCAATGTCAATACCAGAAGACCTATTGATTTGGATCACTTTCTTTAAATAAAAGAAATGATTTAGTATTTGAAAATAGTAAAAAAGGCCACCTGATGTAAAAATAACACTTCCTCATATCGCTTTCTTAGACTGTCCATCAGCTTGGGAAAGCCTTGCGTTATTGCACACTGTAGTCATTTATTTTTAAAAAATGTATACTGTGTGTTGTACTTTCAATATATTGATTCTAAAGGCTTACATTTGTAGCCTTCTGCTAAAGAATAATATTTGAATTTATTAATTGTATTTTATTTTAGATTATGACTAGGGAGATTTCTTTTAAGAGGTGTGTATATGTGTTTTGAAGTGGGTGACCTCAGAAAGATACAGATACATGCAAGACTCACCAGTCTTTCAGACCTGTACTTCTCAGTGTCCGTCAAGCAGCACTGGCAGAGTAGGTGTGGAGAGTTCTCTTTCTAACAGTGATTTCCGTGTCAGCAGACTGCTAAAACGTGGGAGAGAGACGAGATGTGAAAGCAAAAAGGACAAATATGAAATGGGAAGCAATATACGCTGTGCCAGTACCTGTACACATAAAACACTTTATAATTAGTAAACACATAAATCCGCTGCTTAAATCCATATTGTAAGGAACTAGAAGTCAAGATTCATCTGTATGAAATAAAAATTGCCAATAAAGTGGGTGTAGTTTGGTTTGGGGGGTGGCTGGTTTTTTTTCAACATAAGAAGTCAGGAACGCTGAAACTCAACCACATATCAAAGCGTGCCATACGTCAGGGACCATCTTTCTTCTCTACAGCAGTAGCTTACTACCTAGAAGTATTTTCAATATTTTCACCCAAATTTTTTCTGACCCCTTCTTCTGGGTTCCATTTTGCTTTGCCTGATCCTTCAGGATCCTTCCTGATACTTCTTCACCCTATTTAAAAGCTTTGCATACATGACCTGCAATCAGTGGGTGAAGAAACCTACTGAAGGCATGCAGGTCCTTGGGCGGGCTGGGAAGATGTGACACTACTTGTCCCTGGGCATTCTTCTTCGGCGTTCTTCTGGAGCACTACCACGCTGAGGATCCATTTTGAAATCCTAGTACTATTCTACAAAAATACTGCAGCTTTCTCTTCTAGCTTAATATGTGTTTTTTTTTCAAGAACAGCATCATTCATGCACAGTCTGTTAAATGAACACTTGTATTCAAATAACTTACTGATTGTGCAAAACAACTCTGCCTGTTACGGTACACATTCAGTGCAGAAAATTGCTCTGTTAGTTGGACTGCTTTTCCCATCACAATGAAACATATATCTGCTTACAGCTAGAAGTCCAAGGGCCTGATTTACTAAAAATTAGTGATCCATCAGATTGATGGGCAATCTGCACTCTTGGTGCCTTGAAATTTCTTGCATCAGTCACCAGATCATGATTTACTAATAGGGTTTCAGGGCTTGCAAAATAGCACAACTCTAACCACATATTAATATTTAATCTGGCATTTTAAGTGCACCTAACAAAAGACCCCAGAGCTGCTGACAGGACCCTAAATCGTGAATTTCTTGAAAAGGAATTGAGTATTTCCATAGTGGTTTCATGTGGAAATCTGAAATATAAAGAAATACATGAGTTAAGCCCTGCTCATGAACTCACAAGCTTCTGACTATATTTTCTCAAAAAACTCTTCATAGTTTGTTTTTTCGTAGTCTAGCTTCATTAGCATATGACAAAGCTTTCTTTGGCTGTTTCACAGTCCATAGCTCATGGTGGCAGAGAAATTCTGAAACTCATTTCTATATTGTATGCAATTAAGCAGTCTGTTCTTTAAATACTTAATCCACTTGGAAACTCTGGAAAGGTGTTAAATGAGGGTAAAAATAATGCATAAATCACAAAGACCTCATTATTACCGTGAAATTTAGTAATTGAATTTGCACAGATCTAGTAAATTGGGCCCTCTGTGTTCTGTATAGCATTTTTCAGTAACCGATAGGCAAGAAGCTGAATTACGTATTGATAGTGTTTATACCATTCCATGGCTTAGACAGAACAACAGAGTCAGTTAATAAGCAACTTCTGCTGCTGTCAGATGAATATTCTAATTTTACAAAAAGTATATAGTGCACATCTAGAAAAGGTTTTATTTGTTTCTTCTATTTTCATATGTCATAATTTATGAAAGATGTTTCCAACACCACCTGTAATAACAGAATGTTTATTAGTGTGCAAATGAGGGTTATAAATGATGTTGCCTATCTACGGAACAAAACACAAAAGACAACTTATTAGCAAAAGACAAATTGCTCAGCAAGTTTCAATGAGCTGCTATGTTTGTCATGAAAAAAACCTTTTATTTGCACAGATCAATGCTTTTATAATCCATTTAAAATAATATACTTGCCACTAGGTGGCTATTTCTGATCAGATCATTTTACCATTTTAATTACATTTTTAATATCCTGGCTGCATAAACAAAGATAAATTACAAGCTTTGCACAATCTGGCTGCTGGCTTAGACACAATCTGTAATAATATCAGCTTTTGTTTGTGCCTCCTCTAATTAGATCCTGAAATCTAGGCTTTATCAATCAATAATTTTAATTTCAGAATTGCCTTTTGATCTTATATTTCATGTTTGTTTGCAGAAAATGACCAGTAGGACAAAGCTGATAATTTATGCAGAAACAATCGCTCAGCAGAGTTATAAGCGCATTCCTAGCCATCAACACAACCCGCAGACTAAGCTTGACACAGGTCTAATTAGCATGCAGATATGTGTCACCTCATTGGCAATTCAAATTGCTTTTTTATAATGTACCTCAAATTGTGCTACTCAAACATTGTATTTGATTTCCAAATCCCCCTGGGCATCCCATAATGTCTCCCTTCATCCTGGGTACGAAGCATTTATTGAACAATCTGCTTCGACTCTGGCTATCTTTTCAAAAACACCGAAACATCGTAACCGTGGGACCAGCATTTCCTCCTCATCAGACAGCAACTTGTTCTTCTGCGGAGCAGCGGGTGCCACATCCGTAGGTTTAGCAATGATATGTTACCTTGCAAGCTCCTGATCCCACAGTGGCTGCTCTATAGAGGGCTTCGTTCCTGTGCCACACATTTAAAAAGGGGGAGGATGTCTACAGAGCACACATTAATATGCGGCACATAACCACGTCTCTGAATGCCAGCCTTCCATTCTTCATTAAACAAAATGGCTGGATTGCAGTGATTGTTTTCCCCTACATACACACACGCGCGCGCGCGCGCGCATGCAGACACACACACCGTGCACGCAGGCACATACTCACACACCCCACACATGCATTCCGGCTTTCTCTCTTTTTCTCCCTCACGCATACACACTCACTTTGCCCCACACACACAAACACACGCACGCACACACGCACACACACGCGACGTTCCCTGCAGTAGCGTGTCATTGTCAGCACGGTGAGTTACATGCGAAAAGTTGTCTGTGGCATGCACGACACGCGAGGAGATTCCTGCCAACATCAGGGCCCTTTTTTGCCATGCAGCAACAAGTGGCAGAATCAATGGTGTACAGTTATTCAGCAATGTAATTCATTTCACTGGCTTTGGCTCCTAGCCAGATCCGCCATCTGTCTCTTGCTCTCCCTCTCTCTCTCTCTCGCCTGAATTTGTCCTACATTTCGTAACGTTACGTGCTTGCCATGTCAGAGGTACAGCACAAGCCTCAGCCCCGTTCCGGCGTGGAGTTCTCTGAGTTCGGTGGCACTTTGGATCTTCCACTTCTGTGCCATGGGAAGAAAAGGGTAAGCAAAAAACAGAGGGATAGCTGCAAAGAGAATGGTGCTCTTGTATCCGAAAGCCAGAGCCTCCGCTTTTTATTTAAAGCATTGATATGGATCTGTCTCACATGGGAACTTTTCCTGCTTCGTTAGAGTATCTTCGTTTTCTTTATTGGATGCTGGCACCGTACGCCACTGCACAGCTCTGTGGAATGCCTGCTGTTGGATACTTGCAGATCCCTGCCACCAAGCAACCTCCTGCATTGGAAATCGGGTGACTACTCCAGGATCTTATGCGTGCTTGCTGTTTGAAGCTGCAGAAAAGTGAATAATCAATTAAGTATTGATTTCTTGTAAGATTTGGTAAATTTCAAAGGCAAGACAAAGAGGATGGCTTAAGGAAAGCACTGCAGGGACTTGGCGTAAATTAGACAACTAACAGCAGTGCAGAATAAAATAACACCTCAACTGAATATTTCCTTGGAAGAATTAGCACTAGCTATTGGAAGACGATGGTGGATTTAATCAAGACGGCAGGCACGCTTGAGTTTTAACCGTGAACCTGAAAGAGGAGCTAATTATAACCACCTTTTTATATGGAGCTAATTTGACTGAATGGATGCAAATGTGCTTTATTTATGGATGAAGAAGCAAGCCTTACAGCATTGACTTTGGGATCATCGCATATGCTAAGCTTTACAGCTTCTCTAAAAGTCAAGCCTACAGTACATTTTTATTTACTGAGAAGGTATTTATATGTAAGCATAAGCTATCCATACAAAAGATTCATCAGAACAATATACTGTGGCACTGAGGATCTAATTATAATTTTGCAGCATTTCATGCTTTCTCTAATTTGGTGCTTTTCAACCCTTGCTTGTGATAGGCTATAAATGGGACAATAAATGTATGATTTAAACTATTGTGATTTTCATTGTGTAGTTTATTAATCGTACAGTAGTTTTCTTAACATGTTTCTGAATTATTCAGCAGTAATTTATAATGAAAGAAGCAGAACTGGTGGGGTGGTTTTAAATTCATTTATAATCTTCTTACAGATCTAAATGTACAGGTTCTACCAGCCGAAGAGCTCTATAATTACGAAAGAATGTTGAAATTTTCAGATAAATGGGGCACTGACTTTACAATGGGCACAATATTGTATAATCAGTAAAAGGAGGATTGTTATGTTTTGACTGTGTGGAGACTGGTCTTGGTTAGTTAACTCCTTCTCTGCTGATAATGGTAAGCAAATATACCTTATATGAGAAAATAGGGGGAGAATGTAAGGTATTATCTGGATGTTTTGCTAGTCTGAAACCTTAGCATATTTTTTTTCCATTTATTTCCATTTCTGTTACTTTCCTTTTCCCTATTTGCTTCTCTGGTTTTTGTCATTTGTTTTTTTTTTTTCCTCCTGTCTTGCAATCTACATTCCCTGAGCAACCACAGGAACCAAGTTACATTAAGCTTCAACACAAAGACGATGTAAGAATAATGAATCCTCATTTGCATCGACATTTGTATTCAGATTTGCCAGGCTATAAACTTGGCAGATCAAGCGGAATATTAAGTAGAGGCTTCCATGGCAAACTGCGACTCTTGCAATTGCTGAATCGTTTTGTCTATTTTTCCGTGCACGTGTGTGTGTGTATGTGTGCATGTGTGTACATGTGTATGTATGTGCATATCTGTAGTGGCAGGTAAGGTCTCATGACTACTTCATTTCTGAGAAGCACATTGGCCCTCTTTCTCTTTCACTGTATGATGTCAGTTTATGCAAAATGAAGCTGGAATACACCAGCAGTAAGCATTTTAGCTGAAGATATAGTGTGACATGTGACTAAAGTATTAACTCGCTTGTCTAGAGGGCATGTGCAAGGATTCTTTAAGCAAATAGATAAACACTATTGCAAAAGCAAATAGATCTTCTGCATCTGCTCAAGGTTTGATTTCATTGTCAGTAGAGTCCAAAGCACAAACTGCGAAACAGCGCTAACCCTAACTGCCGAGTAACATGATACACTGTGTTATTTGTGATGGTGTTGATGTATGCATGTATGTTTCCTTTAAAAACTTGGGCCTTGGTATGCCTACCGTCAGGTGCTCTCCACTTTGGTTTGGTTGGAGTGTCTCCAGCTCCACAGTAGTACGTGTGAGAGCAAAGCCGGCCCTGATCTTCCAGAGCTGGACATATTGAACCTTTTCCTTCACTGACATTTGCTAAAGAAGAGGTGATTCTAGCTACACGTTTTCCTAAGAATTCCTCCCTTCTCTCTCTGGATGAGCTTTTTTCAGAATGAGTAATTGCAAAAGTGGAAGATTTACCTTATCATTCTCTTTTTAAACTTTGTGTTGTTGCAAGTAATTTACACATGAAATTTTGAAACTAACTTATCCATGACATGGATTATATGCTTTGAGAAGCAGTGAAAATGTGCTCAGTCAACACATACTGAAAATGTTGAAGACTCGAAGACTCACATTTGCTACGCACAGATTTTAAAATAGTTGTCTCAGGACTCCAACAAAGTTCTCTGGAGAGAACCTGAGAGTGGCACTGAATTAAGGGATGCAGGAAATGATCAGGCATGCAGGAAATGCTTCCAGTGCCTTCTGTTTGTACATAGCCCCTCCCTACCATGCACGTAAACATAAAACTAGCGAAGTGAATGCCAGTACAGTCCATGGCATGTGTTTTCAAAATTGTTTATAACAGGTTTCTATGTTAAAGAAGTATTATGACAAAGAAAAATCCTTGAATTTTTTCCAGTCCTTCCTAAACAAATTGTGGGTTTAGAAACTTAGTCTATGGCTGGTTGTTTAGCATGATCTGCTGAAAAGCAAGCACAATGCAATGGCTAAGCCTGTTGCAAACAATATTATACTGTATAATTATTGGCTATAATTTCAACTGGGAAAGTCTTATCAGCTTTGTTTTCTGTAAAAATGCATGAAACACTAATACTGTTTGGATTTACTTTCATTTTGGTTTTACACAGTAATAGCATAATTGATCATGCAGTGAATGGTCAGCTGTAATGCAGTGTTCACTAAGGGTGGAAGATGATATGCTGCTCATGTAGAACAGTAACCTATGGCAGGCAAATCCAACCATGCATCGCTATTTGTTTGTTATTTTTGAGAAGCTTTAGAATTTGATTCTTTTAATATGGGGGAAAACATGGAATATGATCTCTCTTTCATTTGAAAGAGTATTCTGGGCTATGTTTCCAAAATGGTTCTTAATGTAGAAGGGAAAGGTAGAACTTTTGTGACGTATCTCCATGCTCTGCTTCTTTATGCACATCATCTTGATGAATTAATATGAAACTTTGTTGTTTGGGTTAGCATATGTATCTGCCATGAATTGTTTTGGACATATACTCCAAAACAGCTAACAAAGTAGTCCTTTTCTGAGAAGGGAAAAACAAAACACTATTTCACTGGCTTTCCAAAAAAAAGAAATCCAATTGAAACAAAGCCTTGAGTTTAAGTTACAAATCCATAGAGAATATCAGATTAATAAACTGTAATGTTTTTGCTGGATATGCATTTACAACAGTCATTCACTAAAGCAAATCCTTTGAAAATTTAATTCCTGTTGATTTTTTTTTGCCCCTATACCAAATTCCCCAACTTCTTGCTGTCTATGACTATAGAACCAAAAGAAAGGATAGATAAATGAGAAGTATTTAAAGTTCCAAATGTATTCATCATATTCACTGACAAAATGACAAAAACACCTGGCATACAGGAAGGTGTGAAGCTAATATTTCCTGGAAGAAACTCCAATCTGTTCTCTGGCCTGTTATGTGTACTGTGTTGTTGAGTAAAATACTGGAGTACCATTCATAACAAAAATGTACTGTGTGATGGGTATTCACCATCACTGGACAGAGTGTAGCACAGTCAGCCCACACATAGCATACAGATGGTTTAGAAGGAAAACTCAAAGCCTGTTACAACATTTCATTCTAGCTCATTGTGTTTCTAAAGCATTTAAGATTCCAGCAACACAGAGCTCACTATATATATTAAGCGTCATATCTGCTGGTCCATAGAATTGAAAGGGAAGCTATTATTTTTTATAATTATTCTGACTGAAGATCCTTTTGTGTAACCCACTGCTGTGATGAGTATCATTCAAGGGTTGTGTTTCTTACTGGATGCTTGGTTGTCTGGTTCTATCACTAGTGTGGACTTCATCTTGGGACTGAACTGTAAACTTTCTGCATCTACAGGAATGTAGTTTCCTAAACAGGTTTGGGTTTTCTTCTGATTACTTTGTGCATTTAGCAGCAGTTTGAACTCAGACAATGTAACTGTTTCTGTTACATAGACAGTAGACCATCTCCCCATCAAGTTTTTTGCTTCCTAGACACAAAGAAGACAGAAATTATTTTTAAAAGAAGCTAATAGGTAGATATGCAAACCAGGGAGGAGAATAGATAACAGATTGAGACTAGGAAGTGGCTTTTACACTGGCTTTTTGTAAATGATGAGTTAAATGTTTCTTTCCATGGTGAAACTTCTGTGTTCTCCTGCTTTATGGTTCCTTCTGTGGTATGTCTTTTCAGACACTGTATCTGTAATCTCCAAATGCACACACTGCAGTAATTTACAACTAATCATTGAAGGTTTTGTGCAAGATTTTCTAGTTTTGCTAAAGACTTTGCTGAGAAAGCATAAGCCACTGAAATGTGTTATTTGTCCTACTTCGGCAGTTTAAGAAAAATTTCGTATTTTCCTTAATAAAATGAATATGCTTTCAATACCAAGAGCTTTCACATGGCAAAGCTTTTAATTTAATTGCCAGGACTGAGTTAGCTATTTTCAGTTTCAAGCAGTCCTTCGGTGACTAAAGACAAAATTGTAAAGACTATAAATATTGTTAGATAATGAATAAACTGGATATGCACAAAATTCCCTCAGACCTGAGATCTCTGTCTGTGGTTTGTTACTTATTGTATCTTGCATCGAGTTACACTGAAATCCTGTAATTTGTGTTTGTGTAGCATCTATCATAATAAAGCTCCAGTTCTGATCAGTATCATAACAGAGTAATAGAAATGCATTGTTTTAGACAACAAGCAAGCTTTCCAAGGTGGTTATTTATTTGCATAATCAACACTGTCTCATTTAGTTTAGTGGTTACTGCTTTTGGCAAAATTCTGTGGTCATTAATTGTGCTTTGAACTTCATTGAAAATTTTGTGTAACAAGAACAGATTTTGATGCAAGGTCAGGTCTGAAAACCATACTGACCCACGCTTCATTATTGTCACAGTGAGTCACAGAGTGAGCAGCATAGAAATCACTTTACTCTGCACTGAACGTGGCCAGCTCTAGGGCTGAATTCAGCACTTGGGTAACAAAACTCCGCAACCAAACACAGGAAGGTTAAGGAAAGGAGAATCCAATTTCTGAATTTTAGGTTATTACAGTGCAGAGATGAGAGGCAGGGGAAAATTTCTGTGAAGGAGGAGGGAATACTGGGTGCTGATGAAACATATACAAGGCGATGGGAAATTAAACAATATTTTTACCGTTAACCTGAAGTCCGTAGTTAAAAGAAAGAACAAGAAGCAGAACACTAATTCCAGTCATTGCAACTTGCAATGTGTAACTACCAGTTTCTCCTGGATCCATAATTTATGTTGGAACCTGCAATGAATCATGCCATGTAGAAGTGGTCCTAGGCTGCAGAAGATAAATCTAACGACACATCAGCTATTACTAATTTAGGGCTGCCTGCTTCTGTTCTCAGTAATGTAAGTGGGAGTTCTTCTGTGGACTATGTTGGGAACTGTATTTGCTCTTATTCACAATACAGTGAAGTTACGTGTGCTATATTACGCCACAGTCATAAACACTGAATAGGAGGTGCCATTTTAAATATCTGAAATATTCTGAGACATGTTTATGGGGCCATATTGAGTTTAAAGTTTGCTCATCCTGCTCTAAGCATTTTCTTATTAATAGTTAACATAGTAGTTTATCATGGTAGTTTAGAGTATTTGAATTTTCCTTTCAGCAAAATTGAAGTTTTTGCATAATGAATTCTGTATATTACAAATAAAATTTCCTCAAAAGCACTCTTCACTTTCTAAACCATTCTACTGCTTCTTATAAAACATAAACAAACAGCTGCAAAAGAGAGGTTAAAAAGGGTCCAGCTATGAAATTTGTTTTCTGCATCTTACATTTCTCAAATTCATAGTAGCTTTCCTTGGGTTGACAAGTGCATTGGTGCCCCAACCAGCCAGTAAATTCCCCCCTAAAAATCCTTGCAGCCAGAATGACCCTGCTGAATCTTGGATCCACAGTAAAAACTTGGGGATGAACTGGTATCCCACCGCTGTCTTTCAAAATCTTCCTGATACTTAGCAAGCCCAGTATACCAAAAAATAGAGAGGGAAGCCATGGTGAAGCTGTTGGTCAGAAATCTAAGTCTGGGGGAAAATGGGAAAAGTGAAGAAGGGCAGACCTACGCATGTATGATTGCATCATAGGAGATGTACCTGGCAATGCTAGCAGAAAGGAACTTCCCCCTGTAGATCCACTGAGATACAATAGGTAGCAAACAGCGCTCCTCTAGGAAAGTATTAGCAAAACACAAGAATATATAGAGCTTTACAGTACAGGGAAACATTAGTTAAACTGTCTAAGAAGCAGAGTTATTTTAGAAAAAAAGGACAAAGTGCTTTCTAGAATCAGCAATTGACATTTTCACTCTGTTTTTACAGCTTCTTAACATTTTCTGCCTACTTACTTTGTTTTACATTTTCAGCAATATTGTATATGATCTTTGAGCTCCTACCATCATTGTTTTCCATTTCTTGCACATATTACTTCAAGAGTGCTTCTTCTCATACATAATGACTAGTACTATCTGGATGACCTGCTGAAAGTCACAGAATCACAGAATGTTCAGGGTTGGAAGGGACCTCTGTGGATCATCTAGTCCAACCCCCCTGCCTAAGCAGGGTCACCTACAGCAGGCTGCACAGGACCTTGTCCAGGCGGGTCTTGAATATCTCCAGAGAAGGAGACCCCACAACCTCCCTGGGCAGCCTGTTCCAGTGCTCTGTCACCCTCAGAGTGAAGAAGCTCTTCATATTCAGCTGGAACTTCCTGTGCTTCAGTTTGTGCCTGTTGCAGACTTTCTCAGCAGGATAAAAGTTAAAACCAGAAAGAAGTTGTAATCTTCTTGATTACTTACAGGGAGATCACGAAATGAGGGAGATTACCTTGTTCTCCACAAAAATGTGGGGGTATTTAATAAGTCATCCACTAGTTTTATTTCTGTTATGAATTCCAATCTTTTGTTCAGTCTTTTTTTTTCAAATGAATCTAAGTTCTGGTATCCTTTATTACTTGTATTTTCCTTCCAAATTATATTTTAATCTAATTCTACACCAGGACACTTCCAGATGTTTGCTCTCATGAGGTGTTGAGCATCTTAAGCATATTCAGATCCTCTGACTTCATCACCACATAGATTTTGCTCAGAATACCCTGTTATTTGTTGAACACTGTTATCCTGTTCTGTGTCATTAAAAACAGAGCACAAGGATGCTGATTCCCAGGTTTCACTTTCATTGGCATTGTACATGAAAGAAAAAATAAAATGTTTTTTTAAGCTAAATCCAAGATTTTAAGACTGGCCAGATAATTTGGGATTTTTTTCAGATTGGGAGTGCCCATTTCACAGAGACGCAAGTGACATCACTTTCTAAAATCAGGCCTCTGTGTTAACTGTGAAAAATGGCAGTCTCCAATCTTTAACTTACCTTTGAAAATATTAACTTCAGTCAATGATGCATTTTAGATTGCTTATCTTATTTCTTTAAAAGACAAACCATCATTCATGCTGAATTAGTCTCATACAAAAAAAAAAAAAACAAACTGGTTTTAATATTCATTTTATAGTAACTATGTATTCATGCACAATTACAGCAAAGATTTCTATTACTCAGACTGCTAATATGGTAGGAAATGCAATGCAGAGAAACATAGTAGAAAGAGTTCTAGCTTTGGCCCCTGCAAGGGCAATACTGGACAGAGATGGCTTGAGCAGTGTTATAGCCAATACAAAGAGGGAGGAGTTTCTTCCATTCAAAAGAAGAAAAAATATTATCTTTCCATCATCAAGTCATTTAGAAAAGAAACCACAGGTGGGAATTCTGAAAGCTTACATGCGTCAGAAAGGTCAAAAACCAATTTCTGACTTGTTGGAGACACCCTCCTGATTCTTTGAAGTGTGATTTTTTTTTCCTTTTTTTTCTTTTTTTTTCCTAGCAGTATTCTTGGCCAGTCAGGCAGCTTGTTAGACAGTCAGACTACTGCATTTGACTTTTCTAAAGACTGAGTTGGCTTCTTATTTGCACCTCTATTTAGTTTAAGGCTTGATCTGTGAAGGTCTTTTTGGTTTCTAATTAGTGATATGTCTATACCCTTGTCATTACACCTGTCATATAGAGCAAGACTGTTTACTGTGATGGTCTCTCAGCCCTATGATTTGCAATTTCCATACATGCCTTTCTCTGCAAATCTTCAAAACATGGTGGAAAACCCTATATATAAATCAGGTTTTTTCATGGTGTTGACTGACAGAAAAAAATAGAACATTCTAGGGTGAGGATCTTCTTTTGAAAGTATGACTGTGTACTGTGACATGGTCTTAATAATACACAGAGTAAAACTGTTGATAATTGCTAAGCCAAACAAATATTTCTAAATAATGCATTTAGTCAAATATTAGAAAGCATTAATTTTTATATAGTATCTCAAAGAAATTTTCTTCCAATATATGTAGCATATTTTTACATTGTAAGTAAAACAGATGGAGAAAGAAAATCAAGTACAGACAGGGGAAAAAAGGATTTAATACTCTGCCACTTGACAGCAGTCACATTTCCCATTATTGTCCAATGTGGTAGATTTTTGATCATAAAAATTACTTTGTGGGGGAGGGGAGAATGAAAAAGGGGGTTACTGACTCAATTACAGTCCTGATAACTAAATGCCTTACTAAAAAATGGAGAAAAAATAAAAATAAAGATATAAAAGACCACAGAGGTAAAATCCCCAGGGAATTTTCTCCTATACTTTCATGATTTTAGCAGCATCTGTCGGTTACCCATGTAGGAATCTGGTAGCACCTCACACTAATCGGGACTGGAGGAACATTCAGTGCTGGACAAGAGTCAATCCTGAAAGACAGCATGCATTTTCCCGTTAGAAACAATCCTCTTTTCAAATGGACCTGACTGAATCATCAAATTATTTTCCCTGCTTGAATATCCATTTCTGAAATCCACTTGTATCTTGAAGCAGAAATTTGCCATTCGTGAAGAGGTGAAAATATTTGACTACAGCTCCTAAATTCAATTTTCTTTATATGAAACATTCAGAGGTCTGTCTCTGTTTAGAATTCTTATTCATTACAAGTGCCCCTTGAAGATAAACCTTTTCATATTCTTATTCTAGACATACTAGGAACAAGTTTAATATGAGTTCGTGTGTTGTTGCTTTCTTATAAATGTACGTACCATATGTTGCACAGAAGTTGCTGTGGTATTGATTGTGAATGACCTGTTGAAATTTGGAGGTAAAAAATACACACAACTCCTATTCCCCAAGGAAAAAAAAAAAAAAAAAAAAAGAGAAACCAAACCTATTGGATTTCAACTTTAGGTTTGCAAATCATTGTGTGAAATACTAACCTTTCATCGCATTCAAGAGATCCTATTATGTGACAGTATGAATCTTCTAATCAAGCTGCTTAAAACCCTCAGGCCATGGCTTGACAATACAGTAAATCTTTCTTCAGAACTCTTGCTCTAGGACTGGAAATGCCACAGCCACTTGATGCAAAGCACTCATCTGGTGTAAGATCACTCTTATGTTTGTACCACCAACTTTTTTGCTGGATCAGATATAATTTTTCCTCCTACAGATGATATAAAAACCCTGTAAGAGCAGAAGGCTGATATAAATTCTATATTGCGTGTTCTGGCCAGTTCAGCAGTAATGCAATGGCACATCCACATTTGAACAAAATCAAATTAGTACCTTATAGTGCAAAAATCTAGTATAAGTGGTGGTGAAATTGCAGCCTCAGAAAAAATCATTCCCTCTGTGAGGGCGTTGCTGATTTCCAAAATATCTGAAATTGCTAGGAGTGCTGTGAAGTCGTATACTGAAGACTCATCATAAAATTAAAGACTTTGTTCTACACGTAGGCATAGGCACTTAGTGGAGCTTATTAAAAGTTTGAGTCTACAAGTTCTACCACATAACGCTCAGTACTCTTAATATGAGTAAAAGTATGCAGCGTGAGATCCTAAAAATCAAGTTGTCCTGTGCTATATTGTGTGTAAAAGTGTGGGCTTTCATTTTTTTGGATATTTTTTCTGTTGCTCCTAAATGTTGACCAGAAAGTTGGAAGAGGTGACATCTTCTTACAGTATATTCCAACTGATTTTCACTGCCAAAGTTTTCATAATAATCACGAAAATTTATAGCAAGTATTGTCCCTGACTGTGCTTAATAGTAAAACAAGATGGAAGGAACATTTTCAAGAACAAATTGTTCATTTGTATGCAAACTACATGTGATTAATTTGTTGAAAACCTCTTGTTTTTCTTTACGCCCACACCAGTGCTGTTCCAAAATATTCCAGTTTCAGCGTAGTTAATTCTTATTGTTCCTTGCACAGCTTGCAGCAGAAAGTGATTCTGAGGAGATTTCAAAGCTACTTGTGTACAGTATAACAGTTGTCTAAAGCCTAACTGAACTGCATCAGTTAGCATACAGCATGATAACAACATGCTTGGTACTGCTAGACTTTAAATACAGTTGTACTCTCTTTTGTAGAATAAAGAAGGATTAACAGATGACCTAACGGTTATTAGTACTCCAAATAATAAGGTTACTTCTTATTTAGTTGCATTATTTTAGTGCCAATATCTTGACATCAAACAATTTTATACCTGGAACTTAGAAGGATCCGTCTTCAAAGTTTAAAGCAACTATTGGTATAAATGACCGCAAAAAGACTTTTGAAGTGGAAAGTATTAATCAAAACTGGAAGATATTCAAAGGCAAATTAAATGCATGTTACAATTTTGCAAACAGGTTAGGTAAAAGGATGTTAAAAGGAGAAGCTGAGGAAGCAATAAAACACAATTAAAATATATAGATAAAATCAGTATGTTGAAACAGTTCTGTGAGATTCTCAGGAGAAAATTGGGTTTTATCTACCTTTGCTTTTGGTGATGACGATGGTAGCAGAAGAAGTGCAAGTGATTAAGGCATTATTGTAATTCTTTAAGTAACTTGGATCATTTTCTGACACCTTAAAACCTTAGGAAAAAAAGTATCGGTACATACCTGTTTTCCAGCCACAATCAGTGACATCATAGTTTTTAATAACAGAGGCTTGCAAGAACTGTAATTTTTCGAAAACCTCTTCTCTAGGAAATGTGGGATTTATTTGCTTGGAAAAGAGGACTAAAAGGTCTGTGGTTTGGATTTATTTTCTTTTTTTGCCTTGGTGTTATGTTTGGGATTTCAATGCATCTGGGTATCACCAAATATGACGCTACTTCTGCCTTCAAGTCTTATCTTTCTGGTGTTTGAACATCCTTGACCTTATAGAAGAGAGCTGGAAGTCTATCTGTCTGAACATTGCAGAGACTCTTCAGCAGCAGCTATGGTGATATTCTTGCTGGCTATTATGAATGTGCATTGCATAAAATCTTTTCTTCCACCCAATGCATGTAAGGTGATGAAGAATCCCAGCCTTTCCATTTTTGAGATCACAGGCTGCTGACCAGTTTGACTCTTCTCTCCATCATCCACAGAAGAGGTGGAAATAATGTGGTTGAAATCACCCTGTATCTGAAGCTGTCAAGCCTTTGTCTACTGACTGTTTCTGCGGAAAAACGAAAACTGGGGCTGATACTTTTCAACTTTTCTGTGATCACTTGATGTGCAGTTCATGGCTTCAGAGGTAAGTGTCATGTCATGTTACAGCAACAGCTATCAGATAATTCTACATGAGCACAGCTTTAATGATAAACTGGAAGTAGTTTAATACACCTAATAAATAGATATGACCATGGTCCTTATCCTGGCTGTCTGTGACTGATGCTGTCTATACATCTTGGCATTTTTATGCACCAGCATAACAAAATTTTAGTCAAATTTTGCTTCAGGTTGACTGCTTAAAGAAAGTGTGTTTGCGTGTCTACCTGTCTGTCTCTGTGTATACATATATCAAAACAGATTTTCAAAGTGGTAATGTGAAATATGCAAGTAAAGAGTTCACAGATTGGCTCTAGACCCAATCATATGTCTCATATTGAAAGAGAATTTCTTGGCTGAATTCATCTCAGAGAGAATTTGGCAGCTTTTCATTTGTATTTTCTGCCAGTAACAGACATCGAAATAAGCACAAGTTTTTTCCCCCCTAACTGCTGAATTAAAACATTTACTGTCAGTTCCTTCCAGTTCACTGCTCTTTCATAGAATCATAAAGTAACCAACTATGTGAACAAGAAAAAAAGTCTGAGAAATATATGTATTGGGCTCTTTTCAGTCAGACCTTCTTAGAGATGTTGTGCTTGAAGGGACCTTAAGAGATCACCTAATCTATCTCCCTGCTCTGCAAGGGATCAATTATACACAGAGTGTTACTGACAGACATTTGTCTAACATTCTTAAAAGACAGCAATTGCAGGGCTCAATGTCTCTGAGCAACCTGTTCCAATACTATTCTTTTAATAAGAAAGTTTTCCATAATATTTTAATTAAATACTTTTCTGATGCAAATACACTGGTTACTTCTTTTCTTACCACCAGGGAATATTAAGAATAATTAATCACTCTTATAATAATAATTTATTTATTTGACTACTGTTACCATTACTGTTGTGTCTTAAAAAGTTGATTCTGTTGATTACCTCATTGACTATATATATATATATAACACTGGTCTCACTGGTACAGATTGACTCTGTCATCTTTAATAAACCAGTGAATCTGATCTCACCTTATACGCATGTATATATAAACACATTGGGAGAGAGAGAGACTAAAACTTCTAGATAAGCAATCTGTAATAAGTGTAAATATTCAGGTAATATATTTCACAATTTCAGAAATTACAAAGCATGGCCAATATATATTTATATATAGTTGGTATCTTTGACTTTCCACTTGCTGTATGTATATATGACATTACAGTTTATTTAAAAATGGTACAAAACTATGAGTAAAGTAAAAATACAAAAACTCATTTCAATTCCAGAAAGAGCTCCTGTGGCTTTGGGATAGTCACGTTCTGCCTATTGACCAGGATATGAAAGTGTATATCAACTGCAGTCTAATAATTTCATAGTGAAACATTGTCTTAATGTGTAAGGTACAAAAATATACAAAGACACACAAAAAAAATCACAAATCACTGGTGCTTCTGAGCTTCTAAAACAGAAACAGACAAATGTCATTAAAAATACATTCTTCAGTTTAGTTCAGATTTTTTAGCCAATGAACTTTGGGCAGGTTCACTACTGTTTTTGGGGTTTTTTTTCTGAACTGTTCACCAAACCATCATCAAAATGAGTCGTAATGAAAAGAACTGCAATATTAAAAAAAAAAAAAATCTTTGAAAGACCTTAAAGTTCTGAAACTTTTGATCCAGCATATGTTGTCCATGGACTTTCTTAAAAAAGATTTCCAGAGGCAGAATTATATCCTTCTAGTTCCAAATACAAATCTGGAAAAAAGGTCAGAAGGGGAGCAAGCACCCTCATAAAAACTGGAACATTTGTGTCATTTTCCCACAATATGGTATATTTTCAAAGCCTGCTACTCATTTTATGGCTTCTAGTTTTTATATTCTTTGGTATTTTATAGAAATGTGTCTTTCATTTCACATGTTAAAGAAAAGGATTCCGTGTCTTAACAAATGACAAAGTTGGAAGGTTTCATCATTGGTACTACACACTCATCGTTTTGTATAGGATTAACACATTCAGAAGCACAGAAATACAGAGCTACAGATTCATCCTCCATAAAAGAGAGCAGCACATTTTTATTCACTAAAGAAGTAGTATCAAAGTACTTTCTTGTTCTTTGCATGCACTTGTTTAAAGAAACTTTTTCTCTCTTTCCCTTTCGCTATACGCTTCCTCTGCTCACCAAACTAAGAGAAAGTATAGCTTTGATTAACTTTTGTCTGTAATGTTGTAAGACTTATATTCTCCAAAAGATATGTTTGGACTCTGATTTGTAAAATTTTTGTAGAACACTGTCTAATGATCCAATCAGTACAATATAATAATATTGTCATAAGCAATTCTTTATTTTTCTCTTTTGTGTTTAATGCTGTGGCCTCAACTTACCGATGTGGTTCTACTTGATACATATCTGTACAGAATGAAAAGAATTTTGATAGTTAAAAATGACTGTTTTGTTAAAAATCTTACTCACTCCTCATTTGATCTTCTCTTTTGAAACCATTTTAAAATGTGTCAGAGACAAAAATGGATCTCAGAGCAGGGCAAGCCATAGGCAGCATTTGAATACCTGGGGATCTGCCATATTCCTATACCAACATATTGGCTTAATGAAAAATTGAATAAATTACGATTTATTGATTTTTTTCACTATTTATAAATTGATAGGACAGTCTGTAATGACATTACGCCTTTATAATAGGATCATAAATGAAACCTGTCCATGAGCTGTTATTAAGGATGCATCCACATTTTTATTTTAGTTCACTTTATTATGGCCTGTATAACTACTAAAAATGTCTTTACTGTGAAAATGCCTGAGCTACATTTTGTGCCCATTTCAATAGGTACATCCACGTTTCCTGCTGTTTGTATTTTCCCTGATGTAAGGCAGTTAATAAAGAAATAACAGAAAAGTAGAAGTTCCCTGTGTTCTAGAACGCAGATTGCAAAGGACGACATCTGAATTGTGGTTTTAAGTGTAGTGTGCCAATTGGTGATGACAAAGGACCATGTTAAAACACCCTTCTTTAGATACACTGTTTTAAAAGAAAGCATTTTGCCCTGGAGGGAGCTCTGTCTTGAGTACATTATGGTCTGAATCACTGAATTACAGTCCATACCTGGGGCCTGGTGTTGCCCATTCTACTCTTGGCTACACTGTAGGCAGGAGACCAGTGCCTGTCTTCCAGATCAGGCTTCCTCTAAGCATGGAGTACTCAGAAGTGAGGCTGATGGTGAAGGTCTAAGGACTGAGATGGCACTTCAACCTATGCAGTTTGGATCAGATCCTGACAGCCTGTCGTACAAACTGATGGACAGAGATAACTGGAAGAAACCTTGAAATTGTTGGAAAAGAAAATAATCGTGTTGACAGAACATGCTTCCTAAAGAAAAGAAGTGTAAACCTGGTGGCACATTTTAGAGGATGTTTGACTGGCATGACTGAAACATCAGAAAAATTATTTTGGAAACTGTACGTCTTGCAAACTAGAAGGAAGCACGTCCATTTCAACCTATTGACTGGAAGCCTTTTTGAAGGATCTGAAGAAGGTATGCTTAAACTCTTACAATGTCCATTTCTGACAACCAGAGAGCTTCCGTGTTTATTTTATCGAATGTTGTACATGATTACTGAGATTATTCTAATGCAGAATCTTTAATACAACTAGGCAAAATGTGCCTATGACTTGTTAGGTTTTACTCATATTTTAAACAGCAAGAATTTAAATAGGCTCAAAAGAAACCCCCACTCAATCCATCTCATATTCTACAACAAAGATCCAGAATTTAAGGGACCTAAAATGGATTGGTGTTATCTATAGTGTTCTGAAATATTTACAGTACCTAGAGACAAAAAAGGGTGCATTTAGAACTGCACATCAGTCTTCACTCAGAAGTGCTTTATTTTGTCTAAGTCACACCCTGAACACAACTGTAACATAACATTTGAAGTTAATTATATTGTATCTAGGAAACACCCTAGATTTTATTACAAGGCTGAATATGCCAAAGATTTGGGCACTTAGACTGCCAGCAGCTAGTATCACAGTAGGAAAGTGCAGCTTCTGGCAAAACAGGATAAAACAACAATTTTTTACAGACATAGTGAAAAATACACATATATTCATGAGTCAGTGGAATGAGTCACAAAAACCGTGTTTTCCCTTGAGAGGAAGCAACTTTAACCCTTGTTACAGAGTCTGAGATGGGTCAGTCTTTTTTTTTAATTGTAACTATTTTTATAACACCATCTTCCTACTTCTCTTGTTACCTACACCGTGAATGAAGATCGCAGCATTCTCAGGGTTTCTTTTGATCTGGAAAACTCATGTCCAAGACAGCAAAGTGATTAGGGGATCACTTTCAGCTTAAAGAAAAATAATTTCCTTCAGGAGGAGAAACAAAATAGTATAAAACGGGAAAAGAGCCGTTGCAGAACAAGCATAAAACTAGAAGGTATAGGTTTGCAACTTAGAAAATAATGTCTGATGCCTACCTTTTCTAACTGCTGCTTAAGATATTTACCAGTGTGACATCTTTCAATGCAATAGGGAATGAGGTAGCTAAAACTCTAATATGCTCTGAAAATTTAGGACTAGTATTTCTGTTTCCCTGAAAACTCTGATGTACCCCCACCTAGTCACTAGTGTGACCCTCTAGCAGGAAAAGCACTGTAAGGATCTGATTCTTGCCTTACTTTACATGCTCTCACTCATACCTTTTGCAGTGTAGTAGGCTGATAGTAACTTGATCCATAAACTGCAATTTTAAGTATCAGAAGAGCAGTAGTACGTTCCTTAGATAAATTTGCATCTTACATAAAATACCCTAATTCAATTAAAAAAAGAAAAAGGTTATGCAAATACCATGATTAAATTATTTACACTTCTTAGTCTGGGGTTTATTTCCCTCAATTTTTTGCATGTACGTACAAAGTGTGTACAACAATCCTTGCTGGAATTTGATTAGCATAGTTTTGTTGAATACCAACAACAAGAATTTTATGACTTTGGTGCATAAGCAATAGTTGCAGTGAAAATTCCTGATTTTTCAAAAATAAATGGTGCATAAAAGCACATAAAAGCTCAGTTAATATGTCTGAACTTGTTCAAGAACATGTCCCAGCTCAGCCAATGGAACTGTTTTTTTATTCAGCAGAGACCTCTTAAATTCATTGCCTCACTGCACAGTAAATCTGTTCTTTTAGCAGGTTTTTCTTTTAGCAGGTAGTCAATTAAAGGGGGGACAGGTGTCCTCATGATATATATCTTTGCAGCGAAGTGTATGTTCTTACAACATATCAGTTATCTTTAAATTTCATCATATATTATTTAAAGAGTTGTATCTCACCTAGCTTTATGATTTTGTAGAGTAACATGATTATATTTGTAAGCTTATAGATGGTGAGGGGAGCATAAATGTATTAGTCTCTTTCCTTTCACACTCTCAATTTTATGTATTTTAACAAGGGAAGGAAGGTAGCCTCTTCTGTTTGTAATTCTCACCCTCTACTCTTCCATTAATTGATATATGCACTTCAACTTAAATAAAGGAGCACCATAAAGATATCATTTAGAAAATCAGGATAAGTGGCAAACAGAACATTTAAAATGTACAAGCATTACAATGCTAGTCTTCTATGTTTGACAAATTTCATAGCCTGAATGTCAAAAAGGACATAGGTGCATTTGGGGTGACAGAATACAGACCTGTAATGTTTACCAGATTAATTTTTAACTTCTGAGCCTTGTAGTGATGCCATTCATTGTTGTAAAGAAATAGAAAAAGGACAGCAGATTCTTTCACCAAGTGTATGCCGTAAAAGCCCAATTTTTAATTAAATTCCCTACAATTTAGTTCTCATAGAAAACAAATAATTGAAATATTAGATGATTCTGAAATGTAAACCTTATTTCTAATGTAGGTATTAAAATGCTGTTATAAACAACTATTCTATTCTTAATTGAATTTTCATAAATCTCCATTATTTAAAAAATAATAAATGTACTAATGGGGTTTTATAAGATTACTGTAACTGAACACTGCTATAAGCTTCAAATACTAGGAACACTGCATATACTACAGATGAATTAGCTGTTCTTAAATTAAGGAATATTACAGTCAGTAATGGTATGACATTCTTTTTTATGGCCATGGTTTGGGTTATAATGTGACAGAAAAAAAATGTAATGTTTCCAAAATGACAGGTTTTAGATTTGTGTTGCCTGAGGTAGTTCAGCTGAACAATAAACTATAATTTGATTGATGGAAAATTGAAGTGGTTCATCTAACTTGCCAAGCTGTCTTACCCAAGGCTTTGGTTTTGCATGCGTGATGATGTATCACAGTTTTAAAGATAATGTTGTTTGTATTATACATGAGATTTTTTTACATATAAAAATGAAGACTTCATTACTCGGTAAAGATCAAAATACGCTATGGATTAGCAAGGAATCAGATTTGTTTGAGAATGGATTTGTACATCAGAATGTGCTTTCTTTGTGAAACCAAATGATATACACCTTATAGGACCAGAGTGTCTTTTTTTTTATGAGCGAATCAGCCGTATCACCGGTTGTGAAATTATTAACTTAAAGGAAGGGTGACAGCTGCAACCAAGAGAAATAATCAGAGTGGTAGCTTTTCCTTTATCCAGAATTAATCCTATGAAATAACAGACTGGTCAGCAGAAATCTTTTAGAAAGAGCAATAGCATTCTTATAGATGCATTAACATAGACTAAAGGAGGAAAAAGATAAATGAGAAAATAATAAAGATGCTATTAAATACATATTGGTAACATATATTGTTTGGAGTTTTTTTTAATTACTGATGCAGTGTGTGTACAGCAACAGCTTTAGAAAAATTATTCTAAAATATTTTAACATGTATGAAGGCAATTTTGAATTTCTCATACCATTCAGTCACAGTCCATTTTTTTCTTTAAATATGTGGCATCAAGCAGGATATTTGTCCTCTGTTCTTCCGTCCTCAGACTAGTAAGACCAGCCATCTCTAGACAGGTATAAATAAGGCAAGACATCCAGTTTCAGCAGCTAAAGGAAGCAAGATTTGAGGAAAGGATCATACAGCTGGGAGCATGATTATAATGTCTTGTTATGATTCCTTTTTTTCCCTTCATTTTCATTCGAAAGGAAAGGCCAACTGTTGAGCCATTTTGAACAAGAGTTATTCTTACTGTTTCTCTTCCTCCCTAAGTACATGAAGTAATAGCTAATATTGGCTTTCCAAATGAAACTGTAACACTTGAACTTGAAGAAACGGGAATATTACATCTCTCTCTGCTATTTATTACCCTGCCAAACACTAAACAAGTCTATGATCAAACAAAACTCTGGTAATCCAGTCTTCTGGGAGATTTAATTGGCATATTCCACTCTTTATTTTTTCTGCAAAATGTCCTGAACTACAGACACTCAAGAGCTGGGGCTTAATCGGCAGATAGGACTTATTATTGCACAGAAATGCAGGAGAATTGTATTTGAGACTATCCTTGAAGTAACAGAAGATCTGTCTGTAATGAGATTTCCAAAATTACTGTAGGGAATTCTCTACAGTGGAAGTGCTTTCTTCTTGGGTCATTACATTGCCATAAGTCTTAATTTTCCAGGCATTTTACTCCTTCTCCCTCTGTGTCACGCTTTTTATCAGGGTCCAAATCTGGAAATACGATTGTCTTTTCAAAACTGCAGCTTAAAACTGAAATGTGCATTCAAGGAGATGAATAGAGACAGGGCATCAACAGTAGGATTGGCCTTCATTTGTTAGAAGAACAAAATAAAACAAACAAACAACAACAACAAAACAAACAAACAAAAAACAAAAAAAAAACAGAAGAATGGTGGAAAAGCATCTTTTCTGTATTTTGCAAAGTAAACCAAAGACTAAAGGAGAAGAAGATCCAAGATGAAAACTGTTTTTATTTAAGGAGAGAAATTTAAATGTGGAAAGAAAGTAAGGATCAGCTAGAAACATAGGACTGGAGAAGACATTTTGCGTCTTCCATTCAAACTCACAGACGTCACTTCTTCTAATCCCTTTTACAGAGTCAATGAGTTATATATGAAAGCCATTTACGGAAATGTTTACTGCAAGTCTGTTTAGGAGGCTATCAGAGTCTTACTGCTTCACAGAGCAGTGAGTCAGGAATGTCCTTCCAGTTTCAGTACAATGCAGTAACTGACCAGTTATTTCCAGTTTTTCAGCTGGGAATAATCAATGTAATCTTTCATCTGAAGCAGCTCTTCCATTCTAGCATTACTAATGGTTTATTGATAGATATATCTATTTAGGGAGGTCATCTGAGGGAAACAACTGAAGAATGGTTGGTAGGAGGAGTATTAGTTGATGACCTTGGGATGCCCACTCTTTCGGAGCTATGAAAAGGTGAATTTACAAAGTGATGGTTCAGAGCCAGCTATAGGGAACTACTCATAACAGTACAGCTTGGTAATGGCTACAGTTCCTGTTGCAATCATTCAAGGATCAAATTAAACTAAAAGATGTATACTAAAGGAAGCTAAAGCAGAGGACAAACAGCAGGGATGATCTGCTTTTCCTGAGAACATTAGAAAGGGAGCAGAGAGAGTTAAACTGAAAGGCAGTATCGGTCCAAGAAATAGTACTGTGAAATTGATCCTGAGTGTCTTAAAGTTTGGAAAAAAGAAAGTTCTGAATTGGCTGGTCCTAGAAAAACTTGAACAATCTTCTAGCTGGAGCAATGGGGTGAAAACCAACCTGCTTTTAAGACACTTCAGACACTTTACATCTCCTGGCAAACTCCATCCCAGCTTGACTTTAAAACAGTATCTTTTTTTAATCATGTCTTTCCCATAATTTTTGTGTCTCTTACTATGCAGGTATTGATGTGGTTATGCACACATTAATCCCCTTTTTGGAAGGTCTCCTCTTTATCTGTGATCAGATTACTGTTAGATTTAACACTTTTGACTTAGAAAAGCTTCAGGCCTCAAGTTCTTGAGCTCAGGTTAACCATATTCAAGGTTTTCAACCCAACTGACTTCACTGCTCTATTCCCATATCAAAATAGATCCTTCTGAAATCCCAAACCCTACCTGCTGTCCTACTTTTGTATATTTTCCCTTTAATTTAAATGGAAGCAACTTTTTAATTGAGTCTATGTTATTTAATTACTTAAAGTTATTTTCTCCTAAAGTACTTCTGGGGGATACTTGATTAAGAAATACATCAGCTAAACACATCTAGGAATACAGAGTTCCTTTGGCTATTAGTTGCATTTTTCTCCAACATATACACTGAGAATTAAAATTTCTCTGTGTCATAACTGTTGAGAATAGTGTTTCTCTCCATTAATTTTACAGAAAACTGTATGCATAGACACATCAATATCTAATTCCCTAGGTACAGAGAAGACTTCTGTCATTAACTACCCTAAAGGAATTTCACCAGCCTTCCAAAAAGTGACTTTGGCCCTGGAAGATCCCTTCTAATACATGCTTGTTCCTTTTTTCTTTTCTTTATATTTTATCATATGCAGTGGTTTTCTGCCATTTTTTCCCTTTTCCTGTGTACTTCTGAATAAGCCCAGACCTGTATTTCATATCCATTTTCCTCTCCAGGGAATGGATCAACCAAGTTCCTTTTGTCCCCAAATGTCTGCTTCCCGTTCTCTGTCACTAGTCCAGGATTCTCTACTTTGCTGTACAGGTTCCTGGCATTTGATACTGCTTCAAAAACTACGAACAAAAACATTCTGTAAAATAAACTAAAAAAAAAAAAAATTAAATGGGCCTATGGTAGTAATTCAACTGCCATGATACCTCAATGTCTCACTAACGTGCAGAAAATTTGAGATAGGAAGCTAGTAGTATGCAAAATTTTCAGAAACGGAAAACCAAGCAGATTGATTAAATGTTTATCCAAGGTCATACTGGAAGTTCGTATAAAAGTATAGAAATATTTACTGCAGTTTTCTTGTATCTCCAGTCCCATGCCTTAATCAGGATATCTGCCTGCGCCCCATACGCCTGCAAAACAGAGTATAGAAATACTATGGGACTGTTCAAATGACAATAGGAAAAGAAGACCTTCAATATGCAATGGCCTGTCAAACTTTGTGACAGTTCACCCTTCACTTTTTCCTGGTAGTTATTGTCACAGCCATATGTATGCTAATTTGTTTAAAACACAGTTTGTAGCATATGAAACCGAGCATCTGATCCTTAATGTATACATCTAAATCCTTTGAGCTCTTTGAACATTAGAGAAAAGCAACCATTTGTGACTTTTTAATTGGTGTCAGTTGGCTGTATCATTGTTACTACATGACATATGTTACAAGGACTGTTCTTGCTGAAGGTAGGTGTATAGAATGTCACTTTACATTTTCTTGCAAGTAGCCCTTATCTCATCAGTTTTGCATAACACACCATTAGTAATATCACACAGTGTGACAGTATATAGTGCCTAAATAAGAAATGCTGATTTCTAGCTGCAACTATATTATTTTTAGGTTGGAAAGCAGTTTCTGTATCATAATGTAGGTTCCTGAACCAAAATGATTTGGTGGTCTGACACAAAATTGCAAGCTGGCAGATTCTACAGAGGAATCTTTTACATTTATTCACATTATGAACACACTGCAAACAGGATGTCATTTGTTTTGGCCCAAGATACTCTTAATCCTGTGTGAGTGCTGGCAGGCTATTTCCAAGAAAAGAATATAGAAACAGATTTTTCTTTTAAATGTTTTTTTCGAGTACCAAATTTCTATGCCTTCTTTTTAGTTGATTGAAGAACATTAAAAATTATGTTAGTTCCTATTTAGGTTTTAAAATTTTACAAATTTTTAAAAAAAGTACAACTTCGATTCCTAAAATTTCTAATTTTCTCTGCCCTCAAACAGTGAGAATATGTGGTCCCCCACTCCTATTAATCTGAAGAATAAATATAGATTCTTTGATTTTAAGACAAGGTGATTCTGTTTATCCTTAGGGAAGAACAAGACATGGTGTGAAATGCTGGGTTCACTGAAAACACTAGCAGTAACTTCTGCAGATCTGCTATCTCTCCCATTGTTCTACACATATAATGCTATCTTAAATACGCAGGAGATTCCTAAATACATCTCAGGCTTTAAATTCAACCAATCTTTTCTATATCACAGCTTATTTTCTGACACTGGAGGATTTTGAACCAAGACACATGCTTCCAACCATTTGTAAAGTTTTCATAAAATACAGTAAATATTCAGATTTAAAATTCCGCTAACTCAGCAGAAAGTATAGAGTGAAAATCTTATTATAAAAAAAAATCAACTGCTATCATTTATATGTAACATAAGAGAGTATGTATGCATATAGATTTAAAATTCCTAGCCACAAGAACTTATAAACCAGAATCAATTTATATACAACTTAACTATTAACATATCTCTAAGTTTACAGTATTGTAATTACAGATTCCATATTCAAAAGAGAAGAGCATCAAGGCAGCATACCTCTCCCTCTGCATTTAAAAACACAGGTGATATCCATATTAAACAAAAACATGGGAACAGGGAAATACTAGGGGATATATGAATGTATTTTCTACAAGAATGAAAGTTACCATTTTTATAAATGAATCACTAGAAGGTGATATCCATATAGAATTTGTAGAAGTAGGATTGATCCTCATGACATCTCACATCTGTAACTAAGACTCTTTCAAGTGGTTTTCTCAGGATATAAATCTGACCTTACACTAACCAGAATATCAAAGATCTAACAACCTTTCTGAATGATGGTTAAACCAAATTCCATTAAACCAAACTCAGAGCGGAAACATGACAATTTATGACCAAGTCCCACTTTCCTATTCTAAGAGATCAAAAATACTGAAAGCCTTCCTAAAAAGCAGCATGCTTCGCTGCTTTGGAGTGTAAAAACACTAGTATGGAACACAAACAAAGATGTCTCAAAAGGACAAAGGATGAGTTTGAAAACCAAGTGACATTGCAGGGCTTTCTGGCTCACTGGAAAACTGAAAAACAAAGGACAGTGGTTACATGAATCCCTTTCCACCTTCTGAGGCCAAAACACATTTAAAAAAGTGCAGTCAGAAAATGTTGGAAAGGCTAGTCCAGCCCACATCATGGAGAAACCAGAACTGCAAAGTACTGGCCTTGGAATGCCTCATAATGTACTCATAATGACTGAAATTGCTTGCATAGGTTGCAAGCGTGTTATAGCAAGCCAGAAGGCACAACACTACACTATGAGTCTGTGAGGAATGAGAACAGTAATGTGACACAGTGAGTAAGTTCCAACTTGAGGAAACTTTCCTGCCTATGCTCTTGACTTATTTTCCATCATTAGCATTTCAGTGCTGTCCTCCTCAATCCTCTTGATCCTCCTCTGTCAAACAATGCACTATGAACAGATTCTCTGAAGTTTTGCCATTACTTGTGACTGGATGTCTAAAGAGACTCAGTTTAGTTCTTGGAGCAGGTCCCAAAGAAGGCCATGCTCTTCTCCATATTAGCTCAGGCAACAGGGTTACACAGTCAAGCTACAGAACTGGCTCTTAATCAAGTGCCAGCACCTTATTGCCAAATGGTGATGGCCAACTCTTATTCTAGGCAGAGGTAGTCTGCATCCATGGGAATGGTTTTATACTGTGGTCTTGCAGCAAACCAAAACAGCTCATAGCTGTGGGTGGTTACAGAATCACAGAATCACAGAATGGTAGCGGTTGGAAGGGACATTTGGAGATCATCCAGTCCAACCTCCCTGCTAAAGCAGGTTCACCTAGTACAACCTGCACAGGACCTCATCCAGGTGGGTTATGAATATCTCCAGAGAAGGAGACTCCACAACACCTAAGTCCTGTCTTCCCTGGGTATATTCTTGGGCCATGTTATAACCTTATTTTGTGTCCTCTAGCTTAATCTGGTACTGATCGCTGACTCTCTTTAACTGTGCTGCATCAAAAAGATAATGCTTTAAGCATTCACTTGTAGGAAGAAACAAACAGGGTCATCAAGGCCATCACTGTTAGCACAGTGATTTGGTTGCACTGCTGCAGAGGCAAAATCTGAAAGACCTGTGTAAACATTCAACTCTTGTCTCCATACGTGAAGATTATTCTTACAGTTAAAAATAATGTTTCCATCAGGCTAAATTATTTTTGCACCTTGTTCATCCCTCCCAGCATTATTAATGCCAGTTAGAAAAGGAGGGACTAAAACTACTAGATAAATGAGGCTTTATTTAATTTATTCATGACAGTAGAATGACAGTAGACATCATCTCTTGAAAGAAGATTTGTTATAGATGCTTTATCAAGTTAAGGAATAGCTAAAAATTCTTCTCATATATTCATCTTTTGTGAAGATATCAAAACTGTGAGAAGAAATTTGAATGTACATTAAGTATTATGCCTTTTCTAACATTGTGTTTGAAGGAGGCAGACGTAGGAGAATTGATTGAAATCACAGTGTTATGCAAGACGTTATGGACTTTGCAAATAAAAATGTCCAGGAGAGAATGAAAGGTCCTTATCATTGCAGTAAACTCTTTGGAACACAACGCAGGCCAAAGACTGTAACTTTGTCCTCGTACAACACTCTTACTCAAGAAACACACAGAAATTTTTGTGTAATTAATGACATGTGGATTTTTTTCAAGGAAATCATTATTTTCAGTCTCTTTACAGTCTGTTTCAGACATTGAAATTCTTTCATGAGCTGAGGCTGAAAGATTTGTAGAGTTTAGTGCTGAATTAGATACAGGCATCACAGCATCACAGAATCACAGAATGGTAGGTGTTGGAAGGGACTTCTGTGGGTCATCTAGTCCAACCCTCCTGCCGAAGCAGGGTCACCTACAGTAGACTGCACAGGACCTCCTCCAGGCGGGTGTTGAATATCTCCAGAGAAGAAGGCTCCACAACCTCCCTGGGCAGCCTGTTCCAGTGCTCCGTCACCCTCAGAGGGAAGAAGTTCTTCCTCATGTTCAGCTGGAACTTCCTATGCTTCAGTTTGTGCCCAAATCACAAATGCAGAGCTTATTCTGCATGTCTGAGAAAGGTCAGTTATCAGAAAAAGTCGCTCTCCTCCTTTGCTTTTGAAGGTAATGCCATGACACAAGTCACGAGGTCTTGTTTTTTATCAGTTAAGAAACTTGAATAGTTTCTTTTTTTTTAACAATTATTTCTTAATTCATAATCCATTGATGACTTTAAATTCTAATTCTCAGCATTGAGCTTGTGGGGGAAAAGGCAAAACAGCTAAAATTCAGGAAAGGAATGTTGATATCACCAGTTCAGTCTCGGGGGCAGATACAGGCAGAAGATTGAATTTCTCGATAATTTATAAATATGTTTAAGATATATACATAGCAAAGGTGATGGAAATCCATTTTTCCACTTTCACGTTCAAGAAGCAGCACATTTTCTGCTCAGAAGTGCAGCTAGTCACACTGGTCCACAGATTTACCCAAACTAAAGTGTGTGATCTCGGGTTGACAGGGACTCACAAAGAAATTTTCCATAACTCTTCTTCAATTGCGTATTAAGTACTTGAGACTGAAAAGATCTTTGCAATGCTTGGTATTTTTCTTTCCAGAGCTGAGGTTCTGTTTCAAGGTCCTGCTTCTAATACTAAAAGTTTCATTTGGTTGAGCCAATGTATCTCCAGGTATACTACTTCTGTGTGTATGTATATGTACGGTTATGTAGTAATATGTAATATATGTAATATGTAGTACACACTGCATATTTATGTATACATATATATGTATATACACAAGTTCCAACCTTCCCTTGAGTCCAGTTTAACCTGGAGCCCAAATTAATTGAGCATGGTGTGTTTGTACTCGAGCATGGTTTTTGGCAAACCTGAGAGACAGCAGGAATCTGTCCCCTGTACCTTAAGCCTTGGTGCCTGACTGAGGATTTGCCCTCTGATCAGGTGCATAGTCAGACTACCCACTCCCTTTATCCTGAAAAGCTGTGTAGATGTGGCGCTTAGGGACATGGTTTAGTGGTGGACTTAGTAGTCTTAGATTAAAGGTTGGACTTGATGATCTTCAGGGTCTTTTCCAACATAAATGATTCTATGATTTGATGTTCTCCAACTCTTTCCAGGAAGCAGCATTGCCTGCAGCAAGGGAAAGCCCCGATGGCCGAGCACTGCTTTTCTGAGAAGGGGCATGATAACGCAAGGGTTGTAGAGCCAAAAACTGTGGCCCAAGCAACGGGAATAATGCATTTAATCATCAGAACCACACGTTGCTGTCACAGAGGCTTCAGAAGTAGATTTCTTCTCTACTTCCGAGTTGTTTATCTTTACCACTCAAAAAGTGCGACCCTCAATTATTTCTTATTTCCATCTCTTGTAGTTCCAGCTGAGGTCACACTGTCATTCCCAGTCTGTGGTAGCTGCAGACTGACTAAGCTGCCTGGCATTTCTGAAGACAAGACATTAAGAATTAAAAGTATTCACTAGATAAGTAGAATTTATTGTTCTGATATGCTGGGACTGATAGTCTTCATTATGTATATTTGATTTTGATAGTGCCATAAGAAGGACTGGAAATGTCCATCTTTTAATAGTCCTCCAACATTTAAAAGGTCTGAGAGAGCTTTCAGATTATTTTCTTTTATAAAATTATTTTTATATTTGATGGGTTATTTCCACTTTTTCTGGCATGAATATAAAAACCTCAGTTCACTTTCCTGAGTATCTATTCTAAATAACCTTACTAAAGCAGAGTAAATATCTGTAAAAGACATCACAAAACAACTATGAGGAATCAGAAAAAGTTAAGACACTAGATCCAGCCTGTAAGATGTAGTTATGCGGTGCTTCACAGAATCACAGAATCACAGAATAGTAGGGGTTGGAAGGGACCTCTGTGGGTCATCTAGTCCAACCCTCCTGCCGAAGCAGGGTCACCTACAGCAGGCTGCACAGGACCTTGTCCAGGCGGGGCTGGAATATCTTCAGAGAAGGAGACTCCACAACCTCCCTGGGCAGCCTGTTCCAGTGCTCCGTCATGCTTCCCTTTCATATGACTGTTAAATCTTTGTAATTGTATGTCTGAATAGTCAAGCCTCACCCAAGGCTTTACTGATGAGCTCTGCCCCAGCTTGTCAAGCACATCAGTTGCAAAGCTTGGCACCGCTTTCCTCTGAACTCCGCTCATGGGTACAGCTTGGACTGGGGAAATCATTCCCTCTACCGTAACTTTTTTTTTTTTTGCTTTACCTTTTAAATTTATTATGAACTTTACCTCCATTTCACACTGTACCCACATACAGTGAAGAAAATTCCTGTCCTTGCTAGAGTCTGTTTGTCTTTAAAGTGTAGAGTCTGTGCTTTGGCTATGTCTCTGGAAGCTGTAAAGCTGTATGATGTAGATAATATTGTTGACCTGTCTAATGCTGTTAACTGGTTCCTCCTACTCTGTTTACAGTTTTCCTGCCAAGCTGGGATCAGAACTACGACCTTTTGCCCCACCTCATATGTCTAAGCCTTAACTTGTCAATCATACCAGATTTTCTGCTTTTGCTGTGTTTCAGCAAGGTTATTATGGTGTGCTAAGGCCGTAAACCCACTTACTCTCTTGTGGAAGTCCAGCTCATATGGTACTGCTGACTCCTCTGATGCTTCCAGCACAATTTTCTGCTTGTCCCTTGCAAGATCAAGGGGCTCTCTCACCCTCTTGCAAACAGGAGCATGTAAGGCATAAGCCCCATGGTGTCTTCTGAGACCCCCTGACATGCAAGCATAGATTGTCACAGTTATTTGTCTTCTTATCCCTAGTTTTGCCTTTGTAGGTCTCAACATGACTTTGGATGTCCAAGTAGACCCTCACAAACACCTCCCCATTTTCTTGTCCTCACATTGCTGGTAATGGTGTAGGAAGATCTAAAAACTTCAGTCCTGAAAATCACTTGCAGAGTACTTCCAGGGTTCTCAAAAAATATTTGTGTTTTGTTTATACATTTCCTGGCTAATTTTATTCTTAACCCATCTCAATGGGCCATGCCATCAGATGACTCTGTAATTCAGAATGTACTTCAGAAGATAAAAAATATTTTATTTTTAAATATAGTAGAAACTATTCAACAAGACAGCACCTAATATTAACTGTGCTCAAAAATAGATTAAATGGGAAGCAGAAGAGATACAAATTGGTAGAGGCCCAATTTCAGTTGGTCATTTGTCTCTAACAATGGACAATACCAGACAAAGCAGAGGACATTTTAAGAAAAAGTGCTTGTAATTATTAAATTTTGCTCATATGAAGTTTCTTTATAGTTCATATTGTAATATTCCTTGAAGACGGAATCTCTCTCTTTTTAAAAAAATCTTAATCTGTTTTTTTGCTTTTTATTGCTTTTAACAAATTTTACCTCTCTGAAGAAGCAGCCTTGCTTGTAGCCTTGAAGGACCATTTTTCAGGTGGAACATTAATTGAAAGTTTGTAACATCATGGAGACATGTAAGGTAGAGAACTCTGTCATGAAGGCCACATATCCTTCTTAGATATTGGATTTATCTCTTTTTTGCTTCTTTTAGTCTTTTGTTCCAAACAGGTATTTAAAAATATATACTACACATTGTACTAACATCTCAGAAAAAAGGCACACTGGAAAAATCCCACAAAATAGGAATTTTTCTGTCATATATCATACGAATTCTTACACTTCTGAACAAACATACTCTCCCAATCATTGTGTCTTGTACAAATTTATAAGGATCTCAATTCTAAATACCAGCTACATTTAACTTTATTTCTGTATTTTTCCTTTTATATGCAATGCATTTGATTTATCTTGAGTCTTTTAAGGCACCATTTTGTACAGGTGCTTAGGAAGAGTCACATCAATACTTTTAATCTTCTAATTAAGTAGCTTAATTTCACATCTGGAAGTTTTACCGTGCAATAAATGAAAGGCATTTTTAATCTGAAGAGAAAAGGGAGATCTTATTCAGTATGAAATCAGACTGACATGGTAACGTTTGAATTAATGATTTTTTTGTTAATTTTAGAAGCCTTACCTTCCAAAGTAATTTAAGGTTTCTGTGTTTGTTGATATTGCTTTTTAATGTGACAACTGTGACATGCATTTCCACAACAGATGGATTAATGTCATTTTTTTAAAAATTACTTCACCTAGACAGGTGTTTCCTGTATATGTTTGACATGAAATTAAACATTGCTCCAGATGTTCTGTTCATAGCAAAGCCAGTTAATTTTATTAGAACATTTAATCAACAGCATAATAGAAATGCAGTCTATGTGAAGCAGATATTTAACAGAACTTCCTAATGTGGAAGAATCTGTATGTGGGAGTGAGCTACACAGTTTCTTAGGTGAATCCCGTAAATGTATTGATGTGGCATGCTACATTTTCTGAATCTAGACCTGAGGTAATGATATTTGCTTACCTAAAAGAATTTTCACATAGGATAGTTATTTTTGATTGGAGGATATTGATAGCATATACTCTTCCTGATGTTACCCACTTAAATATCATCTCACTAACCAAAGGTGAAGTTTAAAAAGAGTATATAAGCAATTATAAGAGATTTCTTGTCTTTGAGTGTGGAGAGTCCTACACTGTTTTAATGCTTGGTATCCTTCTGTTAATCTAGAGTTCATATGTTCACAAGTAATTGCCCTGCCTGCCATGTACTAAAATCTTTTATGCCAAACTTAAATATCATTACATGCCTGGCTATTCTTCTATTAAGATTAGCTATAGATTTCCCATTAATTATTACATCAGATTTATTCATCATTAATAAATTAAATCTCTGTTCTGTCACGGACCTCCTGGGCCTCATGAAACAGGTGAAGAAAAAGATTGAATGTAGCCCTGGTGATTCAGGATAAATGTAAAAATATTAATATTTTTTTATTTTTAAATATTAGCTTATGTATATGGACTAATAACAACTTAAACCTCTGTGATGATTGATGTTTTTTGTTGGCCCGTCACCTCATTGTATAGAAGTTTGTTTTAATGAGTTTCTCTAATGAATATTTTATATTGATACTTGGATGAATGGCATATGGTAAATGCAAGGTAAATTACAGCTCTTTAAATAAATATTTTTCATAAATTATTTATTTTGTGATGCCTGTATTGGTTAGATGTCATGTCAGATGAAGACTGGAAATTATTTACTCTAATACTTATTTGAGAGTTGAAAAAGTAAAAGACTTTTAATTATTAACAAGCTTCCAATATACTTGTGTAATTTATGGGAAACTACCATAAATTGTGTAAGATTACAATTTTGTGAGGATAGTTTTATTTGTATCATGCAAAATAGAATAATCTCTTGTGTCTTTACAAGAAATTTTATTTATTCATACAAAACATATTGTGCTGTTCCTGCTAAAACCTATTTTGATGAATTTCTGGCTTCTGAAGGATTATAAGTCCTTGTCAACTGACATTATTTCCATTATAATTTCCTTGTTATTTTTAATAGTGCCAAAAAATAAAGTAAAAGCCAACAAGAAATTACACAGCTGATTGTGTGCCCTTGGTTTTTGTTGGAGTCCATGATTCTCACAAATGAAGCCACAGAACACAACTATTTCAATGCTTAGTGAAGACCCAGTTCAAGATCCCCCCTGAACTATTTTCACTGTTATTATTCTCACTGAAATTAGAGAAAGCTGAGGGTATTTTAGCATCTTTCAGAACTGAACCATTTTTTTCCTTCAGCTATGCCAATGCCTACCATATAAAACCAAACCACACATGTACAAGACAGCCACTGGAACACATGAATAAAACTGCAACAGTATCTAGTTACTATAATCTTTAAATGTGCAATGCTAGAGATTAATTCAGTTTGTTTGTGTCCAACCAAAGATAACAGTTTGTCCAAAAATGAGAGATTTTAGCTTTAGACTTTACCTAGTATACTTCCTTCAATACTAAGAGCCAATTTCATAACTATTATACTCCGTATGCTTTCTAGGATAATCAGGGCAGAATCTTCAAAAATTGTAAGTAAATCATATCCGTTTTCAAGAGATTTTTATAAATCTTTAACCTAAATTTGTAATCCAGGACATAATTCTGATGTGGAACATATTCTTATATGTTCATATATACATATACAGTGATCTGCTTTGTACACTGCTTAGGATGGTGGATAAATGCATGATCTAATCTTTAGTAAGTAAACAAAATATTCTGAAAGTACTAATATTTAATTGCTTTTACATAAGTCTTTAAGCAATAGTCTATGAAAATGGTACATATTGGATATTCATCATACAAACGAAGTGAAAGTGTTAAGGCACTTCGTGTTATGTGGTAGCGCTCTCATTGAGGTGAATGGTATGTTGCATTGGTTTATCAACTGAGTAGAGTCTTAGTGCAGTGGTCAGTTCAAAAAGGAATTGATTTATTATGCGTTACAATTTTTTTCAAGGAAAGCTAGTGCTCATTTATTAGGGACACTTCTGTTACAACTGATATTTTGAGTTGACTCAAGTAAATTCCCAGTAACTATATTTAAGGTAGTGGGTGTACTTGCTGTTACAATTGGACTCCTCACATCAGGACCTTATTGGATTATAAATCAAGTAGAAAGAAAAAAATGAAACTTTTCATTTTATGATTATTTAAAAAATGTTGGTCTTAATTTTCTTCCAGTGTTTCAGCTATGGTCCTGTGTGATTTAACAGGACTCAAGAATAACATTTTTTGTGTCTAATTCAGAGCTTAGCTTCACTCCAGAAAATAACAATTATTCAGAATGTGATCATGTAAATGCCCACTTAAGAAAAAAATTAGCAGTGTGGAGTCATGAGTCATACATAGACACTATATTCAGTATAGTTTTATTTTGTGTGTATACCTACTCTGCAAAATAATGGTTGCAGACACTAGGCCATTCTCTCAGTCCAACACTAAAACATTTATCCTAAACAGTAGTTCTCCTTTTTCAACAATTCCACACTAATCAGAGACCAAGGCAAACAAAAAACTTTTCTAGCATTTTTGGAAATTCCTTTAACTAGGCTATTAAAAACCAAACTAATAATTCATAGTATGTTTCCCCCAAACTGAACATCTGCTCATGTTTTAAAGAAAAAAATTTTTTTAAGACAATATCTCAAAGCCATAGATGATTGCTGTAATGATATTACTGTGAGCATTTGCCTTAGAAACTACTCAAAGAAATGATATGCTGCCTACGTTAAGGCTGCCAACAAATTCAGGCAGCCATTCATATGGAAGTCACATACAAACTGTGTTTTCTGTTTTGTTTCATTTTATTTTTTCACAAATGTATGCATTCCTGAAGAATCTTGACCTGTACCTATGCCCAACAGCTCTTCTTGTCCCAATCCCTTTCAAAAACTACATCTCTTATTGGAAAATTCTGCTTCAATAATTGACTGTAGTTTTCTGCTACCGCAGGCTGATTCTTACAACATGATTTCCTACTCTGTCTTTAGAAACCTCAGTAAAATGTTAGTAGCCTTATCTTTTTGTAAATGTTATTCTATTTAAGTTTTTGAATTGTCTTCCCTTGGATTCTACTAAGTAAAGATTCCCATTCCAATAAGTACAAAAATCTCACGCATGAATGTGCATGTGTAAACTAGTGATGAGTATGTGTTACAGGTCCCCCTCTGTGCTGGATCCACAGGAAATATATGTCTGTTACAGCCACAGCTACAGGGAATTGGTTTGTTTTCTCAAGCTGTAGTAGCTCATGCTGTTAGCTCTGGAGGTGCCTGGTGTAATCTACAGTGAGCTATCCAAGATGGTATCTGTTACAGAAATGCACAGATGCCCACACAAGCACGTTCATTGCACATTTCTGTTGCATGGTTCTGCAGCATGCAGACTGAAGGTTACAGCAGACTGTGGGTGGAAAAGCAGTTGTGGAGAAAATCGGAGAAATTATTCCATCTCTTACTTTCACAGGTGGAATGGGTCTACAGATGCCATTCCCTTCCAACAGTCATTTTGCAGTACCTGTGCTTCCTCAGTATCTGCATCATCGTCTGACCAGGAACAGTTCAACATCACATTATTTCTTAGCAATGAACTCTGTAGATAGCTTGCCATCAAAAGAAGGCTTTGCAGTAAATCTGGTAGCTCAGCTGGAGACTATGCTGTCTCCAGAGCCAAGTGTGATGCTGTTCAGATAGCTTTCTGTGCTGGTAAACACTTGTAGTTTGCCACCAGGGGCTCCTTAGTCTGTAAGACCTAGACTGTCAGTTGTGTGGGGAAGCACTTGTCATCACGGTCAGAAGGCATTATGGAGACAGTGCAGACATTGTGAAGAGGTATGA